>NC_065582.1:164279430-166679430 GCF_024542745.1 Macaca thibetana thibetana
GGGGAAGAGAATATTGCTTTCTATGAATCAATTCTAAGGGAGAAGAAAACAGGAGATGGGAGGATGGGAAAAAGACAGAAAGACTTTGCTTCTGAGACCCTTCCCATCTACTTTAGTTCAAAGTACTCAGTGTACCAAACTGCTGTACTCTGGGGTATCACTTCCTGAGCCCCACCAACAGTCATGCAACAACAGGCAGAAAAAAAGTCATGCTTCTCTACACCAGCTCAAGTCAGCTCCAGCATTTGAGTTTTCCACCTCAGCTTAAACGTCACATTCCAGAACACAGCTTGAGTCTAGAGACCTGCACTACAGGGTCAGATTTGGATAAAAGGTAGGGTAGATTTTCCAAGCCAAGGCTTGAACATTTACATCTCTTCTTCTTTAACACCTAATTCATAGATAAACTACAGATGATTTGAGGAAGAAGGAGAGGTCCAAAAACTGGCAGGCAGCTATGTCATTCTTTCAGTATCTGTTGACAATATGTACGGGACTTGGGTTCACAATGCCCAGACCTGGGACAGGTTTGACCACTTCAGTTTATCTTAAGGCTTTTCTCATGCTTCATAGTGAAACCAGGTGTTCATGAGGGAGGCGGAAGGGAATCAAATGTAACCAGGCATTATTCTACCCACTTTGCAAAGCTGACTTAGTTCCTCTTCACAACAGTCCTAAAGGCTTGAAGTCTTATTTTCTTTTCACAGATTTAGAAATGGGAGTTTATCAAGACTAAACAATCTGATGAATTCAAACTAGAAAGGAGTGGAATAGGGATTTATTTGACAGTAAAATCTATTGGCTTTGGCACAGATCATGACTCTTCCTTAAATCACTAAACACTCAAAACTAATCTCCAAAGTGTGAAGAGGGTGTGAAGATGTTGGCTCTTTACTCTGCAAGAGGACAACCATTGCAGCCCCAACCATTCTGCCTTTTTGTGAGGCTAAATTTTTTAAAAAATCATCGTTTTCCATTTAGGCAAAATCCAGACTTTTCCTAACAAAATGTGGCTGAGAAGGAAGAGGCTTTCCATGGAAGTAAGATTGTGTATTTATATCAATAGGTGAAAGGAAAGTTATTTGGCCTGTGGGAACTGTGGTTTTATTGTGTGTGAATCATTGGAGATTAAAACCCAAGTACCATCCTTTTCTTTTGGATGCTCATGGAAGCATAAATCATCTTTGTTTGGGGCTCTGACTTCTGACTTTCTAGACTGTTATCACCTTTATTTAAAAGGTTATACTAACAGATTGTTTCCTTTGTCTAAAAGAGGCTTGCAGTTTCTTTTCATAGGCAGACTTTAAGATCCTTGAGTACTTGGGCTCCATGTTAACTATTGTGATATCTACAAATAACCTGTCCTTGCCCTCCCAGGATTCTCATTGAATAAGGGAAGCAGGGAGGGAAGGAAGGATTTAAGGTTTGCTGAAAAAAAGAAAGAGAGAGAAAGAGAAAGAGAAAGAGAAAGAGAAAGAGAAAGGGAAGGAAGGAAGGAAGGAAGGAAGGAAGGAAGGAAGGAAGGAAGGAAGGAAGGAAGGAAGGAAGGGGAGGAGGAGGAGGAGGAGGAGAAGCAGAAGAAGAAGAAGAAGAAGCAGAAGAAGAAGAAGAAGGAGGAGGAGGAGGAGCAGGAGGAGGAAGGAAAGAAAGAAGAAGGAAAGAAAGAAAGAGAGAGAGAGAAGGAAGGAAAGAAAGAAAGAGAGAGAAAGAAAGAAAGAAAGAAAGAAAGAAAGAAAGAAAGAAAGAAAGAAAGAAAGAAAGAAAGAAAGAAAGAAAGGAAAGAAAGAAAGAAGAAAGAAAGAAAGAAAGAAAGAAAAGAAAGAAAGAAAGAAAGAAAGAAAGAAAGAAAGAAAGAAAGAAAGAAAGAAAGAAAGAAAGAAAGAAAGAGGGAGGAAGGAAGGAAGGGGGGAGGGAGGGAGGGAAGGGAGGGAGGAAGGGAAATGGACTCAAACCCAGGTTTCTACAGCTGTGCCACATCTTTACATGTCCATCTCCCATGAATCATCTTGATCATTCCTTCTCATCTTGAGAACCTCCCTTAATCTCTCTAAAACCCATAAATTAAATAGACAATCACTTACTTGTGGCTCAAATGTACTCCATCAGCAATAGTTAATTTTCTGTTGGTGAACAAGCACAGTTCCTAAGAGTTCACAATTTGTAACCTGTTCATGATTTGTAACTCACTCCAAAAAAAAAAAAAGCAGTTCTACCAGCTGCATCTGATACCCATGGCAAGCATCACAGCAGCAAGGGGAGGTACCTTTTGCTGCAACTATATGAAGACAAAGCAAAGAAAGGTAAAAAGTTGGTTGTTTTTATTTAAGATCAGAAAGTTTCTTAGAGAGTATTTCCACTTGCCTTAGTTTATAAACGAGAAATTTAAGACATCTGTTGACAATTATAAGATCCATGGGAATCAGTCCCAGAATTAATTGCTTTCTACTTGCTTAAGACATGAGCAATGCTAGGTTGGCTGGAGTGTGCTCCTAAAGGAATTAGAATGCTACAAAGATCATCTTAACAGCCACTGGGAAGCCTGTAAATTTGAATTATTACTTTCACATAAATCACTGTATAGATTTGCGTTGTGATTGTTATTACAAAGCATTGTTATAGATATCCAGTCAAGCCCAGAAATAATTCTGTTATCTTAAAAATGTCACTTATTTTGCCTTTATATTAACTGTTAAAATAATTAATTGGGAGGCCATTAGGCCGAGACTACTTCAGTGCCTTTTGTTCCTACAAAACAGACCAAAACCCAAAACATGCCAGGGCCAACCATGAGGATACTCAGAAAAT
Source organism: Macaca thibetana thibetana (assembly GCF_024542745.1). Classification (NCBI taxonomy): domain Eukaryota; kingdom Metazoa; phylum Chordata; class Mammalia; order Primates; family Cercopithecidae; genus Macaca; species Macaca thibetana. The sequence continues at coordinate 164,282,236 of NC_065582.1, forward strand.
TCCCAGCCCAGAGTCAGACCTGAATAACCATTAGGAACAAAGCAGGCCCGGGAACATTTCCTAAGATTTATTTCTCAAGGTTCCTCATCTGCCTGCCACCTTTATTGTTTAAGGATCATATGAATCCTACAACCTGTTATAAAATAAAAAAACATGATACAAAGGTAAAATTGGGTTATTGGTTTTAATGTTGATTTTCACAAAAATTAATCTAACAATACTTTTTATTAAAGTCTGTTATAAATTAATTCTATATCATCCAACTTCTTAAAACACACTTTTGATTATGGTTCTGTCAATGAATCCTCCAAGTAAAACAAAACTCCTCAGCCTGGAAGTCAAAGTTTTCCTAGATTTGGCAGAGCATCTTTTCTCAGACTTATATACCTAAGTCTGGTCAAAGTGAATGACTATTCATGATTTATATTCACAGACCGAATATTTATTTATTCCTTTTGTAATGTTGTTTCTGCCGTGTGGAACACTTTTTCTTCTCCATCTCCATTTGTCCAATTCTTACTCATCCTTCAAGTTTCAAACATCATTCCTATGAGATTCTATCTAATTTCCCTAGAGTCAACATTATTTTTTTCACTCTCTGAACTAGTGTTTTATTTATATTATGTGAAATCAAAGCTCATCTGACATGTCACTTCATGTCAGCAACCATAGCAAATGACTCTCTCTTCCCCAAATCGACTCTGCTTTTCTCTCCCAGGTGTGTTTGCATATTCTGTCTCTACAATCTATGATGCCCTCTATCTATTCATTCACTTGGTGGGCGTCTTATCCTGCAAGCCTCAGTCCAAGTGCCACCTTGTCATCCAGGACTCCTATAGGCAGGTGAAGTAAATTCTCCCCACCATATCATAGCACTGAAATGACTTCAAGAAGTAGTAGAAGAAGGTATAGTTATTTTGTGTGTGTGTGAGTGTGTGCGTGTATGTGTTTTATTTTTAGAGATAGGGTCTTGCTATGTTGCCCAGGCAGGAGTGCAGTAGCTATTCACAGGTGCAATTAGAGAACACCACAGCCTCAAACTCCTCACTTCATGAGATCCTCTTGCCACAGCTTCTTGTAGCTAGGACTACAGGTGCGTACCACCACACTCAACTAAGAAGTTGTATTTTTTTTAACACATGACAATGCTGTATTTCAATCCTAGCTCAATCACTCACCAATCTGATTATTTTGATTAAATCTACTCTAAACTCATATTCTCTCCATTAAAAACTAAGGCAGGAGAGAGAGAAAAAATTTGACATAGTAGAGAAACTACAATAGCTTACAAAATCATGAGAATGCATCAATAAAACACATGAAAAATTGAGGAAATAAATAAGCCACAAATATATCCACATGACTCTGTGTTCCTTCCTATCATAATACATCACAATTACTTTTATATTGATGCTCTCTCTGGACCATGGGTCTCTGGAAGGTAGCTCTCCTAAGAAGCATAGAACTTTGGAGCTTGATAAATACCTGGGTTTGAATCAGCTCTGTGGCTTACCAACTGTGAGAACAGTAAGCAAGGTACTTCCTCTCTTTATGCCTCAATTTTACTACCTGTAATATGCATATACTAAAATTGGGTGGGTTGTTGTAAGAATCAGGTAGGTATAAATAAGCTCAGGAAAAAAAAATCTAGCAAAATGAAACTTCTCAAAATATAACTTATTATATTAGTAATTACAGTAGCTAATTGTAGGACATAGAAGATGCTAAATAAACGTTTCATGAATGAATAGACTAATGAATACAGTAATGAGAAGACTGTAAAGCACTATGCAAATATTAAGAATTATTTTGACTGTTGACTTGATGTGATTATTTCAACTCTAAGATCCAGTTCCCAGCTAATAAGGTAATTTGTTTATTTCTATGGTTAGCCTGTAAAAGCCTGCTCCTCATGCTGCTAAAGTGAAGCTCTCTGAACCTCTTCCAGTTTTGAGTGCTGCCCAATTCATGAATTTTGTATGTGAAAATAAACTCTGTTAAATTTATTTTGTGAAGTTTTTCTTTTAACATAACGAAGTCCCCCAAACACCCTTGTCTTGAACAATAACAACAAAAATCAGGAAGGTGTACTGGTTACAAGCATGTAATCTATTCCATGAGTTGAAATTCAGGCTCTGATACTCACTAGCTGTAAGTACTTAAAGTCAAACTATGTTTCAATTTCTTCAACTACAAAACAGAGATAGTACATATTTTTGAGAGTTATTACGATTAACTTATTTCATTTACAGGAAACATTTAGAACTATTTCTGATATATAATCATCATGAGTGATTATATACATGTTATTTCATATGTAAATATTCATCATTTATATAATGGTTCAATATGATTTCATTAATACTCCAAGTCTTTGTAAATTTAACTCCAGGATCCAGATAAAAGAGATTTCATCTCTTTTTGAAATGTGATGGAAAATATCTCTACAAGAATGATTAAAGTTTATTTTTGTGCAATGAGATAATCTACCTAGGAGACCAAAGCATTCTTCAGCAGGTTTCTGTGGGTCAAAATAAAGAATGTTGAATTTTTATCTTCTAGAGATTATTTTTCCTAAATACCCTTCTCAATCCGTACAACCAACATACAGACATTAGTTAAGAGTCTAATATTTGGCATTTGTAAAACAAGAACTTTGGGGTTCACTAAAGTTCTAAGATTCCTTTAAGGTCTAAGGTGCTCAGCATCTTGCTGCATTCCATGAAAAGATGATGAAGTACGAGGCATGTTCCTTTCCTACAACAAACATGTAGCATGCAGAGCAAATATTTTTAAATTAAAGAAAGAAAGAAGAACTACTGAGTAGAATAAAAGCCTATTTATCTTGGCTTAAAACTGAAAACACAATATATTCTTACTCTGGGCTATTTTTGGTGTGGCCTGAATCTTCTGATTCTCCATCATTCTATACACTGCAATATATCTTGTACACAATTTAAACACCCAGTTTTACAGCAAAGGCATTTCCATGAGTCATCTCTTGACTGCTTATTGTTTATCTCATGCACGCTTCTGACAGCCTAACAGCATCACCTTTCTGAGATGTTTCACTCTCTTCAAGTTCTCATGTCTTTCCCAGCATCCACTTTATCTTTGACATGTGCCTGTTCACTCACTTCAAATATGTCAGCAGTAAAGGTGACAGTGGGTTTTGGTGTCAAAAATAGAGAAATGAAGCATACTTTTTACTCTAATTGAAAGAGCTTTTAAGATCATTTAGTTTTAAAGTTTATGAGCTGTAAGAATTACCCATATCATAGAATTTATGCCGCTATGTATCTTCCTTAAAATTTTCTTAAATAAGTGATTCTTTGTATCCCTTTCATTTTTAATATTTTTACTGACGCAATGCTAATTTAATATAAACTATTTTACATGATTTGTAAGTCTATCCTATCTCCCCTAAAAACAACCAACAGTTTTAAGTGCTTAATATATATTATACACTGTTCTATGTCATTTAGTCCTCCAAAAATAGCTACCTGAGAAAGGTATTATTATTAACTCCATATTACAGATAAGAAAACAGAGGTTAAGTAAAGGCATATAATTTGCCCAAAGACTTATAGTCGGGAAACAGAAGAACAGGATTGGAACTCAGTTTTTCTGACTCCAAGTCCTGAATCTTTCATTTATGTGTCTTAGCAGCTTCTCTGGCAGTTTGAGTATTCCTTTAGAACAGAAGCAGTGTATTGCTCTAATTTGCATATCTCTTCCTAACACTCAGCACAGAGCCTCTTGCATAGTAACTTCTTACTAAATATTTGAGAAGAAGGAGGAGGAGGAAAAAGAGGAGAAGAAATGAAAGAAGGAGCAAGGAAGGAAGGAAGGAAGGAAGGAAGGAAGAGAGGGAGGGAGGGAGGGAGAGAGGAAGAAAGGAAGGAAGTGAAAGTTGGGGGAGGGAGGGAGGAAGAAAGGAAGGAAAGAAGGAAGGGAGAAAGGAAGGAAGGAAAGAAAGAAGGAAAGGAGGGAAGCAGGAAGGAAGAAAAGAAGAAGGAAGGAAGGAGGAAGGGAGAAGGAGGAAATAGGAAGAAGGAAGAAGGAGGAAGGAAGAAGGAGGACGGAAGGAAGGAGAAAGAGGATGTATTCCAAGAATGGTATAATGACTGTAAGAAGGCTTTCTCTTTCTTAAAGATATCTACCCGCTTCACGAAACTTTGAGCTCCAGCCCACCGCACCCACTCACCATTCCCAGCTTCCTGTGTAGGAGATAATAATGGGCGGTGGATAGGCAATGCGTTTCTAATTTTCTGCATGGATGCCTTAGTTACTATTAAGATATTGTCAAAGGGAAGTAATTTCAAAGAAGAGAAGCTAACTTGATTAAGAAATTCGATTAAGATTTACTTTTGAGAAAATATTAAAAGCTCAGAGAAAAAAAAAAAAGATTGAGATTGGGAGCCATTAAAGGACCCCCTCAGATATCAAAATGGCAGAAGACAACTGCTCATTGACACAGCACAAAGCCTTTATATTGACATCTTTTATAATAGCAATCACAAGCATGAATTTTCAGCATGTCCAAGGCCAAGCATACCCATGTTAGCTGCAATTCTAATAAGCTTCATGTTTCACTTCAAAACCTAGAGTTTCTCTGTTTAATTATACAAGCTTCCCTGTCTTCTCCTGCTGGCCCACTAAGGGCTTAGGTCCTAATCTTAGCACATGAAATTAGCCTAGTCCCGCCCCTCGAGATCCAGTGAATTGATTTTTTTTCTCGCCTTAGAGATTTCCTGAGGCCAAAATAACTACCTCAACCACCTCTTACTTAAAAGATCATTACTTTTAACCAAGAAGCACTATATATCAAGCTCCTTGCCTGTGGAGTCCTCAGCAGACCGTCAAATCATTCAAAACACACTTCTCTTCCTGCCAGTGCTACCCTATAGTTGACGGTCTGGCATTTGGCCTTAGGAGTAGCCAAGAAAGGATGTCAGAGACTGGTCTTCTAGGGAGATCTCAGAGATGGGTCCTCTGGTAACAGGTGACATCCGTATTCCTTGACCTTTACAAATCCTACCTGTCTCTATGTCTGGGTTTTGTATCTTCAGCAGAATTTGAGAGCTGTCAGATTTACTCAAAATGGGCTCTGGCCACTCATTCTCTAGCCAGTTCAAATATTCTCTCACTTGGTGCTCCTAAAACTAGCTAAGTAAGGAGAAAGCTGTCAAGGTGACCACTGGCAGAACAGCAGCCGGTAAGGAATGACTCAGCAAGTCTACTACAATTGAAATATTTGAAATCCTTGGGAAAGACAAGGCATAAGAAATTGAAATTATCAGGAAAGTAGAGGGTCCTTTTAATTTTTTTCTCTTCCTAATTTTCCTTCAGGGTAAGAAGGAAGGTCTCAAATTCCAAAAGCCCACACCTCAATAGATTAAAAAAAAAAAGTGGTATTGCCACGCAAGGATTTTATAAGACGAATGAAAGCTTTCGTGTTATTGTACACATGTGTGTGCTGAACATTTATAGAATATCTCAGTTGGTGAGGCAGAACGATGTCTTTCTCAATTTACAGGAAGAAATGTGAAACTGAAAGTGACAACAGTTTGCAACTTTCCACTTCCCACCAAGATCTATGTAATAATATTCTACTTTTGGAAACCCCAAAGTGTATATGTGTTTGAGGAATGCAGAGATATGCCAAAAAACACAACATGCCTTGGAATTAGACATTAGAATTAGGTTATGTTCTAATGTTACATCTCCTTTTCTCAACTCAGTAAACTCCTAAGAATTGCGAAATAATTCTATCATAATACTTTTGGGTTTGTTTGTATGTAAATTGTATTCCATTTAAAATAACTTTTACTTTTTTGTTTCTAAAATAATGAAGAATTATTGTAGATGTGTTAAAAAGATTAGAGAAACAAAAATAAGAAAATAGGAATCACAATCCCAGAGGTAATTAACATTTAACATCGTGAAGTACATCCTATCAGTCACAGTGTTATGTTTTGTTCTTTTAAACATGAGAACCCCTTTTTATTACATAATTCTTCACAATGTTCTTCTGTAAGACAGCAAATGACTATTTTAAACCCATTTTTAATATCTACAGAGTAGAGCTGAGGGAGCAGAAAGATGGAGCATAGCATCTTTATGTATTTTCATGTGTATAAAATCCAAGAAAACTTTTAAAGTTAAAGCCTACTTAAAATTAAATATGGTTAAATGAATACTCCTTTACTTTGTGTTCAATCCTTCTTTCTAATAATCTTAAAATAACAATGTAAGGATAAATTGTCAAACAGAATTAGAAGAGATAACAAAGTGTGAGAAATTGGAAAGCAATTGGACAAGTATTAACAGATTTAGCAAAACAGAGAACAACAAAACCAAAGCTACCAGTAGGAGACAGCGCAGAAGCAAGTTGGCAAGCTGCCTTAGCCCTTGGAATTCCAAAATCTAAAAATGATATTGTAGGTAAGGTTGGGCAATGAAGGGTTTATCAAAAATGTGTCTTATAAGCAGCAAGATAAGATCCAATGCTGTGCTGGTAACCAGCTCCCTACTCCACCCCACCCCCAATAAAAAGCCCTGTTTGCCAATTTTGATGATGTAAATATTCCCATCATGGCCAATTTCAAGCTACCAATATAATATTACTCAACACAGAACTGGGAAGACATGAGCACATGTCTTCCAGAGAGCTGGCTCAAGTCAGCTCCACCACACCTCTTGTTTGACCCTATTAAACAGTAGAGGAATTATCCTTTTTTTTCTGCAACCAAAGAATGGCTGCTTGTTCTCTGAAGAAATGTCAGAGACACAGGACTCAGAGACATAAGGTTTAATTAAGAAGAAGTTACAGCATGAAAAGGGTGACTACATGGAAATGTATTTATGGTGCAGCCTCTTTCTTTTCCTGCTTTCCAAAACTGTCTACTGACTGAAGATTAGAGAATCTCCTTATGGGGGAACTGAAAACAGAAGAAAATTCAAGGGATAATGGCATTTGAGGGTTCCTCAATGACCGCCCAGCTACATCACACCAGAGTGGAGCCCCAACCTGAGAGGCTCTTACCCAGAGCTTCTAGTCGGCATTAAAGTGGATCACTTTTAAAAATAAATGGTGATGGGGTGAAGGAAATGCTACCCCCAAAATATGACACCTTGGAATACTGAGTATTTCAAGCTGAAGGAAATTGAGAATATTGCAGAAGCAGAAAGGTCTTTGTGATCTTCTCTTTCTCTGATTTCTCCTACCTTTCTCTCCTGAGGTCATAAAAAGAATGCTCTGACTTGCTTCCCCTGAAAGTATGTGGTATGACCTGATATGACCCTCATTCCAGAGGGGTTCTGCCTTATACCTGGAGGCAAAGAAGAATCTGAACAAATAGGCCTTGCTAAGTTCCCACCAGTTTATATCCATTAGATCATACCCCCTTTTGTCCTCCAATCACACTTCTGCACAGATCCATAACAATACTCAGTTTACCCTGGATCTTTAGATCCTTTCTGAAGGCTCTTGTGCCATGTAAAATGTTGATGAAATGAATTTGTTATGCTTTTCTCTTGCTAATATGTCTTTTGTTAGAGGAATGTCAGTCTTGAATCTTGTGATGGTTGAGAAAAGGAGAATTCCTTTTCTTCTTTACAATGGAAAGTTATGTTAGTGCTGGTATTATTATTACTATTATTATTATTATTATTATTATTATTGAGATAGGATCTCACTCTGTCACTAAGCTGTAGTACAGTGGTGTGATCTAAAATCACTGCAGCCTCTGCTTCCTGGGCTCAAGTGATCCTCCCACCTTAGCCTCCCAAGTAGCTGGGAGAACCATAAAAGAGCACCATAAAATTAGCCACCACGCCCATCTAATTTTTGTATTTTTTGTAGATATGGGGTTTCACATGTTGCCCATGTGGGTGCAGAACTCCTGGGCTCAGGTGATCCTCCCACTTCGGCCTCCCAAAGTGCCAGGATTAAAGGTATGAGCCACTATGCCAGTGCTGGTAATATTAGTCTTGTAATTCTGACACTACTGTGTATAATGTGGGATGAGCATACATGTAATTTTGAGATACTCTATCATCCCCTGCATCCTTAAGACCAGAAAAAGGAGGGTAAATGTAACATGGAAAGACCTTAACCCTCACATTTATGGTCAATTGATTTTTGTCAAAGATGTCAATGGCTTGTCATCTTTGAGGAAAGGCAAATGCCAAGACAATTGGATTTTTATACATTGAAAATATAAACTTTAATTCAGACCTCACACCATCTATAAAAGTTAACTCAAAAATGGATTATAGACTTAGATATTGGAGCTAAAACTATTAAACATTTAGAAAAAAACATAGGAGATAATCCTCATGACCTTGGATTAAGCAAATATTTCTCAGATATGACACCAAAAGCAAAATGCATTAAATGAAAAAATGATAAATTGGATATCTTTAATAAATTTTATCAAAATTAGAATCTTTTTATCTCCAAAATATATAGTTTAATAATGAAAAGGCAAGACACTGACTGGGATAAAATATTTGCAACATATATAACTAAGAAAAGACTTGTACTCATGGTTAAAAAAAAAGACTTTTTATAACTCAGTAAGAAGCCAAGCAAACCATTTTTTTAACAAACAGCAAAAGATTTGAATAGACATTAAGAAAAATGCAAACATGATTGAGAAGTTCATGAAAAGATGTTCAACATGAGTAATCATCAGGAAAAATCAAACTAAAATCACAATGAAATACCACTAAACAGCGACTAGAAAAGCTATAACAAAAAGAATGACAATACCAAATATTGGCCGGGATTTGCTAGTGGGAGAACACCTTGAAATTTTGGAAATCAATATGGCTACTTCTTAAAAATGTAAACATAAACTTACCATACAACGTAGCAATTCCGTCCTAGGCATTTACTTGAGAGGAATAAAAACTAATGACCACCGAAGATGTGAATGATCATGGCAGCATTATTTATAATAGCCAAAAAACTGGAAGTCACTCAAACAGCCAACAACTGGCGAAAAGATAAACAAAATGTGATCTATCCACGTAGTGAGATAGTAGTAACCAAAAGAAATGAATTACTTTTTACACACTACAACTTGGGTGGGCCTCAAAAATATTATGCTCAGTGAAAGAAGCCCAACACAAGTGATTGCAAATATTAGATTATTTATGTGGAATTTTCAGAAAAACAAATCATACAGACAGAAAGCAGATCAATGCTTGCCTGGGGCTGGGATTGGGGGTGGTAATTGCCTTCGAGGGAACCCTTTAGGTTGACAGAAAGGTTCCAAGACTGGATTGTGGTGCTGGCTGCGCAACTTTGTAAATTTACTAAAAGTTACTGGACTGTGCAGTGATCATGGGTGAATTTTATGATATGTAAATTATACCTCAATAAAGTCATTTTAAAAATAGAGAGATATACAAAGCTTATTTAAAAAGTGAGCAAGATTGAACTTTGGTGTCTCTCATGCACACTTTGGTGGTGAATCTACACAGAAGTAAAAGGAAGTGATTATTACCTCATCTTTTGTTTTATATTTATCCCAGATTACCTTAATGTTCATCATCCCATGGGTAAAATCGATATACTAACAGATGGTCCAAATTTCCTAATTTTAGAGCTATCTGTTTCTGTGGGATTTCCTGCTTCCTGTAAACTCTTCAATAGCTGATTCTAGAAGTCCATGTGAGTGTCTCACTGGGTTCATAAACTGAGCTCTCAGCCCAAATTATCTCATGGGATCAACTATGTTCTTCTTCTCATTGTCCAACTCCTTTTGTTGATATACATGTATAAGATATAAAATATAAATAACATAATTTTGGTGATTTCACATGTGAGTTAAATGCTCTTATAGTTGCATTTAAAATTGGCATTGCACAATATAAAGACAAATGATAAAGCCTATGCTAATAATTAACTTTTTGAAGTTATGATGACATGACATGGCAAATAAAGAACCACGGAAGTTTGAAAGAGTCTGTAGAAGAAAGAAAATAACTTTAAATTTAAGCATCTTGAATACTTTTCTTCATCTTTTTCAAAAGGGATCTTACATTTTCATTTTACACCAGATCCCAGAAACCTGTAGTTGGCTTTAACCCAAAGGGAGCATTTTGATTCAGACAATGACGCTTCAGTATGACAAGTTAGGTCAGACACTGATAATTAGAGAGGGTGTCCAAATATTTTGGTTTTTACCTAAGACCTAGGACTTATACACAGACCTTCTTCCTAAACTGGTAGAGTACAGGACAATAGCAAAAATGGAGAGTCATATGCAATATGGCTGAATATCAGAAGGTATAAGTCATGTTAACAAACTCTTAAATAAAATAAAATATGTTCTGCTCTTTCACCTTGAAAAAATTATTCCTATGTTACCACTGGAAGGCCAGACACAAATTTAGAAGTCTAAGACTTCTTAGAATTCTGTTTCAGTATGTGAAATTGTGGGGATTGGCACCCCTGACCCCCAAGCCTCAGCTGTGCTATACACCCATTTTCTCTCCACCTCTTGCTTCATCCCATACCAAATGGGCCTCATGCTATGTGCAGAGAGCAGAGCCCACACATTCAAGCTCTATTTGGTATTAGTCTGTTTTCGCAATGCTGATAAAGGCATACCTGAGACTGGGTAATTTATAAAGAAAAAGAAGTTTAATGGACTCACAGTTCCACGTGGCTGGGGAGCCTCACAATCATGGCAGAAGGCAAAAAGCACGTCTTACATGGCGGTGGGCAGAAAGAGAACGAGAGCCAAGTGAAAGGGGTTTCCCCTTATAAAACCATCAGATCTCATGAGACTTGTTCACTACCACTAGAACAGTGTGGAGGAAACCGCTTCCATGACTCAATTATCTTCCACCAATTCCCTCCCACAATGTAGGAATTATGGAAGCTACAACTCAAGATGAGATTCGGGTGGTGACACAGCCAAACCATATCATATCTACACCATCAAACAGCCATCCTTTGCCTTCCCATAGACCTAAACACGAAGAGACTGGATATAAAACAGACAATGGCTAGGTCATGTATAACAGTAGAACTTTGACACACAACTTACAGCAGCCGTTTCAGAAAATCGACCTCCTTATCAACAAAAAGCAACCCAAGAAGTCAGAGTCCTCTAAGTCAGACTTGCAGGAAGCCAATCACTATCTCTAGTGAAAATCCAGGAAGCCAAATAATAATTGCTTTAACACTCAGTCCAAAATGTCCAGGATTTGGTTAATAACTGACAGCTTCCTTCATTTTTGTCCCTGCTTCCAACTTAAGGTCAACAAACAAAAAGCCAAATACACACCCCTAACCAATCACAAAAGATCACACTTCTATTTAGCTGCCTTCGGCTTCCCCAGGTCGATAGCCTTTCATTAGGGAACACCTGAAACCTTCCCTTTTAGCCACTATGAAGCTTTCCCACACCTGTGCCTGCCTTTAAGTCTCTGCCAAAAGGCAAGTAATGGTGGCTGACTCCCTTGTGATAGCAAGCTCTGGAAGAAGAGCTTTTGCTTTTCTCATTTGATTGGTGTTTGTTTAATTCCACAATGTACACTGGGTATACAGCCTACCATCAGGCAGACTGATCCAGAGGAGAGACCTGCCAAGCCAGCAAACCAGAGTTGGCAGCTCTGAGGTCCTCTGTGTATGCAGCCTGTCTACAAAGGGAGAACTTGGGATCCAGATGGGGGAATCTCAGCCCATGACACTTGGTAGCCACCTCTATCTTCCCCATGCCAATAAGATATTCAGACACAGCGGAAGGAGATCAGAGTGAGGCTTTCTACAGCTCAAGGCCCAGAGCAGGAGCTCCTTTTCCCTAAGTATATGAGAGATAAGAGATTGAATTTCTTTTAAGACCAGATGGATAGGAAATTGATGTAATATTAGATTAACTTAAACAAATAAACAATTTGTTTTTAATTTTTATTTCCACAGGTTATTGGGGGAACAGGTGGTGTTTGGTTACATGAGTAAGTTCTTCAGTGGTGATTTGTGAGATCTTGGTGCACCCATCGTCTGAGCAGTATACGCTGCACCCAGTTTGTAGTCTTTTATCCTTTACCCCCTCCACCCTTTTCCCCTGAATCTCCAAAGTCCATTGTGTCATTTATTTGCCTTTGCATCCTCATAGCTTAGCTCCCACTCATGAGTGAGAACATATGATGTTTGGTTTTCCGTTTCTGAGTTACTTCATTTAGAGTAATAGTCTCCAATCTCATCCAGGTTGCTGCGAATGCCATTAATTCATTCCTTTTTATGGCTCAGTAGTACTCCATCATATATATCACATTTCTTTATCCACATGTTGATTGGTTGGTTCCACATTTTGGTTGGTTCCACATTTTTGCAATTGCAAATTGTGCTGTTGTAAACGTGTGTTTGCAAGTATCTTTTTAGTATAATGACTGCTTTACAAAACAAAATTTTTTTTATAGACAACTCCTGAGAGTGCTTTGGAATCCACCTGCATTTTTGTCGTCGTTCTCAGGATCGTCTCTTCTTGTGACCTAGAAAAACCTTCCAGCAATGATTGTTTCTGAGCTTAAGCAGCACTCCTTCACCGACAATCCCCTTTGCTGCCTGGGCGAGCTGGGCCCAGCCTCAATTTGTGAGCAGAATAAGGGTGATTCATACCAAGTCCTGGGGCTGTTGCTCGGCACAAAGGGACTACCTTTCTACCTCAGGCCCTGCGTTTGACTCTGTAGGGAGAGGGGAGAACTGAGTTGTTAGTGTCTTCCAATCTCTGCCCTAGCCCTTCTGGACACCTTTATGGACCCTCCCTCAAGACTGGACTTGCCAATGCCTCCTTCCCAGAACCACAGCATTAGCCCGATGGGTGCAATTTTGATTTCAGTTCTCAAGCCCTGTGGGACTGTAAGTATGTTAAAAAAATTAATCAGACACTTGCTAAAGATGGAAAGGCAGACAGACTTTAGTTAAGAGGGACAATTGCAGTGGGGATTTTGCAGTTGACACAGGGATAGAGCTCAACTTTGACTACAAGTAGTCAAAGACAAAGATGGAGACTTATAGCCAAGGAGTAGGATGGGGAGTCAGTGGATGAAAAATGACTAAGAGAAAACATCAAGGCTAGGGGGATTCTTGATAGACTGACCCAAAAAAAGGATTATTGCTGAAATTGGAGTAAGCAGGCCAAAAGCAGAGCCCCCAGGTTCTGAACCTAGTCAGAAAGAGGAGTCAGAGGAGTTTGACTCAAGTTTGGTCAAGGAACAAGTCTTTCTCAGGTAGACATCACTCTTTTTCCACTCTGTTGTGCATTAGGTTGTGAAACTGCCCCACAGCTATTGCAGCCAAGGGCAATCTGTTCCTCTCACCTTCATGGTGAGGAAAATGTTTGGGGCTTGGTGGTAGGAAGATCAGGGTTTAAGTCTGGGATCCACTACTTATAGCTGTAGGATCTTGTGCAAATCATTTACCCTTGTTTCATAAATATTCATTTCCTTGTGTATAAAAATGGGGATAGTAATACCTGATTGAATATCGTTGGAACAAGGCTTATATTGGAGATATGTAAGTATAGTGTTTGGCATATAGTTAGTGTTCCGTAAATACTACTACTGCTATTACTGTTACTACTAATACTAATACTGCCACTCTTATGATTGTGATTAGAGTTTTCTGTCCACTCTTTTTGTAACAGGCCATTCTTGCATTGCTACAAAGAGCTGACTGTGTGATTTCCAAGAAAAGAGGTTTAACTGGCTCACGGTTCTGTAGGCTGTCTGCTTCTGGAGAGGCCTCAGGGAGCTTTTATTCATGGCAGAAGGTAAAGTAGGAGCAGGCAGATCATATGGCAAAAGCAGGAGCAAGAGGGAGAGTGAGGGGCCAAATACTGCACACTTTTAGGCAACCAGATCTCTCGAGAACTTACTTACTATCATGAGAACAGCACCAAGTGGATAGTGCTAAACCATTCATGAGAAATCCATCCCTGTGAGCCAGTCACCTCCTACCAGGCCTCACCTCCTATGAGGTCCCACCTCCAACACTGGGGATTACATTTTACATTTCAACATGAGATTTTGGTGGGGCAACATCCAAACTAGATCACTTTTCCTCAGAATTCTATTATTTCTATCTAAAAAAGAGTATCAAATTGCTTATTTATGTAGCTGAGGGAGAATGCTAAGACATACACACACACACACACACACACACACACACACACACACACTGCACTTCAGAGAACAATCTTGTCTTGACTGAAAGAAAGATAATGATACCCAATGGGTCTTTTCCATTTCTAATTTCAGTCACTCCATGGTCTTGCAATTACTACAGTCAACTAATCAACTAAACGTAATTATGCACAATTTCAAACATATTATGAAGTAATAAGGCCTTTATTTTTCATGGTGCCCTGGATGCTTATATCATTGAAGATGTAAAAGCAGAATTTAATTTGGGCCTACAAAATTGAAAGTCAAAAGTATGAAAGGGAAGATAAGAAGACCTAGGTTTTTTTTTTTTTTTCCTTGTTAGCTTGGAAATATGTAAATACGTAAACACCTGGATAATATTTTAAAAGGGTATGAATAGCCTCTCAGCTGCCAGATCATGCATAAGACTCACCTTATTCAAGTCAATATTGTAGGAATTTGATCCTGGAATTCTTCGATGACACCTGTAATTAAGTATTGGAAGTCAGAATGTGAATGATCAAATATGTCCTTGAAGAACTGAACACTTCTGTGCCCAAATCTGACATATTCAAATTGTCCCACAGGCTGGCAAATGTGTCTAACTCTGTGGGTTTCTAAGGTCAGACTTGTACGTGAAAACTGAAAATTTGATTTCAGAAGTATATTCATGAAAAGCAAGAAAGAACATAGGTTTTTACGAAGTAGTTATATAATTTCTGTAGCATATCATGAAGGGACATCGGGAATGCCATTCTGTTTTGTAATGTACAAACTGGTGGACTAGGTAGAATCATTGTCATTTCCAATGGCAAAACCCCAATAAGGTTCTCGTAATTGGTCACACAGAACCAAATTATGCACCTTAAAAAGACAGCCTGATAGCCACCAGTATATGCTTTGCAAAGGAAACCAGGCAAAACAATAAATGCACTTTTATAAAGAAAAGAAGAGAAAATCTCACAATTATTTAGGAAATTGTTTTAATCATTCTTTTAAGAATTAGAAGTGGAAACATGATAATACCAAGCCCAATCTCCAAAAATTAACAAAACAGTAAGTTATTTTGAATTCTAGATGTATTATATGTCACTCTTTCTCCTGCAACTTGCTCTAATTTTAATCAATACAACACAAGAGTTTGAGCTGTGTCCTCTCAGGTCTCTTTTTATATTTGTTATATAAATTTCCGTGGCAAACACTGAGCATAACTAAAAGTTCATTATTCGCTAGGTAAAACCACATATGAATGTGGATTTGGAATTTTGTCCCTTCTCTTTTTTTACCCTATATGGACATACAATAAAATCCTAGCTGAGAGTACTGTCATGAATAAGACAGAAAAAATTACAGTATTTAAATCCAACTGGTTGGAGCTGACATTTCAGAACTCAGGAAGGTAACATATTATATTCTTCTCCCCAGCTCTTTACTTTTATGTATCTTCTATTCTCTTAGAAGTTAGAAGAATGTTGAGCTTAACGTCGAAGACAGATTACCCTTTAAAAGAAACATCTATCAGAGAAAACATTAATTGGTTACTGGAAAGCACAGCTATGAGAATAAAAGCATCTGGAATGAAATGAGAGATAAAAGCTGGAAAACATAGCTAACGAAGAATGGAATTCCTTTTATGCATGTGGGAGCTTGCACACATGTGTTCATTTTTCCCAAATATCTAAGATGTTTAGATGAGCAACAACATGCCGTTCGCATTGCCAGGCAAGTTTCCTTCTGGCTTTTCTGGTTTCTGTGATGGGAGACCTTTTCTCCCCGTAGCCTCCTGATGAAGTTCTCTATAAATTCTGCTCCGTGTTGCAGAAGGCCCACACTGCCACTCGTGCTCTGACAACTGCAAGCTGGGGATACAGAGGAGTGAGATACCCCACATGCACATGTGTGAACTGACAGAAGATGCAGAAAGAGAAGCAAAAAAGCATGAAGACTGCTTTTTGTCCTTCGAGGTGAGGCCAGTCTCCTGACAGCATAAGTAGGAGTTTCAGCTGGGTTTACTTGGCCCCAATCTAACACACCTGAACCCTGCACACAATAGTACCCATGTAAGAATGGAGTGGGGTAGGGTGGATACGCACTGGAAGGACAGCGGACTGTTGGGAGTTCTCAGGAAGGTGGAGTGGAAGGAATGTCAGCAATCCTTGTTGCTTATTAATTTATGACTCTTTGCCTAATAAACCTTCCAAAAAGGGATTAGGGATCAAAGAACCAGACACGAAAGAAGTGAGATAAATTACTTCCTTTACTCCAGCGTTTTATAATTTTTTTAGCACCAGAGACCGGTTTCATGGAAGACTGTTTATCCATGGACCAGGGAGTGGGGGATGGTTTCAGGATGATTCAAGTGCATTACATTCATTGTGCACTTTATTTCTGTTATTATTACATTGTAATATATAATGAAGTAATTATACAACTCAGCATTATGTAGAATCAGTGGGAACCCTGAGCTTGTTTTCCTAGAACTAGACAGTCTCATCTGGGGGTGATGGGAAACAGCAACAGATCATCAGGCATTAGATTCTCATAAGGAGCACACAACCTAGATCCCTCGCATGCACAGTTCACAATAGGGTTCGTGCTCTTATGAGAATCTAATGCTGCCACTGATCTGACAGGAAGCAGAGCTAAGGCAGTAATGCAATTGATTGGAAGCGGCTGTAAATATAGCTGAAGATTTGCTCGTGAGCTTCCCGCTCACCTTCTGCTGTGCAGCTGGGTTCCTAACAGACCACAGACTGGTACCAGTCTCTGGCCCAGGAGTTGGGGACCCTTGCTTTACTCTACCCCTCCCTTTGCCAAATTTCAGGTCATCCTAATTATTTTCTGCCCTTTACAACTCCCTTCAAAACACACATACTGATAGTGTTTGGCAATGCAAAATTATTCAAGAGACTTTTTCCTTGCCAACTCTCCCACTTTCCAGCATTTCTCTCACCTAAATTCGAGAGCTTTCATGCCCCAGAGGTCTTACCCTTGATATCAACAATAATAATAGCTAATGCTTATTGAACATTTATTATGCATTAGGCACTACACTTGGGGTTCTTTACTCTTTTAAATCACTTATCACCCAACAATCCTATGAAGTACATACTATAATTGCCATGGTCTTAATGCTTTTGTCCCCCAAATTCATATGTTGAAATTGTAACCCCCAAAGTAATGGTGCTAAAAGGTAGGAACTTTGGGGAAATGATGAGGTCATGAGGCTGCAGCCCTCATGGTTGAGATTAGCGACCTTATACAAGAGGCCCCAGGGAACTTGTTTGTCCTCATGTACCATGCGAGGACACTGTGAGAGACGCCATCTATGAATGAGAAAGTGAGCTCTCACAGACACTAAATATGCTGGCATTTTGATCTTGGACTTCCCAGCCTCCAGAACTATGAGAAATACATTTCTATTGTTTATAAGCTACCAAATCTATGTGCTTTTTGTTGTTGTTGTTGTTGTCACAAAACAGACTCGTGTAATTTTTATGCCCCTTTTAAAGATGAGAAAACTGAGGCTTAGAGAGCTTTTGAGCCAATTGTCTACTATAATAGAGCTTACATGTTGTGGGGCAAAGATTGGAACCCCAATCTCCTGACTCCAGAATTCACACTTTTAATCATTACGTGTTATCAATATTCCTATCCCCATCTCCTCATAAAAACTTAATGTCCTATCAGCTATCATAAATGAAACTAGTTATATAAAGCTCCTAGACTGTGTCTGCCAATACTCAGTCTCTATTAATATCAGTGTCCCTTCCCCTTTCGGTATTCTCAACAGTAGATTATAATATGAATTAGCCTAGACATCTTATTTAATTGCTCAACATCCCCAGAGTAACAGTGCCCTAAATCCTTAAGGAATGGAAAAGATACTGAAACTCTCAGACATCTTGGGAGATGGAAGGAGAGATTCTTTTAGAACCCCAGTCTAGCCCTGGTTATAAGCTTTAGTGGAGGCATGAACACTGCAATGAAACGGGGAATGTCAAATGACTGTGAAGCTGTATTTTCCTACTACAGAGGTGTCATTGTTAAAGTGGAAGCTTAGTTCAGGGCCTCTATTCAAGCACAACAAGATGCTAGGTACCAGGGTTTATTAATGAACAAAACACATTGTCTGGGCTCAAGTAATTTTGCAGGGGGCCAGATAATTAAAGAGGCAGTCTAATGAAGTCCCAATAAAATACCACCTCAAACTATATTACTATGTCACAGCATTGATGCCAACTTTATATAAATTAAAATAAAAACCAAGGGCAATTGTTTGAAGTTCCTGAAACAGTTTAGCTGGGCGAGTAAAGAAAAAACAGAGACATTTTTAGAAAAAGAAGGGGAAAAGTACATATATCCTGAGGTAGGAGAAATGATGGCATGTTTAGAAATAAGGAAAAATCCAATGAGATTACTGAGTGAAAGCAAGTGGCAGAAGAGTTCAAAGATTTATTATTCTAGTTGTTTTAATTCTTATCCATTTATTTGTTCAAATCATACTTACCGATCTTAAATATAAAACTAACCCCCATGTCTTAATTATGTCTAGGTCTGTCGAAAGAACTTGTGGCTAGTGTATCCTGAGCACATGAGCCAAGTCCCCTAGAATGCATTTTAGGGGATAAGGGTGGCAAAAAAAGACAGTGAAGTATCTACCTCAGATTACTTTAACTCATCGCTTAGACTCATGCCTAGCTTTCTGGAGAGAACAGCTTCAGAGAAAGCAAATAAACTATTTATTTAAAGGATTCAGATTTGGGGCCTAAAACATACTGCAAGTTCTTTCTAAAGAAGTAATACTCCAGGTATGAGACTTGCAGCAACTTATCTCAACTATACATCTAATGTATTGAAGGAGACGTCACAGCAAGAAAGACTCTATCTTCTTCTGCACTCCTATTCTTGCTAATCAAATATAGTTGATCCTTGAACAACCCAGGGTTAGGGGTCCTCACCCCCCATGTAATCAAAAGTCTGGGTATAATTTTGACTCACCAAAAACTTAACCACTAATAGTCTACTGTTGACTGGAAGTCTTATGGATTACATAAACAGTCAATTAACATATATTTTGCATGTTTTGTATATATACATATATTACGTACTGTATTTTCATAATAAGGTACGCTAGAGAAAAGAAAATGTTATTAAGAAAATTGTAAGGAAGAGGGAATATATTTACTATTCATTAATTAGAAGTGGATCATCATAAAGTCCTATATCTTCATCTTCACGTTGCAAAAGCTGAGAAGGAAGGAGAAAAGGAGGGGTTGGTCTTACTGTCTCAGGGGTGGCCGAGGCAGAAGGAAATCTGTGTACAAGTGGAACTGGGCGATTCAAACCCATGGTATTCAAGGCTCAACTGTAATATAGCGCTTTAGAATGAATGTCAAGAACACATATCAGAGGGAACAGGGTTTGGAATATTTCCAACACTCTAAGTCTCGCTTGAGAGCAGATAAAAAATAAAGGAGCTAGAATAGGCTTAGACCTCAGCAAGAGGGATTACTAACCTGAACCCAGTACTTTCCAGGAACTCTTCATATCATAAACCCACCCTTATAACAATGTGTAAAAGAACATACGGGTCATCAAATTTTTAAAGTTATCTTTATCATAAAACAGAATTTTAAAAATGAAAAGTCATGTCAGAGTAAGAGAAAATATGCATTATATATATACACACACACACATATAATACATATATATGCAAATATGCATTACATATGTACATATGTGTATGTATATATAGTGTATATATAATATATATGTCTATATGTATTTGTGTGTATCTATATATAATGACCAAAATATATAAAGAATTCCTATGAATCTACAGTAAATGACAAATAGCCTAATTGTTTTTAAATGGGCAACCGGTATGAACAAATATTTCACAAAAGAAGATATACAAATGGCCAAAAAGCGTATTGTAAGGTGCTCAGTGTCAGTAATCATCATGGAAATGAACACTAAGACCAAAATAAAATACTACTTTATACCCGGGAGATTGGCCAACTTTTTTTAAAAGTAATTTCAAGGGCTGGAAAAGATGAGGAGCAATGGGAACTCTCATGAAAACTGGTACAACCACTTTGGAAAACTATTTGAAAGTTTTTTAATAAAGTTAAACATGTTTCTACCCTATGACTTGATAATTCTACTCTTAGGTATTTATCAAAAAGAAACATATGTCCATACAAAAAATTATGTAAGGATCTGTTTTGTTCATAATAGCCCAAACTGGAAACAACCAAACGTCCATTAACTAGGGAAAGGATGAATAGACATATATTATAATAAATATATATTATGCTAGGAATTTTAAATATAAATTTACATAAGTTATATGTATTCAGCAATAAAAACTACAGACTACATGAAATAAAAAACGGATTAATCTGGAAAACACTGCATTAACCAAAGGAAGCTAGACACAAAATAGTACAAACCGTATGATCTCATTTATATGAGGTGCTGAAACAGGCAAAATGAAATTTGATCAGTGGTTACCTCTGACTGGATATAGAGATTTACTAGAAGGAGATGGACAAGGCCAGGCATGGTGGCTCACGCCTGTAATCACAGCAGTTTGGGTGGCCAAGGCGGGTGGATCACTTGAGCCCAGGAGTCCGAGACCAGTCTGGGCAGCATAGTGAGACCTCATCTCTACAAAAAAATAGAAAAATTAGTCAGGTGTGGTGGTGCAAGCCTGTAGTGCCAGCTTCTTGGGAGGCTGAGGCAGGAGGATCAATTGAGTTCAGGAGATGGAGGCTGTAGTGAGTTACGATTGCACCATTGCATACTCCAGCATGGGTGACAGAGTGAGATCTTGTCTGGAAAAAAAAAGAGAGAGAGAGAGAGAGATAAGATATTCTGCAATGACAGAATGTTCAATATCTTGATTATGGTGTTGGTTAAATAGTTGTTTACATTTGTCAAAACTCATCTAATTTTACATCTAAAATCTGTACACTTTATCGTAGTAAACTATATCACAATTTTTTTTAAAATTTTGTATTAAGAAATATTTCTACCAAAAAAAGATATCCATACCCAAATGTGTCCCATTAGAAACATTTTTTTCTCTCCTAAAACAATGAGTGTGTCTGTCATTTAATAACTGGTTCTCAGAACAAGCAAGGTAGTATATACATCACTAAACATCACCTTTGTGACTAACACCATTCAGTCCTCAGAGGAATACCTATCTTCATTCATGACCTATCTTACCTAAGCAAAAAGTAATGATGTTCAAATGCTGTGGGCGGGTGGGTTGTGCCACTGCCAACGATAGAGACAGATAGGGATCCAGAGTAAGCAGATCACTTGAGCAGGAGAGGAAATTCAGCAGGAGGAAATACAAATTCATTAACTTGAAAAGGCATTGTCTTCCATAGCATGAATACAATAGGTTCTCGCATATAAGTATAGTTTACGCCATTTCTCAATATTCTTGTTTGTCTTTGTGATTCAGTTCATAGTTGCAAATCAGCAACTATGAATTAGCTACGTTTTTGCAACCATTGCAAATGGGGAGTAAAGATAATTCTAAAATGCTAAGCAATCACAATACACTTAAATTTGTATAGGTCTAGGTCTCGATGTAACATTCATAATGGTTATTATTAATTCATTACATTGATAACCAGGTGGACATCAAATGACAGAATTGAAAAAATATTGAATGCCAAAATTAAAAAGAAACAAACGTATTTAATACAAACATTTTTAATAAAGCATAATTAAACTTTGAAAGATTAAATTAAAAGTTTAGCTTCATTTAAATAATTTGTTTTAAACATTTGATATCATTGATTATAATTTAATAAATATAATTTGATTTTTTCTTTTAATTTTAATAGATTACATAAATATTTTAAAGGATAACTATATGTGAAAAACTGTTTCTTTTAATATTTGCTTTACTTTACATTCTTAATAAGAATATATTTAATTGTGTACAAAAATTAAATATTGATTTGTTTTTAAATCTTTGAGATTATGGTCAACAAACTATGGCATGTATTCTTATTGGAACATAGTCACATCCATTTGTTTCCATACTATCTGTATCTGCTTTAGTGCTATACTGTCAAAATTGACTTGTTGTAACAGAAACAATATAGCTGGAAAAATGTAAAATATTCAGTAACTGCTTCTTTAAGATGTTTGCCATTCCTTACTTTACATTATTCCTGCCAAGAAAACACAAATTATGTGAAAATTTGATGACAATATAATTAGTGATTCAGCTGAAATGCGGGTGACATATTTTATAAACTAAACATATAATGTATATATTACATACATATTTATTATTTATCTGTAAATCTTTGATCCATCAATGGAACATCCAGCCATTTGCAAAATAATAAAATCAGTCATCTTTGATACATTTGGCCAACTTTCAGTCATCTGAAATTTACAGCTTTACACATATTTTTCCATTTTGTCATTAGGGAAGCACATTTTTTCCAGGTAGGAAATAACTACATGTTTTATTTAATGATTTGTTATTTGATTTATAACTTTCAAACAATTAGACAATTGGCATTTGGGTCTCCATTTGTTCTTGTGCCCCAGGCTCTGCACATGTAAAGGAAAAAAGATGAACACTCTCATATGCCTGTAACTCAGAGATCAGCCTCTCTACTGCAATATCCCTTGATAAAGAATCTGTGAAACAATCTAGTGTTTGCTTTGACAGGAGAGGCCTTGATCTCTTTCTTGTCCCTAGACTAGTGTAAGGTGAAATGATAACTCTTCATTCTTCCTATAGGCTTCTGATCTCCCATGATCAATGCAAATACTTGCTGAGAGGAGACGGAAATGGAGCTGAGAAAAGGAGTACTTTTATTTTTTTAATTCACTTTATCCCTTTTGTTACTCAAGTAATCAAATAAATTATTGCATAATAAGAACAATAATTACTTATAGAGTAAGTGAATCTCGAAAGGTTTCCCAACCCAGAATGGAGATAACACTTTCCATCATTATGCAAACTTTCACTTCTCATTTTTTCCTCTTCCTTCACCAGCCCAAATGAAGGGTTCAGAGCTAGAAGGAGGATATTACTGTTCCCAACACAAAGAAGTGGTCAAGGTTTGAGATAATGGAAGTGCTAATTACCCTGATCTATCACTATATATTATATGTATTGAAACATTACCATGTACCTCATGAGTATGTACAATTATTATTAGTCAACCTAAAAATGAAAAAGAAACTGGGACCCTTACAATGACTTTCCCTTGACTTTTGCTCATCATTCTTAATTCTAGATAGCCTCAAGAAAAGCTTAGAAACTTGTTTTTTCTTCTATCTCAGTCTGCAACAAATTTTTAGGCAAGGTTTCTACCTACCAATGTTCTTTGTGAGTTTGGGGGTAGGGAGACAGTACAAAGATTTATTTCCTCACTTTTTATAAATCATTATGGATTTTGTTCAATTTTTCCAGATTAGTGTAATGCAACCAAAAATAAAGAACATAGTTGCTTTTGTTTGTTTGTTTGTTTGTTTGTTTTTCTCTTGCTGCCTACATTTCTAGCCCTCTAGATCCACATAATCCTGCTACTGGCCTAATACTGTTTGAGGCTGGTAAATTCACTATTTCTTGTAGAGCAAAACGTTGCCTTGAACAGAAAGGGTGCCTGCCAGATGACCTACTGCAAATCTAGATTTACTGGGAGCTGATGAAGCTCACACCCATGTCTATTTCAAAAGCCTGGGAAGGCCCTGGCCATCTATTAATAATATTTAACTGTTGCTAATTTCCCACTGAAAGAACTCTTGCCTACTGTGCAAACCTACCCAGCATGATAAGGTCATGGGCAATAGACTGCATCATGGTATAATGGTTTCATAATTTGTATTTTGGGTCATTCATCGTGAATAGTTATTAAATGCTTACATATCTAATTTTACATGCATAATTTGTATTCTTTATCTTAAAAAATGTCTCCCATAATATATACAGTTCTGGCCCCATAAAACCCAGATTCCTCCCAGAATTTTGTTGCCAAATGCTAGGCTTTTGGCCTAGGCCTTGTTGCTCACTGCACAGAAAACCAATCACTGAGATAACAAGTTGATATGGTTTAGTTGTGTCCCCACCCAAATTTCATCTTGAATTCCCACATGTCATTGGAGGGACCTGGTGGGAAGTAATTGAATCATGGGGACAAGTCTTTCCTGTGCTGTTCTCATGATAGTGAATGAGTCTCATGAGATCTGATGGTTTTATAAAGAGGAGTTCCCCTGCTACAAGTTTTCTCTTTGCCTGCTGCCATCCATGTAAGACTTGACTTGCTCCTCCTTGCCTTCCTCCATGATTGTGAGGCCTCCTAGCCATGTGGAACTGTAAATCCATTAAACATCTTTCTTTTGTAAATGGCTCAGTCTTGGGTATGTCTTTATCAGCAGTGTAAGAACAGACTAATACACAAGTATTGCCAAGGAAGAAGGTTTTATTGCAAGTGACATCAAAATTAGGATAATTTTATCCCCAGAAAATGGGGGCAAGTTTTAAATCCATTCTTAATGGATGCTTAGTAAATGTTGGGTGCAAGAATGAATAACGTCCACAATCGGATACATTTCAATTAAATTTCAATAAAATTTCAATTTGTCTGATATAATATCTTGAAGTTCAATTTGCCTGAAATAATATCTTAATTTTATTTACAATGTAAGGTAGCTAAATGAAATGTCTGAATCTTTAAAAAACAATAATATATTGGAAAGAGGTCAATAAAAGCATGCACTTTAGAGTCAGCTAGAAATGGACTTACATCCTTTCTGCTGATCGTCTAAACCTGATCAACTGTTTAATTTCCTTGAGTCTCATTTTCCCCATCTGTAAAATGATGATGATATACTTCCTTTGCAGAACCATGCTGGTGATTAAATGTGATGATATATGTGTACCACCAAATCAGGCTGCTAAATATGCAAAAGGCATTTGAGGAGCATTAGGAGGCATAGTGTGGAGGCTGAACCCACAGACTCTGAAATCAGATTACCTAGTTTAAATCCTCACTCTGGAGCTAGTTAGTTACACAATCTGGGACAAATTGTTCAACCTCTCTGTGCCTCCCTGTCCTCATCATTAAAATGAAAATAAAAGTGATATCAATATTAGAAGGTGGTTGTGAAGATTAAATGAGTTAATATTTCTGTAGCACCAAGAACTTGCCTTTGGCATCTAGGATGCTATGTAAGTATATATTAAATTGTGAGCTATTTATTTATTGAAAATCTTTATTTCACTAGACCAGAACTGTTCTATTAGGTACATGCTATAGAAGAATAACCATAGCATTATCTCCGAAAATGTGGGAAGTTTGTTCTAATTAAATCCACATTCCATTGTTTGGGTTTCTTGTAGCTGCAGATTTGTAGACAACTTCTTGAAAAGCCAACATTTTGAATCTATGGGAGCATGCTCTGTCTTGTTCCTATACATCCAGACTCCAATTATACTACTTGGTTACTACCTTCAAAAATATTTTTGGTAACAGTTGAACAAAAAGAGTTCCAAAAATATATATATATATTGTTTTCTCTGGAATCCAAGAGAGTTTAATTAAAATGCCAACATGATCAAGCAGGCTAAGAATGTTTTCTAATTATTTCAATTAAGAGTCAGGAAGATTTGATTAATATTATACTGAGTGCTTGGGGCTCTGGCAAATCTGTATATTTTCATTTCGTTATTCATCTCTAGTATATCCTATTAATTATCTTTCTTTCTCTCTGCCTTTTTCTTCTTCGATAAAATCTTTTTTTTTCAGTCTCCAAAGCTTCTTCCTTAGAATAGTAAGAATTATTTTAAGTGCTACAGTTAATTTTAGTCAAAACTTTGAATACCATTTGAGTTAATTCATATCTCAGATTCTTCATATAAAAGGAATATGAGTTTTAAAAAATAGAGCTTTCCCAAGCTTGAGATAATTTACTGTGTAATTCAGTGTCTACCAGAGAATTAAAATGATTATTTATGTTCCCCAGACTCAGAGCATTAGGAAAACATTGAACTGTGCCTGATTTCTTAAAACACAGAGTTGGAATTGTTTATTAATGCTTCGTTTGTATGCAGAAAGCCCAACACATATTAAAATAGGTATTCAATTCTGTGTTGATTTCAAGGAAATGAGGGAGAGCCAGTTTATCATCAAAGCTCATATATTCAATACCCACCCAGAAATTACATAAACGCAGCGCCCCATTTGAAATATTAAATAGACAGAAGTCTAAAATCCAAAGCTACAAGTCCCAAAGAAAAGATCATCTGTTCTTTTATATATTTGAAATATTAAATTTCTGGCTTAATATGTAAGTCTGAGTAGGTGTGTGAAATGGTTTTCTTTGAGAAGATACCTATTTAGTGCTATTTTTCAGCCTGGTAATTGTGTTGATATTTTAAAATATGTTATTATATATACCCAGAGGTTTTAGAAATTGTGGTATGTTTTACAAAAATATGAATAAATGTGAAATAGAATTATGCTGAAATTTCTGTGAAAACTATAATTCTGAATTGAATGCCTTTTGTGTTTTTAAACCTCACTTTCATAAACATGAAAGTAAAATATGAGTTTCAAAAAGAATGGTATCTGTAGTTCTTTTATGCAGTTAGTTTCATGCTTATTTGTGTATATATATATATATGCACACACATATACACACAAGTTTTTTATTTCTCTTCTATTAAAAAAATCCCTAAAAAGTTACAATAACATTAAGATGATATATTAAATACAATTCCATAAAGAGTTTCTGCTTTTTATCCTTGGGTTAGTTTCTCTCTCTCATTTCCTTATTTGAAATTTTTTAAGAGAAAAAAATATGCACATACTCTTCCTTCTGTACCCACTATCACTGCAGCTGGAAGCTATCACACCTGGCTCCTTTCTTCTTCCACGTATCAATTTACATTCCTGGAAGGTGGCGTTCTTGATAGCGCTTTTATACACAAAATGCTCTTTCACCTTCATTTACCTAGGCTACATTAAGTAAAAGATGGGAAGAATTATTATGATTATAATTATTATAATTCTACATAATAAAAAGGCTTATTTTATCCAGATTTTTATTGATGATGTAAAGAGAAGAATTATAAGTGATGAAATGTATCTTTTATAAGAAATGAAAAATTAATGCTCCTAAATGAAGAAAAATCCACCCATAAAGAGAATCAAATGCAGCATTCTGATTCATTCTTTGATGACAAAAAGAAAAAAACAACGTGATTTGGGGTTACTATGATCATTTCATTGCAAAATTGATGAGAACCTGTCACTAACTGTGTTCTATACTAATCCTCTTTACTGTGCTAGGCATTCTTTACCTCGTTTCAGGTTTAAAGTAAAACGAACAAAGTATACTTCTTTTTTTTTTTTTTTTTTTTTTTTTGAGACAGAGTCTCGCTCTGTCGCCCAGGCTGGAGTGCAGTGGCGCCATCTCCGCTCACTGCAAGCTCCGCTGCCTCCCAGGTTCACACCATTCTCCTGCCTCAGCCTCCGGAGAAGCTGGGACTACAGGCGCCCGCCACCATGCCCGGCTAATTTTTTTTTTTTGTATTTTTAGTAGAGATGGGGTTTCAACGTGTTTGCCAGGATGGTCTGGATCTCTTGACCTCATGATCCACCGGCCTCGGCCTCCCAAAGTGCTGGAATTACAGGCGTGAAAAGTATACTTCTTTCTGGGTGGATGACAGGCCTCAGTGAAATAATTCACGTAAAATATTCACTCAATGCCTATATACAGCTGGTGCTCAGCAAATGGTTATATCTATTTCAAAACCAGATTTTTAAAAATTATTTTTTAACCGTTTTTATCTATTGATATCTTTTCTCTTTCAAACTTTTACCTTAACAATTAACATAGAGAAGAGATAACTCACAGAATGGGAGAAAATATTTGCAAACCACACATCTGATAAGGGGTTAATATCCAAAATATATAAGAAATGCAAACAACTCAGTAGCAAGAAAATTTAAAGAAAAAAAAATTAATTCAAAATTGGGCAAGAAGTCAGGGGCAATGACTCACGCTTGTAACCCCAACACTTTGGAAGGCTGAGGTGGGCGAATTGCTTGAGCCTGGGAGTTCAAGACCAGCCTGGGCAACATGGTGAGGCCCCATCTCTACAAAAAAATTTAAAAAAACAAAATTAGCCAAGTGTGGTGGCTGGTGGCTGTGGTCCCAGCTACTCAGGAAGCCAAGATGGGAGAATTGCTTGAGCCTGGGAGGTCGAGGCTGCAGTGAGCTGAGTTTAAGCCACTGCCCTCCAGTACTCCAGCCTGAACAACAGAAAAGACTCTCTCTCTCTCAAAACAAAAAAACAAAAAAACAAAAAAACAAAAAAAACACACAAAAAAACACTTACGCAAACATTTCTCGAAAGAAGACATACAAATGACCAACAGTATCACTGATCATCAGGGAAATGCACATCAAAAATACAGTGAGATATCACCTCATGCCTGTTAGAACAGCTTTTATCAAAAAGATACCAGATAAGAAGTGCTAGCAAAGATGCAGAGAAAGGGGAATTTGTGCATTGCTGATGGAAATGTAAATTAGTGCAGTCATTATGGAAAATGGTATGGAGGTTCTTCAAATAAATAAAAATAGAACTACCATATGATCTGACATTACCACTTCTGGGTATACAGCCAAAGGAATTGAAATCAGTATGTTAAAGAGATATCTGTACTCCCATGTTCATTGAAGCATTATTCACAATAGACAAGGTATGGAATCAACCTAAGTGTCCATCAATGGATGAATGTTTAGAGAAAATGTGGTATACATACATGACGGAAAACAATCCAACCTTTAACAAGAAGAAAATTCTGTTATTTGAAACAATGTAAATAAGCCTGGAAGACATTATGCTAAGTGAAATAAGACAGACACAGAAAGACAAATACCACATGACTTCACTCATATGTGGAATCTAAAAATGCTAATCTCATAGAAGCACAGAGTAGAAGGATGATTACCAGGGTCTGGGGAGGGGCAGTGAGGAGCAAGGAAATGGGAAGTTATTTGTCAAAGGTTACAAAGTTTCAGGTAGGAGGAATAGTTTTGAGATCTATTGCATGCAGGGTGACTAGAGTCAATAATAATATTTTGCATATTTTGAAACAACTAAGAAAGTGAATTTCAAATGTCTCACCACAAAAAAATAAGCAAGAAAGTGCTGGGCATGCTGGCTCATGCCTGTAATCCCAACGCTTTGGGAAGCAGAGGCGGGTGGATCACCTGAGGTCAGGAGTTCTAGAGCAGCCTGGCCAACATGGTGACACTCCATCTCTACTAAAAATACAAAAAATTAGCCCAGCATGGTGGCGGGCACCTGTAATTCCAGTTACTCTGCAGGCTGAAGCAGAAGAGTCGCTTGAACCCAAGAGGTAGAAGTTGCAGTGAGCCAAGATCACCCCACTGCACTCCAGCCTGGGCAACAGGAGCAAAACTCTGTCTCCAAAAATAAATAAATAAATAAACAAGTAAGGTGATGGATATTTTAATTAGCTTGATTTAATTTTTCCACATCATATACGTATGCCAGAACACCATATTGTACTCCATAATGTATACCTTTATGATTTGTCAATTAAAAATAATCTTAATTTTCTAAAACTTATACCTCACATCCATGCTTATAATATATAACAGTGTTTCTTAATAAAATATTTGTAAGTATTTTTCCATGATTCCTTTAAATTTTACTATTCACTTGCTTTTAAATTTGTACTTATAAAAAGGACCCTTTTCTTCCCTTGATGAAACAGACTTTTACACACTAAATGTGTTTTGAAATCAAGCTCCTCTAAATATGAAATCTTTATCATTTGCAAACTGTTTTTAAGGAATTTCCTCCTATTTTATTTTATCAGCAGCTGCTACATCTACAAACAACAAAAGTATTAAACCACAATTTTTCCTTAACCATGAATTATTGACAACATAAAAAGGTTACATAATTGACATTTCTTTATAGATTCTTAACAATTTTGTTTCTAAGAAATAAACATCTTGTACCACAGCCTCCCGAACACCCAACAATTAAAGTAAAACTCAATCATTTTGGAAAGAAAATAAAATTATGTTTAAACTTCAAAGTTACTTGGAATTAAGAACGTGAGAAAGAAAATTTGAAAGTAACAATCGGTTGAACTTTACTGCGTCTCATCTTTGTCCCTTTGTGATGGAGCTTAATTTTAACTACGTAAATTGCATTCAGGATGCATGAGCTCCTTTATCTAATCACAGGCTGCCAAGAATCTGTTTAGACATTCACCTGGGTTAATACACATATTATTGTTCTTCAGTTTGGAAAATGAAGCTTCGGACAGAATCCATTATCTGTGCATGTTGGTTTGCCTGAGCAATTGTTTCCCAAATGCATATTAATTTTAATTTTATTATTTTTAGCTCTCTCCATCTGGGTCCGTGTGTCCTGAGTCATAGCTCAGTCCTTGGGTAAAAATATCTGTGACAAGTTGTCAGGTCTTGAAATGGGTTTCCAGGGTCTCGGATTGTGTAACCTTGGGAGATGTTGACCTCCCAGTGAGTAATACTGGGTAGCAATCAATGGAGGCCTTCCAATGTCTTCTCATTATACACAGAGTTCCCACAAGTCTTGTTCCCTGAAATGCTTAGAAATAAGAGCAGCCTGTGGTCACAAAATTGGGAAAAACTGTATACCACAGCCCCTGTGGAGAAACAAGTGGTACATTAGTGATCATGTTAAAGTCCTGAAAAGGCATAAAACAGTCTAACTTTGTTTAACTCCACACTTCCTAAATGTATTTGAGCATGCCACCTTTTAAACAAAACAACCAGAAAGACTTTTTCCTCTTTCCTCTTATCTGTTTTTCAAGTTTCTGCAATAAACAACTAATACTAAAAAAGAAAGCAACACATGCATGGAAAATGCAGCAGTTAAAATTGCCATACTAATAGACCCGGATTTTCCTCATCACATTTTTTCCATACCTGAAGCCCAGCAAAATTCACAATCTCTGACCTACTTGTTGTTAGAGCAACAATTTCGAAGTAGACTCTGTAGCCCATTAGTTCCCGGAGATATTAGTGAATCTTTCACAAAAAAGAATTTCAGTGTAAAAAAATTTGGGATGTGCAAAGTTGTGACTGGACTTCTCAGAAACTTTAATATTGTGATGCACATTGTGCATTTCCCAAAGAGATACAGTTACTGTGTTTTATCAAATGTATTTGATCCTTGTGTTAGTAATACCTTGAGTTACTTTTTTCTATCAAAATCAGTTTGGGACTGATTTACAATTTTAGCTTGAGAAGTGTTTGAAGACCCGGGGATAACATGGATTAAAATGCTTTTCAGCAGTTGACCTAAGACCTTGGCTGAACTCTGAGGTTTTGCCAAAGGAAAAAATATGTAACATTGTTTGCAATGATTGTCAGATATAGCTTGGAAACTCAGGGACTTTGATTTTAAATGTTAAGGAAAGATAGGTAAATTAGATACATAGATAGATACATACATACATACATAGATTATCATAATGATAACGGATTTTTCACATGTATAACCAAAATACATTTTCCTGACTAAATGAAATGTGTGTGTGTGCATGTGTGTGTATGTGTTTGTGTGTGTGTGTGTGTGTGTACACATTTCCTTTCATTTGGTCAACCAATATTTATTCAGCATCAATTCTGTTCCAAAAAGAGATGCCATACTAAACATACAAAAATGCTTAGGTAAGTCCATGACCTCTGAAAGTTTAGTCTCATTGACAAGCAAGCCATGCAAATAAACCCAATAATATCATGACAACTGTAGGGACAGAGCTACATCTAAAGAGCCATGGGAGCCTAGAAA
Organism: Macaca thibetana thibetana; assembly: GCF_024542745.1. Taxonomy (NCBI): domain Eukaryota; kingdom Metazoa; phylum Chordata; class Mammalia; order Primates; family Cercopithecidae; genus Macaca; species Macaca thibetana. The sequence goes on from NC_065582.1 coordinate 164,314,289, forward strand.
GGGACTCAGAGCTTACAGAGACGAGGTTCACGAAAGGTTTCTTAGAAGAGCAAATTCCTGAACTAAGACCTCTAACTCCTGTTCCATCCAGTTTCCACCATTGCTTCCACTTGAAGATCTTATAAAGCATGAAACTGCATCCTATAAATTTAATCTTCTTTTTGTAGTTCTGACAACAGTTTGACAACAAATGGCAATCTTTTCAAATTTTCATTAAAAGCCGTGTTTATACAGTGGAAATAAAAGTGTCGTTAAAATAATAAATGTGACCTACTGTGCCTAATATAGTACAAGAAATTATCACTAATGAAGATAAAAAAATAATATTGGCTCCAAGTATGAGGTGGAACTATCATTCAGATCATCCATGTTGAAGAAATACTGAAGATCCTCTTTTTTTGCTGACTGCAATCTGCTACCGAATTGAACCTTTGAACCATTGAATCATTAATTTTTAAAAATCACATTTTGCCAGCCAATTACTCAGCATTCCATGACATGATCAATGATGTTAAAGGTTTCCAGCTCATTGTATTAATCAATTAAACACAGAATATAAACAAAAAACAACTGTCAGCTGATCTGGATCCACAGCAGATGAACTGCTGTTGGAAACAATTAGTAATGAAATAATGCTTGAATACTAAGGGCAAAGGCCTAATTGATTTTTCAAAAGTAAGAACACTCTAAATGCTCAATTAGTTAATAATTTGCCTACTAATTGATTTCTTCAAGGTGTCTGACTGGCAAAATTGAGAAAGGTTCTATAATCACTATCCTTCTACAAAAAGTGTGTTTCTAGGCATCTAGGAAGGTTAGAAGATCAGTTTAGACTCCCATTAATATTGTAGAAAACTTTCTCCAAGGATAAAAAAGCTACTATCATCAACAAAGAAATTATCAACTAGTAAAACTCTGGGGAGCACTTCAAGAAACCAACTAATTTCATGAAGAATATTAGAAAATTAAATAGGAAAAATAATAAAATGATGCAAATATCTATTAGAAATAACAGACATTTACCAAATGCAAAAGGACAGGTTCGAGACTGAGAGACTTGTGATTAAAATGTGTTTAATTGCAGGTAATGAACTAAATAAAGAGAAATGAACATACGAAGATGCTAAGAATTCTTTTAATTACATTGTATTCCCTAATTCTGTATTTTCACTTGTTAAATCAAGTTTAGCCTAAAGCTGTCTCCTTACAATATTTTAAGTTCAGCCTAAAGATTTCTCTGTACGTAGTGAACTATAACCTAAATAAAGGCATAAGCTGACTATAGCCCACACTTGCGCCAATCATCGAGTTTTGAGCAAAGGGGGCCAACTGTTCCAATTGCATTCAAATAAGGCAATGGCTGAGCTGTAACCAACCCAGCTGTTTCTGTACCTCACTTCCATTTTCTCTATCTCACTTTCTTTTTCCTGTCCATGAATCTCCTTCCACCACGTGGCTGTTCTGGAGTCTCTCTGAGCCTACTCTGGTTAAGGAGGCTGCCGAATTAGCAAATTGTTCTTTGCTCAGTTAAACTCTGTTAAATTTAATTTGGCCGAGGATTTTCCTTTAACCCACTGTACAGGGCTGATGAATGTTGTGCGCATGATATAATAGAGATGATGGAGTTGGGATATTGCCCCACCCAAATGTAATCCCCGGTGTTGGAGGTGGGACCTGATGGGAGGTGACTGGGTCATGGGGGCAGCTTTCTTATGAATGGTTTGGTCCCATCTTTTTGGTACTGTCCTCAGGATAGTGAGTGAGTTCTCCTGAGATCCGGTTGTTTAAAAGTGTGTGGCATATCCCCCCGTCTCTTGATCCTGCTTTTACCATGTGATGTACCTGCTCCCCCTTCATCTCCCACCATGATTTCTGGTTTCCTGAGGCCTCCCCGAAGCCAAGTAGAAGAGGGAGCCATGCTTCCTGAAAAGCATGCAGAATGGTGAGCCAATTAAACCTTTTCTTTTACAAGTTACCTAGTCTTATGTAATTTCTTTATAGCAACGCAAGAACAGACTACTACAATAAATTATAGATACTAAAAAAAAAATCTGAAAGCATCTTGAGAATAGATTACAATGCTCACGGTATAAATATTAGTAGCTAACATTTATTGGACACTTTCTATTTGCCACTTCGCTAAGTATTTTACATAGATTAACTCATTTACTCCTCAGAAATTTCTATGAGAAGCGAAATGTCTTTCCAGCTGGTAAACAGTATGTCTAGTATTTGAATCCAGAAAATCTGGTTTCAGGATCCATGTCCCTAACTTCCTTATTATCCTTTATCAAACCATGCCCTGTTTTAGCACTTTACATAGGTTTTCTTACTTAATCTCATTACAGTCCTATTGTTAGATACTCTGTATTAGATACTACATACTGACAAAAAATTCTAGTTGAATAATTTGCTCAAGGGTCACTGGACCAGTATATAGTCACTTAGAAATTTACAGGACTGATATCAGAATACATGGTCTTTGGACACAGGTATGAACAGACAGGTTGAGTCTTCCCACTAAGTAGCTGGTGACCTTTGATTTTTAATTGCTCCTCACTACGTCGCTTTTCCCCTCCCTTCTCCCCCAGTTTGAACCCAGACACATGACTTCACTTGTTTTTCAGGGGTACTATAAAAAGGTTTTTAATAAGCACAAATCGAACATAAAAATTACTAAGTAGGAAGATATTTGCACTGGTAGAAATATACATATACATTTATGTGTTTAAATATTCTAAGTTGAGTAGTGTAAGTTCCCTTATATGAGGACCAAAAATCTAACAAAAAAAGAAACAATGTTAGCTAAAATCATCAAGCATACATTAGCTGCTCAGCTAATGACCAGGAAATGATTTCCACTTAAAGAACCACCTGGCAAGGTGGGATCCAGTGGACCAAGAAGCTGGAGAGAGGACGCACATGGGAGTTCACTCTAAGTGTAGGATCCAGACCTGAGACCAAGAACTCAGGCTTTGGTCTCTAATTCCATAGCCACCCTCAGCGGGCAGCAGTTTCTCCAGTCAACACCAAATGATCCAAGGCCCTACGAAAAGGTTGCAAGCCTTTTCTTCTCCCCTTTCCTATCTTTTTGTTTATCCCTTCGGTAAACAGAGATGCAGACAGAGTGAAGCAATCAACAGAGTTTAAAGAATCAGGAGCACCACTTTTCTTCTTGGTTTATTCCTAAATAATCTTGAGTTGAAATTGTATGATATTAATAAAAGATAGGATGCTTGATTAAGGTTTTAAGATTCTAACCCTGGGTCCTATTTTTTTCTTATTATAAATTTGGAAATCAACATTCTTACTGCCTTCTGTCAATGTGTGGATCACTAAGCTAATGTATCCAATGTGACACCTGGCAGGTGTCAGTTCCTCCTTCCTTCCTGCCCATCCCCTGTAGCACCATCAGCTCTCCTTCCCACTTAACTTCCTCACTGCATGGAAGAGAAAATCATGGTATCCAAGTGTTGAAAACCATCCCTCTCCATGCTCAAGTCTCAGTCACACAAATGAAATCCTCCAAGCTACACTTTTTCTCAACTTCTCTTCTCCCCATCTATAGTTATCTTTGGGTCACCCAGGCCTGAGTAAAAACCTACAGTTCATTATCCTTTTTCCCTTTAACTCTGCCCCAGTGCAATTAGCTATATGCATTGTTTGAGAGAAGGGATTATATTAAATAGAGAGAACAATGAGTTAACTGGCTTTGGAGTACCAAAATTGTTTTAGCAGTTAACTTTTAGGCATCTAGGTTTTTCTTTTTTTTTTTTTCTTTTTTTTTAGTTTCCCTTTTCTCTCTCTTTATATTAAAAAAAAAGTTGGATTTTTATGTCTGCAAAGTCAAGCTTCAAAGGAATTGGGTCACAAAATGTATCTCCAAACAAAAGACCAAGAACTAAATAGTTGAGGAACCAAATGTAATCTGGATTACTGAATGACGGTTTTCTTCTGAGAGAAGTATGCATTTCTAAGGAGATGTGGCAAGCAATGAGGGGGAGGTAGATAGGAAGTATGCTGAGTTTAGGAGAAATCCAAGAGCAGTGGGGCTTCAGCCAATAAAACACAGTTTGTAGAGAGTGTTAAGAAGATGTCACCAGGACAACCAGTGGCAGCACCAATACCCTGAAGCAGTATCAGGAACAGTGGCATGATGTATGCAGGCAGAGAGAACCTAAGCCTACACTCAGGCTTTTGTCAGCTCCAAGGAGCATGAAAAAAAAAAAACCATTCAGAAGTGTGTCATGATCCTGAGAGGATCAGGGAAGTATATGAGAGGAGACACCAAACCAGAAAAGACCTTGCATTGGATTAAGCAGATCTTCGGTAAGTGCATTAATCTGTTACTAGCAATGATGGAGAACTACACAGATTTTTCTTCATGTAGAATGGCAGTTCAGGACAGTGTTCACACGTATCATTTTTTTTCCTTTAAAATTTTTTTTATGTTGCCAACAATCATATTGAAAAAAAGCTCAATATCCCTGATCACTAGAGAAATGCAAATCAAAACCACAATGAGATACCATCTAACACCAGTCAGAATGGCTATTAAAAGTCAAAAAATAACAGATACTATTGAGGTTGAGAAGAAATAAGGAACATCTTAGTGGGAATGTAAATTAGTTCAACCATTGTGGAAGACAATGTGGTGATTCCTCAAGACGGAAATACCGTTCAACCCAGCAATCCCATTATTGAGCATATGTCCAAAGGAATATAAATCATTCTGTTATAAAGACACACGCATGCATCTGTTCATTCCAGCGCTATTCACAACAGCAAAGGCATGAAATCAACCCAAATGCCCATCAATGATAGACTGGATAAAGAAAATGTGGTATATACACACCATAGAATACTATGTAGCCATAAAAAAGAATGAGATCATGTCCTTTGCAGGGACATGGATGGAGCTGGAGGCCATTATCCATAGTAAACTAACACAGGAACAGAAAACTAAATACTGCATGTTCTCTCTTATAAGTGGGAGCTAAATGATGAGAACACATGGACACATAGAGGGGACAACACACATTGGGGCCTTTCAGAGGGTTTGGGTTGAGGATCAGGAAAAATAACTAATGGGTACTAGGCTTATTACTTACCTGATGAAATAATCTGTACAACAACCCTCCATGACGCAAGTTTGTGTAAGTAACAAACCTATACTTATACCCAGAACTTGAAATAAAAGTTAAAAAAAATGTATTTTTATACCTAACTTTATGGTCTGTAAACCATTATGCCCTGCACAGTGGAAAGGGTTTAATTCAAGAGCTGTTTAAGCCTCTCCAGATCCACCAAAATGAATTGGAAATTTTGTTGCAATGAATAGTCCATCTGGCTGCTATAGCAAAGTAACATAAACTGAGTCAACAGGAATTTATTTCTCGCAGCTCTGGCAGCTGGGAAGTCCAAGATCAAAGTGCTTGTATCTGATGAGAACCTGACTTCTGATTCATAGATGGTGCTGTTGAGCTGTGTTCTCACAAGGTAGAACAGGGAAATGAGCTCCCTTGGGGCTCTTTCTTCCTTCCTTTTTTTTTTTTTTTTTTTAGACAGAGTCTTGCTCTGTCGCCTGGGCTGGAGTACAGTGGCGCAATCTCGGCTCACTGCAACCTATACCTTCCAGGTTCAAGCAATTCTCCTACCTCAGCCTCTGGAGTAGCTGGGATTATATGCACACACCACCATGCCCAGCTAATTTTTGTATATTTTTAGTAAAGAAGGGGTTTCACCATGTTGACCAGGCTGGTCTCAAACTCCTGACCTTGTTATCTGCCCGCTTCGGCCTCCCAAAGTGCTGGTATTACAAGTGTGAGCCACCGTGCCCAGCCAGGACTCTTTCAAAAAGGCACCAATTCCATTTATGAAGGTTCTGCCCTCATGACTTAATCACCTCCCAAGCTTCCGTCTTCTCATATCATCACCTTAGATGTTAGGATTTCAACCTATAAATTTTAAGGGATCATAAACATTTAAACCATACAATTGACTAACACTGAAGTCAACTTGCGTATTTTTAGTATGTCAAAAATAAAAATATTTTGTGGAACACATCCATGTTTGTAATAGTATTGTTCACGATAGCCAAAAAAAGATAGAAGCAACCCAAATGTCTACCAGTGGATGAATGGATAAGCAAAATATTCATTTCTTTTTCAGAAATATCCTTTCTTTTTCAGGTGGAATCATATTCCATTGTATGTATTCCATTGTATATCTACATGCAATGTATCCATATACAACATATATCTATATACAATATCAATATACAACTCACATACTATAGAATACAATTCCATTTGAAAAAAGAAGGAAATTCTGACACATTCTACAGCATAGATGAACCTTGAGGACATTACGTTAAGTGAAATTAGCCAGTCACAAAAGGCAAATACTCTATGATTCACTTATATGAGGGGTCTAGAGGTCTAGAGTAGTAAAATTCATAGAGATAGGAGAGTAGAATGGTGGTCGCCAGGGTTAGGGGTAGCAGGAAATTAGGAGTTATTTAATGTGTGATGGATATGGAATAGAGAGTTATTTAGTGTTTAAGGGCTATCGAGGCTCAGTGTTGCAAGATAGATAAGAGGAGTTCTGTGGGTGGATAGTAGTAGCGATGGTAGCACAAAAATGTGAGTGTGCTTAAACACTCACATTGTTAAACAGTACACTTAAAAAAGTTAAGATAGTAAATTTTATTTTATCATAATTTTAAAAAGAATTAAGGCAGGGAAATATTTTGTGGAAATACAAGGAATTTCTCTTGTCTCTTATCTCTACAGTTTCTTCATATAAATATTTAAAATATAACACTCCTTTATGCAAGTAAGTTATAAGACTACCCAGGGCTGTATAACTGACAAATTCATACCCAGTTCTTCTGAGTTCAAACCTGGTGTTCTCTCCATCGCACTCTAATAAACGTACCCTTGAGTATATGGGAGCAAATAGCACTTACACAATCATACAAATATAAGTACTATAGATACACATATATACACACACACACACATATACACACATATATGTAATTAATTCCAAGGATTTGATCTTACGCAGTGTGTGTAGTTCTTGTTAGCAGATAAAACAATAAACGCATTTTGCTGAGCATTTTAATGTTACCTTCGATTTGTGAATTTCAGATCAATTTATTTGTAAATAAAAACTATTTTCAGTGTCTTTGATGCCCAATTATTCTACTAAGTCTACTTACAGACTTTGTTCTTTGAAATAGTAAATCAAGTTTACTAAGTATTTAAAACTAAGTGGTTTGTTTTTATTCTAACTCTAAACCAACAGAAATTAAATCCTTGTCTGCTTCTTAAAAAGTGTATATGAATTTTATGTGCTGCCCATTCTTATCAAAGCCTAATAAAAATCTGTTTATTCTATGCATATATAAAATTGGAAATAGATGACTTTCATTAAAATTAAAAATTATTTTGATATTATACAGTATTTGGACATCATTAAAAAGGACTCATAAGTTCCAACAAACTAAAAGCTTATATTTAAAGTGGCACAATGAATAAACAGGTATTTATGATTGTTTATTTAAGAATGTATTTTATTACATTTTGCATTCATTTGAGGTTTTATTTTGCTGTGGACTTAAAAGGAAATAGAATCTTTTTTTCCCCTCAGTCATACTTGGAAGAAAAGCAGCGTTTTATGGTAGAAAGAGTATTCGCATGGAAATTGGGCATTCAGGTACTTCTGCTATGCAAATTTGAACAGGTCATTTCACCTCCCTTGAACTCATTTTTCTTCCCAATAAAGTAAAGCACTGAGAGTAGTTGGACTCTCAGCTTTTCTAACTTTTATATTCGAAGACTCAATGCTTCTGGGACTTTGATGTGCATATCAGGAGCATTGGCTGTACCCAACACACCTCATACCCAGAGTCAACTTATGATCCTTCCTTTAACCAACTTGCACTAAACCAGCTTGAGTCAATTTATAATTCCTGAGGGACTTTATTATTAATGATGATGATCATGATAGTTACGATTTCTTGAGCACACACTATGTGCCAGGCAGCATTTGCAGTATGTTGCTTTTAAAACCAATGTTTTTGTAATTATCCAACCAAATTTTGTCATTATCCTAATTATCCAACCCCCAACTTAATACCCAGGCTCTTTTCAGCTCTCCAAATTATGAGATGGACTCTACCTCCCCACCTTTTGAAACTGGGCTGGCCTTGTGGCATGCTTTTGTCAACAGGATGCCATGGGCATAATGGTGTGCCAGCTCTGAGCCTGGGCCTCCATGCTTGCTCTTGGAACTCTGCCACCACCATGAAAGTAAGCCCAGGGTAGCCTGCCAGAGATCAAAGAACACATGAGGCAGAGGCTTTTTCTAGTCAAAGCTCCAGACATGGGAGAGAGCCTCACCATGATTAGCAGAGCTTCCTAGCTGGACCCCAGCTGGCCAGAGATGCATGAGTAAGCCCTGTGAAGCCCAGCACATTTCAGCAGAACCACCAGGCTGAAATAATAAATGGTTATTGTTCTAAGCCACAAGTTTTGGTGTGGTGTGTAATGCAGCATTCTTGTGTCAACAGATAACTGTCACTCTGCTCTAAACATATCACATAGTTTGCTCGTTTACTCCTCATGACAGCCTATACAAGAGGTATTATCATCCCACTTTAAAGACGAGAAAATGATGGCACAGAGAGATTGACAAATTTGCCCAAGATCACAAAGTTACTATATTTTACAAATGATAAAATGCCATTGATTATAATATGCACCGTTATATACTGCTAAGAAAGAAAAACAATGAGACTTAAAAAAATGCATCCTAATTTGTTATGTTAAAAAAGTGGGGAAAAAAAAAGGACATCTTAGAACAGATGAAATATGGGAGTAAGTGGTGGGGGCTAGCCCTTTGGGTTGGGAAGTTTCATTTATTTGAAATAATTTGAGATACTTAAGCATCTAATTTGTTATGTAAAAAAAGTGGGGGAAAAAAGGACATCTTAGAACAGATGAAATATGGGAGTAAGTGGTGGGTGCCAGGCCTTTGGGTTGGGAAGTTTCATTTATCTGAAATAATATGAGATACTTAAGCATTTAACTGGTAGTTTGGGAATTGTATGCACCTTTTACAGTTTTCTAGAATGTCAGATGATGTGCAAGGAACTTGCTCGTCTTAAAAATTGTTGTTAGTGGCCGGGCGCGGTGGCTCAAACCTGTAATCCCAGCACTTTGGGAGGCCGAGACAGGCGGATCATGAGGTCTGGAGATCGAGACCATCCTGGCTGACACGGTGAAACCTCATCTCTACTAAAAAATATAAAAACTAGCCAGGAGAGGTGGCAGGCCCTTGTAGTCCCAGCTACTCAGGAGGCTGAGGCAGGAGAACAGTGTGAACCCGGAAGGCGGAGCTTGCAGTGAGCTGAGATCTGGCCACTGCACTCCAGACTGGGCGACAGAGCGAGATTCTGTCTCAAAAAAAAAAAAAAAAATTGTTGTTAGTGCCCTGGGCTTTTATGTCTTTCTCTGCCCACTTCTGGGCATATTGCTGAATCCCTTAAGCTCTAACTAGAACTCCTCTTCTTTGCCGTATACTTCATTTCCTACATTATTTCATTAACATTTTCTCTTCCTAAATCCCTCTCTGGTTGGTTGGTCTTCTAAAAATTCCTCCAATTTATCTATGTCTCTTAAAAGAAATTAGATGCTCACTTACTAAATATAGTATTAATGAGACCTAATCACTAGTGCTGAATTAGATTAATTACCTTGCTTGTTTTGAATGTGACACTCATCGATCAATTAATATTCCACATATGTGTGATCACCCCATTGTATTTCTGAAGACAGATTAATCTGACCATGCCTTTTGGAGGTAGATAGACCAAGATCAAATATTGCTTCCTTCTGCCACTTGCTATTTATATAACCTTGGACAAGTTACTTAACATCTTTGAGATCTAGTGTCCTCATATAAAAATGGATATGAGCACATTCCAGCGTGTATCATTCAGTATTTGTTCTGAGAAGGTGAATTAGTGGAGAGGGGAGAGGAGAGAGAGGATTCTATATGTGATTAATTCCAAAGATTTGATCTTATGCAGTTGTGAGAGCCAATTAGATCATCAAGGTGAGGCTGAGGTTGGGCTATAGCCTGAAGTCATCAGGGCCAGCACTCCAGAAGACATGAACATGAAGGACAAATTGTAACCTGCAATGCTAAACAGAATCAACTAGAATGTTCTGGAAGCCATGACTATCTCCCAGCCTCCAGTATGAATGATAGGGGTGACCTGCTGGGTAACTTGCTCCCTCCATCACACGCCTGGCCCACTCACCTGGCCCATGCTGGAGACCTTTTGAAGCTGAAGGATATGGCAATCGCTGGAGTGTTCTAGATCTGGCTGCTTCCCCAAGCTGAAAGATGAACCACTTATCCACAGCAACGTGCGTGAGCCACAGCACTGCCTGGTGCCCTGCACTTAGTGCTGCCAGTTTCAGCAAATAAAAATAGAGAATGTCCAGCTACGTTTAGATTTGAGATAAGCAACAAATAATTCTTAGGCACGTATAAATGTGTCCCAAATATTGCATACAAATATTCTTTTAATATAAATATGTATCATGCAGTATTGGGACATGCTTATACTAAGAAAATTATTTTTGTTTATCCCCATTCAAACTTAATTAGGCATTCTGCATTTTATTGGCAATTCTAACTGCATTGGCTTTCAGGAAAAGATGATGGCTTCTACTTTATGTCTGACTTCCAATTCAAGTAGAAAAAAAGTGTCTTGTGGGCAAATCAAGACCACCATGACATATTATCTCAAGCCCAGTAGGATGGCCACTATCAATAGAAAACAAGTATCAATAATGATATGAGGAAATTGGAACCCTTGTGCACTGTTGATGGGATGTAAAATCGTTCAGCCACTACAGAAAATAGTATGGAGTTTCCTCAACAAAAATTTAAAATAGAATTACCATATGATCCAGCAATCCCACTCCTGGGTATATTATTTCATATGAAGTGGAAAGGATTTGCTATCTTAACAGTTCCAGAACCCCTCTTAGTGAATAAACTCTTTGGGAAAATATCTTGTAATAAGTTAAGAACTAAAGCGATATTAGAGCCTGACCAAACCTCAAAAGAATTGAATGTTAAATGATTCTACCTAAAATAAAAAGAAAAACTTGATTGTCTTGGAAAACAAGATTGTCTTGATTGTCTTGGTAAACTGGGGACAGAGAAACAAGGGGAAAAAGAGAGAAGTCAGCAAGATACAAAATTCTAGAGAAGAGTGAGGCTGGGTTCGGGGAGCTGAAGGACTTGCTTAGAGTCATGCCGTCTGACATTCCATTTGAATTTTGTCTTCTTAGTCAAATAGACTCTTCTCTGTTTCCTTACATCTTCCACACACACACACACAAACACACACACACACCGTTCACAACCATCCTACCTACACCAGTCACAGGCTTCAGTTTTGCTACTACATTCATGAATGGAGAGAGGAGATTGTTATTGTTGTTGTGACTGTTTTCCAAGAAGCTGAGTGTCACCTTTGTGCACAAAACAGAGAGAGTATAAATTCAAAGGAAGAAGCAGCCATGAGAATATAAGGTACCTGGGAATTCGAACAAACCTAGAATAAGGTCATAGATTTTGCCACACAGATTTCAGTCAAGTTTAAGATAAATTTATCCAGTCCTCAAGGAATTGGAAGAATCCAGCTGACAGCTGAGATACATTTTTTTTTTTTTTTTTGGTGTTAAAATGGCTTCTTCTCAGTAAAATGGTGGTCACAGCTGTTCCTTTTAAAGTGTCATTCTAATGTAGTCTCCCAATTTAAAAACGATTATCATAATGCTTTCTAGGAATACACACACACACACACACACAAACACACGCACACACACACACACCCCCCACACCCCTACCTAGAAAACATATTGTGGAAGAATTACTTACCAAATTGCTCATGGTTATTATGTGGAAATACAAGGCCTATTCAATCTTAGCATTAATATATTTTTGTGTTTTTATAACTATAACTGAGATTTTTGTAACTAATACATATTGCTGTTGTAGTTGGAAAAAATGAAGATTTGTAAAATCACTTGATAAAATAAAATTTACAAGTAAGTACCTCATCACAGTGAGAAATTTTAACATACTCCTTCTCAGCAATTGACAACTAAAACAGACACACACACACACAAAACTGTATAGATAGAGGGCATTTAAACAATCCAATTAGAAAACTTGATCTAAGGAATACATGTAAAACGCTGCACTTGACAAGTACAGAAGACATTGAATGTTTATAAACATTTCACCGTGTACTAGACCATAAAGCAAATATCCACAATTTTTAAATAATAAGCATCACACAGACCACAGTCCTCGATATAATTGAGATGTAAACCATGACAAAAAAATTTCAGTAACCCATAAGAACAAAAATAAATTATAATTGAAATTAATAAGCAAAACTGTTCACAATAAAAATACTATGTATCAAACATTGTGAGAGACAGTTAAAGTGATGGTTACAGGGGGAATTTATAGCGTAATATGTATATATACAGGTTGAGTATTCCTTATCCAAAATGCCTGGGACCAGAACTGGTTCAGAATTAGAATTTTTTTCACATTTGGGAATATTTGTATTATATACTTACTGACAGAGCATTCTTAAACCAAAAATCTGAAATCCAAAATGCTCCAATGAGCATTTTTTTTTTTGAGTGTCATGTCAGTGCTCAAAAAAGTTTCAGATTTTGAGCATTTCAGATTTTGAATTTTTAGATTAGAGAGCCTCAGTATTAGAAAAACAAAGAACGTGAAAATTAAGCTCTAAGCATCCAAAATAAGAAGGTAAAGAAAGAACTATAATAAGTTCAAAAGGATAAAAAGAAGAAAATAGCAAAGATAGGAAATGAAATTAAGAAAATAGAAAACAAGTATACTGACATTCAATCCAGCCAAATGTAAGTTATATGCAACCAAACTAACAAAATTATGAACCACTGGAAAGATGGATCAGGAAAAAAAGAAAGAAACATGAAACAATACTAGAAATTTAAAGGAAACACAACTAAGGATGCATTAGGGATGAAAACACCACAAGGTTTTTAAAACTCTTGGCCAATAAATTTTAAAACTTAAGTGAGAGGACAAACTCCTAGAAAAATACTGAATTACTGGAGCTGACTCAAAAAGAAATAGAAAACGTAAATGATTAATGATATAAAATCACTCATTTTAAATATTTCCACAAAAAAGCACCATGTTCATTTTATGGTTGTGATCTGTCACATTTTAATTTCAATATTATACAATTTCTATGAAAGAATAAAAGGTGTGGAAACAATTCCTAAGTCATTTCCCAAGGTTAATATAACATTGACACAAATACTACACAAGGACAGTACAAGCACAGAAAATTATAGACACATTTCACATATGAACACAGACTCAAAACCCCCAAAACAGTATCATCATGGCAAACCAAATACCAGCAATGAGTTTAAAAAAAAAAAACAAAAAACGGAAATAGGTCATAACCAGTTTGGGTTTCTTATAAGACAGGAGTCTGGTTCAACTTTACAAAATCTTGTAATGAACCATTTCTGGTAATATGGTAGGCTGGGTTTGCATACTGACCCTTCTACTAAAACCAACAAAAGTTCAAAATAAGCCTGGGTGCAGTGGCTCATGCCTGTACTCCTAGCGCTTTGAGAGGTCGAGATGGGTGGATCACCTGAGGTCAGAAGTTCAAGATCAGCCTGGCCAACATGGTGAAACCCCGTCTCTACTAAGAATACAAAAATTAGCCAGGTGTGGTGGTACAAGCCTGTAGTTCTACCTACTCAGGGACTGAAGCAGGAGAATTGCTTGAACCCAGGAGGCAGAGGTTGCAGTGAGCCACTGCACTCTAGCCTGAGTGACAGAGTGATAATCTGTCTCAAAAAAATAATAATAATAATAATTAAAATAACATTTTTAAAAGTCATCTTATAAGCATCAAAGGACTGGCTAGAAAGTAAGTAATGCTCTGACCAGAGATCAAAGAGAGGTGGATAACCCAGAGAGCAGAGGAGCACTTTAACGTGTGATGACCTTCAGCATGAAGGCATTAATTGAATCCTGGAAAGTTAATCCTCAGTTTGTCACCGCTCTGCAAGTACAGGAGACAAGGCCGAAAGTGGAGACAAATACGGGAGACAAGGCCGCGCAAAGTGAGGAAAATAATAGGAAACATTCTTCTCCAAAGCAAGGATGCCAAAAGAAAAATTATTCAGTGACGCTTGTGAAAGCATGGTAAGGCAGACTTTACTGAGGACCACTGTGAAAGACATGAGGTCCCCTGCAATGGGATTTTTCAGTGGGGGAGAGAGATTGGGTCCGATTCTGAATACGGCCCAGGCAAATGGGAATTTATAACCAAGGAGCAAGGTAAGGGTCAGCAGATGGAAAATTACTAAGAGAAAACATCAGGGATAAGGAGGATTCTGGCTAAACCCACCTGCCAGGATGTCTGTGGAAGGCTGTTCATGTGATCTGACATTACCCCAGGATGTGGGTGGAGGATGAGGGATATGATCAAGAATGATCAGATGTTGGGGGTGGGAGGGTTCTTGCTAAAATGACTTAGTAGGGTTCTTTGCTAAAACTAGATTTGATAAGAAAGTGCACAGACAGGCCTAAGAAAAAGTTCAGAAGTCTGACTGAAGTTTGGCCATACAAAGAATCTTTGCCAGGACTTGTCCTCAAAATAAGGGTGTACTAGAAACACCACTTTCATTCTACACCCTCAGACGTCTACAAGAAGAAGTAGCTGTCTGAAGTCTATCCTGTAACAAAGGGGGAAAAGCACTCTGAAGAAGTTTTAACACAACCAGTTCTCACACTGATCTGCAGCCTGACTTGGCAGAAACTGGGTGCCCCAAAAAACCTCAAGCAGAGAATTTTGTTTACAAGTGTCCTCGGAAAGGGCAGAAAGGTCAAAATGGTGGTAGTTGGAAGGAAAAGACTTCATAATGACTTATATAACCACAGGTTGAGAGGAAAATATGAAAAGAGAAAAAACAACCATATCATCAAAAGACAGAGGAAGAGTTAGAGAAGGACGAATTTGAGAGGCGGTCTACAAGCAGATGGAGAGTAGGACGGAGAGAGGCAAGAAAAGGAGGACCTTTCTACTGGCAGTCACAAAATTAACTGAGTGGTTTTTTAGTTCGAAGCTGTGGCCCTGAGGTTGCTTGTCCCTCATCTCCCAGATCTTTAAGATTATGTTGTGGCTCACACCTATAATCCCAACACTTTGGGAGGCCGAGGCGGGTGGATCACCTGAGGTCAGGAGTTCGAGACCAGCCTGACCAACATGGCGAAACCCATCTCTACTAAAAATACAAAACTTAGCCAGGCATGGTGGTGGGCACCTGTAAACCCAGCTACTCCAGAGGCTGAGGCAGGAGAAACTCTTGAACCTGGGAGGCGGAGGTTGCAGTGAGCCGAGATCGCGCCATTGCAGTCCAGCCTTGGTGACAAGAGTGAAACTGTTCTAAAAAAAAAAAAAAAAAAAAAAAAAAAAAAAAGATTATGATGTGGACTTCCCTTAGGCAGCGGCTAATGCCCCAAGGCAATTGCGTTTTCCCATTTTATATCTGAGGCTGCCACAAAGTGGTAAAAACTAGGAGTCCCTTTCTGAGCTTTTCTACTCTTCAGTGGTATCTGCAAATTACAGAAATCCCCCTTGTTTCCATGATTACTTTGATGTAGTTAAGGCCTAGAATTTGCAGGTCCCTGGTTAACATGCAGGAAGACTTAACAATGAGACAGGCACATATGTAGCAGTGATCTTAAGTACAGTTCAGCAATGGGATTGAGAGAATTTCACAGGGCACAGCCCATCCAGATACGAGGCTGTTTTAGTCCAAAATTCCTTTACACAGACCATCTCCAGCTGGAAAGAATTCATTGGTGTAGACTATATTATTGAACTGGTAGCCCATATGTATAGAGAAAAGGAAGTGTAGCCAGAACAAGTGTTTGTAAATGGCATTACCATGTTCTCTGCTTTGGAGAGAAACAGCCGGAATATAAGCTGGAAGCTTTCTGCATTGTTCCTGATTATTTCAGTGGCCTGAAGCCCCAGAATGCAGAATGGCTTCTCACATGTATTGATCATTGGAAGGTCTCAGCCACTTGCACCCTCATTCACTGAGAAATTACTTAGTGTTTCTTTAACGTCATAGTTTCCTCTCTTTACTTTGCCAGAGTCCTCAGAGTGGGAAAAAATATGAGGTTATTATTTGACATTTACGATTTTAAATACATGTAGAAAGTACGTCCCATAATATCAGAACCTTGATCTGAGTCTGTGACCCCCTGAAAGAAATCTATTTCTAGAGCAATTTATTTTTGACACTAATACTACTTGGAAACCCCTAGCCCATCCAAAGAGCAGATAAGGAACAACCAGGACATGGGCATAACCCCTTTGATGGAAAAGTCAGATACAGTTGACTCTTGAACAATGCAGGGGTTAGAGGAGCTAATCTCCCTTCCAGTTGAAAATCCATGTACAACTTTTGACTCCTCCAAAAACTTAATTCCTAATAGCTACTGTTGCCCTGAAGCCTTACTAATAACATAGTCGATTAACACGTATTTTGTACATTATAGGTATTATGTACTGTATTCTTACAATAAATTAATCTAGAGAAGAGAAAATGTTATTAGGAAAACCATAAGGAAGACAAAATATGTATACTATTCCTTAAGTGGAAGTGGATTGTCGTAAAGACCTTTACCCTGATCGTCTTCACATTGAGTAGGCTGAAAGGAGAGGAGGAGGAGGAGGGCTTGGTCATGCTATATCAGATGTGGCATAGGTGGAAGAAAATTCACGCATAAGTGGATTCATGCAGTTCAAACCACATTGTTCAAAGGTCAACTGTGGTCATTTTCTAAATGAGTGCAGAACCCCTACCCACCCAATGGAGCCCTGTATAGTACTGGCCTCCCGGCTTTATAAATGGTACTGGAATGGGAGAGTTCTCTGATTCCCCTCAGAATTAGTCTGAGGGGTGTCGTCTGCTTGCTTTCCCCACAGCTCAAACCCCCAGGGAGAACATGCAGATGGGCAGGTGCCGAGGCTGGCCCCACGGCAGCCTCTCAGAGTAGCTATCTGTGACTCCTGAGGCCCTTATGGGTGTGTGTTACCAAGTTCTTTTAGATTTTCCATCTGCAGATGACTTGTATGTTAATCAGCTCAATGGATCCTGTGCCTTACCGCAAGGGCAGGGGGCCGGGGTGGCAGCCTTTTGTATCCCGAGTTCTTGCCCAGTGTACCAGAAGAATCAGATTACACGTGGGCTCGAAGGATGAGTGCAAGGTTTTATTGAGTGGTGGAGGTGGCTCTCATTGAGATGGATGGGGAGCCGGAAGGTGGGGAATGGAGTGGGAAGGTGGTTTTCCCCTGGAGTCGGGCCTCCCAGCGGCCAGACTCTTCTCCAGCTGCCCCTGCCTGAACTCCCCTAGGTGTCCAGACATCCTTCCTCTTCTCTCTTTCTCTGCCATGCTGTTCTGTCATCGCTGGTCTTCTAGTTCTGACATTCAGCTGCTTGTGCTTGTGTCTGTGCCCACTGAGGTCTCGGGTTTATATGGGCACAGGTTGGGGGGCATGGAGGACCAGAGTGGTCTTGAAAAATGCAACATTTGGGCATGAAAACAGGAGTCCCCATTCTCACCTAGGTCCGTGGGGCAAAGGTCCAAGGGTGGAGCCTTCTCCAGGGACCGCATTCTTCTTCTCTACCCAGCACTTTTCTGACCACCTCCCGTATCATTATAAATAGAAAAAATGGGCCGGGCACAGTGGCTCATGTCTGTAATCCCAGCATTTTGGGAGGCTGAGGTGGGTGAATCATCTGAGGTCAGAAGTTCGAGACCAGCCTGGCCAACATGGGGAAACATCGTCTCTACTAAAAATACAAATATTAGCCGGGCATGTTGGCGCATGCCTATAGTCCCGGCGACTGGGAGGCTGAGGCAGGAGAATCACTTGAACCTGGGAGGCAGAGGTTGCAGTGAGCTGAGGTGGTGCCACTGCACTCCAGCCTGGGCGACAGAGCAAGACTCTGTCTCAAAAACAATAAAATAAATAAATAAATAGAAAAAATGGAGCAGAACACATAATGAGATACTGTTATTTGAGAAAATCAAAGCGCCCTGCTCTTATTGTTATTATTCTATTACACTCCAGTGTGTCACTTTATGAAATAACAAGACTAGGACAGAGAGCAGGGAATTAGGCCATGGGAAGTTTGTCTGGATACAGCCGGAGCCTGTGAACAAGGAGACTAAATAGCCTACAGTGTTTAGGTGGCCTTTGAACACTCATATCTCCAATTTGTAGATCAGGTAGTGAGGTGTTGGGGAACAGAATAGGAGTGACAATAGGGAGGAGTGACACTTTGTGATGGAAGAACACTTAGCAGTTGGATCACCTTAAGAATTTGCCTTTTAAATACTACAATTGGCTAATACAGGAAATAAAATTTTCCTGGGTCTTCAATAATTCTTATACATTCAATGAGCAATGCTTGTAAATAATGTAAACCTAATGTTTTCTTAGATGAGATAAAACTGTATATGATTACTTCTTAAAGTCATAAATTAAATACTGCATATTATTTAAATAGCCATTTCAAATTATTTAAGACTGTGACTCCACTGGCCAATAATATGTTTATCATTAGCATATACAATATCAACAAGGCAGAGCTTCCTTCTTAACATTTCTGTACTTAGTTATAAATATTCTCAGGTTGAAAAACATGCTAATTCATGTGAAGAAAACAATTCCCATACCTGTCAATTGATGTTATTGAGAGAAATTTACCTCACAAGGATATTATTTGTTACTATGGTTGCTGAACCCAATTTTTGTTACATCAGTGATTTCAAAACTCTAAGAGGATCAGTTAACCTACTTCCATGGATTCAGGTTATCTGTATGATCTAATTCTTTAGTCTAGTAAGAGTTCTTTCACTCAAGTTGGAAAACTTCAAGTAATAGAAACGTGATTCCTCTTCTAATTCTGAAGGCCGTTGCCCTTGATGGGCTTCTGAGAAATGTAACTTTAAATCCTTTCGGCCTGATGGCTCTTAAAATTATTTTATTCTTAGAACTATAAAACTATACAAAAAAGCAAGAAAGCAAAATTACTTTTGCACCAACTTAACGCATATACATCAACATATGTACTAATATATTATTGGTAATATATAATGATATATATAATAATGACATATATCATATATATCATTATATAAACATATATAATAATTATATATGTTTACATATAATGGTATATTACATATTAATATGATATGTTATATATTATATGTTAATATATGTCATGATATATTAATATATAAATATATTAATATAATATATATTATCATGATATATTAATATATAATCATGATATATGAACATATATCAATATAATATATTATTATATATCTATATAATGTATACTATTATATATTAATACGTCAATATATAATATGTATCATTATATATTACCTATAATATATGAGAACATATGCTTATATATGTATTAAATTGGTGCAAAAGTAATTGTGGCTTTTGCCTTTTTTCTTTT
This sequence comes from Macaca thibetana thibetana, assembly GCF_024542745.1. Classification (NCBI taxonomy): domain Eukaryota; kingdom Metazoa; phylum Chordata; class Mammalia; order Primates; family Cercopithecidae; genus Macaca; species Macaca thibetana. The sequence continues at coordinate 164,333,968 of NC_065582.1, forward strand.
AAATGGCAAAGTCCGTAATTACTTTCGCACCAACCTAAAATGTATATATACACAATCTAATTTGAATATTTCATGTCTGATTTAAGGTCACAACTTGTGGTATCATTCTACTCATATTCCCTTTGAGTCAGAAAATGCATTGAGCTGAGACATTTACACTTTTTATTTCTACACTATTTAGCCATACAATAAATTAGTTAATAACACTAACATGATTGAATAACAAGACTCAACACTTCATTTATTTTTTTCTCTTTTGCACATTATTATGAACTAATAGTTTTTCAGATTTACAGTGTGTCAACTGACCAAAACTATTATCCTCCTTTTGGTGCTCGAATTGTCTCAAGCACACCTTAAATTGGTTTCTGTGGTCTTTTGACATAACACCATTAATCTTCAAAAGCTTCCCTGCTTCCTGGCACAACCTGATAGTAGAGTTTCACATTGTACTTTCCAGCCCATATACGGAATCAACCATTTTCTAAGAGGTCCTGTGCTCTTGAACACTAGAGTAGATCACAGAATGACCTTGCCCTGGACCTTGTCAGTGCACAGGGCTATAACCAATGTTTTCCAGCCATGGAACACCACAATTTATATTAATCTTTCCAACAGTGCAGCTTTCCTATTTAAACTATTGATTCAGTTATTACATCTCCTTTTTCTTCCACTGAAATTGTTGACTTGCAATGAAACAAATTACTTACTTGCTTTACCAACAATATAAAAAACAAAAATTCTAAAGCAACAATTTAAAATTTAATCCAAACAAAAAATAGCTACCAAAGTTCACATGCTTAGGCAGTTTCTTTTGTTTTTAGACTGCATTCTAGGAAGCATTTGAAGTCAAATTAATTTGTTCTAGATTTCTGTGGTTATATAAGCACTTATCTGATGGATAGTTTGGTTTGACAATTTTAATTCACTTTCACTTTGAGAGTATTGGCATTAGAATGGCTATACTGGAACACTCTATAAAAGTGGAGGCTTTCAAACACTCCCATTTTCTTGGAGATTGTTGGTAAAAGGAGAAAGAAGCTACTCTCTACTAGTCCACTGGGAAATAATAGGAAACCTCAGCTCAGTTTCCAAACTTCTCATGTACAGAAATTTTGTTTCACCACTGGGTTACCCATCTAGAGTATGTATGAAAGACCATCTGTATAATTTATATACACACAAAATATAAATATATGTGTATAAATAATATATACAGGCATATAGTGAATGACCAGATTTTTAAAATTGTTTCTTCTATTTTTTTATTTTCTAGCAATAAGAACCTACATATTTTCATATATTCATTTCTTTTTTGTTAACTCTACAAATTCCTACCTTGCTCTTAAAGCTTTCAAATTTATTTTCATTCCTTATCTGAGCAACAAGCTCTTCTTTGTTTTATGATATACCTCTTCCCCTTGCCAGTCATGCTATCGTTATATCAAAGCTTAACAACATACAAATTCAAATAAGATTTCAACATTGAACCTCAATGGGAAGTAACTTTTTTGCCTGAGTAATACCCAAACATCTTTAAAAACAAATTCATAATGCTGAATTTATTCATTACTTCAAGATCATTGTGCTGAATTCAGTCATTACTATTGGTCCTATATTGGCTATTTCAGCTATTGCTAAATCCTGAAGGCTGTAAGTTGGCAACTCGTAGGCTGTTCCAGCTCATCAAAATGTTTGGTTCATGTGGTGTTAGCCTGCAAAATAATTGTTTAATAATGACAAAGTACATGTAACACAAAATTTACCCCTTAATTATTTTTTATTTTATTATTTTATTTTATTTTTGAGACAGAGTCTCACTCTGTTGTCCAGGCTGGAGTGCAGTGGCGTGATCTCAGCTCATTGCACCCTCCACCTTCCAAGGTTCAAGAGATTCTCATGTCTCAGTCTCCCAAATAGCTGGGATTATAGGCACCTGCCACCATGCCCAGCTAATTTTTGCATTTTTAATAGAGACAGGCTTTCACCATGTTGGCCAGGCTGGTCTCGAACTCCTGACCTCAAGTGATCCATCTCCTTTGGCCTCCCAAAGTGCTGAGATTATAAGCGTAAGCCATGGTGCCTGGCCATCTTAATCATTTGTAAGAGTACAGTTCAGTGGTATTAAGCACATTCATATTGCTGTGCAGCCATCACCAGAACTTTTTATCTTACGAAACTGAAACTCTATATCCATTTAAAAATTCCTCATTTTCTCCTCCTCACCCCAGTCCCTGGCAACTACCATTTCACTTTTAGTCTCTATGAATTTCACTGCTCTAGGTACCTTATACAAGCAGAACTATACAGTATTTATCTTTTTGTGAGTGGTTTATTCCACTTAGCTTAATGTCCTCAAGGTTCATTCATGTTGCAGCATGTGTCAGAATTTCCTTTCTTTTTACGGCGAAATAACGCTTTTATATATATAAATGTGCTATATGTATATACTACATTTCATTTAACCATCCATCTGCTGATAGAAAGTTGAGTGGCTTCCGGCTGCTTCTCTCTGGCTCAGGCCCGTCGCTCCGATAGGATGTGCAAGTGTCATGGACTTCATACTGCTAGGAAGCTCTGTAGTCACCGATGAGACCAGAAGTGGCATGATAAACAGTACAAGAAAGTCCATTTGGGTACAGCCCTGAAGGCCAACCCTTTTGGAAGTGCTTCTCGTGCAAAAGGAATCGTGCTGGAAAAAGTAGGAGTTGAAGCCAAACAGCCAAATTCTGCCATTAGGAAATGTGTCAGGGTCCAGCTGATCAAGAATGGCAAGAAAATCACAGCCTTTGTACCCAACGACGGTTGCTTGAACTTAATTCAGGAAAACGATGAAGTTCTGGTTGCTGAATTTGGTTGCAAAAGTCATGCTGTTGGTGATATTCCTGGAGTCCGCTTTAAGGTTATCAAAGTAGCCAGTGTATCTCTTTTGGCCCTATACAAAGGCAAAAAGTAAAGATCAAGATCATAAATTTTAATGGTGAAAACACAGTAGTAATGGATTTTCATATGCCCAAAAAAAGAAAGTTGAGTGGCTTCCACCTGTCGGCTGTTAGGAATAATACTGCTATGAACATAGTTGTACAAATATCTCCTTGAGAATCTGGTTTTAATTATTTGGGGTTTATACCCAGAAGTAAAATTGCTTGATCATATGGTAATTCTAGTTTTGATTTTTAGAAGAACTGCCATATTATTTTCCATAGCAATTACACCATTTTATATTTTCACCAACAGACCACAAAAGTTAAAATTTCTCTACACCTTCACCATCACTTGTTATTTTCTTTTTTACATATATAATGGCCATGATAATGAATATGAGATGGTATCTCATTGTGATTTTGATTTGTGCTTCCCTACTGATTAGTGATGTTGAATATCTTTTCATGTGCTCTTTGGTCATTTGTATATCTTCTTTGGAGAACTATCTACTCAAAACCACACAATATTTTAAATTGGTTTGAGCTAGGAATCCTAGAGTAGGCTTTGACCCCAGGGCTTCGAAAATTATCAATTCTGGCAGGTTATGAGGGAGAGAGGCATGTGAGGAACCCACTGAGGGCCATGAGCCACCATCCACCCCAGGTGGTCTGCAAATTTGAAAGGATTACTGTCTCAACTACCCGCCTCGCCCTACACTGAACTTCATGTATATCAGCTCCATTCATTTTAAAAAACACTTTGGCCTAAGGCAAATGAGGACCTTGGATAGCAGTTTGAGGATAATCTTTCAGAGCCCTGCCTAACCTAGAAGAAGCTATCAATGTCTACCACCACATTTCTTTGCGTATATTTCCCTATTCCCTCCCACCAAGCTCAACCTCAATTCACTGGAGCTCAGTAGCATCTGCTCCTTTTGGAAGAGGCTTTTGTGCTCTACTTCAAGACTCTGTCCACCAATCCCAATTGTATTCTCTACTGCTTGCCCTGTTATACTAAATTTGGTCCATGTATTAGTCTCCTTGGGCTGCCATAATAACATACAAAAGTCTGGGTGTCTTAAAAAAAATAGGTATTATTTTCTCACAACTGTGGAGCCTAGAAGTTCACAGTCAAGGTGCTGACAAGCTCAGTTTCTGTTGAGGGCTCTCTTCCTGGCTTGCAGACTGCCACCTTCTTGCTGTGTCTTCATATCACCTTTCTTCTTTTTATATGTAGATATCTATCTCTCTCTCTCTCTGTCTCTCTTCCTTATTCTATAAGGCTATTGGTCTTATCAGGTTAGGGTCCCATTCTTATAACTTTTTTCACCTGAGTTACCTCTTAAAGATACTATTTTCAAAACAGTCTCATGGGGGGTTAAGGGGGTGAATTTTCAGGGAGCACAATTTAGTCCAGAACAGCCTGCATCCTAATTTATGTTTGCTGCCTAGCCTCTATAGGCTATTAACTTTATAACTTCTGAAACACAGAGTCCAATTTTACTATTTACATTACTATATATTATACTTATGAATCACCCATTTACTAGCTGGGACAACTTAATTTCTTTGCCTACCCATTCGGTTACCTTTTATCATTTGCTGCTGCTCATCAGTATCTATGATTCACTTTCTTTAGTCATCTTCTATATTTTCAATAATAAACTACTGGTTACGTTTTCAATCTCTTCATTTCTGTTTAGGTGAGCCTCTGAGAAAATCCTAAAAAATTTAAAGATCTTTAGCCATAAACTCCAAAACTCAGCATACTCATCTTTATGTCCATCTATCCAGTTTCAATAAATGTGCTAATGCTTTTTTTCCCCTAATATCTGATAAACATCCTTTAATCAGAACGAGATCTCTACCTTGGCCTTTGCACTCACGTCCTCATCTTGGAAAATATCTCAGTATTCCGGCACTTTTAGAACTAGAACTCTGCTTGCTTGTCTAAGTAACCAGTAGCTAGGGCCTTATTCCCTGTTAGTAGACTTTCTGGTTGCTTGCCCTCTGCTTGCCCAACTCCTAAGCCCTACAAGGCCAGGAACTGCATTGTGTCTTCCCTCGTCTCACTAGTGCTTCAGTCCCTGCAGTATAGTGGTCCTCAATATCTGTTTTATTAATTGTCTCTTGGATTTCTGAATATCACCAATTTTTTATTCCCCTGTGGGGATACCTAGTTATTAAACAGTGAACTGCAGACCAACTAATGTGTAAAACCACCACCTGTTATCTGCTGGCTTACTTTCTGGTTATCGTTACCTGTTCTATATTCTGGATTCCCTACCAGCATCTGTAGCAATGATTCCTGGGTCTATTCCAGTTGGACATTTCATTTGCAGAAACTGGGCTATTATTTACTGGATCCAAAGCATGACACTAGCCACAGTGTGATTGTAGCAATTTATTTGATTTCTCTACATCCTGGCTTCTTCATCTTTTGAGGGAAAATGTAAGACTAGGTGATCTCTATATATTGCCTCCTCCTCTTCAATCTGGGCTCAAGGACTGTTTTGACTAATAGAATATGAGAAAGGTGACAATGTGCAGACCTTTAGACCTAGAAATTGGTAGTTTCCACTTCTGACTCTTGGAGCATTTACTCTTTGAGCCCTGAGTGATGATGTTAAGAAATACAATGATTCTGCTGGAGAGATCATAAAGGTGGGCTGTGAGAGTATAGATAGATAGAACAAATCATCTGAGATCAGACTTTCAGCTGTCCCTGCCAAGGCACCAGAAATGTGAGTGAAACCCTCTTGGACCCTCCAAACCAGGCAAGCCTCCAGCTGAAAAACACAAGTGAACCAGCTGATACCATATAGAGCAGAAGAATTACTCAGCTGAGCCCTCTCCAAATTCTTAACCACAGATCATAAACATAATTAATTGATTGTTCTTACAAACCCTGCGTTTGTTATATTTGTTACGCAGAGATAAACAGAAAAGGTGCTTAGAGTTTTAGAAATTTAAAATGGAAACTCTGCTTCTAGAAATATTATAGTCTACATATCCTCAAAACCTTTCCATTACAAAACACTTTAAAACACTGGATAAACATTTTTTTCAAAATTATTTTAAATGCATAGTTAAGCTCACAAGAGAATAAGAAAGTATTCAGAAGTGAAGGATCCCAGAATGAATCTAGACTAGTAAGCAGGCGCTAAAGCTGGCAGCCACCCCAAGGGCGTTGGCTGACCTCCAAATAGCAAGAGACTTGGATTTTAATAGCTGAAAGTCTTAGGCCTTCACAAAATATGGAATTGAAGTTGAAATGCTGAACAAAGCCAAGAGCCTAAAGGGCTACACTCTGAAAGGGAGACCGAATAGAAAAATATCAGCCTTGCTAAAGGATATAACTGGGAACTATTTTTGGCCTTGAGTGAAGGAAAATACAAAAAGAACATCTCCTCTGAGAATCTGTTAACAGAAGCAGTCCTCCCACAATGTATACACATATCAAAATATAACATTTTAACCTATAAATATATGCAATTATAGTTATTACTGTCAATTTAAAAAATAAAAACATAACAACAAAAAAGAAGCATTCCTCAAATAAATTTGTGGATCCAACTCAAAACTATCTACATGCTCCAAAAAAGTTAAGAAATTAATATAAAGTGGCCTGACATTGGGAACAGTTCCAGGTGCTCAACAAAAGCAAAGGCAAATTCCCTATAAATAATTGATTCTCAATCTTAACGTAGTAGGATTTCTACAGATAAAGGTTGTGGTGGGCTGGAGCTGTCTCATGCAGACTTACTTGAGAAAGCCAATTGTGTGCACCTCTTTTCAACTTCACATTCAGTGATGTCAAACTAGCAATACTAACTGGCAGACAGTATCAAAATTGACTATCATGGGAACATTTATACCATAGAAATTGGCAAACAAATTTAGCTTTTTATAATGGGAACCAGTTTATTAGCACTACACTAGATAAAGGCCCCATAAATATATATAATAAGCTTACTACTAGAAACAACATAAAAAAGAGACATTAGAAAGATTTTTTAAAAACAGCATAATTAAACCCCTAAAGGATTCCTGTGTTAAAATATAAGATAAAGAATATGAAGCCGGAGGCCGGACATGGTGGCTCATGCCTATAATCCTAACGCTTTGGGAGACCAAAGCAGGTGGATCACTTGAGGTCAGGAGTCTGAAACCAGACTGGTCAACATGGTGAAAACCTGTCTCTACTAGAAATGCAAAAAAATTAGGCAGGTGTGGTGGTGGGCACTTGTAATCCCAGCTACTTGGGAGGCTGAGGCAGGAGAATTGCTTGAACCCAGAAGGCAGAGGTTTCAGTGAGCCAAGATTATGCCATTGCACTCCAGCTTGGGTGACAGAGCAAGACTGTCAAAAAAAAAAAAAATGTGTGTGTGTGTGTGTGTGTATATATGTGTGTGTGTGTGTGTATATATGCATGTGTGTATATACATGCATATATAATATATATACACATGCATATATAATATATATACACATATATTACATATATATGCATATATAATATATATACACACACATGCATATATAATATATATATAGTGGTAATCTTAGATATGCTTACACAAAAGAGAAAAACATAGACACGGACAAAGAATAAGAGATGACATATAGTGGTACTCAAATACCTGTTTATTTGATCTGTTTATTTGGTACTCAAATATCTGTTCCAGAGAAGTGACTAGAAACACCTAAAGCAAGGAAGGAGAAGGAAGCAAGGCAGCCTGATCATCTGGGATCTGCTAAGAACCTAGGGAAGCTCCTTAATGCAGATAAAGAGTGAGTGGCCCTTAGTGATCCACATTCCTACCACAGACTCCTGTAATCCTAGTCATAGGAGAGTTTCTAGATACTAGCAGGCCCAAAACTTACCTAGGGAGCTGCCTGGAGCCTGCATGAAGGCATTGTTCCTGAAAGGGAACTCCTGCTGAGTCCCACACACCCCTGAGCCCTAAGCAGCTACAGTAAGACACCCTATTGAGAGCCCAACCCCCACCAGACTACATCCTGGATAAAAAGCCCAATAGTTACTGCATCTCCACATTGCTGGAGCTCCATTGACATTCCCGACCTGCAGCCACGGCCATGGCTGAAGTGAGCCATTGGCAATTCCATGCTGCCCCCGCAGCAAAGCAACTGTGCATTTTACATGTCCCAAGGAAATACTCCCCTACCAGCAGCAACTGCCACTGTGGCCTACGACCACCTTGAAAAAACAAGAGAAAAACAAGTATTCCCCATGTACCTAAATAAGCTGCTGCCACTGAAAGCAGTCCCAGACTTGCAAGCAGCAGGACTAGAATACAATCACTGCCACTCAACCCAAGCATTTCTCTAGGGACCTGGAGATCTCCCCCTGACTACCACAGTCAGTGCGTGCACACACCATCATAGGGCTTAAGAACACTCTTCCTGGCCCAGGTTTGATTTTCCAGTGCCTAAGCACACCATTCAGGGGCCTGAGGACCACACAGATCAATCCATCACCATTAGCACCTGAGCATTCCTTTTGAAGGTCTGAAGTTTGTCCCACCCAACTTGCTGCTACCACCACAGCTGGCATCCACCCACACACACCACCAAGTCTGGGAATTGACTCACCCAGCCCATCAGAGTCACCACCAACACCAGCGCAAATTGCCTGGGAGCCAGATAATTATCCTGCCACTGCTACTAACATCACCAAGACCACGCCTGCTGTCTAGCGGTCCAAGAACTTGCCCACTCACCTAGCCCATGCCTGATACCACTGGCACCCAAGTAAGTCTCCTTGAGGAACAAGAATCAGTTTGAACTTGGAACACTAGTGGCAGTATACAACACACTTGGACCCAAAGACAAGAATGTGTGGCCTACTGCTACCACCACTGGGGCCCAAGGAGAGGCCCACCTGGTGTCCAAGTCCCCAGCAAAACTTCACCGCAGCCTCCACTAACCACTGCACTCTAAGCCACTGAGGAAATTACAGACATTATTGATGCTTTTTACAACTAAGAAATTATAAATTATATGGAGACTACATCACTCCACATATCCAGAATCAAAGCCAAGTACCCTACCCAATCAACACCAGAGATATATCTTCAGGAAAAAAGTCCTGCCCTATGATAGCAAAATCAGAAAATTGAAAGACGCAACTGTTACACCAAATGTGCAGATGTCAATGTAGGGACACAGGAAATATTTTTAAAACAAGGAAATATAACGCCTCCAAAGGAACACAATAATTCTTCAGCAACAGTACCCAATCAAAAACAATTTTGAAATCCCAGAAGAATTCAAAATAATATTAGAGAAGCTTAGTGAAATCCAAGATAATTCAGAAAAACAATACAAAGAAATAAGAAAAATAATTCAGGAAATGAATGATAAAATTACCCAAAAGATATGTATTATTTTTAAAAACTAGAAAAAAATTGGAACTGAAGAATTCATTAAATAATATACAAAATACATTCAAAGTTCCAATAATAGGGTAAATCAAGCAGAAGAAAACATTTCAGAACTTGAAGACAGGTCTTCTGAAATAGCATAGTCAGATAAAAATTTTAAAAACTAAAAAAAATGAACAAAGCCTATAGGAGATATGGGGTACCATAAAATAAGCAAATGTTCAAATTTCCAGTGTCCAAGAAGGCAAAAAGGAAACACAGAGGATGGAAAAAATTATTTAATGTGTTAATAGCTGAAAACTTTCTAAGTCTAGCAAAAAAATTGGATATCCAGATACAAGAAGCTCAGAGATCTCCAAACAGATACAATTCAAAAAGATCTTATTTAAGACCTGGCACATCATAGTCAAAGACAAGAGATTTCTAAAAACAGTAAGAGAAAGTTATCTATTTACTTATAAGGAAACTCCCATCAGACTAACAGCAGATTTCTCGGCAGAAACCTTACAAGCCAGGAGAAAATGGTGTGTTGTATTCAAAGTGCTGAAAGAGAAAAAAAAAAGCTGTCAGTCAAGGATACTATACCCAGCAAAGTTATCATTTATGAATGAAGGAGAAATAAAATCTTTCTTTCCCAAAAAAGCAAATGCTGTAGGAATTCATTACCACTAGACCTGTCCTATAAAAAATGCTTAAGGGAGTTCTACACCTGTAAACAAAAATACAATATCTATAATTGTGAAAACACACAAAAGTTAAAAACCCATCACAGAGCAAACATGAAAAGAGCAAGAGAAAGGACTCAAATGCTACCAGTATGGAAAACCACCAAACAATATTAAACAATTGTCTGTAAAAGGATTTAAACACTATCACTACACAATACCATCAGTCATAGTAAATAATAAACTCAAATTGTACCTTTTTGCAGCTGACATAATCTTTTATCTAGAAAAAACTAAAGATCCAACCAAAAAACTCTTAGACCTAACACATAAACTTAGTAAGTTTTCAGGATACAAAATCAACATACAAAAATCAGTATTTCTATACACAAGTAATGAACTGACTGAGAAAGAAATTAAGAAGGCAGGCTGGGTGCAGTGACTCACGCCTGTAATCCCAGCACTTTGGGAGGTCAAGGCAGGTGGATTGACCTGAGGTCAGGAGTTTGAGACTAGCCTGGCCAAAATAGTGAAACCCTGTCTTTACTAAAAATACAAAAAATTAGTCAGGCCTGGTGGCGGGTGCCTGTAATCCCTGCTACTCAGGAGCCTGAGGCAGGAGAATTGCCTGAACCTGAGAGGTGGGGGTTCCAGTGAGCCAGGATTGTGCCACTGCACTCCAGCCTGGGCAACAAGAGCAAATCTCTGTCTCAAAAAAAGAAAGAAAAAAACAAACAGAAATTAAGAGGGCAATGTTATTTATGATAGCTATAAAAGTAAAAATAAAGTAATGAGAATAAATTTAACCAAGGAGGTGAAAGAACTTTCTACAAGGAAAACTACAAAATACTAATGAAAGAAATTGAAGAGAACACAAACAAATGGAAAGACATGCCATACTCATGAATCAGAAGAGTTAAAATCATTAAAATGACCACACTACCCAAGGGAATTATTATATTTATCATTATTTTTCATAGAAATAGAAAAACCAATCCTGAAATTTGTATGGAACCACAAAAGAGCCCAAATAGTCGAAGCAATCCAGAGCATAAAGAACAAAGCTGAAGGCATCACACTACCTGGCTTCAAAATATATAAAAGGCTATAATAACCAAAACAGCATGGTATTGGTATAAAAACAGACACAGAGCCCATGAAACAGAATAGAGAACCCAGAAATAAACCTACGTATTTACAGCCAATAGATTTTCAACAAAAGTGCCAAGAACATATACTGAGGAAATGATACCTTTTCAATAAACGGTGCTGGGAAAGTTGGATATCTATATGCAAAAGAATGAAACTCTACTCTCGTCTCTCACCATACACAAAAATCTACTGAAGATGGATAAATACTTAAATGTAAACCCCAAAAATTTAAGTCTATAAGAAGAAAGTATAGGAGAATCACTTAGTCTAGGTAACTATTTATAGCTAAAACCTCAAAAGCACAGGCAACAAAAGCAAAATAGGCAAATGGGACTATATTAAACTAAAAATCTTCTGCATAGCAAAGGGTATCCAGTATATACAGGGAACTCAAGCAACTCAACAGTAAATAATAATAATAATATTACCATTAAAAAGTGAGCAAAGGGGGCCGGGCGCGGTGGCTCACGCCTGTAATCCCAGCACTTTGGGAGGCCGAGACGGGTGGATCACAAGGTCAGGAGATCGAGACCATCCTGGCTAACACGGTGAAACCCCGTCTCTACTAAAAGTACAAAAAAAAAAAAACTAGCCGGGCGAGGTGGCGGGCGCCTGTAGTCCCAGCTACTCGGGAGGCTGAGGTTGGAGAATGGCGTAAACCCAGGAGGCGGAGCTTGTAGTGAGCCGAGTTCGCGCCACTGCACCCCAGCCTGGGTGACAGAGCAAAGACTCCGTCTCAAAAAAAAAAAAAAAAAAAAAAAAAAAAAAAAAAAAAAAAAAGTGAGCAAAGGACATGAATAGCTTATTGCTCATAGGCTATAAACCTGTACAACATGTTACAGTACTGAATACTGTAAGCAATTATATTTCAATGATAACGATTTGTTTATCTAAACACAGCTAAACATAAAGGTATGACTTGAGCTATGATGTTATGACTGCTATGATATCTCACTAGGCAACAGTAATTTTTCATTGTCATTATTATTATTATTATTATTATTATTATTTGAGACGAAATCTCGCTCTGTCGCCCAGGCTGGAGTGCAGCAGCATGATCTCAATTCACTGAAACCTGCGCCTTCCAGGTTCAAGCAATTCTCATCCCTCAGCCTCCTGAGTTGCTAGGACTACAGGTGGCCTACCACCAGGTCTGGCTAATTTTTTGTATCTTTAGTAGAGACAGGGTTTCACTATGTTGGCCAGGCTGGTCTTGAACTCCTGACGTTGGGAGCCACTCGTCTAAGCTTCCCAAAGTGCTGGGATTACAGGTGTGAGCCACCACTCCTGGCCTCAGATTCATTATTATCTTATGAGACCAGTATCATATATGCAGTCCACTGATCAAAATGTCATTATGCAGCACATGACTGTCTATGCATTGGAAATATTTTCTCCCAGTTCATGGCCTATCTTTTATTTTCTTAACGTTATCCTTCAAAGAACAAAATATTTCATTTTTATGAAGCCCAGTTAATTTGCCAGGTATTTTTTCTTCTATAGGTCATGATTTTTGTGGTCTACGTAAAATATTTTGCCTATCCCAAGACCAGGAAGCTTTTCTCCTATGATTTTAGTTTTATAGCTTTATATGTAATGTTCGCTTTATTTATATTGATAGCTTTATATTTTATGTTTCAAGTAAATTTTTGTGTATGGTATGATATAAAGGTTGTGTTTCATTTCTTTTCTTATGGATATCTGGTTATTCTAGCACCATTTGTTGAGAAGACTATTCCTCCCCCTTAATTCCTTGGCACCTCATTGAAAATTGATTAAATGTGTGTGTGTATGTGTGTTGACATATTTCTGAACTCTACTCTATTCGATTAATGTATTTTTACATTCTAATGTTAGAACAACATTGCCTTGATTACTATAGTAAATCTTGACATTGGATAATGTTAAGTCCTACAATGTTGTTCTTTCTCAAAATGCTTTTTGGCTATTCTAACTTCTTTCCAAATACACATTTTTCTTTTTCTTTTTCTTTTCTTTTTTTTTTTTTGAGAAAGGATCTTATTCCATTGCCTAGGCTGGGGTGTAGTGGCACAATCTCAGCTCACTGTAGCCTCAACATCCTGGGCTCTAGTGATTTTCCCACTTCAACATCCTTAGTAACTGCGACTACAGGCATGTACCACCACGTGCAGCTAATTTTTGGATTTTTTGTAGAGATGGGTTTTTGTCACGTTGTGCAGGCTGGTCTCAAACTCCTGAGTTCAAGTGATCCTCCTGCCTGCGTCTCCCAAAGTGCTGGGATTATAGGCATGAGTCACCATATCAGCCACAATTTTTAATACATATTTTTTCTTTTCACTAAAAAAAATTTTCTAATTTTGCTTGTGATTTATTATTTAACCCATGGGCTGAATTTCCATATTTGGGGATTTTCCCGATGTCTTCTGTTAGTGGCTTCTAATTTAATTTTGTGTAGTCAGGGAAGATAATATGTACGAACTCTTTTACTCACAATACTTCTGACACTGAATATCTGTCCCACACCAACCAATTCTCCAATACTCTAGACACCAACTAGGTATCCTACAATTTAATTCAATTCTGACTTTATACTCCCAGAGTTAAGGCAGACCCCACAAGACTGCCCCCATTTCAGACACCAGTTGAAATCCTGATCATCCTATACTTTTGAGCAGCCAGCTATTAATCAGGGAGTCCTATGAACCCCTCTTTGGATTTGATAATTTATTTGAACAGCTCACAGACTTCAAGAAAACACTTTACTTAGTATTACCAGTTTATTGTAAAGAATATAAGTCAGAAAGGGCAAAATGGAAGACATGCATAGGACAACGTATAGAGGGTGTGGGGTGTGGCCCAGAGCTTCCATGCCCTCTCTGGGCATACCACCATCCCAGCACCTGGATATGTTCACCAACCTGGATGCTCTCAAAACCACATCACTTAGGGGTTTTGTGGAGGTTTCATTATGTAGACATGAATTGGTTAAATCATTGAATATTGGTGATTAACTCAACCTCCAGCCCATCTCCCTTCCCTGATGTCAGGGTGTGGAGCTGAAGGTTCCAACTCTCTAATCATGCCTTGTTCTTTCTGGTGACCCACCACCAACCTGGAACTATCTAGATGTTCCCAACCACCAATCATCTCATTGACATACTAAAGACACTCTTATCATTCTAAAGATTCCAAGGATTTTAGGAGCTATGTGCCTGGAACTGAGGACAATGACCAAACATTTACTTTCCATTATGTTACAATGTATAATTTCAGTTCCTTAAGATGTATTCACACCTGCTTTATGAACCAGTTTATGACGCATATTAGTGAGTGTTTCGTGTGTATTCAAAAAACATTTGTGTTTTGATTTTGTTGGATGAAGTCTTCCACAAACGTCCACTAGTTTAATTTGGTCAATAGTAGTTAACAGTTGAAGTCTTCTCTATCCTTCCTGATTTTCTGCCTTCTTGTGCCATCAACTAGTGGAAGTAGATCCTTGGAACCTCCAGTTATAATTGTGGATTTGTCTATTTCTCCTTTCACTTCTGGTAGTTATTACTATATGAATTTTAAAGCTCCCTTATTGATATATATTCTATGAGGATTTTTATGTCTTTTTGGATGAATGAATCTATGTATTATCATTATAAACTGTCACTCTTCATGCCTAGTAGTATTCCTTGCTCTGAAATCTATTTTATGTGATATTCACACACATGCTTCGGTTTTCTAATCTTAGTGTTTGTGTGGCATATCTTTTGTTCATCTGTTTCCTTTAAATTTATATATGTCTTCATATGGAAACTGAGGTTCTCATAGACTCCATATAATCAGGTCTTGTTTTCTTCATCTAGTCTGATAATTGATATCTTATAATTGGAGTGTATTGAAGATTTACATATAATGTAAGTATTCATATGGTTTCATTTATATTTACTACTTTGTTATTTGTGTTTTCTTTTATTCATCTTTTTTTTACTCATTTTTTCCTTTTTCTCTAACTTCATTTGATATTGTGTATATTTTCCTTTTTTATTATGTACATATATTTTTTTCTTTATTTCTTCTAAAAAAAAACGAGATACATGTGCAGAATGTGCAGGCTTGCTACATAGGTATACGTGTGCCAAGATGGTTTGTTGTACCTACTGACTTGTCCTCTAAGTTCCTTCCCTTCACCTTCCACCCCCTCAACAGGCCCTGGTGTGTGCTATTCCCCTCTCTGTGTCCATGTGTTCTCAACGTTCAACTCCCACTCATGAGTGAGAACATGTGGTGTTTGGTTTTCTGTTCCTGTGTTAGTTTTCTGAGGATGATGGCTTCCAGCTTCATCTATGTCCCTGCAAAGGACATGATCTCATTCCTTTTTATGGTTGCATAGTATTCCATGGTATATATGGACCACATTTTCTTTATCCAGCCTGTCATTGATGGGCTTTTGGGTTGGTTTCACGTCTTTGCTATTGTAAACAGTGCTGCAATAAACATACATGTGCATGTGTCTTTATAGTAGAATAATTTATAATCCTTTGGGTACCTAGTAATGGGATTGCTGGGTCAAATGGTATTTCTGGTTCTAGATCCTTGAGGGATCGCCATTCTGTCTCCCACAATGGTTGAACTAATTTACATTCCCACGAAAAGTGTAAAAGTGTTCCTATTTCTCCACAGTCTTGCCAGCATTTATTGTTTCCTAACTTTTTAATAATCGCCATTCTAACTGGTGTGAGATGGTATCTCATTGTGGTTTTGATTTGCATTTCTCTGATAATCAGTGTTGTTGAACTTTTTTATATGTTTGTTGGCTGTGTAACTGTCTTCTTTTGAGAAGTGTCTGTTCATATTCTTTGCCCACTTTTCGATGGGGTTGTTTGCTTTTTTCTCTTAAATATGTGTAAGTTTCATGTAAATTCTGGATATTAGACCTTTGTCAGATGAGTAGATTGTAAAAATTTTCTCCCATGTTTTCATATTCCATTTTATCTCCACTGTAGGCTTATTAATTAATAATTATCTCCTTGTTTTTATTTTTTAATGGTTGCTATAGGGTTTTAAATAAGCATGTTTATTGCAATTCAACTTCAAATAATACTATATTAGTCTCATGTATAGTGAAAGACTCTTGCAACGATATACTTGTATTTCTCCAGTTCTACATTTTATGCTATTGTTGTCATACCTTAGTCATGTATTAAAATCTATATACATTTTTTAATGTTGTGCTATGTACAGAAAAATAATAATTCTATATACATTCTATACCCCATAATATGTTGTTACTCTTTAAATGGTTGATTATATTTCACAGAAATTTTAAAATTAGAAAAAGTATTTGTTAACTTGCATATTTATCACTTTCAGTGCTGTTTATTTCTCTGTGGCGATTCTAATTTCTACCAGATACAATTTTTTTTCTTTCACCTAAAAAAACCGGTAATTTAATATTTCTTTTAGTGCAGATTTGTCTGTAATGAATTCTTTCGGCTTTGTTTATTCAAAAATAATTTTATTTGCCTTCACTTTCGAAGGATATTTTCATTCAATATAGGTTTCTAGTTTGAAATTTTCTGTCAACGCTTTAAAGATGCCAATTTATTTTCTTCTACCTTGCATCGTTTCTGATGATAAAACTTTAATAACTCTTATTTTTGCTCTATTGAATAGACAGTGTCTTTTCTGCTTGTACTCCTTTTAGGATTTTCCCTTTACCACTAGTTTTCAGCAATTTGAATATGATATGCCTTGGTATAAGGGAGTTGATGGAGTGTTTTTATGTTTCTTGGGGTTCATTGAGTTTTTTGTAGCTGTGTGGTTATACTATTCATCATATTTAGACTATTTCAGCCAATATTTCTTTAAGTATGTTTTCTGTCGCCTCCTCCTTCTAAGATTCCAATTAATAAAGGTTAGACTGGTTGACCCTGTGCATATATATATAAATATATATATAACCAGAACATTACAGTCACTTTCTTCAAGTGTCCCTGTATTAGTTTCCTAAGGCTGTCATAATAAAATACCATAGGCTAGATAGCTTAAATAACAGACATTTATTTTCTCACAGTTCTAGAGGCTAGAAATTCAAGACCAAGATGTTAGCAGGTTTCAGCTGAGCGTGATGGCTCATGCCTGTAATCCCAGCACTTTGGGAGACCAAGGTGGGTGGATCACTTGAGGTCAGGAGTTCAAGTCCAGCCTGACGAACATGGTAAAACTCCATCTCTACTAAAAATATAAAAATTAGCCAGGCATGGTGGCAGGTGCCTGTAATCTCCTTGAACTCAGGAGGTGGAGAGGAGATCATGCCACTGCACTCCAGCCTGGACAACAGAGCAAGACTCCATCTCAAAAACAAATAAACAAAAACCTGTTAGCAGGTTGGGTTTCTCCTAAGGCCTCTTTCCCTGGCTTGCAGATCACCACCTTCTCACTGTGTCCTCACATGGCTTTTTCTCTGTGTATACACGTATCTAGGACCTTTCTAAGACCATCAGTAATATTACATTAGGGCCCCAGCCTTATGATGTTATTGAACTTTAATTATCACTCTAACGGCACCAACTCCAAATACAGTTCCACTGGAGTTCAGGACTTTAACATATAGAGATGGAAATCTAAGCTCAGAAAACTGGGTTTATGATGCCAGAGAAAAACAAATTTCTGAACTAGTGGAAAAAATAGCCCCCCAAAAAATCCTTAATTCAGATGTCAATGCTAGAGTAGCTAATTCTTGTTATATAAAAGAAAATATTATAAGCATACAATAAATATGCACTAAAAACTTAATGTTGGAGTCCATCAGAATATGTGAAAAGCATCTTTGCTCTATTTACAACGTCGTGTTCTTATGCAGATGAAAAATAATCAGCTAATACATATTGAATATCGTATATCTTCCTTCATCTTTCATTCTCCAGCAAGAAGCACTGATTTCTAACTAGCCACTCTGCCGTGCCTACAAGAAGAAAAAAAATGAAACGAAAGAAAAATTAATTTCATGGTCTACAAGATTTATTGCACTAAAAATTTAAGTCAAATTGTAAGCTTAAAAAATTATAATAAGGTTCATAAACCTATTATTACCCTGAGTTATTGCCCTGAAGCCTCAAACTGTACTATCTAAAAATCTGTGAGGATGAGGAATATTTTCAAAAACAACCTTAATTTGTTTATAATTTTTTGATGTATATGTTGTATATATCCTAGATTTACTCATTGTTTTATAAATTATCCACTTATGCATTCCCAATATGCTCATGCCCTGAAGACTGATATTAGCTCTCTGATCTTTGTGAACTTCTGAAAGAGTCATTTTCAATAGAGATTTTCTTTTAACTAAATGTATAATTTCTATTACGACCAGCCAGGTAATGCCATTGCTTAAGAATGACAAGATAAAAACAACTCTTAATGTATCTATTAAAAGCAAAGCTTGGGAATACATTATTTCAAAGTCATTTCAAGAAGTTAGCAACTACAATTTTTAAATTAAGTAAATTTACATAGTCTAACATATATTTTCATTTCTTAAAAGAGTTATATTTTAGAAATGGACTCTGGAGAATATTGGGCTTTGGACAACCATTTAAATTAATGTTCCATAAATCACAATTAATCTTATTTAGAAGATTAGCTCATATAAGTAGTTTACATACACATTATTGGAACAATAAAAAGCTCTCAGTTATGTAGTTGTTCATAATTAGAATATTAAGTTACTGCCCTAGTTTTTTAAATTTCCAAACAAGTTGTCTAATAATTATTTGGTATTTACTCAGCTTATGTTTGTATTGCTAAACTTGGATTTCTACTTGCAAAGCTCAAACATGATTTGTTTAATGGGCGGAAGAAGAGAAAACATTTAGGTAAATGTCAGTATAGTTGAATATGTAAATTTTGGAAATAGATGCAAAAGATTTGAATCCTTCTGACAGCACCCTAAAACGTAAAATAGAAAAACTGTTGTATCATCTTAAAAGCTTTATCCATGCAGAACAGAGACTTATTAGAGTTTTGTTTGAATCTGACTTTAAAATCTATGGTAATTCTAAACCATTTGTCTCTGACAGTCATATCACCAGTGAAGAATTAATCTATCAGAGTTGCTGTCTCTTTCTCTTCTTTCTCTACTTTGTCTACTGCTCTCGTTCATTCTGTCTCTCCCACTTTTTCACTTTCCTTTCCTTTTTCTTTCTCTCCCAATGCAACAAAAGTTTACTTACTCAAACCACAGGTAGGACACCTGACATCCCCTAGAATTCCATTATTATAGGCATTTTCTTCATAGAATTATCTGTCCTAACCATAGTAAAGAACAATGGGTGTCAGAACACATGGCAGTTAGTTCTTATCCAGACTGTTTCTAGTATCAAACAGAAAATATCAAATATGCAAAAATTAGTATTTTACCTTATTTCATGAACAAGAATTAAATACTGTGAATATGGAAATATCATTTTTAAGTTTGTTATTTTAAAGCTGCTTTCAAGGGTTTACCAGGAAGCTACAGAAAACAATTTGATTCACTTCTCAGAGGGTACCTGTTTGGGTTGAATTCATATGTTGAAGTCCTAACCTTGAGGAACTCAGAAAGTGGCCTTATTTGGAGACAGTCTTTATGGAGATAATCAAGTTAAAACAAATTCACTAAAGTGAGCTCTAATCCAACATCCACTGGTGTCCTCATTAAAAGGAGAATTTGGACAGAGAAAATACCATGTGAAGCTGGAGGCAGATAATAGAGTGAAGCTTCTATAAGCCAAAGAGTACCAAAGATGGCCAGCAAACCACCAGCAGATAGGGGAGAGGCAAGGAACAGACTCTTTCTCACAACCCTGAAAAGCAACCTACCCTGTTAACATCTTGATCTCAGACTTTTGGCCACCAGAATTGTCAGACAATACATTTCTTTTGTTTAAGCCACTCAGTTTGTGGTACTTTGCTACAGCAGCCTTAGCAAACTAATGCAGTAGGCCAACTTTTGCATGATTTCTGTTTTTAACTTTGGGGCTTATAATTCTCATCATGTTTTCTTTTGAGTTGAAAATTCATTGCTACATGAGTAAAAAAAAACAATTAAATGAGAACACAAGTAGGAAGATAAATCTCAATTCACAGTTGGAATATTAAGGCATATCCTGTCTTCAGATTGAAAAACCCCAAAAATCCAAGCATCATAGAATTGGTTCCACAATGTTATAACAAGTTATCTGGCATTATTAATATATTTCAGCATTATGTGTCAAAAGAACACTGACTCAGAATTTTACAAGATTTTCCTCAGAATGCAAAGTTAACAAAACATTCAAGAGTTAATTAATGTACTATACCATCCACATGAATAGAATAAAGGACAAGATTATCTCCACAGATGTAGGAAAAGCATTGACAAAACCAACATTTTGATAAAAAGTATCCACAAACTAGGAATAGAGAAAACCTTTCTCAACTTAAAGGGCATCTACAAAAAAACACAACTACCATCACACTTAGTGTTGGAAGATTGAATGCTCACACTCACACTTCCCAAATTCAAACTTACTACAAAGCTATAGTCATCAAGACAGTGTGGTAATATAACAATAGACACATAAGTTCTTGGAATAGAATAGAGAGTCCAGAAATAAATACCCATATTTATGGTCAATTGATTTTTGACAAGTGTGCCAAGACAATTCAATGGGCAATGAGAAGTCTCATGAATCAATGATGCTGGTAAAACTAGATATCTACATATAAAGAATAAAGTTGGAATCATTTCTCACAGTATACACAAAAATTAGTTCAAAAAGGACCATAATACTAATATAAGAGCTAAAACTATAAAACTCTTAGAAGAATAGGCATAAATGTTCATGACTGTGGGTTATGCAAAGCCTGTTAGATATGACACCAAAATTATAAATAACAAAAGGAAAAATAAGGTTTTTTTTGTTTTTAGTGAATTGGCTGACTTAATCATGGAAGCTGAGAAGTTTCAAGATCTACAGTCACCAAGCTGAAGACCCAGGAGATTCATTGGTATAAGTTCCAGTCTGAAAACCAGCAAGCTTGAGTCTTAAGAAAGCTGATGTTCCAATTCACATGCAAAGACAGGAAAAGACCAACATCATTGCTCAATCAGCCAGGGAGGAGAGGTGGTCCCCTCTTAGAATCAGTCACTTTGCTTCAGTTTGGCCTTCAGCTGATTGAGTGAGGTCCCCCCACATTAGGGAGGACAATCTGTTTTACTCAGTTTATCAATTCAAATATAAACTTCATCCAAAAACTTTCTCACAGACACACCCAGAATAATGTTTGACCAAATAATGGCAACCTGCAACCCAGTAAAATTGACATATAATATTAACCACCACATAAACTTTATCAAAATTAAAAACTGTTGTGCCGGAAACATTATAATCAGGAAAGTGAAAGACAACCCACAAAATGGGAGAAAATATATCCAAATCATATACCTGAGAAAGAACTCATATCCAGTAAAGAACTCTTAGAACTCAATAATAAAAAGATAAATAACCCAATTTAAAGATAAGAAAAAGATCTGAATTGGCTCTTTCCCAAGGAAGATATGCAAGTGGCCAATAAGCATATGAAAAAAATGATCATCATCTTAGCTTATTTTATGTTTCTATAATAAAATGCCACAGACTAGCTAATTTAAAAGGAAGAGAAATGTATTTGCTTCATAGTTCTGGAGGCTGAGAAGTCCAAGAGCATGGCACCAGCATCTGGTGAGGGCCTTTGTGCTGTATCATTCCATGGCAGAAGGTAGAAGAGCAAGTAAGTAAGCAAGCAAGAGGGGGCCAAACAAAGCAGGTTTTATAAAAACCTACTCTCACAATAAGAAACTCACTCCCATGATAAGGGCAGAGCTCTCCTGGACTAATGGGGAGCTAATGGTCCCACCAATTAATACTATGACAAAGGCAATTAAATATCAACATGAGTTTTGAAGGGGACATTCAAATTGTATCATTCTGACCCTGGACCCCTAAAACTCATGTCTTTCTCATATAAAAAATACATTCTTTGCATCACAATAACCCTAAAAGTCTTACCTTATTCAAGCATCAACTTAAAAGTTCAAAATCTAGAGTCTCATCTAAATCAGATATGGATGAAACTCAAGACACAATTCATTCTGAGGCAGATTTCTCTTCAGCTATGAGCCTGTGAAATTAGCATATTACATGTTTCTGAAATACAATGATGGCCAGGTGTAGGACAGACATTCCAGTTGGAAAAGGAAGATATAGGCAATAAAAAAGGAGCAACCGGGAGGCTGAGGCATTAGAATTGCTTGAACTGGGGAGGCAGAGGTTGCAGTGAGCCATGATTGCACCACTGCACTCCAGCCTGGGCAACAGAGTGAGACTCCATCTCAAAAAAGAAAAAAAAAGAAAAAAAGAGGAGTAATAGGCCCCAAGTGAATTCTGAATCCCAATAAGGAAAATAGCATTAAACTTCAGAACTCCAGAATAATTTTCTTGGACTCTGTGTCCTGCCTTCTGGGCTCATTAAGCTGAAAGTTGGGCCCCTACGGCCACAAGCAACCGTATCCCTATGGCTTTGTACACAGTGCACCCAGCAGCTCCCACAGATTGGAGTCTCTATCTGCAGCTCTCCCAGGCTAGTGCTGCATGGTGATAGCTCTACAGTTTTGTGGTCTTGGGGGCTGCCCTGGCACTGTTCCAAGGCTCCACTAGGCATTGTCCTACTGTGGGCTTTCTGCACTGGTTCTATCTTTGTGGTACGTCTCTGCCTGGGCCCCCAAACTGTCCTTAATACTCTCTGAAATCTAGGTGGAGGCTGTCATGGTGCCACAGCTCATGAACTCTGTGTGTCTTTAGAGTCAGCACCATACGGACATTGCCAAGGCTTATAGCCTAAAGCCTTTGGAGCTGTGGCATGAGCCATACTTGAGCATGGTTGAGCCATCTCCAAACCAGCCCTGGGCAGCAAATGCTGAGGTCCAACCTGACCTCTCTGGAAACCTTGCCCTCAAGGTTCTAACCTGCCTCCAAGATCTCTAAAATGCCTTCAGAGTCATTTTTCTATTGTTTTATGAATGGTACTTGGCTCTCTTCTATCCTTGCTAATCTCTTTAGCAAACAGTTGCTTGGCCACACCTTTGGTTTGCTCTCATAAACACACCTTTTTTCCTCTTTACATGACTAGGCTGTGAATTTTCCAAATCTTCCTGTTCTGCTTCTCTTTTAATTATAAATTCCATCTTTAAATAATTTTTTTCTGCTTGCATCTTACTATATGCAGTTAAAATGCATGCAGCACCTTCAATATTTTGCTTAAATATTTCCTCTGCCAGATATCCCAGTTCATCACTTTTTAATTCTGTCTACCATAAAGCCCTCAAGCATGGAAACGATTCAACCAAGTCCTATGAGACTTTATAATAAAGATAGCCTTTTTCAGTTTTCAATTCCTCATTTCTCTCTGAGACCTCATCAGCAGGGCCTTTACTGTCCGTATTTTTACCAGTATTCTCATCATGACCACTTAACTGATCTCTAAAAAGTTTCAAATGTTTCCGAAGCCTTTCTCTTCCTCTAAGCCTTCACCAGAATTGCTCTTAATGCTCCATTCATGGCAATCTATGCTTTTTCTAGTATGCTCCTTCAAATTCTTTCAGCTTCTACCTGTTTCCCAGTTCTGAAGCCCTTTCTCCATTTTGGGATATTTGTTACAGCAACGCCCACCCTTTGGTACCAACTTTCTGTCTCTGTCCATTTTGTACTCCTATAACAGAGTACTACAGATAGGGTAATTTATTTTTTTTTAATTATTTTCGAAAGTTCTGAAAGAACTAAGAAGTCCAATATCAAGGTGCCAGCATGTGGTGAGAGTCTTTTGCTGCATCATCCATGACTGAAGGTTGAAAGGCAAAAGAGTGTGCAAGAGCAAGAGAGAGCTGAACCTGGTTTTATATCAACCCACTCTCATAATAACAAACCCTCTCCCTCAATATTAACATTAACCCATTCAGAGCCCTCAAACTCTAATCATCTCTTAAGAGTTCCACCTCTTAATACCTTCATAATGGCAATTAAATTTCAACATGAGTTTGGCGAACATATTCAAACCATAGGAATATCATTAACCAATAGGAAAATGCTAATCAAAATCGTCTCATACACACAAAGATGGCTATAATAAAAATGGAAGGCAATAACAAGTGTTAGAGATGTGAAGATATTACTGTTGAGAATGCCTAACTTTGCCATTCCTTTAGAAAACAGTTTGGTACTCTTCAAAATTTTAAGCATAGAGTTACCACATGACCAGCAGTTCTACTCTCTTGTACCTCCATACAAAAATTTGTACACAAGTGTTCATAGCAGTATTATTCATAATAGCCAGAAATGAAAACAATAAAATTTACATCAACTGATGAATGTATAAATAAATGTATCCATACAATAGAATATTATTCAACAATAAATGGAAATGTGTTTGTGCATGCTACAACATAGAGGAATCTTGTAAACATGTTAAGTGAAAGACACCAGACCCAAAAGGTCATGTATTGTCTAATTCTGTTCATATGAAATGTCCAGAGTAGATAAATCTATAACGATAGAAAATGAAGTATGTTTTTAGGGCTGGGGTGAATTGCAGGGGGCAATGGGAAGTGACTGTTATTGGGTAAAGGTTTTCTTTTGGGGGCATTGAAATCATTGATAATATTTCAGAGTGCAGGAAAGATTTCAACAGTGGAAATACTTTATGAGCATCAACAGATTAATCTACCAGATCCTTTCTCTCAGGTAGCATAAATGCCACAGATTCATGCTTAAGTATCTTTTACTGTCAGCATGTCAAGATGTGGTTCAGGAGGTATTCAGGAATTAATTAGCATGATATTTACAATAGTGCACATGGCAGTTGGTGGATATTTTGTAATAGTTACTAATATTATCTCAAATTTGTATTATGTTATCTTGGACATAACATGTGTAAAGCTTAATGACAACCTTTACATTAGCAATTTGGTGGATGAGGAATACAAAGAATGTGGATAGTTTTATTTTTGTAAATGTATTTAAAACTAAATGAATTTCAGGTTTAATTAGGTTTGATTAGTAATTTTGAGTTAAAATTTTGATGTCTGTTATTCATATTTATATTTTGAGTAATTCAGGACAGAAATAACTTTTTGAAAATAATTTTGACTTGTTGGTATCTTACATTTAATTTGTATTTTAATGAAAACATTGAAATGCTTTTATTTAGAATAAAATGGAAATTTTTATTCTTTTAGATAATTGCTATCAATAGAGTATAAAATGGGAAAATATTTATTATAATTGTTGATACTGCTGACATGAGGAAAAGAAAATTTTAGAAAACATATACATAAAAATTTACAAATTTATATTTTATCACTCATCCAAGCATCGTCACTTTATTAAGAAGACACTAAGGCATACGCAATTAATAATTAAATTGAGTCATGTTCATTATTTTGCTACCGATCATATAAAAACCATAGTGTTACACATATGTTTGTGTTTTCTATTGTGAAGGTGTATTTTTCAAAGCAGGCAATTAGTATATCTTTTATATAACAGTTTGGCGTTAGTTTGTATTTATAGCCTTCAGATATTTAGACCTATGGTAAATAGACCTCCATTTGTACTTTTGCTCCAGAGCCCACAAATGTTAGGGGTAAGCCTATTTCCTTGTAGTCTGGACAACTTGAAGGTCATACCTGATTTGTACCTTGTTTTGGTGTTGGTTGTAACGTAATTGGATTCATCGACCATGGGTCTCTGGCTCATTATGCAGAGCAGATATTCTATGAGCTGTTTATCTAAGGTCATGGGATGTTGTACCATACAGCTATGGTTCATAGGCTGAGCCAGCTGGGTGCAAGGCAGGCATTTCACTGGAATTCCTTTACATAGACTCTGGCTGCGGATATACACAGATATAGAGTCTTATTGGCTACCCCACACCCATGATGAAAATGAACTTGGATTGGCAATGCATCTTTGACAGTGACAACAACCTGTCTGCCAGGTGTGGGAGGGAAACAGTGGAAATATGAACTGCAAAATTCATGGCCCATCTAGTAATAATTCCCTATGTTCTAAGCCCCGTAGTTCTTTGAATTACAGTTCCCATGTTCACTATGTTAAAAGAAAGTGCTTCAGTCCTCTTATAGTCTGTTTTCTTGCAAAGGTACTGTGGTACTTTCCTAAGGTTACTATAACAAATTAGCACAAATAGTGGCTTCAAACAACAGGAACTGATTATCTTTGATTTTACAGTCCTCTTTTGGGGGGCTAAAAATTCCTTTAAATTTATAATATATAATATTTTCTTCTCATGTTAATAGTTCATGCTCTGGATTCTTATCCTAAGATTTTTGGTATATAAATTTAAGTGATCCTCTGCTGTGGTCCAAATGTTTATGTACCCTTTCACAAAATTCGTACGTTGAAATCCTACATTTGGAGGTAGAGCCTTTGGGAGGTCATTAGGTCATGGGAGAAGAGACCTCATGATGAGGTTAGGGTCCTTACAAAATATTTTCCAGAGAGACTTTGGGGAACTAACAGAGCTGTAATTCACTTATTACCACAAGGGAACCTCACTCGTGTGAGGTCATTGTGAGAAGGTACTAACTATGAGCCAGGAAGTCAACCCTCACCAGAGGGTTGACAGTACCTTGATCTGACAATACCTTGATCTTGGACTTCCCAGACTCCAGAACTGTAAAAAATAAATTTTGGTTGTTTATAAGCCACTCAGCTTAAGGTATTTTGTTACAGCAGTCCAAACAGACTAAGACATCCTCTTAATTAGTATCATCTTGCCCCAAGAACACTGTGCTAGATTAAGTATTTCTAGAGACTTCAATTCTTCTTTCCTTGAAAGTTTGAGGTTTCTTTTTCTTTTCTTTTCTTTTTTTTTTTTTTTTGAGACGGAGTCTCACTCTGTCGCCCAGGCTGGAGTGCAGTGGCCAGATCTCAGCTCACTGCAAGCTCCGTCTCCCGGGTTTACGCCATTCTCCTGCCTCAGCCTCCCAAGTAGCTGGGACTACAGGCGTCCGCCACCTCGCCCGGCTAGTTTTTTGTATTTTTTTTAGTAGAGACGGGGTTTCACCATGTTAGCCAGGATGGTCTCGAACTCCTGACCTCGTGATCCGCCCGTCTCGGCCTCCCAAAGTGCTGGGATTACAGGCTTGAGCCACCGCACCCGGCCGAAAGTTTGAGTTTAATTCCCTTTTGCTTGTGCAAGCCAGAACTTAGTGACTAATTTCTAGCAAATAGAATACTGTGGAATGATGCTGTATGACTTCTAAGACTAGACTACACTTCCAAGGCATTGTGGCTTTCTGCCTGCTCTGTCTTGGATCACTTGCTCCGAAGGATGTTAGCTGACATGTTGAGCTGATACTCAAGCAACTCTATGGAGAGGTTCACACGGCCCTGAGACCTCCTGCCATCAGCCGTGAAGAACAAGGCATCCGGCCAACAGCTTCTTGAGTGAGCTGTTTGGAAGCGGATCTTCCATCCTCTGTCAAACCTACAGATGACCGAAGGTCTGATATCTTAGCAGTGAAATGAGTAACTCTGAGACAAAACCACCCACCTAAGCTGATCCCAGATTTCTGACTCTCAGAAACTGTGTGAGATACCAAATGTTTGTTGTCTTTAGGCCTGATATCTGGGGTAATTTGTTATGCAACCATAACTAATAAAACCAATTAAAATCTTCAAAATTGTCTGAGGGGAAATCAGTGATGTACCTTGCATCTTATAATTGCATATGATTAACAGAAAACTATTCGTGTAAATAAATGTGAGCTGTTAAGATTTTCCCCGAAATATTGTTTGACTCAGAATCAAATGTAAGACTTAATTTATATAATCAGTATCCTTATTTTAATTTTAAGTAAATCAAATATAGAATTCAGAAGCCACTTAATATATACAAATATTTATTCTTTTCATGTCATACAAATTCATATTTGCCACTAAAACAATGTTATAATGTTAGATAATATTAACCACACTATATCAGAACAAAACACAACTCCTCAGACATCATTGTTTCATTCAACAACATTTCATTTTAACACAGATGAAAAAAACATCTCTTCCTGGCCATGGCCACTGTCTATATGTAGTTTTTACATTCTCACCACGTTTGTGGGTTTTCTCCAGTCACTCTGGTTTCCTCCCACATCCAAAGCTGTGAACATTGGGTAACTTGTACTTTTTGGTAATTCTTGTACTTTTTGGTAATACAGAGACACTGAGTATCATCTCATGTATGCACTCATCTTATGTCCTGTAACTAGTTAAGTGCTGCTGTTCTCAGGTCTGGGTTGCTCTACATTTCATCAAAAGTACACCAGATTGTTGTAGGAAAAGGCAACAGGCTCAGTATGCAGTGTCAAAAGACAGAATTACAACAAATTTAAAGATCTTAATTGGCTTGGTGATTCTATAATCGGGCAACACCTCATTCTATAAAATAGAATAAGTATTCCAATAAGCTGAGCAGAGGAGGTTGGTTTTATAGGCAGAAAACACTTAAGAAAGCAGAAACGCAGAACACAATGTAAATTGATCATCTCAAAGTTACTTTCTCTGTAAAGGTTAAAGCAGAGGGTACTTTCTTATTATGCCAGCTAAAACTGGCCTGTTTGGGGATTTGGTTATTATCTCTCGCTCTCCTGATTTCTTGGAAGGTCAGATAAACCACCAAGTTCTGGCTTGGTGACATAGAACTTTAGCGTGAGTGACTTCATTTTGGTTTGGTCTCTTAGGCCTGGCATAAGAGCTCATCCAAATCAACAGCCTCCTATAAATTTTATTTAATAGTAGTATATAAAAACAATATTGGAGGAAAAAATCCTTTTCACCAGACAGGGGTTGGACATCCCCCAATGTCCATGACACTCCAATTTAAATAATCAAAATTAAAAGCTGTTTTTAGCACTCAGTGTACCCCAAAAATTCCACATCCTTTAACATTTGCCTTGTGCTCAACAGAGAAGATCCTATGACAGGAAAACTGAGTTACTGTGGCATTCAGCAAGGTATCGGGAAAGTAGAACTTATTGTGAGTTGGTAAACTTCAAAACAACATTTAAAAAGCCACTGATAGGCCCAGTGCGGTGGCTCATGCCTGTAATCCCATCACTTTGGGAGGCTGAGGTAGACAAATTACTTGAGGTCAGGAGTTCGAGACCAGCCTGGCCAACGTGGTGAAACCCTGTCTCTGCTAAAAACACAAATATTACCCGGTGGGGTGGTGCATGCCTGTAATCCCAGCTACTCAGGAGTCTGAGGCAGGAGAATCGCTTGAACCCAGGAGGCGGAGGTTGCAGTGAGTCGGGATCATACCTCTGCACTCCAACCTGGGCAGCAGAGCAAGACTCTGTTTCAAAGAAAGAAAAAAGAGCCATTGATGTCATATGAATTTGGAAGGGTTTAAAAATGCATGTCAGGTATAACATTTAGGATCTAGAAAGTATTGCAGTATTTATCTTCAGAAATAAATTGTTGATAATCTATTAAACAGTCACATGGTTGTCCAGGGAGCAAATCATTAGAGATCTCCTTATTCTTCTTTGGTATTTTTAAATTACAGAATATGCGACAGCAAGTTTTATTGACTATAGAGCAGCTAATTTTTTGTTGAGCATTGCCTATGGAGTTTTACAATGTAAATTGTATCCCATTTAAAAGTCTTTGAACCCATAGACTTTCAACAAGAAAAGGTAAACCCCACAAAAGCAGGAATATTAAACAATGGATAATTTAACCCTGATCCTTGAGATAGACTAGGTACTCACATAACACATTAGAAAATGTTCATGAAAATTCTCAGGGATTTGGAATTCAAAGAAAAACTTGGCTTTCTCTGTGAGGAGTCCAGCTCCTAGTTGTTAAAAAACAGTCTGTCATTTTTCAAGCCGGACCATAGGCTACACAGCAGGACTCACATAGGGAAAACTGCCCTTGTCACACCAGACTGGGAGTCTCTGAAGGGAGTCGCAGTCAAAAACCCAGGCCCCTCTACTTGGCCAAGTTCTTTGCATACTCATATTTCTATCCCCTATGGGTTCATTCCTAAGTTTCTTTATCTGAGGCCTTGGATAGAGGTTCTTTCGGGTGCCTCTTCTGAGACATCCATATGAGAGAAGAAAAAGGAAAACTTGAAGATACATTTTCCCACTTTGACTCAGTACCTAGTACTTTTTTACTCTTAGCCCTTCCCCTTGACCCTCACCCTCACAGGGAGAAGGCTGCCATCTGCAAGCCGAGGAGAGAGGCCTCAGAAGAAGCCAAACCTGTAATTCCTTGCTCTTGGACTTCTAGCCTCCAGAACTGTGAGAAAATTAATTTCCACTGTCTAAACCACCGAGTTTGTGGCATTTTGTTATGGCAGCACCAACAGACTTACACAAAACCAAGAAAGAGAGAACCTTTATAGCATACCAGGGCCCATAAAAATACCAGAAGCTGTTGCTTGTTACTCCCTCAGTGGTGAGAGGATCCCGCATCTGTGTGGATCTACCTGACCAGTGTGCCGTTCTATGGGGGAATGTAGAACAGGGGGAGTTGGTGTTTTCTCTGGTTTCAGCCTCTTGTTTATGCCATCTCAGTAAGTGATTATTGACTTACCTTTTTCATTTTGGCTTATTGCTGTAATTGAATATTTCAATGCTTGGCAGCTCAGTTCGTCCAGCTCAGCTGAGCTTCTGACACCCAATTGGCACATTCAGGTCATTATATCACAAACAATATAATTAAAGCAACTCTGAAACTGACTAATTTTGAGTTTACCAAGGATGATTCTTCCTAACAAATAAACCAAAATAAACTCTGATTATAAGAATATGATTAACAAACCTTAATGTGGAGTCTGTGGAGCCAAGACTTCCTTATGTGGCTTCATCACTTATTTTTTAACACTATACACCAAACACATTTGAATTAAAGTAAGAAAATCAAAATACGTTTCTCAAAGTCAAAGAATCTTACCTTGCCATTCATTCACATATATACATATAGAGAACATTTTGTTTCAAGTAATAGAAAACTCAACATAAAGTGACTAAAGTAATAAATAAAATTTATTGGTTGCTCTAAATGACAGACCAGGAAGTAAGACAGAATAAATAAGTAAGTTTCGAATAAAATATAATCAGTCTATATGTAAGTACTGCTGTGATTCTTTAGGCCATTTCATTCTTTGTGCTCCCTTCTTTTCTTCAGGAAGGCTTTACTAAAGGAACACAATGGCTGCAGGAGTTCTAGACTTCACATCCGCGAGCCACCTCATTTGAAGCAAAAGGTCTTGGTTTTCCTAGAATCCCTTCTCCCTGATTATGCTAACTTTTGTCACATTCCAGTTGCTGAACCAATCACTCTGGCTAAAGGATATAGTATATTGTTCTAATTGGCTTGGTCTACATTATGTGTTCTATTCCTAGAGCTAGTGGATGGGGTCATTATCTTCTCTGAAAATACATAAAATTTCAAATAAAAGTCAGGGACTATTAAGAAGAGGTGAATAAATACTAGAGATGCAATCACAAATGTCAAATAAATTGGTTAATAAAGAACTGACTGTACTTTTTATTTGGTCAATAAGTTAAAAAATATTTCTAGAGCAAGATGGTGTAATAATAATCTCCAGTAATCCCCCCCACACAGAAACGTTAATTTAAACAACTATGAGCAAAAATATTTTCACAAGAGATAAGAAAACCAGATGAAAGATCATGGTGGCTGGTTGTAGCATAATAATAAGAAAACATGCATTGAAGAAGGTAGAAAGGACAGTTATACATTACCCATGTCACCACTTTCCCAATCCTAGGCAGCATAAGTAGAGATAACATTTGTTTTGGGGGAAAAAGGGAAGTAAGTACAGGACTCTGCCTTGGACCCCAACTCTGGGTCTACCACAATAAAACCCAGCATTGAGCATGCCCCCATGGCTCCAGACTCCAGGCCAGTACCCATGGACAGAGTTTCCAGACCCATATTAGTGCCAGGTGGGACTTCACAACCCCAGAATTCAGACCTACAAGATGGGCTTTTCTTCGGGTTCACACCACCACTAGACTAGCCTCGGTGACCCTGGAATATGAACTTCTCTTATCAGGAGGCAGGACTCAGTAGCCACAGGCATTGGGCATGACCTAGCACCAAGCAAGCTGCAAGAGCCCCAGACTTCAGGCCTGCCCCAGCACCCACTCCAGCTGCAGCTATCCTAAGCACCAGTCCTAGCAGCCCTGGGCTTCAGAACCATGCCAAACAGCCCACCCAAAATCTCTGGATAGGCTACCTGTTGAAAAGATTTATCAGACAAAATCCATCTGTGAATTTTGGAGTAAGTGCTTACTTCTTCAAATATGCAGACATTGCAACACAACCTCAAGGATCATGAACAACCAAGAAAACATAACATCACCAAAGGGATAAAATAAAGTACCCATAACTAACCCTAAGGAAGTGGAGATATGTAAACTGCCTGCCAAAAATCTTCAAAATAGCACTTTTAAGGAAGCTCAGCGAACTTCAAAAAAAATACAGAGAAGCAATTCAATGAAATAAGGAAAACAATAAGTGACAAGAGTGAGAAATTTAACAGAGAAATTGAAATAATTAAAATGAACAAACAGAAACCCTGGAGCTGAAAAACACAGTGAGCAAACAAAAATTACAACAAAGAGCATCAACAGCAGAACTGATCAAACATAAGAAATTCAAAACTAGGTTATTTAAAAATACATAGTCAGCCAAGTGGCCTGTGCCTATAGTCTCCAGCTACTCAGGGGGCTGAGGTGAAAAGATTGTTTGAGTATGGGAAGTTGAGGCTACAGTAAGCTGTAATAATGCCACTGCACTCTAGCCTTGATGACAGAACAAAAACTTAAATAAATAAATAAATAAATAAATAAATAAATAAATAATAGAATATATAGTCAGAGAAGAAAAACAAAAGGAATGAAGAAGAGAATTAAGGGACACCATCAAAAGAGAAAATATTTGAGTCACAGGTGTGTGAGAAGTAGAAAAGAAAGATAAAGGAGTAGAAGGCTTATTTAAAGAAACAATAGCAGAAAACTTTCCCAACATAGGAAAGATGTAAATATCCAGGTATAGAAAGTTACTAATCAAATTCAATCCAAACAAAACTAACCCAAGATATTGTAATCAAACTTTCAAAAATCAAAGAAAAAGAGAGGATTCTGAATGCAACAAGAAAAAAGAAGCAAATAACATACAAGGGAGTTTCAATATGGCTCACAGCAGAAACCTTACAGGCCAGGAGAGAGTGGGATTATATATTCAGAGCACTAAAGAAAAAAAACCTGTCAGCCAAGAATACTGTACCCAGCAAAGCTGTCCTTTAGAAACGAAGGAGTTTTAAAGACTTTACCAGAAAATAAAAGCCGAGGGAGTTTATCATTACCACACCCGTCTTACAAGAAATGCTAAAGGAAACTTTTGAAGCTGAAATAAAAGGATACTAATAAGTAACATTAAAATGTCTGAAAGTGTAAAACTCATTGGTGAAACTAAGTAAACAGAGAAATTCAGAATACTCTAATATTGTAATGGTGGTGTGTAAATCACTTGAATCTTTAGTATAATGGTTAAAAGACAGAACTATTAAAAATGCTAATAGGTACAGTAATTTCTTAAGGGACATGTAGTATAAAAAGATGGAAATTGTGACATCAAAGATACAAAATGTTGAAGGAAGAATGGAGTAAAAATGTAGAGTTTTTTTGTAATAAAATTTAAGTGGTTATCAATTAAAAAGAACCTGTCATAACTGTAAGATGCTTTTTTGTAAGCCTCAAGGCAACCGCAAAGCAGAACCTACAGTTGATATACAAAAAATAAAAATCAAGGAATCAAAACATACCACTAAAGAAAATCACTCAATCACAAAGGAAGATAGAAAAAGAGAAAGAAAGAAACAAGGATCTATGAAACAAATAGAAAACAATTTTTAAAAGGTGGTAGCAAGCCCTTACCTACAAATAATTACCTTGAATGTAAATGAATTAAATTATCCAATCAAAAGACATAGAGCGTCTAAATGAATTTTTTTAAGACCTAGATATATACTACTTAGAAGAGATTTTCTTAACCTGTAGACTAAAAGTAAAGGGATGGAAAAATATATTTCATGCAAATGGAAATCAGAGAGATTGGAAAAGGAAGCAGGGGTAGTGATAAAACTGGAGAAAGGTTACCAGGGACTGGCATCAGGGCTTGGGGAGATGTTGATAAAAAAAGTATACAATTTTAGTTAGAAGAAATAAGTTCAAGAAGTCTATTGTATAGCATGGTGATGTGAACACCAAATATCTGAGAGGTCTCAGTCAATATGGGAAGTTTATTTTGTCAAAGTTAAGGACACACCCGTGACACAGCTTCAGGAGGTTGTGACAACATGTGCCCAAGTTGTCTGAGGCACAGCTTGGTATTATACATTTTAGGGAGACATGAGACATCAATCAACCCATGTAAGATGTACATTGGTTCTGTCCAGAAAGGCGGGACAACTTGAAGCTTGGCGGGGCTTCCAGGTCATAGGTAGATAAGAGACAAACGGTTGCAATCTTTGGAGTTTCTGATTAGTTTTTCCAAAGAAAGCAATCAGATATGCATTTATCTCAGTGAGCAAAGAGATGACTTGGAATAGAGTGGGAAGCAGGTTTGCACTAAGCAGTTCCCAGCTTGACTTTTCCCCTTAGCTTAGTGATTTAGGGGTCCCAAAATTTATTTTCCTTTTACAGTGAACATAGTTAATAACAATATATTTTATACTTGAAAAATGCTAAAAGAGTGAATGTTAAGTGTCCTCACCACAGATATGATAACTATATTAGGTAATGCATATGTTAGTTAGCTAGATTTAGTCATTTACACACACACACACACACACACACACTTCAGGAGCAGTGGCTCATGCCTATAATCCCAGGACTTTAGGAGCCTTAGGTGGGTGGGTCACCCGAGGTCAGAAGTTCAAGACCAGCCTGGTCAACAGGGTGAAATCCCATCTCTACTAAAAATACAAAAATTAGCCAGTCGTGATGGCCGGCGCCTGTAATCCCAGCTACTCGAGAGACTGAGGCAGGACATTGCTTGAACCCCGGGAGGCAGAGGTTGCGGTGAGCCGAGATCGCACCATTGCATTCCAGTCTGGGCAATAAGAGTGAAACTTGGTCTCAAAAATAAAAAACAAACAAACAAACAAATTATGTTGTATATAATAAATACATTAAAATTTATCAATCAAAAACATAAAGTAATTTAAAAAGAGTAAGCATAACATACAAACCACAAATTTTCTTACAGCAACTTCAAAAATAACTCAATTTTGCCATTTCTAAAAATAAGCTGGTTGCAAGAGATGAGTTAAAACACTCAATAGACAATAGTATTGTTCAGATTCAGGTTAGCCACTGAACAGATTTGAACAAGCAAGTAGCAGGTGCAGGAAACCAGAAAAATCACCACAAAATACAACTGTAGGAGACCCTAAATATGCCTTTGCCCTAAGTATTATTTGGAGCTGATTATTTTGAGAAACAGCATACACAGGAAAGCCTCTGAAAACAGAATGTTACCCTTTTGTAAGAGAAATTTACATGTATAAAGAAAATTTCCATTTTTAAGGGTCTCTCTCTCTCTCTCTCTCTCTCTCAGTCTCTCTCTCTGTACCAGGAAGAGAAGATGACTGTAAATCACAAAAAATTTCTTATCAATGGAGAGGGCACTTACTTAAATCTACATAACAAACCTTACTCTAGTTATCATACTTCTCCTGGTCATCTTCCCTTAACTTGCCTCTCTCACCACCTTTTTCCTTTGTTTTACCTAAAAATGGTATTGAAGCCCAAATTCTAGCCACCTATTTGAATGTACTCACCCCTGAGTTTCACCCATGTATACATAAGATATACATGTTAAAATCTATCATTTTTAAATCTTATTAATCTGTCTTTTGTAACATGGGCTCCAGCTGAAAACCTAAAAGGGTAAAAGAAAAAGATATTTTTTCTCTCCCACACAAATGACATGTTTGCAGTATGTTAAAAGGCAAGAAAAATTACGCAAATAGCCCCAACACCTTCATATGGTCTTTGTTAGTTGGCTCTAAACATTAAGTACTTTCAATAAATCTGGCTTCCAACAAATGAATTTATTAAAAAATCAGTTTTTAGTAAAACTCCAAAAAATGAATATTTTCCAGTTAAGGCAGATAACATGACATTTAACAAATTTTAGATAGTCATCAGTATAAAATATGTAACTTAATTGGGTTACGTTTATTCAACCTAAATAATGCATTCACATTGAGAAGATTAGAAAGGATTTCCATCTTATAAAAAGTTTCTAAATATAGCTAAGGTGTGCATAAACCTGGGTGACTGAAATATATGAAGTATAGTCAAGAGGTAACCCTTTTGTATACCAATAATGTATCAGTGTATTCTTTAAAATCTGAATTAGGTACATGGATAATTTTATTATTTGTAAAAGCAGATATTTACAGGATATCTCAATGTGGTTAGCAATGGGACTACAAAGATGAACAAGACAGTCACTGTATTTAAGGATTTTCTCAGTCTACTGTGAGAGGGAGAGATGTAAACAGAAATTAGTTCTGAGGGCCCAGGAGAAAGAGAAATTAGCTTTACCTAAATATATGGAAGCCACACAGAGGAGGAACCATTTGAATTAGATCTTAGGTAGAATGTGATGGTTCATGCCTGTAATCTCAGCACTTTGGGAGATCAAAGTGGGTGGATCACCCGAGGTCAGGAGTTTGAGACCAACCTGGCCAAAATGGTGAAACCTCATCTCTACTAAAAATACAAAATTAGTCAGGCATGGTGGCGCATGCCTGTAATCCCAGCTACTCAGGAGGCTGAGACAGGAGAATCACTTGGACCTGGGAGGTGGAGGCTGCAGTGAGCCAAGATCATGCCACTGCACTCCAAACTGGGTGACAGGGCGATAGTTCATCTCAAAAACTAAAATAAAATAAATAAAAAAATAAATTAGACCTTAAAGCTGAGAAAGGCTTTTATAGTTAGAAGAGAGGGCAGGGCATTTTAGGAAAAAGATCAAAGTCAGGCAATGAAAAAAGAAAGTTTGGAATTTCTGGAACAAAGGGTGCATGGTGGCTTCTGAACTTGGATTTGGGTGGAATTTGAAAAGGATCTTAAATGTGAAAATAAAACGTTAAATTAAGTCTTGCACCCAATTTTGCATTTAGTGAGAGTAAAAAAAAAAAAAAAAAAAAAAAAGCTATATAAGAAATGGAATGGGCCACGCATGGTGGCTCACGCCTGTAATCCCAGAACTTTGGGAGGCCGAGGCAGGCAGATCACTTGAGGTCAGGAGTTTGAGACCAGCCTGACCAACATGGAGAAACCTCATCTCTACTAAAAATACAAAATTAGCTGGGCATGGTGCTGCATACCTGTAATCCTAGCTACTCAGGAGTCTGAGACAGGAGAATCGCTTGAACCCAGGAGGTGGAGCTTGCAGTGAGCCGGGATCTTGCCATTGCACTCCAGCCTGGGCAACAAGAGTTAAATGCATCTCGAAAAACAAAACAAAAAAAGAAATGGAATGGTACAATCATTTTTGTGTTTTGGAAGGATGACTCCAATATGACCCTTTAATTACAAACTACAATAAGAATGGAGACCGGATAGGACAAGGTTTTAACAGTCCAGGTGAGAAATAATAAAGTTCTGGATTAAGTTCTTGACAACACATTAGAAAAGGCGAGATTGAAATGCAGAGATGCTTCTGAATATAGAACTGACAAGATTAATGAATGATTGAAGAAACAACATTGAAAAGTAGAAAGAGTGCTGAATTTGCAGCCTGGGTAGAGTTAGCTCAACTCTAGATTTTGTCATTAATTTGCTTTTTGATCTTGGACAAATTATTTCCCCCTTCTTATTAATAAGATACAATCATAGCTATACAATGAGGTTATTGTGATAATTAGATATAATATTTATAAATCTTCTTTATGTCATTAATTTTATTATCATTAACATGCAGAGCATGAGAGAGAAGGAAATCTTGGAATGCCCCCTAAATTTTTGACTTAGGAAGCTACATAGATGATGAGGCCATAAACTTAAAGGGACAGAATAGGTTCTTGGAAATCAGCATGAATTCACTTCTAATCTCTGTAGGACTCCAGGTCAAGATGGCCAGAGGACAGTTAAAAATAAGGAACAGAAACTTGTGGAAAGAAGTTTGAGGTGTTTTTTGTTGTTGTTTTTTTGTTTTTCTTCTGAGACAGAGTCTCGCTCTGTCGCCCAGGCTGGAGTGCAGTGGCGGGATCTGGGCTCACTGCAAGCTCTGCCTCCCAGGTTCATGCCATTCTCCTGCCTTAGCCTCCCGAGTAGCTGGGACAACAGGTGCCCACCACCACGCCTGGCTAATTTTTTTTTTGTAATTTTAGTAGAGACGGGGTTTCACCATGTTAGTCAGGATGGTCTTGATCTCCTGATCTCGTGATCCACCTGCCTCAGCCTCCCAAAGTGCTGGGATTACAGGTGTGAGCCACTGCGCCTGGCCGAGGTTTAAAATATAGATTTTGGAGCTTGTCAGTATACAAATGACTTTTGAAGTAAAAATAATGAATGAGATTCATCAAAGAGAGAAGAAAGAGCTAGAAAAATGTATTCCAGGAACTGAACATGTGTGACAGTGAATCTTGCCTTTAAAAAATGAATTATCTGCTGGGCACTGAGGCTCGCACCTGTAATCTGAGCACTTTCGGAGGCTGAGGCAGGCAGATCACCTGAGGTCAGGGGTTTGAGACCAGCCTGACCAACATGGAGAAACCCCAACTCTACTAAAAATACAAAATTAGCTGGGCGTGGTAGTGCATGCCTGTAATTTCAGCTATTCGGAAGGCTGAGGCAAGAGAATCACTTGAACCTGGGAGGTGGACGTTGCTGTGAGCTGAGATCACACCATTGCACTCAAGCCTGGGCAACAAGAGGGTGAAGTTCTTTTAAGAAAGACCTGTAATTGCAAACTTTCACTTTGTATTAACATAGCCTTGCTTTTGCCTTTGAGCAATCCAAATTCTTGATTTGGATAAATATTGACTAGAAAAAAAATGGAAAGGCAGTGTTACAAGGATTCCTAAGCCAGGCAAGAGATTTTGCATAAACCCAGCTTCCAAGGTATGAATCCAGTGAGACAGAATACTCACACATGTCAGGAAAAGAAAATGTATTTCTCACAAATAGGCAACAAGAATCAATGGAAACCTAGGATCTATGGCAAGCCCATTCCACAAGGCTCCTGAAAGATGCATAGAGTTGAATGGAGTCTTTATAGCTGAGGATCCTCACAAGCACTGTACTCTGGGTTTTATACCCTGGGCAGCATGGGGATCATGGAGCACAACAATTGCAGAACACTCCATTCTGGAAGAATCAGAACACAGCCTAGGTTGTTCTAGATATTTTTTTCTTATCTCGGGATGTTGCATTCTCAGTATATTCTGCACAAGATTGCAAGCAGGAGGGGAAAGAGCAAAGTTGGCCAAGATTATTTGAAGATTTGTCCTCCTGTAGATGGAGCCAAAATTTTGTTCTGGAAGGTCAGGACTATAAGAAACTAAACTGATTTGCGTAACGCAAAAAGTTGTTCTTGTTAGAGACAAAAAGATAGCTACTCTCTTAGTCTATTCTATGTGCTACAATAAAATGGTATAAACTAGGTAGTTTTTAAATAGCAGAAATTTATTTCTCACAATTTTGGAGGCTTAGCAAATCAAAAACCAAGGTGCCAACAGATTAGGTATCTTGTGAGGATCACTTCCTCATAGATGGTGTCTTTTTGCTGTCTTCACATGGTGGAAGGGGCAAACAAGCTCCCTCAGGTCTCTTTTATAAGAACACTAATCCCATTCATTAGGGCTCCACTCTCATGATCTCAACTCCTCCTAAAGGCCCCACATTTCAAGATCATCACCTCGAAATTTGGAATTTGAATTTGGGAGATAACATGGTTTGGCTCTGTGTCCCCACCCAAATACCCAAATGTCATCTTGAATTGTATAATAATCCCCACAATCCCCATGTGTGGAGGGAGGGATCAGATGGGAGATGATTGGATCATGAGGGTGGTTTTCTCTTTGCTGTTCTAGTGATAGTGAGTGAGTTCTCATGAAATCCGATGGTTTTATAAGGCAGTTTTCCCTGAGTTGCTTGCTCTCTCTTGCCTGCCACCATGTAAGACATGCCTCTTCTCCTTCTGCCATGATTGTAAGTTTCCTGAAGCCTCTCCAGCCATGCAGAACTGTGCATCGATTAAGCCTATTTTCTTTATAAATTACCCAGTCTTGGGTATGTCTTTGTAGCAGTGTAAAAATGAACTAATACAGTAAATTTGTACCAAGAGTGGGGTACTGCTATAAAGATATGTGAAAATGTGGAAGTGACATTGGAACTGGGTAACAGGCAGAGGTTGGAAAAGTCTGGAGGGCTCAGAAAAAGAGAGGAAGATGTGGGAAAGTTTGGAACTTCCTGGAGAGTTGTTGAATGGTTTTGACCAAAATGCTGATAGCAATATAGACAGTGAAGTCAAGGCTGAGGTGGTCTCAGATCACAGTGAGGAACTTGTTGGGAATGGAGCAAAGGTCACTCTTGCTCTCTTTAGCAGAGAGACTGGCAGCATTTTGCCCCTACCCTAAAAATCTGTGGAACTTTAAACTGAGATGATCTGAAATTTAAACTTACGTTTAAAAGTGAAGAGGAGTATAAAAGTTTGAAATATTTGCAGCCCGACAATGTCATAGAAAAGAGAAACACATTTTCTAGGAGGAATTCAGGCTGGCTATAGAAATTTGCATAAGTTGCGAGGAGCAGAATGTTAATCACCAAGACAATGGGGCAAATGTCTCGAGGGCATGTCAGAGAACTTCACAGCAGACCCACCCATCACAGACCTGGAGGCCTAAGAGGGAAAAATGGTTTCATAGGCCCAGACCCAGGGCCCCAATGCTGCTCTGTGCAGCCTTGGGACTTGGCACCCTGCATACCAGCCATTACTAAAAGGGGCCAAGTTACTGTTCAGGCCATTACTTCAGAGGGTGAAAGTCCCAAGTCTTGGTGGCTTCCATGTAGTGTTAGGCCTGCCAGTGCATAGAAGTCAGAATTGAGGTTTGGAAACCTCCACCTAGATTTCAGAGGATGTATGGAAATGCCTGCGTGTCCAGGAAAAAGTTTGCTGCAAGAGTGGAGCCCTCATGGAGAACCCCTGCTAGGGCAGTACGGAAGGGAAATGTGGGGTTGGAGCACCCACACAGTGTACCCACTGGGGCACTTTCTAGTGGAGCTGTGAGAAGAGGGCCACTGTTCTCCAGACCCCAGAATGCATCTGGAAAAATTGGAGACACTTAACACCAGCCAGGAGAGGGCTGTACCCTGCAAAGCCGCAGGAGCGGAGCTGCCCAAGACAGTGGGAGCCCACCTCTTGCATCAACATGACCTGGATATGAGGCATGGACTCAAAGGAGAATATTTAGGAGCTCTAAGATTTAATGACTGTGCCACTGAATTTTGGACTTGCATGGGACTTGTAGGCCCTTTGTTTTAGACAATTCCTCCGATTAGAAATGGGAGCATTTATCCAATGCCTATACCCTCACTGTATCTTGGAATTAACTAACTTGCTTTTGATTTTACAGACTCCTAGGAAGAAAGGACTTGCTTTATCTCAGATGAGACTTTGGACTGTGGACTTTTGAGTTCATGAAGAAATGAGTTAAGACTTTGGAGGACAGTTGAGAAAACATGATTGTGTTTTGAAATGTGAGGACATGAATTTTTGGAGAAATGAGGGGTGGAATAATATGGTTTGGCCCTGTGTCCCCACCTAAAGCTCCATAATCCCCACATGTCAAGGGAGGGACCAAATGGGAGATGATTGGATCACGACGGTGGTTCCCCCATGCTGTTCTAGTGATAGTGAGTGAGTTCTCACAAGATCCGAGAGTTTTATAAGACAGGTTTCCCAGGTTTTGCTCATTCTCTTTCATGTGCCACCATGTAAGATGTGCCTCTTCCCCTTCCACCATGATTGTAAGTTTCCTGAAGCGTCCCCAGCCATGCAGAACTGTGAGTCAATTAAACCTCTTTTCTTTATCAATTACCCAGTCTGAGGTATGTCTTTATAGCAGTGTGAAAATGTACTAATACAGTAGGGGACATAAATAATTAAACCATATAGTGTTAACTGGTCTTCCTCCATGAAACTGTCACAAAAATATTCTTTTTCATTTTAACACAGTCTCTAGAAGTTTTGGCATACACTATGATTCAATCTAGCATCATGGCATTAAACACAATTTAAATAATAATGATCCTCAAATTTTTATTTATAACCAAATCTTTTCCCTGAGACTTAGGTTTATATATCCAAGCACCAAGTCATTTCTTCTGCTTGGGCATCAAAAAGGTATCTCAAAGTCAACATGTTAAAACCTAAGACTTGATTCCTTCCTATACTTGACAAAATATTTTCCTCCAAGTCTTTGTCATTTCAGAAAACAGCAATTTCATTCTTCCAGTGGCTTATACCGAATGCTGTAGTTACTCTTGCCTCTATTTTTCTTCTCACATCTATATCCAATACCTCACTAAACATTACTAGTTTGAACTTCAAAATATGTCCAGAATCTGCACAGGAAGCAAAGCTTTTGGAACAATTTAGCCATTAGCATTCCACGTATACAAAGCCAAGGAAACATCAATAGCTCTAACAATATATTAGTAACACTCTAAATTGTCTCCTTGTGTCTTTCTTTGCCTCCTTGCTTCTGACATGGATCCCAATACTTCTGCCTCCTGGTACCCATGCCTTTATGTAATCTCTTCCCCTTGAATGTAGGCTGGACACAATGACTTACTTTTTTTTTTTTTTTTTTTAAAAAGCATATATTTAAGATGGGTAACATGATGTTTTGATATATACATATACACTCACAGCAAAATGACTGCTATAGTCAAGCAAATTAACCTATCTATCATTTCACATAGTTAAATTTCCTTTGTGTCTGTCATAAGCATCTAAAATCCACATAGCAAATATCCCAAATACAACATTAACTATAGTCCCCATGTTGTACATTAGATCTCTGGATTTGCTTACCCCATATATGTACAACATTCTATCCTTTGACCTATATCTCCCCATATCCTCTCCACTCCCACCACCCCTAGCAGACACTCTATCTCTGTGGTTTTGACCCATTTTTTTTTTTTTTAGATTTTGTGTATAAGTGAGATAATGCAGTATTTTTCTTTCTGTGTCTGGCTTAATTCACTTAATATAATATCCTCCAGTTCATGCTGTGGCAAAGGGAAGAATCTTGTTCTCTTTCTTTTTTCTAAATGTTACTTGTATAAATGTAAGGGTACAAATGCAGTTTTGTTATGTGGATACGTTGTGTAGTAATGTAGTCTGGGTTTTTAATGTAATCATCACCAGAATACTGCACATTGTACCTATTAATTAATTTCTCATCCATCACCACCCCCTCACCCTCTCATCCTTCAGAGTCTGCAATGCCTATTATTCTACTCTATGTCCAATTATACACATTATTTGGCTCCCACATATAAGGGAGAAAATGTGATATTTGACTTTATGTTTCTGGGTTGTTTCACTTAAAATAATGACCTCCAGTTCCATTCATATTGCTGCAAAAGCTATGATAGCATTCTTTTTTACTCCTTCTTTTTTATTTTATTTTTATATATTTATTTATTTTGGAGACGGAGTTTCATTCTTGTTGCCCAGGCTGGAGTGCAATGGCATGATCTTAGCTCATGGCAACCTCTGCCTCCTGGGTTCAAGTGATTCTCCTGCCTCAGCCTCCTCCTTGTTTTTAAAGGCTGATAATATTCCATTGTATATGTATACCACAGCCTCTTCATTCATCCATCAATGGACAATTCAGTTGTTTCCATACTTGGCTTTTAATGAAACAAACACAG
Organism: Macaca thibetana thibetana; assembly: GCF_024542745.1. NCBI lineage: Eukaryota > Metazoa > Chordata > Mammalia > Primates > Cercopithecidae > Macaca > Macaca thibetana. The sequence continues at coordinate 164,378,168 of NC_065582.1, forward strand.
TAGAAGTGACAGAATGTTATTTCTATGATTAGGTTACAAAAGACTGACTTTTATCTTACTAGATTTCCTCTCTGGCTCTTCATATTTGCTTGTCCTGATGAAGAGGACTACTGGGTAAGAACTGAGAATGGCCTCTGGCCATTAGCCAACAAGGAGCTAAGGCCCTCAGTCCAACAGCCCTTGAGGAATTGAACCCCGCTGAAAACTGAATGAGGTTGGTAGTAAATTCTGCCGCAGTTGAACCTTTGCATTTATGAGGCCCCAGTCAACACCTTGATTACAAATTTGTGAAGACCCTTAAGCAGATGACCCAGCAAAGCCATGCTCAATTTCTGACCCACAAAAATGGGTGTTGTGTTAAGTTGCTGAATGCTGATGCCATTTGTTACACAGTAATAGTTAACTAATGTATCTTACTGAAGTCTAACCTTAAATGCAGCCAAAAGGACTGTAAAAGTCAGATCAAGCTGCTCCTCTACCTAAAAATCAACCAATAGCTTTCAATCTTACTTGGGGTAAAAGCCAAAATCCTATGCTAGGCGTTGTGGTCATATTTGATCAGGCCGCCATTAGTTCTCTGACTATCTCCTGTGATTCTCACTCTTGTGTTTTGTTTCACAAGGACCTGTTGGTGGTTCTTGAACCTACAAGCATGCTACCTTATTTAGAGTCTTTGCTCTTGCTTTTTCATCTGCTTGAAAACTTTTCTCTGTATAACCGTATGGTTTGTTCCTTCACTCTTTTTGATCTCTGCTCAAATATCTCCTTATCAGTAAGACCTTCCCTAATCACCTTATAAAGTATAAACAATTTTCCTCCGTGGCCCTTTTACCTTCCCTAATATATTCTTCTCTCTATGTATCTACTTATGCCTTGACCTATATACATATATATTATAAGTAATTATATGTATTATTTTCCCCCTAACAAAATACAAGCTCAAGGAAGGAAAGGACTGATGTGTTTGCTGCTGTATCCCCAGTGCTAGAACAGAGTTTAACATGTAAATGTTCAATAAACATTTGTTGAATAAACGAACTACTGTTTCTGTATCAGTGAAATTGGAACATCTGACAGTTGTAAACATTTAAGGAGAGAAAAACAAGGACGGGACAGTGCTCTACTCAGGAGCTATCATAGAAACAGCACATAAATAGTCATAAGAATATAAATTGCTATTAACAAGCTACCATTGACTAGAATATGGAGCAAAATTATAATTTAATGGTATTATAAACTAGCAATTTTTCACATAAAGAAAAAAATCTGTTTCATAATCACAGACTGTACCCCTAATCTTGGCTAATCATCTTGCAAATGCCTGCGATTAGTCACAATGGCTAATGTGAAAGGGAGTGCCAGTGGTTCGGGCAGCACAATCCATCACCAACACAGGGGAAATAACTCAAATTTTGTATCCTACTAATGGCAGGTCAGTAGCATCAATTTTGTATTTGAAGGGCAATCTAAACCAAATTCCCTAAAACACACCAAATTTTTTATAACCCGTCTTCGCTAAAACTAGCATTATCTAGCAATACAACAGATTTCACATTTTAAAAAAGTTTGTAGCAATTGGGAAAGCAAGAGAATTAAAAGTACAAAAAAACCCAAAAAAAACACAAAACCTTGTAAGGCAATCTTGTTGGTTGTTTTAATAGAAATTTTAAATGTATGACTATCTTAAAGGACATAATTTTATCGAAATGTCAGAATATCTTACTCATTTTTTAAATGGAACCTAACAATTTGATTCAAATTGCCTTTCAATACCAATACTATGTATTGAGAACAGATTGAAAGGTACGCTATATGACCTTATGGGGAATTACTGTTGCATCCATGCTATGATGTAATGTGTTAACACTGGAAGCTGAATATAAGAGAGTAATAGGAACCTCTAACAATGCCCAGAAAGGCAAAAAGCTAAGTGAATTAGGTATCTCAAGACATTAAAGATGATAAGGATTTTTCAACTGTTTGGAGCAAGAAAATAAATGATGGGATAGGCCTACTTTTCAAGGATAACAATGGACCCGGCACAGTGGCTCACGCCTGTAATCCCAGCACTTTGGGAGGGCGAGGCAGGTGGATCACCTGAGGTCAGGAGTTTGAGACCCACCTGGCCAACATGGTGAAATCTCGTCTCTACTAAAAATACAAAAAATTAGCCGGATAGGGTGGCAGGTACCTGTAATCCCAGCCTCTCGGAGGCTGAGGCAGGAGAATCACTTGAACCCAGGAGGCAGAGGTTACAGAAAGCTGAGGTTGCATCATTGCACTCCAGCCTGGGCGACAGAGTGAGACTCCATCTCAAAAAAACAAAACAAAACAAAACAAAACAAAACAAACCCAACAACAACAACAAAAAAACATTGTTAACAGGTGATAGAATACTAAAATATTTCTATTTGGTCTCCTTCAAGTTAGAAAGGTCCAATTTAAGAAAAAAAAAAAAAAAAGGAATTCTAGCCCAACATAGCTGAAAAGATAGTAAAAAGGGAACTTAGTCACTCTGAATTTAAGTCTCTAGGACCAAGCAAATTACATCCTCAAAAGCTGAAGGAATTTGTAGATGGAATCTCAGCACTGCTATTTGATATGAAGAGAAGAGTAGTGTAGAAGTCAGAAAATTAAAGGTAGCTCTATGTTGCTCTGTTTAAAAAATAAAATATAGAAGTTTTTTAAAAGCAACAGCTGTAGATCTCAGACAAAATCTAAGAGAGGATCTATTAAGCAAATATATTGTAAACATCTGGAAAATGAAGTACTGATAGTTCTGCATCAATGCGGGCTCACAAACACAAGGTCTAAATTGAACTATTGCCTTTGCTGTTGGTTTGCATTTGGTTTGTTGTCTGTTTTATTTTCAGAAGGCACAGGTTTGGCAGCAAGAGCTCCCTGAGCTTTGGAGTCGAGGAACTGAACATGGATTTGAATCCTGGCTCTACTACTTCCTTCCTGGGCAACCTTGGAGAAGACACATCACTCCCTCTCTAAGGCTGTTTATTCATAAGGCTGCCGCAAAGGGCTGTTGTAACAAAACGGTGCTCCTTGCACCGTTCCCCAGCACATGGTTGACTTAGTATTAGAGACCGGTGGAAATCCTCCATTTCTCTATCTCTGTATTCTCTCGGAGAGAGACTTTAGCTATAGTAACACACATGAATTCTCTTCCTACTCCTCTTATTTATCTTATCTGTAAACATGGGAGAAGAAAGTTGGGTCTGTCCAGCTCAAACTCTTTTCTCTTGGAGCCAGCTTACAGGAAGGATACATGCATTCTTGTCACCTTTTTTTGCCAAGCACAAAGCTTATTAAGTCAGATTTGAATCATGCAAAGGGCAGGAACATGGTTGTCCAACACTGTCTATGACTCAGTAGGTAAAATCATCTAATGTAGGAGGATATCTGAAAACCCTGGTGGCCATGGGTTAAACCACATTTTGCTGTTTTTATCAGGAGTAAAGCTGATATACTAATTTCCATCTAAGCCTGACTTCTGTGTCTTTATTAGGGGTCAATTTTGTAGAGAGAAGTAGAAAAAAGTATTATCAGGTAGATCAACTAGGACCTCAACTAGGTGACAATAACAATGGTGATGGTGATGAAACCAGTGTATTGGGATAATTCTGCTTAGATATTTTACACTTGAATCTCAGTTTCTTAAATGTCAAAAGCGTTTAGTGCTGCCTGCTAAGAAAATGGTAAAATGCATGTAACCATATAAGTAATACATTACATAGTACCCCAAAAAGCATTGACTAATAATAGTTAATAATTATTGGCACCAAGCACTTAGCTAAATGCTTCACATGCACCATCTTACATATTCTTCTCAACAGTCATATGAGGCAGATATTGTAATTCCCCATTTTATAAGTGAGAAAACTAGAGTTCAAAGTGATCAAGTGACTTGCCTAAGGTCACACAGCTAACAAATAGGAAAGTCAGGATACAAACACAGGTCTGTCTAATTCCAGAATTTGTACTCTGATAAAGAACCGAAAAACTTCATGTGGCTTGTTGCCCATTTTTATGAATACAGTTTCATTGGAACACAGCCAGGCTCATTTACTTATTGTCCATCGCTACTTTTGTGCTATAATGGAAGAATTGAGCACTTGCAACAGAAACCATATGGTTTGCAAAGCTGAAAATATTTACTACCTGGGCCTTTTCAGAAAAAAATTGCATACCTCTGCTTTACTCTAAACCATTATGTAATGTTCTTTCACTTGAACATCTTGAAGGAGTCTATCTCATGCTATAAAAATGAATCAAAACTAGTCCTTTGCCTAACACTGGGGGACTAGATAAAATCTTGAACTATTTGAGGTATACTCATTTCTTTTTCTTTTTTTTTTTTTTTTGAGACGGAGTCTCGCTCTGTTGCCCAGGCTGGAGTGCAGTGGCCAGATCTCAGCTCACTGCAAGCTCCACCCCCGGGTTCACGCCATTCTCCTGGCTCAGCCTCCCGAGTAGCTGGGACTACAGGCGCCCGCCACCTCGCCCGGCTAGTTTTTTGTATTTTTTAGTAGAGACGGGGTTTCACCGTGTTAGCCAGGATGGTCTCGATCTCCTGACCTCGTGATCCGCCTGCCTCGGCCTCCCAAAGTGCTGGGATTACAGGCTTGAGCCACCGCGCCTGGCCTTCTTTTTCATAAATTGAAATTTAGCAAAATACTTTGATAGCCCCATAATGTTCCCTTTTTTTTACTTACTTTTCTTCCTAGAGCTTCATTCAGCACTGATTTCAAATCATTCCAAGCTCCTTAATGGTGTTTTGTTTTGTTTTGTTTTGTTTTGTTTTAGAGTCTCACTTTGTCACCAGGCTACAATGGAGTGGTGTGATCTTGGCTCTGCCTCCTGAGCTCAAACGATCCTCCCACTCCAGCCTCCCTATTAGCTGGGAATACAGGCATGCACTACTGTCCCTGGTTAATATTTTTGGAACTTTTTGTAGCAATGGGTTTTTACCGTGTTGCCCAGGCTGGTCTCAAAGTCCTGGACTCAAGAGATTTGCCCCGCCTCAGCCTCCCAAAGTGCTGGGATTACAGGCGTGAGCCACTACGCCTGGCCTGTATCTCTTGACTATACCAGATTTGACCCTTTGAAAGAACCAAAACAATTGCTAACAAATACAACTCTTAGAACCAACTTCCCAACTGAATATGTGGCGTTTTTTTCCACTTTATATTATGAAAATTTTCAAACATATGCAAAGTAGAGTGAACAATGTACTAAATCCCTGTGCATCTATCATCTGGCTTCAAAATTATCTACTTCAAGGCTAATCTTTTTTTTTTTTGAAAGGGAGTCTCGCTCTGTCACCCAGGCTGGAGTGCAGGGGCATGATCTCAGCTCACCGCAAGCTCCGACTCCCAGGTTCATGCCATTCTCCTGCCTCAGCCTCTCGAGTAGCTGGGACTACAGGCGCCTGCCACCATGCCCAGCTAATTTTTTGTATTTTTAGTAGAGACGGGGTTTCACCGTGTTAGCCAGGATGGTCTTGATCTCCTGACCTTGTGATCCACCCGCCTTGGCCTCCCAAAGTGCTGGGATTACAGGCGTGAGCCACCACGCCCGGCCTTCAAGGCTAAGCTTGTTTCATCTATAAATCTTCCCCTAACCCCCACCAGACTGTTTGAAATAAATTGCAGACAATATATGGTTTCAGTACTAAATACTACAGGTCCTTTTAGCACAGAGTTAGGGCACGTAAACCAATAGGATATGAGTTCCTATGTTCTAAGAGTACATAGAAGCTGCATACTCTTTAGTACTGGCAAACCTGTAATCTGGCTCAAGCTCAGATATTTATACTAATTCTCTGCTTGCAGGAATGGCATTGTATAATACATTTTCTGTCAAAGGAAGGATCACTTTAAGAGAACATGCTGTTCAAAAGCCATTAGGAAAGGAGTTCAGGCACTGTCATAGCAGTTCATCTCATGTGGTATCACGTGATCTCCATTCTTCACCCAGCAGCAAATCCCCAGAGCGCCAGGAATAAGACAGAGTCCATGTAATAAATGACATGAGGGCAAGAAAGAAGACAACCTCAGTCATGATGTGCCAACAAAAATAATAAATATTTCACCTGCCATATCTCCTTGCAAGATTTTATAGCAAAGTTACTAAGACTATTATATACTTCTCAAGATTACCATGATAATACAGCGATTGCTGTTGAAAGCTGTCTTCTAAGTGAAGTTACAATTTATCTTTTAAAGAGGACAGCACAAATTAGCCATTTATAAATGTTCTTGAAAGCCAGATGTGTAATTTTGCTCTATGCAAAACAACTAAAAAAGATTTTGTAGAAAGCCAGCTATTCAAATATCACTTAACATAACCTTTTGATAAGATGAAGCTAAGTATATTGTTCACTATATTAAGGGAGAATACCATTCTGCATAGTTTTGGTAATGTCTCAGTAGGGAAGCAAAGTCAGAATTTATTGAGAATCAGTTTAGTTCAAGGTAGGTATTTCAGTGCGAGGAAGCTTGGTTAGAACTGTGTAAAGATTAAGATACAAAAGCCCAGGATTGCTGAAAACAGCAAGGTGAGACATTCAAAGAATCATAGAGTGCAAACCATCTGTTGATGATTTTCAGTGAAGAATTGGTGGGCATTTGGGGAATGAAGACACACCAGTAAAGACAATGGGAAAATAAAGTCATGTTAAGGTAAACAGTTAACTGTCGAGGGAGTGAGGGGAGCAGGCATTTCGGCTCCTCAGTGTCCAAGCCATGAGGGAGGGCAGGTGGGTTCAGTTCTTGACCTTCATATTCAAATCAGAAAGATTGTCATTGAATAAGCTGCAGATAGGTAGATAAAGTATATAACATAGACAAGGTATATACATATGTTTATAGATAATCTCTCTATACATTTGTTTTTAATGTAATGTAGTATAGACAGTGTTTAGTTGGTCCAGCAGGTTTGTGATTAAGATGCTAGTAAAGCATCTCTGAGCCGGACATGGGGGCTCATGCTGTAATACCAGCACTTCAGGAGGCTGAGGTGGGAGGATCATTTGAATCCAGGAGTACAAGACCCGTCTGAGCAACACAGTGTGATTCTATCTCTTAAAAAGAGGGGGAAAAAAGTAGCCAGGTGTGATGGCCCGAGCCTACAGTACCAGCTACTCCAGAGGCTGATATGAGAGGATCACTTGAGCCCAGGAAGTCGAGGCTGCAGTGAACTGTGATTGTACCACTGCACTCCAACCTGGGGGACAGAGCCAGACCCTATCTCAAAAAAAAAAAAAAAAAAAAGAAAAAGAAAAGAAAAAAGGGTCTCTAAACATGATCCATTGGATATCTTTTCTCTTCTTCATTTATGAGTTTTGCCAGTCTTCTTTCTTGTATCTTCTGAGGTGTGGCCCTACTTCATTCTCCTCATCTTTAATCAGAGGCTTATTACCAGCCGCAGAGAACTTTCAGTCCTGTAGAGAATTATTTCCAGTCTCTGCATCTGTGATTGTTCAAAATTTACATTATTGATGCAGACACATCATCATCTCCAGTAAAAATGGAAGGTCTTTCATCTTTTCTTTCCACATAATGCATACTCCTAGTTACTTAGAACTCAGGAATTTCTTTTCTTTCTCCGTATTTTACAGTAATTCTAAAATGAGTTGTGGATATTAACACTATTAAACATCCTCCCTGAGAGCAAGAGTTTAGAAGTCTTAATGCTTCTGCTTCTTATCTTTATGTTTATTTTATTTATTTATTATTTATTTATTTTTGAGACAGACTCTCACTATGTTACCCAGGCTGGAGTGCAGTGGTGTGATCTCAGCTCACTGCAACCTCTGCCTCCTAGGTTCAAGCAATTCTCCTGCCTCAGCCTCCTAAGTAGCTGGGATTACAGGCGTGTGCCACCACATCTGGCTAATTTTTGTATTTTTAGTAGAGACAGGGTTTCACCATGTTCACCAAGCTGGTCTCAAACTCCTGACCTTGTGATCCACCCACCTTGGCCTCCCAAAGTGCTGGGATTACAGGTGTGAGCCACCAGGCCTGGCCTGCTTCTTAGCTTTAAGTCCATATGCCTACACTGTATTTATATTATCAGCAGAGGATGAATTACAGAGACATTTGGGAGGTCCTAAATCATTGGAATGTACTAGTTATATAAGTGAGGGGAAAAACCAAAGAGTTAAATTTCCAATATTACTTTCTTATTTCATTATATCTCATGTCATTATATGGCTAGTGTTCACCCCTACTCAAAAGAAGGCTCACACAATACATGTTCTACCTGCCTGTGAAATGAGAGAAAATGTTATGCTTTCTTTAGGTTGTTAGTGTTTCAGCTTAGAAATTGTCAATTCAGGAAGAATATCTGGTGAAAGAGATAGCCAGACCTCAAAGACCTTGGTCCTGTATTTAGAGATTTTTCATTAGTTTTCTCTGCTACCTAGAGAGGGTGTGGCTCCCTCCATGACATTTTCTTCTGAGAAGGAACACAGGACTCTTCTCTCAATTCTTCATGGTGCAGCTGGAAGCAGACTGAAAGATTGAAAGTAATTTACTGAGTACTGAAGGCTAAAAGGTACAAAAAGGGAAAGACATACCAAAAATAACTTGCTACAAAATGATCAATTTTATGCTATTTTCTTAGTCCATTTGTGCTCAAAATATCTGAAACTCAGTAATTGATAAAGCACATACATTCATTGTTCACTATGATGGAGGCTGGAAAGTCCAAGATCATGGTTTGATATTTGGTGAGGATTCAGTCTTTGCTTCCAGGATGCTGCACTGAATGTTTTGTCCTCACCTGGCAGAAGACAAAGGGGTAGCACTTTTATAAGGCACTAATATATTCATGAGAGTAGAGCTCTTGTGACTTAATCACTTCCCTAAGGGCCCACCTGTTAATACTACCACAAAGGGGATTAAGTTTCAACATGAATTTTGGAGGGGAACCATTCAATCCACAGCAATTATATAATTCATTTATCATCTACTGGGAGGTCCTTGTAGAACTTCTTTCTTACTAGTTCCATTCCTAGTTCCAGATCTGCTTCAATCAAGCTAAGGTAATTCTTCTCATTACCTAGAAATATAGTCTATCACATGACTGGACTTGTTGGAGACCAAACCCAGTAAAGTGATTCCAAAAGGAAGATGGAAATGTCCCTTTCTACCTGCCTTAGATCTGTCAAAGACACAAGCTGATCAAGTAAGGAGATTGATTTTATTCTTACTGTTGCTATAGGGAGTACACCCTAGATCTTAAGATCAGAGTTTCTCAGCAGGGTGGTTTTCCCTTAGGCTTTTATGGTGGTAATAGACAAGGTACTAGTAAACTACAGCTGAAATTGTTTTGCAATCAGGAGAGGCTTAGTTAATTAGTTAAAGAGGAAATTTTCATCTCTGTGGTTAATTTCAGGACAAATACAGTTTTAATCTTAGCTAATCACTCATGAGACAAAGAATAAGAAATTGGCTAAGGGGAAAAGAGGAAGGGTACATGTCTGGCCTTGTCAGCAGGTTGAGAAAATGGGAGAAAGTTATATGTTTGGCCTCATGTTTGGCCTTGTGTATTAGTCAGGGTTCTCCAAATAAACAGAACCAATAGAATAGAACAGAAGAGAGAAAGAAAGAGAGACAAAAAGAGGTATTTAGTGAGGTTGTCTCATGTGATTATGAAGGCTGAGAAGTCCCTTGATCTGTTTTCTGCAAGCCAGATCTGTTCTCCTTCTGTGACATTATCCAGGAAAGCTGGTGTTTTAGTTCCAATCCAAGCCTGAAGACCGGAGAACCAGGTATCTGAGGGCAGGAGAAGATGGATGGCCCAGCTCAAGTTGGGAGAGCAAATTTGTCTTTCTTCTGTCTTTTTTTGTTCTCTTTGGGCCCTCAAAAAATTGGATGATATTCACCAACATGGGTGAGGGTGATCTTCTTTACTTAATCTATCAGTTCAAATGATAACCTCTTCTGGAAACACCCGCACAGACATACTCAGAAATATTGTTTTACCAGCAATTTGGGCATTCATAACCCAGTTACACTGACACATAAAATTAACCATCACACTTTATCACCCCTCCCTCCGTTTTGTTTAAGACAACCATAAGCTTATTCTTAAATAACTACACAGGGCAATGAGGAATGTCTAAATTTATACCATTGTCAAATCAGTTTCAGTTTTGTTGTTTAAATCTATCCAAGGTTGTAGTCTTTATAACTTTGCAGCAGTATTGGTGGTTAGGAGGTCAGAGTTAGGTCCTTTCAACCTGGATTCAGGGTTGTTTTTTTCCAGAAGCCTAGGTCTCTAACTTAAAATTCATGTAAGGGCTATGGTGGGATGTCTAGGGGAAAGATAAAATTGACCTGCTGGTGATAAGCAAAAGTGGATTTAATAAAACCTTGGCAGTACTTACACATATTGGATGGAATCAAATAAGAGTCTCATAAAATCAAAAAGATTATGGATCCTCCCTGACCTGCCAGTAATTATTTCATAAGGGGATAATCAATGTTGACTGTAGGGGCAGGAGTGAGGGATCATCAGGGCTCAAGTCAAGACTCTGAGTAGGCAGTTAACGTTCCTAGGTGAATCTAAGTGGTTTGGCTGGTTGGCTCACTCTATTTTTCCAGAGGATTAAAGAGGGTACAGATGATATAATTTTTGTGACTAAATGCACTGGTTGAATATCTTGGATAACTTTACTGGTAAAATGAGTGTCCCTATTACCAGAGAGGAACAAATGATTGCCCTAGTGCTCTCTCTTAGCAACAATGGTGGTGGCAGCCTGTTTGCAAGGAAAAACTTCTAAAAATTCTGAAAACATGCAGACTGTTGTTGGAATATATTCCTGTTATGAAACTTTAAGATGTGAATTAAATCCATTTGCCAATGAAGAAAGACTCCCAAGGGAGCTGGTTCTCATTCTTATCTTTACATTTTTACCAGGATTGTGTCTCTGGTAGATGGTGCAAGTTGAGGTTACCTGTTCAATATGAGGGCTTGAGGCATTCCCACCAATATTTAAATTTATGACAGGCAGCCAGGAACAAATACAGAGAATGAAATAACTGTAAAAATGTTGTACCACATTCTATCCTACTAGACATTATTGGCCTAAGGTCATTTCAGGCTAAGGGCTCCTGAGCATTCAAAATGAATTTCAAGAATTCATATTGATTTTACAGGCTGATACCAAAAGAAAAACTTCTTGGGTTAGATTCCCTCTCAAAATGGCTCTAAGTGCTTTTAATTACATTTCAAACATCTGCAGCAACAATCACAGCTCTGTTCTAGTTTTTGCAGCCCAAAGATTGACAGACACCATCGTTACTGACAACAGTTCTGATTCAACCTCAGCTTGAGTTGTGAGAATTTGTAGTTGGGCGCCTTATCTGAGCTGTCACCATTATGTCTTATCAACCACAAGCAAATGGCTATCCTCGGATGGTGCAGACTACTAAGATTGCCTTAAATAAGAATGCTGGAGAAACCGAACTCCAATATTGCGAGGGATTTTTTTACCCCTAAGGTTTAACATTTTCATTTTCAACAACTGGAATTGAATTTTCTGAATTACTTATTAGGGGAGGGAAGCAGGTGGTGACAACTTAGGAGAAAAGCTGCCATGATGGTCTTCCTCTAGGGCAGGGGTCAATCCACCATCTGTTTTTATGAAGTCCACAAGTTCCAATGGTTTATGCATTTTTTCAGTGCATAGCGAGTAAACCAAAAGAATAACAACATGAAAATCATATAAAATTATAATTTCACATGAAAAGTATATGAAACTCCAATTTCCATGGCTATAAATAAGGTTTAATTGGAACACAGTTGCATTCATGTATTGTCTATTGCTGCTTTCACCCTAGTAGTTGCAACTGAGACTGTTGTGTTAGCCAGCAAAAGCTCATATATTTACCATCTGGTCCTTCACAGAAAAAGTTTACTGACCCCTACTCTAATGTTCTGGAGAAAAGGAAAAATTCTCTCTAAAAGTCTGCCCTAATACTTTTATCTATTTTTGCCCAAAGAATAAGCTTTTGCTAGAGACCTTGTAAACCTTAGACTAAATATTTATCTTCAAGGGCCACAAATGGACAAAAGTTGGCCCTGATTCAACGATTGACTTCTCAGCCATCCCGCCATAATAACTTGATAACAGTAAAATCCTCAGAAGCACATCCTCAGGTGCCATCTGGCAAGAAATTTTAGTTCTGTCTCCTGAGAACTGAGCAGAGACACAAAGAAAATAATTATTCTCTTTTGACTCTTGGAACAGCTGAAGAGGAGTCAGCTGGAATTCCCATACTTACTAGTAAAACTCAGAGGCAACTGCATAAAAAGCTGTGCCACCAATGGTAAAAGGATATGTTTGCTCAGGGGTGGGGAAGACAGAGTGTAGCTGGGTGTGGCATGCAGGACAGGGGATTTTATGCTTTTAGTGTTAATCTTTTCTTCCCCTTTTGTGTTTAAATTGGTGTTCAACTCCTTTGGTGTTTCTGAAGGCAATTTAAGCGGGGTTAATTTAAAATACATAGAGTTCTTGATAAACAAAGGGTTTTTGAAATCTTGCTTGACAGTAAGTGATCTCATTAACTTGGCAAGGGAAGAAAACATCAAATGATCACAGGGATTTATCACTAGTTTCTGACTACGTTATTCATAAGGAAATGCCACACTTAGGTTTCATTCTGTGTTCTCTTGTCATTCTTTCTCTGCTGTCAACACCTTCTCTTATTCCGTCTCTTCGTTTCCTTCTCCTCTCCCAGCATTTAAAAGTGGGCTTTCTTGGCAGGGTGCAATGGATCATGCCTGTAATCCCAGCATTTTGGGAGGCCAAGGTGAGAGGATCACTTGAGACCAGGAGTTCGAGACCGAAATCTAAAACTATAAAAATCAGCCAGGTGTGGTGGTGGGTGCCTGTAATCACAGTTACTCTGAGGGCTGAGGCAGGAGAATTGTTTGAACTGGGAAGGCGGAGGTTGCAGTGAGCTGAGATCATGCCATTACACTGCAGCCTGGGCGACAGAGTGGGATTCCATCTCAAAAAAATAAATAAATAAATAAAAATTTAAAAGTGGGCTTTCTTTAGGATAAATGCTACCTTATCCTTTTTCCTTTCTCACTCTTATTTTTCTACGTAGGGAATTCCATCCACACCTACGGTTTCAAATAAAGTTTATATGCTCTAACTAAAAATAATAATAATCTCTCGCCCTTGCTGAAAACTCCAGACTATTTATAACACTGCCTATTCAACATTGCCTCTTGAATGTTTAAAGTGGACCTCAGAATCAACATCTCCCAACAGCATCATGCTGCTCCCTGGCAAACCAGTCTTCCTCCAGGGTTTGCTATTGTGGTGAATGAATGGCATCCACATCCACTCAGGGAAAAAACTGGGAGTAATTTTTGACATTTTCCCTCCCTTATGTCCTCTATCCAAACAACCATGAAAATGAGTCTTGTTTCTTAAATATTGTGTCATCAAATATACCTACTTCTTTTCTTCTCCATTCCCACCTCTCTAGTTGAAGCTGCTTGAATCTCTGATCTACAGCTATAGACTCCTAATGGTTTCCCAGAATATTCTTGTGCAGTCTCTCATCCCCCTCCAATCCCAACACAGGAGTCGAAAGAGGCATATAAAAACGCAACTTTTGTTGCCTTTCCTTTGCTTTAAATCCTTCAATGACTTCCAGTTTTTACTAAAGTGAAAAATACTCTTTTTTTTTTTTTTTTTTTTTTTTTTTTTTTGAGATGGAGTCTTGCTCTGTTGCCCAGGCTGGAGTGTGATGGCATGATCTTGGCTCATTGCAACCTCCACCTCCCAGGTTCAAGCCATTCTCCTGCCTCAGCCTCCCAAGTAGCTGGGAATTACAGGCATGCACCACCACACCCAGCTAATTTTTGTATTTTTAATAGAGACAGGGTTTCACCACGTTGGCCAGGCTGGTCTCAACCTCCTGACGTCAGGTGATCCACCAGCCTCGGCCTCCCAAAGTGCTGGGATTACAGGCATGAGTCACCATGTCCGGCCAAGAACATCATTCTTAATAAACAAAGTCACAAGCCTCCCTGGATCTTAGTTTTTTCTATATCACCAGTCTTATTGGATAGCACTCTTTCCCTCTGCTTCCCTGCCCTGGTCTTTTCTCATTTTCCCAAATATTCCATTTTCTTTCCAGCTACAGGATCCTTCCACAGGCTGTTCCCTCTCCCAGAGTGCAGCTAAAATGTTATTTACTCACAATAGAACTACCTCAAGACCACTTAAGAGAGACATAATGCTACTATATGTCAAAAGAGTCTTGGTCTTCAGAGTCTCCTTCCCTTCTCCCAAGAAACTCCTTTGCCCCTAAGTAAGTTTACTCTCATGACACTTCCCCTACCCCTTTCACCACCATAGGAAATCCTGGAGGAAGACTGGTTTGCAGGGGAGGATCATGATGCTGTTGGAAGATATTGAGTCTGAGGACCGTTTTAAACATTTAAGAGGCAATGTTGAATAGGCAATGTTATAAATAGTCTGGAATTTTCAGCAAGGGCATGAGATTATTATTTTTTAGTAAGAGCATATGACTGCGCTAAAGTTAAGACGTTTAAAAGAACAGTTTTAAGCCGGGCGGGGTGGCTCATACCTGTAATCCCAGCACTTTGGGAAGCTTAAGGTGGGTGGATCACCTGAGGTCAGGAGTTCGAGGTCACCCTGACCAACGTGGCAAAACCCTGTTTTTACTAAAAATACGAAAATTAGCTGGGTGTGGCGGCACATTCCAGCTACTTGGGAGGCTGAGGCAGGAGAATTGCTTGAACCTGGTAGGCAGAGGTTGCAGTGAGCTGAGATCGCGCCACTGCACTCCAGCCTGGGTGACAGAGTGAGACACTCTCTCAAAAAAAAAAAAAAAAAAAAAAAAAAAGACCCTTTCAAGGCAATGGCTACCTTCTCGCTTTATTTTTATGCTTACATAATTAAGAGGTTTCCTTCAAATTGATGAATGGAGAAATACTATCCATTCTTTTGCTTATTCCCTCTTTCAGTAAATATTTATGGAGTGTCTATTGCATGCCAGGCACTATTCAAAGTGCTGAAAATACAGTAATAAACAAGACAAAAGCTTTCCTCTTTCATGCAACATACATTCAGAAGCTTTTATTGAGCTGAATGTATGTATATTAATCTGCAGAATGATGGATATTCACTTACAAAGGGATGAGGACAACTGAGGTACTTCATTGGACAAATAGGACTGTAAAAGTCAGGCAATGCGAAGAATATGGGCTTGCTTTCTCCTGACTTTTCTGTATGATTGACTCAATTCTCCATTTTGCCTGGCTGGTGGAATTGTTGTCTAAGAACGTTCACAGCACTCACATTGTTGGGATTTAGAGATCTAGAGATGAAAGAAACTGATATATATAATTGCAATGTAGTGTTACTAAAGATTAAATGCTTTTCAAATTTATGTTTATAATGATACGTTACGGCTACATAGAATGTTTTTCCCTGTGGTTTCTCCCATGTGTTATCTCTTCACCTTTCTAATATTGCTGGAATGTAGGGGGACAATTATTACCCTTCAATTTTGCAGGTAGGGAAACAGAAATTTAGTGAGTGACTTATCTAAATCATAATGTTTGACTAGATTTATAAGAAAATCTGATTACAGGTTAATAAGGGAATGGAATTACACCACAACCCAGAGTTGTGGTTCAAACTTTTACATGAACTGAGGATATAACCTTAGATATAACATTCATTTTACCTCTCTTGGTTTCAGTTTCTTCATCTGGAATATGAGGCAATGGGCTAGATTCATATTCAGCCAACCCTTATTAGGCACCTTTATGGGCAAGTCATCTACTAGATGTTTTCAAAGTTACATGCAATTAGGTCAGGTGCAGTGGCTCACAGTGGCATGTAATCCCAGCACTTTGGGAGGCTGAGGCAGGAGGATCACATGAGCCCAGGCGTTTGAGACCAGCCTGGGCAACAGAGCGAGACCCCATCTCTACAAAAAATAAGAAATTAGGCATGGTGGCGCACACCTGTAGTCCCAGCTACTCAGGAGGCTGAGGCGGGAGGATCACTTAAGCCTGGGAAGTATAGGTTGTAATGAGCTATGATCATGCCACTGCACCCCAGCCTGGGTGACAGAGTGAGACCTATGTCTTAAAAACTGTATTTAATTTAATTTAATTGAACCCTTACAGAAAATGAAGATAACTAGGTACCAAGAAGTTAAGTAATTTGCCCAAGGTAAGCCAGCTAAGGCTGGAATCAATATGTTAATCCAGATTTCCTGACTTCAAAATCAATTGTTTTTCCTGTCTATGTAGTGAACAGATGAAAATGGTGGAACAAATGAGAAAATTACTTACATGTAGTAAAGAATAGGAAGACTGAATATATACCAAATATTTATGATTCACTAAATATATATGAGGCACTCAATGCTTATCAAGTACTTTCCTTTAAATTTAGCATTCTTGGAGTTATACAAAAATATAAATGTGTTTTGATTTATTGACATGTCAACTAAAATAATCGTATTACCAAAGTACTAAAAATGTTCATGTAATGACTAACATAATGCATTTACATTAATTTTTTTTTTTTTTTTTTTGACAGAACCTCACTCTGTCACCCAGGCTGGAGTGTAGTGGTGTGATCTTGGCTCACTGCAACCGCTGCCTTGTGGGTTCAAGCAATTCTCTGTATCAGTCTCCCGAGTAGCTGGGATTACAGGCACCCGCCACATGCCTGGCTAATTTTTTGTATTTTTAGTAGAGACAGGGTTTCACCATCTTGGCCAGGCTGGCCTTGAACTCCTGACCTTAGGTGATCCACCCGCCTCAGCCTCCCTAAGTGTTGGGATTATAGGCGTGAGCCACCATGCACAGCCTTAAATTAAAATTGTTTGTATTTCACTAATTTATACAACCAAATTATTTATAATGTAATAATGTTTGAGGCCTCTAAGTGATACAACAAACTATTAAAAAATAAATGTAGAAGTCCAAATAACAGGAAGTTATTTGTGTTATTAACATATTGGTTCAAAGGTAGATTCAAGACTACCACTGTAATTACTTTGTTAATAAAGACATAATTTCAAATATCCCTTCTCATTCTGCTTGACTCAATAAATGGATTTTGGTATATTAACAGACACAAAGGAAGTAGAAAATTTTTCCTTTGCTTAAGAAAAAAGATTTTGATGAAATTTCACGATTGGCAAATCTGCTACTGAGCCTATCATTAATAGTTATTAATTGACTGACAGATGATCATCATTACAGTTGGTATTATCAGGACAAAATCTGATAATAACCTAGATAGCCAAAATGAAAAGGCATATCATAATTATCTTTGGGCAACAGATACTCAGAAAACAATGCTTTGGGGGGAAACTAGCTATATTTCTGGCGTGGGCTATATTTTCAAATTTCTCCCTAACTCTGTTCTTTCTTCTGTCATGTAATACTTTATCAGTATTTTTTAGGAATATTTAATTCTGCTATGGAAAATAAGGGGGAAAGCAAGGAGAATATATAATACTAAGTGTAGAAGCCAATAGCTTATGACACATAGAAAAAGTAAGTTGAGTACATATGTGGTAAACTGGCAAAACACAGTGGAACAAATAAGAAAATTACTTATACACAGTAAAGAGTAGAAGGACTGAGTATGCACCAAATATTCACTAATTCATAAAATATGCGTATGAGGCATATGAGGCACTCAATATTTATTGCACTGAAAATAAGCCACCCATTGGTGACATACAGTCTGGCCCCACATATCCTCTGTCCAAGAGGAATAATAAAGTACATAAATGCTTACTGGGCTATTTGGCAGGTTAAAATTGTGGCCAGGCATCATTGCCCCTAGATCTCTCTAATAAAGCAACTGGCCCCGTGTATTTTACATATGTTGGGCCACTTTGTTCTTAGACCTCAACTCTGGTTTTCGTAATCACACCGTCAGTGGGAAAAGCTGATGTGGCTGAGTTTGGCAAGAGAAAGACAAAAAGGTGAATTAATCCAGACAGTTCATGTGAGCATTGTGTGATATTCAGGTAATGTGATCTTTCATCTGTTTGTACCCTATGCTTCATGGATTAATCTACCCTCTTTCCTCTGCTTCTCACTGCTTTAGACTGATGTAATAAACTGTGTGATTTGCGCATCTTAATTTGAACTGTGAGCCTTCCTATTCGATGACATCTGTGCTCACCTGCCTGGTGGTATACTTGGAAACTACCATTGCATGAAAGTAATTCCCCACATGGCACTGATGGTCAATTTTTGCCTCATATTTCTTCCTTATATTTACAATTGATGGTAATTACACTGGAGTGGGTAAAGAATATACCATTTCAGAAAGGTATTTCATCATCTAAAGACAGCATTTAACTGTCACAGGAATACATTCCAATAATAGTCTGACTGCAGTAGACAAAAGAAGAATTCATGGTTCAGCAGGAAAAAAATCATAGCACTTTAAAACTGATTCCAGTTCAAGCTTTCATTTTGAAAGATGAGATATAGTGACTTGTTGAACGTCACTATTTCTAGCAACTAGAAAGACAGAACAGGAGCTAATGCTGTCTAAAGAAGATAGAGGTTATTTGAGATACTACTGCTGTTCCTATCTGGATCCTGAATAGTGACTTACCTCATATGATAGCACATGCTATGTAATGCCCAAAAATATAAACTAAGCTGTCAAAATTAACAAATTAACATTAAATGATGCAAAAATGAACAGAGAATGTCTGTTTATTAACAGGGCTTAAAGAGGTGTCATTGAGACATTTCAAATGCTAAAAATTGCTGTTCTGCTGTTAATTTCATCATAACTAAAGATTTCCATTTGACTACAGAAAACTGAACTTTGAGTTAGTCATCTCAAGTTATTTGACTTTAGCTGGGAGTTTATGCCTAGTTATTCAAAATATTTATTTCTAACAAAACTTTTAGTCACTAGCCAATATAGACAAGGAACTGTGATGTTTAGAACATAAAAATGAATAAAATTTAACTATGTGAATTAACAAGTGTTTTTGAGTTCTCTCTATGTGTCAGGCACTGTTCTTGGCCCTAGAAAATCGTAATAGCAGTGGCTTACACCTGGGAATATTCCTTGTTGATAAATAAATCCAGAGACTTGATTGGCAGTTCAACTATCACCTCAGGGACCTAGATGGTTTCTCTCCTTCCCCTCCCTTTTATTATGTTGGAATTTTCCTTTGGGCTGTTTGGTGGTCACAAAATACCTGCTTCAGCTCCAGGTCTCACAGGTCAATGTCTTCACAAGACCATGTCCAAAGCATGAAGAATGGGTGTAGTGAGAGAGAAGTCTTCTCATGGAAGCCTCTTTTCAACACACACACACACACACACACACACACACACACCCCACTCCATCCTGCAGCTTCTCAGTCAACTTCCCCTCACATTGGTGTTGACCAGAATAACTTTCTAAGATGTTGGAACTATGCTATAATCTACGTTGTCCAAAATGGTATCCACCAGTGGCATGTAGCTTGTGATCACCTGAGTTATGGCTACACTGACTAAAGAACTGAATGTTTAGTTTTATTTAATTTTAATTAATTAAAATTAAAATTTATACCTAGGCGCAGTGGCTCAAACCTGTAATTCCATCACTTTGGAAGGATGATGTAGGAGGATGGCTTGAGTTCAGGAGTTTGAGACCATTATGGGCAACATAAGACCCCATCCTGTAAAAAAAGAAAATTAGCTGGTCATGGTGGTGTGTGCCCATTTTCCTAGCTACTCAGGAGGTTGAGGCAGGAGGATTGCTTGAGCCCAGGAGTTCGAGGCCACAGTGAGTTAGGATCCCACCACTTCACTCCAGCCAGGGTGACAGATCGAGATCCTGTCTCAGAAAATAAATACATAAATAAATTTAGTTACCCACATGTGTCTAGAGGCTATGTGAAAGGAAAATAAATCTTGGGACCCCAGAATCACTAAGCTAAAGGGAAAAGACAAGCTGGGAACTGCTTAGGGCAAACATGCCTTCCAGTCTATTCAAAGTCATCGCTCTGCTCACCAAGATAAATGCATATCTGATTGCCTCCTTTGGAGAGGCTAATCAGAAACTCAAAAGAATGCAACCATTTGTCTCTCACCTACCTGTGACCTGGAAGCCCCCTCCCTGCTTAAAATGTATAAAGCCAAGCTGTGCCCCGACCACCTTGGGCACGTGTCATTAGGACCTCCTAAGACTGTGTCACAGGCACATGTCCTCAACCTTGGCAAAATAAACTTTCTAAATTAACCAAGACCTGTCTCAGATATTCTGGGTTCACATCTACCATATTGAACAGCCCAGCCATTAATTCTTCTTGGCTAGGACTGGGCCATATGACCACTAACAGAGGCTGAGAAAGTTATTACACCTAGCTCTAAGGGAGAAAAAGTTGCTGCTCTGTGGCAGCAACCAACAGTGTGTGCCATAAAAAGTAAATAAGAGCATCATAGAGCTGATATTAGTGGGGGAGGCTAACAACATAAAAATGTAAACAAATAAGAAAATAAGCTCTGTGCAGGTTTGGACAAGCTGTGAAGATTGGCAAGATTCCATCGAGATAATAAGTCTAGATTCCAGAATAATGCAATAGGGAATAATGGAAGGTGGGAGGGAATGATTAAAGAAGCAGGTAGGCCGGGCGCGGTGGCTCACGCCTATAATCCCAGCACTTTGGGGGGCCAAGGCGGGCAGATCATGAGGTCAGGAGATCGAGACCATCCTGGTTAACACGGTGAAACCCCATCTCTACTAAAAACACAAAAAATTAGCCAGGCGTGGTGGTGGGTGCCTGTAGTCCCAGCTACTTGGGAGGCTGAGGCAGGAGAATGGCGTGAACCTGGGAGGTGGAGCTTGCAGTAAGCCAAGATTGCACCACTGCACTCCAGACTGGGCAATAGAGCAAGACTCCATCTCAAAAAAAGAAGAGGTAAAGAAAAGCTCTCAGAAGCTCATAGTCTGGTATAGAAGAAAGACAGACATGAAAAAAAATCATTAACGATACATATGGATACACACATATTTTATATAACATGTATACTTAGATATACATACTCATTGTTTACACATATAAATATATATATTTAGACACATACCTACACACAGAGTTAATACAGTTTCTCTATTAAGAAAAAAACAAAGCATATTTGTCTATTTCTCTTGACTCTCCTACGAGCCTTACATAACACAGCAAAACAGGATTCGCCGCACAGAATCACTGGAATGTGGTCCATCTACCATCCTTAAAGCAACAGTTGATGCAATACAGTTCTACTGGACAGTGTATGCCTGAGTATGGTTAACAAGTGATTTCTATAGCACATTCTAAAGTAGAACAATTACACACAGTGAGAACTTTCACAGGACCTATTAATTTCTTCAGTTGCAAATGGTGTGTGCTCTTGAGGCCTGAGGGAGGATCAGCAGTAGACAGACCTGTCTGGCGAGAGGCTCTCCGGGCTAGGCTAGCTTAATTCAAGCTTAGATTTTCGTGTGACTGAGGGATAAGAGACAGTTTCAGAAAGTGTCATCCTCTGAGACCTTTGTTGTAACTGTAGAAAGGATTATTTGTCATGTCCTCATAAACTCACGCTGGGATACAACAATAACTCAAGGTTCTGGGCCTTCGAATGACTACAATGCTGAAAAATAGTTTTCTAAAGTTAGTTCCAGTTTTAATACACTAGTGTATGTGATCTATAAAGACCTTTTGTTTTTTTTCAAAGATAGTATGAGTGATTTCTGTGCAACAGTGGCTGAAATGATCCCTATAAGAAAAACATTTTCTCCATATTAATCCTTGGATTCATGGTACCACTTGTGATATCTCTTTTTTTCCTGAAAATTCTGTACTTTTTAATAACTTTTTCAACTACAGTAAAAAGTAAAAAGTAAAAAGAGGACATATACCAAATTGATACTAGTATTAGTGGTAAACATTTCGCAATAGACACATACACTTACTTCAACGATAGACTTCAAAATATTCCCATATTTTAACTTCACATGACTATTTCTGGCTACATCAATATAAATGGTTTTTATGGTTATTAAAAACCATCATATTGCTATATAGGTTGCATATCTTATCTCAAACGCTTGGGATCAAAAGTTTTGTTTTGTTTTGTTTTTGAGACATGGTCTTGCTTTTTCACCAGGCTGGAGTACAGTGGTGATGTCATAGCTCACTGCAGACTTGAACTCCTGGCCTCAAAAGATCCTCCTTGCTTGAGCTCCCAAAGTGCTGGAATTACAGAAATGAGCCACCATAGCTGGCCAGAAGTGTTTTTATGTTGGATTTTGGAATATTTGCATATATATAATGAGATATTCTGGGGGTGAGACCCAGGTCTAAAAACAAAATTCGTTTTTCATATACACCTTATTCACATAGCCTGAAGGCCATTTTATACAATATTTTAAATAATTTTATACATGAAACAAAGTTTGTGTCTATCAAACCATCAGAGAGCAAAGATGTCCCTAGCTCAGCCACCCATGTGGATAATCTGTGGTTGTCTGGCATCACCATCATTCCTGACTCTGAATGTATATGCTACTGATAAGCTATCATTTTCTCACATTTATTCACACATAAGTACTTAACAGTAGAAAACATGACATACCATTAATGCAGGGAAAAAATAAAGTGTTCAGGATAACTAAGCAGCAGAGTTGCATCCCCAGAATACCTCCATCAGTTGTTAAATAATAACAACAACAAGCAACAGTGACGTTCAGTCTCCACCTGCGAGACTGTTTTGATTATATAGTTACTGTACACTGTATTTTACTTTTTTAGGTAAGAAGAAACCTTATAAATAGTTGAAGGACTAGAAAGTGGGTCCTCTGAGGCATTCAGCTGGATGTCTTTTTAAAATGTTTTCTCCAGTCATCTGCCCCATTAACAACTGTTTCTGTCTTAGAAGTCCCTCTTTGATTGTATAAACCAACATGATTTCTTGTTCTATTATGAATGAACATTGCTGTAGTCCTTCAGTAAGCCCATCACAAATTTTCACCTTGTCATTTATAGGCACTTTCTCTTTCATCTTCATTGTCACTGATTATCATGATCATCTTGATTCAAAACCATTTCAGCTACTTCATCATTGGTCAACGAATGAAAAACTGGAGCCTCATTATACATGATAAACATTGTTTGATACTCACTTCTTCCTACTTACAGACAGACATTGGGGGTATATTTTTTGCATGTGTAAGTAGATCAGCCATTATTTTTTTTCTCACTTGACATACACAATCCTTCCAAATCATTACCTTGTTTATCGTCACTGAACATAGTTGCAGGCCAGAGGTTGTGCCAGGCATGCACAACTCTGTCTATAGTTGCTATGTTCCAGGCATAGGCAACAGTATGTATGGCATCCTTCGTCCTAAACTTTATTTTATTTTTTTTTTTTGAGATGGAGTTTCGCTCTTGTCACCCAGGCTGGAGTGCAATGGCATGATCTTGGCTCACTGCAACCTCCGCCTCCTGGGTTCAAGCAATTCTCCTGTCTCAACTTCCCTAGTAGCTGGGATTACAGGTGCCCACCACCACGCCTGGCTAATTTTTGTATTTTTTAGTACAGATGGGATTTCACCATGTTGGTCAGGCTAGTCCTGAACTCCTGACCTCAGGTGATCACCTGCCGCGGCTTCCCAAAGTGCTGGGATTACAGGTGTGAGCCACTGCGTCTGGCCTCATATTAAACTTTTTTTGAAAACCTCCACACCCATTCTTCTGTTTATTGCTGCTAGAATGCTGTTCAAGGAAGTATTTTTATATTTATCCTTCCATGCTTTAAGGATACCCTGGTCACATAGCTGAATTAATAAAGTCACATTTGGGGAGAAGTACATGGCATAAACATGATTTTTGATAAGAATTTCAGCTAGTGAATAAGCAGAACAGTTGTCAAGGAATATAAAACCTTGTAGTCGTCATCCATTTCAGCTTTCCTGCAGTGAGTGTATGCCTCTGGTACAAAATGTCTGTGAAATCAATCAGAAAAGAGGTCATTGGTGGTCCATGCCTTTTTGTTAGCAGAATAATGGACTGGTAAGAAATTCACTACTTGAAAAAAAGAGAGGACAAACTTTTGCCTATCACAGCAAGTTTACACTTATGCGTGCCTGCGACATTAGCACATCCCAGCAGAGTTATTCTGTCCTTGGCATTTTTAATTCCTATAGAGGCTGTCTCATCTGCCACAGTCAGCGTCTTTCTGGGGCAATAATGCCAAAATAGTGATGTTTTTGTCAGCATTATAGACTTGTTCTGGTACCCAATTTTCATCAGCGATGATATGGGCAAACTCATTAATGACTTTTTCCATAACTTTCTGATCAGCAGACACTTTATCACCACAAATCCTTAAACATTTAATGCTGTGTCTTTGCTTAAACATCTGCAACTACCCTGTTGAACAGTCACAGTTCCTTTCAATTTCCAATTCATTGTGATAGATCTTTGCTTGTTTCATGATCAGCATACCATTAAGCGGCATGTGGTCACTGTGATGCTGATGGATCTACTTTTTCAATTGAGATCTTCATATTTTGCATCATACAATGTTTTTCTATTTTTCATTTACTTGTGTTTATCACTTTTAGCATAGATCTTCAACAATTTATCCTTCTGTTTCTTCAGATTACACATGGCAGCCACTCTGTCACCATACTTTTCTGTAAGAAATTTCATACCTACACCACTGTCCAGTTTCTTTAACAACTGGACATAATAAATGCTTCTTTTTCTTATTGCTGATACCCACAGGATTAACTGCAGGCTTTTTTTGATATTTCTTTTTTTTGTTTTTTTGGAGATGGAGTCTTGCACTGTCACACAGGCTGGAGTGCAGTGGTGCAATCTTGGGTCACTGCAACCTCCATCTCCTGGATTCAAGCGATTTTCCTGCCTCAGCCTCCCGAGCAGCTGGGATTACAGGTGCCCGCCACCACACCTGGCTAATTTTTTGTATTTTTAGTAGACACGAGGTTTCATTATGTTGGCCAGGCTGGTCTCAAACTCCTGACCTTGTGATTTGCCCTCCTTGGCTTCCCAAAGTACTGAAATTATAGGTGGGAGCCACTGTGCCTAGCCTGATATTTCTTTATACCAAAAATATCTTTACACCACAGAGCAAAGAGAAAGAAAAAACAACAACAACAAAAAACAAAAAAAAGCAAACCCACAGTGAGTAATGCATGTAGATAAAGTCCCCATGTAGGCATTGTGGGGAACTCGACCTTGGCAAATCCAGTCTGCACACGGGCCATTTGATTACCTTTGGGGCGCACGCTTGCATGGGGGAATCTGGGCATGCCCTGAAAAGATATATATCAGTAGAAAAAGGCCGGGAGGGTCTTTTTTCCCTTGGGGATGCTAGTAAACTGCGTAGCGTGTCTGCATTTTGATGGTGACTCATCACATGTGGTCAGGTGTGGGGTTTTCCACTTGAGGTATTACTTGTCGGAACTTCAAAAGTTTTGAATTTTGGAGCATTTCAGGTTTTGGATTTTCGGATTAGGGATGCTTAATGCTCAATCTGTAGTAAGGTTTTATCTTAATCAAAAAGCAGATAATAATTTTGTTAGGGAATAATAGTTCTTTAGATAAATTCAAGAGAAATGTGATCCATTTCCCCTACCTTAACACAGAGGCACCAGTTTGTCTCCTAAGGTTATTTCTAGATCTGAAGTCACTTAATGGTGGTGCTAATCTCCCACTTTTTCTTCCCATCATACTGTCTGGGTTTGTGTTGTTCAACACCAACAGCGTAGCCACTGGGTATTTAAATTCAAATGTCAATTAATTAAAATGAAATGAAAAATTTACTTCTTATTGCATACTATCTACTTTCCACACACGATGTAGCCACAGTTGGCCACCATATTAGACAGTAAAGAACTAGAACAGTTATACAATCACAGAATGTATTATTAGACAGCACTGGACATTGTTGGGTTGGGCAAATGAACTGCTATTCAAATTTAATACAATAGTGTATGATAAATGGAGACCATTTATTTACTTCCCATTGAGAAAGCTCTAGTCAGATAAATAGATTCCTGGAAATTGGTCCCTAAGATAAATTTTGCAGGGGCCAGAGGCAGTAATGCCCTTAGACTCAAGCAAGAAAAACCGTGCTCTGGGCCCTCCATTTTAGAGGACACCAACCTGACTCTTCTTATGGGATGAAAAATCTCCAGGCTAGCACCCAAAGCCTGGGTACCACTATGTCCCCAAGACCCAGGACCCTGGAATTCCCTGACTGATGTTACCAAGGCCACTTCTTGGCCCTGAGCTAGCTTCCTCTGAGAACTGTCCTCCCAATGAAGGACCCAACAACTGGTATAGGCACACCTGGGCTCGAGAGGCAGACAAAGGGTGGCTGGTAGAAAGTGTGAACAGAACTTGGTTTTGTGGGCTGCAGTGTTCACACACAGGTACAAAAATCCCTTCTTGTCCTTGAAGACAGCTGGGCACAGGACGCAAAGGCGGTGAGGGTGTACAGGCCAAAGATTTGGATCTGACTCTTTCCCACATGCTGTGTTTCAGGGAGAAACTCCAAAGTGTCTGAGAATCCTGCTTACAAACCTTCCAGGTTGTAATGGAGGTAATTTCTCAAAGCAGGAGCACAGAACATACTTTATTAGCATCATAGAATCCTTGTAAAATTTCAAACATAGGGTAGGTAAGCCCTGGGCTTGCAAATGTTAGGGCGAGGCTAGAAGTCAGAGTAATCAATTCTGTTAGGGTTTCTTGGAGGGTTCTCTCATTATTGCCCGAACTGGTGAACATCTCAGGTATCTTTGCCTGTCAAATTTCTTTCAAAAGGCAGCCTTTCTAGTGAGGTCCAGATGCATCCTCTAGAGTCTATCGCTGTTGTCGCTGAAGGCCAGAAACAGTTTCAGATTGTTCACCGCATTGAAGAGGAACCTGTTTCCTGGCTCGAGTGTATTTGGGACAAATGAGACTACCACAATGAGGTGAGAAGGCGATTCCTTCCGAAACACTTGGTTTTGGGTACTTTCCCCATAGGGATGCTCAGGGAAATTCCCTGCTCTTCTCTCTACTCCATCCTCCGGGTCAGGCTCCTTGGGCCACATGGGCAGTCTCCAGGAGCGCACAGGACGGCTTTGTCCTGTGCCCGTGGTGCAAGCGCGGTGACGGCGAAGGGAAACGAGCAGAAGAGTGGCCACCGCGGCTGGAGTTTGGACTCGAACTTTCCTTGGCCCTCTCTACGAGTTACCGCCTTCCCGCGGGCTCCCCACAACTCCTGCCCGGAGGCCAAGGCCCGGGCGCGCACCGGGTCGGAGTCGGGCTCGGCAGGCCCCGAGAGCGTGCGCCTCCTCTCCGGACTCCCGGGCAGCCGCAGACACCGGGAGAGCAGGAGAGCCGGGGAGGAGGAGGGGCAGGGGCGGAGGCGGCCGGCGGCGGCGGGCGGGGAGGAGCCGCCGCGGGTCCTGGCCAGGGGAGGAGGCGGCGGCGGCGGCGGAGGAGGAGGAGGCGGTGCTCGCGCCGGGCGGTAGAGCAGCGCAGGGACCCGTGCGGCCGTGACCCCCGGCTCCCTCGAGGCCCAGCGCAGCCGCAGCGGACAAAGGAGCATGTCGGCGCCGGGGAGGGCCCGTCCTCCGGCCGCCATGAGGCTCCGGGCGCCGCTGAGCCCGCGCCGCGCTCCTGCCCGCCCGGACTTCGGGGCGGCCCGCTAGGCCAGTGCGCCGCCGCTCTCCCCGCAGGCCCCGGCCCGCAGCATGGAGCCACCCGGACGCCGGCGGGGCCGCGCGCAGCAGCCGCTGCTGCTGCAGCTCTCCCTGTTAGCGCTGCTAGCGCTGCTGGGAGGTGGCGGTGGCGCCGCGGCGCTGCCCGCCGGCTGCAAGCACGATGGGCGGCCCCGAGGGTCTGGCAGAGCGGCGGGTGCCGCCGAGGGCAAGGTGGTGTGTAGCAGCCTGGAGCTCGCGCAGGTCCTGCCCCCAGATACTCTGCCCAACCGCACGGTCACCCTGTGAGTATTTCCCGGGACGCCCGGTCCTGTGCCGCTCGGCTTTTTCTTACTTCTCCGCTCAACTTTGGAGAGGGGTCCTGCCGGCACCCACGCGCCTTTGTGTGGAGCTGTAGGTAGGGGGTGGTGCTAGGAAAGACCTCGTGTGCTTGGCATGGGTGCAGTTCAGGGAAAGGCAAGCGAATCTGCGTCTGAGCTGCCTCTCAGCTCCACTAGTTTCCAAAGTAAAGTTTTCGGGTTCTCAGGCGCGCCCCGCGCTGTCCCGGGCGCAGCGCTTTTGGGCTGTGCGGTGTGCCACGTGAGGATGCAAGTAAACAAGCAGTCGACAGAGTTAAAGCTCATTCATTCTGGGCTTGGGCTTCCAGAAAACACAATGCTTGATTACAAGCGCCAGTCCTTCTGCTTCTTTGCAAATTAAGTTACACTTACGTGGTAGAGTTTACAAAACACAAGGACTGTGTGCGAGCCGAAACCCCAAGACGCTTGCTTTGCCTTTTGCTATCTTAGTTTTATTACAGTTAAAGAACACTTTTTAAGATAGAGTTGTTATTAAGGGCTGGAAACATTTCAGATCAATCTGTTTATGTACCTTGCAGTCCCGTTTTCGTGTCTGTGGGGGCTCATATTTAAAAGCCAGGAACTTTGGAATTGAATACTGTGGGTTTATTGAGCCTTCCAACTCGAGGGATTTTTGATTTTCGGATTGAGTTTCCACCTGGAAGGAAAAATTTTGGTAACTCACTTGTGCTGGGATTCACGGTTCAGTTTTGGAAACGTAGTTCTGCCAATTCTAGCTGAACAGTTGGCCCCAGTGACTGTCGAGTTTGTTTTCAGAAGGATGAATTGGTTTGGAAAGTTTTGAGTCTAAGTGTTTCTCATGGGTATTTTGTTCAATTGAAATGTGAGTCCCTTGGCTCGGGGTTCCTTTATGTTGTTTTGGTTGGTTTCCTAAAAAAAGAATCAAGGCAGCCACTATACAAACATGAATGCAAGGGCCGCAGCATGATCTATGAAAACACTTAAAGTATCGTTTTAAATGTAACCCAAATTCAGCAGGAGTATATACAGGTAGGCCAGGTATACATTTCATTACTAACACCTTTGTTTACCCTTCATTTCCATTTTTTGAGTTAGGAAACATTCAACCATGCAAACTGTGTCTATGTGTCTGTTTATGGAGGCCTGAAGATGGGTGAGAGAGTTTTTGTTTTGTTTGACTCCTTTACTAACACGTTACCATTTGGTGGTGGCAGCAGTTATATTTATGTATTTCTTAGCCAGATTCTTTGAAGTGGAAATTTTCGGTATGGGACTTCAATTACAGTGCAAGTGGAGAAAATTCCAATGTTGGAGGAGATTTTCTTTGTTACTCTGCAAAAATTAGTCATCATGCAGTTGTGTTATAAACATTTAGGTTTGGGGTCAGTTAGTGGCATTTACGTTGACTCATGTTTAGGTGCAGTTTTTCTGACCTAAAAGTGTCAACAATTCCAGCTGGATTGGGTCAACTACTAGTAAATTGCTGATGTTGCTTTGCAGAAAAAAATAGGGGATATGGTGGTAAATTGATTTTCAGTATATTATCGATTAAACTATTTTACTACTTTTTAATGAACTGGTTAAAATATAAGTATGAAATGTCATTTTAATCCAGGTTTTTTTTTTTTTTTTTTTTTTTTTTTTTTTGCCTGAAAGCTTTTTAGATGAAAATAAAATTAAGGTTGGGCATGGTGACTTACACCTGTAATCCCGGCACTTTGTGAGGCCAAAGCGGGTAGATCACTTGAGGTCAGGAGTTCAAGACCAGCCTGGCCAACGTGGCGAAACCCTGTCTCTACTAAAAATACAAAAATTAGCCAGGCGTGGTGGCGTGTGCCTGTCATTCCAGCTACTTGGGAGGCTGAGGCAGGCGAATCACTTGAACCCGAGAGGTGGAGATTGCAGTTAGCCGAGATCACACCACTGCACTCCAGCGTGTGTGACAGAGTGAGACTCTGAGCCAAAAAAAAGAAGAAAAGAAAATTAATAAAATTAATTTAGTGAATGGGAAGAAGATGCTATTAAGGATCAATTAAAGCTGTTCTGCGGGTCGTGGTGGCTTACGCCTGTAATCCTAGCACTTTGAGAGGTGGAGGTGGGTGGATCATCTGAGGTCAGGAGTTAGAGACCAGCCTGGCCAACAAGATGAAAACCCATCTCTACTAAAAATACAAAAAATTAGCGGGGCGTGGTGGCGGGCGCCTGTAATCCCAGCTACTCGGGAGGCTGAGGCAAAAGAATTGCTTGAACCCGGGAGGCAGAGTTTGCAGTGAGATGAGAAGGCACCATTGCGCTCCAGCCTGGGTAACAAGAACGAAACTCCGTCTCAAACAAAAAAAAAAAAAAAAATGAGGCGTTATTCTGGCTGAAGAGGGTTCAAGGTATATGAGTCCCCCGTAGAGGGGTCTTGTGGGCCATTTTCGTCATTTTACTGGGGAAAGAGAGTTACTGTAGATAAGGGACTCACCAGAATTCTCATAGTAGAGCAGCATCTGAGTCCACATCCCAGATGCTGAACCCAGATTGCAGTTCAGATGCTTTCTCATTCCTTGCCTTGCCTTCATCTTAGTTGAGCACAGTTTTTGTTGAGCGGCCCCTAGGTAGTAGGTAGCGTGTTGAGGTTTGGACTGTGTGTTAGTGCCTAGGGCTACTGCAGATTACTATGGACTTGGTGGCTTGAAACAACAAATTTATTCTCTCTGGAGGCCATAAGTCCAAAATGTATTAGCAGGGCCATGCTGTCTCTGAGGACTTTAGGAATAATTCATGCTTGCTTCTCTCATCCTCTGGTTTCCCTTGGCTTGGGGCAGCATCACTTCTGTCTCTGCATCTGTCTCCCCTTGGCCTTCTCCCTGTGTGTCTGTGTGTCTCAGGTCCTCTCCTTTCTCTTTTAAGGATACCAGTCATTGAATTTAGGGTCCACCCTAGGTCCAGGATGATCTCATCCCGAGATCCTTTAATTAAATACATCTGCAAAGACCCTGTTTACAAATAAGGTCATGTTAAAAGGTCAGGACTTGGACATTTCTTTATATGAGACACTGTGCAGCTCACGACAGTATACAAATAAAAACATGGTCTTTCTTCTCCAGGAACTTACAGATATTTGGGGAGAAAGATTCATGACTAAGTCTCAGAACAGTATGGTCAATGCTCTATTACCAGGGTGCACATGTAGCAAAAGAAACCCAGAGGAGGGCAACCAAGGCCTTCTTCTCCCTCAATCTAGTGGGATTGGGGATCCTGAACCAATTCTGGAAAGAGGACTCTGGGGCGGGCGCGGTGGCTCACACCTGTAATCCCAGTACTTTGGGAGGCTGAGATGGGCAGAACACTTGAGCCCAGGAGGTCAAGACCAGCCTGACCAACATGACGGAAACCCCATCTCTACTAAAAATACAAATATTAGCCGGGCGTGGTGGCTTGCACCTGTAATCCCAGCTACTAGGAAGGCTAAGGCAGGAGAATTGCTTGTACTCGGGAGGCGAAGGTTGCAATAAGAAAGAAAAAGATAACTGTGAAGAAAACGGTGAGGGGACAAGGGGAGGAAATGATGGGGTTGGAAGTGGGGGACCCCAGGTGCCCACGGGTTTGGAGAGGACAGTATCTGGTTATGCTCTGTGCAGTTGGTGTTGCTGGAATGTCAAAGGTAAGTGTTTAGTGCCCAGGGTGGTCAGAGAGGAGTCTGGAGGGGCCAAGCCGAGGACGACCAGGCTCCCTGGTTTGAGCCTTTATCACTTAGGTGTGGCAAGGCGTTTTCAGCTGAGTTGTGATGTGGCCACAGAGAGGAAAATTAACTGATGGGAACTGGGAGAATGGCAAAGGTGGGATAGAATTTATTTTTTTTAATCATGAAAAATAAAGCTATTTCTGTTTAGTGGATGAACTGGTCTTCATCGTAGCCTAAAAGACCCTTCAACAGTATTGATGAACAGCACTTGTTTCTGTAGCTATGCTTAAAGAAAGGTCTGGCAGAAATCCTAGGCTTAACTGTGTGTTCCCCGTGTCTCAGGTAGACTTTTATATTGAGGGATTAAACTGCTTCTGTTATTAACACACAAATTGAACAAAAATTTACCTGCATTTAATGTTTTCGTTGAAAATATACTTATTTACTGTATTTCTGTGGTTTATATTAAATCTTGCTCAATAATGTAAGTTTTGAAAGTTCTGAGAATTTCATTTGATAGAAAGTTTTACGAATTTATCACTGCCTTTCTAAATGTGGGTTCCTTGTGATGCTACATGGTGATTCTAGACAAATAAAAATATATACAAAAATTACTTGTAATTTGTCAGATAACTTCCAGGTTTTTCTCAGACTAACACACTAAAATAGTGCGTAGAGTTTTGGTTTTTCATGTTTGTTATCAAAGAACTAATAATTATTTTGGACATCGCCCGTGTTGCTCAGTACCAAGGAAAGAAATGCTTGTATTGTTCAGAAGCTTACATCTAGTTGGGAGGACGGATTTGCACAATAGGAAGCAGACATTTAGGGAACCATTAAAAGACTATCCCTCATTAAGTAATAAATCCTGTGCTGGAGACTGTTTCAGTGCTTCAGGAAGCCCAGACAGGGGAGAGATCAGTGTGGCTAGGGAGTCATTGGAAGGTATTTTATTTTCCTGGAGAAGTTAGGACTTGAGCATGGCCTAAAGGAGGGGAAGGATTGGATTGAGTGGGGAGATGGCATTCGGGAGGAAGGGTGGCAGGTGGTGGCTGGCCCACTTGAAGTGGAGAGACTGTATCGGGCGAATAGTGGAGAGAGCTTTTGGAACCATTTGCCCGTATGTGGTATTTCAAACACAGGCCTGGTTGGCGTCAGTTAGGAGAGAGTGCACAGAGGGGAGAGGAGGTGGCCCAGGCAGAACCACACTGGAACATGGAGGAACATGAACAGGAGTCTGAGAAGGAGCCTCTGCAGAGGCTGTGGGGAGCACCAGGGGAGAATCTCATCCCGGAAGCTAAGAGAAGTTTACGTGTTAAGGCTGGAATGGCCTTTCCAGTTGACATGTTGAGAGATTAAGCCAGAAAGACAAAGGAATAGACAGCACTGGATTTGATGTCCCGGAGTCTGGTGCCCTCCATGAGCAGTGTCCACGTATCACAGGTGAGTAAGCCAGGTTGGGTGGCCTGAAAAGAGAAATGGGAGCACAGATGAAGGGTTTGGCTTTTGATGGCAGCAGGGAAGCTCATTCTCCACATGTGTAGTCAATGCACCAAATAGGAATAACTGAATCACAGCCTGAGAATGACTGTATGGCAGATGACGTATCTGAATGTGGTTTGGAGTTCCAAGCTAGGGAGCCTGGGAGTGGCCCACCCGGAAAGTCATTTCTTATCTATGAGGAACACCTGAGTCTCCATCTTGTCCCATGGAACATGGACCATATGGGGGATCAAGGCCCTTTGGGGTTAATTGAAGGTTGCCAGGTGGAGACTGTTGGGGAAGGTGCTAAGTGAAGATGCTGCTGCGTGAACTGCATGCTTTTTTTTTTTTTTTTTTTTTGAGATGGAGTCTTGCCCTGTTGCCCAGGCTGGAGTGCAGTGGGATGATCTCGGCTCACTGCAACCTCCGCCTCCCAGGTTCAAGCGATTCTCCTGCCTCAGTCTCCTGAGTAGCTGGGATTACAGGTGCAAGCCACCACGCCCGGCTGATTTTTTTGAATCTTTTGTAGAGGCGGGGTTTCACCATGGTGGCTAGGCTAGTCTTGAACTGCTGACCTCGTGATCTGCCCGCCTCGGCCTCCCAAAGTGCTGGGATTACAGGGGTGAGCCACCGCTCGCGGCTGTGTGCTGCATGCTTTTTGCAAGTTGCGAGTTTCTCTGCTCAGCCCGTAGCCACTGGGGCATGCAGTTCTCCTGTTCAGCCCACCAGCACTGAACTCTCTCCCCTGCATGTAAGCCCTCAGTGAGACTCCATGTTCTGTTCACTAGCTCTGGGTTTCTTCTTCTTGAACCTGGTGCAATCCCTTCTGGAGTGGGTAGGGGTTCAGCACAACACCTTGTCATGGGAGAAAGGGGTGTCAAGGCAGGCAGGAGGGCATTGGGGCGCAGGTGGGAGGAAGAGGGAATTCTGGCCCCATTGCTTCTATTTTCTCAAAGACATCTAGGCAGGGCGAGGGAAAAAGGGGCCAAGAGGAAGGGGAAAGAGAAGAGAAATGGTTCTTTTGGAATGTGGACCTACTGGGGATGGCAGAAAAGTCAGCAGGGAGGATCTTTTTCCAGTTTTGCCTTCTGGTCTGATTCAAAGGGAGATGGTCATTGCAATTGTTTTTCTCCACCTGGATTCAGCCTAGCGATGGGAATCCTTGGGTGTGGCCAGGTTGCTTCTTTGCCAGGTGAGTGCAGCCAAGGGAGAGAGGAGCAAAGTGATTATAATCTGTAGGCCAGCAAGATGCCGCGGCCTGAATTCTCACCAGCAGAGCCACTGGATCAAGAGTAAGATTGTTATCTTTGAATGCAAAATCTTACATATGTCTGCAGCCTGATTTCTTAACACCCAGCACGGATTACTTTTTCCATGGACATTGGTTGAGGCGGTGTTATGTTGTAAACACAGTGCCCAGTGGTTCAGGGTTAAAATAATCCAAGGGTCAGTCTTTTAAACAAACTCTTCGTTTCACCAAAGTGTGCCTCTCAGTGTCCCCTGAGCAGAGTTTATACTGTGCTTCCTGTGTGCCTTTGCTAAGACACCTTTGCCTTGGAATCCCAGTCTGGGAAATTCTGGGATATTCTTTAATACCCAACTCGGTTGCTACGAACTCTTCACTGTTCTGGCATTTTGATTCTTCCCTCTCTGAACCCAGGTAGCTATTAGTGTTTGTGCTCTTGTGTCGCTTTCTATGATACTGGTGCTGCTCTCAGAATGCACATACCCTTGAAAGCAAGGACTGTGACTTCTCACAGCGCCTCGAGTATGGGTGGGTACGTAATTGTTCTTTATGGGCAAGAGTAATGCTAACAGAGATACGACTAGGTGGTGGAAAAGCGGGAAAATTGGGGGATAGAAGGCGGCTGCAAATTCACAGGTTTACCTTATTATAGCAAATGAGAACATATGTTTGTTTAGTTTGTTAGTTTGTTAGGTTCAGCTGTGGGATCCCTGATTCAAGGATGGGTATATTCAGTCTATCTGCAGTCACATGTGATCTACTTGATCTTATGTGTGTGGCAAGCACACACATATAGACTGTGTTGGGAAGTGGCTTGAATTCCTACCAGGAATGTTGCTCAGAAATCTTGCAGGATTGGGGGCACAGTTTGGCATTTGGTCCGTGAATGCAAGTCGTAAGCTTTTCTGATATGAGACATGATTGCGTATCACCCAGCCTCAAAATCCTGTTGTTTCTTGCCTGCTTGGAGTCCTCCAGCACCAGGAGAGCACATGAGAGAAGTTGGTGGGTTTGGCAAGATACCAAGGCCCCAAACAAATGAATATGGTAATGTTTGGTGAGGTTGCTCCCAATGCAGCTCCAGCTTCTGTTCCCAGGAGCCTGTAAAGATGGTTTAAAAAAACAGACAAAGACAGAAGTAAAAACTCCTGAAAGTAACTCAGAAAATGACACGGGATGAAGTTTCTTAGACTATTCAATGACTTGTTTCTCCATTCGGCTGCTTCTCAGAAAGAGTTGTTTACTGGCTTGATGCTATGGAGGAATCTTCACTCCAGAGAACACAGCTAATGTATTGTATCAACATTTTTCTTATAAACAAAGATTAGAATACAGAGTTCTTTGAGAATTAGTAGCTTATTTTATTTATTTTATTTTTTTGAGACGCAGTCTCACTCTGTCGCCCAGGCTGGAGTGCAGTGGCACGATCTCGGCTCACTGCAAGCTCCGCCTCCCGGGTTCACGCCATTCTCCTGCCTCAGCCTCCCGAGTAGCTGGGACTACAGGTGCCCGCCACCGCGCCCGGCTAATTTTTTTTTTGTATTTTTAGTAGAGATGGGGTTTCACCGTGTTAGCCAGGATGGTCTCAATCTCCTGACCTCGTGATCCGCCCGCCTCGGCCTTCCAAAGTGCTAGGATTACAGGCCTGAGCCACTGTGCCTGGCTGAGTGCTAGTAGCTTATTAACTCAGTTTTTGCAAAGATTAGGAAGCTATAAATGCAAACTTGCTCAATAAGTTTTTAATGTAAAACAATATAATTTTAATGCTTGATGTATGATTTAGCTTGCATTTATGTTCAAATACAGACAATTTTATTTATTTTATTTTATTTTATTTTTGAGACAGAGTCTCGCTCTGTCTCCCAGGCTGGAGTGCAGTAGCGTGATCTCGGCTCACTGCAAGCTCCGCCTCCCGGGTTCACGCCATTCTCCTGACTCAGCCTCCTGAGTAGCTGGGACTACAGGCGCCCACCACCGTTCCCGGCTAATTTTTTGTATTTTTAGTAGAGACGGGGTTTCACCGTGGTCTCGATCTCCTGACCTTGTGATCCGCCCGCCTCGGCCTCCCAAAGTGCTGGGATTACAGGCGTGAGCTACCGCGCCCGGCTAATACAGACAATTTTAATCTGAAGAGGGAGCTTTATAAAAGTACACTATTCCTCCCAAGGTTTTTTATTTCTGTCTTGACTAAAGTTTCAGAAATGTTGCATGTCTAGTAAGGCAGTTACGTATGTGTAGAGGGTAGAGTGGGACAGAGATGAGGTAGGTGCCTCCCAGAAGGTACATGTCTGTCTTGGCCACTTTTAGTACCACGCTGAGCACGTTGCAGATACTAAGCTTTGCTTTTGTCTGGTGTTTTTTTTTTTTTTTTTTTTTTTTTTTTTAAGATAGGGTTTCATTCTGTCACCCATGCTGGAGTGGAGTGGCGCGATCTTGGCTCAGTGTAACCTCTGCCTCCTGATCTCAAGCGATTCTCATGCCTCAGCTTCGTGAGTAGCTAGGACCACAGGCACACACAACCATGCCTGGCTAAGTTTTGTATTTTTGCTAGAGACAGGGTTTTGCCACATTGGCCAGGTTGGTCTCGAACTCCTGACTTCAAGTGATGTGTGTATCTTGGCCTCCCAAAGTGCTGGGATTACAGGCATGAGCCACTGTGCCTGGCCTTCTTTTGCTTTTCATCCAGCAAAGTATTTCTTGTCCTCAGATCTTTCCTGTTCAGGGCCTGAAGGGTAAAAATGGAAGGTTTAAGAGGTTGATAGAAAAATACTCCAGCACCCTCCTACTTCTCCCCTGCATCTTCAACACCCTGGTCTTTTTGTTCTTATTTGTCTGCAAATGAGTCCCAGGGTAAAGCTGTGCCTTCCTGCATACACTATGGGCTGGCCAAACACCAAAACTTTCACTTTTGGTATTTACTCTTCTCCAGTTGCATTCTTGATAATTTGTACCCTAGTTTCCTATATTTGTATCCTAAACTTGCTTTTGCATTCATTTAGCAAATAGTTATTCCGTGCCACCCTGCTTGTGGATGTATGTGACTTCTTATCTCTGGGCTTGACTTTTCTTTTGGTCTATTAGACCAGTTTTATCTTAGTCTTGTACCTCTTCCTAGAGCTCCACCTCTTGCATTCTAGCTATTCAATATCTGTCATACCTCCCCTCGGTTAGATGTGACCCTCTAGCTCTTTTTGATGTGATTTAATCTGCATCTTCCTCTGTTGTTATAATCTGCTAAAACAGCAGGGGGATAACTGTGGAATTTTAGAAATTCTTTTTTTTTTTTTTGAGACAGAGTCTTGCTCTGTCGCCCAGCTTGGAGTGCAGTGGTGCAATGTCTGCTCACTGCAACCTCCGCCTCCCAGGCTCAAGCGATTCTCCTGCTTTAGCCTCCCGAGTAGCTGGGATTACAGGCGCCCACCACCACGCCCAGCTAATTTTTGTATTTTTAGTAGAGACAGGGTTTCATCATCTTGGCAAGATTAGTTTTGCTCAAATGATCTGCCCGCCTCAGCCTCCCAAAGCACTGGGATTACAGGCATGAGCCACCATGCCTGGCCAGAATTTCAGAAATTCTAAATGGGCAACGGGAGTTTCTAAAGGAGAATTTGCAGGACGGTTTTAAGAACAACCTAAAGGGACTGATGGATCTTTTTGCTCTGTGACCATCATTGCTTTTTTCCCCATGTCCCACTGCTGGGCACAAAACCTTTCTTCCATCTAGAATGTCTTAGATTTGCTAGGTGACTCACACAGTCACCTACATTATTTATGGCATTTCTAGCCAAAGTTTTTCATGCCATGACACAGATAGACAATGATGATGTGTGCACTGGAGTGAAATGGTGAAGGATATTCCTGGCCAGAGCCCTTTGCACTAGGCTTGCATCCATCCAAGTCCCATGGTCAGAGGAGTAGTTGTCCCTACCTTCCTGTAACCTGGTTGGTCAGTTTGCAGTTGAGGTTTTCAACCTTGCATTTGAATCAACAGAAAGCATTAAAAGTTCAGATGCGTGGGCCACAGACCTCATGTTCTGATGTATTGTTCAGGGATGGGGGCTGGACGTTGGTATTTTTTCAGAGCCCTGTGGGATGGTTCTGATAACACCTAGGTTGAGAACCTGCTGCTTAGTAGCCCAGGGACCTGAAGGGTTAACCCTAGTCACCATCTGTCATCTGCCACAACAAAAGAAGGTAGAAGAAAGAGCACAGGAGCCAACTGAGGGCAGCTGCCTCATGAGGGAGGGAGGGGCTGGTCCAAGCAGAGAAAAGACGATGAAATCAAGAGACATTTCTAGGACAGAGAGCTGAGAGCTTCAGGACAGGGCCTTATAGAAGCCAAGAAAAACGACTACTGGTAAAGCAGAGGGTGACGTGCTGAAGCCAGGGTTAAGGACAATAGGTTTCAGAGATGTATTGTGGAGTTAAATGAATAAAATGAGAGGGTCTCACAGCAGCAAGCGTCAGTCCAACAGTACTTGAGGGCACCTTGGAGAGACACGAGATTTTCTTTCTCCGGGCACATAGCTTTGTTGTCAGGCTGCAGAACTGAACTAACTCGGGTATCAGGCATTTGGTAGTTTCTTTTAGCGCCTCATCATTTCAGATGAATGACATTCTTGGTTATTAATTTAAATAAAATTTTTAAAACTCACATTTTTTGTCTTTTTTTTTCTTTCCCCTATTTTGCCTTCTGAAGTTTAATTTGCATAATGTTTGAATTGTGCACATTTGCAATCTTTTGTTCTTGAGTACTCACCGTGGTTGGGGGCAGGTCTGTAGAATTGGGTGTCACACACAGAGAAGGCTAAATTATCCATCACCCTCACCATGGACAGTTTAGGTTTCACTCTATTTAGAATTTTTATTAAGCCCTTTTTATGATTCTCTCTGAAGACAGCGCTATGATAAGCATGAGAAAATATTTTGTAAAGATGCTAACTCTGTATGTAAAAGTGCTGTCCCCCACCTATTCAAGAATTGTACTTGAAGGCTAAGATGTCTCCACACAAGAACAATAAATGTGCCCCTACTAAGGCTAGGGGGATGTAGAGGTTCCCTTAAGTTGTCTAAGCTCCTCAGTCTCAGTGCCATTCTCTACCCTCTTCCTAAGCACTGGACATCATACACAGTATGTGATTAGTAAATGCGATCGGTAAATGTTCATGAATTAAATTCACTCCCGATATGGGGACATTTCTCAGTTAGAATACATGGTTCCAAGTATGTGACCTGGTCCTATATCTAGAATGTCAGTTCTGTTGAGGTATTGGAGACTCTGTTTCCTCATGTATCCGTAGCACCTACTATAGTGACAGGCGTTTAACATCCACTGCTACCATGGCCTTGTATTGTGGGTGGAATAGTAGAAAGCAGGTTGTACATTGTGCCTCCTTCTATGTAATTGAAAGAAAGAGCAACTATGGAGATGTAACTGTAAGGCAGGTTCTTTAACATAGTTGTTAAAATGTTCTTTCTTTAAGCCTGCTTGGATCTAAGTCTAATTAAATTGATTCATTTCCCATCAAGATAAGACTTAAAAGCATTCTTTGTTTTATTGTGCAATTCTTCCTGATTCTTTTCTTATGAGAAAGGCAAAGAGAGATTGACTACTGGTGTATTCATCTCCAGGGCAGTGTTTAAGATGGATATCCTTTCTATTAGATTTATTATTATTTTTAATCTGCTGTTTGTTTGTTTTAAATGAGACCAAATGTAAACTCTTCCTTTGTGACCAAAATGCAGTTAGAATTCTAAAGTCTTCCCAGTAACCTGGAAGTGCAGTCTACCGCAGTGGACAGTGTTACGCCGGCTCTTCCATTCCTTGGGACCACCTCCTACCTCGTGTTTGCTTGCATTATGACAGCTGTCATACTGTTTTGGAATTATTTATTTACAACCCTAGTTCTCCTACCAGATTGTAGACTCTTGATGGCCATATTTATCTCTGCATCCCTAGTGTCTAGCATGTAAGCACTCAGTAAATCTTTGTACAAAGAGGTCTCATTTTTCTTACTGTTTTTTTTTTTTTTTCCTAAGTAGTACTGGGCAGAATCTTGCATTATTCTTATGCAGGATGAATCTGTCATGGATAAACTTGAAACTATTCAAAGCAACATAACCAACATACAAGGTCAAGGCTTAAACTTCCACTCTTCATCTGATAGTAAAAAGTGTCTTTTACCCAGATTTTTTTTTTTTTCATTTCTTGATCCAGTTCCCACCTCTTGAGAAGTCATTGCTTTTCTGTTTTCTATTTTGAACTCCTCCCCCAGTTTGTGATGTTTCTCGTTATTGCACATAGCCACTTCCTTTCCTCTGTTATAAAAGCTCCTGTCCCCAAAATACTCCCTTGCAGCACCATGATTGAGTGACCACTCTTTCCTAAGTGAACTTCTTGAAAACTAGCGTGAATCCATCCTCTTCATTTCCTTACCTCTTATTTCAGTTTCAGCCTATTGCTGTCTAGCGTATATCTGCCATTCTGCATGTGATATATCTCAATGCCTGTCCTAATTTCCAGCATTCCACCTTGTATGTGGCCTATACACCGCCGTCTTCTGTCCCATGCTCTTGCTGAAGTTTGCCT
The DNA here is from genome assembly GCF_024542745.1 of Macaca thibetana thibetana. Lineage (NCBI taxonomy): Eukaryota > Metazoa > Chordata > Mammalia > Primates > Cercopithecidae > Macaca > Macaca thibetana. The sequence goes on from NC_065582.1 coordinate 164,419,259, forward strand.
AGATTAGACCATTTTAAAGTTCATCACTACATACTTCTTCCTCTTCTGGTCCTTTAGCTTGATGGACACACCTGGTTTCACACTTACTAATTATTGTATTTGGCAACTGTATTTACTACTTAAACCATTCTTTCACCCTCACGTGGTTTGGGTTGATTATAGCTCTCAAGGAGGACCTGACTAGCGTGGCTGCGTGGTTTCCCTGCCAAGATAGACACAGGTAGGGTAGTACCTCCTAGAGGATGCTATGCTTTTTGAGATAAGCCTCCTGGGAGTAGGCATCATCCAGTCTGAACCTATGAGAAACAGAGATTGCTTGAGATTATTGCTTACTTAAAGAACATTAGTGAACTGTTCTACTAGGATTTGACTTTTCAGAGCTCCTTGGTGGGGGGAAAAATACATATTCAAGTTCTTCCCTTGGGGATAAAGTTGAAAAACTTGTCCATCAGCTTAGCTAGAAGTTAGCAACCACAGACAGAAACTTTGTAAGACTTGTTTTTTTTTTTTTTTTTAAAGCTTTATAATATTCCTAGTTCTTGTATTAGTTTTTTTTTCCATCTTTTCCCATTTTTTTGTGATTATAAAACCTTTCACATTTGAATTGTTCTGTTACTGTGTGGAGCAAAAAATGAGAGGAGAAATTGTTTAGACCTTTTATACTAAGTCTTAGTATATCCAGAGGGAGTGTAGGTGGTGGCAGCTTTAAAATGGAAAGGAAATGTGGGGAGTCCCCAGGACTTGCAGTCAATGAATAACAGGCTCCCTCCATGGCTGGTAGGAGAGTTTTAGGGGGTGAGCATAACATGGTTCATTCAGATTCTTTCGTGCTCTTTAATTTCTGTGATATTTTGCTGGTCTATGAAACTGATAAGCCTTAATGGTTGTAGTTTATTCTGACCCAGAGTTTATTTTCTAGTGATGCCTTTATTTTTTTGTTGGGATGTTGCTGGATAGTAAAGTAGAACTGAAGATCTTGGCCTTTCTCATTGTTCTGCTTCAAGAAAATGGGATTTCAGAAAACACTTCTCTTTAGCCTTCTCATGAAATTTCATAGACCTGTTTCTCGTTTTGATGTAACCCCTGTAGAGTTACCTAATAGAAAGGTATATTAAGATTTGCTAGAGAAACAGAACCCACAGGCTAGAAGAAGAGATAGATTTAAGAGGAGAGTTGTAGGAGTTAGCTTACATGGCTATAAGGAAGTCCCATGATCTGGAGAACTAGAACAGCTGGTGATGTCTTTGAGTCTGGGTTCAAAGGTCTGAGAGTCTGAGAATCAGGTGGAGGGGGAGGATGTGAGTCCCGGGCTGGGTCTGAAAGCTTAAGAACTTAAGGCCGGATGTCTGGGGGCAGGAGACGAAGTGTGTCAGCTCTAGCACAGAGTGAATTTGCCCTACTGCCTCTTTGTTTATTCAGGCCCTCAGTGTATTGGAAGATGCCTGCTTGAAGTAGGCAGTCGACTTAAAGAGGACCAGTCTACTTTGGTCTTCTCCAAAGTGGATTAGGGAGGATCATCTGCTTTACTCAATTATCAATTTAAGTGCTAATCTCTTCCGGAAATGCCCTCATAGACACGCCCTGAAATAATGTTTTACCAGCTATCTGGGCACCTCTCAGTTTATATTCACAAGTAAAATTAACCATCACAACAGAGTAAAACAACCTGTTGTTGTTGTTATTGTTTTGCTTTTTTAAAGGAGAGATTTATTTCTACTGCTAGTTTCACTTTCTCCTAAAACTGGTTTGGTGATATTTGTGAACTACCATGACTAGAGAAACTTCAGGTGTCTGTAGAGCTCTTTGACTTTCAGAACTTTGTTGTAAGTGTCCTTACCTGATTTGAAAGTTCTAATAACAACCAACACTGGAATATCATGTGCTAGGTGCTGTGCCAAATGCTCCCCATAAAACATCTCACTTGATCGCTAAAACAGCTTTATGAGCTCCGTGTGTCCACATTTTACAGGAGCGCCAACTGAAGCATGGACAAGTAAATTGATCTTCTCAGGTTACAGATAGGCTGCTGGGCCTGGCTTCTGGCCTTCAATTCTAACTATTGTTATTTTCATAAAAGTCACACCCTAAGCGCTTTCTTTGGTAGTGGTGTTGGGGTAAGCCTTTGTAGAACAGTTGTTCAAAAACTTGTTTACATTAAAGCATTCCTCTAGAGACGGCTGACAGATGGGAAAGTAAAGTGCAGGCCAATCATCTCAAATATGAAAAATGGGAATTCCGACACGCTCCAAAATCCAAAACTTCTTGGGATTGACAGGATGCTTATAGGAAATCCTCTTTGGAGCATTCTGGATTTTGGATTTTCGGGTTCGGGATGCTCAACCAGTAAGTGTAATGCAAATGTTCCAAATTCTGCAAAAATGGGAAATCAGGAACACTCTTGGTCCCAAACATTTAGAATGAGGGCTATGCAACCTGTAAATGAGAATTTTCACCTAGTGCATATTATGTCCAAGTAACTAACAACTGTTGAAGGAAAGAATTTTAACACCCCATTTTACTATCATCAGGTGGTAGTGGAAATGACCAAATAGGGCTTATACTTAGGTTTGCAACATCATCTGTTTATTATACAGTCAGTCTTTCTTTGCTTATCTGCTGCATTCTTGAGATTGAAAATTTTATCCTGGAATAATAAATGACCCCATTTCAAACATCTGCCATGTGAAGATGAATAAGAACATCATAGGGGGAGTAGATACATTTTTGGGAGGTGTGCATCTAAAGTGACGTGAATTCATAACACTCTAGTTTTGTCTACATGTCATGCTGTTGCTGGGTGAGCAGGGAACCATCGTTCCTACACCTTATTTAATAAAGATGATCAGAATGGAGGATAACGGGAAATAGCATGAGACTGTGAATGGATGTGGGGATTCACGTTGGTTTTGCTATGAAGTAAAATTGTGTCACTTAGCAAATCACAGCATTTCTGGCCTTCACTTTCCTGACTAGTAGAATGAGGTTTTTGAACTAGGCTATCTTTATTGATTCTGTAACTGCTAAAGTTCTGTGATTTTACATATGAAACCAAACCTAACAACATTGCTAACATGTATTTTTTAAAGCCACAGAAGTTGCGTACACATTTAATGAAATTCCAGTCGCTTTATTAGAATTGGCTGATTGTACCATTATATTGCATTATAATAGTAAGGGTGAGGATTGTTTACTTGTTTGGAGAAGGGGGGCCTTGGGGCTCCTTCTGCTTAAACCTCAGGCCTGCCTGCTTCCTGATCTTTGCTTTCTTTTCTCACTACTAATTGCCCTTCACTTACAAGCTGAGACCTGCCCTCTTTCACTAGGGCTAATGCCAACATTGGGACCTTGAGCTCTTTTTTTGTTAAGTGGTTTTCTGTTTTTTTTTTTTTTGTTTTTTTTTTTTCCTTTTTTTCTTTTTTGAGACGGAGTGTGACTCATTGCTTAGGCTGGAGTACAATGGCATGATCTCAGCTCACTACAACCTCCGCCTCCCTGGTTCAAGTGATTCTCCTGCCTCAGCTTCCCGAGTAGCTGAGATTATAGGCATGCACCACCATGCCCTGCTAATTTTGTATTTCTAATAGAGGCAAGGTTTCACCAAGTTGGTCCGGCTGGTCTTGAACTCCTGACCTCAGGTGATCCACCCACCTTGGCCTCCCAAAGTGCTGGGTTACAGGTGTGAGCTACCACGCCCGGCCTTGTTAACTGGTTTTCTTTTTTTGTCCCTGAGTTCCTGTCTTTAAGATCTGAACACTTGATTTTTATTTTTTTATTTTTATTTTTTTTGTTTGCAAAACTTCTTTCGCTTTTGTTGCCCAGACTGGAGTGCAGTGGCACAATCTTGGCTCACTGTGCAACCTCCGCCTCCTGTGTGCAAGCAATTCTCATGCCCCAGCCTCCTGAGTATCTGGGATTACAGGCTCCTGCCACTACGCCTGATTTTTGTATTTTTTAGTAGAGACAGGGTTCACCATGTTGGCCAGGCTGGTCATGAACTCCCGACCTCAGATGATCCACCTGCCTCGGCCTGCCAAAGTGTTGGGATTACAGGCATGAGCCACTGTCCCCGGCCTTTTTTTTTTTTTTTTTTTTGAGACGGGATCTTGTTCTGTTGCCCAGGCTAGAGTGCAGTGGTTTGATCATAGCTCACTGTAGCCTTGAGCTCCTGGATTCCAACAGTCCCCCCACCTCAGCCTCCCAAAGTGCTGGGATTATAAACCTGCGCCACCGCACCTGGCCTAAACACTTGATCCCCCCCCAATTTTTTTTTTTTTTTTTTTTTTTTTGAGAAAGAGTTTCATTCTTGTCACCCAGGCTGGAGAGCAATGATGTGATCTTGGCTCACTGCAACCTACGCCTGAAGTAGCTGGGATTATAGGCACCCGCCACCATGCCTGGCTAATTTTTTGTGTGTTTTTAGTAGAGACAGGGTTTCACCATGTTGGCCAGGCTGATCTTGAACTCCTGACCTCAGGTGATCTTCCCGCCTTGGCTTCTGAAAATGCTGGGATTACTGGCTTGAGCTACCGTGCCCGGCCTCACTTGAGCTCTTTTAATAGGTGAACTCTGGTTGCTCCTTTATGTGTCTCTGTTCCTCCCTCTGCTTATAGGAATATAGGCTTCTAAACCCCAACTCCATGAGTAGACCAGCCTGGTTCTCTGAATTTCTGAGTACCAGGTGAACCTGCAGGGTGTCATGTCAGAAACAGAGACTTTTTTTTTTTTTTCATAGTGAAGATGTCCTTGATGGCTGTGTATACAAATACACACACACACACACACACTTTTTTTAAAAAGAAGTTAATTTCCAGACTTTATGGACGTCGTGCAGATTCTTTATCACATCACAGTGTTATTTTTCTTGCCTGCATTTTCCCCCACTTTTGTGGCTTTGCTTGTATTACCACATATTTATTACAGAATCCTTTGACACCTGTGTTCTGGCTGATTCTGTTTAGTGGCAGTTCCCTGTCGACCCTCTGTTGTCTCCCTCTGTTCCCCACCTAACTCTCTCTAAGTGGGCAGGCTTGTTTTTGGTTTTGATTCCCCCACCAATTATAAAAGTACATTTGGATCATAGTTGCCTTTGATGGTTTCTGCAGTAGAACCAGTGGTGCCAGTTGATTTCTTGAATTTCTGCCCCCATAAATTGGGAGTAGCTATTGAAAGTGCTTTGTGAGCTTATCCAGGAAAATGACAGGACTGGCCGGGCGCGGTGGCTCAAGCCTGTAATCCCAGCACTTTGGGAGGCCGAGACGGGCGGATCACGAGGTCAGGAGATCGAGACCATCCTGGCTAACACCGTGAAACCCCGTCTCTACTAAAAATACAAAAAACTAGCCGGGCGAGGCGAGGTGGCGGGCGCCTGTAGTCCCAGCTACTCCGGAGGCTGAGGCAGGAGAATGGCCTAAACCCGGGAGGCGGAGCTTGCAGTGAGCTGAGATCCGGCCACTGCACTCCAGCCCGGGCTACAGAGCAAGACTCCTTCTCAAAAAAAAAAAAAAAAAAAAAAAAAAAAAAAATGACAGGACTGAATATTATTCTGATCTGTCACGGGCGTGGTATGGGTGGTGGTGACACACATGCTATCATTTGCCAGTGGCCCTGGAAGCCCAAAACTCTGTTTATATACCTGTATTAATTGTTTCTTTGGTTGTCCAGCATTGGACTCATAATGGCCTTTTGTATATGTCAGGGTTCCTCATGGTTTGAAGTAGAGTTTCAATACTTACTTTAACAGTGGTTCAGCCACTTATATTTACAAAAGGTCTCAAAATTTCTTACTGGTTGAATTATTTAGGTTCTGTACTTAATATTAAGTGATTTCACTCTTGAGTCATAATTTCCAAAGTGCGCTCTCCCAGTATATTCTAATAGAGGCTCCCAGGATTTGGATCACGGATTGTATTGAGGAAAAATGCTGGTTGTTAGGTGTTAAGAACTGATGTAAATTAGTAAGAAAAGACAGATAACCCATTGACAATGTGATATAATAATAATAGGTAATGTTTGCCGAGTGTGCTGGATCCTGTAGTAAGTGTTTTAAATGTTGTGTTGGTTGCTTTTTATAGTTCCCTAATGAGATCATTATGATTATCCCTATTTTGTGCCTGAGGAAGTGAGGCATAGAAGCTCATTAAGTTCCGTGAGGTCACCCAGACGTAAGTGATGGAACCAGGACCTGAGCCGAGTCAGCCTGACTCCAGAGCCTGTCCTCATAACCAATGTGTTACATGTGTTATAAAGGTCAAAGGAGATTTCTGGATCTTCACAGAAAGAGAACACAAATTCACATAGATACATATAAATTATTTTGAGGTACCACTTTTCACTTCTGAGATTCAAGTGTGACTCTGGCAAGAAGGTGATGTATGTACTTACATTAATGGGATATATAATATCTTTTTTTTTTTTAAAATGATGTTTAACAGCTGTTGGTATCATTGCCTAAATCAATTTTATTATTAGTGTTACAAAATGATGATACTCTAATTTTATCATTTTTTCATGTATTAACTCTGATACTTTTATAAAAGAAATTTACTCCTGATCAGTTACTTTGCTTTCTGGAAGTCACTTTATCCAGGAAGGCCAAGATGAGTCCTTGTTAGTTTACCTTTTTTATCTGTTTCCAAAGTAGTGGTCCCCCACCTTATTCATGGTTTTGCTTTCTGTGGTTTCAGTTACATGGAAAATTCCAGAAATAAATAGTTCATAAGTTTTACTTATTTACTTTTTCTAGAGACGGGGTTTCACCAGGCTGCCCAGGCTGATTCTAGACTCCTGGGCTCTGTGATCTCCCTCTCAGTGTGCTGGGATTATAGGTGTGCGCCACTGTGCCCAGCCTAAGTTTCAGATTGTGCACCATTCTGAGTAGCGGGATGGAATCTTGTGCTGTCCCGCTCCATCCTGCCTGGAACTTGAATTAGACCTTTGTCCAAGGTATTCATGCTGTCTATGCCACCTGCCTGTTAGTCGGTTAGTAGCTGGCTTGGTTATTAGATGGATAAATCATAAGGATCATAAGAAAAGTGAAGAGAGTACAATAGGATATTTTGAGAGAGAGAAAAAAATACACATAATTTTTATTACGGTACATTGTTATAATTATCCTATTTTGTTATCTAGGTATTGTTGTTAATCTCCTACTGGACCTGATTGGTAAATTAAACTTTATTATAGGTATGCCTGTACAGGAAAAAGCACAGTGTATGTAGAGTTTGCTGCTATCTACGGTTTTAAGTATCCACTAGGGGTCTTGGAACTTATGCCCCCCATATGAGGGGGTCTGCTGAAATAAGTTGGTTCTCTTTGTATATAGTTTTCACCTTTGACTTCTATAAATGTATTATTTAGTTAAAAATAAAATAATCTTTTAAGTTGAAAATGAAACACAAATTAGAATTTAGGATTTTCTTTTTTTTTTTTTTTTTTGAGACCGAGTCTCGCTCTGTCGCCCAGGCCGGAGTGCAGTGGCCGGATCTCAGCTCACTGCAAGCTCCGCCCCCCAGGTTTACGCCATTCTCCTGCCTCAGCCTCCCGAGTAGCTGGGACTACAGGCGCACGCCACCTCGCCCGGCTAGTTTTTTGTATTTTTTTAGTAGAGATGGGGTTTCACCTTGTTAGCCAGGATGGTCTCGATCTCCTGACCTCGTGATCCGCCCGTCTCGGCCTCCCAAAGTGCTGGGATTACAGGCTTGAGCCACCGCGCCCGGCCAGAATTTAGGATTTTCACTATGTAATTTTAGTGTTCTAACAACAACAACAACAACAACAAAACCTAAAGAAATGTAAAACTCCACTCAGTTTACAGTAATTTGTAGTCGTTTTATTTAGGGTAGTATGTATAGTAGTTTTCTTAATTGTAGGATATAGCATATGTTACTTAGGAGGTTCTCAGCTTGTTCCAGGAAAGAAGTCCCATCCAGACCCCAAGAGAGGGTTCATAGAGCTCGTGCAAGAAAAAATTTAGGGTGAGTCCATGGAATAAAATGAAAGCAAGTTTGTTAAGAAAGTTAAGAAATAAAAGAATGGCTACTCCATAGACAGAGCAGCCCCAAGGACTGCTGGTTGCCCATTTTTAGGATTATTTTGTGATGATGTGCTAAACAAGGGGTGGATTATTCATGCCTCCCCTTTTTAGACCATAGAGGGTAACTTCCTGATGTTGCCATGGCATTTGTAACCTGTCATGGCACTGGTGGGAGTGTAGCGTTGAAGACAACCAGGGGTTACTCTTGTGGCCACCTTGGTTTTGATGGATTTTGGCCAGCTTCTTTACTGCAGCCTGTTTTATTAGCAAGGTTTTTATGACCTGTGTCTTGTGCCGATCTCCTTTTTTATCCTATGACTTAGAATGCCTAACTGTTTGGGAATGCAGCCCAGTAGGTCTTAGCTTCATTTTGCTCAGCTCCTATTCAAGATGGACTTGCTCTGGTTCATGTGCCTCTGACAAAATGAGTACACATTGAAGCCCTCCAGGAGGGCTTGTTAAAACAGATGGCTAGGCCCCACCTTCGGTAAAAGTCCCAATGCTTTACCAGACTGGTAACATAGTCCAAGGCACAAAAAGGTGGGGAATCTCTGCTTTGGATCTAATGCCAGCCTGCAGGAATTGACAGGAGAGCAGAGAAAGTATCAAAACAGCGCCACAAAGACCCACCCAAACCAGTCATTATTTTTTTTTTTGTCTAACAAAAAAGGAGAGGTTGGTTGGTGCTGTTTTGTTGCAAGGGACATGCTCAAGATAGACGTGTGGTCTTAGATGCTGGTTTGGAAAAACCATCTATGAAGCATCTTTTGGAAAGATCTTTGGAGGTCTTCTTTTAGAAACTTGATTATTGCCTGAGTGTTAGATGAGATTCAAAAGATACTGAAATGGAAAGGTGGAGGCTGGGCACAGTGCCTCACACCTGTAATCCCGGTGCTTTGGGAAGCTGAGTCTGAAGGATCGTGTGAAGCCAGGAGTTTGGGACCAGCCTGGGCAACGTAACGATACCCCATCTCTACAAAAAAATTAGCTGTGCGTGGTGGTGTGCACTTGTGGTCCCAGCTACTTGAGAGACTGAGATGGGAGGATTTCTTGAGCACAGGAATTGGAGGCTGCAGTGAGCTGTGATTGTGCCTCTGCACTCCACCTTTGGTGACAGAGTGAAACCCTGTCTCTTAAAAAAAGAAAGGTGGGGATCAACAGCTTAAAAATCTGGTAACGGTAGTATCTACAGTGTAATCTCATCTTGTGTATGCAAAAAGCACACTTGTAAATATGTGTGGGTGACTGTTGGAAACGAGCTTTATTAAGGTGTTAAAATGGTCATCTCTAGATGATGGGGATATGCTTTTATTTTCTTGGTTTGGCTAGTCTTTGTTTTCTAATTCTTTACATTGCATGCCTACTGCTACTGTAAAATAAAAATCATTTAGAAAAAAGCCATCTTTTCAGTGAGAATGTCATTTACCACACTCTTTAAAAGAAAAATCCAGCCAGCTACACCTCCACTATATCTTATGTTATGTCACTGTTTCTTATGTTATTTTTCTCAATAGGAATTTTCAACAGCTAACATATTCTATATTTTGCTTATTGATTTTTTCTTCCACCCACTAATATGTAAACTACATAAGGGCAGGACTTTTTATTTTGTTCTGTTTTCCCCAGCATCCTAAATGCTATCAAGAACATAGTAGACTCAGTAAATCTTTGTAATTAAATACATGAATGAATAATGTCCAATGTCTATGTATATTGGGTTATTGAAGGAAAACGGTGAGTTGCGGTCAAGTTTAAAAACCCCTTGTGCAAACGATTATAAGTTCCAACCAGGCCTAGAGTTATCTAACCAATAGGTTTCTGTTGTTTAAGATCTGTCTATTTCCAGTATTCTCTTTTTTTAATGGAACTAGTCTTAAGGAAATAGGAGGAGACGAAGGGCTGGATGGGATGGACTTTCTTCCTTGATGTGCTTTCTTTGCCTCCGCATTCCTGCATTCTTTCCCCAGACACCAAATGCATTTTTTCCAGTGCTCCTGTGGTGCTGTAGCGTGGGCAGTGTATTGGAAGGAATATGTGTATTAGGATTACTTAGCAGTTTTATTTTCTCTCCCTTATGCATTCTAAAGAGCAAGGACCAAAAACCCCAACCCTGCCTGCTTTTATGTAGCTTGTGCGCTAAGAGTAGCTTTATACATTTGCAATTGATCTGACGATGGGGAACTCTGATTAAGTCAAATGTTATCCCCCTAACAAAAAGAAATCCGCTCTTTTCATAGTTGACCAGTGTGTTAAAGAAAAAAGTTATTCCAATACTTGTTAAGATGGCAAGGAAGACTTTATTTAAGACTGTTGCGATGGGTATCAAGACCATCACAGTACGGGAGGAAGATTGGGTGCAACTCCAGAGACAACAAGAACAAATGGAGGTTTATAGCCGAAGAGGTTGGAGAATCAGTGGATGGGAGATTACTAAGAGGAGACATCAAAGATAGCGAGATTCTCGCTGAAGGACCCTGAGAGGATTCTTGCTGAAGGCAGGCTGGGATGATCAGATATCACCTGGGGGATGTTGGAAGAGAGGGATTTGACCAGATACCATGGGTGGGAGCATTCTCTCTAAACTGACTTTGGAGGATTCATGCTAAAACTCTGCAGGGACAGACACTGAAAGCTAAAGTAGAGGCCCCCTTGAGAAGAGGGCTCAAAGGAACCTGACGAAAGGTGTGGTCGAGAGCATCTTTGCCAAGTATTAGAAAAAAAATACCCAATTGTTATATTTTGATTGTTGCCAATAAAAACTTGTGAGTATTTGTATCCTCTCATTATATAAGTACCTACATCATATTATGGATCTTGCCTCTTGGCCTGCAAAGCCCAAAATATTTGCTGTCTGGCACCTGGCAAGTTTCTTGACTTCTGCCCTGGAGTTTTATTACTCCTCTCGTGAATTTTAACAGCCTTACATTTAAACAAAGTTTACCATTGATAGGAGGACCTTGTGCTCATTTGCTCTGAGAGTGCTGGCTACAGGCAGAAAGAGCTTATCTAGTTTATCACACATTGTTTTCCAGTTTTTTTCCTGGATATTTTCAGCTAGACACCCAGAGTGTCTGCCTGCCTGTCTTTTTCTGACCACTTGTTTGCCTTCTCCCTCCCTCCCTTGACCCATTCATGAACTCAGGAACACCCTCACTATTGGTATCTCAGTTCTCTTGGGTCATTTACACCTGACTAGAGGATCTGCTCACTCCCTGTGCCTGGACTTCCGACCTACAGAACTGCGAGCTAATAAACAGGTGTAACTTGTTACACAGCAATAGAAAACAAATACAGATCTTTGCAAGGTTATCTCACTTTAAATGATTTTCCCCTTCTTTGTCTGCCCTTTAAATTTCTGCTAGTTGTGTTTTGTTTTTTCTTTTTACAGCGAAGTTCAGAAATATTTCCCCTAATCATCTTACTTTTCAGCAACACTGAAACTCTATATTCCCTTGGGATCAGTTACATATCCCTCTTGTAGCACTTAACACTTAGTGTACACTTGTGTAATGTTAGTCTACGAGGTCTGTTTTTGTATCTCTGCTGTCCCTCCCAGCACACAATAGTTGCTCAAATATATTCTGAAATAATGAGTAATAGGTCCGACATCAAGAATTTTGGCTGAAAAAAAAAAAAATCAGAGACTCAGACTCCTATAAGAACCTCAGGATGGTCCCAGTAGAAAGCTTTCAATTGGATTAAAATGCCAAATAAAACGGCTTTTATTATATTCATAAATATTAAGTGTCCAGTGTTCTTTATTGATATACAGACACCTTAAAAAATAGGCTGTCTTTTTTTTGAAGCTAATGTGTTCATAAGATAAGATGAAGTGTTATTTAATAAACAGTTTTTCATTTTTAGGCATTTTTGAAAGATATCTACTGTGGCATTAAGAACGCTTCAATTTTTCTTAACCAAATGCTGTTTAATTTCATGTAAACTTACAGTTTAATGCTAAGGCAGAAAAATAGGTTATTTCCTTTTTATTTATGAGACTGCTAAGTAAATAATTGAAAACAGAAAAAAATCGGGCCTCCTTTATTTATTAAAATATCAGATCTTTGATAAGAATGCCTGGAAACTTGAATGGTTATTTATTGAACCATTTCAGGAGTTAAGGGTAACCACGAGCCCAGGTTGGAATCTGTTGTCTCAGTGTAATTATTAATGGCAACTCTTTTTATCCTCAAGTGTGTTTGATGATAAATTGTATTGTGACCCTATAGTAGTATGCTACCTGTTGATATGTTTGACTTGCTGTATCATTTTGAATAAGTGTTAACCTTACAGAGATTGAAGTTAGAAGTACTATTGTAGATGGTTTAAGAAGGCAGAATATACTGAACTCCCCCATTCGTCAAATCTGTAGGAAAGATATTAAAACCGAGTGATGGAAATACCCACAAGTTTTCATGTCTGTTTGGAAACTTGAAGGATCATTTTCCCTGTTATGGAATTTGGAAATTTTAATAGAATGTATCCAGCTATGCATCTTTTTCATCAGTTTCCCTAGCTCGTAGTTAGTCTTACAAGTCTCTCTTCCAATGAAAGATATTTCCTTTTCGTAATTTTTTTTTCCTCATGCACATATTTATGCTTATACATTATGTTTTTGTTGTGGGGAAACATACATGTTTATCATTTTAACTGTTTCAAAGTGTACAATTTAGTACCATTAAAGACATTTGCCTACGATGTAACCATCATGATCTATACCCAAAATATTTTCTTCATTCCTGATATCGTTTGTCTATCTTCCCACCCAAATCTCATTTATAGCTCCCATAATTTCCGTGTGTTATGGGAGGGACCTGGTGGGAGATAATTAAATTATCAGCTGTTTCTGTATACTGTTCTTGTGGTGGTGAATAAGTCTCATGAGATCTGATGGTTTTATGAGGGGTTTCCCTTTTTGTCTGGCTCTCATTCTCTCTTGCCTGCTGCCATGTAGGACGTGCCTTTCACCTTCTACCATGATTATGAGGCCTCCCCAGCCATGTGGAACTGTGAGTCCATTAAACCTCTTTTCCTTTGTAAATTACCCAGTCTCAGATATGTCTTTATCAGCAGCATGAAAATGGACTAACACAATTCCCAACATAAACTCTGTGCCTGTTGAATAATATCTCCCCAATTTCTCCTGCCCTCAGCCCTTGTAACCTCTATTCTACTTTCTATGGAGGCATTTCCTTTTATTTTTTTAATTATTGCCACTCTTCTCCTTTTTTTCTCCCAGTAGACTTCTATTACTTGCATATACTGTAGGTGTCTTCATGATTTGCTTCCCAGTAGTGGCTTTTGTTTACTAAATTAAGAAAGTAAAATTATGTTTTCCCCAAATTTTTAATTTTCTGTGCTGTTATTGAATCTTCTTAGGTTGACTCATGTCTCTCTGTCTGCTTTTATATTTCTGTACTGTTACCTTCTGTCCCCTCTGATAGCCCCATGTCCTTCAAAGCAGACTTCTGGATTGTTCTCGTGTTTTCTCTGGCCTCTAGATCCCTGAAGTAGCCATACTTTTCTCTGCCTCCCATGGCCCTCTTCACACTTGCGTTTGGTTAACCTCTTATAGCTCTTAGAGCACTGTAAGTTGTACGAGGCTCAGGGATGGTCCCAGCCCCCTGAAGCCTGGTGCTGTAGGTGCCAACAGAGCTCATCTGAGGAGTTAATGATGTCACATCTCCACAGCCTAAGATTTTGTCTGTTGGTTCAGGGGGTGCCAAGGCTTTGGCTTTTTTTTTTTTTTTTTTTTTTAAAGCTTCATAAATGATTTTGATGTGCAGCCAGAATTGAGAACCAATGTTCTGCACCAAGGGTAGGCAAACTCCTGCTGTGTAGGCCCGGCTAGTAAATATTTTAAGTGTACAGTCTCTGTTGCAGCTACACAACCCTATACATGTGAAAGCAGCCATAAAACAATTCACAGATGAGTGAATGTGGCTGGGTTCCAATAAAACCTTATTTATAAAAACAGTTTACAGGCTACAGTTTGCTGACCCCTGCTCTAAACAAATCAGCACCATTATCCCTGTCTATGGATTCCGCCACTGAAGGTCAGGGCAGGGATCACTTGTCACTTAAGTTTATACTAGTGTCAGGTGGCAGCACGGATTCAGATCTAGGCACCCTGACATCCGGCACCCCAACATCCAGCACCCCAAGCTCTGGCTTCACCGGCCACACTTTTGCCTTTTGCTTCCCAGGCACCTGGCAGCTGTAGTTCAACATTCTGTAGGGTGGGTGTGGCAGGTCATTGTAGTGTTATCCCTTCAGAGAGTTTCTTGGTTAGATAAATGGGAGAAATATTTAACAACACAAATTTGAGTAACTGTCTTCAATTTAGAATTGTTTGGTTTGGTAGGTAGTTCTTGCTGAATGCATTTCGTCAAAGAGCTTTCTGGAGAGGCTGTGTCTTCAAACTCTTGTCCTGCTCTGTGGCTCTCTTGTTGTTGAAAATGGTATAGTGTTTCCAACTTTAGATGGGTACAGTGTGCTGTCGTCCTGCTTTGTCATTAGATGCCACTTATACTGTTATTTAGACCAAGGGTCACCAACCCCCGGACCTTGGACAGGTACCAGTCCATGGCTGTTACAGGAGGTGAGTGATGGGTGAGCAAGTGTTACTGCCTGAGCTCCACCTCCTGTCAGATCAGCTGAGCACTAGAATTCTCACAGGAGTACAACCCTATTGTGAATTGCACATGTGAAGGAGCTAGGTTGCACGCTCTTTATGAGAATCTAATGCCTTCGAAACCATCCCTCATCCTCCCATCCATGGCAAAATTGTCTTCTGTGAAACTAATTCCTGGAGCTAAAAAGGTTGGGGACCTCTGATTTAGAATATATTATCTCAGTTTAAATTTTGCTCATTTAAAAATACTTATCTAAACAATATCTGTGAAGTTGTCAGTTTGAGTTGGTTTATTTTACCATGTTAGTGAAAACAAGTTAGAGGCATGTTCATGAACCCCAGAGGTGTCACCGTTGGGAGAGACTGGTGTGGTGCAGCAGATGCTGTTGACTTTCTCGGGAGAGAGCATAGTAGCCCAGCCTGGCTGGTATTCAGTCAGTAGATGCTGCTAATGAAAACGTTCAGTATCAGCTTTATTCTCTAGCTGTGATGTCCAGTTGCTTGGATCTTAGCAGTCAGAAGGCCTGCTTTAAGTGCTTCACCACACGTTCTCATATATATTTACAAAAGCCTTGTATTGTCTCTTAGAAAGGCCTGGGGTGATAAACCGATGAGGCATTAAGTAACTGAGGGGTTAAGAACTTATCCAAAGTCATAAAGCCAAATCCTGGTGTTAAGATTCAAATTCCAGTATTTTGTATTCTGGAGTTTGCCTTCTGTGATTACTATTAAATGCTCGGTAATTATCGAGGGAGGGCAGAGACTGGAAAAATGACCCTAAATACAAAATGGGTTAGAGTTGCCAGCCAGGGCACTGAACCACATCCTCAGCCCTCGGAGGTTCCCCCGCATCTGCCTCCCTTTCTTTGAGTTGTTGGAGCAGGATGAGTATGGCACTTTAAGAATGGTTGTGGTCAGGGACATCTGACTGTTTTACAGAGGACCTGGGACTTTAGCTTTTGGTTGATGTATGAGGTTTTCTTGTTTTACACAGATACCCTTGTGATTAAAAGTATAATTCTGTTAAATGAAAGGCGGTTAAGCTTTTTCTATGAGTTGTAGCTTTCCGTGCACGACGGGGAAAAGATGGGCTAGAAACCAAACCGTCCATGAATCACTTAGCATCCAGAGAGGACATATAAAAGAGGATGGAGGCTCTACTTTTAGGAAATGACCCCTTTATGGCCCCCTAAGTGGATATACAGTGAGCCGCGTCTGTTTACTTTTTCTCCTTTCCTTTCAAAATTCTGTTGAAAACAATAGAAGAAACATAAAAATATGAAAAGAGCCATAACAGGGCTGAAAAATAAGAAAGTTGCTCTAGAGACCCTGGAAGCATTGAGGACACTGTGAAATAAATAAAGCACACTCCACGCAAAGGAACTTACAACCCAATAGAGACAGAAGTGGGAATAACTAGAAAAATGGATTTTCTTAACAGCATCCTGGATGATTCCCAAGAACTGAAACCATAGGGGGTGGCAACAAAAGTGGCTAATGAGAGCGCCTGGCCAGGAATTAATAACCTGAAACAGCTGCTCCAGTTCTGCTATCAGTCTGGCTCTGAGGGGATGGTGGTCCAGTTTGCTTCTGTGACAAGGCCATTTAGCTTAGTTTTAAATAATCTGGGAGATTTGCCAAGGCAGAATATAGTGGGCGACTGTGTAGCAGGAGGGAGAAGTCGTAGCGGGTGCCAGGTATCTTTTGTGTCTCCATCTCCATGGATATGCGATTTCTGAACCTAGAAGTAAAGGCAGTTTTGCTCTGTTCATTCACCATTATTTTCATGTGTGCTAAAGAACCCTCTGCAGCAACTAATAGTGAGCATTCTAGCCCCACATTTGCAAATATGAGCCAGCAACCAAGAAGGATCATCAGACGTTTGAGAAGAAGCCAACAGAATGAGAAGCCACCAAACCAGTCCCATGGAACCACTGGGGAAAAGTTAACACAGGAAAATTCTAATTCATAGTCTCAGATCCAAGAGTAGAGCAACTGATTGAAAAAAAAAAAATCTCCTGAGAAAGGTCGAACAAAGGAGTTCTCTCACAAGTTAAGTGTGGGCTTATAATGTTAAAAAACTCGGTGTGGGCCAGGTATGGTGGCTCACGCCTGTAATCCTGGCACTTTGGGAGGCCAAGGTGGGTGGATCACTTGAGGCCAGGAGTTCAAGACCAGCCTGGCCGACATGACAAAACCCTGTCAGATATGGTGGCCCATCCCTGTGATCCCAGCTACTCAGGAGGCTGAGGCAGGAGAATTGCTTGAACCCAGGAGGTGGAGGTTGCAGTGAGCCGAGATGGTACCACTGCACTCCAGTGGGTGACAGAGTGATACCCTGTGTCAAAAAAAAAAAAAAAAAAAGTGCTTGTGTGGGGTCAGTAGGTGGGCTGAAGGGAGAAATGGCAACAACTAAAGACTTAAGAAAATTAGTGGTCTGGATAATTAAGCAGAGGACTTATTCCAAAATTCAAAGCAGAAGGATTAAGATGAGAATTCTGAAGCAGAATTAGGAAATGTGAAGGTTGGAACTAAGAGGTGGAATATCCAGCTTAAGAGCAGATGGAGAAATAAAAGGCAGCCTAAACAATTCTTTGATTCAAAGCGTCAACAGTCGGATGCTTATTTCCAAACAACTTTTCGGTGAGGGAGCCAGAGATGTAATTATTCTTAAGAGCTGGTTTCTCTAAACGTGTATATATTTTTTTCCCACCTCATGAAATGCCACTTCCTTAGCACCTCTGTCACCTCCAGCCTTCTCATTCTGAATCACTTAACCATTTGTATTCTACATGGTGTCATTTTAATACAAAACTGCTTACACTTTTTTTTTTTTTTTTTTTTTGGAAACGGGGTCTCACTGTATCACCCAGGCTGGAGTGCAGTGGCATGATCTCAACTCACTGCAACCTCTGCCCCCTGGGCTCAAGCGATTCTCTCACCTCAGCCTTCTGAGTAGCTGGGATTACAGTGTGCACCACCACGCTGGGCTAATTTTTGTATTTTTAGTAGAGACGGAGTTTCACTATGTTGGTCAGGCTGGTCTCGAACTCCTGACCTCAAGTGATCCACCCGCCTTGGCCTCCCAAAGTGCTGGGATTATAGGCACGAGCTACTGTGCCTGGCCTACTTACACTTTTTATTTGAAAATAATTTCAAACTTACATGACTATTAAAAGAATAAGAATAATGGGTAGAACCTCTGTATATTTTTTACCCAGATTTACCTGATTTTCCTATATTACTAGCATTTTACCCATTTATTCTTTTTTCTTTTTATATATGCATGGAAAATATATTTAAAATCATTTTGGGGTATATTGCCTGCATTGTAATTGCACAGTTTGTCATAAAAGTAATCTTGACTTTTTCTTTAGCATCTTTAGGTTGTGATAATATAATTTGGATGCCTGTATTAGGTTTTGCTTTTTTTTTTTTTAACTTGGGGTTAATTTAACAAGCTTTAAAAAAATGTAATCATGCATCATTGGAAGTTTAACTGTTTTTCTTAAAAGTTAGCTGGCAGCTTACCAGGGTTGTGAGCTGCTTGAATGATAGTTCTCTATGACACACGAATGAATCCCTCCAGCCTCTCCTAAATGTCAAATTCTGAGAGATTTGATATTCTCTGCCTTTAATTACGCTGTCATAGCATATGCAATCTTCTGTTACACGACTGTTTATTTCAGTGCTGCATCGTAGTGAAACCTTAATGTGTAAACATTAAGCCATAATTAAGGATCCAGACTTAAAATTCAACCACAGTTTTTGTGTGTGCCAACAATGACAACCACTGATAAATGCTTAACTTCCTCCTTTTCCTAACAGCTGGAAGATTCTTTTGCTATCAGTTTTAAGATGGTTTTAAGTTTAGAAGGTCTAACATGTAGAAAAAGTATCTTGGGACACTTTTATTGCAGTATGAAGAGAAGAAAGAATACTAGACATACCCTGGTAGAATTTTTGATTTCCATAAAGAATCCCATAAGACTTAGGAAGGAATAAGGCTGGGGCTGAGATTTATATTTCTGATCTGTACCACTGCATGCCATTAAATTATAGGTGCTATGTCATGTCCTCAGGGAAGGATCTTTGAACATACAAATTTAAACCCAGTTTTATTTTTTATTTCATTCATTCATTGCACAGATGTTGTGGGACCTTTTCTGTTGGGTCTCCTGGGAAGCACATGCCAGAGTGGAGCTAGGAGTTTAAGATGTTTACTAGGGGGAATTACCATGAAAAATAAAGAGAGAAAACAGAAGCAGGCATGAGAAGTCTTCAGATGGGAACTGCAGGTCTAGCACCTATGAAAGGAGAGGGGAAGGAAAGGTCTAAGACTGCGTTACAGCTATGAGAAAGGCTCGGCCAGCCCTTTGCAGAGTTCTGGTAGAGATCGTCCACCAGAAGTCTACTAGGTAGAAATGCAGTCCCGCTACCACTGCTGTGCTCAGTCATTGGCTGGGGACTGCCTGCAATGTGCATGGCCTCTGCTTGAAAATTGAAAACGGAGGCAGATCCTCTAGACATCTGTGGCTGGGGGCCCTCAGCTAACTGCTGTCCTGCCCCAAGGCCTCTTTTGGAAAGACAGCTGAGTAGGGGCATGTGCCTACAACAGTCACTCATACTTGACATTGCTGGAATGTTAACTCTGCTGGTTAGTCTGCATGTGAACCTGAGCAAGTTATTGATTTCTTTTGCCTTGCAAATTTTTGGTCATTGTTTTGAAGAAAATAATAATATCTACATCGTGGGTTTTGTTTTATTTTGTTTGAGACAGGGTCTTGCTCTGTGGCCCAGGCTGGAGTGCAATGGCACTGTCATAGCTCACTACAGCCTCGACCTCCTGGGCTTGAGCAATCCTCCCCACTCAGTCGTCCAAGGAGCCAGGACTACACGCTCACACCACCGTGCCTGGCTGTTGTCTTTACTTTTTTTTAGAGTTGGGGTCTCACTGTGTTGCCCAGGCTAGTCTCTAACTCCTGGGCTCAAGCAATCCTCCTGCCTCAGCCTCCCAAATTGCTGGGATTATAGGTGTAAGCCACCGAACCCAGCTATATCATAGGGTTCCGGTGAAGAATGATTGAGTATATTCACTGCACAATACGGTCACTCAGATATTCACCATTATGTTCTTTTTTTGTGAGGATGCAATTATGGTCAAATTGGAAAAGATTTCTATACTTTATGGGTTTTACTTTGTTGTGGGAGAAATGGTAGATACACAAATGCCTGAACAGAGTGATTTCAGATAATGAGAAGTGTTAAAACAAGGTGAGTAGAGTGAAGGCAAAATATTTCTTGACACACAAGAGCTAAAGCATACCACCCAGAATTATTTTCTGCAAAAATGAATGAATGAGTCAATGTGTCCAATCAAAGGAGGAACATTGATGAACCAAGTAACTAGCTGTGCTTATGACAAAATGTATTTAATTGCTGATGCCATGCAGAATTAAATGTAATTTTAATATGAAGAATAATCAAATGGATGGAGAATTTTGAGATTCAGTAGATACTGTCATTTTTGCTAGGAAGAATTATTTTAGAAAATAGCATTTTATTTGTATTTATCTGAAAACGGAATAAGCTGAGACAGAGTAAAACAGGAGTTGGCAGACTTTTTCTTTGAAGATCAATTAGTAAATATTTTAGGCTTTACAGACCAGAATGTCTGTTGCCACTACTCAGCTCTGCTGTCCTAGCACATCCTCAGTATTTGGTAACTCTTGGTCCTATTAGAATTCTTGTAGGAGATACCTTCTGAAAGGGAAAATTTAGGGGAAATCCTTTGTACAAGTCTGTTTTACTCTGTAAAACTTTCACAAAAACATACAAATAAAAAAAAAAAAAAGCAGCCATTGACAATATGTAAACAAATGGGCATGGTTGGTTTTAGCAAACCTTTAAGGGCATTGAAATTTGAATTTCCTACAAGTTTCATGTGTCACGAGGTAGTATTGTTCTGATTTTTTTTCATGTGTTTAAAAATTTAAACACTGTTCTTAGAGGTCTTAGGCTTTAAAGAAAACCAGTGGCTGGTTGGGTTTTTTGGCTTCTGAACTAGAACTTCAGACGAATGTTGGGAGTCACCAGTTTTCTTTTTTTTTTTTTTTTTTTTTTTTTTTTTGAGACGGAGTCTCACGCTGTTGCCCAGGCTGGAGTGCAGTGGCGCGATCTCGGCTCACTGCAAGCTCCGCCTCCTGGGTTCCCGCCATTCTCCTGCCTCAGCCTCCTGAGTAGCTAGGACTACAGGCGCCCGCCACCGCGCCCGGCTAATTTTTTGTATTTTTAGTAGAGACGGGGTTTCACTGTGGTCTCGATCTCCTGACCTTGTGATCCGCCCGCCTCGGCCTCCCAAAGTGCTGGGATTACAGGCTTGAGCCACCGCGCCCGGCCAGGAGTCACCAGTTTTCATTAGTGGAGTAAATGAAGGAAAGCACTAGAAATTTATTTTTGAGGAGTTAACAGTCCTGAGTTTTGCTTATCACAGGTGGCCTTAAAAATTTAGGATGTGTACCAATTGAATTTAGTGACTCACCTGGCCCAAAATCTAGCCAACCTTGCTTTCTTATCTCTTTTTCTTGTACTTGATAAACAATGTTGTAGCAATAACATATTATTGTACATGCTAAATCTAACACAGTATCAGTTTGCATTAGTACAGTTTGTAAAATGGCAAATCAGAAATGTCAAGGAGTGGAAACTTTTATTGTTTTGAGACAGGGTCTTGCTCTGTCACCCAGGCTGGAGTGCAGTAGCCGGATCATAGCTCACTGTAAACTCAAACTCCTGGGCTCAAGTGGTCCTCCTGCCTTGGCTATCCAAAGCACTGGGATTACAGGCATACTGGGGCCTCAAAGAGTGGAAATTTAAAATACATAAATGTATGCCTTGATCTTTCTGTGTGAATACTTAAAGTGCTTCCTCTCCATGTGTCCTACAGCTCTCCATCTTTCTGGTATTTCATTTTGTAGATAGACAGAAGAATTCCATAAAATCCCCTATTATTGGAACCAATGTCAGTATCCAGCAAGTAACTTATACAGACAGTAGTGCAATGAATAATTTTGTTGTATAAGTATATAATTATATAAGATATAATATGTACTATATTTTGTACAAGTGCAACTATGTCTTCATGGTAAATTTTCAGAAGAGGAATAAGTGGATGAAACAGTGTGTATATGTTTGTACTTTTACCCTCCATAGTTTTTTTTTTTTTTTTTTCTGTTTTGTTTGTTTTTAAACGACAGGGTCTCGCTATATATCACCCACGCTGATCTTGAACTTCTGGGCTCAAGCAATCCTCCCACCTTCGCCTCCTGAGTAGCTGGGACTACAGGAGTTAAGCTACCATGCCCAGATGATTGTACTGATTTATAGCAAAATATGAGTGGCTCTTTCCTTCAGAATATAAAATGGGTGATCACATTCCCCCCCCCCGTGAAAAGTTATTTATGGTATCTTGTTTTAATTTGTATTTCCCTCGTGACTCAGGTTGTCATACATCCTTTCATTTGATTGTGATCCATTGGTGTTTATTTTTCCTGAACTATCTGTTCAAGGCTTTTGCTGATTTTTCTTTTTTCTTTTTTTGGCAAAAGATTTTTAAATACTTTAAGTTCTGAGATACATGTGCACAACATGCAGGTTTGTTACATAGGTATACACCTGCCATGGTGGTTTGCTGCACCCATCAACCTGTCATCTACATTAGGTATTTCTCCTAATGCTCTCCCTCCCCTAGCCCTCCACACCTCTACGGGCCCCTGTGTGTGATGTTCCCCTCCCTGTGTCCATGTGTTCTCATTGTTCAACTCCCACTTATGAGTGAGAACATGAGGTATTTGGTTTTCTGTTCCTATGTTAGTTTGTTGAGAATGATGGTTTCCAGCTTCATCCATGTCCTTGCAAAAGACATGAACTGATCCTTTTTTATGGCTGCATAATATTCCATGGTATACATGTGCCACATTTTCTTTATCCAGTCTATCAATGATGGGCATTTGGGTTGGTTCCAAGTCTTTGCTGTTGTGAATAGTGCTGCAGTAAACATACGTGTGCATAGTGTCTTTATAGTAGAATGATTTATGATTCTTTGGGTATATACCCAGTAATGGGATTGCTGGGTCAAATGGTATTTCTAGTTCTAGATCCTCGAGCAATCGCCATGCTGTCTTCTACAATGGTTGATGTAATTTACACTCCCATCAACAGTGTAAAAGCATTCCTGTTTCTCCACATCCTCTCCAGCATCTGTTGTTTCCTGACTTTTTTTTTTTTTTTTTTTTTTTTTGAGACAGAGTCTCGCTATGTCATCCAGGCTGGAGTGCAGTGGCGCAATCTCAGCTCACTGCAAGCTCCGCCTCCTGGGTTCACACCATTCTTCTGCCTTAGCCTCCTGAGTAGCTGGGACTACAGGCGCCCACCACCATGCCCGGCTTTTTTTTATGTTTTTAGTAGAGATGGTGTTTCACTGTGTTAGCCAGATGGTCTCCATCTCCTGACCTCATGAACCACCCGCCTCAGCCTCCCAAAATGCTGGGATTACAGGCGTGAGCCACCACACCCACCTCTGACTTTTTAATGATCACCATTCTAACTGTTGTGAGATGGTATCTCATTGTGGTTTTGATTTGCATTTCTCTAATGACCATTGATGATGAGCTTTTTTTTGGTCGCATCTATTGGGGAGGTTTTTTTTTTCTTAATTTTTTAAAAAGAATTCTTTGTATATTTGGAAAATTAGTCCTTTGCCTTTAATAGGAGTTGAAAATATTTGTTTATCTTTTCACATTGCTTATGGATTTTTAAAAAATCAAAAAGAAATTTTAAAAATGTGCTACATCTTAAAATTTCCTATTTGCTCTTTTCCTTAGTTCTGGGAAGTCCTTAGTTATTATGGGTTGTAAATCTGCTTTTCTTCTGTTTTTCCGTTTTGTCTCTTTCTGAGGCTCATCTCTGCCTTCATCTTCATAGAGTGTTGAACTCTGTCTTCTCTTCTTCCCTGTTAAGGACACTTGCGTTGGATTTAGGGCCTACCCTAACTCAGGATGCTCTCCTCTCTAGAACCTTAACTTAGTCACAACAACAAACACTCTTTTTCTAAACAAGGTCACGTTCACAGTTTCACATTCACAGGTTCCGGGTGACGCCTTTCAACCCACTTCAGCCATTCAACCTGCTACAATAACCCTATTTGATGGTTTATCTGACTTTTCCCTCCAGCGGTTGATGCCCCGAATTATAGCCCCAACATATTTGATCTGAATATTTAGTACTCTTGAAATGTATTTTTAAATTCCTCTCAAAAGGATAATTATTTTGTGCCTTCTGCCATACAAGGTGTGAGTGTTGTCAGCAATTTTCCATGACTCACTCCATTCTGGGACTTGCAATAGCAAGCAACTGAGAACTTCTAATACTACTTAATGTTTATTTCTTCTGCTCCATAAACTTTTGATTTTTTAAAAAAGTATGTCTATAGTAAGTCTCACTCCTGTTTTCGTATTCCAGCATAAGCAATATACCAAACTTAAACTTGGTGCTGTGTTAAATAGTAGCAATGGACATCAAAGACTTTCTTACGGTGTTTAAATTCAAGAGACAAGAGCTCCAAGTAGTGTTCCTAAGCATTGTCTATAGATCATGTGGCGGTAATGTCATTAGTATAGAACAGAAATGGGTGTATATGAGCTTTATGACTTCGGTCAAGTTTTATATTTTTCATTTAGTTACGTCCTAGAAAGTTTGAAATTTCAAAGATGTCAGCAAAAATATTGATTATGAATGGGTTTTAGGTTTATAATGATACATGATATTACGCATTTGCTAGTTCCACAGTCCCCCATTTCAAAATTGAGTATAAAAGCTGTCTGCAGAGTAGATTTATTCATACTGATTCTGTTTTCTAGCGCGAAATCCTTAAACACATCAAATAATGTGTAGACTGAATATATTAACTTGAGGTTGTAAACTATATTTTTAAGGTTACAGTTATAACTTTTTAAGTGTGATGAAATGTCTTCCTTTTTACTTTCCTCAATAAAATTTATCATTTCTCGTACTAAAGCTTTTATGACTGAGCAAATGACAGTCCTTTGGCTGAAACATTCCTGAATTGCAGTGAGTGTAATTCAGCCACTACCCTGGCCGTTCTTTATAAGCTACTCATGTTTGGGTTTCATTCTTTACTCGGAAACGGCACACTAACGTCACTGAGGTTGGTCGTTTGTGTAGTTTTCATTTCCCTGTTCTTTGGTTTATTTTAAATTCTTAGTCACTGCAAAGTTTGACAGCTTTGCTCATTAAAACGTAATAATTAAATATAGAAAATTAAAACTAGCTGGAAAGGATCTCGGTAATCACTCTAATATTTTTTTTTTTTTTGGTCTTAAAAATGAAGTTGAAGTCTACCTAGAAAAGTGAAGTGACTGTCACACAAACTGAATCATTTATTCCTTGTGGGGTTGCAGTTAAAACCCTGGACTCTGAATATAGCACCATTGTTACTTGCACTACTTTTCGTGTCTGTGAAGTTTCTAACGTCAGTCACTATATAAACATTTATTGAATATAAATAAATGAATGTGACTCTTTAATTTCAAAGCATAAATTATTTACTTGTTTTTATTTCTAAGATATACTCAAAATAAACTCAACCTCAAACTGTACTTAGCAATTAAGATTCTTATATTTATTACCAGGAGGAAAAATACTTAAAAAATAAGAGTGTTATTTTAGAGATTTCCAAAGATATTGCAGGATTATAAAGAATAAAATATAAATCAGCCAGGTGTGGTGGCTCACACCTGTAAACCCAGCACTTTGGGAGGCCGAGGCAGGCGGATCACCTGATGTCAGGAGTTCAAGACCATCCTGGCCAACCTGGTGAAACCCTGTCTCTACTAAAAATACAAAAATCAGCTGGGTATGGTGGTGGGCACTTATACTCCTAGCTCCTTGGGAGGCTGAGGCACAAGAATTGCTTGAACTCGGGAGGTGGAGATTACAGTGAGCTGAGATCGTGCCACTGTACTCTAGCCTGGGCGACAAGAGCAAGACTACGTCTCAAAAAAAAAAAAAAAAACAAAACAAAAAAAACACCAAAACCCAAAAAGAATAAATTAATAGAAACCTCTTCAGTAAAATAGTGATCATTTTGATATTTTTTTTCCCAATTATTATTATTTTTGACCATGCAGAGATTCTTTTCCATCACGGATATCAGTTTTGGTGTTTGCTTTTTAAAAGCTTGTAAGCATTTTTCTCTTCAGGTCTCCTTTGAAAGAATCATTTTTATTGGAGGCATACAATTTTGTTGTTTGGATGTTTTATAATTTGTTTAACTCTTCTTCTTATAACTGACCTCTTTGGGAGTTTCTAATTTTTGTCTGTTATATGTCATGCTGACATAAAGTCGCTGGAAATACCTTCTGTCAGATTTGGTGAGTGCCCGCTCAGGATAGATACTGTTTGGGATAGCCACAGTCATAGGCTCTTAGTATGCTCTGCCGGGCTGCTTGGCAAATCTTGCTCGAGACGTGAGCTTTGAGTTCCTATGTGAGTCTCAATTCTGTTTTGCCTGTGCTAAATAACTGCCAATTAAAAACAACAACAACAAATCCCTTGCGGTTTTGATTAGAGGAAATTGTATTTTAATCCAAATGTTTTTGATCACCATGTTTTCTCGGTCCCAATGATTGAACACTTATGTTTGCTTTAGTAACTAACAAACAGCTTTGTCGGGTGGCGGGGGGACAGAATACAGTCCAATAATATACTTGGATTTTAAGATACATCTGGATTTCAGAAAACATTTTTTAAAAAATTTGTTTATTTCGGTAGATTTTGGGGGAACAGGTGGTGTTAGGTTACATGAGTAAGTTCTTTAGTGGTGATTTCTGAGATTTTGGTGCACTCATCACCCGAGCAGTATACACTGCACCCAGTGTGTAGTCTTTTATCCCTCACCCGCCTCCCACCCTTTCCTCAAAGTCCATTGTATCATTCTTATTCCTTTGCATTCTCGTAGCTTAACTCCCGCTTGTGAGTGAGAACATGACCATGTTTGGTTTTCCATTCTTGAGTTGACAGGTCAGAAAGCATTGAAATGAGGAAGGATGTGTGTCTCAGAACCAAGAAAACAGAATTTGAAACTTAATGGATACTCATTTAATATGTCATGCTTTTTCTAATTCCTCCTACCGTTCGTGAGGTAGATTTTATTCTTCCCATTTTAACAGTGATGGAACTCTGTTACTGAGAGGAGGTGTGACTCGCCTAAAATCAACATAACTTGAAAGTGATAGAGCTGGGGTCGAAACCCCAGGTATGTTTCACTTTAGGAATTCCTGAAAGAAAAGGCTCTGATATGCAGGGATTTTAAAACTTCACTTAGCGCAAAAGAAAATCAAATGTCAAATGGGTATTTTGTTTTAATACAAGGAATCCAAGTTTTTTTTTAGACAAAATAATAATACCTAAAATCTTCTGACCCGGAGGTATGCTCCATTTACATTTTGTATACAAGAAGTGCTGTGTTGCATTGTCTCAAGAAACACCAGCTCACACTGTAGCCATTGTGAAGGGTGCCCCTGAAAGTTATGCAGTGCTGTGTGTGATGGAGAGTTTTCTGTCCCAAATGCCTGTAGTGTGCCTTGTGACCAACATTAGTGTATGTTGAAGAACTTTGCATTTGGAGTAGGAACTGCTGGGTTCAAAACCTGGGTCTGCCATTGGCTAGTGTAATCTTGGGCCCTTTACTTAACTCTTTTGTGCCTTGGTTTTCTCATTTTCCTTACCTTGATATTCCCACTCCCCAATTCGGATAACTAGCATTTTCACCTCATTCATGGATGCTCATTATTGATATTCAGGCTCCAAAAGCGACATAAAGTTACAAAACCTAGAGAGAGTGCCAGATAATATGAAGTCTCTTCTCAGGCAAGTCCGACTTTTGGGATAGGTGCAACTATGACTTCTTTGAGTCAGTTTTTGTTTTCAATTCATTTTTGATAAACATCGTCCTAAAGCGTGAGATATACTATGATTCAGCTACCTGTGTTTGTCTGTGAGTGCATGTGAAAAGCATATTTTTACACAAATGGACAGTAGATTTATATATTATTAAATTACAAATAATATTCAGCATTATTGAAATGATATCTAGAAGATACCTTGTTTCTTTATAAAGTCAGTATTTTACAGGATCATAGATTATGCATTTTTCTGCTAAGTTTCCAGTTGAAAAATGAGTATTCAACTTGCATAATTTGATTAATTATATAAATGTACATGGTATGGTATTCTTTAAGCTTATGTTGAACTTAGAGCTATTACATATCAACTTTTCTCTCAGTTTTGATTATGTGTGATACAAATAATTTAAATGGGACAAGATGCATGGGTAAACTACTTTAAATAGTTGGTTTCTCAGAGAAAGGGGAAGACACTCACTTTTTTTCAGCCATCTCAAACATTCTGGCTAATAAATGATGTCTTGGAATTCCTCATAGATTTAAACATAATAAGCTAAATTACTTTGATATTGGTAGTGTATATTAGGCAACTTATTATTATTATTATTTTTTGGTATTTTTTAGGATTCTGAGTAACAATAAGATATCCGAGCTGAAGAATGGCTCATTTTCTGGGTTAAGTCTCCTTGAAAGATTGTGAGTATTCTTTAATTATTATCTCATTATTATTTTGTTTAACACATTTTCATTGTAAATCTGTTACTAAACTCCCAACTATTCAAAATAAAAATTGAGTTTTTCTAACATTTTTTAATGAAAAATTTTAAGAATTTTATTTTAAAAAACAAGTATCTAAATTCTGTAAAGGGCCAGATAGTAAGTAAATTGGGTTTTCACAGCTGGCCACAAGTGACTCACCTCTGCCCTTGAAGTGTGAATGCAACCTTAGATAACACGCCAATGAGTATTGCATAAGACAGTACTTACGAATGATAAATGAATCGATGTGGATGTCTTCCAATAAATCTTTACTTATACCAGAGGTCATGGACCATACTTTGTTGACTTTGTTTAAGTGTGCTAGCTTAAAGCATCTATGCTGTCTTGAAATTCTGTATCTTGAAACATGTATGCTATGTTAGGCCATTCTTGTATTGCTGTGGAGAAATACCTGATACTGGGTAATTTATCAAGAAAAGAAGTTAAATTGGTTTACGATTCTGCAGGCTGTACAGGAAGCATGGAGCTGGCATCTGCTCGGCTTCTAAGGAGGCCTCAGGAAGCTTACAATCGTGGTGAAAGGCCAAGCTTGCATGTCACCATGGCGAAAACAGCAGCGAGGATGTGATGTCAAGGGGAAAATCACTTGTATAAACTTTGATATTTTATTCAGATGTCTTTGAATGTGATATGTTTGTAAATATATATTTTTCTTAGCAATTAGGTCTAGTTTTGCTTATGATATGTCACAGGTAGCACTCATATTTTTGCTTTGGTGAGTTTCAGACAATGGACATTTAATTTACTTGTATTCCGAATGCTATTCTGGGATCACATTTCAATTTCCCCTGTGAACTCATGCATTTAGGATAAAATTTCAAAATACATAAGGAAGCTACACTGTGAAACATCTCCGTTTCTGTGGAATAACACACTGTCCTCATTTTTCTTAATTCTCTTTGCTCAGCTTCACTTTCTCCATTTCTCTACGTGGCCTTTTCTTGACCCTTTTACCTAGAGGCTTCTCCTGTGATAGAACTCATGCAGGACTTCATTGCTTAGGTTCCTGATGTGTATGTAAATTTATATGATCTAGCATTCTTCATTTCTTTATGCATGTCTCTGTTCTTTTCATTTAGATCAGATGTCTTTAAATTAGGTTATATACATGCATGCATATATATATATATATAGACACACACACACAGAGGAATATTTTTAAATGTCCTTGGCACATTATTTCAATATTCCTACCATGTTCCATGTCGTCCATGTGCTTTAGAGTATGCTGATCACACCCTTGGTTCTAGGCCTGCCTAAGCTAAGGACGGTCCTTCATACACATTCGATGGTCACTATGGTTCAGGAAAGGACCTTTGGGACTATCAGGAAAGCAGACAGGAAGCCTGGGAGGACCCATCAAAGCATGACCGCCTTGGATCATTGTGTGAGACAGTACATTCCTATTATGTTTTCTGTTCCCTACAAAGAAAAGTTACTGGGTTGACAGATACCACTTGCATATAACACAGTGTCAGGCATTTAGTATGTGCTTAGTTGATAATGAAAGGCATTAGTATGGTCTTCCCTTTCCAAAAGAAAGGATGGCAGGCACTCCTAGTTTATAAATAGTGTCTGTTGTGTTTAGAAACACATTTTATTTTTGGCACCTAAGATTGATGTGGCTGTTCATGTACACCATAAAAAGTATAGACAGCACAGCTAATGTTCTGTGCTGTGGTGTGAATTACTACCCTTTTTGCATCTATTTCTTACTTTCCCTTGTCTTTGACCTTATTTTCAGCCATTTAAAGCTAACAAATCTCTGTACATGTTAGAAACAAATTAAGGAGCCATTTTGGGTGATACTAAAGTGCTGTGATTGTTTTTAGCCAGGGGTCTATTTATTCACGAATCCCAAAATACTTCCTCACTCCTTTATTGGGACCACAGAGATCAATATACAGATAAGGGACTTTGAGAGACCGTTTTATGAGTGGGGGCTTCAGTGTGAAAACCCAGTGTTGACCCTGGGACCTGGGCCTCTTGTGTTAGGGAACATCTTTATCTACACTGGCCCTAAGCTCAGCATATCTGAAGTACACACACATCAAGGACCAGACCTGAGTCCTGGCCTCAGTCTGGCAGTTGTGTGTGTGGGGGGGCATGCATGCCCAGTGGGGACGTGCCTCCCGTGCGGTTTTTGTGGGAGAGCAGCCCACTTTAGAAAGAAAGAAAAAGTGATGAAAGGGCTAGGCTCTTTTTTTCCCCCTGTTTATACTTTATTTTATTTTATTTATTTTATTTTATTTTAAAGAGGTTTGTTACATGTCATGAGGGTTTGTTGTACCCATTATTTCATCACTCAGGTATTAAGCCCAGTACCCAAAAGTTATCTATTCTGCTTCTCTCCCTCCTCCCAGCCTCCCCCATCAAGTAGGTCCTAGCGTCTCTTGTTTCCTTCTTTGTGTTCCTAAGTTCTTATCGTTTAGCTCCCCCTTATAAGTGGGAGCATAAGGTGTTTGGTTTTCTGTTCCTGTGTTAGTTTGCTAAGGATAATAAAGGCTGGGCTCTTAGCTGCTCTGCTCTGGCCCTGGGAGGGAGACACTCGGTGCTCCCTGCTCCTCCAGGGGAGCGGACTTTATTCCTTCAGCACTGACTGTTGCGTGCGTCTCTGCTTATGTCTTCTAAATGAAAGCCTGAGAGCATTCTTGGCTCCAGTACTGGCGTGGAAGCCACCCCACCCACCCACTCATGCTTTCAGCAGCCCTCAACCAGCGACTGAGAGCAGATGGTGGGTAACTACCCTGCCTGCCTCACCTGTCAGGTGGGGCCGCCCTGAGGTGCCTTCTCCACCGGCCTGAGAGTGCCCGGGGACTGAATCTCAGGTACCTCAGTGGTAAAGTCTTCAGCAGCTCACCTTGTTAGGCATCATTCTCTTTCTTGTCTCACTTCCCACTTTTCTACTGGTGCATTCTGGGGTCACCCCCCGAGTAAAGCCATTATTTTCACCCTTGTCTGGGAGAATTCTACCTAAGAGATACAACCGGCCAAAGAACATGTTTGCCATTCAGATTTGCCTAGTCAGAGAGTCCTGAAGGTGAGAATAGAATAACCGCATGACTTGAAAATACAGCAGATAGGGTATGGTGTAAAAGATGGTTGGCAGAACAAGGAATTACTCACACCAAGGTCAGAACTTCAAAGCTGTGGCCTTGGAATTCCTGGAGCCAAGTCATACAGAATAAGGGTTAGGGTTTTGTAGGGTAGGGTGGGGAGAGTGGGCTGAGATAGTAAGAGCTGGCTCCGTTGAACTAATGAACATGACCCATCATTTGTTTCTGATCTTGCCCCATGTAGGAAGATAGCAGTGTGTGTGTGTTTTATTTTCATAGGAATATTTAGGTTGAGTTTTTTTTTTTTTTTTTTTAAATTTAGGAGCTTAGATTTGGGGTTTTATTTTTTATGACAAAGTAACTAAATCCCGATGGTGTCATGGAAGCTAGTTTTCTAGTTTTGGTTCACCTTTTGAAGGTAGTTTGCTTTATTTTAGAAGTCTAATGAGTGGATAACTGATGCAGATTTATTGTATCATATTAATTAAAATCATAAAAAGATAGTTGACTTAATATGAAGGTTTGGTACAAGTATTGCCTCAACAGATAATGAGCCTTTTCCATGTAGCCGATTTAAGTGTATTCAACAAGCATTTAAGGTGCTCACACTGTGCTAGGCTTGGGGTTTATGGAACATATGCAGTAATGGGGAGAAACATAGGATATATACAGTAAGCAAATCTCAAGTACTGTGGATAAAGAAAATGTGTAAGAGGATACTAAGTTTGGGAGTGCAGCACTGTGAATGTCTGGGAGTTTGTGATGGAATGGGATGAAATTTAGAAAGACTGAAGAGAGAGCCTTGCTCATGCTGGATGGGACGGTTTGGGATGGGGTAGAAGTAGGGAGCCATGTCAGGTCTCAGGTAATTTAAAGCTCATACTCTCTGTTTAGAGACCAGTGCCCTAGACTAGACCATGGTTATCAAACTTCATGAGTATTAGAATCCCCTGGGGTTTTGTGAAGGCACAGATTATGGTATCCTATACCACACTGAACGTGGGATAGGTTGACTTTTGAGATGGCTGTTAGGCTTCCAGATGGAGACATTGAGTGAGAACTCATAGAAGTGGTACATTTGGTCTAGAGTTACAAATTTGAGTCTAGGGACTCAAAGCTGTAGGTGGTGATGAGATTGTTTAGGAGAAGGCATAGTGTGATAAGAAGAAGTGGGTGTGGGTCAAGCACCAGTTGGTCTGATAAATACAGTGAGGATTCATTCATTCAACAAAGTGATCAAGAGTTACCGTGTGTTGGACATTTTTCAAGTGAAGAAGACAAGTAGTGCACACTCTCTGCCTCGTGTAACTTACATTCTAGTGATTGAGAAAATAGACAATAAATGAAATGATTCAGACAAATAAAGAAGATGATAGATAGTGGTAAGTGCCATGGAGCAAAACCAGTCAGGAGGGGGCTCTCTGTGGGCTGAGGGTGTCCTTGGTTTTCAGTAGAGTGTGCAGGGACACCTCCTCCAGGAGGAAAGCACAGAACAGAGGGAGGTGAGGGAGAGAAGCTAGCAGACATCTACAGGAAGAGTATATAGGCCCTTCTGTCACATCAACCAAGGAGTCTTTCCCCCCACCCACCCAGGTAATTGATGTTTTGGATTCTCGATCCTATAGGCCCCATGGTGTTAGGCTGCTAAACTTGCATAGTAATTGTCTCTGTTGGCCTACTTGCTAAAAAACATTATTATTAAAAGATAGAATTACCTAAATTTATACTTCCTATACATTTTCTGCTTGGTTTTTTAGTAGATACGGTTTTTTTTAGATTGTTTTCAGCATTGAGACTTTTGTATCCATCATCCATGCATTCACTAGTCTGTACCCTTCCTTCTTCCATCTGTTTTTTGTTTGTTTGTTTGTTTGTTTGTTTTGAGACGGAGTCTCACTCTGTTGTGCAGGCTGGAGTGCAGTGGCATGATCTTGGCTTCCTGCAACCTCCATCTCCCAGGTTCAAGCAATTCTCCTGTCTCAGCCTCCCAAGTAGCTGAGATTACAGGTGTGTGCCACCACGCCCAGCTACTTTTTGTATTTTGGGTAGAGATGGGGTTTCACCGTGTTGGCCAGGCTGGTCTCAAACTCCTGACCTCAAGTGAATGTCCACCTTAGGCTCCTAAAGTGCTGGGATAAAATAAAATAAAATAAAATAAAATAAAATAAAGTATAAACAGGGAGAAAAAAAGGGCCCAGCCCTTTCATCACTTTTTCTTTCTTTCTAAAGTGGGCTGCTCTCCCACAATTATTGGGATTTCTACTGGTGCATTCTGGGGTCACCCCCCAAGTAAAGCGTGAACCACTGCGCCCAGCCCCATCTCTGTCTTCATTTTATGGAATTGCCATTCTTGTATTGTGCTATGTATTCAGTTACCAGTATTTAGACACATGCCTCCCCATATACTCTGTAACTGCTGACGCTACAGTTGCCTACTGGTCACTGTGTTTGACTTTCCAATGTGAATCCTACCCCTAGGCCACTAAGGTAATTCAGCATCTCTTCCAGCTATTGACAGAGTCTGTCCTAGTCAATAAGAGATGAGGAGCAGAGCAGTCTGCTGTGGGATGTGGAGAGAGATTTCCTGGCTTTTAAGGAGAGGTACGAGAAGAAAGTCTGTTTATTTTTATGACTTTGTGGTTGGAGGTGATTTCTGAACCTGGGATTCCGTATTGTAAGTCAGGCTCAGCCTGAAGGCACAGTTACATTCTGAGGATGGTGGATCTGAGAGATGGATGGAAGCAACCACAAAGGTTGCCCAACTCTTGATTTCCTGTGATGCCAGAGAATTACTTTTGTGATTGTTGAAGCCATTTTGAATTGAGGGTTCTGATACTTGCAGTTAAAGGCATCTTAGCTGGTCTACTTTATGTTCTTTCCTAAAGGAGGTAATTCTTTTACCAAGAACTTAAAATATTCCTTTAGTTCTATTTAAGCAATTCTTGTGCTTTTTTTCATTTATGCTTTAATGATCCAATGTATTCAGATTTAGCCATACATCCTGAAGTCAGACTCCTGTTTACTAGGGAAGCTGTGGGTTGGTGGGGGGAAAAGGGGATGTTAAATGAGAGAATCTGACTATAAATATATTTTGGCAATGCCTGATTAATATGGCTATTATTAAATGTTATATAATATGTCAGGAATTTTTTATTAAAGGAAAAGTATATCTTTAAATTATATTACAGTGCTCAGTTATTCATGAGAGGTATTTTGTAGAAACATATGCAGTTCATCATTGACTCCAAATTGATGTACTGCTTTAGCTAAATCAGTTCCTGTTGTAGATGCTGTTTAAAATCTGAAAAGGGAAACGTATGTTTTAAAAAAATGGAACTGACATTATATATTTCTATTTACAGAGCTTTTTAGCTTATGCAAAACAAGTCAAAAACATACAGGTTGAATTTTTTCATAAAATCATCTTGTTGAAATGAGGGTCAGCTGGGGAGTTGCAGGGAGGAAGATAGGAACTAATAAGTCAGTCCTGATGATTAACTGTACCTCCTGGGACTTAAATGCTGGGGATCAAATATTTGATTATGAAAAGTTTTAAACATACAGAAAAATTGAAAGGGCAGTGCCATATCTTTCATATTACCAATTTACTTACCCAGATTCAACAATTCAGTAATTATTAACAACATGCCATCATTTTTTCTTCTGTATTGGAATATACCTACATATGTTTGGTGAATTATTCGAAGGTCAACTGCAGACATCATGACTGTCTACTTTTATGGAGAAATGGAAATGATTCGTAATGAGATACCGCATTCTCCAGATTATCTGACTTTATGAACAGCCTTGTAATTTTGTAGCCAACCATAACTTACTAAAAAAAAATATATATATATATATATATTTTTTTGGAGGGGGGCGGGGGACGGAGTCTCGCTCTGTTGCCGAGGCTAGAGTGCGGTGGCGCGATCTCGGCTCACTACAAGCTCCGCCTCCTGGGTTCATGCCATTCTCCTGCCTCAGCCTCCCGAGTAGCTGGGACTACAGGCACCTGCCACCACGCTCAGCTAATTTTTTGTATTTTTAGTAGAGACGGGGTTTCACCATGTTAGCCAGGGTGGTCTCGATCTCCTGACCTTGTGACCCACCCGCCTTGGCCTCCCAAAGTGCTGGGATTATAGGTGTGAGCCACTGTGCCCAGCCTAAAATATTTTTATAGAAAGGTTAATGTAATTCTGTCTCCTAGCCTTGGTGTGTTCTTTCGTCCATGAACATATCCCTCCACACACTCTGTATTGCGTGTCTCCCCCTCGCTGAGTGGAGCAGAGCCTGCTCTTGTGGAACCTGTGGTCTCTCAGTGAAGACAGTTGAAGTAATTGAGGTGCACTTGGTACAGCGTGATAAGAGATGCCACAGGACAGGGTGCAGAGCACTGTTATTCACAGGGTTTTTTTTTTTTTTTTTTTTTTTTTGAGACAGAGTCTTGATCTGTCGCCAAGCTGGAGGGCAGTGGTGTGATCTCGGCTCACTGCAGCCTCTGCCTTCCGAGTTCAAGCCTCAGCCTTACAAGTAGCTGGGACTACAGGTGTGCGTTACCATGCCTGGCTAATTTTTGTATTTTTAGTACAGACGGGGCTTCACCCATGTTGGCCAGGCTGGTCTCGAACTCCTGATCTCAGGTGATCCACCTGCCTCGGCCTCCCGAAGTGCTGGGATTATAGGCGTGAGCCAGTGTGCCCAGCATTCACAGGTATCTTTCTGGAGGAAGGAATGGAGTTTCACCCAAGGCCTCAAGGATTCGTGGGTGAAGAGGGATGGAGGTGAAGTTGTGAGTTGGAGGAGATTGTGATGTGTTCCGGACAGGGAATCCCAAGTGCAGAGGACTGGAGGTGAGAGGAAATACCGTTTCTAGAAACATCTTGCAGTATGACTGGTGTAAATGAAGAGAGACAGGGTGAGTGTTAAGGGAAGATGTTGAGCAGATGGGAAGTGAGAGTTGGTGAAGGAAAGGTGGGCAAGGCTGGGACCATGGGTAGTCTTGGAAGTTACCTTAACGCACCTGAACTTCCTTCTGAGGGACTGTATATCTTTTTGAGGTTTCAATCAGAGCAGAGACTTGATCAGGTCTGTGTTTAAAAAGATCACTTCAAATGGAGAATCGGACGTAGGTGAGAACTTGTGTGGTTTACAACCTGGGCTAGACTGATGATGATGACCTGGACAGAGAGGCAGTAACTTTGAGGCCTAGTTGGAAGGCTGGGGGTTACCACATAAAATAACTTAGTTTTTCAAACATATGGAGAAGTCGAAAGAATGTTATCTCCAGCAACTCAACTTGATCATGGCCAACTTTTCAGTGTGTTTGGTTTACCTGTTTTCCTATTATTTTAGCTATACATTTACTTGGTTCCTTTAGCAAATCTCCACTGTGTCAGTCAGAAAGATACCCTTAAATCCTGGCCACTTATTAAGATCAAGAACTTGGCTGAATTTCTTAATCTTTCTGCGCATGAGTTTCCTCATCTTAAACAATGACACTGCCTCCTAGGGTGATTATAAGGTCTTAATAGTCTCATAAGTGATAGACACCAGCTCACTATATTTAGTAGTTTGTGCATCCAAACAGCCCAGAGTTAGAGGTGGATTTCAGGCTTGGCTGGATCCAGGGGCTCACCATTTTTCTCTTTTCCATTCTGTTGGCTTCTTCAGATTGTAGCAACAGGGCCATTAGCAGCTCCAGACTCAGATCTTGACCTCATATCAAACCAGTGGGAACGTCTATGCTCATCTCTCCCTCTCCCACAAGTCCTGGATGTAGTTAGACCAAAGTCATATAATTGCTAAGGCCAGAGTATTTGAAAAATCTGCACAAGGTTGATCAGGTGTCATGCCTGAAGGGATGGTGTTGAAAATTTGGGGGCACTACCTGTACCATATGGAGAAGTAGAGGTGTTTCCACCTTAAAGCAATGGAGAAGGCTGCTCCCCCCACCAAAAAAATAAGTAAATAAATAAACATTAAATAATTGACAGCAATAATTATAGTGTTATTACTATTAAATTTTGGAACCTTTGATAGTTGCAAACCTTTCACACCTTCACTCACTGCAGAAGCTTTGAATTTTTGAATGGCTTCTGGTCTACACCCTTTGGCTATTTGTCCTTAGAGTGGAGTGGGCAGAGTTTCCTTAGGTCTCTGCTTGGCCTGGGTACTGGCTGGGTCACATTACCAGGCGGATATCTTAACCTGCATTTCCCCAGAAGCACGTCCCCAGGTGAGCTTTCCGTGTAGTAATTTGGTTGGGAAGTTTGCCCAACAGCCCTCATATTTGGTGCTGGACCATGAGAAGCAAGGGCAGCTGTTAGGGCAGTGTCTTCCCAAGCAGCTCCTGCAGCAGGCAGCTGGTACTGGGGACTGCTGGGAGCCAGTGAGGCACACGCTCAGAACCCCCAGCCCTCTGGGATATTCTGTTTTGCTCCCAGGTGAGGGCTCTTCCTATGGCCATTCATGCCCTTTACCCCTCTGACCTTCCTGGATTGACTCTCAGGAGGCGCCCAAGAGAAAGCTGCATGGGGATGAGTTGCAGATAGAGGGACCGCAGGTGTGAGCGCTGCCGTGCTGTCAGTGTCTGCTGCAGCAGGTACCTGGAGAAAAGGATGCTGGGACCATGGCGTTCACAGTAGGGAACTTACCCTCTGCATAATATTCCTCTTTCTGTTGAAATTGCTACACCAGGGGTCATCTTTTTACTCCAAGTTAAGAGAACTTAAAAGCTGGTTGGAAGTCCAGAGAGAACAATGGGATTTGTGAGTTTACCTGACTACTGAGACCTTTTCTGACCATTTAAGTGTATTTTGTGAAGCTTCCTGACTTTTTCAGATCTTTTCAGATACTTTATTTAGAAAATATCTTAGAGGTTGGGTGCAAAAACCCAAAAAGTTAGGGTAGTTACCAGCATCGAGAAAGCTGTTTTCTTCTTAGGGAATATGAAGTTTTCAGAATTCTGATTAATGAACTACCTATCCAGTGATAGTAATCAGAGTGTAGATTTTATACTGATGTTTAATAATCATTTTGTTTTTAAAAATATTGTGAAGTACTGGGGGGGGGGGTTGCAGGGGGTTTGGTTTTATTTTGAAAAACCTGGCTCTGATTGTGGGGAGGTGGTAGAATTGGAAACCCAACCCTAGCTACTGAGGAGTGCCCGTATGTTAAAATGAGGATGAGATGTAAGAAAGACCATAGAATTTGCTGGAGGCCACAGTGATCCCAGAATTCACAGGTTGCATTTCCAGAGCAGCGTTCTTGAGAATTTCTAGTCCAGTCTCTATCACCAGGTATTAAACAGCGCGCATAGTGTGGGAAGCCACAGTGCCACTAACATATCAAAAATGCTGGGCTTACGGTAAATACGCTCTGGGCTTCGCTGCTGAGCGAAGGGCCAACCTCCTCAGGATGCTTTTGTGAAATTTCTGGGGAATCCAACCAGAAGCCAATTTTGATGTTGTAACTTTTGCTATATTGATAGAATGAGCCTGAGAGAAAACTCACATGGTATGAGGCATGCCATGTACGGCAGTTCACTTTCATTAGCTGGTGGGACAGTGACGTTGAATGTGCCTCTGATTGGATGGAAGAAAACACATGAATCTGTGTTCATTGCAGCGAGACCTCCTTGGAGTCCTTTCTGTCGCATAGGTAGAGAAGGGATGCCTGCTGCTTTCTGATTTGGAGTGGGTGGAGAAGGCAAACTGAGGATTTTCCTTTAAATAATTTAGACTGCCTGGGCACAGGTGAGAATGCCCATGACGGAGCAATTGTCATTGAAGAGCCTCACACAGTGCTGTGCTGACAGGGGGTGCCAGTGGTCCAGGGCCTACTTCTAGGAAGGTCTTGTACATTTCAAGTAAGTAAGGGACTAAGGCACCCTGGAGGTACTGGTTACCTTGGCTTGTACTGAGCATTTCTCTACTTGTCTGTTTTGTTTCACCAGTGGTGTGTGCATCCTTAAATGAAGAGTAGTGTTGGAAGCTTACACGTGGCTATATAAAGAAGGGGCAAGGTTGCCACTGTTACGTAAGGATGTCAGGAGAAGAAAAACTGAAAAGAGTTTCAGTTCGCCATCTGGCGTCAGCTTCCCTGGGAGATGAGCAGAGGCCACTCTGGCTTCAGCAGACAAGGTTGTAGGTGGGTCCTGACAGACAGCCCCAGCTGAGGGGGTCCCATAAAGCTGAAGAGTGGGCCAGTCACTGGCAGAAGTGTGGTCTAGGGAAAAGGACTGTATTTAGACTGTCAGCTCTCCACAGAGGTCTAGCCAAACACTTGTATAGGCGACTGGTAAGTCCCCAGCTGAGCCCGGTGACCAGGAAGAGAGCTGTAGCCATAGCCTGTCTGCAAAACCACACAGGTAGAGGGATGTGGCTGAGACACTCACTGCTGCCTCCCATCCCTAAGTAGTAGTGCTGTTGCATGGATGTGCCAGCACACTTGAGAAGAATGAGGACAAATAGTGACTGCTATCAAATTCCACGTGGTATGAAGCTTGTGCATCTGTGCTTTGAGCTATTTATTGTGGTTTATCACACACTTATTTTATATCCTCACCCCATAGAAAACCATAGGCCGAGTGTGGTGGCTCATGCCTGTAATCGCAGCATTTTGAGAGACTGAGGCAGGCAG
Organism: Macaca thibetana thibetana; assembly: GCF_024542745.1. Lineage (NCBI taxonomy): Eukaryota > Metazoa > Chordata > Mammalia > Primates > Cercopithecidae > Macaca > Macaca thibetana. Next base: position 164,459,384 of record NC_065582.1, read on the forward strand.
ATTGCTTGAGGTCAGGAGTTTGAGACCAGCCTGGCCAATATGGCAAAACCCTGTCTCTATTGAAAATACAAAAAATTAGCTGGCTGTGATGATAGGCGCCTGTAACCCCACCTACTTAGGAGGCTGAGGCATGAGAATTGCTTGAGCCTGGGAGGTGGAGGTTGCAGTGAGCCAAGATCACGCCACTGCACTCCAGCCTGGGTGATAGAGCAAGACTCCGTCTCAAATGACAGCAACAACAAAAAAGATAAAAACCTAAATTTAGAAGGCCAGGGAAGGGAAAATATATCAACAACCAAAAGACTTGAATTTTAGAGTGTATATTTTTGAAGATGGGTTTTAAAAATTCAATTGAATGATGTTTATGACAATTGTAATTAGATTTACTTTGATATTCAAAGTATGGCATACTAAGGAAGAAATTATAGAAGTAATGTATATGATTGTAGTTCAGTGATAATTGTGAAGTTGAATAATATATTAGGTCACATACTTCTTTTATGACATATATTTTTATTCTTTTATTTACCAAACCAAAAGACTCTGGAGCTAGATTTGTCAAATTTGCATTCTGACTCTGCCATTTACTACTGGCTTGATCTTGGCTTAATCATTTTGGCTTCAGTTTCCTCCTATTACACTTTTGTTTTTTTGTGTAGCAGGTAAGTGTGGTGTGCCTGAATACTTGTTACAGTGTTGATATGTGAATAACTTTTATTTTATTTTTAACAGGGATCTCCGAAACAATCTTATTAGTAGTATAGATCCAGGTGCCTTTTGGGGACTGTCATCTCTAAAAAGATTGTAAGTGTTTGAATTGCTTGCTTATGAGTTTGAATTGTTCCTTGTATAAGTAGCTGTCAACTTACTTTAACATGATGAAAAATGGACATTTAATAATTCTTTGAGCTTCACCTGACCAGGTCCCTGATACAGAAACAGAAAGAGGCTGGGCGCAGTGGCTCACGCCTGTAATCCTAGCACTTTGGGAGGCTGAGGCGGGTGGATCACCTGAGGTCAGGAATTCGAGACCCACCTGACCAACATGGTGAAACCTGGTCTTTACTAAAAATACAAAAATTAGCTGTCATGGTGGCGTGTGCCTGTAAGTCCCAGCAACCTGGGAAGCTGAGGCAGGAGAATCCCTGGAACCTGGGAGTGGGAGACCACAATAATCTGAGATCGTGCCACTGCACGACAGGGCGAGACTCTGTCTCAAGAAAACAAAAAGAAAGAAAAACAGAAAGAATATTTTATGTAAGTAGCTGAGAAGGTGGTTAATTTGCACAGTGGTTTGATTTGTTTGATGGTGGCTGGCTGTGTTCCTCTTCTGCTACTGAAATCATTACCATGTCGGCTTTGCCAGCAGACATAATCTGTAGACGATTTTCAAACTGTGTCTGTTGTAAATGCCATGTAAACAAAGGTACCTTTTAAGTAATGATTTAAAGTCTTGCCATTTTCATGTGTGTCTATATATTACGATTTTGAAACCCAAGGACCAGTTTTTTATTACTTCTGAAGCTAAACAACTCCCCTATCTCCTATATGAAGCTGCTTTCGCAGTTGCTGTGTGAGCAGGCCCACATTTTAGAAGCGGCTCTACAAAAAAGCCATGAGGACTGTCTCTCCATCCTTTATTCTTTCTGAAAGCATTTACTGAGCACTTAACCACTTACCATGCCCTGACTTCTTCGGAAGATCTTGCAGACTCTTGGGGTTTGGGGGGATAGATGTAGGAGAAGAAAAATAATTTTCCCTCTACCCTTCCAGTTTCTCAGCTTGGACCTCTAACAAAAGACAGATTAACAAGAGAAAAACAGAAGTGTATTGAGAAAACTCAGGAAAAGAGTAATTCTCAAAAGAGGTGGCTTAGAACTCTGGCTTATGTAGCCTTTCAACAAGGAGCAATACGTTTTTTGAGAAGTGACAAGGCAAAGGAGAAGGACCTTGAGTCTCTTAAGGGAAAGCAAATTGTGGGAAGGCAAACATACAGGAGACTAATGGTAGATAAAGTCTAATTAGTAATGTTTGTTGTGTAGATTCCTTTGGTGCCTTGACTAAGCTGATAAGGGTCCAAAGCCCTCTCCGGGGAGGAACTTCTGTCCTTTCTGGTGGAGAAGGGAGGAGGGACACCTTTCTAAATTTATGTCCTGCTTTTCGTCAGATAGGGTAGAGCCGAGAGCTTTTCTTGTATCTGTCTGCTTTTCAATCGGCCTGTAGCTAGAAATAATCCTTATGCCAATATGACATGTTTTGGGTGGCGTGTTCTGCTACCCTTCAGTCGTTAGTGCAAATACATCTGAACGCACACACAGGTGCTATAACAGGTAAAATCATAAACATAACCTGCTAGGGAAAGGAGAGAGCGCCTGCGATGGGAACAGCCTGCCGTGAGAGCCACGGACTTGTTTAGATTTGAACTTGCTCCCAGGGAATGAAGATGTATTAAAAAGGCCTTCCAAAAAGGGTGGACGCAGGTGTGCAAGCATGTATCTCTTGGGACAATAGTTTAGTTCTTTGATCAGAGCAGAAAGTAGAAAGAGGAAAAAGAATATTGGAAGATCATGCTGGTCAGGGGACTGGGCTTTTGAAGACCTGCTATATTAAAAATGTTTAATCTGTTCTTTAGACAGTAGAGGGCTACCAGAACTTTTTGAATATGGAATTGACATGATCAGATTTGTATTTCAGAATATTCTGATGGCAATAAGGAGAAACCACATAAGTGTAGGGAGACCAGGGACAAAAGATCAGGGAGAGAGACCAGATCCGTGATTTTATTTTCCTTATAGTCATCCTTTTGGCTGGCTCTATCTCTTGTTTTTTTGGGATTCTTATACACTTCTTTAAGTTTTCTTTTTTTTCCCCCTCCAGTGTGTGTGGGTATTTTTTTATGTCTTACTGGTTTTCTGTAGTATTTGCATAATAACACTGGGTATGGCTGCTTTTAGTTTAATTACGCCATGACTTAAATGTTGACATTGACTTTCCATCCTAATACTTTTGACATCTTTTGTCTTATTTAGTCGTTTAAAACCTATTTCTTTTTTTAAAAAATTTTTTAGTTCAGGGGTACAAGTGCAGGTTTTTTTTTTTTTGTTTGTTTTTTTTTGTTTTTTTTTTGAGGCGGAGTCTTGCTCTGTCGCCCAGGCTGGAGTGCAGTGACGCAATCTCGGCTCACTGTAAGCTCCGCCTCCTGGGTTCCGGCCATTCTCCTGCCTCAGCCTCCTGAGTAGCTGGGACTACAGGCGCCGCCACCACGCCCGGCTAATTTTTTTTGTATTTTTAGTAGAGACGGGGTTTCACCGTGGTCTCGACCTCCTAACCTTGTGATCCGCCCGCCTCGGCCTCCCAAAGTGCTGGGATTACAGGCGTGAGCCACCGCGCCCGGCCACAAGTGCAGGTTTGTTGCATAGGTAAACTTGTGCCACGGGGGTTTGTTGTACAGATTATTTCATCACCCAGGTATTAAGCCTAGTACCCATTAGTTGTTTTTCTTGATCCTCTCCCTCCCGCCACCCTCCTCCCTCCAAAAGGCCTCAGTGTGTGTTGTTCCCTCTATGTGTCCATGTGTTCCCATCATTTAGCTCCTGCTTAAAAATGAGAACATGCAGTATTTGCAAAACCTATTCTTTTTTATTGTCAAATCCAATTGTAAAAATTGGTCATGCCCTTTTTGCAAAATATTTTTTTTGTTATTGCTTTTGCAAGTAAAATATCTTTCATCTAAAACCTGTAGATGTAGCTTTCCTCCTATTTTTCTCTCTTAGGCAGTCTTAAGGGTCAGAATTCTGTAAGGTTAAGAACGGTAGGAGTTAAAGGATTTTCTCTTTGTCTTTGAAAATTAGTTACAATTTGAATCAGTAGGGAATTTTCATACCGTAGTTTTTGCTGGGGGTGAGTGGTGGTGGTTCCCTGTGTTTATCAGTCTTTGTCTGCACTCATTAGAAGCTCAGGGCCATCTGGAGGAGATCTTGCTACTAATCAGTTTTCTTCTTTTCCGCCCATTCTACACTTTATTATTTTCTAGTGAAGGCTTTTAATGAAACAAGTTAGAAAAACTGGCTGGTCTGGGGTAGGTGGTAGTGGAGATTGGAGTTCTAGGTAAGAAAGGTAAGAGTTATAGGAGGGTGGAGCTTAGGCATCAGATTGCATGGGACCAAGCCAGGTTTAGAGTTCAGTAAAAGCACTCTCAACCAGGTATGGCAGCATAATCAAAGTGATAAGGCGATGATCGGCGTCAGTTCAGTTAAACAAAAATTCCTGAAGTTCATCCTGAGAGCCCAGCTGTGAGCAAGGCTGTGGAGACACACAGGTAAATCAGGAACCTCTTGAGGGGTTTGCAGTCTAATGGAATTACAAACACTGACCACGAGCCTGGATATGGAATCGAAATACAGTTGCAAGGAGATGACGCAGTAGCTAGAGTTTAGCTGCTATAAGAGTCTTGGAAGTTGTTAGGACTTAGCTATCAAGACACAGGCGGGGGATATGGAGCATGACCGTAAACAGGCTGCGCCTCCAGACACAGGTCATTAGGGAGTGGAGGGGCAGCAGCAGGTGAGCGTGATTTACAGCAGTGACTCCCTTTCTTTGTGCTTCTGTCTGTGCCGGAGTCAGTTTTGCACCCATGCCTGGGAAGATGAATCCTCAAGTAGAAAGCAAAAGTGTAGGGGCTCAGATCTACCCTATCGGAAACTCTGGGGCTGATGCTGAATGATTTTTATTTCAACCATCCCTCCCAGTGATTCTGATGTGAAAGTATGAGAACATTTAGAATATTTTTCCCTCCAATCTATTTTTTTCCCTTAATGAGCGGAATGTGAAATTATACTCTCAGACAGGTCGTTATCGTATCCCCTCCCTCTGTGTTCCACACTGTTGTAGTCACAGCTTTTAGGTAATAAAAACGTTAATGCTGATTAATGTTATCTCTATGCTGAGATACAGGTTGAAGAAAACTTGGCTGTTAATAAAAAGCAGTTTCTTCAGTATGTTTTAGATACTGCAGACTATCTTAGAATCTCCATCTGGTTATTTATCTTTCAGTAAATAATCTCTTAAGCACTGCCATCCAAAATGAGTTTTAAAAATTCTTGTTCAGGAGTATTTAATATAATTACTGATATTGTACCAGGCATTGCCTTAGTAGTCTTTCACTGTGTTACATGTTAAGTAGTCTCTTGTGTTCTTGCTTAGGAAGGTAATTGCCATTTATAATATTCTTCCCATTAGAAGATACATTCTTAATTCCAAACAGATGACTTATAATTAACGTAGGATACACAGCTTGCAAGCTGAAGAAGTCCTGTATGTAAACTCAATGGGATATAAAGATATTTGACAGTAGTGTTTGCTAGTTGCTCATAGATACAGACCCTTTTTTTTATGGGTTCTTAAGTCATTAATTTCAATTGTGCATCTCTCTTAACAAGCATACATAAAGTATTTTTGTTATTATGCCATGCCTTTGCCTTTAGTTTATAAATAATTTGAATCAGGAAGTTGAAGTGGCTTTCTGAAGAATATACTATCAGAAGTAGGTGAACCCTAGATCCATCAGTTTCTCTTGTGTTTCATCATCGAATTTAAGTTGATTCTCAATCCAAATAAAAACCCATTATCAATATCTAAATACCATTTTAAGTAGGTATAGCTGTAATGAAATTGTTTCCCAGAGAATCAATGGTAATTGCACCATTTAAAGCTCAGAATTGAGACAGGATTATAAATACAGCCCAGATATGCTTGTTTATGCAACAATTTACCGGAAGATGCCTAATTTTTGTTAACAGTGAAACCTAGAAATAAAAGGAAAATCAACTGGAATTTAAACGAAAAGGCCCCATATGATTAAATACTTAGGAGCTACAGAACAATGAGGACAGGTAAAGACTTGTATTGCTTAAGATTCTTTTATCAAAAGTTGCCATAAGAGAGGGAAGGCAGAACTATGAAAGTATTGAAGACCAGGATTACCTAAGGTGCTGTGTTAGGCCTCTCCAGAGAGAGAGGACCAGTAGGATGTATGAGAGGGGATTTATTAGGGGGAATTGGCTCACGTGATCACAGAGGGAGAGAGGTCCCACAATAGGTTTTCTGCAAGCTGAAGGGCCTATGAATCTGGTAGCATAGCTCAGTCCAAGTCTGGAAGCCTCAGAACTGGAGAAGCTGACCTTGCAGTCCCAGTCCAAGGCCGAAGTCCTGAAAGCCCCAGGAAGCCCACTGATGGAAGTTCCAGAGTCCAAAAGACAACCTGCAGCCTGATGTCCAACAATAGGAGGAGAAGGCGTCCTGCTCTGGAAGGGGAGAGAGAACAGAGAGAGATAAGCCCTCTCTTTTGCCTGTTTGTCCCAGCGGAGCTCCAGCTGATTGGATGGTGCCCACCCACATTGAGGGCAGGTCATTCCTCTCTGTCCATTCACTCCTGCACCAATCTCCCCTGGAAACACCTTCACAGACACACCCAAACCAATGCTTCACCAGCCAGTGAGACCTCTCAGTCCAGCCAAGTTGATGCCTAAAATTAAACCATCTCATTTTAACTTTTGAAATAGTCAAGGAAAAATGCAAATGAGTTAGGTACCTGATTCAAATGGTACGTTCTTAGAATTTCTGGTGAGACTACTACATCTTCTGCCATGACCAAGTACACAGTTTAGAATCCAATACTTTTAGTTTGAAATGGATGGTGTAGATCGCCTTATTGTAGACTAACTGAGTAACTCAAAGAATGTGTACCTCTCTATGAGAGAGAATAGCAGGGACTTTGGAGGCAATATGATGAAAATATTTTTGAAAGTTTGGCTTAGGGAGCTTATTCTAATTATTTTGTTAGAATTCAGAGTGTGATGAATTATTCCAAGTCTAGCAACTAATAAAACTTAAGATTCATTGCTTCAGGGTTTTCTTGCATAGGGCTTACTAAGTCCACTGAAAACAATGATGCAAGTCATGCCATCCCAGGTGAAAGTTACAGATATTTTTAGTGGTTATCTCCCAACGTAAAGTTTTTACTTTTAAACCAGTGCAGATCTCTGATTAAATGTAAAAATAAAATTGTGTTCATTGTCCTTGATGTCAAGCAAAATAAATAAAAAAGGATAGAACAAAATATTAACTAAAACTTTTACATAGGTAAAAAGAAAACAGTTTCATTGAGGAGAAGTAAAAAATATTTAGAAGGTAACATTTAATAGGAAATAGAAATGAGGAGTGATTGCAAAAATAATTGGGCCATATCATAGATATTGTTAAAGTAATTTGGCTTAGAGTCTGAATGATAGATCTGTAAACTGAAAGCTAACATGGTTTTTTTTTTTCCATTATAGTTGAAACTTCTGAGTATTTAAGGAGTGAAGTCAGAAAATGGTATTTGCAGATGTTCCTCAGGAAACAAAAGTTCCATCATTGTAATAATTTGCCCTTTTATCCATTATCTGTTATTTACTGGCTGAGTTTGGGCTCAGTTCTCCAACTGCCCCAGCATCATTAACTGTGTAGGTCATCTAAGGAATTGTATTGCGGGCAGCAAGATAGTTTGAGTCTCATTTTTACTACTCCAATTTTATCTTGAGTAATTTTGCAAGAGTAAGTACTTGAAATATAGAGGGCACCATAATTGAGCAGCATTAGTCTGTGCGTGCCAGCAGTAAGTGAAAGCAAGGATCATTTTCGGCCTCACTGCTATCCTTATCTCACTTGAGTAGAGTAAATATCTCAAAGATGCTAGAATAAAGGTCTTGTGCGATACCTGGATGCTGTTCTTGAATACTGAATGCATGAGACCTTCATTAACCAAGAGATCTAATTGAAGACACTTTTCCACCCTTCTCCTTAGGGATCTGACAAACAATCGAATAGGATGTCTGAATGCAGACATATTTCGAGGACTCACCAATCTGGTTCGGCTGTAAGTACATCTTTTCTTTCCCATTAAAAGATAAGGAAGCATTTGAGCCAGTACCTAAATATGTATGAAACTTATGATATATTTAATTATAAGTAGCAACTGTAGGGGTTTTAGAAGCCGTAAGGGACAGGGAGCTCACAATTTAATCATGGGGGTGTAATCTCAGAATATAATGGTACCTTACCACACCACACACGGACACATGTGCGCACACAGACACATGGGTACACACACCACATAACACAGTGTAGTACATGCAGCAGAGAGCACATTCATGCTGAGAGGTATGATCAAAAGCTTTGCTAGTCTGGGAAAATTTGAGCTGATGTGCGCTGATGGCCCAGATGATTTGCACAGATCTGGATAGTTAGAAAGGAAAAGAAGCCAAACCAATGATACATGAAGGTGGGAATGAGAACAAGGCCATTTGTCAAGGAGAGGCCTGGTGGACTTGGAGTAAAATAACCATTTGAATTGTGCCTCTGACCGTGTGATTTGGGGTGAGTTGTTTGACTTTTCTGTTTTTCACCTACAAAGTAGGATTAATAGTAGCTCAAAGTTACAATGATTATTTAAAATTTAAGTTATATATATCTGTTTATTATAATTTATATAGAATATAAATGTGGAAGAACTTTGTATAAGTCATCAAGTATGTTTATATCTTTTTTAAAAAAAGAAGTTTTAAGCCAGGCACGGTGGCTCACGCCTGTAATCCCAGCACTTTGGGAGGCTGAGGCAGACAGCTCACTGGAGGTCAGGAGTTGGAGACCAGCCTGGCCAACATGGTAAAACCCCATCTCTACTAAAAGTACAAAAATTAGCCGGGTGTGGTGGCACATGCCTGTAGTCCCAGCCTCTCAGGAGGCTGAGGCATGAGAATTGCTTGAACCCGGGAGGCAGAGGTTGCAGTGAGCCAAGATTGCGCCGCTGCACTCCAGCTCTTGGTGACAGGCCAAGACTCTGTTTAAAAAAAATAAAAAAAAGTAATAAAAGTTCTGTTTGGGAGTAATTATACATAAGGCTGATTATTTATAATAGAGCTTTATTTTGAAATGTATGAAAAGCAGATTGGGGCTTAGAACTGATTAAACAATAGGAAGCCACTAAAGATATTTATGTTGGAAAATGGCACGAAATCGTATTTTAGAGACAAGCCGGCTGGGAATAGGGTTCCGCATGAAATGCTAGATGTGGAGTGGACGTCAGTGTAAGGGTTGTCTACTTGTGGTTCTTTCTCCCTGTAGCTTTTTAGAATGTGTCTTGTATTTCATGTTACCTTTGAAAAAACAATTAGGAGCTTAAATGATGAGATTCTTTCATCTATACAGTAAGGGAAGAGACTTCAGATCAGTTACTAGAGTAGAACAGAATGTTCCTGCCGCACAGGAAATTTGTAGCTGTTTTCAGTGTGTCCTTTCATTTTCAGGGAAAGGTATATGGCCTGATTTTTGTTTTTCAATAAAAGATTGATTTAGTGTGCAGCTTTACTCATGACTGGAAGTTAGTTAAATTAATTGCTTCTTAACTCCTTTGTAACTGCCTTGCAAACATTTCTATCTCAGTGCTTTTTAAAATCTCTTCTTGAGAATTTTGTATTTTTACTTTTTTTTTTTTTTTTTTTGAGATGGAGTCTCGCTTTGTCGCCCAGGCTGGAGTGCAGTGACACAATCTCGGCTCACTGCAACCTCTGCCTCCCGGGTTCACGCCATTCTCTGCCTCAGCCTTGTGAGTAGCTGGGATTACAGGTGCCCGCCACCACTGCTGGCTAATTTTTTGGTATTTTTAGTAGAGATGGGGTTTCGCCGTCTTGGCCAGGCTGGTCTTAGATTCCTGACCTCGTGATCCACCCGCCCCAGCCTCCCAAAGTGCTGGGATTACAGGTGTGAGCCACAGTGCCTGGCTGTATTTTTACTTTTGAGGACTGCGTTAGAATTAACAAAATCATACATCTGTGAAGGAGACTTTTGTTACATTTTTTGGACAGCTATGACCGAAGTAATGAAAAAAAAAATAGTAAACTGGAGTCTACTATTTTGTTGATTTTAGTTTTAGATTGATTTCTAGCTCTGGCTAGGGATTTGACACATCAGCACATGTTCTTTAGGCAAAAGAGCTGGGTGGGACAGAGCTTCTGTTAGGGCAGGTTGCTGTTTTCTTAGTATTTCCTTTGCCTCCTTCGTCAAGAACTAAAAGTTTGGTAGGTTTAGAACTTGGGTGGTCTCTTACATTTTTACCAATTATCTTATACTTGTTGTGAGAATTTATACATCACGGAACACAATGAACATCATCCAGGTAAAACATTAGAACATGAAAATAACATTGCCAAGCTTCCCACTTTGAGATTTGATTGAGATAATCTTATAGTTCATGTAATAATAGATGATAGTGGCCTTTAAATTTGATTTACTTTTATTTTTATATAGATTTCTGGGGTACAGGTGCAGTTTTGTTACAGGCATAGATTCCATGGTGGTCAAGTCAGGGCTTTTAGGTATCCATCACCTGAATAATGTACATTATACCCATTAAGTAATTTCTCATCATCCACCTTCCTCCCACGCCCTCATGCGTGTGACCCTCCACTGTCTATCATTCCTATTGTGGATCTCCTAAATGGAGCAGTCTGTGGCATATACAGCAATATACCTGGCCTCCATCTTTTAAATACTTTGTAAAGAACAACATGGCAATTAAGGAAACTTCTTACCACTCGGCATTGTATTGCAGTGACATTGCTTATCATAATTTGGGTTGGCACAGGTCTAGAGCTGTGGATCAGGAACATTAAGTGTTTTGCATGGGCTGCTGCTGTCCCCAGATTTTTGAGCTCTTGAGCCAGGCCATATGCGGGTTGTGAAGGCTGATAACAGCTCATATTTCAGATGTAGAGAATGGCATTTTCTCAGTCCAGTGAGTGGAAAAGAGAATATGATTAGGAATGGAGCATGCAGTGCATTCCTTAGATTAGGAATCAGAGATTTTCCTCTTACTGTTTCCCACCTGAAAGAGAAGGTATACAAAAAGAAGGAATTCTAGAGTGGATCACTGTTCTGTTTCCTCTGGTAACTCTTGAACTAGGGACCTCAAACTGAGTGGGTCCCTTAGCCAACTTCCTTGGCTAAAGGTTGATGAGAACTTGGTGAACAGCCTAGGCATTCTCAGCCAGATTTCTTATCATTTTTGATCGAGTCTTGGCTTTGGAAATTTATGAATTCATTTTTTTGAAAAAACTACCCTTTCTTTAAGTGTGTCAGAGACCTTAGTAGACATGGGTGGAGTGGGGGTGTAAAATTGATTAATTCTATATATTGATCTCTGCCTTTGCTGATGGAGAAATTCTCTTGAACTATCTCAGAGCAGTATAGTCCTACTTGCAAAGGTTCTCACTCTGTCCCACTGTAACGGTGGACGTAACTGGCAGACCAAACGGGGAGCCAATAATGGACTTCTGTGAAGCGTGTGTCCTTCACTTAGGAAGTTAATTTGCAGAGAAATGTCAGGAGATCTACAGACCAAAATCTCTGTCAGGAGATCTACAGACCAAAATTTTTTCAAGTTGTTCTTTATGGGCAATCTAATACCTGTATTTTTTCCTCAAGAATTATACTTTTAATATTTCCCTATCAGAAATATATGTATTTGTAAGAACTACCCTTTACAATTTCCTTTATATGCAAACATGTGTGTGCATTTGTATATAAATACATATATACAACTAATATGTTTGTATAAAGAACTTCCTTTATACAAAAAAGTGGTTGTTATCGAGTAATAAAATCATATGAAGGAAAAATTAGATCTCTTTTCATCATTTCAGTTGCATCATCCTGAGATAACTTGTATGAATGATCTGCTGTGTGTGTGTGTGTATATATATATATATATTTTTTTTTTTTCTTCTGTTATACTCAGAAATGCGTAGACACACATACAGGGCTTTAAAAATGCTCTGTACCTGGCAACTCAGTTTAAAAATAATTTACCAACATATTAACATCTTTTTAATAGAGCACATGTTGATTTAGTTCATGCTTGTCATTGGCTACAGAATATTCTAGGTATAGAACGGATTGTAACTTAGTCATTCCTCTGTAGATGGAGATTGCATTTAATTGCATTTTCCCCTCCTTTACCAAATCTGCCCTAATAGAGGCTTCTGTATAATAGATGATGCATCATATACACATGTAACTGTTAGGAATTCAAATGTATCTAGTTAGCAAAAAATAAGTAAATAAAGTCAAATTAAGTGAGAGTAAGAAACAACAATGGCCAGTCACAGTGGCTCATGCCTGTAATCCCAGCACTTTGGAAGGCTGAGGTGAGTGGATCACTTGAGGTCAGGAGTTCGAGACCAGCCTGGCCAACATGATGAAACCTCGTCCCTACTAAAAATAAAAAAGTTAGCCAGGCCTGGTGGCATGTACCTGTAATCCCAGCTACTCTGGAGGCTGAGGCATGAGAATCCACTTGAACCCGGGAGGCAGAGGTTGCAGTGAGCCACTGTACTCCATCCACTGCTCTTCATCCTGGGCAATAGAGTGAGACTTGTCTCAAAAAAATAAAAAATAAAAAATAAAAGAACAGCATAAAGGGTGGAGTGGGTGGGTAACTCACCTGCTGCTCCTTTCTACGAGCTTATTATGATAGGGGAGCAGTGGCTTTGCTCTTGTCATTCTCAACTCCCTTTTAGTTTTATTTATTTACGTATGTATTTGGTGAGCATCTCAGAGCTAGACTGTGATTGTAATGTTTTAAAATATGTGTCATTGTTTATGGCCCCCAAATCCAAGCTACTTACTTCACTTGTGTTCAAGCTGTACAAATAGCAGTCTGTTCCAACACTCAAGGAAAAATTGGTTTGCGTTGGAATTTCCTGAGAAAATGCCATGTCCTTCTCTAATGTGATTCTTTCCTTTGTGATTTCCAAGGGAAATATCTAATAATATGCATATTAGAACCTAGTGATTGCTGTAAGATGCAATTCTTTTTTTTTTTTTTTTTTTTTGGAGACAAAGTTTCCCTCTGTTACCCAGGCTGGAGTGCAGTGGTACCATCTTGGTTCACTGTCACCTCCGCTTCCCAGGTTCTAAGCGATTCTCCCACCTTAGCCTCCCAAGTAGCAAGGACTATCGGCACATACCATCAACCCGGCTAATTTTTGTATTTTTAGTAGAGATGGGATTTCACCATATTGGCCAGGCTGGTCTCAAACTCCTGACCTCAGACAATCTGCCTTGGCCTCCCAAATCGCTGGATTACAGGTGTGGGCCACTGCACCTGGCCCAATTCTTTTCTTTATATGTAAGTCCTACATTTGTAGGATAGATATTTATTTCTAACTTATTGTTACGGAACCTTGCAAACATTTAAAGAAAATTGGAGACAATTGTACATACAAGGAATGTGTGTGTACCCATTGCCCTGTCTCAGCACTTCAGTTTTACCTACCGTGTCTTGTCTTCTAGCTTTCATTATTTTAAACATATTCCAGTAATCATATAATTAAAATGGGATACTTTCATAACATACACAGTTGTTGATTATAATTCCATCTAAGTTACTTTCTTAAAAAAATTTTTTTTTTGAGATGGAGTCTCACTCTTGCTCAGGTTGGAGTGCAGTGGTGCAGTCCCGGCTCACTGCAACCTCTGCCTCCTGGGTTCAAGTCATTCTGGCGTCTCAGCCACCTGAGTAGCTGGGATTACAAGCACACGCCACCACACCCAGCTAATTTTGTAGTTTTAGTAGAGACGGGGTTTCACCATTTTGGCCAGGCTGGTCTCAAACTCCTGACCTCAGGTGATCCACCTGCCTCGGCCCTCCCAAAGTGCTGGGATTATCGACGTGAGCCACTGCGCCCAGCCAAAATGATTTTTATTTTTTATTTTCTTAAAATGTTATTATGATTTATACTGCCATGGGCATACCTTTCTCACAATTCACATTTGGTATCTGCTCTGATAGGCCAAAAAAAAAAAAAAGCAAAAAGACATCCCTTTCCTCCTTTCAATTTGAAAATACTCTTTTCTGTTTAAGTTTCTAGGTACTTCTTCTATGAGAATCATTGAATCCAGCCTTTTTCTTACAAAAAAATTATAAAATATAAAAACCAATCCAGTGTTGTTCTTGCTGAAGGTCATTGTAGGTTAATTTGTAAAGTGTTGGCCCTTGTGTGATATCAGGTCTTCCCATCCAGGAATATGTTGCTACTGGTGTCCCAGGAACAGCTGACCCCTCCCTGATCAGTTCTCTTCTCCAACTCCACTTGGAAATCCATCTACCCGATGGTCGCTCTCTCCCACATATGAAGGATTCAGCCCAGCTTCCAGAGAAGTTTCAGGACTCCAGATTTCTATCCCATCCTCTGCTGTGTTCCACCCCCCACCTCACTTCTAGAACTCTACGTCTCAATTCTGCCTGTTCTTGATACCACAGCAGGCATAGAACAGATCTGGTGGTGATTGGCCATATGCGATTTTCCCAGAGCACTCAGTCTCATTTTAACATTAGAAGTCCCCTGAAGGTGAGGTGTACATCCTGAGCAATGAGCAGTTATTGAGCACCATTTATACTCCAGCATGTTACTGGTGTACACGGAAGTGCACACAGACACAGGCCCTCCTCCACCCAGCTCCAGAGCTCATAGTCCAGTATGGAAGAAATACTTTGGTCAAATTGTTTTGGGTGTAACAAACTACTCACATTGTAGAATAGGGGTTTCTGAGTTCCATTCATTCAGAACGCTGCAAGACTCAGGTTATGTATTGAAGCCTACTGACACAGGATAGACTAGAGAAGTGATTTGCCCAAGAGCAACATGGAGTTCTATCCCCAGTCTCTTATATTAAGCCCTGAACTCATCCCGCTCTCCTCATGATTTTCGGTCATGTTTAGTACGCTACTGCTGCTGGTCATTGAGGCCATCCTTTTCCTTTTGTTACTTTTAAAGTTTTAATTATTTATTTTCTATTTGTTTTTACATTTTTATTTGCTGCTTTCTTAAATTCGATGCGAGTGAACACTTAGAGTAATTCTAGTGGGAATTCAGTAGGGTACCTTTTAGGTTCACCTGATATTTGACAGAAAAATTCTTACCTAGCATTAATGTGTTTTTAATAATTGTATTTACTACTTTGTATAAGATGGAGAATAATTTTCTTCTTCAACCTTGGAGGAAGTATTTGCTAATCACTCCCTCTTTGTAAGCATTGATACTTTCATGACTTCTTTGTAACATTATTTAATGACTGTAGGATGCTTTAGAAAATACAGAATAGGATAAAATGATAGATAGTTGTATTTTTAAAAGTGGAATTGTTTTCTGTCTTTCAGAAACCTTTCGGGGAATTTGTTTTCTTCATTATCTCAAGGAACTTTTGATTATCTTGCTTCATTACGGTCTTTGTAAGTAAAAAATTTTTTTCTCTGTTTTTTGATTTTCATGTCTTTGAAAATTAAAAACATTTATTATGTGGTTTCAGAGACTTTATAAGGACAATCTTGTCAAGTTAGAATCTCATTTGAGAGCTTGCATTCACGTTAGAAAACATACAGTAAGCCTAAATAGTGTGATTTAGACTAGGACAACTGTTTTCTCCTTAGGATAACATATTACTCTAATCTATATTTAGAGTAAGTAAACTGGTAATTTTTTCTTTTTGACTTTTTTTTCAAATCATAAAACGTTGCATTGTTTGACTAATTAAATTTCCAAAGTATAAAATATCCCTTCCTATGAAGAATTTGTAAGAATATTTTATACTTTAGGAATTTAATTTTATCCTGTAAACCCACCCCCCATCTCCCACTTAAAATCAAATTTACAGCTTATTACTGATGTTTCTAGGGATGTTTATTTCGAATGCCTGCTTTATGAAATCAGTTTAAGTTCTGATTTACACAGTTTCTTGTAGCTTTAGAATTGGTTGATTTTTTTTTTTTCAGATGGTTTTGTTAACAGAGAGATTGCATAGAAGTTATTTTGAAAGTAGCTATTTTCAGATAAACCTTAACATATCTCAGACTATAAATTATCCTAATTTTATTGGAATTACAGTTAAATGTAATGTTTTTCAGGTTTTCATTGAGTAATTTATGGGATTGAGTGTTTTTCTTCCAGGGAATGAATTTTTCTCTCCTGATTCCTCTCTTCCATGTACTCTGACTTCTCCTCTCATCTCCCTTCCATTCCTACACCTGTCATTTAAATCTCATTTAGGAATCTTCCTTGGGATGTAGCTAATAGCTATTAGGAGCCCCAGCCAGCTTCTCACCATCATAGCAGGCATGTGTATGTACTTCTGAAGTCACTTTGGCTCATACTCCATCTTCTTTCTCTTTTTGGCACCCTTACCATTCTTATCCAGAAGACTACCTTTGAGCAGAAACATCTACTTTTGGCATATTTAGTGGGCTCAGGTCAGCCTTTTCTGCAAAGATTAGGAAATAAAAAAGACAAAAGCTAGTCTGGGTTTTGAGACCCTGGGTAGCAGGAGCATGGGAAGTATTTTCATCTCCCAAATGGGAGAAATTGCCAGTATTTTTTTTACCTGGTAGTGTTAGGAACTGACCAGAAGGTGGTGCTTAGAAATTAGGAGTCTGTCACATCCTCCTCCTGGTGTTGTTTAAATTTATTTTCTGTGCTGTATTCCATCAGATCCCTTTTCTTTTTTCCTTACTCTTTTTTGCC
This sequence comes from Macaca thibetana thibetana, assembly GCF_024542745.1. NCBI lineage: Eukaryota > Metazoa > Chordata > Mammalia > Primates > Cercopithecidae > Macaca > Macaca thibetana. Next base: position 164,475,997 of record NC_065582.1, read on the forward strand.
AAAACTAACGAGGTGAACCCTGAGCCAACACTCTAGCTGTGTTAGAAGCATACACACTTAAACATTATTGCACTTTGTTGATTTATTTTTATAGAACATATTGCATTCTATTTTAGCTATGTTTACATTTTGATTCTTCTATTATATGTTGCCCCCCATATTGGCAGGAACAGGGTCCTGCATTTATTGTTATTAGCTGGACTTAGCAAATGTGTGGCACATGAATAGTCAGCACTTAGTAATTATAGTATTTAAGAGATTTGTGCTTATATCTCAGCTCTGTTTATCCTTTCTTCTTCTCATGCCCAAGTGCCAAATTATAAAGGTTTTTGCCTCAAATGAAGACATTTCATTACTATCTTTTGTATCAAAGCTGAGACATTCTTATTTGTATGCTTTTGATTTGTTGGGTCTTTATCTCTTACATTTGTACATATCTATGGTGTCACTTGGTGCATAGCAGAAAGGGGTCAGAAACAGTTCCTACCCTAGGGGAGCTCACAGTCTGGTTAGAAATACAGAATATAGTCACAGAAAACAATCCATATTGCTTTAGGTTGCTGTTTCATTGTCAAAATCAGCAGAGTTGGTAGGCATTTAGGACAAGAATGTGATAATGATGCTGGAAAATTGGGGATGGCTTCAAGATCTAATATTAATGCCACACACTTCATGATAAATGGGTAGAAGCTTGTTAGACAAAAAGGAATGGGATTTGGTATTCTAGAGAACCCTGGTGTTCAGTAGCTTGTTGCCTAGAAGAGGGATATCTGCCAAAGAGTCTTTGTTTGCCTACCAGATTTCATCCAAAGCAGAAACTAGGGACCAGCAAGAACAGTGTTGGGGTCCAAAACTCTGCAATTCAGCTCCTTGGAGAGAAACTGTAGCTAGCCAACGAAATGTGCTTTAGGCGTGGTATGGGTGAACAGTATTGTGCTTGCCACCAGAAACGTAACCTAATATAAAACAAAAGTGCTATTTAATTTTATTCACTATAATCTCTTAAGTTGTGTTTACATGTTACAGGGAATTCCAGACTGAGTATCTTTTGTGTGACTGTAACATACTGTGGATGCATCGCTGGGTAAAGGAGAGGAACATCACAGTACGGGATACCAGGTGTGTTTATCCTAAGTCACTGCAGGCCCAACCAGTCACAGGCGTGAAGCAGGAGCTGTTGACATGCGGTAAGGGAGAAATCCAAACTGAGAAAGCATTTGCCATATTTTGACTTTCTACCATGCTTTTCTTGACAAATTGTAAGATTCTCTTTATACTTGGACAGAACTAGTATGCAGCCATTAATCATTATGAATTTGATAATATTTACTTTATGCCAACAATTAAGCCAGCTAGATTAAACGACCTTTTTTTTTTCAATTGGTCTTTAAGGTAGTAGCTGTTTTTAGGTTCACATCAACTTTCTTTATGCAAACCAATTTCAAAGAATAGATTTTCAGATTTTCCATCAGTTGGCAACTCATGAATTTGTAGTAACACAATCTCAGGATGCACACATCCTGTGTGTGGATGGGAATGTGAATGATACAGTCTTTTTGAAGCAACATGTTTCAATGTTCTTAAAAGACTGATACAGGCAGGGCATAGTGGCTCACACCTGTAATCCCAGCAGATCACCTGAGGTCAGGAGTTTGAGACTAGCTTGGACAACATGGTGAAACCCTGTCTCTACTAAAACTACAAAAATTAGCTGAGCATGGTGGCAGGCGACTGTAGTCCCAGCTATTTGGGAGGCTGAGGCAGGAGAATTGCTTAAATCCTGGAGGTGGAGGTTTCAGTGAGCGGAGCTCGCGCCATTGCACTCCAGCATGGGTGAAAAAAGTGAAACTCCATCTCAAAAAGAAAAAAAAAAAAACAAAAAACGGATACAGTTAGATCTAGTAATTATCTTACAGTTAATTCTTAGGAAATGATCAGCTTTGTATGTAAATCTTCAGACTCTGTGTATAAGCATATCTTACATTCTCAAAAATAGGGGATTGGTTTAATTACTTGTGACATACCCATTCAGTAAATGCAACTGTTGAAAATCATGATTTTGAAGAATATCTGAGGAAATGAGGGAAATAACATATTTGCCACGTGTTAAATGAAAAACACACAAAAAAACACACCTACACACACAACCCCATAAAACAAAAACAGTCCTAAAATGGTGGGGGGAGGTCCCCGTTTAGTCTTTGTTTGGAAATAATGTATCATATTTTTTTCCTTTTCTCTTTATTATTGTTGTTGTGTCACAAGTAAAATACGCTCACTGAATGAAAATTAAGATTTGTGCAAAGGAAATAAAAACAGAGAAACAAAGACCATGTTTATGTTCATGACTGAAAGATAGCTAGTGTTAAGACCTTTTTGTATCATCTTCTATGACTTTTTTCTATTTTTTAACAAAAATATCGTTATACTCTAATGATATTTTATAACCTTTTTAAAGTTGAATTAATGTAAACGTATTTTCTTATTTAAAATAGATGCATATCAACCCATTGTATAGATGAAGCCATAGTTAACAACTTCTCTGTTATAGCATATTTAGCTCGTTAATAATTTCTTGCTTCATAAATAATGGAAGGACTAATTTCTTTGTATGCATTTTTGCATATTTTCTATTTAGGATACACTACTGCTAAAAGTAGAATTGTCGTGTTAGAAAAATGGACTACATATTTAAAAGTCTTTTAATGAATCAATGTCATTTGTGTACATTTTTGTACATATATTTAAAATATTTTTCTGACTGAAAGGAAAAATCTGATTAAAAACTGTTTACACTATATGGGATCTTAAAATACTGGTTTTTCTTGTTTTCTTTAAATGTTCTGATTTTTCTGCAATGAACATGCATTAGTTTTACAGCCAAAAACCTGTGTTGTAATCAAAGGTAATGTAGTCTCCAAAGTGTATTTTAAAGTTGTAAATATCAGCATTTACTTATCACTGATGCCATTTTCTAGAGCACAGCTTGTTCTTTTAGTTCATTTCTATAATCATCTGATACTCTTGTGATGCCACTGAAGAGGAATAACTCTAAATGTCAGAACTGAGTATGAAATTGTTTCTTTTAAATTTCGTTTTTATCTGTTATCACTAAACTCAGTAGCAGCCTGGTTGATGTTAGCATTAGCATGCTGGTTACTGAGGAATATTTGTTGTTCTGTTTTTATAATTTTACCTAGAATTTCTGTAACTTTTAATTATGGCATTTGGAAATAATATTTGTTTCCTGAATCTTTGACTGTCTCTAGACCCTCCACTTGAATTGCCATCTTTCTACATGACTCCATCTCATCGCCAAGTTGTGTTTGAAGGAGACAGCCTTCCTTTCCAGTGCATGGCTTCGTATATTGATCAGGACATGCAAGTGTTGTGGTATCAGGACGGGAGAATAGTTGAAACTGATGAATCGCAAGGTATTTTTGTTGAAAAGAACATGATTCACAACTGCTCCTTGATTGCAAGGTAAACTTTTTTTTTTTTTTTTTAATGAAGAATTGTGCTTGTATATTTTATTTATCCTTTTGGAGTTGCAATGTTTAGTGGAATTTGAATTAATATTTCATCTTCTTGTATTTAAAAATGCAAACATCTGGCATTTCCTTTTCCTGGTTCTTATTCATCTTCTAAAATTAAATAGCCATCTTTTCATCCAGTTTTTAAAGAAAAGGCTTAATTTCAAAGAGAAACTTCAGAAATTGGAGACTTTTTAAAAGTCTTTGGAGGAAAAATGTAAACTTTTAGTGCTAAACCTAATTTCCAACTATTTCCTGCTGCTAAACTTATATTTTCTCTTTTAGTAACCACCTGATATTGACTCTAGTCAAAATATTGACTGATACAATATTTTAAGGTATTTACCTTCTCCACCTACTAGTTTCAAAGAATATAACCTCTGAACTATCAACCTCATGATTGGTGTGAATACCAAAATAATTCAAATGAACTTTATAAAGTATAATAGACTAAGAATATATATGATATTATCACTTACCAGATATTTTACTTTGGTAAAATTTTTACCTATAGACGTTGAGTTTTCTGCTCACTTTCTTCTTTCTTTCCACCTACCTAGAACTTGGCTTATATTTTTATTTCAGTAGAGCTACAGTTGTCAAACTCTCTGCCAGGGCCTCCTAGGGTAACATCACAGCAAACTCGTAGGAGTGCTATGAAATATTACTGAAAAACTAAAGGTTCTGAGTTGACATTCAAATCTCAGGGGTTCTCTGAGTTGAGATTCAAGACTTATGCAGTCGGCTATTTTATAATTTTTCTTGAGATTTCTTGTCTACTAGAAGCACATTTTCATTTATATCTTACAACATTTAGAGTAGATGCTTTTAAATCCTTTCCTACTAATTCCAACATGTGGGCCATCTTGTGGTTATTGCTACTGGCTGCTTTGCTGTTAAATATGGTTCATATTTTCTTCTTTTTAAAAAAATATTGTTTATGTGTCTGACAGTTTTGGGTTATAGACTCGACATTATGAATGAATTGCTGTGGAGGAGAGGTTGGCAAAGTATAGCCTATGAACCAAATCTGGCCTGCTGAGCCCATAAACTAAGAATGTTATTTATATTTGAAATGGTTACATTTCAGATGGTTACATAATTACCTATATAATATTCTTAGTATTGCTTCGTAGCCAGCAAAGCCTGAAATATTTACTGTCTGGCCATTGAAGAAAAAGTCTGCTGACCTCTGACTCTGGATTCTGTTGTATTCCCCTGAAGAGAGCTAACTTTTGTTTGTTCAGGCAGTTAGCTTGGCTGAACTAACTCCTAGCTTTGTCCTCTCCGGTAGGCAGAAGCTAAAGTCTTGGTTTCTGCCCTACCTGCAAGTGTAGTTCAGGATCAGTAAGAGACTTTGGTGCATTTTATGCATAGTAGTTTGGGCTTCCAGCCTGACTTCTTTCTACCTCTGTCTTCTAATTTTTTAAGTCAATAAGATTGTAAGTTTCTATTTGAGTGAGGCCTACCCTTGGGCAAAAGCCGTTAAAAAAAATTCTCCCAGTTACTTCCCAGTGCCAAAAACCCTTGTTTCTCATATCAACTCCTCTTCTGTTATTGCCTGCTTTTGATCAATCTTCATGTGTTCAAATGATTGTAATTTTATAATTTGTCAGGGACATATAATTGTTAGCTGTGGAAAGGGTGATTTAATATGAGCTACTCAGTGATTACTGGAAGCAGAATTCCCTTATTAGGGGATAAGATTAATCGTTGGAAATGATATATTTACACTAGTTTTACTGTAGTGATAATTTCGCATGCCTATACATATGTCAGAATTCATCACATTGTACACTAAGCAGTTTATTGTATAAACAGACAATAATTGATGTATAATTCAACAGTAAAGTTTTAAAAGTAGAACCATTTTCATTGTAAAAGAGCTTTGATTAATTTAGAACTCTAAATTATTTGACTATAAAGTAAGTAGATTTACTGTATAAGTCTATTTATGCAAGTCATGCTTAAATTTAAATTATGTATAGCAATGCAAAAAAAAGTTAATTCTAAGGATAGCAAGTTAGCCTAACATTTTTTTTGGTAGGGACATTAGACTAATGTGAAAATCTTTCATGTGAAGACCGAGACAGTTCTTTACCTAGATTTTGCCCCAGAATAATAGAAAAAAGAAATATGTGGTTATTGTATTGGTTAATCTGAGATTTCTATTGATTTTTCATTGATCTCCCCATGTCTTTGATTCTTCATCAGTAAGAAACAGCATTTTTCTTAAGAGCTGAAATTGAAGCTACTTCTTTCTTTTTAAATCTCCAAATTTGCTGCCTTGAGGATTCCTGAAAATTTTATTCCAGTGATTGGTTTTAGACATTAAAAGTATTGCTAAAAGTTATCCAGGAAACATTTACAGATTTGGAGACTGAAGGGGAAAAATGTAGTAAGAAAACTAGAAGCACTCCGTTATAGTGTCATACTTTGGGATGCTGGACTTTGGACGGTTACTGTGGTACAAAGCAAGTACTGTGTGTAAAAGTCATTGTAGAACAAGAAATGAGCATCACTGTCTGGTCCAAGTCTGAGGTTAGATTAATTTTAGAGTGTCTAACAGGCACACATATTTCATTAAGAAGTAGTTGTGGTTATTTAAGAAGACAATAAAAATTTTATTTCAAATTTATGTGTGTTACTTTTTTCAAATGGCTACTAAAGTATTTGAATATAGATAGACATTTTGGGGATTTAATTTAGTAATAGAAACCACCATAGGTATTTTTTTGAGCTGAGAAGGGGGGCACCATGTAAAAGTTACCATGTCAGTGAAGGTTCTGTGAAGTAAAACAGTGTTTGGGAACTTCTGGATTAAGGAATGATTTTCATTGCCAAAATATACTTCTTCCTAGTTCAGTAAAGCCTTATAAAGTAGAATGTTGGACAAAGTTAAATTTAATGTCAAACTCTTTTTTGTGTCACTCTATTTTAAAAATATTAATTATAGTGTGTTTATTTTTCTAACTTAGTAAAGACAATGAACATTATCTTTGATGATTCATAATATAAAAGTGTCTTAAGCCTTTATTAGAACAATTTGCTGTAGCCATCAATGATTTAGGAGACTGGACAAATGTGTATTTACTTCAAGACATAATTTTGTAAGTTAATTAAAATGATACATACTTTCTGTCTAATTATTTCTTATCATTTGTGTCTACATAACAGCAATGCATACTAGGTCCTGTGGGGGAAATAAAGATTAATTGAAGGCTCTGACATTTGCTCCTTAATTAATAGGTTTTATATAAGAGAATTATGATTTCATCTTGGAAATTAGATTTACTGACAGCTATTTAGAAATACAGCTGTTTTATGAATTGAAATATACCTTAACATGGAAACCTTTTGTGAAAGTATTAATTGGTAATTTACTAAATCTTTTTAGAGAGGTAGTTGGTTTGTTTCTAGTGTAACCCTTTATATTTTACCTTAAACATTTTCTTAATTATGTAAAATCATAATCTTTTTTCTTTTTTTTTTTTGAGATGGAGTCTCACTCTGTTTCACGGGCTGGAATGCAGTGGCGCAATCTCGGCTCACTGCAAGCTCCACCTCCCGGGTTCACGCCATTCTCCTGCCTCAGTCCCCCCAGTAGCTGGGACTATAGGCGCCCGCCACCATGCCCAGCTTATTTTTTGTATTTTTAGTAATGATGGGGTTTCACCGTGTTAGCCAGGATGGTCTCGATCTCCCGACCGCGTGATCTGCCTGCCTTGGCCTCCCAAAGTGCTGGGATTATAGGAGTGAGCCACCACACATGGCAATAATCTTTTTTCATATTTGAATGTTTTCTTCAGAATCTGTGAAAAGGGAGATGTGACTTGGAAACTTCTTCAAGTTTTGCTAAAGAATGTACGACGATGTTTCTGCCTTTGGGCTTGCCATTCCTATTTTTTTTTTTTTTTTTTTTTTTTTTTTGTGAGACAGAGACTTGCTCTGTCACCCAGGCTGGAGTGCAGTGGTGGTCTCTTGGCTCACTGTAACCTCTGGCTCCTGGGTTCAAGCCATCCTCCAGCTTCACTCAGCCTCCCAAGCAGCTGGGATTACAAGCGTGCGCCACAACACCTGGCTAACTTTTTACAATATTTTTAGTGTAGATGGGGTTTCGCCAGGCTGATCTTGAAGGCCAGGCTGGTCTTGAACTCCTGCCACCCAGAGTGCTGGGATAGCTTGCCATTCCTGTTCTGTAAAGTGTTCTGCTCTCCCTGTTTCTGCAAGGAGAATTCTCATGCATCGTATAGCATTGCATTTGATTCATATGTCTCTTACTGCCCTGATCGTGTATTTTAAAGATCTCTTTCCTTTTTTGCCTCAACATTGAAAGATGTAAAGGAAGGAGTCATTTTTTAAATTCATTTTTATGTAGCAAGTGCTTACCTCACAATATGCATTCAACACTATTTGCTAAGTGAATGATCGAGACCCCTTATTGTCTCCTTTTTTGCCTAATTCTGTTTTCTCTCTTTTTAAAATCTTTCTTTATGCAGTGCCCTAACCATTTCTAATATTCAGGCTGGATCTACTGGAAATTGGGGCTGTCATGTCCAGACCAAACGTGGGAATAATACGAGGACTGTGGATATTGTGGTGTTGGAGAGTTCTGCACAGTACTGTCCTCCAGAGAGGGTGGTAAACAACAAAGGTGATTTCAGGTCAGTGGCGTGGAAAATACTGGGAAAAGTTTCATTTGCCCCAGATCCTTCTGTTGTCTAAGACACATTATTGGTTTCCTATCCTGAGGAACAAAGTTTGAGAACTGTGCATGTCTGAGGACTACCCTTTAGAATAATTGTCATGCGAGCCCGTGTGAAGAGACCACCACACAGGCTTTGTGTGAGCAATAAAGCTTTTTAATCACCTGGGTGCAGGAGGAGTCAGCAAAGGGAGATAAGGGTGGGGCCGTTTTATAGGATTTGGGTAGATAAAGGAAATTTATAGTCAAAGGGGGGTTGTTCTCTGACAGGCAGGAGTGGGGGTTACAAGGTGCTCAGTGGGGGACATTTTTGAGCCAGATTGAGCCAGGAGAAGGAATTTCACAAGGTAATGTCATCACTTAAGGCAAGGACCGGCCATTTTCACTTCTTTTGTGGTGGAATGTCATCAGTTAAGGCGGGGCAGGGCATTCGTACTTCTTTTGTGATTCTTCAGTTACTTCAGGCCATTTGGGCATGTATGTGCAAGTCACAGGGGATGCGATGGCCTGACTTGGACTCAGAGGCCTGACAATAATGATTTCAGAATCACTTATGGAGAGGAACAAAAGGGGTGCTTGAACTTTGTCTCAGACCTGTTGATTTAAGAATCTCTGAAAGCAGAGTCATTTTTAACAAATGGTTTTGTTGTATAAGAGCCATTGCCTTAGGGAAACATTTGAGATATTCTGGTAAAAGAGTACAAAATTCAAACAGGTTAAGTAAGGTATTTTCTGTGTTCACCCCTCCTCCCCCCTCCGCAATGGCCCTTTTATAGATGAACCTTGGAAGGTTTTATATTGCTCAGGTACTTTTCAGTACTGGCGGTTCAGTAGGCATCATAATTAGAAGAAACACATATCTCATTTTCTCCCCTTGTTCAGTTCTTCTGGAAATCAAGCAAGAAGGACTTTGGGAAATGAAAGCTGTTGGGTAGCCTGAAATTTGGGGAGCCATGGAATCCCAGGTGGGGTTTGTTGAGCTCTGTTAATGTAAGCAAAGGGAGTTATTTATTTATTTATTTTAGTAGACAGTTTAGGATTTGCAAGAGACGACAGCTTTTACCTTAAACTCTCTTTACTTTCAAAGGTGCTTTGAAACATCTTTAAATATCTTATTTACTTGATCTTATTTATGTTCAGGGATTTAAAAAATGAGTTTATAGTTGATATAAACAAAGGGAAATATGTTATTCTTTGAAGCAGCAGAAAGATCGTTTATTACCCAGTTTGCATTGTCTCTGATGGGTTCAGTTGTCACCTCCTGCCTGTAACCTCAGTGTTTCAAGGGTGGGAAAACCCTTTGGTGTTAATCTTTTAAATCCAAAGCAAAGAAGCAATAATAACGTCTTTGTCTCAGCTAGTTCGCCATTGCTCTTCTTATAAAAATGATTCTTGACATCAATATATGGAAATCAACATTTATTATTGCCAATGGATAAGTCTTTTATGTAAATTAAGTATTGATCTATAATATTATTTAGAATACATGCTTTTAAGTGAAATATATGATATTTGGTAATTTTGTTATATTTAACATCTTTTATCAAATAATCCTAGTATGATATTTACTAGTTATGGTAGATTTTCTATTTTCTCATAGTTTTGATTGCTTTACATTTTAAAAAATAGAGCAATTAAATGTTTATAGATCAATGAATTATCTTTTAACACTCCTTAAGATACTGTGCAATTAAATACCCACTGCATTAATAAGTTTTAGTTTAGTGTTGCTTGATATATTTATGTGATTTTTGAAATGAATTCTATTTTGGTGTGACTGATACTGTAATTTAGTGGTTCCTGTGATAAGCATCAACGGTAACCTGCATTAAACATGTTGAATTTCATTCTCAGTCTTGGAGACAGAGCTCAAATAACAAAGGTTTCTCCCAGCCCAGTTTTGATGACCCGTGTCAGGGGTGTATTGACATGACATGTTCTCATCTTTGATTTTTTTCTCTGCTATGTACCTGTGTCATTTAGAGTTTCTTGTACTATTTTGTCTTCATCTCTAGATGGCCCAGAACGTTGGCGGGCATTACTGCATATCTGCAGTGTACGCGGAACACCCATGGCAGTGGGATATATCCCGGCAACCCACAGGATGAGAGAAAAGCTTGGCGCAGATGTGATAGAGGTGGCTTTTGGGCAGATGATGATTATTCTCGCTGCCAATATGCAAATGATGTCACTAGAGTTCTTTATATGTTTAATCAGGTAACTAGAAAGTCTTCAAGTTTACTTGGGTTGTGGAGAAAACATGGTATTCACACCAAATACATAAGGTGTTTTTTTTTTTAAATACTAGGCAAAACATAAGGATTTGGTGTTTTTACTTTGGTTGACTTAACTGTCTTCAGGATCGGGTCTGTCTTAACCACTAGTCAAGTCCCTCTACGGAATCCTTCCTTTCCAGTCACCATCTCCCTTTGTGCCTTTGTTTGAATATCTTTTTAAACCTGTATCCACCAGACAGAATCCTAACCATCCTTCGAATTCACATTGAAATTCACCTCTTGGATTCCTTTTATAATCACTTTGTTGAAAGCAATCGCGTAGAATACTTGAACTACTCACGTGCTTTTTGTTATCTTTGCTTCTATGCATCTTTTTAAACCTTACCAGACTATAAGCAAGTGGAAGATGGCTTTTGTGTAATGTATTTTCTTTTGCCCCTTAGCACCTGGTAAAAATCCTTTTGCAATGTTAGGTGCTAAGTCAGTGTTAGAGTCAGTAGATAAACAAATGTAAAACATTACTGGCAGTGCATGGCAAAAAAAGGTAAGTGCCAAATAAGTAGTTGGGACTCTTATGCAGTAGGAGTTCCAAGGGAGGTACTGATCACTCCCAGCAGGAATTCTCAGGAAAGGCTTTTATTAAGCAATTGGGATTGAGGTATGTGTAGAATTTGGATAGGCAGAGAAGAGAGAGATGGTGCAACATGTTAACCTCATGTATTTTTATGTATTATTGTATTTCACTCCAAGCTTGAAAAAATTTCCCTCCAGTGAGTTTCAATTGAATTCCAGTTTTCTTAGATTTGTAAAGCATTTTAAGAAGGCCATGATGAGTAAATAATAAAGTTATTTAATTCATTGCTGTTTTGAAATGCAGAGTTAAAATGTCAGGATTGTGTTGATCATTTTGCTAATGACCATTTTGTTGATCATTTTTGCCTTTGAAATGTAGATGCCTCTCAATCTTACCAATGCCGTGGCAACAGCTCGACAGTTACTGGCTTACACTGTGGAAGCAGCCAACTTCTCTGACAAAATGGATGTTATATTTGTGGCAGAAATGATTGAAAAATTTGGAAGATTTACCAAAGAGGAAAAATCAAAAGAGGTACTTTTCTAAATTCAGATTTGTAGCACACAGTGTCAACAATTGGTAGTGTGACAGAGTTCAATCTGTTTATTTTAAGGCCTGTTTATTATGTTTGTCATATTTGAACTAAAAGCACGCTTTTAAATTTCCAGAATTTTGTTGAGATACTTCTGCCTCTTCTCTTATAATGAACTGTTTATTAATGGGACCAGGAGAGGTGAGCTCTCAGTTCTTGGACATTAAGGTCCAGAGATATAGCAGAGGTCGCTGGTGAGAAAGCAGTGTTCTGCCTCCACATTGTGGCTTAGGCAGGGCTGCTTAGCTCAGCCTGCTGGATTTCTCTTCTCCACACACCCTTGCGCTCATCTTTTGTAACGGGAGTTTTAGTCACCCAGATCTTGTAGTAAATTCCTTTTAATTGTCCTTGTAGTGTCCTAGAGAAATGAGAGGATGTTTAGGCACTTTTTTGAAATTCAAAATGATTGGAATATATAAGTTTTAAAAATGCAGTGAATTCTAAAAGTGGCGTATTTTAATCTGACGGGACCACATTGAAACCATGATACGCTTGTCCACCTGATATTTTTTAGAGGAAAAAATTGACAAGCACAGTTTATTTCACTTGTGTCCCTGTGAAGAGACCACCAAACAGGCTTTGGGTGAGCAATAAAGCTTTTTAATCACCTGGGTGTAGGCGGGCTGAGTCCGAAAAGAGAGTCAGCAAAGGGAGATGGGGGGTCCTGGGCCGTTTTATAAGATTTGAGTAGGTTAAAGAAAATTACAGTCAAAGGGGAGTGGTTCTCTGGCGGGCAGGGGTGGGGGTCACAAGGTGCTCAGTGGGGGAGCTTTTGAGCCAGGATGAGCCAGGAGAAGGAATTTCACAAGGTAATGTCATCAGTTAAGGCAGGGACCAGCCATTTTCACTTCTTTTGTGGTGGAATGTCATCAGTTAAGGAAGGAACAGGCCATTTTCACTTCTTTTGTGATTCTTCACTTGCTTCTGGCCATCTGGTCATATATGTGCAGGTCACAGGGGATACAATGGCTTATCTTGGGCTCAGATGCCTGACAGTTTACAGAATGAATGAGCAGCAAATTAATGTTTTGAATAATTTTCAAGGGGCAGAATTATTGTGTTCTTAAGCTTTATGTTTAAAGCTTCGTGAGAACTTTATATGTACAATTTCTTTTGTGATATAATCACTTATAAAGAAGTGAATTATAGAGGTAGAGGGAACCTCAAGCAAGTGGTAAACTGAAGCCCACACTTAGGTTAGGGCAGGCCTGGAAACGGAACCCAAGATCCCTGACTCATCCATAAGAGTTTTCTATAGCATCACATTCACCTTCTCATACAATGTGGCCCTGACTTACAATTCTAAAAGTGCTCTGTACACAACTGTGGGGAAACACTGGGCTAAACAAAACCTGCATATTTCTTTATGTAGAATTTCTCAGATCCATTAATATTGCTAAAATGTAAATAATAAGCCTTGTTTTCCTAAATCATTCTAATGTATTTTTATATCACATATACACAGACTTATATATCACATATATATTCTAATATATAATATATATTTAGATATATCTAATATGTATATTACATATTTATGTATCTAATATAGATATATTCTTAAATACCATATATTTTATTTATATATCTATATTAGATATGTAGGATAGATATCTACATATTATACATCTATATATCTAATATAGATATATTCTTATATATAATATAAGATATATATAAGATATTGTATATAATATATGTAAGAATTAGTATCTTGCTTTCTGGTAATAAGTTTTTGGAACTGTGACCCTAGTGCATTAGGCACTTTACTTGATAGGATGTAGTTATTAATGGAAGGAAAATACATACATTGTGTATAAATGGGACTTAGGCAGATAGGCCACCTCACTTGTCAGCTGGATAACATTTCATTTGTTTTCTGAACTTCAGGGACCATGATTTTCTAATAACTGCTCCTGATACTTGATTGTGTCTCCAGGGCATAGCCCACTTTCCTGCAGTGAATTTTCCTTGTACTGGGAGAGGCCATTTGGATTCTGGCTCTGTGATTAATATTCTGCTCCATTGTTGCTTAAGATGACAGGTTAGCTGCCCACAGGATTAGCAGTCATTTCTGGTAGCAGGATGTTTCTAGTTACTAGAATAATTGTAATGACATTTGGAATGTGGACATGGAAGAACATTCGCCATTGAAGAATACATGTTTATGATGTGACCCTGTTTTGCTCACCCCTCAGCATGAGCAACGTGGTGTCCAGAGGTGTATGTTGAACTGTTTGCCAGCGTGTGGAAGAATAGTCAGCTGTGCTGACGGGTTCTTAGGTGGAAACATCATATTGAACTGGAAGTAGACATGGTTTTATTAGTTATTAATTAACCATGGGCTTATTCTTCATTTTTCAAATTGGGATGCTGTTTTCTCTGTATAATTTGAAAAGTGTATGTGCACAAATAAAGGCGAACAATTTAGCAAAATAGTTGCAAAGCTTGAATATAATTTTATTAGGTTATTAAATATAACATTTTTCTGACCTCAGAAGCTAAGAAGGAAGTCCTTTTAAACAATCACGAGTGCATCAGTTAGTTCTGTAAAAATGTATTGTGAAGAAGATTGCTGTCACTTTTACTAGTTAACATAGGACGGAAAAGTTATGATTATCTTTGGAAGCAAGTGATGGCAACTTACTAACTGTCAGCACGAGAAACAGGAAGATATTCAGGATTGAATAATTGAGATATAAATGTAATAATATTGCGTGTGATGCAGTGACTGACATACAGTTCTCTGGCAATTTGAGCCACAGACCATAGCTTTCACCATTTATTAGAGCAGTGAAAAAAAATTAGGAGGCTTAAGGGCTTCATTTTAAGTTAATTACCACAGCATAAAATTATGCCAAGTTATCCTAAAATGCACCTAGCTTAGAGAAATAATTAATTAAATTGATTTTTGTGTTATGACTGAAAGTTATTCTTTTATGGGTGATTTCAAAGCTAAAGTATTGTGGGGGAATTGCTTCTTAATCTGTGATTGAGCCTGGACAACACAAGCTGGCACTTTGTTGTCTCAGAATAGGCATTAAAAGCTATCAAACTGCCAGATCTAAGTGATGCATTTAGTGGATCCTTTTAAAAACAGTTAAAGGTTGTCTGTCAGGCAACAGAAATGTCTGTTATGTATTTACTAAAGTGATTTTTCTTATGAAAACAGTATGCGTATTCATTTTATAAGATGGGAAAGTTAAATATAAAGATTAGATCTGGTGACGCTTTCTGGCATGCTTACTGTCTCTTGTTTTAAAATATGTGAGTGCAATATGTGCTTTACACTAGTTTTTATATAGATTTTTACAAATGTATGGCTCTTTCATTGATTTTAAAATGTCATTGCTTCTGTATTGACGGTTATGATTCTTTGGTATTCTTTTTTTTTCTTGATCTTACTTGCCAGACTTTTCTGTATTATTAAGCTTTTCTAGGACATTATTCCTAAAACTTGACCACACATCAGAATCACCTGCTGGATTTATTATACGCAGAGATTGCTGCCTGAGCTCCCCCTCCTTGCCATTCCCAGTTGCCATTTCAGCAGGTCTAAGTGGGTTCAGAGAATTTGAATTTCTAGTCAGTTTCAGGTGATATTTCAGGCAGCATGACTTTGACACTGGCTTTGAGAACCCCTGTAGCATCTCCATTTCTATTGTTGCTTTAATTTTTTTTTTTTTAGGTTGGGGGGGAGTTAACTTTTTAAGAACTTTTTATTGGAAAATTGAAAAGTATAGGAGAATATTATCATTAATACCTATGCTATACTTCTGCTTGGCTTTGACGGTGTTCAACACAGCAAGCCCTCACTTGCGGTCATCTATAGGTTCTTAGAAACTGCAACTTTAAGTGAAATGATATATAATGAAACCAAATTGACCATATGCTAATTGACGTAAATAAGACTTATAAAATCCCTAGAGATCATTTCTGGTCAAAAAAATATCACTAAACTTCCAAATAAAGGCCCCAGACATTCTAATATTAAACATTGAAATAAGTATGAGCCATACACATATTTAAGAAAGATTAATAAAAACAAGACAATTATTTACCCATTGTGTTAGTTTTCATGCTGCTAGTAATGACATACCCGAGAGTGAGTAATTTATAAAGAAAAGAGGTTTAATTGACTCACAGTTCAGCACATCTGGGGAGGCCGCACAATCATGGCAGAAGGCAAAGGAGGAGCAAAGTCATGTCTTACATGGCAGCAGGCAAAGAGAGAATGAGAGCCAAGTGAAAAGGGAAACCCCTCATAAACCCCCTTATAAAACCATCAGATCTTGTGGGACTTATTCACACGACAGTGGAGCAGTCAAATCTTAAAGCTCCAAAATGATCTCCTTTGACTCCATGTCTCACATCCAGGTCACACTGATGCAAGAGGTGGGTTCCCATGGTCTTGGGCAGCTCTACCCCTGTGGCTTTGCCGGGCACAGCTTCCCTCCTGCCTGCTTTCATAGGCTGGCATTGAGTGTCTGTGGCTTTCCCAGGTGCACGGTGCAAGTTGTTGGTGGATCTGTCATTCTAGGGTCTGGAGGATGGTGGCCCTCTTCTCACAGCTCCACTAGTTGATGCCCCAGTAGGGACTCTTATCTGGGTGCTCCGCCCCTATATTTCCCTTCTGCGCTGCCCTAGCAGAGGTTCTCCATGAGAGCCCTACTCCTGCTGCAAACTTCTGCCTGACATTCAGGAATTTCTGTACATCCTCTGAAATCTAGGCGAAGGTTTCCAAACCTCAGTTCTTGACTTCTGTGCACCCACAATCTCAACACTATGTGGAAGCTGCCACAGCTTGGGGCTTGCACCCTGTGAAGCAACAGCCTAAGCTGTACCTTGGCCCCTTTTAGTCATGGCTGGAGCAGCTGGGATGCAGGACACCAGGTTGCTAGACTGCACACAGCACATGGACCCTGGGCCCAGCCTGTAAAACCATTTTTTTTCTCTGAGGCCTCCAGGCCTGTGGTGGGAGAGGCTGCCATGAAGACCTCTGACATGCCCTGGAGACATTTCACCATTATCTTGGGGATTAACATTCAGCTCCTTGTTACTTATGCAAATTTCTGCAGCCTGCTGGAATTTCTCCTTGGAAAATGGGATTTTCTTTTCTATCGCATTGTCAAGGTGCCAATTTTCCAAACTTCTATGCTTTGCTTCCCTTCTAAAACGGAATGCCTTTTACAGCACCCAAGTCACCTCTTGAATGTTTTGCTGCTTAGAAATTTCTTCTGCCAGATACCCTAAATCATCTCTCTCAAGTTCAAAGTTCCACAAATCTCTAGGGCAGGGGCAAAATGCTGCCAGTCTCTTCGCTGTGACAAAACAAGAGTCACCTTTGCTCTAGTTCCCAACAAGTTCCTCATCTCCATCTCAGACCACCTCAGCCTGGACCTACTAGCCTCTAGGAAGTTCCAAAGTTTCCCAGATTTTCCTGTCTTCTTCTGAGCTATCAAACTGTTCCAACCTCTACTTGTTACCCAGTTCCAAAGTTGCTTCCACATTTTTGAGTATCTTTTCAGCAGCGCCCCACTCTATTGGTACCAACTTACTGTGTTAGTCCATTTTCGTGCTGTTAATAAAGACATACCTGAGACTGGGAAGAAAAAGTGGTTTAGTGGACTTGCAGTTTCACAAGGCTGGAGAGGCCTTACAATCATGGCAGAAGGCATGGAGGAGCAAGTCACGCGTTAGGTGGATGGTGGCAGGCAAAGAGAGAGCTTGTGCAGGGAAGCTTCTCTTTATAATACCATCAGATATTGTAAGACTTACTATCACAAGAACAGCATGACAAAGACCCGCCCCCATGATTCAGTTACCTCCCACTGCGTCCCTCTCGTGACACGTGGGAATTGTGGGAGTTACAATTCAGGATGAAATTTTGGTGGGGACACAGCCAAACCATATCACTAAGTGTTGGTTGATTGGGGGCATTAATGAGAAAGGTCTAATGTATCCTTAACTGTGATATTTGCTTGCTTCCGCCAAGTGCCAGAGTAGGGGGGCTCACTTTAAACTTAATTCTTAGATTGAGGTTTTTAAGAACACAGAAGTAGTATAAAGGACCCGTTTCAAGGTCAACTTGTGTTTCCAAATTGTCAGAGAATAATTTTTTTTTTACCTCCTTCTATCTCTTGCCCAGGTCAAGACAGGCACGTTTCCTGGCTCTCTGCTTCCATGAAGCTGAGTGGTTGCTGGGTAGACCCGATGCTGCAGGTGGTGTCCTTTGATTTTCTAGCTTTGTAACTGGGGGTCTTCTTCTGGTACCCTGTGTTGGCATGGCCTAGGCTCTGTGTGGAAGTCAAAACATACCTTGTGGTCATCAGAATTCAACCTCAGAGCTCTTCGGATTTCTGCTGTTCTTTGGCGACTGGGTTTTGGAGGAGGCTCCATTTTCCTACTTCTTAGTGATGCATTTACAAAGATAACTGTTTTCCTTTCAGCATTTTTCACTTTCTGCTGGGGAGTTCTCCAGAAAAGGAAATGCACATACGTGTTTGTAATCTCATATATTTCAGTAACACCTTAGGGTAGAATCAGTATTTGGGGATATTTTATCTTTTAATATATGAGATATTTACAGATTAGCACAATTACAACTAAATTTATGGTTCAGTTTTTTTTTTTTTTTAAGTTTTGAATGTGTGGACTTTATGAGGCTCGAGCATGAGACCTGATGGTAGACACATCATCGCTCTTGAAGAATTATGATTATTACAGATCTGAGAACTCCTGCCTTGCAATATTCTTCTCGACCTCTTTTCCGCTTCTGCCCATTTCTTCAGTTCCTCCACTGTTACCCTCATCCTCATCATTCTCTTTACTCCTATACCTCAGTAAAATCAGAGCTTTAACCTTTGCCATAACCCTGATGATGATCACAGTCAGACTCTTGTTGAATAGCAAATGCTTACCTAAGCAACCTGCTGAGAAGCCTACAGAGGTATCCCGTGGCAAGAAAGGCCAGATGTGACTTTTAAAACTTGACTTTCAGAATACAACAGTTCCATCATGAATCAGGGTGATAGCATACCTTGAAATAGGTGTGATCCCGATAGTATCCTTAATTTGGAACCAGGAGAACATCGTGAAGACTGCTTGAGCTTAATAGGATCAGCTGCTGCAATGATGGTGATGTAGGTTCCTCTGTTTGTCATCTCCAAAACCATTGCTCCACCTATGCCTGTGTCTGTTAATTCTTGCTTTTCTGGTTATTAGAATGAACAAAAGTGTTCCTTCGCTGCTCAGTGATTGAAAATGTAAATATGGGAGGGCCTAGGTCACTTGGCCTTTCTCAAAAACTGCATGAATTGCTTAATTTATATTTTTGCTGGGTATGTGAAGATATGTCTTTTGCTTTTTTTTTTTTTTTTTTTTTTTTCTTTTCTTATTTTACCATGGAATGAGATGTTCTGAGCATTGTAGAGTTCTTGGTCCCATTTTACAAATGAGTAAACTGAGTCTCACAGAGGCTGATTTGCTCAGGGACCTCTAAACTTGTAAGTGACAGACTTGAGATCTCAACCCAGGAGTATTTAACTCCAAGGCACATAGATATTATGTCTTCGGTGTTAAAGACTATACATTAAATGTCATCAGGTTTAGTTTATGTATTATCTTGTATATTAATATAACATCAGAAATTTACTAAATTAACAGGTGTTTTTGACCTAATTTTGATAAAACTTCCAAGCCATTTGTATATTAAGAACTTGAAATATCCTGTCTCTTACAACATTTGACATTGAGCACTTTCATTGCCATTAATGTGTGTTTGTTTCTTCCGCATGTTATCTTTGATAAAGTCCATTCGCTCATGTTTTTGTTGGTCCTCCCACTTTAGTGTGACAGGTGCAAGAGCAGGTGGAGGAGTCCTTCTGACCCTTTTGTGGCTGGAGTGGCCTTCAGGGAATGAGGCCAAGGAGAAATCTGATGCGTTCTCCTTATACTGGTTGCAGTTTTTAAATGAGCTTTGTGTGTCAGATTTCAGGAATACTTTTTTTAATCCAGTGTAATTTTTCATGCCTTGTTACCCCTTTTGTGTCACTTTTTGCCACTGGGTCAGATTCAGAGCTACTTTTGTAACCAAGCTACAGAAGCATATAACATTTTCTGATTATCTGCTCTAGGGAATGTTTTGGCAACAAATCCCTTTCCTCCATTCTTAGCCATTTGGAGTGAAATAATGAGAAACATAGCTTGTTCTCAACTAAAGCAATTGCTGTTGTTAGCCCTGTACCTTTTTAGAGGTATTTGTTTTTTTTTACTAACAGAAGTTAATTTCTGTATTACTGGCATTATCTAGCGGGACATAGCAGTAGTTCTTTGATCATGTAATAATGATGACTTTTTCAAGAGAGATAATGTACTCATCAGATCTCATGTCAGGTCCCCATAAAATTCCTACATTTAAAACTTCAAGGAAGTATTAGTAAGTTTAGTTGTAACTTTGCTAATCTGTAAACACTGCCTATATTTCAGTGATGCCTTAGAATAAAAATCAATATTTTCATGTATTTTAAAGTTTTGCATCCAGTGGGAATTTTATTAATATATATGATAGCCATAAAGTGTATTTCACCATGTTATCTCTTTTACCTCTTTTATTTTTGTGTAAAATCTTCAAATGACAGTAAGTCAGAATAATAGACAAAATCTTAACTAAGTTATTCCAACTACTGTGAATTTCCATTAAGACTTTGGACTTACTAGTCTAGCATCTGTATAAACGGCAGATTGACAGATTCAGTAACTGAATAGGAAGAGTCAGTACCCTTCTTTATAACTCCAGAAGTAGAATGACATTCACCCCCGTACCTGTTTGTTAGTAAGAAGATGCACTAGGATGCTAATGTTCCAATGAATCATATCAAATGAACCAACTGAGGATTCTGCAAAGCTTGATTACAGGCTCTTCTTAATTATTTGTCAGTTTGTCATGTTAATATCTTCGGTTTTGGGGGAAGTACCCCTTGAGAATGTATTAGTTCATTAAAATAGGTGTTTGGATTAAATTTCATTACTCTATATCCTGTATTCCTCTGCACATTTCCTTCATAGCAGTTACCACAGTCTAAATCACTTTTTAAAAATGGATTTATATGCTTGTTTTGCATTTCCTTCACCAGACTGTAAGGTTGAAGATAGAACTTGTTTCTTTCTTTTGCTGTTGTATCCCTGTTGCTTCAGACAGTGTCTGGCTCACATTGGCCCTCAGTAAATAGTCAGTGAACAGTAATCATGAACGTTTAAAATGAATATTGATACATATCGAATACATGGACATTGATAACTGTTGGCTTCTCCATCAGCTGTTGTACTAGTGAATAAGGATATAAATATAAGACATTTTGTTTTCTCTACCCTCAGGATGTTTACATTGGAAGTAAAATAAGGAAAACGTTGTGATACATTATGGTAAGGGCAGTAAAAAGTCAGAAAACTTATTTTAATAGGATCAAGCTGGGAGAAAGTGGTACTTTACAGAAGGTCAAGTGGCAGTTTAGTTGGATGCATTTGTCCTGTTTTTATGTGAACACAGACATACAAAGACAGCCCTCCTACTACTTCTAGAGTCTATCATCTTAAAAGAGAGGCCAATTTCGGGATTAAAACAGTAAAAGCGCCAACATTTTTTGAGTGCTTGCCATGTGCCAGGCACGGTTTTAGGAACCTTGTGTTTATTATGGGAACTTAATCTCCACAACATTCAGAAAGATAGGACTATTATTATCCATACTTATGAATAAAGGAAGCGGAGAGACCAAGAGGTAAAGTGTTCAGGCTAGGTACTCATGGTCAGCATTTGAAGTCCTGTTCTCATCTATGTCTTTACTGTGGTTGCCTCATCCCGTGGTTCCAGGATTGAGATCTGGTGGATTTCCAAAGGCCTGACTTTTTTGTAAAGTGAACCAGGGTGGGATGGACTGAACTTCTTCCAAACCCTATTCAGCCCCCGTAATTATACATCGTGTGAAGTGTATTGGATGCAAAATGGGATTGAAATTTCAACGGAGATCTTCTGGGATGATCAAAAGACATCTGTTAAGACAGCTCTGGCTTTCTGGCTTTGCACTGGGGCTTAATGCCTTTTAATGCTTACTTCTTGATTAGGGACCCAGCCAGCTTGCAAATTCTGTGATCCCACCTCTGGAATGTTTTTGTTGTTCTTTCTGGTGCACATCTCCCTCTAGTGAACGTTTTGTTCAATACAAAATCCTCTTGACACCAGTATGTCTCATTAGCCCTGGACGGTTCAATTTATTTCTCTCAGGTGAGACGTACAAGTTATAGTAAACAATAGTCAGTTGACTTTTCAGTGGCTTTGCCTGACAGGTGTTTCATTTGTAAGTTACGAAGTGAGCAAATAAAAGTCTGATAAATGAAACAAGTAAAACGAACAGTGGAAGAGTGCATTTATTTTATTGTATTGGATCTTAAAAGCGTTCATTGAGTTGGGAGAAAGGGAAGACGCAGTTCATTCAAGGTGTAGGAAACTGCATGTGCAAGGGGATGGGGGTGAGATTATACAACACATACAAGGACGTAGCAGTAGCTGGACATCCCTAGAATGTTGAACATGTGCAGACTAAAGAGGTGGGCAGTCTTTCTTTCTTTCTCTTTCTTTCTTTCTCTTTCTCTCTCTCTCTCTCTCTTTCTCTCTTTCTCTCTTTCTCTCTTTCTCTCTTTCTCTCTTTCTTTCTTTTTTTCCTTTCTTCCTTTCTTCCTTTCTTTCTTCCTTTCTTTCCTTTCTTTCCTTTCTTTCCTTTCTTCGCTTTCTTCGCTTTCTTCGCTTTCTTTCTCTCACTGTTACCTAGGCTAGAGTATAGTGGCACGATCTCAGCTCACTGCAACCTCTGCCTCCCAGCTTCAAGCGATTCTCCTGCCTTAGCCTCCCGAGTAGCTGAGACTACAGGCATGGGCCACCATGCCCAGCTAATTTTTTTTGTATTTTTGGTAGAGATGGGGTTTCACCATGTTGGTTAGGATGATCTCGAACTCTTGACCTAAAATGATCCGCCCGCTTTGGCCTCCCAAAGTGCTGGGATTACAGGTGTAGCCACCACACCTGGCTGGCAGTGTGTATTTCTTAATAATAATAGTTTGATTTAAGCTAATGCATGCACGAAAAGGAAGTGTTTATAAATGGTTTTCTAGATGAACAGTCAAGATCTTTTTATTCTGGTATTCTGTGACTTCCTTTCCTTCCCTTTAATCTAATTGCCTTTCTTTTCCTCCATTCGAGATATCACCTGGCAGTCTTTCCACCAGTGATGTGGTGGCCACTTCCTATGCTCCTTTGCGCTAAGTATTACTAAATGGCTATACTTGAATGAACTGTTCATATCTGAAGATGTTTTCATGAGAAACAAGTAAAGTGCCTATTGGGTTCTCATGTGGAATTTGAGTCTGAAGGCCAGTCTCACTGTCTCATTAGGATTTTGATTCTATGAAATAGTTCATGGTGGTTTTAAAGATCTTTCTTTTTTCTCGTGAACCCCTGTTAGCTAGGTGACGTGATGGTTGACATTGCAAGTAACATCATGTTGGCTGATGAGCGTGTCCTGTGGCTGGCGCAGAGGGAAGCTAAAGCCTGCAGTAGGATTGTGCAGTGTCTCCAGCGCATTGCGACCTACCGGCTAGCCGGTGGAGCTCATGTTTATTCAACAGTAAGTGTAACATTATCATAGACTCCTGAGGAAATAGTGCATTTCACACAGCTCTCACCCGAAAGAGATGGGTCTCTTCTCTATTATGGGGTGAATATCTTCTCTCACTGCTGATTATACAGAATTTCTTCCCTAAAACATTTTATGAGTTAATTTTGTTTTCGAGTAATGTTTTCTTGGGAACTGGAAAATACTTTCTTAATCTGTAATTTGAATGTTTATCACCATCTAATCCACTGAAACTGTTTCTGCAATAGAAAATAAGAACACTATTGTATTGCCCTGCTGGCATGTACCCATGGTCCATCTGAGCTAATACTCTGTTCTGGGCCCTGAAGGATATTTTGAGAGAATGTCTGATTGTTTGCCCAGGTTTCAATCTCAGAAGAGAACTGGGATGCCCTCCAACATTTGTGAAGCTATTGGCATTTTCAGTCAATCCCACTCTTGGGGTAATGAGTTATTAATAAATAATGATCACTCAGTTACATAGTATTAAGCATTACTTATGCTAAATTGAACTGTTGTAAATTTCTTTATATACTACTTACTTTTTCGTCCTAAAAAGGTGGTGAATACAGTAAATAATGTGATATTCCCTTTGATCTGGTCCTTGATTTTCATTTCCTA
This sequence comes from Macaca thibetana thibetana, assembly GCF_024542745.1. NCBI lineage: Eukaryota > Metazoa > Chordata > Mammalia > Primates > Cercopithecidae > Macaca > Macaca thibetana. The sequence goes on from NC_065582.1 coordinate 164,499,943, forward strand.
ATTTAGTGGGCTGACGTAGTGTAGAATATTCTACACTTCCTCCTGTGATTTTACACAGTTCAAGATTACTTATTTTCCTGTTGATTTCTGAGACCTTTTTTTGATGTTACCATGTTTTATTGCTCCCTTTGCTCAATTAAGTTTAGTTATTTTTTCTGAATAATAAATAAAATGGAGCCTCAGCATGGCTACTGTCTTTGTTTTTTATTGCTGTTTTTTTTTTTTTTTAATATTTTTATTTTTGGTGATGGAGTCTTGCTCTGTCACCCGGGCTGGAGGGCAGTGGTGGGATGTTGGCTCAGTGCAGCCTCTGCCTCCCATGTTCAAGCAGTTATCATGCCTCAGTCTCCCAAATAGCTGGGATTACAGGCGAGCACCACTATGTCTGGCTAATTTTTGTATTTTTAGTAGAGACGGGGTTTCATTATGTTGGCCAGGCTGATCTTGAACTCCTGACCTCAAGCTATCCACCCGCCTCGGCCTCCCGGAAATGCTGGGATTACAGGTGTGAGCCACTGCGCCCGGCTGGGTCACTGTTTTTGTAACATAAATCAGTGGAGTTTCCCTCTCAGATTCATGACCTCAGTTGAGACTAGCTTGTCATATTTATGTCCACCTCGGCCATTTAGATCCATTTTAAATCTCATCCTTTAACCATCCTTATTAATCAGCTGGAAGAACTTCCCCCCCTTTCTCTGAACTGCATTAGTTTTTCTGGGAACCCAAGGGTACAATAAAGGTCATAGTAGGAATTTGCATACCATCTCAACGTGTAAACAAAGTTCCAGGAGATGATACATCTACTTATAATAAGTAAAATGATACGGCTTCACAGGTGCCTCAAAATGACAGATTTCTTTCTTTCAACCAAGGTTTCATGTGTTGGGCATGATGACTGCTGCTTGTCAGAAGGTCTGGTGGTGGTTTACATGTGTCTTTGACTAGTAAAAAATTGGAATACACGTGATTAACAAATAAGTTGAATTAAGACTTTTCACTATGTTTACATTGTGAGGCAAAAACTAATACAAAGATTCTTTATGCTTGAAAAGTTTGGGAACCACTAATTATTTTCTGTCACATGCATAGGACTTTCCAAATTCTACTTTATTTTTTATATTTTTAAATTTATAGATTATTATTAGATTACAATTAATAGATTGTAAGCATCGTGCACCAAAGTTTCATGCTTTAAAGAAAAAGACATCTATATGTGGTACTTAGAATGGTGCCTTGCCTGTGGGATAGGCATATACTTAATCATCCTTAAAGGAGGGAGATGCCATGTTGTCCTTAGAATTTACACTAAATCACTGAATCCTGTCACCCTGCTGGATGTGAAGGTGTGGCTCCTTGTCACTTCTCACGCCCACTCTGTCCTCCGGCGAGTGGGCCTGGTGGCTGTCTGTATCGACAGGTCGTATGTTTTGGTGGTTCCCCTTGGTTCATTCTTATTCCTGAATTCCTTTACAACTCTAGGTTAGGTGCCATATTTTTCAGATGATTTTTCTGACCTAATTTGCTTTTTTTTTTGGAGACTGAGTCTTGCTCTGCTGTCCAGGCTGGAGCGCAGTGGCACAATCTCGGCTAACTGCAAACTCTGCCTCCCGAGTTCAAGCAATTCTCTTCCCGCAGCCTCCTGAGTAGCTAGAACTACAGGCATGTGTCACTACGCCCAGCTAATTTTTTGTATTTTTAGTAGAGATGGAGTTTCACCATGTTGACAAGGCTAATTTGCTTTTTAAATCTGTTCATTTCCTACTATTTAAACTAACAGATCTCTCTTCCTTTTCTGAAGAAACAGCTTTGGAGAGAGTCTGTGTAAAGCTTTTATCGGTGAAACTTAATGCAAAGAGTTAATGATCTTCCTGTAAAAGGAAAAAGTGAATATGGCCAGATGTGTCGAGTGCTTTTCCCAATCTCTAATATTTAGCTCTCATCCTTCCTGTAAGATGAGCATTTAGAGGGTCCACTGATTTCTCTAGCTGCATTTTTTTTTTCAGGATGCTTCCATTTTTAGCTTGTCGTTTCCTTCAAAGTGCTCCTTAAATTATTTTTAATTGACTTCTTAGACCTGATCTTCCGTACTTCATGACTTCTTTTCCTCTTGTTTGGTCTCCTTTTCATTTTAGGACATCCTTTTCATTCCAAGGTCTTTTTTTTTTTTTTTTCCTGCCAGTTACCTACACAGTGATTTTGTTTAGGAAGAACCTGGGCTTTCTGGTTTGGCTAATGCATAGTGTTTTGTGTTTGAAAAGTCTTTGAAAGTGCTTTTCCTTTGTGCTATAAATCATTCATAACTCCTGTTTGATTGACTTTTGAAGTATTCACCCAATATTGCTCTGGAAGCTTATGTCATCAAGGCTACTGGCTTCACGGGGATGACCTGTACCGTGTTCCAGAAAGTGGCAGCCTCTGATCGTACAGGACTTTCGGATTATGGGAGGCGGGATCCAGACGGAAACCTGGATAAGCAGCTGAGCTTTAAGTGCAATGTTTCAAATACATTTTCGAGTCTGGCACTAAAGGTATGTTACCTTCTGCAATCATTTAAGACTATTTACAGTTAAAGTAGAGTGCTCCGAATGTTCTGCTTTGCAAAATAACCTTATTAGAAGATTTTTTTGCAGGGAGGTAGGTATTATTGCTTTTTCTATTATTTTAAAGAAAACTCTAACCAGGAAGAACTGCATTACGACTTCCATGGGCGTAGGCGTTTTGGCCTTTGATTCCCTCTCCCTCCATAAAAATATCAAAAATTACATTTTGTAACTGCAGTGGTATAAATGCAGATATCCTATTACATATTAAAATATTTTATTCAACTTATAAGTTTTTATTTTTTTTCGCTCCTGATTTTAAGACAACAATATGTTTTCATGGGCCCCTAAAAGTATCATGAACCTTTGGCCCTGTGCCTGCCAAGCCTAGTGGAGAAGTCAACCCCGAGGCCAGGCGTTTAATCAGGCAAGCTGTATATCAAAAGTTTTTGGCAGAAAATACAAATATGTCATATATCTTTAAAAAAAAGTTTCATTGAAGCAAGCAAAATGAAAGCATTTTTGCTGATTTTTAAAATTGGGGGTTTAGATATATTTGACTACACCATATTGAAGCAAATAGAGGAGGCACAACTCCAGCATCCTAATGGAACTTAATTTTTTTCACTTACCTTTCTGTGAGCATGTGTAATTGTATTCTCTGGGGTTTTCAATCTCACAGTACCTTATTTCTGTCTTGTCCCTGAATAATATCACAAACAATATTCCGGTCATTTTAATGGCTGCATAATAACTGATCCAACAGGTGTCAGGTGTTCCGGTTTAGTGTGAGCACTCAATAAATATTGAATGAATGAACGAATTAGTGTATTTTTCTATACTTTTTCTTGGTGACCACCATTAAAGAGAGCCAATTTGCTAAATTTAGAAAATCCCAACTGCCCAAGAAAATCTCAACTAGGTCAAAATGTCTGATAATAATATATTTACTTGATACCCTATACTCAGAGGAAAATTGGCAAGATTTGCCTGTTAATATTGGTGCTAAGGGAGTATTTGATGCACTGTGCCACACTCCTTTGGACCTGCTCAGCTTTCCTTATTGTGTCTTATATTAGGAAAAACAAAACAAAACAAAAACCACAAACATACTATGAAAGCCTAGAAACAGCAACACAGAGAAGCCCATGAGAGAAAGGTGTGTTTTTTGAGGAAAACTTAAAATTGATGAACACTTCTGTCTTAGATGATCACAGTTGGTAGAAAGGGATTAAAAATGATGAAACCCTACATTGCATCAATTTCATAACGTATCCCTCTGGGTAAGGAGAGTTTCTACTTGCTAAAGTAGAAAGCTTTAGATGGACACTCAGATTTGTCAATTTCATGCTATTCTATCCTTTTTTTTTTTTTTTTTTTTTTGAGACGGAGTCTCGCTCTGCCGCCCAGGCTGGAGTGCAGTGACCGGATCTCAGCTCACTGCAAGCTCCACCTCCCGGGTTCACGCCATTCTCCTGCCTCAGCCTCCGAGTAGCTGGGACTACAGGCGCCCGCCACCTCACCCGGCTAATTTTTTGTATTTTTAGTAGAGACGGGGTTTCACCATGTTAGCCAGGATGGTCGCGATCTCCTGACCTCGTGATCCGCCCGTCTCGGCTTTTAAGATCATCCTGTAACCAGAGAGCAAGGACACATTACACTATTATTCATGCTTCATAGGTGGACACGATTAAACTGAATAAAAAAGGAACACATCCCTCATGACACAAAATTAGTTAAAAATTCTAATATTAACAGCATAAAACGTGCTTAAGCTTTAGCACTTGAACAGAAAACTCTCTTTACCTTTTACATTTTATACTACGGCAATGTTTGGTTTTTCTTTGCATCCTTTTTTTTTTTTTTTTAAATCCCTTGAATATACTAACTAGAAAACCTGAACATCCAAAAACTGATTGCACTGCCTTTAAATGGGGAGCATGTGCTGCTATGTGAAGTTAAACCCATAAAGAGGCAGTCATTACTTAGCAGTAGGTGCCTCCTTGATTTGCTTCCTGCATATTTCAGAATCTCCGTCCTTCCCGCTATACTCCCTCCTCAGACTGCTTCAGACTTCCATCCTGTATTGCCCACACCATGGTAACTTCCTGGTTAGTCTCTGTCTCTAGGCTGTCCCTTAAAAATTCACCTTTCTCTCACAGATTGGTCTGCCTAGGGCTGACATTTGGCTAACATGTTTCAGTACAACAATGCCACTTAGTAAAATATTGAAATACTTCCTTACTATTTAGCAAATAGCTGAGTGCTTCCTCAGCCCTCCTGGTCCTTCTGTTGAGACCAACACCCAGACCTCTCTTTTCACCATTTCACACCTGAAGGCCTGATGCCTGCAGAACAGGAGGCCTCTGGGAGCCTTCCCTTCTGTGCAGGCTGTTCTGATTGTCAGTGCCTGTGCCATTTCAGGTTGTTGTGAGCATTCTACCTGGATCCTCCCCAAATGGAAATTGACCTTGTACACCCCTTCATAAATGTCTCATGTCTCTCCAGAGGCTGTTGAGTAGCTTTATCATTTGACATCTTCCCTCTCTCCCCACAGTACTTCCCACCTCTCCCTTTTATCCAGCAACAGCAAACTTTCCTTGGTTCCTCTCCCTACCACCTGGTCATTCACAAGCAGGCTTGTGCTAATTCTTCTACTCAATCCCTACTCCTCCCCTCCCTTCCCAGCTCCTTGGTGATGACACCCAGCAGAAATGTCACTCCAAGAAATTTTGCCTAATCTCATCCAGTTCTCCACTCCCACCCACCCTTGTCTCCTTTATTTTTCTTCCTCGTTTTTCCCATAATGCCTTGTTCATCTCTCATTACCTGTTGCAGGTGGGAGCCTGGGAACCAAGATGGGTTTATTGGTTGCCTGAGGGTGGGCCTCGTGCTGGAGTCATCAGTGACTTCTTACCTGGCTTCAGTTGGTCACTAGTTGGTGACAGAGTTGCCAACTTGCGTCTTACTGACAGCATCAATCAAATCTCTTCTAATTTTTTTTCTCAATGAAATGTTTCCTTTCACTGTGGTTACCGTAATTCAGATATGTTAGCATCACAAAATGGTATCTGTTTTCAGTAAACTACTTTACTTTTACTAAGGGCTTTGGAAATTAGCTGGTGTTTTGAGTTCAGCTGTATTGTAGCCAAAAAGGAGAAATAATTAGTTCTTTATACTTTACCTGATTAGAATTTAGAAATCAGTTTTTCTTTACACATCCCAGACATCTAGAGCTTCAGTCCAGCTGAAGTCTCTTGAATTTTTCAGGCTAGTCATTATGCATCTTCCTGCTTCGTGCCTTCATTTTTGCTCTTTTCCAATCCGTCCCCGCTTGGTGAAATTCCTGCTACTCTCCCTCTAAAACTGCCTTTGGATTCTTCCTTCTCTTCTTCAGACAGAATTAACCATTGCCTGTTAATGCCATTGTGCTATGTTCATTCTTCAGAATAATTATACGGTGATACAGTGGTGGAGCGAGCTGCAGTGAGAGGCCATATGATACGATGACTAAGATTGTGGTCTCTCTGCAGCCAGACAGTCTGGGTTCAGGTTCTCTCCCCAACTTAACAGCTGTGCAAACATGGGCAACTACCTTAACCTTTCTGAATGTCAGTTTCTCGGCTGTTATGCAGATCATGAAATGGTACTTAATTCGAAGGGTTGTTGAGAGGGTTAAATGAGGTAGATAAGTAGACATTCACCGCAGTGCCTGGCACAGAGTAAGCACTCAGTAAGTATTAGCTCTTATTGTTTTGTTGCTGTTGTTACCTCTCCTTTGTTAGACTATGAATTTTGGGGGACAGGGACCACAGCTTATTTATTACATTGTATGTCTTCAGGCTCTGCATAGTTCCAAGCCCAGAATAACTAAACATTCAATAAATGTCGAATAAAATTAACAGCCAAACTTAATTAGCAAAGAAAGTCAGTTAAAAAAATTAATTCTAAAGTCAAATGTAATTGCTGTTAATCTTCAGCAGTGAGAAAATCAAAAGGTGGTATGCAGTTAATAATTATACACAAGAAAGTTATTAGGCTATGTTATAGTATCTGTCTGTTTAAAGTCAAGTAAGTGGTCAAGAAAACGTAAATAAATTAGTATTTTATTGTTTTGAATCAGATGTTTCTTTGGCTCATTCTGATTTTCATGTTAGAATTCTGTAGATTTTAATCCATAAAGATTTCTGAAAATTTTATCAACTACATAGTGGAGGAAGTCCAGATTTTTTGATAAGGAAAGATGTTAAAATCTAGTGAAAAGGATTTGAATTAACCTCCATTACGCTTATCGTTTTCCTTTTAGCTTCATGTCATTGTAAATAGTAAAATAAATAAATTTAACAAAAAATAAAAAAAAAAAGAAAAGCAGCTGTGTGGTAACAGTCATTTCATGTGTGTTCATATTTCATCAGTTTTTAGTGTTAAAATGAACCCTGAAACTGCATGGTAGAAGTCAAAACATGATGACGTTCTAGATTATTCTTGGCAATTTAGTTAAGGCATTTCCTCTCCCCCAGTCCCCAGATAACCATCTTCCACGGTGCTGCAGTAACAGTGGTAAAAATATACCACCGACAGCTCCCTAGAGTTCCCTAGCCTTTTGTGCTTGTCATGGCCATGATCCCATCTGGTCTTCACAACCATTTGTTAGAAAGATCATTAGCTGTGTTTTACAGACTCAGGTTAAACAAAATTGTGCAGTGTTAACCAGCTGCTAAATGGTGAGGCTGGAACCCAAATCCTTTCTTCTTTCAGATCCCATGTTCTCTCCATGGTATATGATTTTTCAATAATAAATATTGGAAACCGAAAACTTGTTTTTCCCAAAGGATCTTAAGAGGGATTTTTCTACTTTATTACCTCTTGTTTGTGTGTTTGTTCTCTGTTTCCCTTGCTGTAATCCATACATTTAAAAATAAATATATGGTTAAATGAACTTACAAACTTTGTGCTCGCCACCCTCAGGCCAGGTGGAAGAAGGTATATAATCATGATAAATGCACCAAATTAAGTAAGTGTTTTGCAGTGACTAATAGATTTACAACCTTTCTGTAAATACTGATCAACATTTCTTTTAAAGAAATTAAATACACAAGTATTCATTCCATTGTTACTATAAAAATCTAAACATTATTGATACGGCTGAAGTTTGCCTTATCGGCACCCCTAGGCTACCTCTCTACATCCCAGGGAACCTGTAGTTATTTAGTAATGTTTGTATTGGACTTGGAAGGATATTTTAGAAGCCTTAAATATGTAACAACCATGAGTATATAGCTCTGGTCACCCAGTAATATGTCCATACTCCTTGTATTTTTCTGTACATGGTTTTTTTTAAATTGGTTTTACAGATTTAAACTTGTGTAGGAGACCTTTTTTAACTTCTAGAAAGCGTAGATGTTATTCCCTATTTCGACTTCCTTTTAAAAAATTTAAATGACTTCTTTTAAATCAATTTTATTTATCATTACTAATACTTCCCCAAAGAGCTACACTTTGTTTTCAAGTCATTTTGTGTGTATAACAATATTATTTTATGAATTTTATAGTATTTGAATTTTAATAAATGTGCATTATGTAATACTTTATCAGGACTTTGAACTTTTAACTAATCTATTTTCTCTCTGCCTGTGTCGTTATGTACTTAGGAGAAATCTGTGTACTTAATAGAAATCTAGATTAGTGAATAAATTTATAATAAACTTTTTTTCACTTTAGATTATATTTGTGAGTGAGAATAGTGGGAACCTTTTCATGCATTTTCTCAAACATTTCTACTAAATATTTTCTTGGCATCTTCAATTTAAAAGTAATATTCAAACTTCTAAAATACATTGAAAAGATATTTATGGGTATCTGCTGTGATCTAACATTGTTAATTCTAAAGTCAATCATTTGGTTAAGTAGAATTGTTTTTAAAATAAACGTGTCATACAGACATTGTTCATTTCATAAACAGCTATTTTGATCAAATGCAAGTGCTAGGAACTGTTAACAAAAGGTTTCAAAAAGTGAATGAGATTGACTGTACCCCAAATCCTCATACTCTAGTTCGAGGAGCAGACAGTGAGCCACACCATGGAGCTCCAAGTGTGCGTTATGACTAACGTGTGCAGAGTATTGTGTGAATCCAGAAGAGGGAGCAGCTAATCTGGAGACGCAGTATACTGAGGACATGTAATTAACTGTCCAAAAAAGCCTTATTTCAAGGACTCTGTATAAAGTCTTCCCCCGGCTGCCAACCTTTTTCATTCTAATCCACTTTCCATTACACCAATTTAAAAGTTTGCGAGACAAAAGAATAGGGGAGCATTTCAGGTACAGATGCTGGCCTGTGCAGCGAGCATGGTGGCATAAAAAGAATATAGGATAACTTAAATTGATAACCCAGTTTAGCTGTATTTTAGGTTGTGCTATAGGAGTATTCAGGGGATACATCTGAGCAATAGATTTTCGTCAAATTATATGGTAAACTTAGGATTTGGGCTTAGTATTATTTAAACATTGCAGAACTAAGGTGTTATTTAAACTGGAATAACATGATTTGTTTCTTAAGGGGAAATTCTGGTGAATATGGAATTGGAAGAAGAGAGGTTAGAGGCCAAGAGAAAGGTTGTGTAATAAATTCTTCAACTATGGAATGTTTTTAGATGGTTAATTGTTCACTTCTTTGGTATATAGATTTTTTTTACTGAATGCTGAATAATTTATTATTTAAAAATCTTCAATAAAGAAACTGAAAAACATTCAGTCATCAGCATTTTCAGTTGTTCCTATGTGTTATTATTTTTTTTTTCTAAATGTGTTTCCTAGTCTCAAGGAAATTTCTGCTAAGTGTACTGAATCTAAACCTCTATTATGTTTGTATAATTTCATTCTTTTGTTATATGATAGTTTGAATTAATCATAAATCACCTTAAAGTTCCATAAGCCCAAATTAATTATACTCACATTTGTGATATGCTACATTTGTGCTTCTTTATCATATTTTATCATTGTAAAATTGATACAGCGTGATCGAGATCTTGATCTGTTTAATGCCATCTACTTCAACATATAATATCATGGGAAAATTAACATTGTAATTTGAAACACTTTTCTTGTTTACTTATTTAACTCTTTAGAGTTTGCATTTCTATTTTATACTTCTTTTAATCTATGTTGTTATGTGGTGTTGACATTTCACTTGACTGATGATTTTTTTAACTATTAAATTTTGTATATACAATTAAAAAAATGAAGCCAACCTAATTAGACCACTTTTGTAACTATCTGACATATTTTTTCTGGTTTATATGTACTAATATAGTGAGCTTTTATATATATATACACACACACATATATATATATATATATATATATATATGTATTTTGTTTTTTTCAGAATACTATTGTGGAGGCTTCTATTCAGCTTCCTCCTTCCCTTTTCTCACCAAAGCAAAAAAGAGAACTCAGACCAACTGATGACTCTCTTTACAAGCTTCAACTCATTGCATTCCGCAATGGAAAGCTTTTTCCAGCCACTGGAAATTCAACAAATTTGGCTGATGACGGAAAACGACGCACTGTAGTTACCCCTGTGATTCTCACCAAAATAGGTTTGTATGCGGCATATGTTCTCCTGTAGTCAGTGGACAATAAGGCCTTACAGTTGACTGTTCCTAAAAATGCTTATTTTAGTGTTTTCTCGTTTTAATGAGTCACTAGCGAAAAAAGATCTTGCGGAGTACCCATTACTGTTTAAGTTGACATTTATAATTGTTTATGAAGTTTGTTTCAGAAATACTTTTATTTTCCATTTTCTCCAGATGGTGTGAATGTAGATACCCACCACATCCCTGTTAATGTGACGCTGCGTCGAATTGCACATGGAGCAGATGCTGTTGCAGCCCGGTGGGATTTTGATTTGCTGAACGGACAAGGAGGCTGGAAGTCAGATGGGTGCCATATACTCTATTCAGATGAAAATATCACTACAATTCAGTGCTACTCCCTTAGTAACTATGCAGTTTTAATGGTATGGCAGTTGTTAACTTTATGCATAAACACAATTCTAAATTTTTCCTATGAATAATTAAGCTCAAATGAAGTGTTTTTTTTTTTTAATTTTTAACATAATTTGCTTCCTTTGATTATATGAGATGATACGTGTTCTAATTCTGATTTTAAAGGGAAATTAAGTTACTACCAAGTGAAATATATGGGATTGAATTTGGTATATAGGAATTTTAAATCAACTTTATAAGTCAATCAGTTCAGCTAATCTTTGACCTTAAAACTTGGAGAGACTGTTTATATGGTCAGATTCCCTCTGCCCAGAAGGAGTGATTTTGTTTGCTGAAGGATACACAGTGAGTAGTGAAAGAACATTTTCCTACTTTGCAATCTAGCACTGTTTCCCACTACATGTTGTAATTGTTAGACTCTATTTGAATTTAGAATTAATCATGATAATTTCATTTTTGTCATTGCAAGTGACAGTATCGACACAAAGAATGTCTTTTCAGTTTTAATGCCAATCAGTCTAGTGTTGTTTTCTGTTATTTGCCATTGTTAGCGCTTATTACAAGTTAAGTCTTATCTCTTATCTGAAATGCTTGGGACCAAAAATGTTTTGGATTTCGGATTTTTTCCGATTTTGGAATATTTGCATTAGACTTACCAGTTCACCATTCCTAATTCAAAAATCTGAAATCCTCCAAGGAGCATTTTCTTAAAAAGTTTTAGATTTTGGAACATTTTGGATTTAGGATTCTTGGGTTAGGGATACTCAACCTGTAATTTTTTGGGAGTAAAATAACAATTATTAATGTACAAGAGCAAGTGTTTTTATTAATGAGGTCTTTAAATGAATCTGACTCCTGAGCAGATAATTATGAAATAAACCATGCTAGTTCTTATTTTGTATTGTAATTATTATAAATACTGACATCATGGAGTATATTTAGAGTATAGTGGAAGGAATTACTAATGCATGTGAAAGACATTTCCCAGGAATGGTTTGAGGTTACTCTGGGTGTGAGGAACTTCTACGTTATTTCTGATTCCCAGCTGTTAATCTGTTTTCTAGAAAATGTTTTATCAAAGTGCTAAATACCTTGAAACATGATATATTTTACATTTCATGAATTTTTCTTTCTTTAAAAAATAGCATTTAGCACTAGAAATGATCTTGAAGTAAGTGTGAATTATAAATAATTTTCTTTCTTTTTTTTTTTTTTTGAGATGGAGTCTCGCTGTGTCGCCTAGGCTGGAGTGCAGTGGCCAGATCTCAGCTCACTGCAGGCTCCGCCTCCCAGGTTCACACCATTCTCCTGCCTCAGCCTCCCCAGTAGCTGGGACTACAGGTGCCCGCCACCACGCCTGGCTAATTTTTTGTATTTTTAAGTAGAGGAGGATTTTCACTGGGTTAGCCAGGATGGTCTCGATCTTCTGACCTCATGATCCACCCGTCTCGGCCTCCCAAAGTGCTGGGATTACAGGCTTGAGCCACCGCGCCCGGCCTATAAATAATTTTCTTTCGCTCTTGTTTTTTGTTTTGTTTTTGTTTTTGTTTTTTCAATTCAACTTATATCTTACCTGGTACACTGGTCAAGCAAGCAGAAAGGTGAATAGGTTATTTATCAGGGTAAAGGGATTATCATTACAGTGACATAATTGAGCATTTTATACAAGTGTAAGCAACATACTTAAGCATATATGTTATCTGGCCCAGCTGACAGTGGGTGAATTCTACGCTGGTTAGACTTGGCTATATTTGTATAGGCCCTTTATTCAATTAGGATTAACTTTAGTGTTGACAGTTTATGATTCTGATTCTCTTTCTTAATGGAAGATGTCTTGATTTCTGTAAGCCTGAATCTGGTTTCTGTAAGTTCACATTTTATTATTGTGTAGTCACCTTTTATTTATTTTTTATGTTTTTGAGACAGAGTCTCACTCCGGTTGCCCAGGCTGGAGTACAGTGATGCAGTCTCGCCTCACTGAAGCTTCTACCTGCCAGGGTCAGGAGATTCTCTTACCTCAGCCTCTGGAATAGCTGGGATTATAGGCATGCACCACAGTACCTGGCTAGTTTTTGTATTTTTAGTAGAGACAGGGTGTCACCGTGTTGCCCGGGCTGCTCTTGATCTCCTGGACTCAAGTGATCCACCTGCCTCAAGCTCACAAAGTGCTGGGATTATAGGCATGAGCCACTGTCACCTCTGGAATTAATGCATGAAGTGTTAAAGTATGTGGTATTTTCTCTTCCATTTTGAAAGTATTTTCTCATTCAGATTTTGAGTATAAAATAAACTGTGATGTACTGAGGAGAAATAATATTCAGCATTGTCAGAAATTTATATAATAGTTAAGAAAAAATTGAGCAAAATAGATGAAACACAAAACATACACAAAAATGCATTTTATAAGCCTTCACTATAATATTGCACCCTGTGAAACTTTTATTTTTATTTAATCTAATACCAGTTTAAAGCATCTATTTTTGAACTTCCTAGCTGTTCTTCTAAACTATTTAAATTAGTATAATCCTTTTTATGGAAGGAATAAGCTATTCTTTTATCTTTCAGACTTTTAATCTCTTAAAAAATGTAATACACAATTCTTTAAAGCTAAAATACGGTAGTACTCAGATTTTTTTTCTATTTATTTTCAAAGACTTCTTCCTTTTCTTAAATGTAACTGTGCCATCTAGGGGCAGCAAAGAAAAATGTATTTGAAATTGTTGACAAAATTAAAGTTACTGCATGGGAGTTAGTTGCTAATAAAACATAAAGAAAAAGTTAATGAAATTATACACACTTTTAAGTAGTTAAAGTTACGTTTAGGATTGAAGAAATAGCTTTTAGAAATCAGAAAGCAAATTAGAAAGCATTATCTTTTTTCCTTATATTAAGCTTTTAAAAATTGATAAAATCCTATTTTTCTTGAATACCATCTTAATATATCATTTTATATGGTAAATCTAAATTCCTGTCTTGGGATATAGTCCATAAAACTTTCCTTTATCTGATTTTAAGAGTTTTGAATTTTGAAAAAATGAGACATGAATAATATACTTGTTCATAAGTCTGAGTTTACTAAGGTCTCACTGCGAACCAGAAAAAAAAATTAAGCAGAAATTAGGTTTGCTTGAATGATATGATCTGAAATAGCCAGGTGGGGCAGGAAGATTCACAGGAGCTGGTGTCTGTAGGAAAAACAAAGAAAACTGAATAGAAAGTGGGGTAATGATTAGGTTCAAACTATGTAGTACTTAATACTTTAATCACTAGTGCTGAAGATAAGGTAATTTATATACATTGATTCCTTTTTTGTTATTGTGTTCAGCTAAAAATATGAAACTAGAGAGCATTCATTCATTTTTCTAGGATGCTTTTACATTTGTTTATATAAAACATGCTGAATACCATCTTAATATGTCATTTTATAGATTAGAATGGCATTCAAAGCAACTTTGATATCATTTATTCTGTAATTGAACAGAGATACTAGTGATGTTTTTGTTTAAATAGTTTTAAAAGAAGTACTATAATCACGTGGATGTAATGTTTTATTTATTTCTACACATTAACATACAGTGAAAGCTGGAAGTCCTCCCCATCTCTCACATCACATTGATAAGTAACTACTATTTGTTTCTCACATATTGTTAAGGAGACCCTCGTGTTTATGGAAACAAAAATGAATATATGTTCCTATTTTTGTTGCATTTTTGCACAAAGGTTGCATGCTACATACACTGTCCTAAACCATGCTTTTTTCTCTAGAGCAACATATCTTAACTATGATGGTGATGATGTATCTTAAAGAAGAGGATGATGATGGTGGTAGTGGTGACCAATCTTTATTAAGTACTGATGTGTCAGCCAGTCTTCTGATGTCTTTATATACATTCAGTTACTCAGCTCTTATGACAGCCTCATGAGGTATAAGTACTGTCATCACCCCCATTGTACAAATGTGGAAACTGAGGCACAGAGAGGTTAAATGCCATGCTCACAAAGCTAGTGTTGGTAATGGGATTTGAATTCACAGTCTCATTTTGGAATCTGTGTTAATAATCCCTCTGCTAAGTCTCCTTTCTGAAATCCTCTCAAATCAATATACGAGTTTCCTCATTCTCTCTTATTTCTGAATATTATGTTTCTACCATAATTTATTTAGATATTTCTCCATTGTGTTTGTTTCTAGTGGTTTGTACAGTGTCGTTTCACACATTTAGTTGAGCATCTGTGGGACAAATTCTCTGAAGTGGAATTGATAATCAAAGGGACCAACTGGGTTTCCTTTTTCATTAAATTGAGGTATTTAGCAAAGTGCACAAATATTGGTTATATTTTTACAAAAGAATGTATAAGAACAAGATTTGTACTAGAGTGCTGGACAGTGCTCCTGTGCTTTTCTCTAGTCAGTTCCTGCCACCATCTCCAGATATCACCCTTTTGATGTCTCTCACTGTAGATAAGTTTGGCCTGTTTTTAGACTTTAGTTGTGTAGTATGTACGCTTGTGTCTGGTTTCTTTCTTATCATTACAGGGATGGGATTTATCTTCATTTTTGCATTTAGCAGCAGTTTATTCTTTCCCATTGCTGTGTAGTAGTCCATTGTATCAATATGCCAAAGTTTGTTCATTTTATCATTGATAGCCATTTCTGTTTCTAGGTTTTGGGTGTCAAGAAAAAGCTGCTGTGAGTACTCATGTATATGTTTTATGATGGACATGTACACTCAGGAGTGAAATTGCTGGGTTGTAGGCTTTCCATGTGTTTAGCTTTAAGTAGCTAAATCCATGCAGTGACCAAAGTTGTTATATTGGTTTGTGGTCTCAATGGTAATGAGAGTTCCAGGTGCTCTACATTTTTGCCATGCTGGGAATTGTCAATCTTCAGTTTTAGTCTTCTAGTATTGTGATATATCATTCTAGCTTTAATTTGCATTTCTCTGGGCACTATTGATGTTGAGCACTTCTTTAGCTTTGTATTGGCAGTTTGGGTATCCCCTTTTCCTGACGTTCCTTGCTCAAGTCTTGCCTATTTTTAATTTTATCTTTCATTTTTTTAATTATTTATAGGACTTCTTAATATGGCTTCTGAATGTGAGCTCCCTGTTGGATTTATGTGTTGCGTATATCTTCTCCCAGTTCATGCCTTTTTTTCCTCAATATTTTTTTTTATGAAGAGAGTTTCTTAATTTTTCTGAAGTACAGTTTCTTCATTGTTGTGTTGTTGTTTTAGTTAATGCTGTTTAAGAAATCTTTTTGTACCCCAAGATTATGAAGATCTTTTTTGTTTTCTTCAAGAAGCTTTAATATGTTTTACCTTTTATATTTAGTTCCATAATTTGACTGGAATTGATTTTTTGTTGATGATGTGAGGTAGGGGGAATAAAATCTTTAAATTTGTATTCTTTGTTCCTTAGTGGGAAAAAGCAACATAGATGTAAGTCATAGTCCTCTTTTCAAATTTTTATTTGTTTTTTTACATTTCTGATTTCAGATCTATTTTAAAATTTTAGTGGTAAACTCTTATTATAATGCTTTATACCCTGACACACAGGATGCCCTGATACATTTTCTTTGGATTCCTTTCCGTTGTTCAGATCCTGGTGAATTTAGACAATTGCTTATTTTAATTATTCTTATTGATACAGTGATAATTATGGAAAACTTCCACTGATTTTATATTCAATAATTCTCAGGTCTGAAGTAACAATTGTAAATATATGAATCTCGGTCAAGTAAACAGTTTAAAAAACTTTTTCCTTTGATTTGAGTCCTTAGTAATGATCATCTTTGTGATTTTTAACACACTTTTGATGTTTAATTTCTCTGCATTCGTTCAGCTAACTTCTGTGGAGAACTTTATTTTTCACTTCCTGGCTTAGTTATTAAAGTTTGTACCGAGTAGAAGAGTAACTGAGATTATGTTTAGTGATGGACTCTGGTCATGTGGGTGCCGGAGGGCACAGTGGTTTTCCATTTTATTTATTACTGTGTTGCAAATGTGAGCAACAGTTTTACTTTTTCTACTCAAAGGTGTCTCATACTACCATTTTTATATAGTGTGTTTAGTAATGTTTTTGTTGTTATCGTAAAGCTTGTATTTATTTACTGCCACAATTGAAAATAATTTGATTCAGGTTTCTGCTTTCTCTCTCTCATTGTAGAGCTTTAACTTGTTTACTGTCCTGGTATTCAAAAATTCTCAATTGCCATAAATATTTTTATATTCTTTTGGATTGCCCAATCTAGCCAGATTTTTTTAAAGGTGGGAAAGCTAATAATAGCTTTTAAATTTTTCAGTAGTTCTGTTTTACGTGGTTAATACTACCTGCATAATAGCTTGGATTTGCCTCTTGGCCCCCAAAGTCTATAATATTTACTGTCTGGCCCTTTATACTATACTTTTCCTTAGGTTCATTCTTCAGCAGGAAACCTGTTTGCATTTGGGCAAGTCAAAAATGCTCTTGTGGGATTAATAACAGCATAATAAGGAACTGAAACAACTCAACATACAAAAATTTTTTGATTTAAGAAATGGGCAAATGATCAGACTAGATATCCTGAAAAGAAGACATATAGATGACCAACAGGTGTATGAAAAAATTTCACCATTGCTAGTCATCAGGAAAATACAAATCAAAACCACAATAAGATATCTTACCCCAGTTAAATGGTTTGTGTCAAAAAGACAAAAAATAACAGAATATGGAGAAGAGATCTCTTATACATTGTTGATGGGAATGTAAATGAGTGCAACAATTATAGAAAATAGTTTGTAAGTTTCTTAAAAAACTAAAATAGAGCCACCGTAAGATCCAGCAATTTCCCTGCTGAGTATATATTCAAAAGAAAGGAAATCAGGGTATTGAAGAGATACTTGTGCTCACATTTACTGCAGCACTATTCATGATAGCCAAGATATACAGTCAACCTAAGTGTCCATCAGTCCATCAACAGAGGAATGGGTAAAGAAAATGTGGTATATATACACTGAGGAGTACTACTCAGTCATAAAAAAGGATGAAATCTTGTCATTTGCAGCAACATGGATGAGCCTGGAAGTTATTTCATTAAGTGAACTAAGCCAGGTACAGAATGACAAATAGTGCATGTTTTCACTCATATGTGGGGGCTGAAAAAGTTGATCTTATGGAGCTAGAAAGGAGAATGGAAAATACCAGAGGCTGGGAAGGGAAGGGTCTAGGAAGAGGGGGTGAAGTAAGGTTGGTTAATGAGTACCGAAGTACAGATAAAAGGAATAAATTCTGGTGTTTGATAACATGGCAGGGTGACTATAGTTATCAATAATCTATTGCATATTTATTGCATATTTCATATTTCCCAATTTGATTTGGTCATTACACATTATATGTATAGACCAAAATATTACATGTATGCCATAAATATATACAATTATTATGTATCAACAAAAACATGTTGAGAAAAAAATGCCCCTGTGGAAGCAGTGCCCTGTATGACCAGTGACAGAGGTACTCATGCCTTTGTTCGGTCATTGTTGCCTTCTGTTTCAACATCTAGTTTCTTTTTCATTCTGTGTCACATTAGTTTGACTTTTGAAAAATAGCAATTTCTTTTTATTTTAATTTTATTGTTAATTATTTTTAGAAACAGGGTCTCCCTCTGTCGCCCAGGCTGGAGTGGAGTGGCGCAGTCTCAGCTCACTGCAGCCTCAAACTCCCTGGCTCAAGTGATCTTCCCACCTCAGCCTCCCAAGTAGCTGGGGTTACAGGCGCGTGCCAACATGCCCAGTTAATGTTTTTGTTTTTATTTTTTTGGGGAAGTGGGATCTTACTATGTTGCTCAGGCTGGTTTCAAGCTCCTGGCCTCAAGCAATCCGCCTGCCTTGGGCCCCTCAAAACTCTGAAATTATAGGCCTGAGTCACTGTGCCTGGCCAAAAATAACTGATTTCTTTTAAACTTGAATGCCATATAGAGTATATTTTGAGAACTAAATTGGCTCTTAGTCGAATGGTTTTTTCGATGATATCCAGCTCCCCATATAGTTACTCTCTGCCAAGGACTATGGAAGGCACTTTTACCGCCTTTCTTCTACCCCTTCTCCAGCCCCCTTGAGATGATTAGAGGAGTCTCCGTTTTATAATGAGGTAATTGCCCCAAGTCTTGTAGCTGGTAAGTGGCAGCGTGTTACTGAACATTTCCTGCAGTAATCTAAAGCAGGCAGTGCACAAAAGGAGATGAGAAGCTAAACTGGATATTGAAAGTTTATCCTCAGTTATTAGTTCTGTACTGGAATAGAAGCTTTTCATTGAAATTGGAGGAAAATATGTCTATTCTCACTAGCATCTAACTGTTTTTCATTATTCCAACATTTCTTTGAATTTCCTTGCTGATATTCTGGACTTTTAACAGAATGCAACTATTTTGAGGCCATGATTACAGGCTAGTGTTATGGGCATCTCACAAAGGCAGATTGCTCAGAATTGGTCCTAATAGGCTTTTCTCTGGTCTTTTCCCTTTTGTGTACTTAATTTACAGACTGCAGGGCCTCCAAGGGCTGGAGCTGTCTTGTGTCTATCCCTGTATATCCATTACTTGGCACTGTGCCTGGCCATGGTGGACACTCAGTATTTGTCAAGTAAATGGGTGAATTGTAAGTTGGAGGCTCATCGTAGTATAGTTGAGTAGTCTAGCTGGAATTCAGTTTCCTGTGTTCTCATCTCTGCCTCCCTCTTACTGTGATTTTTGTCATTAACTGTTCAGCAGTTGATAAGGTGAGGGGTTTGTTAGGCATCCTGATACCATCTTTTTAGATCTGTAATTGTAGATTGTGAACTTCTGATTCTTCCCTGGGAAAATTTGCCCCTTCCCTTCCTGCTCTATTGAGGTCATCTTCCATTTCTTTGTCTGGTTGTCACTTATTTGCTTCCCTTTTTTTAAAATCTAGCTTTTTTTGTTTCAGATATTTTATTAATAAGAGCTTCCCAATTGGAGTTTTATCCACTGTGGGTTCCTTCCACTATTCAGTAGTCACTTTTTAGCTTTAAGAGTCAGTGCAGAAAGAGAATTTAGTGAAGGGATCTGGTCAACCTACAGCTTTGACTCTTACAACCCCAGTTATCTGGCATGGTGGCCAGGATGGAGGTGTCTTTCCAACTTGCTTTGTTCTTTATAAGAGAGTAGCATTAAGATTTCAATTGTTGCATTTCAGAGAGGCAGTGTCTGCATTGTGTTTGGGAGCAAGGACCTGGCAGCCAAGCTCCTTTGAATCTAATCCTTAAGGCACGTAACTTTTCTGTGCCCCAGTTTTTTAACATATGAAATGGGGCTAATAACATACTTCCTCCTACAGTTATGGTGCTGGAGACAGTCAGTGCTTGGATTGTTCACAGTCAATGCCTGTAAATGTTCTATAAGTGATGTGCTGTTATTGCTTATTTATTTTTTAAATTTTTTTTTTTTTGGAGAAAGGGTCTCACTGTGTGGCCCAGGCTGGAGTGCATTGGTGCTGTCTTGGCTCACTGCAGCCTTGACCTCCTGGGCTCAAGTGATCCTCCCACCTCAGCCTACCGAGTAGCTGGGACTATATGCGCACACCACTAGGCCTGGCTAATTTTTAAAAATATGTATTTTGTAGAGATGCGATCTCCCGGTGTTGCCCAGGATGGTCTCGAACTCCTGAGCTCAAGCCTTCTACCCACCTCAGCCTCCTACAGTGCTGGGATTACAGGCGCGAGCCACTGTGTTCGGCCATTTATTGATTTTTGAGCTCTTACAGGGCTCTTCCTCTTTGCTGCCATAATTGTGCTTTACTTATCTTCTTCAAACATTGTTACGATCCGATTGTAGACCCCTGTGATTTTTCACCTCTTCAGGGACAGGAACCATGTCTTATCGTTATGTCTCCAATGCCCTTTGCAGTGTTTGGTCCATTTGTATTTGGGGAACCTGAAGTTGAACTTGACCACGGATAGAGAGGTGTCTTTGGGGTTTGTAGCCTCAGAGATACTGCTCTCATTGTGTCTGATCAGCTAGTGAATATGCAGAGTGATAACTGGGCTTAAAGGGCATTGAAAAGGATGAAGTCTCGTTACGCTTTCTGAATTGCCCAAATGTAGGGGACTGATTTCTCTTTTACCCTCATAGCAGAGTCAACATTTCAATTTATAAAGTAGGTGGTCCAGTGTAAAACGAGGGTATGCCGTAAGCAGTTAACACAACAGAAGTTAGGAAGGCAAAGTGTTAGGAAAATAGCGTGAAACATTAGTCTGAATAAAATAAAGAGACATAAGGGCCAGAGTTTTTGTTTATTGATGTGTTTTTGTCACTCAAAAAAATCTCAGCAGTTAAATGTGGAGAGAAGTGCTGCTAGAATGAATTTTTCTTTTTGCCCTCAGGATTTGACAGGATCTGAACTATACACCCAGGCGGCCAGCCTCCTGCATCCTGTGATTTATACTACTGCTATCATTCTCCTCTTATGTCTCTTAGCCGTCATTGTCAGTTACATATACCATCACAGGTAAGAAATACATCTCGACAAAATAGATCTGCGGACTTTGATTTGAAGGACTTTATTTCACATTTAATTAGAATAAAATTGAGTTTGTTATCATCCTGTATTTCCAAAGTAAGGATGATTACTTTAGAATATATACATGCCTTATTCATTTCGTGCCATTAGAGACATAAATAATTAGTATTTGAGATGATAAATTCAGTTTTTACAGCATCCAGTCAGTTTGCTGGGTTTGTATCTAGAAAATGGGAAATATGTATTGCAGACTGTGCGGTGGGTCACAGGGGCAATAGGATGTAAAGTGAGGCAGAAGTTTCTTACCTGCAGAATTACCTAAAGGGGTGCCTCTAGGTATCAGACTGTATTATTACTATTATTTTATGAGTTTTTGCCTATTATAATATTCTTTATTTTATAGATGGCATTTTTAAGAAAGTTTGTGGCATTTAAGCTTGGGGTATGTTTTTTGTTCATTGGAGGCAAAGCTATAGAAACTTTTATTTTGTGGTAGGAAATAATGAACTAAAAGGATTTGCTAAGCAGATATTCACCTTCCAAAATGTTTTGCTAGAATGTATTTTCCTGTTTAAGCTAGAAGTGTATGGCATTTCTTGACATTTAGTTAAGAAACAAAAGGAGATTTTGATATATATAAAAAAGAAAGACTTCAGCATTTTATTATGAAAGTCCAGGAGGAAATGCATTGAGTATTTAGACCCGTGCCAGTGGGTCAAAAAAAGACCCGTTGGCATGTTGCAGAAATCTCTAGGTAGCCAAGCAGGTAATCCAGTCATCTTAAGACATCATAGTAACAAAAGCTCATGCGTTTCTTATTGTGGAGAATTCTTTAGCATTTAGTGGGTGCAGTGGTTCTATAAATGGCTTTTTGTTTTTAAGTGCGTAAAGTTAAATGTTAAGAAACTAGTTCAGATTAAATGATTTCTCAGATCTGTGCGTGTGTGTGTGTGTGTGTGTGTGTGTGTCTGGTAGTATATATTTGTGAAATAAAGTGTTTAAATATCAAATATTTAACTTTTGCCTTTGATGAAGTTGGAATTAACTTACGATGAACATCACAGTTTTCTCCTTCATATGTACTAGCCTGAATATTAATATTTTCTCTCTTTTTTAAACAGTTTGATTAGAATCAGCCTCAAGAGCTGGCACATGCTTGTGAACTTGTGCTTTCATATTTTCCTAACCTGTGTGGTCTTTGTGGGAGGAATAACCCAGACCAGGAATGCCAGCGTCTGCCAAGCAGTAAGTCAGAGTGAAAAACCGAAATGGAAAAAATTACTGGTATTAGAAAATACTTTCATTAACTATAAAAAGAAAAAATCATTCTTTAACACCTTTTCTTTAGCTGATTAAAGTTAAATTTAATGTCTATCACAAATAATTTGCCAGTATACTTCCCTGTTTTAAATTACCATTTTGCAACTGAATATATAACTTAAACAGCTCATCCCTTTATCATTGGGAATTTAGTGTTACACGTTATGGCTGTTATTACAATGCCTATTATTTATTTTAAAAATGTATGAAATTCTGACTTTGGCTGAAAAAGAAGTGACATTTTCTGATAATACTTTAAAAATGATTTTATGTGTTGATGAAAATGTAACAATTAGAAAAAGAGTTAATCATAAAGATATAAAAATGACACTAGGTTAGGTAAATATGAAGAATTAAAAAATATCTTACTCTTAGTTTCCAATAAGTTATTACATATGTAGCCTTAATGAACAGTTTTCTTGCAGCATAAATATAAAAATGGAAATTCTTCGATCTATGAATAGAAAATATGTAAAATTTTATTTCTGTGTTTGTATATTGTTTTTCACATGCATGATAGCAAGAAGTATAATGTAGTAATTGAAAATTCAGGCTGCCTGGATTTGGATTTCAGTTTACCATTTATCGACTGTGTTACTATGGGTGATCTGTTTAACCTTTTTTTTTTTTTCTTTTAAAAGTGTAATTAAAAAAATACATAACATGTGATCTCTGTAAACAAATTATTACTGTACAGTACAGTATTGTCACCTGTAAGCACAATCATCGTGTATGATTGAAACTCGGTATGCATTGAACAACCACCCCTTTTTTCTTCTTCCCCAATCTTACGGCAATCACCATTCTCTTCTATGAGTTTGACTACTTCAGATACCTCATATAAGTGGAATCATGCAGTATTTGTCCTTCTTTGACTGACTTGTTTCATTTAGCATACTGTTTCAAGGTTCATCTATGTTGGTGAATACGATTTTCCTCTTTTTTATGGCCGAATAATATTCCATTGTATGCAGAGACCACATTTTTTTATCTGTTTGTTGTTGATGGACATACAAGTTGTTTCTGTCTCTTGGCTACTGTGATTAATGCTTCAGGGAACACAAGAGTGCAGGTATCTCTTGGAGATGTTGATTTTAATGTGTAATCCTTCTGTGTCTCAGTTTTCTCACCTATAAATTAGGAATGATAAGTTGTTGGATGATGTGATTATTTATGTTAAAAAACTAAAGTAATTTACACAAATTATTAGAATTAATAGGAAAGATTAGCAAAGAGCGACTGCTAGTATGCAGAAATATAACTATGAGAAAACATAATGAGAAGGTAGCATTTACATAGTGTCAAAGACTATCAAGTACCTAGAACTAATGAAAGATGTTCAAGATTTATGGGTAAAATTAAAATATGTATGAAAGAAGACCTAAATAAATGGAAAGATACAATAGGTCAAAGGATAGGAAGACATAATATCAGCGATATGGCAATTCCTTTTAAGATTAATCTGTAGAATTTTTTATGAAACTCAATAAGATGATTTTTAAATTTATGTGAAAATAAATGGCCAAAGAAAGACAAGACACTAATGAAAAAGAGGAGCAGAGCCGGAAGACTGTCTTCTAGTCATCAGGGTTTATGAGGCTATGGAAATGAAACCAGTGTGGTATTAGCGGTAGGCAGAGATAAATTGGCCAATGGGATAGAATAGAGTCCAGAGGCAGACCCGCGAGAACTTTGACATACAGCAGAAGGGACATGCCTTGTCAGCTGGGGAAGAGAGACCACCATTCAGTAAATGGAGCTGGAGAAAATCCATTTGGAAAAAGATTAAACTGGGTCTATATCTCATGCCACATTAAAAAAAAGTCAACTCCAGGTGGTTTAAAGACTTACATATCCAAGCCAAAATCCTAAAATCCTTTAAAAAAAAGTTGGAGACCTTAAGGTAGGCCAATAAGACAGTAAAAGGCATTCACTAGAAAAAAAGTAATTTTGACTAAAAATAAGAACTTGTGTTTATCAAGAGTCCTTAAAAAAGCTGAAAAGTTACAAATTGGAGGAATCTATTTACAATCCATACAACTAACAGCATTCGAGTAAATAATATATCAGTAACTATAGTCAGTGAGAACACCACAACAAGTCAGAAGAAAAAGTAGCAGGAGAATGGACAAGCATGTCGTAGAAGGGCGAACACACAGGTCCCGCACATGTGTGCAGAAATGTTCAACAGCATATGGGGGTCATGGAGATGCCAATGAAGACGGTTACCATTTTATGCCTTTTCCATCAGCAAAAATTAAGCCTGACAGTGCCAAGTCTTGATGAACATGTGGACCCACAGGATCCTTTTACATAGTTGGTGGGAATGTAAGTGGACGTCCCCTGGGAGGCAGTGCCTTCTATAATTACTTGTTCATGTACCCTGGAACCCAGCAGACCCACTCCTGTACTCAGAGAGTAACCTTGCCTGTGTGCACATGAGTATGAGCATGGATATGAATATTCATTGCAGCACTATACACAATATCAAAAACCTGGAAGCAACCCAAATACCCAACACAGAGAGAGTGAACAAACAAACCCTATGGTATTATACCAGAGTCAGAAGCAATGAATTATAGCAATGCAGAGTAGCACAAATTAGTTTTAAGTGAAGAGGTGAAAAGTAAGTCCTATAAATTAACATTCACCATGTTTTTTTTTTAAATAAAGGTAAAAATCACTAAAATAAACAGCTCACTTTTAACAAAAAATAGGTGCAATAAAACTATAAAACAGAAAGCAAGGGAGTGATGAACAGAGGATGTAGGGTGATGATACAGAGGATATAACAGGGGGATAGTTACCTCTGATGAGGGGGTCATATGATTAGATACAGGTTATTGACAGGGTCCTACCTTGTGTCTTGCTGGTAGATTCTTAGGTACTTATACTGTTAATAATAACTAATTAAATACAGGCAGGTTGTGCTGGGCCCACCCATTAGACTGTCATGATACTGTGGCTTATGATTAATCCAATATTGTATATCTGTGATCCAGTTTGAAATGTGTGTATGTAAGAATCGTTGAGAGGATTAAATGACTCATGCATCTCAAGAGTACCAGGCATATACTAACTGTTCAATAAGTGTTACCTGTTACCACTATTATGTTAGTGTTGTTGATGAAATTACCTCTCATCTGTGTGATATATTTTTGTTTGAGGCTATTACTACACATCTGTAAACAAACTGCCTACAAGAAGTCAGATGATGGGTCTCAGATCAACTCCATCCATGTTTAGAAGATAGCTCCTCTGTGTTCTCAGTCATGTGGCTGACTCCCAGTTACCTTGCAGGTCTCACTTTATCGTTACTGTTTCAGAGATTCTGTCCCTATACCTGTATTATTCTGTTTTCACGCTGCTAATAAAGACATACCTGAGACTGGATAGTTGATAAAAGGAATGAGGTTTAATTGACCCACAGTTCCACATGGCTGAGGAGACCTCACAATCATGGTGGCAGGCAAAGGAAGAGCAAACTTGTGTCTTTTGTGGCAGCAGGCAAGAGAGAGCATGTGCAGGGGAACTCCCCTTTATAAAACCATCAGATCTTGTGAAAGTTATTCACTATCACAAGAACAGCTCGGGAAAGACCCACACTCGTGATTCAGTTACTTCCTACCCAGTCCCTCCCACGACAGATGAGAATTATGGGAGCTACACTTCAAGATTTGGGTGAGGATACAACTAAACCATATCAGGTCCTTACTAAAATTCCATGCTGCCTATGAAACTTTATGATTTCCTATTTACTATCTCTGACCTGTAAGCTCTCCCTGGACTCCAAGCTCTATAAGCGTAAGAATTATAGTAGTTGGTTCACTTGTGCTTATCCAGGGACCAGCACAAGGCCTGACCCATAGTAGGTGCTGAGCAAATGTTTACTGGGTGAATGAACAAAAGGAAGCCTCTGTTTGCACATTAGAACGCATTCAATCCTGGAGCCATTTTGACTCTGTTAGAAGAGTACTCAGCACACATTGTCGATAAAGGTCTTCATTGTATCTAAAAGTATTCATTGATTTCATGAAGCAGACACATAAATTTATTTCACTAAGGAAATGAATGGAAAGAGGCCGTTGTAAAGATGACTGCCTTACATTGTCCTGAGTGGAATTTTCTACTGTTTCTAAATGGAAAAAGGAATTGCAGTGAGTTTTTAAGGCTTCAAGAACAAGTGCCATTAAAGGTTTACAAAAGAAAAGGGAAAAGCAAGTCTAGACTTTTCACTGTCGTTCTCTTCTGTGTTTATAATGTGTTTCCCTTCGATGAAAGACATAGCATCATTCTTATGTTTCTGACTCAGACATTCCTTGCTTCACTTTGTCATTGTAATTCTCAATTCAGGTAATCACCAGCTCAGAGCGCAGTGGTAGAATGCAAAACAGACTAGCCTGGGATTCCAGATCCTAGTAGCTAGGTTCTAATTTTGTGTCCGCCAGAACAGCTTACGTTAATAGTCTCTTAACCTAGTAGGGGCTTAATGTTTCTTCTATAAAATGGGTCAGGCTAGTTCAGTGTTTGTTAAGGTTCTTCCCTCTCAAAAACTGAGCCCTCATGTGTACATGTTGTTATGTACAGTTTGTATTTGTACATAATCCATGTAGTTTTGTCTTTATTATCTCTCTCTGTGAGCTCACGTATTTTATGAAGAGCATGAATGGGTTGTAGTGTAGTTTCTTCCCACACAGTGATTGATTGAGGTTATTAAAGGTGCTACCCGCCAGGTACTTCTCACTCTGGTTCCTAAATTCATTTCAGGTAAGACCTTAGGTGCTTTCTACGACCTTTTGCTAAAGGTGCTGAAGTTCGAGAACTAAGAAGTTGAGTCCCGAAGTCAAGAGCATCAACTCAAGTCTGGAGGGATCTGTGTTTTGGTTCATGATACACTGCTAAATAATTGGTCATTAATTTTTTGGTCCTTGGTTTTCTTAGCTATGCTGTAAAAGGATTCAGCTGGATCTTATCTAAGATACCCTGTTGCTCCACCAATCCATGATTGAATTTATTAAATATCACGCCAGCCGCCCTTGTTAGGTGCCCTTGAGATCTGTTATTTAGAGGATTGCTGCAGTGGCACAAGAGATGGATTTGGAAAAATCTAGTCAGTGAATATTAAGACCATTCAACTTGTCAACTACTGTGCATGTGTTATGTCTTAACTTTCATATTAACCCTAGGAGGTAGTTTTTCTTTGTGTATTTCATAACTATATAAACTGAATCATAGGCAACTGAAATAACTTTCCCCAAGTCACTAGGACCATTAGGTGGCAGAGGCATGATTCAAATGCTAGTCGGTTTGATTCTGAGTGCCTCTCAGCCCCTATCACTGTGCTTTAGTACTTAGTAGTGGGCAGCGTAGGAGAGTAGAAAAGGCAAGGGCTTTGGAACCATCTAACTTCAGTTTGACTCACAGCCATGTTATTGACCATGTAATCTCTGGTGGATGACTTCTCTCAGTCTTAGTCTCTGTTTTTGTATCTTAAAATTAACACTGACCTAATGGTGATGATAAAAGGATGAAGTGAAATCACATGCAAGAATATGTTTTTGGATACATAGCTGGCACTTATTAATGGAAGCTGTTAAAATTTTAATTGTTTATGTATTCATTGTCTGTATGCTTGTATTCATCATAAAGTTTTTTTTTTTTTTGCACGGCTGCTATGCATGTTGCATGGTTGTAGTCTTATTTGTGGTTAAATGAATGCTAGTTTGTGAGAGTTTATAGTTAGATAACAAACATACAGAGTGGAACTTTTTAGGATAATTATTTTATACCCATTTTACAACTTTGGAAATTAGTGTCCCGAGGTAAGGTGGCTTTCTTGAATAATAATCTACTGCATTTAACTAATTATTTACATGCTCTATGAATTAGATTACTCCTAGACAATTTACAGAATTGCTATGTGCATCTCTGATTTATTTGGAAGAAAATGTGGTAACAAGGTTATATTTCGTGTAGATGAAGTGTCACATGGAGAATACAATAGGAAATACTACGTTCCAAAAGATAGGAAAATCTTTTGTACTAGATTTTAATCACTCTTTTTCGAATCTTGTAGAATATTTACTGATTTGCTTTCACGACTGTGTTAATAGATGTCATCATACCTCTAAAATTCCACTAGTAATAATCAGGCTTCAGTATCTTTAAGAGTAAACCTCCTCTGGAAATTTAGAAATGCCGTAGAAAACACTTCAGTGATTAAAAGATGGGTTTTGTTCCCTATAGAAAATTCTTTGTTTGACACCTCCTGTGTTGAAGTTACTTTTAACCTTTTGTATTTTAAAGCCCTGTCTCATTCGTTTGACCTTTGTGTCAGAGACACCCCCAGCAATAGCAGAGTTGACCATTTTGAATCAATATCTGATTTGTTTTGAATTTATTGGTTTCTGTGCATCAAATTCATTTATTCTATTTTTACTTAAAATATTTGGTTTTTAGACAGCTCAAAGGGTTATTTTATGCTCTCTGTTCCACTTCTGTGTATAAATTTTGCTTTCACAGTGCAGTCAACAAAACTAATGGGAACCACGAAGCCACTTTTCTCTTTAAGAAGATCGTTTCTGACGTTTGTAGTTGGGCCAGACGTGATCCCTTCTCCCAGAGCCTCAGAGCCATTGCAAGGTTTACCTGGAGAGGAACCACCCTGGCTTTCTCCTGCAAAATAAGATTTGGGCTTTCAGGTCACCAAGTTTTTGCTGCAGATTTGTTCTTATTAAAATAAACTCTGGACAGCGGTCCATGCTTTTATAATTGACCTCTGATTTTCTTGAGGTTGGAGAGGCATCCCTTTAGAATGACAAAATTTTTTCTTGGAATTTCATTAATGGAATTTTACCTGTAATAATTTTTTTTTTTTTTTTTTTGAGACGGAGTCTCGCAGTGTCGCCCAGACTGGAGTGCAGTGGCACAATCTCTGCTCACTGCAAGCTCCACCTTCCAAGTTCACGCCATTCTCCTGCCTCAGCCTCCCCGGTAGCTGGGACTACAGGCGCCCGCCACCTCGCCCGGCTAGTTTTTTGTATTTTTAGTAAAGACAGTGTTTCACCGTGTTAGCCAGGATGGTCTCGATTTCCTGACCTCATGATCCGCCTGCCTCGGCCTCCCAAAGTGCTGGGATTACAGGCGTGAGCCACCGCGCCCGGCCTTACCTGTAATTATATTAAAAAGCAATGATTAAAAAAAGAGAGCAAGTTACTGGTTAAGAAAGCTGGATTATGTCCTTGATACTGCAGTGACATATGACATTTACTTTTCTTAAACTAAAATTTAAGCCTCTTTCATTTCCTCACATCTTCATCTAGAATTTCATCCTCAACTACAGTTCCTTCATATACAGGTCATGTGATAAACAGAAACTTCAGTGTATATCATTTGCATATATTGCAGTTATCCTATACTTACTGAGCACCTATTATATCCCAGGTATTGTGTCCATTCAGTTCCTACGAAACCCCCAGAGGTGGTGATTAATAATTTTCCACTATTAAATTGAGGAAAGTTAATTTCAGAGAGCTTGCGTTATTTCCTCAAAATCACATTCTTAATAAGTAATATAGTTATTTCTGCTAATTGCTTGTCACGTATAGGAGATTTGCTAAATGCTTAATGTGGACAATTTTACTTAACCTCATAGTACTTTTATATTCTTGGTTCTCAAGTGAGGAAGCCAACACTTTAGGTCTTACGTGACCTAAAGGTCTTATGTGACTTTGCTGAGGTCACCCAGCAGGTAAGAGGTGAATACCAGTTTAAAAATCAAGGGAAATTTCATTTCTGAGTTCCCCGTCTTAACCATCAATATATTATTATATTGCTTTGTGACTGCTACAATGTATAAAAGCTCTGAATTATATCTCAGGTCTCTTACTCTGGAACTTACTCTGTGTGTGCTGTGGCTTTCGCCCTGTGGTTATTTGTGCCCTCTATATATTCCTCCTTAAAAAGAATGTCAGAAAATGAACTCTAAGCTGGGCGTAGTGGCTCACGCCTGTAATCCCAGCACTTTGGGAGGCTAAGGTGGATGGATCACCTAAGGTCAGGAGTTCGAGACCAGCCTGGCCAACATAGTGAAACCCTGTCTCTACTAAAAATACAAAAATTAGCCAGGCATGGTGGCACGTACCTGTAGTCCCAGCTACTCAGGAGTCTGAGGCAGGAGAATCGCTTGAACCCAGAAGGCAGAGGTTGCAGTGAGCCGAGATTACACTACAGCACTCTAGCCTGGGTGACAGAGCGAGGCTCTGTCTCAAAAAAAAAGAAAATGAACGCTAATGTATAATGTCACACCTATGAAAAACACACCTTTGGTTTAATGTCCAGGAGCCAGTTCCGTCCGTTATTAAGGGTCATCTTGGGTATAAATGGTAGCTTGTGGGCTTCCTAGAGCCAATTGTCGGTTTGTGTATTTGAGGAACGTGATTCCCTGTCATGCGTCTGTTAGAACGTGGTGTTGCCTTAGCAGGCAACAGAGTTGATTATTAAGATAGGCCTTCCTGCTGCTTTCGAATCAGACTTCTGAAACTTACTTACCAATTTTGAGATAAGCCGTAATAGGAACATTTTTTTTCTTAGTTTATGCATTCTTTGATCTTCCTTGTAGGTTGGGATAATTCTTCACTATTCCACCCTTGCCACAGTACTATGGGTAGGAGTGACAGCTCGAAATATCTACAAACAAGTCACTAAAAAAGCTAAAAGATGCCAGGATCCTGATGAACCACCACCCCCACCAAGACCAATGCTCAGGTATCTCCT
The DNA here is from genome assembly GCF_024542745.1 of Macaca thibetana thibetana. Classification (NCBI taxonomy): domain Eukaryota; kingdom Metazoa; phylum Chordata; class Mammalia; order Primates; family Cercopithecidae; genus Macaca; species Macaca thibetana. Next base: position 164,531,100 of record NC_065582.1, read on the forward strand.
ATCTTTGTTGTATTATCTTAAGGGTCAATTAAGTGTTTTCTCTGCTTTCATTGAAGCATAATTGTAAATTATAACAAAATTGCTGAGTGAATTTTGGGAAGTAAAAGAACGGACTTGTACGCAGGACCTGCCTGGTTTTGAAAATGACTTTGGCTTTGAAAATGGCTTAGGCATCCTTCCAGCGACGAGTCCTCAGTCAACTTCTGTACCCTCTCTGAGCCTTCCAAGATCATCTCAGAAGTGGGGCTGATTCTCCCATCCTCGAGTTGTGAGGAATAAATGAGTAAATGGGCAAAGCACTTACGATGGGATCGGCCATGTCATAGGCCCTATGAAACTGTCAGCTGTTTTTATTTCCTTGAGGTCATAATCTCAAGTATGTATCAATTTAATTATTCTGTGCAAAGGACAAAAAGACTTGTAATATGTCTTTCCTATCCATTGTAATATGAAAAATGGTAAATGAATGATCATGCTGGATGAGTAAAATCTATCAGTGATGACCAAGCCTGTTGAATGCCTGATATGTCACTGGCCCTGGGCCAGGGATTTAGAGAAGACCCCCTTGCCCTTTGGGAGTTTATAGTCTGCAGGAGGAGACAGGCATGAGCACTGACTGTGCTGTGTGAGAAGCATAGTGGAGATAAGTTATTTGAAAATGTAAAGCAAGAAGCCATTAATTTTGGGGGTGGGGGTTATTAGGAAATGCTGGGCCACTGGCATGAACCTTACTGTGATCAGGACAAAGTGTAAAAGTGAAGAGTGAGCTGAGGAAACCTTGAGGAGTGCAGTTTGGCTGGAACCTCAGGTGTTTGGTGTCAGGTAGCAGGAATTCAGGATGGAAGCTGGCTTTGAGTCCTCTGTGGGTCCTATTTAAAATGTGGGCAGCCACTGAAGACTTTTAACTAAGGGAGTGGCCTGACACAGTGTCATTTTAGAAGGCAGCTATCGCTCTAGTATGCAGTACTAATCAGAATCCCCAAGAATAAGGAATTCTGCTGAGGTTATTAGGGTAGCCACCACGAAGACCAGAACAGTGTCATGGAGAACACAGAGGAGGACCCAAGTTTGAGAGGCTTGAAGCAGTTTCTCTAGGACTGATGTCCAGCTGGATTTAAGAGATGTGTGAGGGAGAGAAATTTGAAGAAGACTGTGAGTTGTCTATTCTAGCTTGACAGAGGGTGTTTCCATCAACTGAGAAATAAGATAGGAAAAGCAGAAAGGGCAGGTGGGTGGGGGAGACGTGGAGAGGGGAAACGGGGCGGTAGGCTCATCAATACTTTCTTGTGGAGTGTTTACATTTTTAGAAGTCCAGGGCTCAGCAGAGAGGACAAGCTAGAGATTATGTAGGAGGAGCAGGAGACATTTCCTTACGTTATTCATTATCATTGAAGCCATGATAATGAATAGGATCTCCCAAGGGGAAGTTAGTTAAGAAAAGATAGATACTTGGACCATACTAGTGTTTAATAGATGGGTTGTGGAAAAAAATCACTGGATTTTTGGCTGCAGAAAGAGAACACCCGAGACCATGGAAGATTTGGGGGAGAGTGGTTCCGTGTTTGACAAGGAGCAGCAGGGGTGCTCGGTGGCCCCAGAGTTAAATTGTAGGATGAGATTTGACACCTCCCTCACTTCTATTAAGAGAAATGAGAGATGATGGTGTTTGGCTCAGAAACTTGGGAATCTGAAACTTGGGAACCTTAAGGAGCTGTTCCTTCCTGTAAGGTTCTGAGAACAAAGATACAGAGTTAAAGAAAAGGCAGCTTGGGCTTCAAACTCTTTGCAGTCCCCAAATGACACACAAGTATCCTCTCTGCATTAGACTGCTCAAGCTCTGCCCTTTAACCCTGCTTTCCCCATATCCTTTAGCTTAAGGAAGCCTGGGCAACACTGCCGTCTGGAGGGTGGGTCACGGGATTTGCCCGTGAGACTCATCTGACCCCACAGAGGACATTTTTAGCATCATGGTAGTAAGTGGGTACAGCCAACAATAAGGTGATAAAGGCAAGGAAGTCGTGGTACTAGTGTTTGCAGAAGGAAGAGAGAAAAGAAATGGTAGTTCAAGGAAAGTTTTAGAAGGTAGGGAAACTTGAATATGTGTGTGTGTGTGTGTGTGTGTATAGGCTGGAAATATAGGCTATATATATAGGCTGGAAATAGGCTGGAAACTTGAAAAAAAATGTATGTATAGGCTGGAAATAAGCAGTACAGAAGATTTTAAAGATGCAAAATAGGGTTATTTAATAACAAGAAGACCAGGGGTTTGGTGACGTTGAAAGAAGAGTCACAGGGTGATAGGGCCCAAGATTAATTTTGGAAATAATGCTTTCTTTTCAGGTAAGAAGCAGATGTGAATTAGTATAGCAGGAAGAAGGGGAAGGTCACATATTATTGGCATCTCTCTAATCTGTGGAATGGAAGGCAGAGTTACAGTTTTATAGGGTAATTAGTTTTCTTTTCAGCAGTACTAACATCATGTTAAAGGATTTTAGTAACTAGGTACGACGAAGGAACAATATATGGACAAATGTATCACAGATACTGCCTTTATCCACCCAATGCAAGATTTGGGGCTATGTCTCAGGAAGGAGCAAATGCAAAATTAAGATCGACTCACCCAGGAGTATCCATCCTGGACGGAAATTTCTTTTTCAGAGAGATCAAGGAGCTCAGAGATGACCACAAAATGTTTCTTTGTAGGACCAGTCACTGCTCTGTTTCAATCAGCTTTTATTGCACCATCATTTCCCTTGCTGTCCCCTGCTGCTCTGTGGAAAAGGGGTCAGGTAGGGCCTCTGCACTCTGTGAAGCTGCTGGGATCCAGAAACCCTCCTTACCTCAATCTCAGTGGACTGGGGATGAGATACACAGCAGTGGGCAGTCCTGGGACATGCAGGCTGAGCTGAACATTAATCAGTAATTAATATGTCGTTACATTTTTTGTATGAACTATGGCACTTTTCAGTTCACCAGCTGAATCTAAAAGAAGCCAGTTCCCTCCCCCCACACACACAAAACGCTGAAATCCTACCTGCAGGCACAGAGTGTTACTTTGCGTGGCCACAAGGTGGCAGAAGCTGATCAGCGTTCCTCTACTGGGAAACTCACTAGACCTGTGCTTTAAAACAAGAAATCTAAAAAACAAAACAAAACCACATTACTGCTAATAAATCAGCCTCCCGAACGAAACTCTCAGCTTATTACTGGAATAAAAATAATAGTTAATCTTCAGGGAATGACTTTTGAAGTACTGAGATGTTATGATAGATAATATGTTAAAAAGCGGAGTGATGAGTGGTTTTTCTGTGGTTCCTCCTTCCAGATTTTACCTGATTGGCGGTGGTATCCCTATCATTGTCTGCGGCATAACCGCAGCAGCGAACATTAAGAATTATGGCAGCCGGCCAAATGCACCCTAGTGAGTATTTTGTATTCTCTGTGTATATGACCCAGTTGTTTCTCTTTTAAGTAGTTTCTAGGCATCAGAGGTGATTGCAGTTTCTTAAATAACGTGTTGAAACATGAAGCATCGATCTGGTTTACCATATTCTTTTCCAGTTGCTGGATGGCGTGGGAACCCTCCTTGGGAGCCTTCTACGGGCCAGCCAGCTTCATCACTTTTGTAAACTGCATGTACTTTCTGAGCATATTTATTCAGTTGAAAAGACACCCTGAGCGCAAATATGAGCTTAAGGAGCCCACGGAGGAGCAACAGAGATTGGCAGCCAATGAAAATGGAGAAATAAATCATCAGGATTCAATGTCTTTGTCTCTGATTTCTACATCAGCCTTGGAAAATGAGCACACTTTTCATTCTCAGCTTTTGGGGGCCAGCCTTACTTTGCTCTTATATGTTGCATTGTGGATGTTTGGGGCTTTGGCTGTTTCTTTGTATTACCCTTTGGACTTGGTGTTTAGCTTCGTTTTTGGAGCCACATGTTTAAGCTTCAGTGCGTTCTTCATGGTCCACCATTGTGTTAATAGGGAGGACGTTAGACTTGCGTGGATCATGACTTGCTGCCCAGGACGGAGCTCGTATTCAGTACAAGTCAATGTCCAGCCCCCCAACTCCAGCGGGACAAATGGAGAGGCGTCCAAGTGCGCCAATAGCAGTGCGGAGTCTTCATGCACAAACAAAAGTGCTTCAAGCTTCAAAAATTCCTCCCAGGGCTGCAAGTTAACAAACTTACAGGCGGCTGCAGCTCAGTGCCATGCCAATTCTTTACCTTTGAACTCCACCCCTCAACTTGATAATAGTCTGACAGAACATTCGATGGACAACGATATTAAAATGCACGTGGCTCCTTTAGAAGTTCAGTTTCGAACAAATGTGCACTCAAGCCGCCACCATAAAAACAGAAGTAAAGGACACCGGGCAAGCCGACTCACAGTCCTAAGAGAATATGCCTACGATGTCCCAACGAGCGTGGAAGGAAGCGTGCAGAACGGCTTACCTAAAAGCCGGCTGGGCAATCACGAAGGACACTCAAGGAGCCGAAGAGCTTATTTAGCCTACAGAGAGAGACAGTACAACCGACCCCAGCAAGACAGCAGTGATGCTTGTAGCACACTTCCCAAAAGCAGCAGACATTTCGAAAAGCCAGTTTCAACCAGTAGTAAAAAAGATGCGGTAAGGAAGCCAGCTGTGGTTGAACTTGAAAATCAGCAGAAATCTTACGGCCTCAACTTGGCCATTCAGAATGGACCAATTAAAAGCACTGGGCAGGAGGGATCCTTGCTGGGTACCGATAGCACTGGCAATGTTAGGACTGGACTGTGGAAACACGAAACTACTGTTTAACGTTGCTGGGCTTCCTAGGCAGAAATTCATAGAAACTGTGATATTCACATTCCTTCAAGCTATGAACATTTAAAAACTGTTTACAGCCACCATAGGGATTCAAAAGAATTTGGAATAAACTTTGAAGTTTTGGATTTTACTTATTTTTATCCCCAAATTGTTGCTATGTTTTAGGATGTGAAATAAAATCTTTCTAAAACATGGTTTTCGTTGTCGAAGCACCAACAGGACATTTTGGGATCTGAAATGTAATTTCTTAGAATCTGTACTTAACATTTCAGGCTTGTATTTAATATAATAAATAGGTGTTTGTTATTGTGTCAATCTGTTATTTTTATATTTTACAATACAAGCATTTAGTTCTACTTCAATGAAATTAGCGGTTTGGGGTAGTTTACACAGAGGTCAGTTATATATATATTGCATGGTTAAGTGTATTGATATTGGCACGTAAATCAAAGTGATGTTTGGGTTGCTGTATTTTATAAGTCTAGTTTTAATGCTACCAGGTTTTAAAAGGATCTCTCAGGATGTTTTTTGAAAATGGAAATGCCTAAAAAATTCCCTACATTGCATTAATTTTGCATTATTCCTTGGATCCTGTTAATACTATTTTCAACATGGTTGTGGCCTTTTCATTGCATTATATTTGGGCTTAAGTTTCTTACTGTTTTTGGTGGGGCCAGGTAGGGGTGATTCCTACACAAAAGTTATTCTTGAATGCAAATGGAGAGCTACCATTTAAGGTTCACATTCTTCCATATTGGCTCTTATGCTCACTTTTATTTTGTACTTTGGCATCTCTCTAATCTGTGGAATGGAAGGCAGAGTTACAGTTTTATAGGGTAATTAGTTTTCTTTTCAGCAGTACTAACATCATGTTAAAGGATTTTAGTAACTAGGTACGACGAAGGAACAATATATGGACAAATGTATCACAGATACTGCCTTTATCCACCCAGTGCAAGATTTGGGGCTATGTCTCAGGAAGGAGCAAACGCAAAATTAAGATTGACTTACACAGGAGTATCCATCCTGGACGGATAAAGTTATCTAAGGAACAGATCAAGTTCCTTAGATTCATGCGGAAGTATTGATTAAATCCCATTCCAAAATTCTAAAAACAGCTGTGCTGCAAAAGTTCTCACTCACTGGTCTTCGCTACACTACAGCCTAACCCATCCCCAGTCCGGAGTCTCACCGGGGTTCTCAGTTTCCTCGTATGCAAGACAACGTCTGCAACATTGACACAGCTTTGATCTCTTTTCAGTGGAAGTCTAAAGGTTTGAATCAGATCGGATTCAAAAATACATATTCAAGAAATGCTAAAAAGAGTCAAGCCGTTTAGCTTAGTAAACTTTAAATTCTGAGAGATTAACTGCTTATGTACAGAGAACGATTCTCTGAGCCATCATGAGATTACCCATTCTAGTGTAAATGTTCACTTTTCACTGGGTTACTGCATTAGAAATGTTATTTTGCTTGACAATAATAAAACCGATAGTTTTAAGCCTTTTAGGTTTGAGTTTTAGAGACGTTCTTTTCTGGAAGGGGAAATAAAGTAGCCAGTGGATAGATTTGGAAATACTTCCTGGTTTATGGTCTCCTGGTAAATTGATACATTATGTACCAGATGGTGTTTGGAAATGACAAAGATAAGCTAATAAGAAATGGAGTGAATAATTCTTATTTATCACCGTTTTTTTCTTTGCTCAGTGTTTAACCGGTTTGACCTGCTGGTCAGCTGTACCTAGGGAGATAACTTTCTTCTTCTTTTTCCTACCTCTGCAAAGGAAGTGAGGAATTTTCCTTCCCGGAAGATGATGCCCATTCAGAAAACATGTATTCATTTAAACATGCCTTATTTTAGGTAACAGACGAGGTGCTGGGGGTGGGGAAGGACTGGAAAAGAAATCAAACACTTGGAAGACGATGAAGATTCCACTGAAAATGTTCAAGGGGATTTTGTTCCTCATAGCGTGGAGAGTGATGAACGATCCCTTACTCATCCTTAGTATTTCAATTCGAGTTTTGATATTTGTGTATAGGAAGTGAGTAATATATTCCCTCCACCTTTGTCATTTATGATTTATAACTGAGATTCTCTATTTTTCATAGAATTTTAAACCGTTAAATGTTTCCGTTTTCTTAGAGATCACAGCATGATCATTTTCCTAATTTAAGAAATTTGACAAGATCCAAAGAATTCCTGACTTGCTGGACATGCTGGCAGGTTATACTGTGCCCACGGCTAGAATCATGTTTGCCAATGTGGAGGCCACCATGCTTGGCAACACATTTCATTGCTTTTACAGTGTTTATTATCTATAATTGTATCAGACTTTATTCTTATCCTAGTTGTTTTGAGTGTTTAGTTTCATAATAAGGTATAGTTGGTTATATTCTACTTAAGGAAGCATTTATGATTCTTTTATTTCATGACTTTTTTTTAAGAGTTGAGGTCTCACTCTGTCGCGTAGAATGGAGTGCAGTGGGGATCATGGTACACTGTAACCTCGAGCTCTTGGGGTCAAGCGATCCTCCCACTTCAGCCTCCTGAGTAGCTAGAATTACAGGAACAAGCCAGCAGCCTGGCTATTTTTCTTTTTATTTTTGTAGAGATGGGTCTCGCTGTGTTGCCCTGACTGGTCTCAAACTCCTGGCCTCAGGTGATCCTCCCACCCTTGCTTCCCAAAGTGTTGAGATTATAGGTATGAGCCACTGAGCCCAGCCAAAAGTTATTTTCTTAATGTAAACATATCTACATATTATATACATAATGTTATATACTAACCTGATTTTTAGGTAACAATTAGATTTGTGTATGAGTATTTTTGTGACAAGGTTTATATACTAATGTAAACGTATATTAATATTTCAGCTCATTAATAGGTGGCAACTGATTTTTAAATTTCAGGATAGTTTGGATAAATGTAACAATGTAACTATATCTACGTTTAATATATTTATATTAGTAATATATACAGATGGCAACTTAGGTATAGATGCTGATTGGAGTCTATACATAAGTCACATTATAGAGAATCAACAATGTTAGAACAGACTTACATGTTTCAAGCATTGAGTTCAGAATGCCCATACTGAAGTTGGTTGAGAACATAAAAAATTAGGAAGTAAAAACATTAACTGAAAACATCTGATGCAAGAATTTAACTAAATCATCAAGGAAAGTGAGGCATGCAACAGCAATCCAAAATTTAAAACAAATCTTAAATCTGTTTTTCTTTTTGGATTCCAATAATCATTTAGTTATTTTAATATTGACCCCAGTGCTTTTATCTGAGAGGTGATTTGATTGTTCATAATCACTTAATGATGTTTTCCAAATTTGAGTCATTTCATGACTTTTGCTAATTTTGTTGTATTTTTGTTAGCACTTTTATTAATACTGTCACGTGGATTATTGCTTATATTGAAATATAAGCAATAGTAAACTCAATAGATTTGTTTGTATAAACAAAGCAAACTCCTTAAGGAGAAATTTTTCATTGTTTGTAATCTGCCAGTGCTAAAAATATGACCACATGTTGCTAGGTCTTAGACGAAGGTGAGATTGTAACCAATAAAATTCTGTTTTTTGTTTTTTGGGTTTTTTTGTTTGTTTGTTTTAGTTTTGGTATGAACTCTCTTGAACCCTTCTAACCTACTCAGATCTGTTTACAGCCATGTCTTTTATTAGCCATTAGAAGCTCCTAAGCAGTGGTTTTAACTGGGCTGTGGGAGACATTGATTGATAAACATGTACAGTGTGTATTAACTTAGTTGTTGTAGGCTGATAAACGTGGTCTTTCCACCTTTTTTGTAGACCTGACCCAGCTTTGTATTATGTGAGGCCCCAGGCAGCCTTTGGTTAAAGCTTTTTTCCAGCCTCCTTTCACTGGACATGCCAGAGGCTTAGAAGTAGATACTGAATGTGAATTTACAGGTATTATACTATTTCTTACATAGTATTAAGAAGCTATATTTGTAGAGTCATTGATGGAGATGGACCACTACCTTCTCTCATAAAATTGAATGCTTGTAATTACTTGCTGGCTGTTATTTGCTGCTGCCATCTGGTTTAAGAAGACACTGATGAAGACCTATATCAGGTATTTTCAAAAAATTCAAAATGTATTCAGAAGACTCTTCAGATGCATTCCAAAGAATGCAACAAATCACATCTTCAATTTTGTAATCAGTGTGTTCACCCTGTTTTGGCATATAAGACTAATGTAGGTTTGCTTTTATGGATAAATTTCTATTGTTCTAATCAGAACCTATATTTGCAAGACATGGTTGCTTGCAAAGCTGGGTTTGGTTATGAGTACTGTGAAAGGAAAATTAATCTCAGGACCCGCAAATCACAAAGCCAAAGGGAAAAGTCAAGCTGGGAACTGCATTGGGCAAACCTGCCTCCCATTCTATTCCTAAAATAAGATAGCTATGAAGATTAAAAAGCTACATACTTCCCTCACAATGTGCCCACAAGGAAATTCCTTGTGGACAAAGGACAGACAGAACTCAAAGTCATCCCTCTGCTCATGTGAGACAAATGCATATCTGATTGCTTCCTTTGCCCTGTTGTTTCACTAAGCCAGACTAAAGCATTGGTGGTTATTCCTGTAAATTGTGTATTCAGTGAAAGGGTAATCAGAAATGCAAAAGAATGCAATAGTTTGTCTCTTATCTACCTATGACCTGGAAGCCCCTTCCTGGCTTTCCAGACCGAGTTGTACCACATTTTCAGACCAAATGTACATCTTACACATATTGATTGATGTCTCATATCTCCCTAAAATGTAAAAATCCAAGCTGTACCCCTACCTCCTTGGGCATATGTCATCAGGACCTCCTGAGGCTGTATTATGGGCACATCCTTAACCTTGGCAAAATAAACTTTCTAAATTGACACCTGTCTCAGGTATTTTGAGTTCACAATGTTACCAGAAAGGGGTCCTGATCCAGACCCCGAGAGAGAGTTCTTGGATCTCATGCAAGAAAGAATCCAAGGCAAGTCCACAGTGCAAAGTGAAATGAAGTTTATCAATAAAGTAAAGAAATAAAAGAATCGGCTACTCCATAGAGCAGCCCTGAAGGCTGCTGGTGCACATTTTTATGGTTATTTTTTGATGGTATGCTAAACAAGGAGTGGATTTTTCATGCCTCCCCTTTTTAGACCATATAGGGTAACTTCCTGACATTGCCATGACATTTGTAAACTGTTGTGGTGCTGGTGGCAGTGTAGCAGTGAGGATGACCAGAAGTCACTCTTGGCCATTTTGGTTTTAGTGGGTTTTGGCTGGCTCCTTTACTGCAAACTGTTTATCAGCAAGGTCTTTATGACCTGTATTTTGTGCTGACCTCCAACCTCATCCTGTGACTTAGAATACCTTAACCGTCTGGGAATGCAGCCCAGTAGGTTTCAGCCTCATTTTACCCAGCTCCAACCCAGCTCCTGTTTAAGTTGGAGTTGCTCCGGTTTACGTGCCTCTGACATTTCCACCCTCTCTTTTATAAGAGAACCCTTAATCCTAAAGGTTGTAGAGGGACGAAGATCCATATTCTGTAACTTCTTCAGGCTGAATAGAAGCGATGATATTCCTGCCTAACTATTAGGGTCTCTTGTGTTTGGGGTAGACAGGAGCTCAATCAGAAAGCATCACTATGGCGAGGGCCATTTATGACTCTTGAGTTTCGACAAGAGGTGATATCTGGAAGATTAATAAGTGTTCAGTTTAAGAAAACATTCAGTAAGCTTGTCCTGTATTCCTACACAAAGAGTATAACAGCAACATATTCCATAAAAGTAAAGCAAAATAAGTAAAGTTATTCCAAGTAAACTAAATTAGAAGGTTTTTTATGAACTGGGCAGCTGTTGAAACTAAGCTGGTATGGGGTTGTTAGTTGATTGTAATGTGCCCAGAATTAGAATGCTGATCCAGATTTTTATATTACCCATCCCTCTTGTTTCTTCTGAGCAGCAGTCAGAGATCACTGGCTGGTTCACAGGAATAAGCAGGGTTAGCCTAAATTGCAGAGACAAACTTAAAAACAACAAATGAGACTAGAATTTAATAACAAGCGTACCATAGTTCTTGAAACATAATAATTTTCTCTCCAGTTTCCTATTTTTACTAAGACAAATTATAGTAAGACTGATTTGCTTTATTATAATTGGCCTGATTATTTGTATAAAGTACAGCAAGAATAGTTATTTTTCACATAGGCTTTTTAATTGGCTTTAAAGGAACTCTGTTACATAAGGAATCTCAGATAAGACTTTTTTAAAGCCGAGCCCCTCCATGAGTTTTTACCCTCAAATACTTATAAGTTGGATAAATTCCTTTCTTTTTGAGGTCCCAAGATAACTTTGGGCTCCTGGGCCTGTGAGAAAGTGACGTTCTTTAATTACCATAGTTCAGAAACCCTATACAGGGACTGTATAGGCAAAGTATGAGTCCAGTTCCCCAGAGGGTTTTTATTGTCCCTACAAGTCAGGTTTGATTCCTTAAAGGAAAACATACCATTCCAGTCAAAGCCTTGGTAAAATAACCAATTTCTCCAATTGTCTCCTGTTACAAAAGAAAATAGATTCTTATTAAACTTACGCAAGTAACTATATTGCCATAAATTAAGAATACTCACAGTTTCCAAATTTTGGAGAAGTCAGGCAGAGAGAAACAAATATGCTCCAAATTTTGTTCACAGGAGGATATTTTACTCAATTGCTAAAAGTTGTAAATAGCTCAAAAGTATTCTTAACTCTGAAAAGCAAAACAAAGGATCAGCAGCATTTTAAGCAAAGTTAAAAAGATTACACTTCTTCAGTTTAGTCCATGTAGTTAACTTCTATTTGATAGTTATGAACATTTCAGCTCTCTGTGAGAGTTCTGAGAGTTTTTCTTTATTCTGATGTCACAATCTACAAAGTTATCAGAAAACCTGCATTTAAGAACACCTGCTAGAGTTCTATGGTTGATTATAAATCACCTAAAAAGGATTAAAACACAATGATTGTCTGAGCGATTGTGGAAGTTTTAGGACAGCCACTATTAAGGCCACAATTGATAAGGAAATTTGGTTACTTCTGTGGCATACAAAATTCTACAGAACAATGATAATTATTAACACACTAAATCATATTAGAATTATAGGAGTTTCCCATAACTTTGGAACATATACCAATAACACATTTATGTAAATATAGTCAAAGAAAGGAAAACACTTTCACATTTGATAATGCTTCCTGTATGATTTTTATACCAAATAAGCCAAATTTTACCTTTACATTAATGTACTATTAATTTGAAACCCAAGTTTTAATAAAATCATATGGACATATTTACCCAATTTTAATGTTTAACCATAAGATTCTTATAAAACTTTTATAACCCTTTATTTTTGTGAAAGAGCAGATTAGTGCTCTGAGGAAAACCTGTGGTGCTTTTATTCCAATGTTTAATTTTTGGAAAAACTGAATAATACCCCTTTAATTTTAGCCAATATGTTTGCACACAGAATCTCTCACAATTTTTTCAAACCTTCCACAACTGTTCAAACCTTTAGCTTTATTCTAACTTAAAACAATTCTTTAACCCTTTAGGCAAAAAATCTACATTCTCATGCCTTCTTATAATATTTACCAAAAGTACCTTTTACTTTTTTTACACACCTTGAATGTAAAACTGTTTTCTTCAATAGTCTCAATTACATGTTACAATGTTAACTTTTAGCAACTTTTACTTTTGATGAAAACCCTGGTTAGTAAGAAATTTTAATTGTGTACTAGGTGTGTTGCCTAACCTAGGACACACCAGGCAGAACTGCAGATAAGAGCTGATGCTCCAGCATAGCTAGGGGATGTGGCTAAGTCCACATGTCCCCAGACCTTATCTAGAATCTAATGGCTTTAAAGTAGGTAAATTGTTATGATTTCCATTCTTTTGCATTTGCTGAGGAGTATTTTACTTCCAATTATGTGATGAATTTTAGAATAAGTGTTATGCGGTGGTGAGAAGAATGTATATTCTGTTTATTTGGGGTGGAGAGTTCTGTAAGTGTCTCTTAGGTCTGCTTGGTCCAGAGCTGAGTTCAAGTCCTGAATACCCTTGTCAATTTTCTGTTTCATTGATCTGTCTAATATTGAGGGTGAGGTGTTAAAGTCTCCCACTATTATTGTGTGGGAGTCTAAGTCTCTTTGTAGGTTCCTAAGAACAGCGCAATCAAGTTAGAACTCAGGATTAAGAATCTCAGTCAAAACTGCACAACTACATGGAAACTGAACAACCTGCTCCTGAATGACTACTGGGTAAATAATGAAATTGAGGCACAAATAAAGTTCTTTGAAACCAATGAGAACAAAGACAGAATGTACCAGAATCTCTGAGACACAGCTAAAGCAACGTTTAGAAGGAAATTTATAGCACTAAATGCCCACAGGAGAAAGCAGGAAAGATCTAAAATCGACACCCTAACATCACATTAAAAAAAACGAGAGAAGTCCGAGCGCGGTGGCTCACACCTGTAATTCCAGCACTTTGGGAGACTGAGGAGGGCGGATTCTGAGGTCAGGAGATCGAGACCATCCTGGCTAACACGCTGAAACCTCGTCTCTACTAAAAATAAAAACAGCCAGGCGTGGTAGTGGGTGCCTGTAATCCCAGCTACTCCGAAGGCTGAGGCAGGAGAATGGCATGAACCTGGGAGGTGGAGCTTGCAGTGAGTGGAGATCGCACCACTGCACTCCAACCTGGGTGACAGAGCGAGACACTGTCTCAGAAAAAAAAAAAAAAAAAAAAAAAACTACAGAAGAAGAGCAAACAAATTCAAAAGCTAACGGAAGACAAGACATAACTAAGATCAGAGCAGAACTGAAGGAGATAGAGACACGAAAAACCTTTCAAAAATCAATGAATTCAGGAGCTGCTTTTTTGAAAAGATTAACAAAATAGATAGACCAATAGCCAGACTAATAATGAAGAAAAGAGAGGAGAATCAAATAGACACAGTAAAACATGATGAAGGGGAGATCACCACTGATCCCACTGAAATACAAACTACAATCAGAGAATACTCTAAACTCCTCTACACAAATGAACTAGAAAATCTAAAAGAAATGGATAAATTCCTAGACACATAAACCCTCCCAAGACTGAACCAGGAAGAATTCGAATCCCTGAATAGACCAATAACAAGTTCTAAAATTGAGGCAGTAATTAATAGCCTACCAACCAAAAAAAGCTCAGGACCGGACAGAGTCACAGCCAAATTCCACCGGAGGTACAAAGAGGAGGTGGTACTGTTCTTTCTGAAACTATTCCAAACAATAGAAAAGGAAGAACTCCTCCCTAACATATTTTATGAGGCCAGCATCATCCTGACACCAAAACCTGGCAGAGACATAACAAAAAAAGAAAATTTCAGGCAAATATCCCTGATGAACATTGATGCAAAAATCTTCAATAGGCCGGGTATGGTGGCTCATGCCTGTCATCCCAGCACTTTGGGAGGAGGAGGTGGGCAGATCATGAGGTCAGGAGATAGAGACCATCTTGGCTAACACGGTGAAACCCCATCTCTACTAAAAAATAGAAAAAATTAGCCGGGCGAGGTGGCAGGCGCCTGTAGTCCCAGCTGCTCGGGAGGCTGAGACAGGAGAATGGCGTGAACCCGGGAGGCGGAGCTTGCAGTGAGCTGAGATCGCGCCACTGCACTCCAGCCTGGGTGACAGAGCAAGACTCCATCTCAAAAAAAAAAAAAAAAACAACTTCAATAAGATACTGGCAAACCTAATCCAGCAGCACATCAAAAGGCTTATCCACCACGATCAACTTGGTTTCATCCCTGGGATGCAAGCCTGGTTCAACATATGCAAATCAATCAGCATAATCCATCACATAAACAGAACCAATGACAAAAACCACATGATTATCTCAATAGATGAAGAAAAGGCCTTCAATCAATTAAACACTTCTTCATGCTAAAAACTCTCAATAAACTAGGTATTGATGGAATGTATCTCAAAATAATAAGAACTATTTGTGACAAACCCACAACCAATATCATACTGAATGGGCAAGGCTGGAAGCATTCCCTTGGAAAACCAGCCCAAGGCAAGGATGCCCTCTCTCACCACTCTTATTCAACACAGTGCTGGAAGTTCTGGCCAGGGCAATCAGGCAAGAGAAAGAAATAAAGGTATTCAAATAGGAAGAGAGGAAGTCAAATTTTCTCTGCTTGTGGATGACATGATTGTATATTTAGAAAACCCCATTGTCTCAGCCCAAAATCTTCTTAAACTAATAAGCAACTTCAGCGAAGTCTCAGGATACAAAACCAATGTGCAAAAATCACAAGCATTCCTGTACACCAATAATAGCCAAATCATGAATGAACTCCCATTCATAATTGCTACAAATATAATAAAATGCCTAGGAATACAACTTACAAGGGATGTGAAGGACCTCTTCAAGGAGAACAACAAACCACTGTTCAAGCAAATAAAAGAGGACACAAATGGAAAAAACATGGATAGGAAGAATTAATATTGTGAAAGTGACTGTACTGCCCAAAGTAATTTATAGATTCAATACTATCCCCATCAAACTACTATTGACTTTCTTCACAGAATTAGAAAAAACTACTTTAAACTTCATATGGAATCAAAAAATGCCTCTATAACCAAGACAATCCTAAGCAAAAAGAACAAAGCTGGAGGCATCACGCTACCTGACTGCAAACTAGACTACAAGGCTATAGTAACCAAAACAGCATGGTGCTGGTACCAAAACAGATATGTAGACCAATGGAACAGAATAGTGACCTCAGAAATAATGCCACACATTTACAACCATCTGATCTTTGACAAACCTGATAAAAACAAGCAATGGGGAAAGGATTCCGTATTTAATAAATGGTGTTGGGGAAACTAGCTAGCTATATGCAGAAAACTGAAACTGGACCCCTTCCTTACACCTTATACAAAAATTGACTCAAGATGGTCAAACTTAGTTTGACCTTAAAGCATTTAACAAATCTGATATTTGACCTTAATTTAGACCAAATGTCTACATTTTCAAGTCATTTTATTTTACCAATAATATTTAAAACTGTCTTTATTTCCAAAAGATTACGGATGTCATATGAAGAAAAAGGCATTAAAGTTTGTATTTTTCTGACAAAATATTTAAGTGCTTATTTTTTAAGCCAATTAATTAGAGCTCTTTTAGATGTAAACATATAACACATAAATAGAAGATTTACCACTTGTAAGATTCTTTATTTGCCAGTTTCTTAACTGTATTACTGTATTATCAGGGTGGAGCCCTTGGAGCAACAGGGCCAGGAAAGCATGTGTTTCTAGGGCCAAATTAAGCAGCAAATAAGCAGCTGAAGGCAAAGACAGATCCCCAAAATTAAGGGTGCCATTTTACACTGGATCCTGGATCCCCAAAAGGAGAGAATACTATGGGAGAAGACAGTGCAGTGCTTCTACCCTGCATTTCATTGCAAGGCAACCCAAAGCTAATCAGCCCATTTTCTAATCACCTGTCCCTCATGGGAGTCTAATCTCCCAGGATGGGGTGGGGATGTTTCCTTATCTTCCAGGTGGCCAAGAGCATGCTTCTTGATCCAAGCGTACAAAGAGTCAAGTATTCTTCCATAACTGCTATTAACCATCCCTTAAAGTATATTTCCTACCTAGTTGTTACACACCAAAGCCCTCTCATAATGCAAAGTAATTTCTGATGCTCCCAAAACTCGAAACTGTCAGATAACACAATGCAAGAAAGAACAGAGCCTTTCATTTTGAGAGGGATCTGTTTTTAATTCCTGAGGTTTCATGAGGAAAACAGAAGTTTTTTGTTTGTTTTTGTTTTTCCCCAAAATGGGATCTGTGGTGCCTCCTCTGTTTTTCCCAAGGAGTCCCAGCCTACCAGAAGTTACCTTAGAGCCTCTCATGTATGCATTGAGTGCCAAGACAAAACAAAACAAAAAAAGAAAGAAAGAAAGAAATTCAGTTAACTGAGAAGAAAAAATCCTTTTTCCAGAAAAAACAAGTTCCAAGAAGAGGAAAGCATAAAGTCCTTTTAAATATATCTATAGTTTGTTTATCCACTTTTAATTAAGCTAACTTTTAACCATAGTGCTCTTTAAAAAAGAAATCATTTCAGATCTCTTATTACCCAACTTTAGCCTTGCCAAGTGGTCAATATTTCTAGCTGCAGAACTTTACCAAAGGTAACCTCCTAGGTGCTTAGAGAAAGGGAAATTTAAGATAGTCCGCAGAGGAAAAGAGAATAGACAAAGTCACACAGATATTAAACCAGAAATGACTTACTTTCTAGGTGGGGAATTGAACCCGGACCACCACTGTTATAGTGCAAAACCGTAGCTACTGAACTACAGGACAGGGAAGTCTCTATTCCCTTTCCAAGAAGAAGTCTAGGGTAGTTAATTTTGAACTTGCAAAGACATTTTAACTAATACTATTTTTAGAGCTAACTATGGCATAAACCCTAAAAGTTCTGTTTTCGGGAAGGCAAAGAACAAGAGAAAGTACTGCCACGTGGTTAAAAGGTCAAGCTCCCGAGGACTTAAAAGAAGGTAGAGGCTTCATCCAGTTTTGTTTTTGTTTTTGTTTTTGTTTTTTTTGAGACAGAGTCTCACTCTGTTCCCCAAGCTGGAGTGCAGTGGCGCAGTCTCAGCTCACTGCAACCTCCACATTCTGGGTTCAAGCGATTCTCCTGCCTCAGCCTCCCGAGTAGCTGGGATTACAGGCACCTGCCACCACACCTGGCTGATTTTTGTATTTTTAGTAGAGACAGGGTTTCACCACGTTGTCCAGTCTGGTCTCGAACTCCTGACCTCATGATCTGCCCACCTCGACCTCCCAAAGCGCTGGGATTACATATGTGAGCCACCCCGCCTGCCCTCATTTAGTTTTTTATTTGTTTCAGGGACCTGCAGCCAAGTTTGTTACTGACAAGCTTGCTGGGTCGTCTTGAAAAGCAGGCTGACAGGTATTCTAAGCCCATGTTTTATCCTGAAGTACCCCTCAACACAGAAAAATGAATTCATAGCACAAAATACACCAGCTTAAGATTAGCCTTAGAATTCTTTTTCTCACTAATTAAAAACTTTACAGAGGAGATAAACTCTGATTCTTTTTTTTTTTTCTATTCATTCAACCGTTTGCACAGAGAGATAGAAGCCAGAAATCTGGTAAGAAAGTCTTACCCTTTCGCTGGCATGCCAGGCTACTGGGTCCCCTTTCCCTGAGCGGCACTAGTGATCCGGCTTGAGGCACTATCGCCCTGGGGGCCAAGTCGCATCATAAAGGAAAATCATTATCTTTTATGTTCCGGACAGAGCAAAATACGTGTGATAAAACATAGACATTAACCACTCTGCTTAGCACCCAATATCAAACTGGCAAAGCTTAAATTTGCCCCAGATGGGCCACTTCATCTTTAATCCAACCTCCAACTTGGAGTTTCGACATGTGGTTTAAGCAAGATGGTTGCCCTGAGTAACAGAAAAGATAGGAAAGGAAAAGGAGAGAGAGAAAAGCATTGTCTGTGGCAGGGTGGGGAAGGTGAAATGCTCAGGGAGACCAGAGAAAGACCCACCCATTGCAGCAACACTGAAAAGTTCAGGTGGCTGCTTCTTGGTGGCAAAGGGATCTTTTCCAGCAATCCTATTAGCTCTCAACTTTCCCCTTTTAGGGAGGAAAAAGCTTCCCATGTCCCACTATCCTGTACATGCCTAACCCTGTCACCCACAGCCACTAGCAAAGAGTACAAGGCAGATTAATCCAAAGAGAACAGCAGTTAACATTTGGTAGTGCCAAACCTGTTCTTAACCAAGGTGGGCTTTACTGAGAGGGGCCTCTAACCCCCTAAATCTTAGAAGAGAGTCTAACCCTCCAAAGTTGGGCCTCTAACCCAAGGTTGGTCAAGCGTCCTTGCCTTTTATTGAGAGGAGCTTTTAACCCACTGTCTTAGGAGAGACTCTAACTCCCCTAAGTTGGGCCTCTAACCCAATCCCATTGTTTACCCAGGTACCCAACCACGTACCCAAAGCCATCCAATTAGTGCTGTAGTCTACTTCCTTTGGGTTAGGGGTCTCCTCTTCTGTGTTTCACCAGAAATATGTTACAAGACCCCAATAGTTACCCAAAGGGAGCTGCTGGGTCTGGGTTTCTGCACTATAGTCCCTTCTGTGGTGACCAGAAATATGTTACTGGAAGGGGGACCTGATCCAGACCCCAAGAGAGGGTTCTTGGATCTCGCACAGGAAACAATTTAGGGCAAGTCTGCTGTGCAAAGTGAAGGCAAGTTTATTAAGAAAGTAAAGGATTAAAAGAACCGCTGCTCCGTGGACAGAGCAGTCCTGAGGGGTGCTGGTTGCCCATTTTTATGGTTATTTTCTGATAATATACTGAACAAAGGGTGGATTATTCATGCCTCCCTTTTTAGACCATATAGGGGAACTTCCTGACATTGCCATGGCATTTGTAAACTGTCAGGGTGCTGGTGGGAGTGTAGCAGTGAGGACAACCAGGGATCACTCTTGTGACCATTTTGGTTTGGGTGGATTTTGGCTGGCTCCTTTACTGCAAACTGTTTTATCAGCAAGGTCTTTTTGACCTGTATCTTGTGCTGACCTCCTGTCTCATCCTGTGACTTAGAATGCCTTAACCATGCGGGAACGGAGCCCAGTAGGTTTCACTCTCGTTTTACCCAGCTCCTCTTTAAGATGGAGTTGCTCTGGTTTACACGCCTCTGACAACAGTACCAAGTCAGGCTGAAGACTATATTGAGGAACAGATTCAGCAGGAAAACTGTGAGCTTCAGTACTAAATAGGATATTTTGTTACCGACGTCCACTCCTTTATACAACTGAATAAAGATGTTACTTTAGTGGTCAACCATGACTGACAATTTTTACTGCTATAGAAAAATCTTTCATGTTGAGTCTGGGTAAACTGCTAATTTTTTTTTTTTTTTAATGCAGTATTTCTGAAGCTTAACACAAAAGTTTCTCACTGAATAATGATCTGGCATGTATGTTACTAAACTGGCAGCTCTCCTCAGGGTCTCTCCTCACACAGGCATCTGTCATTTGGCTCTGCCCTGTAGGTCCTTACTCAGACAATAGAGGTTAACACGTGGGAGGGTTTTATGGATCACACCTGGAGATGGCTTTTGTCATTTGTATCCACAGTCTATTGGCCAGAGCACAGTTGTGGCCATGCCTAATTGCAAAGGAAGTTAGGGAATATAGTCTAGCTGTGTGTACAAGAAGGAAAGGGAGATAGTTTGGTCCATAAATAAACAGACTGCCATAAGGATAGCGTCCCAGTATGTATAACAGTGAGCTTTATTCCTATCTAGTCTGTCACTATGAGTAATGTACTTGTAAGCACTATCCATTGTTGGTTCTAACCAGAAATTTTAGATTTCAAGGCAGTTTGAAAATTATATGATGGTCAATATCTTAGTCACCTTGGGCTGCTATAACAAAAGTAACATAGACTCATGATTACACTCATCACTACTACTCATTATGACGCTACCAGCTTTTCTGGGTTTCTAGCTTGCAGAGGGCAGATTGTAGGACTTCTCAGCCTTCATAGTCATGTGTGCTACGTTCTTATAATCTCTTCTATATCTCCATCAGTGTACTCTGTTTCCCTGGAGAACCCTAACACAGTCAACATTAAAAAAAAATTGATACATACTAATTGTACACATTTATGGGGTGCATAATGATGTTTTCATGCCTATAATATCCATCACCTCAAACATTTATCAAATCAGAGTAATTCAGCACATCCATCACCTCAAACATTTATCATTTGTTTATGTTGGGAAACATTCAAAACCCTGTTTTCAAGCTATTTGAAAATATATAATAAATTATTGTTAACTATAATGGCCCTACAGTGGTATAGAACAGCACAACTTATTTCTTCTATGTAGCTGTAATTTTGTATCTTTTAACCAGTCTCTCCCTGTTCCCCCACCCCGGCCCTTCCCATCCTATAGAAATCACTATTGTATACTTCTTTGAGATGAACTTTCCTAACTTTGGCATATGAGTAACGACATGAGATATTTATATTTCTGTTTCTGGCTTATTTCACTCAACATGATGTCTTCCAGGCTCATCCATATTGCTGTGAATGACAGGATTTCATTCTTTTTATGGCTGAATAGTGTTCCATGTGTGTATATTTTCTTTATTGATTTATATGTTAATGAGCACTTAGGCTGATTTCATATTTTGTCTATTGTGAATAGTACTGCAATAAACATGGGGTTGCAGGTATTTCTTCAATGTACTCATTTCCTTTCTTTTGGATATGCATTTTTTAATGTTGACTGTGTTAGGGTTCTCCGGGGAAACAGAGTACACTGATGGAGATATAGAAGAGATTATAAGAACGTAGCACACATGACTATGAAGGCTGAGAAGTCCTACAATCTCACATTGCTATAGAAAACTACCTGAGATTGGGTAGTTTATAAAGAAAAGAGGTTTAATTGACTCACAGTTCCACAGGTTGTACAGGAAGCATTGCTGGGGAGACCTCAGGAAACTAACAATCACGGTGGAAAGGTAAGAGGAAGGAGGTACGTCTTCACCTGGCCAGAGCAGGAGGAAGAGAGAGAAGGGGGAGGTGCTACACACTTTTTTTAAACAACAAGATCTCATGAGAACTCACTATCATGAGAACAAGAAGGAGGAAATCCTCCCCCATGTTCCAATCACCTCCCACCCAGGCCCCTTCTCCAACACTAGGGATTACAATTTGACATGAGATTTGGGAGGGGACACAAATTCAAATTAGGATATATACCCAGTAGTGGGATTGCTGGTTCATATGGTACTTATATTTGTAGTTTTTTGAGGAATCTTTATATTGTTGTCCATAATAGCTGTACTAGTTTACACTCCCGCCAACATTTTATAAGAGTTCCCTTTTCTTGGCATCCTCACCAGCACTTGTTATGTTTTGTCTTTTTGATAATAACCATTCTAACCAAGGTGAAACGATATTTCATTGTGGTTTTGATTTCCGTTGTCCTGATTAGTGATGTTGATATTTAGCATTTTTTCATATGCTTATTAGTCGTGTCTATATCTTCTTCTAAGAAATATCTATTCAGTTCACTTGCCCAGTCTCTTGAATCAGATTCTTTTTTGCTGTTGAGTTGTTTGAGTTTCTTATATATTCTAGATATTAATTTCTTGTCAGATGAGTAGTTTGCTAATATTTTCTCCCATTCTGTAGTTTGCCTTTTCACTCTGTTGGTTGTTTCCTTTGATGTGCAAAAGCTTTTCAGTTTGATTTAATCCCATTTGTCTATTTTTGCTTCTTGTGCCTGAGCTTTTGAAGTCTTATTTATAATGTCTTATCCCAGACCAATGTCCTGAAGTGTTTTCTCTGTGTTTTCTTATAATACATTCATAGTTTGAGGTCTTACATTTAAATGTTTAATCCATTTTGAGTTGATTTTTGTATTAATGGGACCTAGTTTCATTCTTGTGCATATGAATACCAGTTTTCCCAGCACCACTTATTGAAGAGACTGTCCTTTCCTCAATAAATGTTGGCACATTTGTCAAATGTCAGTGGGCTGTAAATAAATGAATTTATTTCTGGAGGCTCTATTCTGTTTCATTGGTGTATGTGTCTAATTTTATACGAATACTATGTTGTTTTGATTACTATAATCTTGTAATATATTTTGAGGTCAGGTAGTGTGACACCTCCAGCTTTGTTCTGTTTACTAAGGATTGCTTTGGTTATTTGGGCTCTTTTTTGGTTCCATACAAATTTTAGGATTAAAAAAAACTTTCCTGTGACGAGTGTTATTGGTATTTTGATAGGGATTGGATTGAATCTGTAAATCGCTTTTGGTAGTATTGTAGCAGGATATTTCCCTGACCCCTTTGTGGGTGGGAACTGGAGTGCACAGGTGCTGGAACTAATTGGCCACTTTGGCACCAGCAGGGGTGAACTCCACTCACTGGATGCTCCACCCCTTGCTAGGGGGCAGTGCTGGTGAGTGAGTGCAGGGCCTGGAGTGAGTGCTTTCGGGTGCAGCAGGAGCGACCCTGTACCAGCCCTATGGCAGTGTCTGGGGGCAGTGTTGTGACCCCTGCAACCCCAGAGGAAGTGTTGGAGTACCCTTTTAGTTCTGCCATCTGTGGACAGCTTAAGTGTTATCAGCTCAGTGGAGGATCAGTGTGATAGCCTTTTACACCTGCACTCAGGGTACCTGAGTTCTTGCCAGGCGTCCAGGAGGAATGAGGTTGCAAGAACAAATTGAAGATGGTAAATGAGAGGGATTTTACTGCTGATGAAAGTGGCTCTCAGCAGGAAGGGGAGCTGAAAAGGGGATGGAGTGGGAAGGTAATCTTCCCATGAAGTCTGGCTGTCCTAGCTGGACTTCTTTCTGAAGCTACATCATCAAGCTGTCCTACTGAAGTTAAGCTGCTTCTCTCTGGCATCCAACCATAGACTCTGACATTCTGCTGCTTCTCCTCACTGCTGGCTGAAGTCTGGGGCTTTTATAGGCACAGGATGGGGACAGGGTGAGCCATGGATGGTTTTTGAAAAGGTAACATTCCAGCGGGAAAGCAGGGATA
Organism: Macaca thibetana thibetana; assembly: GCF_024542745.1. NCBI lineage: Eukaryota > Metazoa > Chordata > Mammalia > Primates > Cercopithecidae > Macaca > Macaca thibetana. The sequence goes on from NC_065582.1 coordinate 164,554,570, forward strand.
TAAGTTCTAACTTTGGGCTGTGGTTCCAGGTTTTTCAGCTTGAGGGTAGGGCCCTCACTGGGGACTTGCCCTCTTCTGCCCAGAATTTTCCTGCTTCCTGTCCCTATCAGTATGGTCATTTTACTTAACTGATTTTTTCAGTCCAAGAACATGGCATGTCTTCCAATTTTTTGTGTGTGGTGTGTCCTCTTCAATTTCTTTCATCAGTATATTATAGTTTTTCTTGTAGAGATCTTCTTTTACCTTCTTAGTTAAATTTATTCCTAGGTATTTAATTTATTTTTTGTAGCCACTAACACAGTCAACATTTTGATGTAGAGTTGCAAAGAATTCAGTAAGTAAATAAAACATTAGTATCTATTATAATGGCCTATAATATTTATATTAGAAATAATTGTAATTGGAAGACTTATTTTCTAAACGTTTGACTTGGTCATAGTAATGTTACAGCATTGAACTTATAATTACAGTTTATTAAATTTGTAACAAATAGATAGCCTTGGAGCTATTTCTTAAAATTGTTTTTTATTATTTAATATACAGTAAAATGCACATATGCTATGTGTATGGATTGCTGAACTGTCACATATGTGAACAATCATTTAAGTACCACCTATATCTGGTGTAGAATATCACCAGTGCTCCAGCAAGCTTCCTTGTGACCCCCTCTAGTCCATATGTTCCCCAAAGGTCACCACCATTCTAACCTCCATCACCATATATTAGCTTACTTTTTGTTTGCACACTTTACAGGTAGAATAATACTCTGTATATCTTATATCTTTTTGTGTGTGTTTGTTTTCTTTTATTCAACACTATAATATTTATCCATACTGTGTTTAACAAGAATTCATTCTTTTTCTATTGTGGTAATCTGATATTTGACTACCATAATTTCCATTCTTATGTATTGAACATTCTTACATTTGTCTGTTGGTGGACATAAGGACTCATTTCTCTTGGATATATGCTGAGATCCTAGAACATCTACTTATTTAAAATAGGTAAACCACTCACATCAGCAATGTATGAATTCTAGCTACTCCACATCGTCACCAGTATCAGTCATCTGGTAGAGACAGAATAATATCTCATTGGTTGTAACTTGCATTTTCCTGATGGTTAATGATGTTGTGTACCTTTTCATATGCTTATTGGTCATTTGGATATTCTGTTAGGTGCTTGTTCAAGACTTGTTCTAAAAATTGAGTTGTCAGTCTTTTTTCTTATAAAAGGCCTTTGTCAGATATATCAATTTTAAATATTTATGCCAGTCTCAGGCTTGCCTTTTTAATCTCTTAATGTATTTTGTTGAATAAAAGTTCTTAATTTTAATGAAGTTCAGCTTATCAATCTTTTATCTTATGGTTAGCATTTAATGTCTTATGTTTAAAAATCATTGCCTACCACAAGGTTATGATGGTATTCTCTATATTTTATTCTAGAAGATTGATTGTTTTAGTACTCACATTTAGAACTTTAATCTGCCTCAAATTATTTTTTATAGTTTGACTGAGGTAAGAAATAAAGTTCTATGTCTGACTCTCTGGTGGTATCACATTATTTTGATCACTGTAGTATTGTAATAAGTTTTGAAGTAAGAAAGTGTGAGACCTCCAACTTTGTTCTTCTTTTTCAAGATTGCTATATTAGTTTGCTAAGGCTGCCATAACAAAATATCACAGACTAAGTGGCTTAACCCACAGACATTTATTTTCTCAGCTCAGGCCAGAGTTTAAGTTCAAGGTGGGCAGGCTCATTTGCTGCAGAGGCCTCTGTCTTTGCTTGCAGATGACCATGTTCTTGCTTTGTTCTCACATGGCCTTTCCTCTGTGGACTCACATCTCTGGTGTCCTTCTATGTATCAGATTTTTACCTTTTTATAAGGACACAATTCTGATTGTATTAGAGCCCAAACTAAAGGCATCATTTTAACTTAATCACAATTTTAAAGTTTCTATCTCCAAATACAGTCATATTCTGAGGTACTGAGATTTAGGGCTTTAATATACAAATTGTGGGTGGTCACAGTTCAGCAAATAACAATCACTTTGGCTATTTGGAGCCCCTATAGATTCCATATGAATTTTAGGAAGGATTTTTTCTCTTTTTTGTAAAAAGTCCTGGGATTTTGATACGAATTACATTCAGTCTAGAGATCACTTTGGGTAACAATGACATCTTAACAATGTTAAGTCTTCCAATCCATTAACAGGGATGTCTTTCCATTTTTATCTGTGTCATCTTTAGTTTCTTTCATCAGTGTGTTATAGTTTTCAGTGTACAAATCTTTCACTTCCTTGGTTAAATTTATTGCTAAGTATTTTATTTTTTTGATGTTAGTATAAATGGAATTGCCTTCTTAATTTTCTCTTCAGATTATTCATTGTTAGTATATAGAAATGCAACTGATTTTTACATGTTGATTTTGTACCTTGCAGCTTTGCTGATTTCATTTAGAGTTTTCCCCACATACAATCATGTCATCTTTGAATAGAGGTAATTTTACTTCCTTTCCAATTTGTACACCTTTTATTTCTTGCCTAATTGCTCTGACTAAGAATTCCAGTATTATGTTGACTAGAAGTGGTAAAAGCAAGAATCCTTGTCTTGTTCCTGATCTTAGAGGAAAAGTTTTCAATTTTGTTACAATTGACTATGATGTTAGCTGTGAGCTTTTCACATATGGTCTTTATTATGTTGAGATATCTTCCTTCTGTTCTTAGTGTGTTGATAGTATATATCATAAAAAAGTACTGAATTTTGTTAAATACTTTTTTGTATCAATTGAGATGACAACATTCTTTTCTTTCATTCTGTTACTATGGCATTAATTTGCATATGTTGAACCATCCTTGTATTCCAGGAATACATCTCAGTTGTATGCTTTAACTGTTATTTTGATCAAGATTTTTGCATCAGTAGTCATCCTTTATTTATCCTTTTAATATATTAGAGTTAGGTGTTTTATAGATACCTTTTATGATATTAGGAAAATTTTCTTATCCCTAGTTTCTTAGTTTTTACTATGAATGGAATTTAGATTTTATTAAGTGCCTTTTCTGTATTTATTACGTTTTTTTCCTATTATACTGTTACTGTTGTCAAACACATTGAGTGAAAGTTGAATGTTTAACTAACCTTGCATTCTTAGAATAAACAGTTTGATCTTAAAATATTATCATTCCTATATATCACGGGATTTGATTTGCTTGTGTATTTTTAAAATTTTTTATTTATATTTATAGAAGAAGTTGGTCTATAATTTTCTTTTAATTCCTTATTTAGGTCAATATTGTACTGGCTCCATAAAATAAATTGTGATGCTTTAGTTATTCTCTATTCTCGGAGGAGTGTTTGTAAGATTGGTATTATTTATTCCTTAAGTATTTGGAACAGTTTTAAGTCAGGCCATCTGGGCCTCAAGTTTTCTTTCATGGCTACTTTTCACTTAAAGACTTAGTTTCCTGATAGATACTGAGCTATTAAATATTTTCTATATTTTATTGTTCAGTCATGGAAAGTTATATTATTTTCTTAAGAAATATGTTTTATCCAAGTTAATGAATTTATTGTTGTAAAATTATTTATAATATTCTCTCTTCTTTTAAAAGTGTGTGGCAATGTCACTTTTTCCCTCCTGGTAATGCTGTTTTGTTCTGTAATCCCAGCACTTTGGGAGGCCGAGACGGGCGGATCATGAGGTCAGGAGATCGAGACCATCCTGGCTAACACGGTGAAACCCCGTCTCTACTAAAAATACAAGAAAATTAGCCGGGCGAGGTGGCGGGCGCCTGTAGTCCCAGCTACTCGGGAGGCTGAGGCAGGAGAATGGCGTGAACCCGGGGGAGCGGAGCTTGCAGTGAGCCGAGATCGTGCCACTGCCTGGGGCACAGAGCAAGACTCCGCGTCAAAAAAAAAAAAAAAAAAAGTTCAGTATTATTAGGGAATTGTTACTTTTATTAAACTTTTTAGAAAAGCAGTGCTGGCATTGTTGATGGTCTTTATTGAATGCTTGCTTTCTACTATTACTGCCTTTTGCTCTTATTTCCTTCTTTCCATGTTTTTGGAGTTTAAATTTTTGTTTTTTTCTAACTTCTTAAAGTGGGTTTTTAATTATTTTCTTTGTAAATATATATATATATATGATTTTCCTTTTTAAATATATATATCTAAAGCTATATGTTGCCCTCTGAACATTGTTTAGACTACTTCTGTTTACCTTAAAGTTCAGTGAGAAACTTTTTAAAATTTGTTTATAATTTCTGTTTTTACTCATCTTCCAAAGATTTCCTTACCATCTCTCTCTCTATATATATATGTGTGTGTGTGTATATATATACACATATACATATTATTTTTTGAGACAGGGTGTTGCTCTGTCACCCAGGCTGGAGTGCAGTGGTGTGATCACAGCTCACTGCAGCCTCAACATCCTGGGCTCAAGTGATCCTCTCACCTTAGCCTGCTGAGTAGCTGGGACTACAGGCATATGCTACTGCACCTGGGTAATTTTTAAATTTTTTTTGTAGAGATAGGGTCTTGTTATGTTGCCTAGGTTGATCTTGAACTCTAAGCCTCTAGTAATTCTCCTGCCTTGGACTCCCAAATTTCTGGAATTACAGTCGTGAGCCACCATGCTGGCTTTTGCTTATATTTTATAACTCCTCATTCTGGTAGTTTTTTCTTCTTATGCCATGACATTAATGATTTCAGAAGTGAATCCCATTTTGTGAAGATTCTTGAACATGCTCTCATTTGAGTATACATTATATAATGTACATTTGTCTCAGTGTAAGCAAAAATCCTAGGGGAATATCTTACTATAGAACAGTTCTAGCCATGTTTCTGAAGACATGTGATTTAGATTATCTCCTCACATAAAGCAATCCCTGACATAGTTTAGCTTCATGAAAAGCCAAAGAAAACCCTGTATCTTTAGAATGATTATAATCAACAAGTAAAAACAGTATAAAAGGGTAAAATGATTTGAGACTTTTTTTATTACAGTTGAAAGTTCCTGACATTAAATGCAAACCATATTTAATAAGTGGTGTTTATATGAGATTTCCATACACTTTATTGACTTCAGGTTTAAACTGATAAGTTGGCACCGTGGTAACCTGGAGGGTTTTGTAAACGAAAGGCCTTGTCTCTTAATGACCATAGAGGGACAGGCCAAAGGATGCATACAGAAGTGAAGAGTTGCAGCTGAGATGAGTAAATAAAGTTGAGTTCTCAAATGGCCACATCCACAGGAAAAAATTAAGCCAGGTTCAGGGGTAGAGCCCTGGGAAGTATATAAGTCATGACTAGGGCTCTGTTTTGTCCCTTCTGTAAGTTTATGACCACTTGGATTTGGTGGTTAACCTTGTACTGCCTGCATTTTCCTGTGGTTTTTGCAACCAGATATGATAATACAAAAAGTGACCTTTCTAGGTGCCACTTCTGGAAATAGAAGAAGCAAATATAATACAACCCTAAAAATAGACACTTTCAATGACCTCTATGGTATTTATGTGCCCAGATGTGAACAGCCTCTTTGGTATTCAGCACTGGTCTATCCAAATACTTTTTTGGAATGGCCTGCTATAGTTGTTTCTCTTATACCGTTTCATCTTACAACAGGATACAGCATGGATACAGTAGGAGTAACCATCATGCAATGTGATCACTTGGCCATGGTCAACTATCCAGGAATGGGTACCTGACTCAAACCAGGGTAGGTAGTCTCTTCCCTGGGAACTTGAACTAAGAAAAAGTTGTTATTTCTATTGGCTGAATTGGTAATTTAGAAACACTTCTTGGTGAATTAAACCATTTATCATTATGTAATGGCAGTCTTTTTTGAACTTTGTTGGTTTAAAGCCTGTTTTGTCAGAAACTAAAATAGAACCCCTGCTTTTTTCTTCTTTCCATTTGCTTCATAGATTTTTCTCCCTCCCCTTATTTTGAGCCTGTGTGTGTCATTGCATGTGAGACTTGGAAAGGTTTGGCAGTGATAAATTCTCCTACGTAACACTGCAGCCAGAGAGGATGATAGAGGAAAACAGAGGGTAAAGAGACAAAAAAGTCCCAAGGTCTTTTAGTGCTTAGGCTTAACATTCTCTCATTGAATCCCTTCCTCCCACTCCTCCTTTTTTTGTTTTGTTGTGGAAGCTAGAGTTGATTTCTGTTACTTGCATCCAAAAGAATTTAAACTAATACACCAAGAGAGCCTCCATTTCATTTTTTTGCATGTTCTCAGAGATGTTTACTTTCAATGTCTGATGGAAGAAATACTCCAGATCTGATCATGAAATGCCATAATGCTATATTTTAGATAAACACTCTAATTCATTCTTGCCATTGGAATAAAAATGTGAATGCAATTTATTTCATCATAAATTTATAGATTTTAAAAGTTATTTTAACCATCCACTATACTACTAGAGAGACATTTAAGAATGAAGAAATACATTTCTTTCAGCAAAATAGAGTATGCCAATCTCACATATCTGCATTTACCATTTTGCAGGTGAGGTTTGCTCTCCAGCTAAAATTATTCTCTTTCATATGAACAGGAGATTGGTTGAGTGATAGTTCTTAATTCAAGAAGGAGCAGTGTAACTGTGACTGAAAAGGTATTCAGAAGCAAAAATATTCTTCTAAAAATAGTTTTGTGTTCTATAGAATGTTACTCATTTAATAGTCACCTTTGAATATTGAAATTCCTTTTTACTTATCAGAAACATTCTGTCATTACATAGAATACATGCTTTAAGAATTTAGCAATTCATGAAGAACCATTTATAATTTCATATTTCTACTTTAGGGAAATAGTTATGGGCAGAATGTTGGAATGCAACTCTCCCTGCTTCAGTGTCAACTGAGGTATCAATTCAATAAATATCAGGGCACCAAATGGTGTGAAAGCATCACATGCAAATTTTATGAAAAAAATGTAAAGGGAACTGTTTCAAAATACTAGATCCATCTGACATGCTAAGGATAAAAGAAGAGGTCACATAGACTTTTGTGAAGGGGACTAGGGAAGACAAATCTTTGCAGAAGCTATTGCCATGTTTGGAGAAGGAGAAGGGAGTGCTGCCTTCTGTACCTTGGACCTAGTGGGAGGGATTTCCATGAGGAGATCTAGAAAGGCTGCTATGTTTCTCTCTCTCTCTCTCTTTTTTTTTAATTGAGGCATAATAAGTAATGTATAACTTAATAACTTAATAAGTAATAACTCACCTACTCCCAAGAAATGTAGAGAGAGACAGGATGTGGTGGGCAAAATGCTGGTTCCCCAAAGATACCTACATCTTAATCCACAGAATCAGTGAATATTTTACCTCACATGGCAAATGGGACTTTGCCAATGTGATTCAGTTAAGGACCTTGATGTGGGGAGATTATCCTGGATAATCCAGGTGGGCTTGATGTAATTGCCCAGGTCTTTTTGAGAGGGAGGGAGGGGCAGGGTGCAGTGGCTCACACCTGTAATCCCAGCTCTTTGGGAGGCCAAGGTGGGCAGATCATGAGGTCAGGAGTTCGAGACCAGCCTGGCCAACATGGTGAAACCCCGTCTCTACTAAAATACAAAAATTAACCAGGCATGGTGGCACCTGCCTGTAATCCCAGCTACTCAGGAGACTGAGACAGGAGAATTGCTTGAACCCAGGAGGCAGAGGTAGCAGTGAACCAAGATCGCGCCATTGCACTCCAGCCTGGGCAATAGAGTGAGACTCCATCTCAAAGAAAAAAGAAAGGCAGGGAGGAGGGTCAGAGTCAGAGAAGGAGATGTGGTGATAGAAGCAGTGGCCAGAGTGATGTGGCAGGAACGAAGGAATGCAGACAGTCTCTAGAAGCTGGAAAATGTAGGAAACAGGCTGTCCCCATTTCACCAGAGCCTTCAGAAGTAGGTAACTGATTTCACTTATGTGACCTCCAGAACTATAATAATAAATGTGTGATATGGTAATTTGTTACTGAAGTAATAGAGAAAGAATACATAGGCTGATGCTTTGTTGGCAGAACTCAGAGATGAAGGTCAACAATGGCCATGTGCACCTGTCTATGTCAAGGGAAATGCAGCAGAGTGGGGCCCAGAAAGCTCAAGGCCAACTTAATGACACCTCCACTCATTTTCCCAACATGTAAGTCCTGATAGAGGATAAAGCCACCTTTAGACTGATGTGGAAGCTAAGGTGTAGAAATGGAGAAACTCTCACCTCATTTATATTCCAGGCTTTGCATCATAGCAGTTCCAACAATCTGGAAGATAGGAAAAGATTTGATATTAAAGCAAACTTACAACTTTATTATCTTGAACCAGACTTTCTCATTACATAATCAAGAATTTTTAATGGTACAAAGGGATCATGGAACTTTCCAGAATTTTCTTCTAGGGAGAATTTTTGTCTCACTGCATAAAGAAGAAAGTAGAGACATAATATAGTTATGCTTTTAAATTCTATGAATGTTTTCAAATATCTAAAAATTAGACTAGGATAATGAATTTTCTTCTACTATGGACTTAATTGTGTCTCCCCCAGACTCACATGTTGAAGTCATAACCCGCTATGTGACGTTTTTGGAGCTAGGGCTTTTAGGAGGTAATTAAAGATGATGGGTTCATTAGGGTAGGGTCTAATCCAACAGGATTTGTGGCCTTATAAGAAAAAGAGAGAGACAGAGAGAAGGAGAGAGAGAGAAAGAGAGAAACTGAGATTCTGTCTCTCCAATTTGTACGCAAGAGAAAAAGCCTTGTGAGCACACAGAAGTTGGCCACCTACCTACAAGGCGCCCTCACCAGACCTACCCATTCTAGCACCCTGATCTCATACTTCCAGCCTCCAGAACTGTGAGAAAATAAATGTTTGTTGCTTAAGCCACCCAATCCATGGTATTTTGTTATGGCAGCCTGAACAGAAAAATATACCTTCTATTAATATTCTATATTATCAACATTGTGTCCTACTTTCTCTATCTATTTTCTTCCTCCCTTCCTCTTTTCCTTCCTTTCTTCCTTCTTCCTTTCTTTTTTCCTGTAAAGTTCATTTTAAATTAAACTTAGACATAATGTGATTTTCACTTTTAATTTTATTCATCGATATCTTTTGAAAATAAAGGTGACTTACAACTTAACTATTGGGACAAACATCATTACTATTTATTAGCATCTAACTTCCCAAACCTGCTGGGTCCACGGGACTTTGAAATGAGCTATGGGCATGTGAATTGCTCTCAGTACTGAAATGAAAGCAGAAGGAATATGTATCAGTTAGCTATTACTGTGTGCTAACCGCCACTGAGATTTAGTGGCTTAAAATACGTATTTCTCGCTGTTCTCTTAATCAGGTGGACGTTTCTTCTGGTCTGAGATGACGTGGCTGATGTCTAGGGTTAGCTGGCTTATTTCTTGGTTGTGGCTGGAGGGTCTAGGAGAGCTTCAGCTGGATGCTATCTTTGCTTCACGTGTTCTCTCATCAGCAGGCTGGTTTTGAATTTTTTCCTATGGCAGTCCCAGGCTTCCAGAGACCATCCAGAGAGTAAACTCCAATGCACAAGCACTTTTTCAGCATTTGCTCCTGACACATTGCTAATGTCCCATCCACTAAGGTAAGTCACATAGCTAAGCCCAAATTCAAGGAGTAAAGAATAGACTTCATCTCTTGATAGGAAGAACTGTAAAGTCATAAATGAGTGTGCATATAGGATGAGAAGACTTTATGATGTGACCATTTTTACAATTTGCTATAGATTTCTGAGTTATGATGAACTGAAAGCTCTGTTTTCAATATGGTGCATGAGGAGGCTGGATAACAAATTAACAGTTGGGAACTGGAAGTGGAAGAAAGTAGAACAGGATTAACAAGAAAAGGAAAGCAACAGGATAAAATACAGGAAAACAATAGATTGATGTAAATATTGGTTGCCCTGCAAATTTACTTAACTATTATCGTAAATTTCTTGAACATTCTTTTCTATGTACATGATCATGTTGCCTACAAATGATGACAGTTTTAAATTGTTTTTTTAGATGCTCTTTATCAAGTTGAAGCCATTTCATTCTATTCTTTTTTTTAATGTGTGTATTTATATATATAAAATTGATTTTTTTAAAAAAATTTCAGCTTTGATTTTTGATACAGGGAGTACATGTGAAGGATTGTCCCATGCATATATTACACCCAGACAGTGAACATAATACCCAATAGGCAGTTTTCAACCCACACCTACCCTCCCTCTCTCTCTACTCCAGTAATCTGTAATGTCTATTGCTCTCATGTTTATGTCCATGGGCGATCTATGTTTAGCTCCCAATAAGCGAGAACATGGATTTGGTTTCCTGTTCCTGCATTAATTATTTCAGGATTATGGCCTCCAGCTCCATCCATGTTGCTGCAATGGACATGATTTCATTCTTTTTTATGGCTGTATAGTATTTTATGGTATATATGTTCCTCATTTTCTTAATACAATCCACCATTGATGGGCACCCAGGTCTATTCCATGTTTTTTCTATAATGAATAGCATGGCAATGAACATATGAATGCACGTGTCTTTTTGGTATAATGATCTAAATTCTTTTGAGTATATTCCCAGTAATGAGATTGCTAGGTTGAATGGCAGCTCTGTTTTAAGTTGAGAAATCTCCAAACTTCTTTCTACAGTGGCTGAACTAATTTGCATTTTCACCAACAGTGTGTAAGCATTTTCTTTTCTCATCAGCCTCATCAGTATCTGTTATTTTTTATTCATTTTTTTTTTTAAGTAACAGCCATTCTGGCTGGTGTGAGAAGGTATCTCATAGTGGTTTGATTTGTATTTCTCTGATTAGTGATGATGAGCATTTTTCATATGTTTGTTGGCTGCTTGTTTATCTCTTTTGAGAAGTGTCTGTTCATGTTCATTGCCCATTTTTTAATTATTTGATTTTTGCTTGTTGATTTAAGTTCCTTAAACATTCTGGATAGAGCTTTGTCAGATGCATAGTTTGTGAATGTTTTCTAGCAATTTGTAGGTTGTCTATTTCCTCTGTGGGTGGTTTCTTTCACTGTGTAGAAGCTCTTTAGTTTTTGCCCTTCTCAAGGAATATCTTTGTGGTGTTCTCTATATTTTCTGAATTTGAATGTGGGCCTGTCTTGCTAGATTGGGGAAGTTCTCCTGGATAATATCCTGAAGTGTTTTTCAACTTGGTTCCATTCTCCCCGTCACTTTCTGGTACACCAATCAAATGTAGGTTTGGCCTTTTCACAAAGTCCCATATTTCTTGGAGGCTTTGTTCATTCCTTTTCATTCTTTTTTCTCTACTCTTCTCTTCACGTTTTATTTCATTAAGTTGATTTTCAACCTCTGATTTTTTTTTCTGCTTATTCGATTAGGCTATTGATACTTGTGTATGCTTCACGAAGTTCTTGTGCTGTGTTTTTCAGTTCCATCCCGTCATTTATGTTCTCCCTTAGACCGGTTATTCTAGTTACCAATTCTTCTAATGTTTTTTCAATGTTCTTAACTACTTGTATTGGGTTAGAACATGCTCCTTTAGCTCAGAGGAGTTTGTTATTATCCACCTTCTGAAGCCTACTTTTGTCAATTCATCAAACTCATTCTCCATCCAGTTTTGTTTCCTTGCTGATGAGGAGTTGTGATCCTTTGGAGGAGAAGAGGCATTCTGGTTTTTGGAATTTTCAGCCTTTTTGAGCTGGTTTTTCCTTATCTTCGTGGATTTATCTACCTTTGGTCTTTGACATTGGTGACCTTCGGATGGGGTTTTTGTGTGGACGTCCTTTTTGTTGATGTTGATGCTATTCCTTTCTGTTTGTTAGTTTTCCTTCTAACAGTCGGGTCCCTCTTCTGCAGGTCTGCTGCAGTTTGCTGGAGGTCTATTTCAGACCCTTTTTGCCTGGATATCACCAGCAGAGGCTGCAGAACAGCAAATATTGCTGCCTGTTCCTTCCTCTGAAAGTTTCATCCCAGAGGGGCACCCACCAGATGCCAGCCGGAGCTCTCCTATATGAGGTGTCTATCAACCCCTGCTGGGAGGTGTCTTCCAGTCAGGAGGCATGGGGGTCAGGGACCCACTTGAGGAGGCAGTCTATCCCTTAGCAGAGCTCCAGCACTGTGCTAGGAGACTGCTTTCTTCAGAGCCAGCAGGCAGGAACGTTTAAGTCAGCTGAAGCTGTGCCCGCAGTCACCCCTTCCCGCAGGTGGAGATGGGAGTTTTATCTATAAGCCCCTGACTAGGGCTGCTGCCTTTCTTTCAGAGATGCCCTCCCCAGAGAGGAGGAATCCAGAGAGGCAGTCTGGCTACCACGGCTTTGCTGAGCTGTGGCGGGGCTCTTCCCAGTTCCAACTTCCGGACAGCTTTGTTTGCACTGTTAGGGGAAAACTGCTAACTCAATGTCCGCCCAAACGGCCGCCCAGTTTTGTGCTTGAAACCCAGGGCCCTGGTGGGGGCCCCTAAGGGAATCTCCTGTTCTGCGGGTTGCGAAGACTGTGGTAAAAGCAAGTACTATCTGGGCTGAAATGTCTTCCTTTGGCTAGGGGAGTGAGTTCCTCTACCCCTTGCATTTCTCCAGTGAAGGAAGCCCTCACCCTGCTTTGGCTCGCCCTCCATGGGCTGCACGCACCGTCTAACCAGTCCCAATGAGATGAGCTGGGTACCTCAGTTGGTAATGCAGAAATCTCCCACCGTCTGCATTGATCTCGCTAGGAGTTGCAGATTGGAACTGTTTCTATTCTGCCATCTTGCCAGCCACCTGGGTGGGTGAATTAGTGAGCTTGGTTTCATAGGCTTAATTTTTGGTATTATAGTTTAGGCTGTTATCCAGTAGATGGCGCTTAAGAGCAATGGCTGGTAGCTAGGTTAATACCCAGCCATATAAGTATTTTGTACTTCCTCTTGTTTTCAGTCCTGCTCTGTGGTAGGCAGAGGAGAGAGGGGGCCTCTTAACCAGATCCTCTCTGGGCTTTGGGGAAGTCCCCACAGATCAATGGTGCTGCGCCTGCATTTCTTTTCTTAGGTGATCCAGGCCGCAGGGTCCCCTCAGGCAGAGGCTGGCAGGGATATATTCCACATCTTTCTGGACTGGCCCAGCAGAGGATGGCATGCACCACTACTGCCCCGGCCTAGGAACACATGCTTTTCACCCTTCTCCCTGCTCTGATGGTGGGGGCTGCTTCTCTGCTTAAGGGCCGGCCACAGATCTCAGTTCCATACTCCCGAGCTGCACGTTGCAGCCCTGGGGCACCTGGATGTCCTGCAGCTCTGGTTGGGATTCTGGATCTGATGTGTTCCTGGGTTGCCAGGAAAGTGCTCAGGTGCAGCAATGCTGGGCTGTAGGGCCTGCGCTGTGCATGCACCAGCTTATGCAGGGCAGCTTGGTATGGACCCTGGGAGGGGCCAGCGAGCAGGAGGGCCTGTAGAGCAGGCATACTTCAGTCCCATGGGGAAGCTGCCCACTCTCTTCTGGCTGGAAGGTCAGCTGGGACCAGTGCCTCCCGAAGGGGTATGGGGAGCCCTGGGATATGAATATGTACCGCCGCATTCCACCAGAGCTGCCCAGCACACAAAAGCTCCAATGCTTTGTGCCATCTGAAGGCCTGCCTGTCTTTGCTTGCTCCCCGAGGACGTCCCCTGCCAGTTCATGCATCCATGGGGACATGAGGTCCCCTGTAGTTAGGATCCCAGAGGTCCCTCTGAGAGTGAGCCATTCCTCAATTCCCTCACTCACCCCTTTCCCAGTCGACATTCGAAGTCGGGAACTAGTCCCTGGGTTTAGGTATCCTTTGCAGGGTTCCCCAGGCCCTCCCTCTTCAGCCTTGGCTTCAGTCTTGCCTCTCCACCCACTTTTGGCATTTTCTTTCTGAAGATCTGCCCAAATTATGGTGGTTTACTTAATAATCTGGTCCCTCTGGGTGGGAGCGGAACTTCTCGGCTGCATCCAGTCAGCCATCTTGTCCCCCTCCTTCTTCTATTCTTAAGGTCGAAACTTTGTTCATTGATATTAGATCTTTCTTTTTACCTAGCATGAGCATTTAGAACTATATATTGTCTTCAAAATTCTGTGTTAGCTTCATCCCTGAAATTTAAAACAATTGTCAGCCATTTTGAAATATTTTCTAATTTTTCTTTTGATTTCTTCTCAGACCCTTGCATTGCTTAGAAGTGTCTTAGGAGATTTTCTAGATATGGCTATTGTTATGAAATTCTAATTTAGTTCCTTTGTCATTAGAGAACATACTTTGTATGCCTTTAATCCTGTCAAATTTGAAATTTATTTTATGCTGAGTATGTGATCTACCTTGAATATTTTATAAGCACGGTAGAAAATGCACATTATACTGTTGTTGGATGTGGTATTCTATAAAGGTAAATTGGGTGAGATTTACAGTGTTGTTCAAGATGTCTGTATTCTTGTTGGTTTCTACTTTTTCTCTCAGTTACTCAGAGAGGGTGTTGAAAACGTTAACCGAAATTTTGTATCTGTCTACTTCTCCTTTCTGTTATGTTGTTTTCCTTATTTGTGTATTTGAAATCTTGCAACTAGATGCATGCAAACTTAGGACTGTTAGGTCTGTTATGATTTAATAATTTTATTATTTAAAATATTTGACTTTATTCTTGGTAATATTTCTTGTCTCAAAGTGTATTTGACTTCTATTAATACAGCCTTTCCAGTTTTCTTTTCTTTTATTTTCTTTTCCTTTTCTTTTATTTTCTTTTCCTTTTCTTTTCTCTGTGTCACCTAGGCTGGAGTGCAGTGGCAGGATCTTGGTTCACTGCAGCCTCTGCCTCCCAGATTCAAGTGATTCTCCTGCCTCAGCCTCCTGAGTAGCTGAGACTACAGATGCGTGCCACCGTGCCCGGCTAAGTTTTGTGTTTTCAGTAGAGACGCGGTTTCACACCTGACCTCGTGATCAGCCTGCCTCAGCCTCCTAAAGAGCTGGGATTACAGGCATGAGCCACTGCACCCGGCCCCAGTTTTCTTAATATTAAATTTTTCATATATCCTTTTTCCATCTTTTTATTTTAACCCATCTTTGTGTATTTAAAATGAATTCTTTAAATATATCACATACAGTTGAATCTTGCTTTATAAAAAATACAGTCTGAAAATCACTGCCTTTTGATGGAGTATTTAGTTTATATTTAATATTATTAACATTGCTCAGTTAAAATATTACTGTTTGTTTTCTGTTGTCCCATTTCTTCTTTGTTCCTTCTTACCATTATTCCTGGCTCTTTTTTGATGGGGTATTTTTAATATCTGTTTTTATCTTCACTATTGGCTTGTTTGATCTTTTTTCTGTTTCTAGTGGATATTTCAGGGTTTGCAAAATACATATCTAATTTCTTTTTTTTTAACTTTTATCTTAGGTTTGAGAGTGTTTGTGCAGGTTTGTTATACTAGTGTCACACACAGTTTGTAAACTCGTGTCACAGGGGTTTGCTATACAGACTATTTCATCACCCAGGTATTAAGCCTAGTACCCGTTAGTTATTTTTTCTGCCTCTCTCCCTTCTACCACCCTCCACTCTCAAGTAGACCTTAGTGTCTGTTGTTCTCTTCTTTGTATTCACAAGTGCTAATCATTTAGCTCCCACTTATAAGTAAGAACACGTGGCATGTGGTTTTCTGTTCCGGTGTTAGCTTGCTAAGGATAATAGCCTCCAGCTCCATCCACGTTCGCACAAAAGACATAATCTTTTTTTTTTTTTTTTTTTTTTTTTTTTATGACTGCATAATATTCCGTGGTGTAGATGTGCCAGAGTTGCTTTATCTGATCTATCATTGTTGGACATTTAGGTTGATTTCAGGTCTTTGCTATTGTGAATAGTGCTGCAATGAGCATTTCAGCGCATGTGTTTTTATGGTAGAATGATTTATATTCCTCTTGGTATGTACCCAGTGATGGGATTGCTTGGTCAAATGGTAGTTCTCCTTTAGCACTTTGAGGAATTGCCAAACTGCTTTCTGCAATGGTTGAATAATTTATACTCCCATCAACAGTGTTTCAGTGTTCCCTTTTCTCCGCAACCTCACCAGCATTTGTTGTTATTCATTGGTGTAAGATGGTATCTCATTGTGGTTTTGATTTGCATTTCTCTAATGATCACTGGTATTGTTAATTTTATGCCTCAATGATCTGTCTAATACTGTCAGTGGCATGTTGAAGGCTCCCATTATCATTTTGTGGGAGGCTATGTTTCTTTGCAGGACTCTTAAGAATTTGTTTTATGAATCTGGGTTGGATGCATATATATTTAAGATAGTTATGTATTGTTGAATCGAATTCTTTATCATTATGTAATGCCCTTCTTTGTCTTTTTTGATGTTTGTTGGTTTAAAGTCTGTTTTGTTATAAATTAGGATTGTAACCCCTGCTTTTTTCTGTTTTCCATTTGCTTGGTAGATTTTCCTCCATTCCTTTATTTTGAACATATTTGTGTCATGAGTTTCTTGAAGACAGCATAGCATTGGGTCTTGCATTTTTTTTTTTTTTTTTTTTTTTTTACTCCAGCTTGCTACTCTGTGCCTTTTTCATGGGGTATTTAGCCCACTTACATTTAAGGTTAGTGTTGATATATGTGGATTTAATCCTGTCATTGTCTTGTTAGCTAATTTTTATGCTGGCTTGTTTGTGTGGTTGCTCTATAGTGTCACTGGTCTTTGCATTTAAGTGTAATTTTGTATTGGCTGATCATGATTTTTCTTTCTATATTTAATCATCCTTTTAAGATCTCTTGTAAGGCAGATTTGGCAGTAATAAACTCCCTCAACATTTGCTTATCTGGAAAAGATCTTATTTTTCCTTTGCTTATGAAACTTAGTTTGGTTGGATATGAAATTCTTGGTTGAAGTTTTTCCTTCAAGAATGTGAAGTATAGTTCTCCAATCTCCTCTGGCTTGTAGAGTTTCAGCTGAGAGGTCCACTGCTAGCCTGATGGGGTCCCCTTATAGGGGACCTGCAGTTTATCTCTAGCTGCCTTTCACATTCTTTCATTTCAACCTTAGAAAATCTGATGATTATGTGTCTTCAACATTATCTTCTTGTGTAGAACCTTGCAGGAGTTCTCTGTATTTTCTTAATTTGATTATTGGCCTCTCTGACAAAGTTGGGAATATGTTCATGGACAATATATTGAAATACATTTTCCAAGTTTTTTGCTTTTTTCCTCTCCCTTTATCAATCCTCTCCATTATTTTTTATTTATTTTTCTTTTACTGTCTTATTTCAGAGAGCCAGGCTTTAAGTTCTGAGATTTTTTTCCTCACCTTAGTCTATTCCACTGTTACTACTTATTATTGCATTGTGAAATTCTTGTATTGTGTTTTTCAGCTTTGCCAGATTCATTAGGTTCCTTTTCATACTGGCTATTTCATCTTCCAGCTGTGGTAGTGTTTATTGTGATTCTTTGTTTTCTTGGTTTTGGTTTTGCCATACTCATGAACCTCAGTGATCTTTGTTTCTATTCATATTCTGAATTCTGTTTCTGTCTTTTCAGCCAGCTAAGTATGGTTAAGAACTCTTGTTGGAGAACCAGTAAGGTTGTTTGGAGGACATATGACACTCTGGCTGTTTGAGTTATCAGAGTTCTTGCATTGGTTGAGTACAATCAATGAACTTATTTACTGGATGTTTTCTCAGTGCCATGCTTTGTGCAGAGTCTTTATTTGAAGCTGACTTCTTGTCTTTGGTCTCACAAGGGCGTATGTTAGCAAGGTATTTTGGTGTTGAAGCTTTGGGGTGTGATCCAGTAGATGGTACTTAGCCTTATTGGTCACTTGGTAGACTCTTGTTTGGTTGTGTGGCTCCCTTATGTTTCCTCACAGTTGCGACTAGGTTCCCTCTCAATGCTCTGAAAGTTTGGGCTCCTCTCCCCTTTGAGTGTTGGCTGTAGATTGCAGCTTGTCACTTCTGCACTGCCCACTGCAGCTCTAAGGCCATCTCAGGGTTTATATTTCTCCCCTAACTTGGAGGCAACAGAGGAAAGGATCTTAGTAGTCACTGTGGCCAAGGGTCTTTTGCTTGTCTCCGGAGGGCTCCACCCCAGAAAGATGCAGGTCAACAATTGCTCAGTGCAATCATCCCAGGATGGAGGATCTGTGTGTGGGCCCAAGCCAAGGGTTTCTTGTCTGGTTATGAGCAAGGTGGGGTAGGGGGTGTGCAGAACCTGTGGGAGATGGACTGTGTTTCCTCTCCTTGGGTCAACCGCAGCTTGTTGAAGGTACGGATAAGGCATTTAGGGTCTTTGCTTCTTCATTAGTCCTAGGGTAGTAAATGCAGTTCCACTGCAGAGGGCAGAGAGGCTTTCAGTTGCCCCCAGCAGCTCTGTCCAGGTTGTTGCAGAGCTGCTACTTGCGCAATAGCCCAGCAGGGGGTAGTTGGAGGCCCAGGCTTGGAGGACCTGACCGGTGAGGAGCTATGGGGACAAGCACCTCTATAGCAGTCTGGTCACTTTTCCGAGGGACTGCTGTAGTATGCTGGGGGTCTACTCCAGTCTCTAGTCACCTTGGATTTTCCAGTACCTGGAGGTATCAGCAGTAAAGACTGTGAAACAGCAAAGATGGTGGCCTGCCCCTCCCCCTGGGAGCTCTCTCCCAGGGAGGTTTCAAAACTCTGTCTGCTGGAGAACACTGATGAGGGTAGCTGGAGACCCCAGTTGGAAGATCCTGCCAAGTGAAGAGGAACAGGGTTGGAGACTTGCTTTAAAAAAAGCAGTCTGGCCACATTTGCGTATAGCCACTGTGCTGTGCTGGGGGCCCACTTCAGGCCCCAGTCACCTCACACTCTCCAAAGCCTGAAGGCTGAAATGGCTAATTCAGCCAAACAGCAAAGGTAGTGGCTGACCCTTGCTACTGGGAGCTCTTTTTCAGGGAAGTATAACACTGCTACCAGTGGCTGGATGGAGTTCCAAGCCAGTAGGTCTTATCCTGTGAGGTGCCATGGAAGCAGGGCCCATAGACTGTTGCTTCTCAGCTCTCTGGATTCTGCCCCTTTTCTAGTGGTATGTATGTAGGCCTGACCTCCTGCTTTGTCAGAGTTTCAGCTGCTTTTGCTAGAAAGCCAGGAAAGCCCAGGTATCTAAGGCTCCCAGGTCTCTGCATGTGCCTGAGCAGAGATTACATGATCTGCTGGGATTCCATGTAGGTCTGTTGGTCAGACTAAAGGCCCTGGTGGAATGGGTTCATGAAGGTATTTACTGACATGAGGGTTGCAAAGACCTGTGGGAGAAGTGTGGTTTCTTGGGGTTGGATATATACTCACCGCTTCCCTTAGTTGGGGAGGTTCCCCTGTGTTGGGGAGGTTCCATTCCTCTCCATGAGAGCAGTGCACACTAGCTGTTTTTAGCTGGCCATCTCGGCTACCCCTTCTAATTTCTTATGGCATTCTAGTGACATAACACTACTTCACGGACAATGGAGGAAACTTGCAACAATATTCTATTCCATTACCCACTTCTATATTTTGTTCTATTTCTAGATACATTTTATTTCTCTCTATATTATAAACCACACAGTTCATTGCTGTTATTTTTTCCTTACAAAACAAAATACCTTTAAAAGAATTTAAAAACAAGAAAAAGATTCAAATTTTATCCCCATATTAGTCATTTTCAGCACTCTTTATTCCTTCATGTAGATCCAGGTTTCTATCTAGTATTCTTCTCCAACCTGAAAACCTTTTAATATTTTTTATAGTTCCAGCAAAAACCCTTACAATTTAATTCTTTTATTGATTTCTTTGAAAAAGTATTTTGTCTTTAGTTTTGAAGGACATTTTTATTTGATACAAATTTCTAGGTTAACTTTTTTCCCAGGACTTAAATGATTTTGCTCCATTGTCTTATGGCTTAAATTTTTCTGATGAGAACACTAATAATTCTTTGCATTTTCCTACTGTATATGTCTTTTTTCTCTCTGATTACTTTAAAAATTTTCTTTTTATTCTTGGTCTTCAGTAATTTTATTATAATGTGTTAGGTGAGTTTTTCTTAGTGGTTTTGTTTGGGGGGAGGGATTTGCGTGTTGTGTTCATCAAATTTGTAAAATTCACAACCTTATTCTTTTGAATATTTTTCCTTTTCATATAAGTTAAGCCTAATGTTGTCCAAAAACCGCTGAAGGTTTTTTGGGTCTGTTCGTTTTTGTTTTTTGAGACAGAGTCTCACTTTGTCACCCAGGCTGGAGTGCAGTGGAGAGATCGTGGTTCACTGCAACTTCTGCCACCTGGGCTCAAGAGATCCTCCCACCTCAGCCTCCTGTGTAGCTGAGTATAGGCGTATGTCACATCACCTGACTGATAGAGATGGGGTTTCGCCATGTTGCCAAGGCTAGTCTTAAACTCCTAGGCTCAAGCAATCTGCTGTCTGAGACTCCCAAAGTGCTAGGATTATAGGCAAGAACCACCATGCCCAGCCTCTGTTTATTTTTCTTTCATCTATTTTTCTTTCTGCGCCTTAGTTTGCATTGTTTCTATTTCTCTATCTTCAAGTTTACTGGTCTTCTGCAGTATCTAATTTATACTAAGTCAATCCAGGATAATTTTTATCTTAAATAATATTGTATTTTTCATCTTTAGGACTTGATTTTCTTATTTGTATTTTGTATTATGTATATGTTTTTATTTAAAATTAAATGTTCATATTAACACTAGCTCTTTCAAATCCTTATTTGATAATTTCATCATATAATTCATTTCCAGTTTTTTTTTTTTCAGGTCAGATGCCCATTGTGCAGACAAGGTAACAAGTTTCGAGTGTGGCACATCTCATGCAGGTGCATGAACCGCCCAGTCATCATGCTCATGAACTACCGGAGGATCATCATTTATAGTTTTTAAAACCTTTTTTTTTTTTTTTTTTTTTTTTTTTTGGAGACGATCTCACTCTGTCACCCAGGCTGGAGTGCAGTGGTGCAATCATGGTTCACACTGAACCTCTGTCTCCTGGGTTCAAGTGATTCTCATGCCTCAGCCTCCCAAGTAGCTGGAATTACAGACATGCACCACCACACCTGGCTAATTTTTGTGTTTTTGGTGGAGATGGGCTTTCATCACATTGATCAGGCTGGTCTCAAATGATCCGCCTGCCTTGGCCTCCCAAAGTGCTGGGATTACAGGTGTGAATCACCATGCCTGGGCTAAAACATTTTTTAATGACTTTTTTCCCCTGGATACTGGGTCCCATTTTCTAGCTTATCAGTCTATTATTATTATTAGTTTACTTAATACTGCATGTTTTGATTCTTGTTGAGTGTTGACTTTTATGTTGTTGAGTTTTCTTAAGGAGTACTGGCATTTTTTCTGGAAGGGAGTTAAATTACTTGCAGATTTCTTGATATGTTAGAGGCCTGTTTTAAAGGACGTGTCTAGTGTAGCCTTTACTGCAAGGCTAATTTACCCCTACTATTTAGAAATGATACATCTCAAGTCTCTACTCTTGGTGGGGAATGTTGCAAGTGGGCAATGCGGCCTCTCCAACAATAGTTTGTTAAAACTCAGAAGTCTCTCATTCCTTTGTGAGCTCTGAGAATTGTCTCATTTATAGTTTCTAATTGTCCTTTCCTGACACTGTGAAATTTTACCCCATGCAAGCACAGCTTAGCATTCAGTTATAGTTTGGAGCAGATCCCTATCAGATTCCTGGAGCTCTTTCCTTGCCTGGTCCTCTCATCTCTGGTTCTTTCCTACAAATTCCAACCATATGAACATCCCTGAATTCCAATCTTCCCTTCGCAAACTTAGTGACTCTCCTATGCTCTGCTTGGGTTCTTTCTTCCAGCATGGATTGTAAAGTGCTGGCAGGAAGAAAGCCAGCGTGATTTTATTGTGCATTTTGATTATTTATCTTATCTTAGGGATCAAAGTTCTTTGATATATGTTCTCCGATTTCCAAAAACAGTTGTTCCACATATTTAGTCAATTTTTCTAGTTCTTTATGATGGGTGGACAAGTATATCTTAGTTACTCCCTTACAACTGGGAGTAATGTCCTCCACTCCATTAGATTTTAAGATAACTTATAACATGGTTTATTAATTCCCCCAGAGGTACCAAGGCATATAAAACTGTTTGCTCCAATATATTTTCTATTAATAAGATAGAAATCTTATCACTCTTACAAATTAAAGGAACTGATTGCAAAAGATCTGGAGAACTGATGGTTGAAATAGAGGCTTCAGTAGCTAATAAGAATGTTTCCCAGTTAGCAAAATAAAAGCATATAATTAAGCATCATTTGATCAGTCAAGGAAGCGTTGTTGTTGAGGATCTATATAATTTTTTATTCTCTTCTGACTTTGGCAGAACATTTTTTCATTGTCCATACACGTTATTATAATGTCATTGATTTTTATCATTTTCTAAAGACTGAATCTGATTGTATTTTGAGGAACTATTAATTCTTGGCATACATGTCTCTTAGAAAACCTTTTTTTCTGAATCAATTTGCCCAGTTTAAAATGATATAAATTCCTTCTCTCTCCTCTCTTTAGCCCTAAAGAGTCTTGGGACATTAATCTGGAATTATTCATCCCTTTAGAGAAATCAAAGAAAGCTAGCTAAGCATTTGGTTTCTTTTCATTTTCATTATAGAAATTCCATTTTCACAGATTTTGACAATATTGAGTTCCTAAAAGTAAATACGTAAAACGCCAGAGTTATCGGATAAACAAAGAAGAATCTTTAGAGGTGAAGGGTCCCATGTTACTACAGATGCTAATAAAACACAGAAACACAGAAACAAAAAGGCTAATAAGTGTGCCAGATTCTATATTTCCTATCCTGCCCATCCCTGACACCTCAAGCTCCTCAGACATTTCTTAATAAAATGACCATATTAAAACCCACTTTTTACAGTGCTGCCACTAGTATGCGCACAATCAACCAGAAACCATCAGAATCAGAACCAGAAACAAAAACAAAGTCAGAGTTAGCACTGGTCAATTGCTCAGTTACTTGATAGGTGGTGCAATACACAGAGGCCTGTCTGAGCTAATTGTAGATGTGGCTTTTGGAGTATAGAGTAAGCCCAAATAAGTTTCACAAGACACTCACATAATTTTAGAGAGAAGTATGCCAATACAAGCACTGCCAGCTTGAACCAAAAGGGACAGAAACAGTGAAATGAAAAAAGACCTTTGGGATCTCAGGTTTCTATGATCAGGAGGAAGGCTGAGAAGCAGTCTTACTGTGAATGTGGGACATTTTTTATTGAAAAGAAAGAATGCTGCAGAGGGAGAAGACAAGAGCTCTGAGGGTGGGGCAGAGGCTAACCACTCCCAGGGAAAGGAACTGGGTCCTGATCATCACAATCAAGGAATATTTCCTGATCCCTGATGACACACACTTGACTGGATTTCATGATTGATACAGACTGATATATTAGGCCATTCTTGCATTTCTGTAAAGAAATACCTGAGACTATGTACTTTATAAAGAAAAGCGTTTTAATTGGCTCATGGTTCTGCAGGCTGTACAACAATCATGATGCTGGCATCTGCTTGGATTCTGGGGAGCCCTCGGGAAACTTACAGTCATGGCAGAAGGTGAAGGAGAAGCAGGTATGTAACATGGTCAGAGCAGATGCAGAAAAGGGGGATGGGGGAGGTGCCGCACACTATTAAACAACCAAATCTCATGAGAATTAATACACTAACAAGATAATGGCACCAAGGGATGGTGTTAAACCATTCATGAGAAACCAGCCCCATGTGATTCAATCACCTTCCACCAGGCCCCATCTCCAACACTGGGGATTACAATTTAACATGAGATCTGGTAGGGGCACAGATCCAAGCCATATCAACTGGTGACTGCTATTTGCCTCCTGCCTTTCCTCTCTTTGAATGGGAGTATCCATTGTGGTTAACCTGTTTTTGTCTCACCAGTGTATGTTTTCTGAAGGGAAATAGATAACTCATCTTTTCAGATCAAGAAGATCTGCTCTTGTTGATCTGTGGCTAAGTAGCCTCATCTGCATCTGGGCTTGATACAGAGAGATTATGGGCATTGAGCCTGACATTATCACTGGACAAGATTTCTTGGGGCCCTGGAAGTAGGTCTGCATATTTTCCATTTGGGATTATTTGAAGTGATTATGCCTAGGAGGTGGACAGTCACTGTTTGCCAAAATAGTCATAATATTTTAAGCCCTTCCCCTCAAAATTTGGGGTCTGCTTCTCTACCTCTTGAATTTAAGAATAATCATGTGAATTTCTTTTGCCAATGGGTCATTAGCAAAATTGATACAAGCAGAGGTTTGAAAGTTATTTGTTCATGGAGTTTACTCTCTCTTGCTTCTCTTTGGAACCCTGGACCACTATGGAGAGAAGCATATGAAATATGAGATCGTGTGGATCAGAGGCAGCTGTCTCAGTGCGTGTCCTATCTTATTAACTAGACTGCCAACCATGAGATCTATGAATGAGTCCATTGTACATCACCTAGCCTCAGCAGTGCTGGCATAGAACAGAGAAAGTCCTCAGCAAACCCAGAGAACCACAAAAAATAATAAGCTATTAAGTTTTGGGATTTTTTTATGCAGCAAAATTAACTAATACAAGTAACTATGAAGAAGAGTGAATATGGGGATATGGGTTCCTTGAACAACGAAGATGTGGGCAGAGGTATTACTCTGAGACTTTTGGGCCTTTTTTCTCCTTAGGTGAACATGACACTGTGCTCATTGAAAACTTGGTTCAAGAAACAAGACGCTCAATATTGGTAAATCTTACTTAAATCGAATAAATAACAAATTGTTAACATAAGCTTTGTAAGAATCATGATGTATGTCCTGACAGTAAGACTTATGAAATTAGCAAATATTTACCTATTTTCTCAACTCTTTCTCCTTCCTGTGTAGAGAGTAACACTGAAAGAAACTAATTGGTGATTAGCTAGAGATTAGTGATTGCTAATTAGAGATTTCTAATTGTCTTCCAGTACCCATTCTCCTCTATGGTGTTGGGGGAGTGTAGCTTCCTACCTACCGTGGACCACCTGTCAACTCTGGGCCGTAGCATGAGAGAATGGTGAACTTCTGTCTTGTTTGAGCTATGGGTTGGTTCTCTTTTTTAGCCACATAGCCTGTACTGTAAGTCAGTACCACTTTAGC
Organism: Macaca thibetana thibetana; assembly: GCF_024542745.1. NCBI lineage: Eukaryota > Metazoa > Chordata > Mammalia > Primates > Cercopithecidae > Macaca > Macaca thibetana. The sequence continues at coordinate 164,579,678 of NC_065582.1, forward strand.
AACAAGTAAAAGTCAATGTGAGTACATTGTTATTCTTCAGCTTAGAACATTTCTTCCTTTTATTCTTGTGTTTTTGGCTAAATAAACTGGGAAATTATAGTAGATAGGTGTGTGCAGTCTCTTTGCTCAATTCTATAACCCATCTGGAGATGTGTAGAAAACTTGTAAAGGAATCCGTGATGTGTAAACTTAGTTTGTGATTGTAATGTATATCATTTTTGATTCATGATTTCTCTCTAATTGGACTATGCTTGTAAATGTTTAGTTTATATGTGTTAATGGAATAGGGCTGTGGCACAAGTAACCTAAATACAATTTAGCCAATATTAATTAAATAGGTACTCAATTAGTACTCAAAATGTGCCAGAAATGATCCTACATGGGATACAGAGTTATAAAATATGTTTTTGTTATTGTTGTTGTTTGTTTTTTTGAGACAGAGTCTCGCTCTGTCGCCCCAGGCCGGAGTGCACGGAGTGCAGTGGCACAACCTCGGCTCACTGCAAACTCTGCCTCCTGGGTTCACGTCATTCTCCTGACTCAGCCTCCCGAGTAGCTGGGACTACAGGTGCCCATCACCATGCCCGGCTAATTTTTTATATTTTTAATAGAGACAGGGTTTCACCATGTTAGCCAGGATGGTCTCAATCTCCTGACCTCATGATTCGCCTGCCTCAGCCTGCCAAAGTGCTGGGATTACAGGCATGAGCCACCGTGCGCAGCCTAAAATATGGTTCTTATCCTTAGGGAGTTAACATTTTGATGAGGGAGAAAGGAGATTATTAATTATAATTTCCCTAAATGGCAATTTCAATAAGAGTAGTATAAATGGTAATTAATTTAATTTTAGAGGAAAAGGTGTGATGCTTCATGAAGCAAATAAAAAATAATGCAAAGTTTACTTCTATATGGCTTTGGAATGCATCAAATTATTTTTCACAAGATCACACTGAAATTATTTCCTCCCCCGGGCACATTCAGGTGGCAGAAGGAGAGGGATAGAAACATGACCTTGAAGGCAGAGGGCTGCTCTATGAAGTGTGAAAAATTGCTGTTAGATACTGTTGTAGTTTACAGAGTTAACTTTTTTGTTTCAGTTATAGCTTTCCTTACCAAAGATTTGCTATTCTAGTACTAGTGATAAGCCTTAATCAACCAGAAATTATATACAAAATAATTAGCCTAAAATAACAATGTTTTCTCTCCTATTTTATGGGAAAGAGAAAAACTATTCTTAATAGAATGACGCCTGGATTGGTGGAATCTTCACATTTCCTAAAATTCTTCAGTACTAGAAAAGCTTGTGCTAATACATTTCCACTATAGTTTCATGTTGGTGGTGCACAGGAATTTTTCATTTTTTGCTTCATCTCTAAACTCCAGTTATTAGATTAAGTCAAATTTCATAAAATTTATAGTAAACAGAAATTTAAAATTTACATAAAAGCAACTTAAGTTCTGAGCTATTGAACACCAAATTTATGCTATTAAAAAAAATTTGGATGCAACTATTTAGTCTATACATTCTTCTTTTTATTCTCTGAGATAATTCAGGTCAATAATTCCAATCAGGAAATGTTCATTGAGCTACTGCTAATATATAAGGCAATGTACTATGTAGGCCCAAGAGTTAAAGGCAGTTTCAAGCTAGTGAATAAATGTGCATACTATATGATGGACATGTCGAATCAAGTTTAAATCAGGCCTATGGGTCTGCCACAGAGAGAGTGATTCATTCTAAGTTGAGAAGTGTTCAGTAATATATTCACCAGGGAAGTGGCATTTAAATTGGCCTTGAATGCTGTATTAGTTTCGTACGGCTGCCATAACAAAGTACCACAAACTCGATGGCTTAAAGCAACAGAAATTTATTCTCTGATTTTTCTTGAAGCCCGGTGTCTGAAATTAAGATGTCATCAAGGCAATGCTCCCACTAAAGGCTTGAGAAGAGGATCTTTCCTTGCCTCCTTCAACTTCTGATTGCCCAAGGCATCCCTTGGCTGTGACGGTATCACCACAGTCTCCTTCTCCATCTTCCCATGGTTGTCTTCCCACTCTGCATCTGCATCTTCACTCAGTGTTCTCCTCCCTATGTCTCTGCTTTCTCTTTTCATAAGGACACCGGTCATATTGGATTGGGAACCACCCTAATCTATTATGACCTCATCTTATCTTGATTACATCTGCAAAGACCCTTTTACATTTCCAAACAGGGTCTTATCTTCAGGCAACAGGGGTTAAGACTTTATTTTTTTGGAGGACGTAATTCAAGCTATAATATTGTAAAGGATAATGCCCTTAGTTCATGGATACATTTCTCATTCCCTTCCTCTATCTTCTGTCTTTGCTGCCTGATTTCCCTAACAATTTGCACCATCTGGTCTGCTTTTGGTTAACCCCCATTTCAGGAAGCTCTTCATTAGTGTATCAGTTAAGGTTGTTTGGACTGATGACTTTCATAGGCTCAGAGATGACTGGATTGTGAACTCCTGGAGTGTTAGGATCATGCCATGTTCATCTTGTTGTAATAATTAAAAGTATTTAACCTTTTGCAGTATCATTTTAATAATCTAAAAATGGACACAATAATAATGAAATATACCTCATAAGGCTGTTGTGAGGATCAAAAGGCTTCATATATACAAAGAATGAACACATATTTAAGATCTTGATAAGTGTTAATCCTTTAGTAAGTGTCTGAGTGTCCCTGGTTAGTCAGTATTTGGTAAGAGTCTAAATAAATGAATGAATGCATGCCTTGATGTAAAACAGAGTTATCCAACAGTCAGAGGCTGGGAATTTTAGAGTTAGAACTTTCATGCAGTGGACTAATGGCAGGTGAAGTTTGCATAGGCAACATAGGCTCTAACATGGAATGAACTTGGATAAGAGTGACATGTTCAAATGGATGAAAAGATTACAAGAAAGCAGCTGGCAACAACTCACTGTTATAACCTTTTGGCTGCAGTGACTTGCAACCTAGGGTGCTAAGACAAATTGTGAATGAAACTGTCAAATGGCTGTGGACATTCTTTGAGGAATTCTGAGAAGTAGAAAAATTCAAGAAAAATCAGAGTCAGGTAAATGTATTATTTTTTTTTAAAGGAAAGTTCCATAAACTTTCTGACTCCCTCACATTTACAAGATAAGGCAGAGACAAAGCCCAGTGATTAACTAGAATTTGAATTTGGGCTTTCAAAAAAAAATTATTATACTTTAGGTTCTGGGGTACATGTGCAGAACATGCAGGTTTGTTACGTAGGTATACACATGCCATGGTGGTTTGCTGCACCTATCAATTAGTCATCTACATTAGGTATTTCTCCTAATGCTATCCCTCCCCTAGCCCCCTACCCCCTGAGAGGCCCCAGTGTGTGATGTTCCCCTCTCTGTGTCCATGTGTTGTCATTGTTCAACTCCCACTTATGAGTGAGAACATGCAGTGTTTGGTTTTCTGTTCCTGTGTTAGTTTGCTGAGAATGATGGTTTCCAGCTTCATCCATGTCTCTGCAAAGGACATGACTCAATCTTTTTTATGGCTGCATAGTATTCCGTGGTGTATATGTACCACATTTTCTTTCTCCAGTCTATCATTGATGAGCATTTGGGTTGGTTCCAAGTCTTTGCTATTGTGAATAGTGGCGCAATAAACATATGTGTGCATGTGTCTTTATAGTAGAATGATTTATAATCCTTTGGTTATATACCCAATAATGGTATTGCTGGGTCAAATGGTATTTCTAATTCTAGATCCTTGAGTTATCGCCACACTGTCTTCCACAATGGTTGAATTAATTTACATTCCCACCAACAGTGTAAAAGCGTTCCTATTTCTCCACATCTCCAGCATCTGTTGTTTCCTGACTTTTTAATGATCACCATTCTAACTGATTAGGACATAGGCATGGGCAAAGACTTCATGCCTAAAACACCAAAAGCAATGGCAACAAAAGCCAGAATTGACAAGTGGGATCTAATTAAACTAAAGAGCTTCTTCACAACAAAATAAACTATCATCAGAGTGAACAGGCAACCTACAGAATGGGAGAATATTTTTGCAATCTATCCATCTGACAAAGGGCTAATATCCAGAATCTACAAAGAACTTAAACAAATTTACAAGAATAAAACCAAAAAGCCCCATTAAAAAGTGGGTGAAGGATATGAACAGTCACTTCTTAAAAGAAGACATTTATGCAGCCAGCAAACATATGAAAAAAAGCTCATCATCACTGGACTTTTTATTACTTACTGAGTGTGGGAGTTCTGTCAGCTGCTAAGTATGTCTATGCCAATTATGCATTCTGGCACTGGAGAAATGACCATAGGATGAGTCTGGGGACCCACTGAATCTGCTGTAAGTTGAACCTGAGCTAAAACTCCATTAATTACCTGACCTCATTAAGCCCCTACTTTAACTGGAGGACCACAATGACGTTTTAGGTCCCGTGGAATTAACATCAGCTCAGATCCAGTGTCCAGTAGTCCCTGAAAGTTCTGATCATTTTTCCCTTTCCCCAGTGCACAGTAACCTTGGTAAAAGGCCAGAGGTATCCTTGGAGAAGGATAGGAGAAAGATTAACAGTGTAAATGGTTGGTAACGTAGTGCGGCCCTTCCTCAAGGGAAACTGGCCTCTCCTTCATCCAGGGTTTCTGGGTCTGTAAACTGGTTTAAGTCTGGAAATTAATTGAGGAGCCATGATTCTCTGTTTTTATAATTCAAATTAGTCTTTCGTCCACTCGACCTGGAAGTTTTCCACTTATGCAGTAAGTGGAATGCGGTAGGCTTCCTGTCAATTTCATTTCTAGAAACATGGTGATTAGCCAATGCCAGAGCTCTACATGAGTCAGACTATTCTGTTTGCTGCTTTGCCTCTGCTGTCCATTACGATAGCTATGCCCATCTTGCCTTTCATGGTTGAGTGCTGCCACTGGCCCCTGCCACCTCAGGATCCAACTATTCCCATTGCATTTAAATTTTGTAGTTGAGTGACTGCAGTTCCCACTGTAAGGTCTGGCATACAGAAAAAAGCAATCACAGAGCTCTTCAAGGATGCAGGTGCTTCCCTCACAAATCTATTTTGCAAAGTATTAATGAAGAGTATATCTTCTGGACCCTTCCAGTTGGGATGAGTAGATCTAAAGTGACTAATCTATTCCAGCATTTTAATCTCCCTAAGCCTTTTGATCCCTTCCTCTACATTAAACCAAGGGAGATCAGGCATTTCCAGCTCACTCATAGTGGGCCATCTTTTGATCCATGTTTCAGCTAATCAAGCAAATCAACTATTAGAATCTTTTGTAACTCCCTGAGCTGCAACATTAAGTGCAGAATCCCTGTTTAGTAGGACCATATCAATAAATTCAGCCTGATCTAAGTTTACCTCTTTCCACCATTATCCCACACCCTTAATATCCATTCCCATTCCTGTTCTCCAGATTTCTGCTTATGTAAGTTAGAAAAAAGCATTCTTTTGGCATGTAGCACACTGTTTCGTGGGTCACGCTCTGAACATTACCTCTAGGGGTCTGCCAGGACTTTAGTCTAGTTATAGGTCTAGAGGCAAACAGGGGTGTTGGGGAGTGCGTCTTGAGGAGAATCAACATTGTCTTGCCTGGCAACTGCCTCAGCAGAGGCCATCATTGTTGTGTCAGGCAGTGAAGGGTTAATCTCAGACAAAAGTGGAAAGGCTGGGTTGGGGAGGGGTGGAGAGGTGGTGTGGGTGGGGACGCTATTTCCCTGGCAAAAAAGGCTCCTCAGAATTTAGGAGCTCAGTGCTTCTGGCCTTATCAGGGTCCTCCTACATGTCCCCATTCCAAGTTACAGAGTCCCATTCTTTTTCAATCATTGTCCTCACCTTAGTAGACACCTGGCAAAGCTGTGAATGCATCTTTTATTGCAGGTCAGCCATTCACATGATAAGAGCTTGTGTCTGATTTTCCACAATTTCAGCTCTTCCCCTACAGGAGATGACTCTCACTCAGGGAAATATTAAAAGATTTGAGGCTCAGTATGTGCTTCTGGAGCTGAGAGACAGAATCTCTGAGTTAAATGTTTCCTTTCATCACTTTTTCTAGTGAACTCAGGAGCAACCAACCAACCAACTTCATTATATTCCTTGGTTCCCACATGTGGTCAAAGATATTATATACAGAGTCACTAAACTCCTTGCCTGTCACGAGTGGTGAATCAGAAGTATCAAATGCATTTATTTTGCTTAACTGTCTAAACAGTTCATGCCAAAGACTCTCATGTTCTCCATACTAGTAGAAGTAGAGTTCTTATCATTTTGGGGTCTAGTCATATTAAGCAATTAACTCCAGAAACCCCCAAAGCAACTAAAGAACTTCATCCTTAAAATTTTGTTCCTCTAGAACCACTCCCGATACCAAAATCTGTATTGGTCAGGGTTCTCTAGAGGGACAGGACTAATAACGTGTATATAGGACTAATAAATTCCCATATATATATATGGGAATTTATTGAGAAGTATTGACTCACATGATCACAAGGTGAAGTCCCACAGTAGGCCGTCTGCAAGCTGAGGAGCAGGGAAGCCCGTCCAATTCCCAAAACCTCAAAAGTAGGAAACCTGACAGTGCAGCCTTCAGTCTATGGCCAAAGGCCCAAGAGCCCTTGGCAAACCACTGGTATAAGTCCAAGAGTCCAAAAACTGAAGAACTTGGAGTCTGATGTTTGAGGGCAGGAAGCATCCACCAAGGAGAAAGATGGAGGCCAGAAGACTCAGCCAGTCTAGTCCTTCCACATTCCTCTGACTGCTTTTATCCTAGCCATGCTGGCAGCTGTTTAGATGGTGCCCACCCAGATTAAGGGTGGGTCTGCCTCTCCCAATCCACTGACTCAAATGTTAATCTCCTTCGGCAACATTCTCACAGACACACCCAGATACAGTACCTTGCATCCTTCAGTCCAATCAAGTTGACAGTCACTATTAACCATCAAACCTAGAGAGACTAGAAGAATAAGCTAGTGTCCACCTTCCAGGTGCTTGTCCCACACACCAAAAAGGATGACACAGAAACAAATGGGAGTAATGACGACAACATGAGTTGTGGGATACCTCATTTACTTGGCTAAGGAGCCAAATTTAGACCCCCATTTATTTTCCACAGCTCTCTTCTGGGTTTAGGGTGGAGCAGAAAGGCCTAGAATTCCTCAGAATGCAGGAGGCTTTGAGAAGCTCATGACATCCTTTCAGAAAGGTCAGTGGAAGATGGCCTCATGACAGCTCCTGAGAACTTCCCATTCTCTCTGTCCCAGGAACGTGTTCTGCCAAGACTCAGATAAGCTGTGCTTCAAGCTTTGTTTATACGGATATGTGCAAGGTAGCCAGGGCACCAGGCCAGAGCTGTTCCCCTAGGCAAATCAGAAAACTTGGATGCATCTACAGAAAAATCTTAAACAGATTATTAATGAGAAATGAGATGATTTGTGAACATATAGAAGAGAGAATGAGCTGAAGATGTAGATGCTAACAAGGTAAAATGTAATGTAAAGAAATGAATAATTATGACTTTTGCTACAGGAAACTGACCTTCCAAAATGTAGGTGGGAATGAGAACTGACTCAGCAGAAATCTCCAAAGAGAAAGACTCAAGAGTCAAGAAGACCAGGGGATTTATTTGAAAGCTTTTTCTGAATTTACTGTTAAGTGAATGCTAAAAGACTGAATGAGCTATTAGATTCAATATTAGGATGTATATTTCCAACTCAGAGAAGTTATAGGCTTTGCCTAATCCATGCACATAGGCATACCACATCACTTTAAGGATACATAGCTTAGGCTGGGGGGACTGAAACCATGTAAAAGAAGATAAAGTAAGAGTTTTCTAGTCTAGAGAAGAATGTTAATGGATTATTATCATTATTAGTATTAAGTAAGACTGTACTATGTGCTAGATACTGTATTACGTGCTTTACATGAATTATAATACTAAACCTTTACAATAACCATACTAATTACCATTATTATCATCACTATGTTATATGTTACCATTACCATATTGAGCATTGCCATTATTACCATTATTATTCTTATTTTCCAGATGAGACAATAAAAACTCAATGAGGTTAAATAGTAGCACAAAGTTAGACATGTTGTTTACTAGTGCCTGAGCTAGGATTTGAACCAGATGCACGAACCCTAAATCCATACTCCTAACCAGTACTATAATATCTCACTGCAATTTTCACTTAAAAGGGGTGTTCTGGACTAACTTGTGACTCCAAAATTTATGTTGAAATCCTAATCCCCAAAATGACTGTATTGGGAAGGTCTTTAAAAAGATAAATTTAGGTGAAATGAGATAAAAAGGGTGGGATCCTAATCCAATAGGACTGTTGTCCTTCTAAGAAGAGGGAGAACTCCAGGAATGTGCACACTCAGAGAAAAGACCATGTGAGGACATAGTGAGAAGCTGGCCCTCTATGACCAAAGGAGAGAGGTCTCCAGAGAAATCCAAACTGTCAACACCTTGATCTTGGACCCAGCCTCCAGAACTGTAAGAAAATATACACTTGGCCCTTGAACAGCACAGGTTTGAATAGTGTGGATCCATTTTTATCTGAATTTTCTTCTGCCTCTGCCATCCCTGAGACAGCAAGACTATTCCCTCCTCCTCCTCCTCCTCAGCCTCCTCAACATGAAGACGGTGAGAATGAAGACCTTTAGGATGATCCACTTCCAATCTTCCAATTAGTGAATAATAAACATATTTCTCTTCCTTATGATTTTTCTTAATAACATTTTCTTTTCTCTAGCTTACTTTATTGTAAGAACACAGCACATAATATATGTAACATACCAAATATGTGTAAATCAACTGTTTATGTTATCAGTAAGGCTTCTGGTCAACGATAGGCTATTAGTAATTAAGTGTTGGGAAAGCCAAAAGTTACATGCAGATTTTTGACCGCACGGGGGCTTGGTGCCCCCAACCACCAAATTATTCAGGGGTCAACTGTATTTCTGTTGTTTAAGCCACACAGTCTTTGATATTTTATAATGGCAGCTGTGGAGGAAAGTTAAATATTATATTTGAACTCAATTGAACGTGGGCACAAACAATGGTCACCAAGTCTCGGAACAGGTTGTGTGAGCTCCTTGAGGCGTTTATCCAGCACTGTTTTGGAGAAATCTCTATTTCAATCTATTCTTATACGTTAGTTATTGAAAAACAATAGACACTCGCAAAAACGAGTTGACCTTTTTGTGTTCCTTGAGCCCAGTCATGAAGGGCCCTCATGACTGGGCCTCATGCCAAACAACTCATTACAAAAAGGGCTAGGGTCCCAGACTGCACGGAAGCTTCATGACACCTCTCCTTGTCTGTGCACGGACATGTGGCCAACTGAGGAGCCCAGGTTCCTTGTCTGTGCATGGACAAGTGGCCAACTCAGGAGCCCAGGAGATATATATATATCTGTTTTCCCTTCTCCCCTTCCCATTGCCATTTGCTTATTATATTAATTTGCTTATTCTATCATTTGCTTATTATATCTGCATTGCCATTTATTTGGGATAAAGCTTGTTTACCCTTAAAGGTATTGCATGTCTGTCTTTTCTTCTCCCCTCACACGTTTCTCACATAGAACAGTTTTGGCGTCACGAACAGGATTCGAAAGCAAAAGAAGCCATTTTTTGGCTGCAGGGTCTGGGCTGGGAGCTCAAGGTCTTCCCCTATCCCGGGATGGGAACTCCCCCAGTTTTCCTTCTTGGTGATTGAATGGTCCAGGGGAACTGGCCTTTGTGGTAATTGGGAATCTAAATTAGTTCAGTTTCAACCTTTGACTGCGTGAAGTGCTGCAGGAAATCCCAGTTGGTAAAGGGGACTCTGAGGGAATTCCCCAGCATGGATGGTACTTACTTACTGCTTATAAGTTAATGTGTCAAGATAGAGACTGGTTGCTTCAAGAGAAATGTAAGCTGGAAAAGGAAAATGCTAATCTGACTTTCAGACTGGCCCTGGCCCAATGCCAGACCTTTGTCTTGACTGATTAGGCTCAAAACTCTCAGCTTATTGCTGAAAAAAGCAGCTGTCTGAATGGCATGGTTAGGGTAAAACTGAAGAACTAGTCAGCCGGGGTTTGGAGCAGGTAAAAATCCATCTCCTATCTCAAGGCCAGGAAATTAACCCTTGTAAAATTCAAGGACCTGCACAAACCGTAAAATTCCTTGACATCCTATGGAATAAGGAAAACAGTCCATTTTAACAAAGGCTAAGGCTAAAATACTAGAATTTGCAACCTCTACCACTAAGAGGGCAGCCCAGAAATTTATTGCCTTGTTTGGATTCTGGAGACATCATAGTCCCACTTGGGTAACATTTTAGAACCTGTGCATGCAGTCACTAGAAAACGCTATGACTTTCACTGGGGAGAGAAAGAGAGCATGGCTTTTGAATAAGCTAAACAAGCAGTGCAACTGGTCCTAAATCTACGGGCCATAGGGGATGGGCCAGTAGAACTGCAACAACATGCTAATTAATTGGAGCCTTAGATAGAAACAAGATGGGAAGAGGGTACTTTTGTGGTTTGGATCTGGAAACTGCCAGAGACCAGCAAAGCTTATACTCCTTTCAAGAATTGACTGTTAGCTTGCTATTGGGCTTCACTGGAAATGGAGCACCTCTGCTTCAACCATGATGTCTTTTTGATTATGATTTGGGTCATGAGTTGCCCTAAAACTCACTGGTTCTGACGAAGGAAGTGGCGGGAGCAACCAGCTGGCTGAATTGGTAGCCGTCCTCCAAGCTATTCAGGAGGAGGCCAGAGGGATTTGTCACCTGTATACCAACTCTTGGTCAGTAGCAAATGGTCTGACTACCTGGATGCCCCAATGGCAACAAAACAAATGGTTAATTGGGAATAAAGAGATTTGGGGAAAACAATACTGGCACACTGAATACTGGTGCCCAATATTGAATACTGGCACACGCTACCATTACCACTGTTTTCCATGTTGATGCTCACGTGTCTCTGCTTTCTCTTAACAGACTATTTAATCAGCAGGCAGATCAACAGGCCAAAATTTCCACCGTAACTGCAAATTCGAATGTGGATACATGGATTACAACATGTTCAAGCCTTGCAATGAGAGGCATTATAATACATGGTGGTATAGTGGACAGTGATTACCGGGGAGAGTTAAAGGTCATTTTATACAATACCACTCTGGATTCCTTTGCTATAAAACTGCAGCTACGGGTTGCTTAATTGTTAGTGGTACCTTGTCAACCACTGAGGAAATACCTGCCCCAGTAGAAACAACATATAGAACTGGAGAATTCAGGTCCACCGGAGAGGACAACTTATAATCCTGGAGCCAAAATATGAGTACAGTGTCCATGAGATCCTGCCCCTAAGGCTGGTGACCTTGTAGCTATGGGAGCAGAAAATGAAGGCCTACTACAATTTCCTAAAGATGAAAAACAGTATTATGTTCCCCTCCATTTTTGTTATTACAGAGAATAACCTGTCTGCTAGTAATCAGTACCTGGGTCATCATGTCTGAGGCCGAGAATGAGTTCATCAACTGGGTAGCCACCGCTACTACAGAAGCCAACTGCAGTCAGTGCTGGCCATGTATCAAGTTGCCAGAGGCCGCCAGAAATGGGTTACCTTGGAGAATCGTCCTTGCTAATATTTCCGAATGGATATGTCAGTACCAATGGGGGTGGGATAATAACACTTGTAATCCAACCTGGACTTCTTTTAACCAAACAATCTACTTTATCCCAAGCCCAAATGAAGCACAGCACCTTTGTTACTTAAATTACACATTACAGCAATACAATTATAGGAGAACTCTTCCCGTTCTCTGGGGAGCCCTCTGGGTATGTGGATTCTAAGGGTGGTGATAGCTGCCCCCTCATTGGAGGGGAAGATGCACTTGGGGGTGGCCATTAATTTCATTCACCATCCAGGATGATCTTTCCCTCCCCAGTAATCTAAATGCTTGCAAACATCACTGGTTACGAATGCACCGGACCCTCTGGTGGTGGTACCCTATCACGGTATTCTCCCCTGCCGCCGGTACAATCCTGCTACGGAAGTAAATTAAAATATTAAGCTTACCTGTAAAATAAAGCTCTTAATGATAGTAGCACTGAACTTACGTTGTTATCAGATAAATTTGCTCAGCTGCGTACTGTTGAATTGAAAAGTTGAATGGCATTAGATATGCTTACCACGGCCCAATGAGGGGCTTGAGCTTTACTGCATACTGAATGTTATGTGGATATGCCCAACAATTCTCACAATATGACTCTCCTTGCAAAGCCATGGTGGGTGTGGTTTTTATTCGTTGTGCTTTAGATTCTCTTGTGTTTACCCTGTATCTATAATCTATATCAACTGTGCCTTTCCCGTGTACAGTGTAAGGATATTTTCCTACAATTGAGTATCAAATTGAGGCCGAATGTGGAGGAAAAGTTAAATATTATATTTGAATTCAATTGAACGTGGGCACAAACAATGGTCACCAAGTCCCGGAACAGGCTGGGTGAGCTCGTTGAGGCGTTCATCCAGCGCTGTTTCAGGGAAATCTCTATTTTAATCTATTCCTATACGTTAGTTATTGAAAAACAATAGTCAATCACAAAAACAAGTTGACTTTTTTGTGTTCCTTGAGCCCTGTCGTGAAGGACCCTCATGACTGGGCCTCATGTCAAACAACTCAGGGTCCCAGACTGCGCCGAAGCTTCATGAGAACTCTCCTTTTCTGTGCACGGACGAGTGGCCGACTCTGGAGCCCAGGCTGCTGCTTCCCGGTCTGGTGGTGAATCCTCTATAGTCTGGTGAGTGTGAAAATATATACATACATGTCTTTTCCCTTCTCCCCTTCCCATTGCAATTGGCTTATTATATTAATTTGTTTATTATATCATTTGTTTATTATATCTGCATTGCCATTTACTTGGGATAAAGCTTATTTACCCTTAAAAGTATTGTGTGTGTGTCTTGTCTTCTCCCCTCGTGTGTTTCCCACACTGAAGAGCAAGCCTGAGCAAACTACTACAAGGAATTCAATTTGTTTTATATTTAACATGTATTGAGTAGAGAGCACAAAGATTGAAGAGTCCCAGTCCTTGAGGAGCTAAAGGCTTACTGGGAACCCAAGAATATCTCTAAAATGGAATCCACAGAGAGAGAGAGATTTGGACTTTAAAAGCGGGTAATTTTCTCTTAGAGGAGTCCCCAAAATATATTTATTGGGTTGCCTTGGCTTAAAGATCTTTCTGATGAAATATAATTCAAGGTTATCTAGACTAGATAATCCTTTATGGGTGATGTTGATGAAAACATTCTGACACTCAGCAGTTGTTTAGACTAGATAATCTTTAAAAGTTCATGTAATTTTCACCTTTTATCTCTGCTCTTTGTACCTTAAGCTTTAAATGTATATTTTTAAATGCAATCATACATTGCTTAATAACGGGGATATGTTCTGAGAAACTCATCATGAGGCGATTTTGTCATTGTACAAACATCAGAATGTACTCACACAAACCTAGATGTTACAGCCTACTACACACCTAAACTGTGGTATAGCCTATTGGTTCCCGGCTACAAATCTGTACAGCATATTGCTGTACCGAATACTGTAGCAACTGGAACACAATGGGAAGTGTGTGTGTATCTAAGCAGATCTAAACATAGAAAAGGTACAGTAAAAATGTGGTATGTAAGATTAAAAATGGCGCACTTGTATAGAGTACCTACTGTGAATAGAGCTTGCGGGACTGAACTTGCTCTGGGTGAGTGGGTGGTGAGTGGTGAATGAATGTGAGCGCCTAGGACATTACCATATACTACTGTAGACTTTATAAACACTACACACTTAGGCTACACTAAATTTAATTGAACATGTTTTCTTTCTTCAACAATAAACCTTAGCTTATGGTAACATTTTTATTTTATGAACTTTTAAATTTTCGAAAGCTTTTTGACACTGATCGTAACACAACTTAAAACACAAACACATTGTACAGCTATACAAAAATATTTTCTCTTTATGCCCTCATTCTATAAGGTTTTTTTCTATTTCTAACTTTTGAAGTCTTTCTGTAACTTCCAAACATTTTTTGTTAAAAGCTTAGACAAACACAGAATTAGCCTAGGCCATGTCAGGATCATCAATATCATTGTCTTTCACCTCCAAATTTTCTCCCACTGGAAGGTCTTCGGGGGCAGTAACACTCATAGAGCTGTCATCTCCTAGGATAACAGTGTCCTCTTCTGGAATACCTCCTGAAAGACCTGCCTGAAGCTATTTTATGGTTAACTTAAGTTAAGCAGCAGAAGTACACTCTAAAATAATGGCAAATCATTATATTTGAATAATGGTAAATATATAAACCAAGATAGTTGTCATAATTATCAAGTATTATGTACTGTATGTAATTGTATGTGCTACACTTTTATACAACTAGCAGCCAGTAGGTTTGTTTACACCAGCATCACCACAAACATGTGAATAACGCATTATGCTACAGCACTACTGTATTAGTTCATTCTTGCACTGCTATAAAGAAATACCTGAGACTGAGTAATTTATAAAGAGAAAAGGTTTAATTGGCTCACAGTTCCACAGGCTGTACAGGAAGCATGGCTAGAGAGGCCTCAGGAAACTTACAATCATGGCAGAAGGTGAAGGAGAAGCAAGCAGGAGCTGGAATCATGGTCAGAGGAAGAAGAGAGCAAAGGGTGAGGCAATGCACACTTTTAAACAAGCAGATCGTGTGAGAGCTCATTCAGTATCCTGAGAGTAGCAAGGGGGAAATCCACGCTATGATCCAGTCACCTCCCCCCAGACCCCTTTTCCAACATTGAGGATGACAATCTGACATGAGATTTGGGTGAGGACGCAAATTCAAACCATATCAAGTACCATGGTTCTGACAGCACTAGGCAATAGGAAATTTTCAGCTCCATTATAATCTTATGGGACCACCTTCACATATGTGATACAGTCTTTCTGCTTCTCAGCTCAGCTAGGTTTGAGTTCTTGTCTCATGACCGGAAGAATTAGGCTCATGGACAGGGGACTGTGAGTGAAGTAAAGTTTATTAAGCAAAAGGAAAACTCTCATTGGAGAGGGGATACATTTGGGGAAGGGGGATTCCCCTACCCGAAGGCAGGAAAATCCCCCTGTGTGGCTGGGCCGGGGGCCTTTAATGGACTCAGAATGGGGAGTGCCTACTGATTGGTTTGTGAGTATGTAAAAAAGGTTAAAGCAAAGACACCACTCCAAGGTGGGCATGACAGTGTAGAAAACCAATTAGGAAAGAGTAGATATATGTAGAATAGGTGAAGGGAGGGGATCAATCAGAGGAAAGCATGCCAAACAGGAAGACAAGTTCTCAATCTGGTCTGAGGATTTAGCTTGCAACTTGGCTTTCAGGCTATAATCTGTCTTTGGCTTGGAGGTGGGGTTTCACCAGAAACCCTCCCCAATCTGCCTAGGTATTTGGCTGCCTCCTGTCACTATAATTTGCAGTCAGCTGTTGACTGAAACATTATGCAGGTCATAACTGTAGTTTTATTACAATTACAAAGAAGTTGCAAGGATAGTATAGAGACTTCCTATATACATACCTCCAGATTTCCCTTCTCTTTAAAAAAATTATGTATTTATTCTAGAAACAGGGCCTCACTCTGTCATCCAGGCTGGAGTACAGTGGCATAATCCCATCTAATTGTAGCCTTGAACTCCTGAGATCAAGCAGTCCTTCTGCCTTAGCCTCCTGAGTGGCTGGGACTACAGGCATGCACCACCATGCCTGAGCATTTTTTTCATTTTTAAATAAAGATTAGGTCTTGCTACATTGCCCAGGCTGGTCTCAAACTCCTGGCCTCAAGGCATTCTTCATGTTTTGGCTTCTTAAGAGTGCTGGGATTACAGGCATGAGCCACCATGCATGTCCCTTTTCCCTTTTATTAATATCTTGCATTTGTCACAACTAATGAACCAATATTCACTTGAGCTTTGGGACCTATTTATGGTAGAAAAAAAAATGCAACTTTATTTTGTTTTCAGTTTAATCACACTGATGTGTTTCCTTGCTTTGAAAGTAATCATCAAAAATAGAAATGCTGGATGGTTCTTTTAACAAGAAATTTGGTTGGGACTTTTAACTGATTAAAAATATTGCAAGGAAAAAGCAAAAACTTACCCCCTTGCCAAATGAGTGAAACAAAAGCTTTAAAGTCTTGAGAAATGTGAAATATTCCAAAATGGAGACTGTATAGGCAACAAAAGCTTTAAAATGTTAAGAAATGTTAGATATCTCAAAATGGAGACTGTGTAGGCTCTGATATATGAATTCTGATATATGTCTGAGACAGAAAAGTAAAATACAGCTGCTTCTGGAGCTCTATTATAAGAATGTAACTAGAATGAACTTATGTTAAAGCAGAAGGCAGAGAGTAGATCTACTCTTTTGTTGTTGTTAAAATACATAGCCTTAAAGGCAAAGCCAACATTTTATTTTGTTTTTTTTTTTTGCATTTAGGATAACAGATTTCTCCCATACTTTTTAATGTAGCTGAAATGTGGAGATTCTTCTGATTGACTTCAGAAGCTTCCTACACCATACTTTTGGGTTGCAGATGTTTGACCTTGAATAATTTTGGGGTTCCTGTGTGGACTCTAGTTCCCAGTGCTGCAGATTACTTAAGAGTTCATGTCTGTGCACTGGTTACCTGAGGTATCTTAGAGACCAGAGGTGCTTATTGCAGAAGCATAAGAGTAACTGACTCTTTCAATTAGCACTGTACTGGTTATGAATTAAAAATTTGCGGACTAAAAATCGTACAATGAAGGATGTAAAGAAAAAAGATATCATCATGCTATTTATCCCTTTTTCCTAGAAAATTAAATTATCCCTGAAAGAAGTAATTGGAAAAAAAAAAAAAAAGATCAGTTGTCTCTGGACAGGTCTTGGTGTGTTGACAATTTACTTTTTTATGACGGTTTATTCCCACCTAAAAAAAATCTAATTTGCGAAATTCCAAACTTTCCAAGAACACTATGAATGTCTTTCTTTTCCACCTGAAACTGCAACCCCAACAAGTAGATTTTGATGCGACTCTGTCTGTATCACGAAAGAACAAACAGAGTAACATTAGCTAAGCTTGTGCAACCCACACAGAAGGGGGAATGAAGGGGGAATGGTCTATTTAAATAGCAATGTCTTGTGGGCATTAGACTATGTGACACATGCTAAAAACAGTCAAATCTGCCCATTGTTGGAAACTGTTTCAGACATCGCTCCATTTGGCAGCCCTTCTCTTCCTGTGAAAAGGGAAGGCTGTCTCTATCATCCTCACTGGGTCGTAACAGAGATGATATCCATCCCTATCTGTCACAGCTGGACATGGTCAACATATTCACCAAGTTGGAGGACAAACAAGTTTTTAATTCCACACTGATCTGTATAGTACCTAATAAAAATGTGAGTAACCAAAGATATAGATGTATAATTGATGAAGATCTTTATGAACAATTACAAATAGTCTAAAAATATTAAAATTAGCACAGTGTACCACGTGCCAGAATTGACGTTCACATTTGTGAGGCAAGATAAGAATCAGTAGATCCCATTAAGCCAAGTCAAATAAATGAGGAGTCGTGCAATAAGAGGACAAAACATTACCCCAACCTCATCTAGGCCAAAGCTTCTTTAGTCCTTCTGAAGAGGAATGAGAAATTAACAGCTCCTGAAAATGTGCTGCATACATGTTTATTTACATTAACTATTGAGTCAATAATAAATATTTTGTTCTATATTCAAGGTTGAGTCCTTTGCAACTGGTTTTTGTGTTGTTTTTGACACCTCAAGTCACTGACTCCTTCAGCAGTGGTTTAAGAAACTATCTTAATTTTTTAATCACACATTGACCATGCAGCCAATTGTTGGCCTGTAGAGTGAACAAAACCAGGTAAATGGCCTTCGGTTCAGGTGCTACCAGAGCAAAGCATGCGTGTCAGAAACAGCCACACATTTCCCTGATTTCATTTGCCTCTGATCCATATTTTCTGAAGTGTGAGGTGCTGACCATCTGCATCAGAATTCCCACAGGGATTATTTAAAATACAGATTGGGACTGGATAAAGAAAATGTGGTACATATATAGCATGGAATACTACACAGCCATGAAAAAGAAGGAAATCAGTATTTTGCAGCAACATGGATGCTGCTGGAGGACGTTATCCTAAGCAAATGAATGCAGGAACAGAAAACCAAATAATACATGTTCTTATTTATAAATTGGAACTAAACATTGAGCACACATGGACATAAAGATGGGAACAATAGACACTGGGGATTACTAGATAAGGGAGTGTTGGGGTGGGTCAAGGATTGAAAAGCTACCTATTGGGTACTATACTCACTACCTGAATGACATGATCATTCATATCTCAAACTTCAGCATTACATAGTTTACCCAGGAAACAAACCTGCACATACATCCACTGAAGCTAAAATGAAATTTAAAAGAAAAAGTCATCAAAATGTTATTCCTATCAATAAAATACCAAAATATCATACACACACACACACGCACACACACACACATATATATTTCAGACTTTGGGATCCTTTCCAGACCTAATGAATCAGAAGCCCTGGAGGTGTTTCAGAATCTACATTTTAAAGATGTAGCTAGCTCCTTTGAATGAACAAACTAGAGATTGATAACTATTGCTTTAGATACTGCCAAGATAAGGGAGGAATTAATTCTGTATAGAAAGTCTATGGGAAACCATATTACTAGTTTGTTATTTTTCCTCTGTAACATTTCTGTTTGTGTCCATAGATGATTTTCTCTGGCAGATTTCATTTGGATGTTGAGAATATTTATAGCAAGTTTATGGAGATAGCTATCATTATATACCTGAGAATTCATATGAAAGAAATATGCTGTATATCTGTAGATGATTTTCAAATTACTCAAGCAATGTATAAAGCACTTATTTAAAAACTTAATAGAAATCATACAACTGAGACAAATCTATTTTGGCAATTCCACATTTCTTCAGATATCTAACAATGACCTACATATTTTCATAGCAAGTTATATGCAGTTTTGTAAATCATCAATGTAAATCAGGGCAATTAACTAGTTACTGAGTATCACTCCGCTGAGAGTCTAACAGAAAATATTCTCAATATGATTTCATTCTCACTGACATTGGTAATTCTGCTTTGGTAGCTGGGCCAGTACAGCAGCCAAGGAATCTTGATTTTTAATTCCCTGACTTACATGAAATAATCTTTCTCTACAAGGTAATCTTATCAAAATAATATTTGTATTTGAAATAATACCCAGAAGTGTTGTTGTTATTGTTTTAATTAGGAGAGATAGTAATTCAGCAAAACTAAGAACATTATATCTTTCAAATGTGGAGTAGTGATCAAGAGTATAGAATTGGAACTGGACAGCTTAGACTCAAAATTCTAGTTTCATCAGTGTCACCTTGACCAAAATACTTAACTTCTCTGTGCTTTGGTTTTCTTACCTGTAAAATGATAAAAATAATTGCACCTTTCTCATTGGGCTGATGTGATGATTACATAAGTTACATGTTTGAAAACAAAAATTATGTGTTTAAAGGTCACATAGTAAGTACTGAAGTGAAACCCTTTTATTATTATTAATCTGTTTAATAACCTGGCACGGGTATGTCTCAGGCCATTAATGTTTGTTTTCTATGTATTTCCCTATCCCTTTTTTTCCTCTCACTAGTATCTTAAGGGTTTTTTTCTTACTTCAGCCACACCAATGCTGAAAAAAATGTTCAAATAAATTATTGACTTAAATGTTAAACAGATTTTTGGGTCATGTTTTGTTTTGTTTTGCTTTGTCTGGTTTTTCTTTACTCATAGACCACAAGATCGAGGGCTTGGAGCTGGAGAAAGGGAAAATAAAAAGCAGACTGTGACTCTATAGGGAAAGAACTGAAAGATGACACTAGGAATTCTCAAAGTGAGAGGAAAAGGAAAGGCCCTTTTTCGGAAATGACCTCTGATAAACACACCCGCCAAAGTTACACCTGCCACTGTGTCTTCCATGGACAGACAAGCTCTACTTTAGCAGTCCTGGATACCTAGAAACTCCCTTTAACAGAGAGTGGGGAATCTCGTCATCTTGCATGGGAATGGGAGCTTGAAGGGAGAACCTCAGCCTTCCAGAAGGTTATATAAAACCAGTTGATAATTTCCCTAAGAATAGAGCAGTGGACAAACAATTGCTGTTGTAATCCAAATACATGAGTCTACCTACATAATGGAGAAATGCTAACTTACGAAAAGGTCAGGCTGGTGTTTGAATGGTTTTAATTTCCTTTTATAAAATTACAGGAATTATACAGTTACATTGATTAACTGTAATCAGCTTTGAGTCTAGCTAAAAAAAAAAAAAAAAAAAAAAAAAAAAGCCATCCCTTCTCAAATAATTCTTCCCTCCTGCATTTTTAATATCTCTCTCTCTCTCTCTCTCTCTCTCTCTCTCTCTCTCTCTCTCTCTCTTTTTCTGAGACAGGGTCTCACTTCATTACCCAGGCCGGAGTGCAGTGACATGATCTTGGATTACTGCAACCTCCACTTCCTGGGCTCAACTGATCCTCCTGCCTCAGCCTCCCAAGTGGCTGGGAGTACAGGCGCAAGCTGCCGGGCTCGGCTAATTTTGTATTTTTTGTAAAGATGGGGTTTCACCATGCTTCCCAGGCTGGTATTGAACTCTTGAGCTCAAGCAATCCACCTGCCTCGGCCTTCCAGAGTGCTAGGATTACAAGTGTGAGCCACTGCACCTGACCTAAATATCTCTCTTAAATGAATCATTTCCCTCTATCCCTTAAAAATAAACTTTTTAAAAAATTTTGAAAATTACTTCCTCTTGACAAAAGCTCCTCAATCTCATACACCAGCTTCCACGTCTCTCATAACTTATTTGTACTCTGAGCAACTAGTATACCACTCCTAGTTTTATATTTTCACTATTTATTCTCTCCTCTATTATCTATCTATCTATATCTATCTATCATAATATACTTATATAGTAATTAAGTATAGTATATTTGGAAAATTGCATTTCCCAGAATAACCAATAACTTACTGTACAGGTCTCTTTCAATCATTATCTTCTTTTTGACTTGTCTGAAGTATGTGACATCAATTCTGATATGGCTTGGCTCTGTGCTTCTGCCCAAATCTCATTTTGAATTGTAATCTCCATAATCTCCATGTATCGAGGGAGGGACCTGGTGGGAGGTGATTGGAACATGGGGGAAGTTCCCCCCTGCTTTTCTTGTGATAGTGAGTGCGTTCTCATGATATCTGATGGTTTTAAAAGTATTTGACAGTTCCTCCTACACACACACACACACACACACACACACACACACTCTCTCTCTCTCTCTCTCTCTCTAGCCTGCCGTCATGTAAGACATGTCTGCTTCCCCTTCCACCATGATTGTAAGTTGCCAGAGGCCTCCCCAGCCATGTGGAACTGTGAGTCAATTAAACCTCTTTCCTTTATAAATTACCCAGTCACAGGAATTTCTTTACATGAGTGTGAAAATTGACTAATACAAATCCCCTTGTCTATTTCCTTGAAATTAACCTCCTTTCATTTCTATAATATTATAATTATGCTAATGTTTCTTCTTCCTTTATAAGTTATTTCTGATATCTTAGAGGTCATCTTAGGCCTCAAGAAACTTCCAGTCTAATGCAAAGACTGACATTTTGGGCCAGCCACTCTGTGCACAAACCTCTTCTTCCCAGTGAGTTTTCCTCTTGCTGTACTCAATTATGTGTAAAGCACATAATGTACTATATGGACATGGTTGGGGAGAGGTAATTTGAATGAAAGAGTTAGGGAGGTTTTGTACAAGAGGTGATCCTTGGGATGGACATCCAAGGATGTAAAACTTCAGTAGGTAAGACTTGGAGAAAAGATATTCCACATTGAAGGGACTGCTTGAGCGGTGACACTAAATTAAAAAAAATACTGCATATTCTGGATAGTTCTGGTAAAATATGCAGGAGGATGAAATGAAAGATGTGACTATAGTACATTGTGAGGTTTGGGGTGCATGTAGATCATGGATGAATGCTTTGATTCCTGTACTTTTTTATGTAGGTGAGAAAGGGCCATCAACAATTTAGGGACAGAAGAGTCTCACTATTAAAGCTATATTTTGGAAACGGAACACAAGTATAACTGTGGAAAATATATTAGTGGCGAGGATATTTTAGTGATGGGGTATCTGTTTTTTTAATGTATATCATTCAGCGTCAATTATACATTATTCTCTTTTATTACTTATTTATCTTTTCTATTGCTAAATATTTACTTAGGTATTAACTTCTAAGATATTAAGCTCTCAGGCAGGGCAATCTTGTTTTCCTTTCCAGTATACTATTTCATACACAGAAGTTATTACTCTGACTTAAACATTATCATTATCATTATTGTTATTATATTAACTAACATGTATGGAACACTTAGCATGTGCCAGGCGCTGTGCAAAGTCAGTTATGTGCATTATGTCATTGAATCCTGAATAAGATGGTTCCCATTTTACACTTGTATAAACAGACACTTAGAGGACTTAGTCATTTTCTCTTAAGTCATATTATTGTCAAGCAGTGGAGCCAGGCTTCAAAACAAGTTTGTTTTTGTGACTGCAAAGATACTGACAACAGTGTGAAATAGACTCTCCTTAGTGGTCATGAATACTTTTGAATGATTGGATACACAAAAAATAGTGGATAAAAGAGTAAAGCTTTTTTTGGCTTGAGTTGATTCATATAAGCAAATTGAAATTATCCACTCATATTGGGATGATACCCTGTGTTTGAATTATACAAATATGTTTATCCAGTATTTTAAGATAAGAAAGGTAATAATAATGGTATAAGGCATTATTTAAATAAATAAACATCATTAAAGAACCTTGTAGTAACCAATGTGTGTGCTCTATTCAGATTGCTCTCATGCCTTTTAACTGTTCCTGTGTGTCCTCAGACTTTAACATTCTTTTGTTCATGTCATTCATAAACTATAGCAATTGTTTTGAAGGACTTTCTTCAGCCTACTGGAGCCTTTGACTGAACGCATGGGAATTTCCATCCTCCTGGTGTGACCTTTAGCCCATGACTATATGGGAATTTGAAAGCCCAGCTCTCTTCACACAAATTAGTACAACTCTGAGATGTAACTTACTCTCCAGAGTTCCCCTGTGGGATCAGGCTGAGGTTATCCTGTGTGGGAAAGGCTTGAGGTCACACTCTTATCTGGCTTCCTCACCTTCACTTTCCTGCTTACTTCACACTTTCATTAGGATCACTAATAAGCATTTACTTGATAAATCACTTGTCTATGAAACTTCATCTCAGGGTCTGCTTCTGGGAAAACTGATGTAGAAAAAATTATATACCAAGGCCTAATGGGTGAGCTCATTTTTTCCTCTTAAATAAACATTAGTTTTTTTCAATATTTAACATGCCATGTGCACCTTCCTACTTTGTTTTGGGTGAAAAAAAAAATCAGCAACTAACGTTACATGCAGGGTTATGCTTAAATGCCCTCTGTTGTCATATAAGCTTTCATGAGTTATTATTTGACCTGTAATAGTTTTTGTAGCAAGTCATACAGAAAAATTTTCTGGGTGTATTCATATATAAAAGTATACCATATATGTTTATTATATAAAAACTAAAAATTGCTTTAAAAATTCCACTAGCAAATTTCTGGGAGTTTGAAATACTGTTCTTAAGTCATATTCTAAATATAGTAAATGTGTTTTTGTCATGCGAGTACTTTTTGAATTCATATGGTTCAGATAATTCTATTTCTCCCAATATTATGAGCAAAACATTGATATGTTTTCTTCCTTTATTTCCCAAACTGAGCATTTTCTTTCTTCCAACAGGACTGTAGACCAGCAAATCATTCCAAATTTAGCACAGGGAAACATCTCATGTTTAAATCATAAGTGTTTTTATGGGTTTTGTGCCTTTTGCCAACTTCATCCTCCACTTGGTTTCAGATAACATTCTGAATGACGGCAGTTATTTCTGTATTGAGACTGGTGATGATGAGAAATTCTCACAATTGGCTAGGCCTGATATACATCTTGTATTCTTTAAGTGGAAATCAATGGTCCTCAGGTCTTGAAAACTACTTGACCCCCTTTGCTTCCACCCACTTTCCTTAAATTGTAAGCAATTAATGTGACCCCATCAGCATCCTAATCCTTCTCATGTCACTGAGTACCACTCACATGGAATGGAGCTACCAAACCTAGACATTCTCCTTAAACTTGCAGAAGAAACAGACATGAGGAGAAATTTTAGTTTAAGAGAAGATATATGTTCATTCTTAGTCCTTTTCCAATACAAAATACTAGCTACTTCCTGTGTCTTGGAAGCTACATTTTAAATCCTGATTAAGGTATGTCCTAAAGCTTCGGAGTAGAGTAGATGCTCTTTTCTTAGGTTGTTATGCAAAATGATGGCCCATTGTTTCGGATCGAGCCTCTGCACTAGGCCCCAAGAGACCAGACAAACCAAACTGGAGTTACTCATGCTAAATGCCACATCAATAAATTGAAACTTTAAGCAAACATATAGATTCCCAAACAGACTGTTTATTTTCCCTGAAAACGGAAGATTTCAGTCTACCTGAGCCAGAATAACAAGGAAGTCCCCTCTGCATTAACCCTTACCAAAAAAAAGGAACTTGAAGTAACCTGATGTTAACTAATCAGTTTTTTCTATGGTTGTTTTCTTGTTCCCACCTTATAAATCCCACTTTTCTGCCATTTCCCAGTGGGATCCCTTACTCTGTTTTGTAGAATGGAGAGTGCTGTGATCCATGCATCGCAAATAAAGTCAATTAGTTCTGAAACTAAATTTGTTGTAACTTTGTCTTTTGACAAGGGGTTAGCTGGCCTCCCCTCACAGGAGGGCAGGGTGTGGTAATTCAGGGAAACAAGCATAAGGTAGGAGAAGCAGATGAGAGGAGCAGCTAAAAGATGTAGGGCTAGTACCCAACAATGACCAAGGAGAAATCCTGAGATGAAACTCTACCATCAAGTTCCATGACCCATTGGATGCTGGACAGGAGAGACAAAAATTAAAGGGCAGGAATTGATTAAGGCTAGGAATGGATGGAAAGGTGAAGGAAATAGCAGGAATGAGGCAAGAAGTTTTGGCACATTTATAGCATTGTGAACTGACCTGGAAAGGCTGTCTCATTATGCTTTGATAGTTTCGTCCCTGTTAACACTGTAGGATCAGAAAAACAAGTAACATATTAAAAATCCTCTTATGTAATAGTTAAGAGTGATTCACTCTATAATTGAGGGGCACAGCAGTAGGCAGTGGGGTTATAACTAATAATAATGATCGTAATCATCATTGTGATGATAATAGTAATAAAAATAGCTCACACTTACATGGGGCTTACTTGTATGATGTATATTTTGTAGTGGATATTTTTCTAACAGCTTTACATATATTAACTCCTTAAAATTACCCTATGAGGCATTACCATTATAATTCCAGTTGTATAGATAATGAATCAGAAGCACAAAAAGGTGAATTGCTTTGCTTGAGGTCACTTAGCAGGTAAGTGGTGGAGCTAGGATTCAAACCTCAGGAAGTCTGGCTGCAGGTCTGTAATAGACTGCCTGCCAATACCGACATTTAGATGAAGAGGCAGGAAATGTACATAACCATATGTATTAGCCTGTTCTCACGCTGCTAATAAAGACATACCTGAGACTGGGTAATTTATAAAGGAAAGAAGTTTAATGGACTCACAGTTCCACATGGCTTGGGAGGCCTCACAATCACGGTGGAAGGAGAATCAGGGGCAATGTCATGTCTTACATGGCGGCAGGCAAGAGAGCATGTGCAGGGGAATTCCCTTTTATAAAACCATCAGATCTCGTGAGACTTCTCACTATCATGAGAACAGCATGGAAAAGACCTGCCCCCATGATTCAGTTGCCTCCCCCTGGGTCCCTCTCATGCACATGGGAATTATGGGAGCTACAATTCAAGATGTGTTTTGGGTGGGGACACAGCCCAACCATGTCACCATGGAAACAGCCATATAAGTCACTTTGCCATAAACACTGAATTAGTGCAATACACAGTAGATGCCTCAGAGGCATGCAGGTGGGAAGAATGTTGTGGGTGGTTATTTAAAAAGATGATGAGTCTTTAATGATTCAAAAATCAAACTCAACTTCCAAAGAGAAAGGTATTCATTGGTGTTGTATCGGAAAACTCGGGAGTTCATCTTCTGGCATGGATGTGTCTCAGGATTCAAATTACGTTATCAAGAGTGTTTCTCCTGTCTTATCCTGAATTTTCTTTCTTCTTTTGCTTAATTGTCATACGTGTTTTCCTCATCTGGGCCTCCTAGCAGCTTCCGAATTATGTTCTGCCAGTTTGTCACCACCAGTAAGGAACTTCTCCTACCCCACGTTTCCAGCAATTGCTCCAGGACTGACGCTTATTGATTATAATGCCCACAGCTATAAAGACATGTTTACCTCAGAGCCAACTACTGTGTGTTGGCCTGGGCTACATGCCCGGGTCACTTAGGCATCCCATGCCTCAGAAATGTGTCTCTCCTAAAATTATACAAATTAAAAGCATAGGAGAGGCAGTTTCCCAAAAGAAAATCTAAGTGCAGTGGCTGGAGAAAGAGAAGAAGATGGACTTCCAGAATTGTGAGAAATAAATGTGTAAGCCACCCAGTCTACAGTAATTTGTAATAGCAGCTCAAACTGACTGAGATACCATCATATTTCTCTACTCTGGAGCCTTGCTCCAGTAATAATTTTTTTCCATTGCACCTTAATTCTCTCTATGCATGTCATCTCTTCAGCCTAAAAATGTGCTCCTGTGTTTCCATACCTCTTTTTCTTTCCTTTTCTTTACTCTGGGACTTTATTCTTTTTTAATGACTGACTCTACCACATCACCCCTAATACTTTGCACTTGGGCTGAAGCTACAAGATGAGGCAAATAAAAGAGAAGGGTGGAATTAAGGGCATTGATATTAATGAAAATAATATGATAAATAAAATGATAGGCCCTTCCCACTTACAAATTTAAGTGCTGAACTGCAAATAAACATTAAATCATGATTAAGCAGGGGTTTACCTGAGGAATTCAAATATGTGTAATAACAGAAATTCATTTCACTAATGGATTAAAGGAGAAAAATCACATTAACTGAATAGGTGCAGAAAATGCATTTGATGGTATCCAATTTCCATTTATTATAAAAATTCTGAATAACTCTAAATAAATTGAAAATGACTTAATTGATAAAAGGCTATGACAAAGAATACTTAATGCCACTTAATAATACAGGAGTCTCTACTCCCACCTTGTATTATCTGCCTCATGGTATCGGAGATCCTGATACAATGCAATCAGCTAACAACAACAAAAAAAACCATATTAATCAGAATGCAGTTCGTAAAACTCAAGCATTATACTTGTTTAAGAATCACAGGAATTTGTGTCTTGCTTATGCTAAATGATCTACATGATTGGCAGAAGGTCTGGGCTCATTATCACTCAGGTGAGGATGGAATAACAATAATCTTAAACATGCCAGTCATTGTATCTAGGGGAAATAACAGCTTAGGTAGATGTAGCATCTACAATTAAATACTCAAAACTTCATTGTTCAGAAATAGTCATGTAGCCCCACTGAGGAGAAGGGCAGCTACAAGTAAAATCCTTACACAGATCAAGAAGGGGGAAGATACGAAAATATTGATGGATAGTACTAATCGCTATTGCAGAGGGCTATCAATTGGAAAGGAAGACAACATATAAAACTGTCCTTCTTTGCAGACACAAATTATTATTATTATTATTATATTGATAAGATCTTGTAGCAATGTTGCTGAATACATGATCATTTTACAAAACAGAGAAATATGATACGTCATGGATAGTGCTCCTATCCATTCCTCCTCTCCTATTATGGGTGAAATATATGTTCTCCTTGCCACTTCAGAACCAGATTCTGTTTCCTCTCACTTGTTCAAACATAATGCAATCTCTCCTTCCTCTTGTGTACCATCCATTCTCCCTTCATTCTTGAATATTTCCCATTAGCACTCAAATATTTAAAGATCTTAAGAATTATTATTCTCATATCCTAAGAATAATCCTCTATTGATTACACATCTACCTTCAGCTCCCATTCCATTTTGTTGTCATTCTTTTTTTAAATATATTTCCCTTTTTTATAGATACTTTAAGTTCTGAGATACATGTGCAGAACATGCAGGTTTGTTACATAGGTATACACATGCCATGGTGGTTTCCTGCACCCATCAACTGGTCATCTACATTAGGTATTTCTCCTAATGCTATCCCCTAGCACTCCACCCCCCAAAAGGCCCCAGTGTGTGATGTTCCCCTCCCTGTGTCCATGTGTTCTCGTTGTTCAGCTCCCACTTATGAGTGAGAACATGCGGTGTTTGGTTTTCTGTTCCTGTGTTAGTTTGCTGAGAATGATGGTTTCCAGCTTCATCCATATCCCTGCAAAGGACATGAACTCATCCTTTTTTATGGCTGCCTAGTGTTCCATGGTGCATATGTGCCACATTTTCTTTCTCCAGTCTATCATTGATGGGCATTTGGGTTGGTTCCAAGTCTTTGCTATTGTTAACAGTGCTGCAATAAACATACGTGTGCATGTGTTTTTATAGCGGAATGATTTTCAATCCTTTGGGTATGTACCCAGTAATGGGATTGCTGGGTCAAATGATATTTCTGTTTCTGGATCCTTGGGGAATCGCCACACGGTCTTCCACAATGGTTGGACTAATTTACACTCCCACTAACAGTGTAAAAGTGTCAATATTTCTCCATAGCCTTGTCAGCATCTGTTGTTTCTTGACTTTTTAATTATCTCCATTCTAACTGGTGTGAGATGGTATCTCATTGTGGTTTTGATCTGCATTTCTCTAATGACCAGTGATGATGAGCTTTTTTTCATATGTTTGTTGGCTGCATGAATGTCTTCTTTTGAGAAGTGCCTGTTCATATCCTTCGCCCACTTTTTGATGAGGTTGTTTTTTCTTGTAAATTTGTTTAAGTTCTTTGTAGATTCTGGATATTAGCCCTTTGTCAGATGGATAGATTGCAAAAATTTTCTCCCATTTTGTAGGTTGCCTGTTTACTCTGATGATTTTTTTTTTTTTTTTGATAGAATCTCACTCTGTCTCCCAGGCTAGAGGGCAGTGCGGCAGTGTCAGCTCACTGCAACCTCTGCCTCCCGGGCTCTTCTTCTGCTTCAGTCTCCCAAGTAGTTGAGACTACAGGCGCACACCACTGCACCTGGCTAGTTTTTTGGCAAAAATCCCAAACATAATACAATATTATTAACTATAGTCCTCATGTTCTACATTGGATCTCTAGATTTGTTCTTTCTACATATCTACTACTTTGTATCCAATCAAATATACAGAAAATAAAACAGTGGTTACCTTTCTTTCTCTCTTGAGCCCATAGTCTTATATTTTTCCCACATAAACCACCAATTTTTTCAACAATGTCAATTCAAAAAGTCCTTCATTTCCTCCACTGGTTTGTGGTACAACTTTTATCATTTAATAAGGACTAAATTCTTGGCTCCATTGTATTTTACTAGCCCTTTGAATTAGTTTATTCTATTATTCAATAATTCACTTGAAAAATATTTGCTGAGCACTTACTATAACCTAGAATTATATTTGCTGGAGAAATAGAAAAAAAATCCTGACTGTAAAAGTGTTGTATACATTTTGCTTCATCGAATCCTCTAAACAACCTTATGAGATACTAATTGCTGCTGTTAGTCCCCCATCTTATCAGTGAAGAAACCATGACACAGGCAGCTTATGTAACCTACCCAATGGTCATGCAGCTGCCAAATGATTAAAGTGACTAAGGTGGGATTCAATTCTAGTTAGTCAGATTCCGGGGCCTGTGCTCTTATGCACTGCACTGCACTGCACTGCACTGACTCTGAACCAAATGAGCAACCACTGGAGGAGTCCATGATTGACTAAGACATTGACCCAGATATTAGAAGGTTTACTACCCTGTTGTGCTGACATTAGGCAACAAGTAGACAAGAGTAGCAGAAAGGAGACAAATTAAAGACTATTTCAATTGTTCAAACAAGAGATGATGGTGATTTGAGTTAGCTAGCAGCAATGGAAGAGACGTGGAGTAAAAACTCTGGGTTCTGAAGTCAGTTATGGCTGAAGACTTGAGGACTACTGAGAAGACTTCTGCCATTTAGTGCAAATCATCATATCAGGAAAGAAGGAACTGGCATCTGCAGAATCTCTTAGAGTGGAATTCCTTCAGAAATGTAGGTGAGGTGTACGGATTCACAGGAGATCACATTTAGGGTCAGAAAAAAAGGAAAGTGTAGAAGAAAAATGCTGTTTATACCTAAGTAACTAAAAGGGGCAACAATTTGCAAATCTTTGTAAACTACCGTTTCTAAAACTGCCATCATGATGTCTTAGATTTTTTTGTGTCAGACATTAACCACAGTCTTTAGTCTTTGTCTTTCTTAAAATATAGCTACTATTGCTTGAGCTGTTACTATGTACTGTGAAACATAAGCTGATAGCTACATCTTCTGTTCATATTTCAATCAAACTAGTGTAAACCGTTCCTAGATTGCTTGGTATACCCATCAGAAAATGTCTTTGCCAGTCTGATCTGTGATTTAACTTGTGTTTAAACATTTAAATCTCCAATTTCATAGGCAGTTCTCCAATTATAAACCAATTTTATTTAAAAAACTATTTTGTGACCTTATTGTTTGGAAAGGAGAATGTCTTTTCGCATAAAAAGAATATTATAAATGGTTGTAGTTTTCCAGGCCAATCCACTTTCCTGGGC
Organism: Macaca thibetana thibetana; assembly: GCF_024542745.1. Classification (NCBI taxonomy): domain Eukaryota; kingdom Metazoa; phylum Chordata; class Mammalia; order Primates; family Cercopithecidae; genus Macaca; species Macaca thibetana. Next base: position 164,610,659 of record NC_065582.1, read on the forward strand.
ACTGGGCCCACCCTAAGCAAAATTTTGAAAAGTCTGACATTTATTCTTGGCAGTTTCCCTGTAATAGTTGTAGGTTGTTCTTCATATGCCTGGCATTCCTACACACAAGCACACACCTGCACACAAGGAAATTATGCTGATTTTTAAAGGAAAGAGATAATGGGGAGGAATTGCAGGCAAAGCAGTGAATAGGGATCTATTGCTTCCATAACCTAGTGGATCTCCCTCCTGTGTGGGTGTCAAAATCATCTCTACATGTTCTTCAGAGGAGGAAATCAGAATGCCTACAGGTAGGGTACAGGTGCAGAAGTTACTTACACAGGTGATTCTGCTGCACAGCAGCAATGCAAACCAGCACCATGGTGATTCAAATTTGCTATTCTTTCTTGAGCCCACTTGTGATATAAACCAATGCTGCAGGAACATTAGGCAACACCAGGCATCCTTTGCTGTAAAAAGTGAATTTTAGGTGGAAAGGTGACTTAGTGCCTACAGGTGACTTGAAGATCCTTGCTAGTTGGTGGAGTTTATCTCATGCCCAGTTGGACAATCCCTTATCTTATGATGAAGCCTTACCTGGATCTATATAACTATGAGAGTCTCATGGAAATAATAGATCTCCTTTTGTTTTTATAATGGATGAATAGAATTTTTACTTTTGCTTTCAACAAACATAATAAAAGAAAAGTCAAACCACATTGTCTGAAGGGAGAAGCAGCAGGTCAAATCCCGAAGCATTTCCGTTGGCAGCCAGGCTGCAATTAGTTCATTCATTTCATCCACAAATGCTTCCTGGGAGTCTGCACTGACCCAGGCACTTCTCTAGGCTCTGGAGCTATAGAGGCAAACAAAACAGATAGAAGTCCCCACTTCAGTGATGGGGACAGAAAGGAAGTAAGCAAAATGTGTAAAATGTATGTGAGATGACAATAAGTGATTAAAGAAATAAGTAAGTTAGAAAAGAGGCCTAGGCGGCCGTAGTGGCTCACGCCTGTAATCCCAGCACTTTGGGAGGTCGAGGCAGGGGGATCATGAAGTCAGAAGATCAAGACCATCCTAGCCAACATGGTGAAACTCTGTCTCTACTAAAAATACAAAAATTAGCTGAGCGTGGTGGCACATGCCTGTAATCCCAGCTGCTTGGGAGGCTGAGGCAGGAGAATCTCTTGAACCGGGGAGTCGGAGGTTGCAGTGAGCCGAGATCGTGCCACTTGACAGCATGAGACTCTGTCTAAGAAAGAAAGAGAGAGAGAGAGAGAAAGAGAGAAAGAAAGAAAAGAAAGAAAGAAGGAAGGAAGGGAGGGAGGGAGGGAGGAAGGGAGGAAGGGAGAGGAGGCCTAGGGAATTTCCATAGGTGGGCATGGGGTGGGAAGACCTCATGAGAAGGTGATAAAGACTTGACAAGGAGAGTATGTGCCATTTGGAGAAGCAGGTGACATGTTTGGGGCAGTGGAGAAATGGTAGAGATAAATAGCCTGGGTGGAGTGAGGGAAGGAGAATGTGAATAGAAATAACAAGAAATGGGAAATAAGATTTGTTTGATGTAATAAAAAATTGAAAACCCTTTAGAGACAAAGAAAGGATACAATGTTCCCTCTCTCAATAACCTCCTTGGGTCTTAGAGGCTTCTCATCAAGACTAAAATTGTCTAGGTTCTTATTTTCCCACATCCCCAAATAAGGTAACATAATAGTCTTACCCATGACTTCTCCAACTTCCTTCCTCAAATTGCTCATATTCCCTGGTTGTTTTCTTCTCTCCCCTCTTAAACAACATCCCATGCTTCCATGAAGATGAAAGTAGCAGTGTGTTAGGGAAAACCAATCTAATCTAGCTCTCCCTAAGGTGCTGGCCAGTAAGAAGAAATCTCTAACTGAAATAACATCGAGTCCTGGGAGGAACAAAGCTTCTGAACTGGCTCTAAGGTCAGAGGCCTTGGTTGTGTTTTTTTTTTTTCTTCATATTATTTTTCCTTCCTTACTCTGAAACTCACAGTCTCAAGTGTCAGGACCTCTTCTTGTTGGTTCTTTGGAAGTGATGGTTCACGTCCTTCAGTGGGAAGGGCCAAACATGACTGGCCCTTGGACAGAAACCTCCTCTGTGAGTTGGCATTTGTGGTTTGTTATCTGCATCACTTGTTAAACTGAAGACACCCCCTCAGTGACCTCATGAGCCCAGCATGGCCTTCTGGAAGAAAGCGTCACAGAATGCCCTGAGCCTTTGCTGGTATGGCAAAGTGACTCACGGAGCATGAGGTGGAGGAAGCAGCTGGAGAGAAAAGCAGAAGAGGATAAATTAGTCCATGAAACAGCAGGCCCTGACTTCCAGAGGAGCTGCTGTTCCTGCATGCTGCTTTGAAGTGAAAGAAAGCAAGCAGGCTAAAGTCAAATGGCTCAAAGGGAGTGAGAGGCGAGAGAAGAAACATTCTCAGAGCTCCATCAGCGCCAAAATAGGTTTTAATTCAGGATGACCCAAAGTCTAAAAGATCAGACACATACACACATTATATCTATCTGTCTGTCTATCTATCTGTCTATCTATCTATCTATCTCTCTCTCTCTCTCTCTCTCTCTCTCTCTATCTATCTATTCTATCTATCTATCTATCTATCTATCTATCTATCTATCTATCTATCACCTATCTATCTCTATCATCTTTCTATCTATCAATTTATCTCGCAAAAGGAAAAGTCGACCCACATTGTCTAGAAGGAGCAGATGTCTCCTCTGGCATCCAGGCTGTAATTAAGAGATAATTAAGAGATTCATTTACTCTCTCAAAAGGTATTTATTGTCTGCTCTGTGTCATAAATCACACTGTCTCACACACACACACACATACACACACAGACACCCTACGAGGATACTTGTCACGTTTCATTGGAATTTCAGAGGAATACACACCCACAGATGCACAAAGCCCCAAGGTCACTCCCAAGACCCAAGTGAAAATTTAAAGTTTTAACTAATTTGGGTTTTTAACTCAAGGTTTCCAGTACAGGTTGACTGCAGGACTTCCAGGACACTGCAAAAAAAGGTAAGACTGAAACAGTCAACACCAGGGCCTGGGGCAGCACTGAAGAATGAATATACCCCACGGCCTCATCTTCAAGAAGCTGTTGTGAATTGTTAGCAGGAAAAAAAAAAATACATTTTTAGAGAAATGACACGGCAAAAGAAAAGGACTTTGGGTCTCTTGGAGTGGCAATTTGTGGAAAGATAAATAAATGACAGATAAAGGCCAGTTAGGAAAGCCTGCCAATGTAGGTTCCCCTGTGCCGTCCATACCTGGGAAGGGTCTCAAGTTGTCTTCAGTGGTTAAACTTTGTTCTCCCGGGTAGAGTCGGCGTGTGGGGTGGGATACCTTTTGTCTTTGTAAATTTATGTCCTGCTTTTAGGCAAGTAGGAAGGGCCGAGAGCTTTTCTGAATCTGCCTCTTTTCAATTACCTTCACCTCAAAACTATTCTATGCAAAACCGGCATATTTTAGGGTGACATATTGTGGTTTCCCATATGAACTAAAGTAATTTGAGGAAAATGTATGAAATGTATGGAGATATTTTTGATAATGTGATAGAATTTGTAAGATCATAGAATAACATTCAATAGTAGTTTGCATTGTCCTTAAAGACTATTTTACATAAACACTTTAAATTTGGATTGTTCACAATAATGAATAAGAGATTTACGATACAAAATTTGGTTTGATTGATTTCCATAATATTCCCCCCCTCCCCGGCTCAATTCCCTTTTATATACCAGTTAAATAGCATTGTGAGGTTAATAGAATGTTTTAAGTAGATGAACTTAGAGGTGTGTCTACACACAATAAAGTCTTTGAATAGATTCCTATGTAGTAAATGAATGAAGCAAAGAAAAAAATTTGGATTAGAATAGTTTTTTAAACCAAAGTCAGCAAAATTGAGAAAATGAAAAGAGAAAGGAAAAAGTTGCTTAAATTGTGAAATTAAAAAGACATGGATATATAGCAAAAATAAAGTGCATGTTCTTAGCTGTGGCAGATTCGGACTTAAAAATAATACCAAGAGAAAAAAAACAGTGCATCTTACTATACATTTGGAGTTGACATTAGTTTTATAATTTGGTAAGGTTCAGTATATGGTGTGTATTTTGGCTAATCATTTATTCCTGTGGTAGAATACTGCAGCAAATTAGTTATCCGTTTTAAAAAATGATCGCCTCAAGATTTGAGGGAAATTAAAATGCTATTTGGTAAAGTCCTGAAGGAGGAAACAAGTTGACCTCAAAATATAATTAACTGAAACAACAACAAACACGAGGTAATTAATTTTTTTTTTTTTTTCTGCTGTAGCTTTAGTTATCCTGGTATAGAGAAATACAAGTTGCTACTGCCAATCTTTCAAAAACATAAATATTAGAAAACTATTGATTAGTCTTTTTAGAACTGTTTACCCAATTTATCTTCCCTCTAGTTTTTCCTGCCACTAGATTACCCTTCCAAAAAACACCAGTTGACAGTGAACTCTGCCTGCTCCAAAACCTGCAACAGTTTTGTCTAATGCAGCATTTCCCAAAGTGTATACTCTATGGTACAGTAGTATTCCACAAGATGCTAAGAGATGTTTCTTTCAAAAAGGGCATTGTGATTTCATAGTATTGAGAACTGGTAAATTAAATGGATTTATTACTGCAGGATTTGTTGATGTTTTAAAATTATTAAAAACATAAAAATGTCACAAAAAGAGTTATAATATGCAGTATTTTCTACATTATTTGGCCACAAAACACTTTTACTCTTTTATGCTTTTTTTTTTTTTTTTTTTTTTTTTTTTTTTTGAGAAACGGAGTCTCGCTCTGTTGCCCAGGCTGGAGTGCAGTGGCGCGATCTCGGCTCACTGCAAGCTCCGCCTCTCGGGTTCACGCCCTTCTCCTGCCTCAGCCTCCCGAGTAGCGAGTAGCTGGGACTACAGGCACCTGCCACCGCACCCGGCTAATTTTTTTGTATTTTTAGTAAAGAAGGGCTTTCACCGTGGTCTGGATCTCGTGACCTCGTGATCCACCCGCCTCGGCCTCCCAAAGTGCTGGGATTACAGGCGTGAACTACCGCCCCCGGCCTCGTTTGTACTTTTAAACCTCATAAGACATTAGTTAGCATTCTACAGAAGAGTTTTGAAATAAGGAACAAAGAATAAAAATAATAAATTCAAAGCTTCTAAGTCTGATATTTAGAGAGAGCTCTCCAAGATTCAACCTTACTTTTGCCTTCAAATACTTTTTTTCTAAGGTAAGCAACTTTTACTCATTTATTAAACATATTTTTAAAAATATCTACTAAATGCCAGGCACTGTTCTTGGTGCTGGAATTTCAGAATCAACAAAAATAGAGATAGTCTTGGCCCTAATGAAGTTTAAAATACAGTGGAGAAGAGACATTGCACCATAGTCACACACATTAGTATATACTTGTAATTGTGACATAGTTATTGTGATAGACTGCTAGTTATTTCCAATGTCCATTCTTCTCTCCTTTGTAATAAAACCTTGACTTAAGAAAATCTGGGAAAAAGGCCCCCAAGAATAGTAACCATATTTCTCAGTCTCTATTATAGCAAGGTGTGAGCAAATGAGTAAGATCTGGCTAAGAAGACATGAATAAAAGAGCTCTCTGCACTTTCTGCATCATTTTTTTCCTGTAAAGCTAAAACTGCTCTGAAAAACAGTCTATTAAAAGAAGAAAGAAAGATGGCGCAGCTTCCGGTTGTTAAGAGTGTGGCGGTGGCAGTGAACTGTTCTGGACCATGTGGAATGGACAATATTCTAGAACTGGAGGAAAAACAAGCAGAAAGGAGCTCTGGCCTCTGCTGGCTTAGCAGTTAGGAATTTTATATGCGAGACAAAGATAAAGTGGTATCTTGTTTAGGCCATTGTTATTTTGGATCTCTGTGACTACAGCCAAACTACTGGCCCCCTTATTCAGAATTCCACACTTTGGAGTCCTGGATTTAACAGAACCTAAAAATGTGATATTGGCTTAGCAACTGGTGGTGAGCAGCAGGGACTCAGATGTGCAGGTTGGAAAGCTGGCGCCTCTTGTTCTATGTGTATGCTGCGGTCAAACAGTAACTTTTTTACTAGTGATGCCTCTGAAAACTGATCACATGCTGACTAAGCCTTTAGCTTTAGGGTAAAAGAAAATATTCAGAATGTTGGTATGTTTTCTCATTGCTTTTTTGCTATTGTTGTTTTCTGACAGTTTACATTTTTTCTTTTACTTTTTTAATATATTTTTTATTATACTTTAAGTTCTAGGGTACATGTGCACAACGTGCAGGTTTGTTACGTATGTATACATGTGCCATGTTGGTGTGCTGCACCCATTCACTCGTCATTTACATCTATCTCCTAATGCTATCCCTCCCCGCTCCCGCCGCCCTACAACAGGCCCCAGTGTGGGATGTTCCCTTTCCTGACAAATAATAATTGCATATATATGTTTAATTTCTTGTTGCTTTTTTCAGCCAAGTCCTACTTAAAAGATGAACTGAGGCCAGAGCTAGCCAATCTGCAATCAGAGAAGGAAGGGAACATAACTCTGCCCACCAGGCTGTCTTTCCACAGACTAAAATGTTAAATGACAGAGAATTAAGTCATTTGGGGTGCGATAGAATTCTGCACTCCACACATGGAATCAGTTAACATGTGGCTCCAAAGAGGCAACTTAGCAAGACTATGTCTCAAACCTTTTCCCCAAACCTCCTGCTGTGATCTCTGGCAGACAATATGAGGCAGCCCTATAGCAAAAATCAGATTTAGGATGCTACCTTCTCACCCAATCTAGTTTTTCGCATGGCCTTTTGGTACCCACGTGAAAAGCTAGGGGTTAAGAGAACAGGTAGACCAGTTAATCAGAGGTAAGAGTTTACATCTAAATGTAATAATAGACCATCTTATCCATTTGAAGTCCAATTATTCTGTTTTTCTCTTCTTAGTAGGTAGTTATTGCTAACTTTTTTCGGCTTTTGGGAGTTTGGGGTTGTCTCTCATCCCTTCCCTCCATCACGCTCATGTGTTTTCGTAGTTTGCATAATCACCTGTTTCAATGACACCCCGATGGCCAGGCTAGCCTTCTTACCTAAGCACCATGCCCACGGTTTTAAACGACCACAGGACATTTCCATACAGAAGCTGCACTACCCGATAAAGTTCAGTAAGCTCCACCTTAATCGAGACTGCCTCTGATATCCACTTAGGTCTATTCTTCTTTCCCTCATCTCCCTCATTCTCTCCCCCGTATTTCGTCCCATCATGCCCTCATTTCTTCCATTTATTGGGTAACACAGACTGCAGTATTATATCCTGGGTTAATCTGTTCTTCTAGGCCTGTTGGTTACACACTTGTACAGATATTACCACACCTGAACCAAGCCAATAATGCTCTTATCTGCCTCTCTGCTTCTTATTTCTTTGCCCTTCAAATCCAGATATGTTTCTCAAAGATAGTGTTTCCAGCATGAGAATGATTAGAAAGGGATCCAAGAACAACTCTTTATTTACCATGAAAAGAGGAGCTTCACGTTATCTGTTGAAAGAATTCTCAATAGCTGGTCTTAGTGTGTAAGGCTCCACCTCCTTTCTTTCTGGTAAGCCTGCCATCTAGGTCATCCCGTCTTGTTGCTGTCCTCTCTCATTTTTTCAGGTGGCCCTCTGTCATTTTCACCCTGGATGGCGTCCTCTCTTTTAATCACTTACCCAAGGTTATTTTTCCTTCAAAGCACTTGTCAAATCTCATCTCCTCAGAGAAATGTTCTCTGGCCACTCAACATCCATTTTTGTCTTTGGCAGTATACTCTCATGCGTTGCTCTCTGTGCCTAGATCTTGTTTCCTTCATAAGAATGTGGGTTCTGTAAGCCAGGGATGCTTGTGTCTGCTGCTGCTGCATCTTTCAGAGAGCTAAGCACTTTTTAAAATTTTGATTTTAATTTATTTATTGAGATGGAATCTCACTCTGTTACTCAGGCTGGAGTGCAGTGGTGTGATCTTGGCTCACTGAAATCTCTGCCTCCCAGGCTCCAGTGATTCTTCTGCCTCAGCCTCCTGAGTAGCTGGGATTACAGGCTGGCACCACCACACCAAGCTACATTTTTTTTTTTGTATTTTTAATAGGGACAGGGTTTTGTCGTGTTGGCCAGGCTAGTCTCAAACTCCTGACCTCAAGTGATCCACCTGTCTTGGCCTCCCAAAGTGCTAGGATTACAGGCATGAGCCACCATGCCAGCCAAGCATTTTTTAAAAATCCTTAATAAATATTGAAAAATCAGTATTTATATATCAACAAAGAATCTGTCTAGTATATATGCTCCATGAGGGAAGGACTCATGCCTGTTCTATTCCCAGCTTCACATCCAGTGAGTAACATAATGCCTGGCACCTAGTAGATGTCATATATAGATATAGATATAGATATAGATATACACACACATCTAAATATATATAAATATATATTTTTTGATTGAGAAAATTAATGAACAAGAACTAAGAGAATCACTTGTAACAGTAAAACTCTCCCATGTCTATTTTTGTAGGGCACATTTAAAAGCAAGGGTAATCAAGAGAAAGAAAGGTACCTAAGATAGAATCTCAAATCCAATGCCACCTAAAAATAGGTTGAAAATGGGAGTGACAGCACACATATGTGAAAAAGCTATCATAGGAAGAGACATCATGACAATGAGAATCCACCTGTTGAAGCCTGTTGCTTTGATATTTTGACAACCTTTGGTCGGGTCTGGCATGGAGGGCAGGGTGTCAGGGAGCAAGAACATATAGTTGCTTCAGGCGGTTGGAAAGCAAGGTCAAGGCTGTGAGGAGAAGGTCACACTCCAGGAAGCAAGTGGAGCTGCCCAAAGAGGGATGTTCACTGCTCTGCCATATGTTCTCAAAGAACATAGTATTTTAGTTATCTTCTCCTCAGTTTTAGGGTTAGGTCTGCATGCTAGATGCTCTTATTTCATAATCTGTATTCTATATGAACATTAGCTACAGCTGCATTAACGCTTTTTTTTTGTTTGTTTGATGTATTGCTTATATCTCTTACCCTTGCAAAGTGGAAGCTCTAAGAAGACTTCTTATATCTCCCATGCCTAGAATGGAGCATGGTACATTGTAGGTGCTCAGTACATATTGGTTGGATGAATGAATGAGGACCTCTAGGTCTATACTTAAAGAAGTGTTTGCATGTATATGCGTGTGTGTGTGTGTGTGTGTGTGATCATGTGTGTGTGTAACAGAGAGAGAGAGGTAAAGAGAGAAAGCTCTGGGTAGACCTGAAGACTCTGAGAAGGTCTCAGAGAAGCAGTCAAACCCATAAGGAAACAGAAAATAAGGGCTAAGAGAAAACAATGTCAGAGTTGACGTGAAATTTAAAAATAACAATGTTATAGAATGAGGCAGCTCCGTGAAGCAAAAAGTGCCTACTCCTATCTGTCTTCTTTAATTTGTATCTGCAAAATGGGGATGAGAGTAGCTTCCCCTGACATTAGGGTTAACTGGGGTGGTGTATGTGAAGCATTGAAACCAATGCCTGGTTCCTACATGAATAATTGCTCACCCTCTTGACGATTTTCTTTTAATTCATGATCTCATAGGCTATTTCTTTTGGGAATATAGTGAAACAAATTTCAGATAAAAAGAGCAAAACATACAAAACATAAAGGTAACAGAATGGATTGTGCATGTTCAAAACCATTAATGCCTTGCAAAAAGTAACTAGAAAGTGTTTCCTCTGATTTCATCCCATCCTAACTACTATATTTGAGTGTATATGTGTGTGTATCTATCTTCTGTTTATCCCTAAAATTCAGACGGCATTCATCTATTTATTTTAATTAGTAATAGAATCCTTAGTATCAGTATGTAAATGAGTTAAAAATGCAACTTTATAAAACAAATAAAAGATTGAAACCATCCTTCTTGTTCTTCTTTTTCAACTAAAGTAACTAGATAAAAATAAATACCAAAATCCTTTTTTTCCCTGTTACTTTTGAATACCTCATGCAGTTTTGACAAATGAAAAATTTTGCTTCAGGTACTAAGGGAAACAATTAAGTTTTGAAAGTAAGCACCAAGGTAAGTTCTGCTGACTTTTACCTCTGGTAGGTGCAGGATGTTTTTCTTTATTTATAGGCTGGGCAATAATAATTTTTGTAAGGGAATTTCTCCGTGACTTAAGTACCCAGTATGGTTGTATTAGTGGGTTTTCATGGTGCTGATAAAGACATACCTGAGACTGGTCAATTTATAAAAGAAAGAGGTTTACTGGACTTAGAGTTCCACCTGGCTGGGGAGGCCTCACAATCATGGTGGAAGACAAAAAGGAACAAGTCACATATCTTACTTGGAATGGCAGTAGGCAAAATGAGATTTGGGTGGCGACCCAGCCAAACCATATCATTCTGCCCTGGCAGAATCTCATATCTTCACATTTCAAAACCAATCATGCCTTCCCAACAGTGCTCCCAAATCTTAACTCATTTCAGTATTAATACAAAAGTCCACAGTCCAACGTCTCATCTGAGACAAGGCAAGTCCCTTCTACCTATAAGCCTGTACAATCAAAAGCAAGTTAGTTACTTCCTAGATACAATGGGGGTACAGGCATCAGGTGAATACAGTCATTCCAAATGGGATAAATTAACCAAAATAAAGGGCTACAGACTCCACAGAGTCCATGCAAGTCTGAAATTCACTGGGGGCAGTCAAATCTTAAAGCTCCAAAATGATCTCCTTTGACTCCATGTCTCACATCCAGGTCACATAGATATAAGAGATGGGCTCCAATGGCCTTGGGCAGCTCCACCCCTATGGCTTTGCAGGGTATATAGCCCGTCTCCTGGCTGCTTTCATTGGCTGGCATTGAGAGTCTGTGGCTTTTCTAGTCACATGGTGAAAGTTATCAGTGGATCTACCATTCTAGGGTCTGGAGGATGGTGGCCGTCTTCTCAGAGCTCCCTCAGTAGGGATTCTGTGTGGGGGCTACCACCTCACATTTCCCTTCTGCACTGCCCTAACAGATGTACTCCATGAGGGCCCCACCCTCATCCAGGCATTTCCATATATCCTCTGAAATCTAGGCTTTCCCAAACCTCAATTGACTTCTGTGGAGCTGCAGGCTCAACACCATGAAGCTGAAGCTTCCACCCTCTGAAGCAACAGCCTGAGCTGTACTTTGGCCCCTTTTAGTCACAGCTGGAGCAGCTGGGATGTAAGACACCAATTCCCTAGGCTGTGCACAGCAGGGGGCCCTGAGCCTGGCCCACAAAACCATTTTTTCCTCCTAGGCCTATGATGAGAGGGGCTGCCTCAAAGGCCTCTGACATGCAATGGAGATATTTTCCCCATTGTTTTGAGGATTAATATTTGGGTCTTTGTTACTTCTGCAAATTTCTGTAGCTGGCTTGAATTTCTCCTCCGAAAATTGGATTTCTTTTCTGTTGCATTGTCGGGCTGCAAATTTTCCAAATTTTTATGCTCTGTTTTCCTTTTAAAACTGAATACCTTTAACAGTACTCAAGTCACCTCTTGAATGGTTTACTGCTTAGAAATCTCTTCTGTTGGGTATCCTAAATCATCTCTCTCAAGTTCAAAGTTCCACGAATCTCTAGGGCAGGGGCAAGATGCTGCCAGTTTCTTTGCTACAACATAACAAGACTCACCTTTACTACAGTTCCCAACAAGTTCCTCATCTCCATCTGAGACCACCTCAGCCTGGACTTTATTTTCCAAATCATTATTAGCATTTTATTCAAAGCCATTCAACAAGTCTCTAGGAAGTTCCAAAGTTTCCCATGTTTGCTTGTCTTCTTCTGAGTCCTCCAAACTGTTCCAACCTCTGCCTGTTACCCAGTTCCAAAGTCGCTTCCACATTTTCAGGTATCTTTTCAGCAGTGCCCCACTCTACTGATATCAATTTATTGTATTAGTCTGTTTTCATGGTGCTGACATACCCAAGACTGTGTAATTTACGAAAGAAAGGTTTATTGGACTTAACAGTTCCACATGGCTGGAGAGGCCACACAATCATGGTGGAAGGCAAGAAGGAGCCAGTCACATCTTACATGGATGGCAGCAGGCAAAACAAAACAAAACAAAACAAAACAAAAAAAAACTTGTGCAGGGAAATTGCCATTTTTGAAACCATCAGATCTTATGAGACTCATTTGCTATCATGAGAACAGTGCAGAAAAGACCCGCCCCCATAATTCAATCACCTCTCACCAGGTTCCTCCCGTGACACAGGTGAATTATGGGAGTTACAATTCAAAATGAAATTTGTGTGGGGACATAGCCAAACCATATCAATAGTGGCATAAAAACGTGTGGTTCTTAAGTAACCACCTTCCAATGGGAAAGCTGATGGAATTAACACAATTATGGGCTGAGATCTTTTCTGAAATATGTAGGAAGGAATTTGAGATCTCCTCATTGAAATTAAAATTATTTTAAAAAATCACTTGAGATTAAAAATAATTTTGTTAATAGAATTGACTGCATCCGTCAGAACCCCGTCTCAACCAAAGCCCTGAATGAAGCACTGCTGTACTATCACACAAACAAACTATGGTTAGAAGTGAGATTGAGGAGATGGGTGAAACATGAGCAAAAATTATAAAATAAAACCATTTTTCTCTTAATAGTTTCTGTTAGGTTTTTGTCATTTAATGATGAGATAACTACTAAAAGCACATATTGGACATTTAAAATGGGCCAGAAATTTTGTGTATGTTACTTAATATTAATGGGAACTTTGTGTGATAAATCTTACTACTATTTTTGTGATTTCTTTCTTATAGATGAGTGGACAGAGGCACAGAGAGATCAACGATCACACTCACGTCACACACCCAGAAAGTGGCCGAGCCAGGGTTTAAACCCAGGCAAATGAATTCCCAAGATCATATGCTTAACCACGATGCAGTTGTGCTATTGTTGGCTCATCTCTACAGCAATTGGAATCTGTCCTTAGATTAGGGGCCACCCATGGCTGGTTTACATATTATTATTTTTTTAAATGATCTGAACAAAGAGTTATTTTGTTTTGTTCACTTCTCTTGAAAAACAAATGCATGTTTCCCGCCAAGAAATGAGAAACCTCGACCTCCATGAAAGTCTTAATACTTGGCATGACCTGCGCGATAATTTTCTTGATTTTTAGTTTGCCTGTTGCTGACCTACAACAGTAGCATCTGGCTTTGCTTACTGAAAAGAAGGGGCTCACGATTGACTGCCTTTGACTGCTCTTTCCCCAGAGCTATCTGCATCTGCTGTGTTTTACAACTGGAATTTTCAAACCAACTCCTTCTGACATGAGAATTCACTTACCTACAAACAGGGGTTTTATTTCAAATAGGAAAATGAATGGAGATTATCATAATTCAGTGCTAGATTCAAAGAAGCAGAGTCCCAAATAACACATGGATTAAATCTGTTTAGAGCAAGTTCTTAAAAAAGGGTAAGTTGACAGGTAAATTTACTTGCCCTTTCTTGTTTCCCTGAAGAGTTAACATCACTAACCACACTGTTAGAGTGTGTTTGAGCATGTGGGAGGGACCTTGTGGAAGTCATGAACACTTTCCTGAAGGTTCTTGAAGAAAGAGGACTTGTCAAGGCTAGCATTTGGGAGGGACAATGTGTTTTAGGCAGAGGGGGGAACACGAGCAAAAGTACAGAGATGTGGGAGGAAACAGAGAAGTTTAACAAGGCTGGAAGACCAAGTGGGAGAGTCAGAGTGGCTGGCCAGATAGGTGGGAGGCAGATCTGGAAAAATCTTGTACATTATGCAAAGGAGTCTAATTTTGTTCTATAGGCAAGGAACCCATGAAAATAAATGTTAAGCAGAGTCATGGCTTGATTAGTTTCAGATTTTAGGAAGTTCTGTCTGTGCAAGTGTGGTAATTGTTGAATTAGAGAAAAGTAAGAACGGAGCCAGAGAGAACTAGTCAGGAGGCTGTTGGAATGACCCTTGTAAGAAAAGATGTGGGCTTAAACTGAAGCAGGGGCAATGAAGTGGGACTGGGGGCAGGTGTAAGAGGTCCTTAGGAGTCTGACTCTCTGGTATGGTGACAGATTGTGGAGGTGGAGAAGACGCAAGGATGACTACTAGGTTTGTGACTTGGGTACTAGGAGAATGAGAGAGACTCATATCTGTTTGTCTGCTAAGAGCAAGGAACCAGGGATGGTAGAAAATGTTGCCTAGATGGGACCGATGGAAGCTGTTTGATGATGTGAGGTGTTGGAGACCCAAGAGGACATGGGATGCCTATGGGAGGAGAAATACCATGTTTTACAAGTTGGGAGAATGGAGAAAAAAGAGGGAAGAAGGTATAGATAAATCTGTGCTGACTCAGTACATAAGATTGCAATATTCCCAAAGTTGAGGGACTTGTTAAACTTTTCTGAGAGGTAAGAGACAAGATTTTGGCTGACTATGAAAGCTGAGGTGTTAGGGTTAATGACTTGAGGGTTGTGGTGAAGGTTTGAACTACTGTGAACAATACAAGGAGATATTGCTTAGGAAGAGGCAGAAGGGTAGCTGCACAGGTTGGCAGCTTTGAATGAGCTGAAGGAAACTATAAACTTGTCATGGCACCACTCTTCTCATCCTGTGATGCATAGCTTCATCCTCTGTTGTAGTATAACTAACCATTCCCGAGACCACAGTGATGGCAAGGACCATATCTCATATAACCTGGAGAATCTTCAGTGTTCACAACAGGGCATGACTCATAATAGATGCTCAATATATTTTTATTGACTTGATATTTGTGGAGGTATAGAGCGGTAGACATGAAATACTGTTAGAAAACAGAACTTTTTGTTGGTCTTCTTTTTTTTTTTTTTAATTCAAGTGCATTAAATGGCAGTACCTTGGAGCACACTGAAAAGTAGAACAGTCAATATTTTAGGATGATTCTCCCAGGAGTGTCTGTTTTCTGTGTGAACAGGTGTATTTGAAAAGACCAATTTGCTGCCAATAGTCACTTTTCTGCCATAGACTCAGGGTTTAATGATTTAAGGCAAGGCAGAGCACCTGGCATTGTTTACAGTGCTCTTTCTTCACAAAGTGACAATCTAAAAGAGTCTGCATTGTGGTTTCAGGGAGATAAGTGAAGGGAACTGGAAAAAGGGGTAAAAAGGGATAATGATGGAGAAGGGCGAGCTGCAGCTAACTGCCAATTGAAAGTTGTTGATTGACACTTAAGAGCATACGCGGTAAGGCAAAGAACACAGAGTTGGAGTGAAAGAAAACACTCAAGTTCTCAGGTTCAGCTCAGCCTCTAACTTATTACATGACCTTCACATGTGATCTCCCATCAGTTTTCTGAGACTCAAGTTATTTTCAAAGACAAGTCATGCCCTTGCCTCAGATGATTCCTTCAGTAAACATTTTGTTTACGTTCCAGCATTCTACAAATGTGTTTTTAATATTGATAAGGGCTGCAGACAAGAACATTTGTCCAAAGAAAACTTGAGTTGCAGGCATGACATTTCCATCTCTTTCCCCACTGTATTTACTTTCGCTTCTGCTCACCCCACACCCAAGTTGTCTCTGTCTCTTTTTTGTCAATATCTTCAGAATTTTATTTCCAGAAAATCGTTACATAGAAGTTGAAACTTACATCTAATTCAGCATTTACTTCCCAAGATATCCTTTTCCGTTTATGATCATTGTTCCAGTCTCTGAAAATTTGTAAATATGGAGTTGTTTGCCAATGCAAGCCAACAAATGCTTACTGACTTGCTATTATTTGCCAAATTCTGCTAGGTGCATGAATACAGTGATGAGGTATAATAAGGAAAGTGGACACAACTGATTCTGTTTAAATAGATGCTAAATATTCATTTTAAAGTATAATATAAAGTATTAATAGAAACTCAGAAAACAGTGATTTTTGATGGCTGTGATATTTGATGTTGGCCATATGGAATAAAAGCAAGTGATACAATTTCCACCAGACAGAGAAGGGGAAAAAGACATTTCAAGTAGAGGGAAGAGCACGGGCAGAGGTGCAGAGCTAGACCAGACTGCAGTGTGTTGAGAGGAATGGCAAGTGCCCTGGCTGCTGGATCACTATTCTCCAATGTTAAGTGTTTATTAGTAGCACACAAAAAATCAAATATGGACACAAAGGTCTCAAAAAGGGTTAGTCTCATTGCTTTCGGAGGGTTGTGGCTATCAGAGCATCAGGAGGCATTACATAGAAGGGTAGTGATGCTCTCTGTTTAATATCCAACAAGAGCTATTACTAGGAGCAACACCTAGGACCAGTGGACTAAGCCCCATATTTTATGGAAGGACCCAAAGATGGCTAAATATTTGCTAGGACTTAGGAAAAAACGACAAAGGAGAAAAAAGGAGCAAGTGAGCTGATGTTTTACAGACACACACACACACACACACACACACACACACACACCCACCCTGCAATCACTTGAGATGTTGGGATACCTGTAATGTATATGGATGCCTACGCCTTCCCCCCAAATTCTTCTAAACCTCATGGAAATTTCATAGCTGTAGCTTGCTCATAAGAGCTTGAAGTGAAGCTGTATTTAATCCTAGGCTCTGCTACTTGTTATATGTGGGAATATATCCAAATTATTTGACTTCTATACACCTCATTTAGCTCATTTGTTAGAAAAGGTGGGAAGAATACTTATTTTATAGGATGGTGGTGAGAATTCACAATGAGGTATGCAAAGCATCCTGCAGAATGCTTTACATTTGCAACGTGCTCAATGAATGGTTCCCATATTGCTCTTGTCTTATCATATTATCTTGGCTCTATATTTAATAAGCATGATGGTTTAATATGGCAAATTTCAACTCTAGATCTGAAACTGTATTTTAAACATCATTATTCCCAGGTAGCTGGCTTTCTTGGAGCCAGAGCTCCTGAATAGGAATTGATATGAGTCATAATTTTCTTGTGAGAAGAGAGGTAAAGAGTTGTGTTTACCAGCTTTATAGAGGCTGATACTGAGGCAGAAATCTTGGATGTACCCCAAGAAATTCAAACTCTGAACTAAAACTATAATTAAATGCCTTTACCTCCAAGCCTCCAGACTCTGTCATCTGCTTCTACAATCTTGTCCGTTCAACTGTATGTCACCAGAGTGCTGAAAGGAACACTTACAAAGCTCTGTGTGTACCTCTGCTAGCATTTCACAAAGAAAAAGTCCTTTAGAAAAATCCAATTTGAAAGGAGCAAGAGCAATAACAAAACAAGGGATTATAAATTAATCATATCAAATCAAAGACTTTATATATATAAGCCATATATATATTTGGTAATGGTAAAAGGAAAGAGTAATTCACTTTTGTGGTTCTAAAATTGGATTTTCCCAAAGATCAAAAGAAACTAGAGCTCAATTCTTTGGAATCACATTGATGATACTGTTGCTAACAGAGAATGCCTGGAGCAAGAACTGAAGGCACTGAATGTTATAAATTTATTGTTCCATTTATATATTTGAAAATCTGAACTGTAAAAGGAATGATATATGTCTCAGTTAGGTATGGCCTTATATAAGAGTTTTCATTTTGGAAATTTATTAATATTGTTTGGCAATTCATCCTTCATGAGAAAGGCAGTGGTGGCACAGCATTTAATTAATTTGCAGTGACATTAAGCTCTATTGATCTGAATTAGTATGTCTGTCTTTTGCTTTGATAGTTTATTACTGTGATTCAAAGGTAGCAAGATGTACAGTCACCTAGTTTATGTTGAGTATGCTAGAAAACATATTACATGTCATTGCATACATTGCACGTCATAAGGATAATTTACACAGCAGTATTTTGTTTGTGTATATTAATTTTTTATCCTGGCACTCATGTCAGTGCATAAATACATAAAATAATGCTCAGTAAAAACTGAGTGAATGAATGAATAAATGAATAAATATTTTGGATAAAATTAAAGAAAATGAAAGATGGATTCAATATTAAAGATTTATGCTTGAGGCTGGGTGCTGTGGCTGACGCCTGTAATCCCAGCACTTTGGGAGGCCAAGGCGGGTGGATCACTTGAGGTTAGGAGTTGGAGACCAGTCTGGCCAACGTGGTGAAACCCTGTCTCTACTAAAATATACAAAAAACTTAGCTGGGCGTGGTGGCACTTGCCTGTCGCCCCAGCTACTTGGGGGCCTGAGGCAGGAGAATCGCTTGAACCCAGTAGGTGTAGGTTGAAGTGAGCAGAGATCATGCCACAGCACTCCAGCCTGCATGACAGAGTGAGACTCCATCTCAAACAAACAAACAAACAAACAAACAAAAAAACCCCGAAGGTTTATGCTTGAGAAAATTCAAGACCGTCTGATCAAGGAGAATCAAGCCAGTTGGTTAGGCCAAGGTTAAGCTCAATAGGTTGAGATTCTGATCTTGTACTCTTTTGGCTGCATATTCTCCTTACACATGGTTTAAGTCAGGAGAGCCAATAAAGTTGATTTGAGTCCGATTTCTTGAGGCAGCATTAGTAGCTAGAGATACCAACATGATAGAACGTGAATATCAATAGGAAACTAGATTTACAAACTAGGACCCTGGTGGCACAGATTCAGGAACTGGTTGGCTATAATTGAGGGAATTCCTGGGAGATTGTTGTGAACACAGGTGTTTGTGACTGGCTTTACTTGCTATATATGTGGGTATGTTCTTTTGGCTGAAAGCTGTCAGGTCAAGATGGATTAAAAGTATTGCAGAATTTGGTTTTGAGAGAGAATATGCCAGACATAGTGCTGAACTTTTCCATGGATTATCTTACTTAAACCTAATATTATTATTACCCTCTGTATAAATGGGGGGGCTGAGGCCTACTAAGTTTTGATAATGTGTACTAGGTCAAGAAAGTGATAGAGTCAGAACTTGAAATTTTTATTTTTAATTTTAATTTTTTTAAATTTCACTCTAAGTTCTGGGATACATGTTCAGAATGCTCAGGTTTGTTATATACACGTGCCATGTTGGTTTGCTGCAAGTATCAACCTGTCATCTAGGTTTTAAGCCCCACATGCATTAGGTATTTGTCTTAATGCTTTCCCTCCCCTGCCCCCAACATCCCTACAGGCCATAGTATGTGATGTTCCCTTCCCTGTGTCTGTGTATTCTTATTGTTCAACTCCCACTTATGAGTGAGCAGATGCAGTGTTTGGTTTTCTGTTCCCGTGTTAGTTTGCTGAGAATGATGGTTTCCAGCTTCATCCATGTCCCTGCAAAGGACAGGAACTAATTCTTTTTTATGGCTGCATTGTATTCCATGGTATACATGTGCCACATTTTCTTTATCCAGTTTATCATTGATGGACATTTGGGTTGGTTCCAAGTGAACCAACCCAAATAAATTCACTATTTAAATTCACTATAGTAAATAAATTCACTATTGTGAATAGTACTGCAATAAACATATGTGTGCATATGTTTTTATAGTAGAATGATTTATAATCCTTTGGGTATGTACCCAGTAATGGGATTGCTGGGTCAAATGGTATTTCTGGTTCTAGATCCTTGAGGAATCGCCACACTGTCTTCCACAATGGTGGAACTAATTTACACTACCACCAGCAGTGTAAAAGTGTCACTGTTTCTCCACAGCCTTGCTAGCATCTGTTGTTTCCTGACTTTTTAATGACCATCATTCGTCATTCTAACTGGTGTGAGATGTTATCTCATTGTGGTTTTGATTTGCATTTCTCTGATGACCAGTGATGATGAGCATTTTTCATGTTTATTGGCTGCATAAATGTCTTCTTTCGAGGAGTGTCTGTTCATATCCTTTGTCCACATTTTGATGGGGTTGCTTTTTTTTTTCTTGTAAATTTGTTTATGTTCTTTGTAGATTCTGGATATTAAACCTTTGTCAGATGGGTAGATTGCAAACTTTTCTCCTATTCTGTAGGTTGCCTAGAACTTGAAACTTTGGAAGCTGACTCCAGGGCACAGTCTCCAAATAAGAAGTCTCCAAAGGTAGAGCATAACCTAGCCATGCTGGGGAATATTTTTTTTTTTATTTTTTCTGCCCCCTGTATCTAATCTGGCTTTCTAGAAATTCCAACAGTGATTTCGGTGACAAGAAATAAATAAAAGATTTTACCCTAAACAAAAACAAACCAACAGAAAGATCATCTTTGGAATACAGTTCTACTTTTAAGTCACCACTTCCCTAAATTGGGATCTTCTGTATTTGGTATTTTGTGTTGAAGTCTGCATTTACTCACTGATAAAATATTTATTGAGAGCTCACAATGTGCCAGATAGTATTGGAGATGTTGAATTCTATGATGAATGAAACTGACAAAGATCCTTGTCCTCATGGATGTTACATTCTAGCAGGGGAGATAGAAATTAAAAAAAAAATAGAACATATAAGTAAATTATAGGGCTTATCAGAAGCTGTTTGTAACTACAGATAAAATAAAAAGGAGAGTAAGGAATGTCAGGGTGCCTTGGTGGGAGGTTGGTCATTTAAAATAGCATGACCAGCTCAAGTTTCATTGAGAAGGTGATAGTCAAACAAAGGCTTGAAGTAGGTGTCTAGGTGCAGTAATGATCATTGTGACCAGGAAGCTGAGTGATCTTAGATATCTAATCTGGGAGACTAAGGGTATACCTGTGGCCATGGGCAAAGAGGGAGTTAAAAGTTCTACATGCAAATTGGTCCTATAACCTTGGCCTCATCAGACTTTTGAGAAAATTAAAGACCTAATCTGACATTTATTAGCAACAGATTAGCTTTACCTTAGGGTGGTCACAAG
This sequence comes from Macaca thibetana thibetana, assembly GCF_024542745.1. Lineage (NCBI taxonomy): Eukaryota > Metazoa > Chordata > Mammalia > Primates > Cercopithecidae > Macaca > Macaca thibetana. Next base: position 164,631,449 of record NC_065582.1, read on the forward strand.
CTTCTTCCAAAGAGCTCATACACCCTTCAGTCAGCAGGAGCCATCCGTATGGGCCTTTCTCAAGAATGACATCCCAGTTGCCTAATTTAGGGGATCCCATCTATGAGCCCCGGTATGGGGAGTCAGCACTCCAACCTCTAGAGAGAGCACAAGGTTTTCTTTCCCTACCACTTCTTTATCTCATCAACCTTTTCTCACCCCCTAATATTCTGACTTTCTCATCCTTTGAGATCTTAAGTCCTGGGACAGTATGTGACCTTTGTGCTAAGAATTAGGGCTTTCTAGATATGAGTACATTAACTCAGAATGGTAATACTGATGCATTCTGTTAATCAGAATCTCTGGCATTCACATGGGTTTGCAATAGATAAAAATGATGAGATGAATTATTACTTTGCAAATGCAATATGCGGAGCCAAATATTTCAAAAGATGTGTTCTGAGGAGGGAATACCTGTTCACCAGATGAAGACAGCTCCCTTTTCAGTTTACTATTTGTATTACTGTTCTCTTTCTTCTCTCACTGCAGCTTTGGCCTTCAACTAGGATTGGCTATTTGACAGCTAAACCATGAAATCAGGATAAAAGTAAGAACTGACAAGAAGATAGTCATAATCGGGTCACTGTCTTGTTGAGGCTGAGTTGGCGATCTAGGAGAAGAGATTTTTTTCTTTGCGAAACTTTTACACCAAAACTGGCCTTCTTGACAGGGGGTTTGTTTAGCTACAAGCAGTTGTCAAATGCTGTGAAGTCTCTGAAGAATGCTGACACAGGCCTCTGTCCAGGGCCCTGTCAACACTTAGTGTCAAGCAGATGAAGACTGATTTTTAATTATTCATAGAATCTTTGGTGAATAGAAGTGTGTGCGCGCGTGTGTGTGTGTGTGTGTGTGTGTGTGTGCATTTGTGGTATTTTGAGTTTGGATTTCTGATGAAATCTTATATTAGATTAACTCTGGATAAAATGGAGAGTTCCGTATCCCTGATATGGTTGAAGAGATGCTTATGGTTTAGTGCAAATGAGAGATTTTGGAGTCTAGCAAAGACTGGGTGAAAGTGCACATCACATCTTGTCTTTATAGACCACTTATTACCTTTATCTTTTTCACATCTGCTTTGTGACCATGGGCAAATTGCTTAATCATAGAAAGCCAGTTTCCTGATTTCTAAGAATCAGTATTGAAACAGCTCCCACTTTGCAGGTTTCTTATAAAGGCTAAAAGAGAGGAGATGTGGGTGACGAAGTGAAAAGCAATCCATGGCCTCATGCAAGGTCCTTGATTTCCATACAAGGAAACTGCAGTTGATTTCTTAACAAGGTGTAAACCCAGGACTCCATCTTCACATGCTTAACTTAGCACAGTGGTCTTTCTGTCACATATGCTGAGGAAAGAAAAGCACTTATAAAGAGCACATGTTACGTAACTATACAAAGCTCAAAAGAATACACCTTATCTATTAATTTTAACTCTAGGAAGCTGGATTCTAATAGGTTAAAGGGATGTAGGAAGTGGCTAAAGCTAGTTGGATTTCTAAACAGTGCATCATGGGTGAAGGGTGGTAGAGCGGGTTGAGTTGTGGCTTCCAAAAGGATATGACCACGTTTAATCCCAGAGTCTGTGAATGTGCCCTTATTTAGAAAAAGGGTCTTTGCAAATATAATCAAGTTAAGGATGTTGAGATGAAGTGATCATCCTAAATTTTCTGGGCCCTAAATCTGATGGCAATAATCCTTACAAGAGAAACACAGAGGAAGACCCACGGAGAAGAGGAGGCGGTGTGATCCTAGAGGCAGAGATTAGAGTCCTGCAGCAACAAGCCCAGAGATGCCAGCAGCCCAGAGATGCCAGCAGCAAGACAAGAATGTCCCCTAGAGCCTCTGAAGAGATCACAGTTCTGCCAACACCTTGATTTTGGCCCTGTGATACTGATTTCAAACTTTTGTCCTCCAGAACTAACTGAATAAATTTCTAACACAAATTTACATCACCAAGTCTATGGTAATTTTACGACATATTATGGCACTCCTAGGAAACTAGCAAGGGTGGTTAAAAAATCTGAGACAAAGAACTGAAAGTAGTTGTGTGCTAGCGAGAACTTCAGTCACAGGCAAGCATTGGCAGGCGGAGAAGCCAGAGGTACCCTTTAAAAAATCTCTGCTTGCTTACATTCAACAGGCAATTGGAATGCTTTATTGGAGCACTGTGTCTTTACCCACTAATACACAAATATTTGAGAAATATAGGACATTTGCCTTCAAGTTACTTAAAATCCTTGACCAGTCGACAAATGAATGGAAAAATCGTTGCAATACAACACACTAAGGCCAATGGTAGAGGGAGGGCATGGGTGCCGTGGGTTGCAGAGAGAAAGGGAGCTCAAGCTCTTGTCAGGACCAGGACAACTTCAGAGTGGAAATGATGCCTGAGTTGGGACCTGAACTTGTGGACTGAGAGAGAGAAAGGTTTTCCTGAGAGGAGGAGCAGGATGTGCTATTTTCTCCACCGTTTACATGGAAACCCTGAAGCCTAGAGGTTCTGTCTATTATCACGTATATTCCCTCTTTCCCATGACCTGACATGTCTATCCAGGAAACACTGTAGTTGTTTGCTGGATTGAGATAAATATTAAACAAAGAAGTGTGCCTGAGTAACATAGGTGAGCCAGGTGTTTTGGAAAGATAAGCTCAGAAGTGGGTAAGGGCAGAGTCATGGGGATGGAGGATGGAAAGCTTCCATTGTCCAGGCCGGAGCTTATCCAGCTAGACAGTTGTCAGTTTTGCCTGTGGCTTAATTGTTCCTTCCTCAGAGGCCCTGCCCACCGCTAACTCCAGCCTCTAGCTGCCCTTCAATTGATCACTCTAGCTTCCATTGTGGACAATGGAACTAAGCAGGAAAGAGAGGGAACACATCTTTATTTTGCATGTGGCAGCATTATGCAAATTTATTTATGCATGTAATCTGATTTTGCCCTCAACACGGTCCTCTGGGACTGTTTTTCCAGCTCTGTTTTTCAAATGAACTGACAGGCATGGAAGTCCTTCAAAGATATGACTTTTATTAGATTCTCCATCTCCCATACTCTCTTCCATACACTCTTTGCCTCCTGTAGTTATATCAACCTGCTTCAACTTCTTCCTCCCTAGCTTAGTTCAGTGTTTCTTAACTTGGGGTGATACTGTCCCACAGAAGTAAAATTTAAGATGTATGGAGACATTTATGATTGCTGCAACTGAGGGAGGGAATGACACTGTTACCTAGTAAACAAGGGTCAAGCCAAGCATGCTGCCAAACATCAGACAATGTAATGCCCTCTCACTCCAGCAAAGAATTATCTGGTCCAAAATTGAGGAGTGCTGAGACTGAGAAACTCTGCATCTGAACATATTATTTCCTCTGTCTGGACTGTGCCTGTCTCTTTTCCCCTCTCAGATGGATTTCTCCTTTCCATTGGAAACCCAGCTGAGGTGTCACTCCTTCTAGGAGCCTGTTCTAATTTCTCCAGGCTGAGCTAGGTGCTCCAGCTTTGTGCCCTGACACACAGCCTACCTAGCATTGAACTTGTTATTGGTTCTACACTGTTTCAATCATAAATCTGAGGCTCCTACTGGGCAGGAAACCATATTCCATCCATTTTTATATCTTTACACACTAATGCAGGGCCTGGCAGGTCCTGAAAGTGTATTTGTTGGATGAATGAAGTGGTAAGTTTGGATTTATACAGTACGTAGAAGGAAACATAGAAACAACTGAGAGACTGGTTCTCAGTACAGAGTGATTGGTGTGAAACAAGAATGGCAGGTAAAAACCACGTGATTTTCTCAATAGATGCAGAAAAGACCTTCAAGAAAATTCAACATCCCTTCATGTTAAAAACTCAGTGAACTAGGTATTAAAGGAAAATACCTCTAAGTAATAAGAGCCATATATGACAAACCCACAGCCAATATAATATTGAATGGGCAAAAGCTGGAAGCATCCTTCTTGAAAACTGTCACAAGACAAGGATACCCTCTCTCACTCTTCCTATTCAACATAGTATTAGAAGTTCTGGCCAGGACAATCAGGCAAGAGAAAGAAATAAAGGGTATTCAAATAAAAATGGAGAAAGTCACATTATCTTTATTTGCAGATGACATTATCCTACCTCTAGAAAACCCTGCTCTCTCAACCCAAAAGCTTTTTAAGCTGATAAGCAACTTTAGCAAAGTCTCAGGCTACAAAATCAATGTGCAAAAATTGCTTGCATTCCTATTCACCAACAACAGGCAAGCAGAGAGCCAAATTATGAATGAACCTCAATTCACAAATGCCACAAAGAGAATAAAATACCTAGGAATACAGCTAACAAGGGAAGTGAAGGACCTCTTCGAGGAGGACTACTGACCAGCACTCAAAGAAATCAGAGAGAACACAGAGAAATGGAAAACCACCCCACGGTCATGGATAGGAAGAATCAGTGTCTTGAAAATGGCCATACTGCCCAAAGTAATCTATAGATTCAATGGTATTCCTATTAAACTACCATTGACATTCTTTTTTATTTATTTATTTATTTTTTATTTTTTTATTATACTTTAAGTTCTAGGGTACATGTGCACAACGTGCACATTTGTTACATATGTATACTTGTGCCATGTTGGTGTGCTGCACCCATCAACTCGTCAGCACCCATCAACTCATCATTTACATCAAGTATAACTTCCAATGCAATCCCGCCCCCCTCTCCCCTCCCCATAATAGGTCCAGGTGTGTGATGTTCCCCTTCCCGAGTCCAAGTGATCTCATTGTTCAGTTCCCACCTGTGAGTGAGAACATGCGCTGTTTGGTTTTCTGTTCTTGCGATGGTTTGCTGAGAATGATGTTTCCAGCTGCATCCATGTCCCTACAAGGGACACAAACTCATCCTTTTTCATGGCTGCATAGTATTCCATGGTGTATATGTGCCACATTTTCTTAATCCAGTCTGTCACTGATGGACATTTGGGTTGATTCCAAGTCTTTGCTATTGTGAATAGTGCCACAATGAACATATGTGTGCATGCATCTTTATAGCAGCATGATTTATAATCCTTTGGGTATATAGCCAGTAATGGGATGGCTGGGTCATATGGTACTTCTAGTTCTAGATCCTTGAGGAATTGCCATACTGTTTTCCATAATGGTTGAACTAGTTTACAATCCCACCAACAGTGTAAAAGTGTTCCTATTTCTCCACATCCTCTCCAGCACCTGTTGTTTCCTGACTTTTTAATGATTGCCATTCTAACTGGTGTGAGATGGTATCTCATTGTGTTTTTGATTTGCATTTCTCTGATGGCCAGTGATGATGAGCATTTTTTCATGTGTCTGTTGGCTGTATGCATGTCTTCTTTTGAGAAATGTCTGTTCATATCCTTTGCCCACTTTTTGATGGGGTTGTTTGTTTTTTCCTTGTAAATTTGTTTGAGTTCTTTGTAGGTTCTGGATATTAGCCCTTTGTCCAATGAGTAGATTGCAAAAGTTTTCTCCCATTCTGTAGGTTGCCTGTTCACTCTGATGGTAGTTTCTTTTGCTGTGCAGAAGCTCTTTAGTTTAATTAGATCCCATTTGTCAATTTTGGCTTCTGTTGCCGTTGCTTTTGGTGTTTTAGACATGAAGTCCTTTCCCATGCCTATGTCCTGAATGGTATTACCTAGGTTTTCTTCTAAGATTTTTATGGTATTAGGTCTAACATTTAAATCTCTAATCCATCTTGAATTAATTTTCGTATAAGGAGTAAGGAAAGGATCCAGTTTCAGCTCTCTACTTATGGCTAGCCAATTTTCCCAGCACCATTTATTAAATAGGGAATCTTTTCCCCATTTCTTGTTTTTCTCAGGTTTGTCAAAGATCAGATGGCTGTAGATGTGTGGTATTATTTCTGAGGACTCTGTTCTGTTCCGTTGGGCTATATCTCTGTTTTGGTACCAGTACCATGCTGTTTTGGTTACTGTAGCCTTGTAGTATAGTTTGAAGTCAGGTAGCGTGATGCCTCCAGCTTTGTTCTTTTGACTTAGGATTGTCTTGGCAATGCGGGCTCTTTTTGGGTTCCATATGAACTTTAAAGCAGTTTTTTCCGATTCTGTGAAGAAACTCAATGGTAGCTTGATGGGGATGGCATTGAATCTATAAATTACCTTGGGCAGTATGGCCATTTTCACGATATTGATTCTTCCTATCCATGAACATGGTATGTTCTTCCATTTGTTTGTGTCCTCTTTTATTTCACTGAGCAGTCGTTTGTAGTTCTCCTTGAAGAGGTCCTTTACATCCCTTGTAAGTTGGATTCCTAGGTATTTTATTCTCTTTGAAGCAATTGTGAATGGAAGTTCATTCATGATGTGGCTCTCTGTTTGTCTGTTACTGGTGTATAAGAATGCTTATGATTTTTGCACAATAATTTTGTATCCTGAGACTTTGCTGAAGTTGCTTATCAGCTTAAGGAGATTTTGGGCTGAGATGATGGGGTTTTCTAAATATACAATCATGTCATCTGCAAACAGGGACAATTTGACTTCTTCTTTTCCTAACTGAATACGCTTGATTTCTTTCTCTTGCCTGATTGCCCTAGCCAGAACTTCCAACACTATGTTGAATAGGAGTGGTGAGAAAGGGCATCCCTGTCTTGTGTCAGTTTTCAATGGGAATGATTCCAGTTTTTGCCCATTCAGTATGATATTGGCTGTGGGTTTGTCATAAATAGCTCTTATTGTTTTGAGATATGTTCCATCAATACCGAATTTATGAGAATTTTTAGCATGAAGGGCTGTTGAATTTTGTCACGGGCCTTTTCTGCATCTATTGAGATAATCATGTGGTTTTTGTCTTTGGTTCTGTTTATATGCTGGATTACGTTTATTGATTTGTGTATGTTGAACCAGCCTTGCATCCCAGGGATGAAGCCTACTTGATCATGGTGGATAAGCTTTTTGATGTGCTGCTGGATTCAGTTTGCCAGTATTTTATTGAGGATTTTTCATCGATATTCATCAGGGATATTGGTCTAAAATTCTCTTTTTTTGTTGTGTCTCTGCCAGGCTTTGGTATCAGGATGATGTTGGCCTCATAAAATGAGTTAGGGAGGATTCCCTCTTTTTCTATTGATTGGAATAGTTTCAGAAGGAATGGTATTAGCTCCTCCTTGTACCTCTGGTAGAATTCAGCTGTGTATCCATCTGGTCCTGGAGTTTTTTTGGTTGGTAGGCTATTAATTATTGCCTCGATTTCAGAGCCTGCTATTGGTCTATTCAGGGATTCAACTTCTTCCTGGTTTAGTCTTGGGAGAGTGTAAGTGTCCAGGAAATTATCAATTTCTTCTAGATTTTCTAGTTTATTTGCCTAGAGGTGTTTATAGTATTCTCTGATGGTAGTTTGTATTTCTGTGGGGTCAGTGGTCATATCCCCTTTATCATTTTTTATTGCGTCTATTTGATTCTTCTCTCTTTTCTTCTTTATTAGTCTTGCTAGCAGTCTATCAATTTTGTTGATCTTTTCAAAAAACCAACTCCTGGATTCATTGATTTTTTGGAGGGTTTTTTGTGTCTCTCTCTCTTTCAGTTGTGCTCTGATCTTAGTTATTTCTTGCCTTCTGCTAGCTTTTGAATGTGTTTGCTCTTGCTTCTCTAGTTCTTTTAATTGTGATGTTAGAGTGTCAATTTTAGATCTTTCCAGCTTTCTCTTGTGGGCATTTAGTGCTATAAATTTCCCTCTACACACTGCTTTAAATGTGTCCCAGAGATTCTGGTATGTTGTATCTTTGTTCTTATTGGTTTCAAAGAACATCTTTATTTCTGCCTTCATTTCATTATGTACCCAGTAGTCATTCAGGAGCAGGTTATTGAGTTTCCATGTAGTTGAGCGGTTTTTATTGAGTTTCTTAGTCCTGAGTTCTAGTTTGATTGCACTGTGGTCTGAGAGACAGTTTGTTATAATTTCTGTTCTTGTACATTTGCTGAGGAGTGCTTTACTTCCAATTATGTGGTCAATTTTTGGAATAAGTGTGATGTGGTGCTGAGAAGAATGTATATTCTGTTGATTTGGGGTGGAGAGTTCTATCGATGTCTATTAGGTCCACTTGGTGCAGAGATGAGTTCAATTCCTGGATATCCTTGTTAACTTTCTGTCTGATTGATCTGTCTAAAGTTGACAGTGGGGTGTTGAAGTCTCCCATTATTATTGTATGGGAGTCTAAGTCTCTTTATAAGTCTCTAAGGACTTGCTTTGTGAATCTGGGTGCTCCTGTATTAGGTGCATATATATTTAGGATAGTTAGCTCTTCCTGTTGAATTGATCCCTTTACCATTATGTAATGGCCTTCTTTGTCTCTTTTGATCTTTGATGGTTTAAAATCTGTTTTATCAGAGACTAGGATTGCAACCCTTGCTTTTTTTTTGTTCCCTATTTGCTTGGTAGATCTTCCTCCATCCCTTTATTTTGAGCCTATGTGTGTCTCTGCATGTGAGATTAGTCTCCTGAATACAGCAAACTGATGAGTCTTGACTCTTTATCCAGTTTGCCAGTCTGTGTCTTTTCATTGGACCATTTAGTCCATTTACATTTAAGGTTAATATTGTTATGTTTGAACTTGATCCTGTCATCACGATATTAACTGGTTATTCTGCTCGTTAGTTGATGCAGTTTCTTCCTAGCCTCGATGGTCTTTACATTTTGGCATGTTTTTGCCATGGCTGGTACCGGTTGTTCCTTTCCATGTTGAGCGCTTCCTTCAGGGTCTCTTGTAAGGCAGGCCTGGTGGTGACAAAATCTCTAAGCATTTGCTTATCTGTAAAGGATTTTATTTCTCCTTCACTTATGAAACTTAGTTTGGCTGGATATGAAATTCTGGGTTGAAAATTCTTTTCTTTAAGAATGTTGAATACTGGCCCCCACTCTCTTCTGGCTTGTAGAGTTTCTGCCGAGAGATCTGCTGTTAGTCTTGAGTTTCCCTTTGTGGGTAACCTGACCTTTTTCTCTGGCTGCCATTAACAGTTTTTCCTTCCTTTCAACTTTGGTGAATCTGACAATTATGTGTCTTGGAGTTGCTCTTCTCGAGGAGTATCTTTGTGGTGTATCTCTGTATTTCCTGAATTTGAATGTTGGCCTGCCTTAGTAGGTTGCGGAATTTCTCCTGGATGATATCCTGAAGAGTTTTTTCCAACTTGGTCCATTTTCCCCCTCACTGTCAGGCACCCCAATCAGACGTAGATTTGGTCTTTTCACATAATCCCATACTTCTTGAAGGCTTTGTTCATTTCTTTTTCCTCTTTTTTCTTTAGACTTCTCTTCTCCCTTCATTTCATTCATTTGATCCTCAATCGCTGATACTCTTTCTTCCAGTTGATCAAGTCAGTTACTGAAGCTTGTGCATGTGTCACGTATTTCTTGTTTCATGGTTTTCATCTCTGTCAGTTCGTTTATGGCCTTCTCTGCATTAATAATTCTAGTTATCAATTCTTCCACTCTTTTTAAAAGATTTTTAGTTTCTTTGCACTGCGTACGTAATTTCTCCTTTAGCTCTGAGACGTTTGATGGACTGAAGCCTTCTTCTCTCAACTTGTCAAAGTCATTCTCTGTCCAGCTTTGATCTGTTGCTGTCGATGAGCTGGGTTCCTTTGTAGGGGGAGATGCACTCTTATTTTTTGAATTTCCAGCTTTTCTGCCCTGCTTTTTCACCATCTTTGTGGTTTTATCTGCCTTTGGCCTTTGATGATGGTGATGTACTGATGGGGTTTTGGTGTGGGTGTCCTTCCTGTTTGTTAGTTTTCCTTCTAACAGTCAGGACCCTCAGCTGTAGGTCTGTTGGAAATTGCTTGAGGTCCACTCCAGACTGGTTATCAGCAGCAGAGGCTCAGTTGAAAATGCAGAAATCACCCGTCTTCTGTGTCACTCGCGCTGGGAGCTGGAGACTGGAGATGTACCTATTCGGCCCAGCATCTGTTATTTTTTGACTTTTAAGTACTAGCCATTCTGACTGGTGTGAGATTGTATCTCCGGCATTCTTTACAGAATTAAAAAACAAGTATTTTAAATTTCACATGGAACCAAAAAAGAGACCAACTAGCCAATAGCCAAGACAACTCTAAGCAAAAAGAATAAAGCTGGAGTCATCATACTACCCAACTTCAAACTATACTACAATGCTACAGTAACCAAAACACCAGGGCACTGATACAAGAACAGACACACAGACCATTCAAACAGGATAGAGAACTCAGAAAGCAGACTGCACACTTCACAGTCATCTGATTTCCAACAAATAACAAAAACAAGCAAATGTTTGTTTATTTAATAAATGAGGCTGGGAGTTCTTGCTAGCCATATGCAGAAAATTGAAACTGAACCCCTTCCTTACACCTTATATAAAAATTAACTCAAGATTGATTAAAGACTTACATGTACAACCCATAAGTATAAAAACTCTAGAAGAAAATTTAGGCAATGCCATTTAGAATATAGGCACAGGCAAAGGTTTTATAACAAAAATGTCAAAAACAATTGAAACAAAAGCAAAAATTGACAAGTGGGATCTAATTAAACTAAAGAACTTCTGCACAGCAAACTAAACTATCATGAGAGTGAACAGAATGGGAGAAAACTTTTACAATCTATTCGTCTGACAAAAGTCTAAAATCCAGAGTCTACAAGGAACTTAAACAATTTTACAAGAAAAAAGCAAACAACCCCATTAAAAAGTAGGCAAAGAACATGAATGGACACTTCTCAAATGAAGACATTCATGCAGCCAATAAACATATAACAAAAAGCTCAACATCACGAATCATTAGAGAAATGCAAATCAAAACCACAATGAGATACCATCTCACACCAGAATGGCTGTTATTAAAAAGTCAAAAAACAACAGGCCCTGGTGAGGTTGTGGAGAAAAAGAAATGCTTTTAAACTGTTAGTGAGAGTGTAAATTATTTCAGCCATGGTGGAAGACAGTGTGGCAATTCCTCAAAGACCTAGAGGCAGAAATACTATTTGACCCAGCAATCCCATTACCAGGGATAAATGCAAAAGATTACAAATCATTCTATTATAAAGATACATGCATGTGTATGTTCACTGCAGCACTATTTACAATAGCAAAGTCATGGAATCAACCTAAAGGCACATCAGTGATAGACTGGATAAAGAAAATATAGTACATATACACGATGGAATAGTGTGCAGCCATATAAAGGAATTAGATTATGTCCTTTGTAGGGACATGGTTGAAGCTGGAAGCCATTATCCTCAGCGCTCTAATTCAGGAACAGAAAACCAAACACCACATGTTCTCACTTATAACTGGGAGCTGATTGATGAGGACGCATGGACACACGGTGGGAAACAACACACACTGGGGCTTGTCAGTGGGGGGCAGAGAGGGAGGGACACCATCAGGAAGAATATCTAATGGCTGCTGGCTGGGCTTAATACCTAGGTTGATCTGTGCAGCAAATCACCATGGCACACATTTACCTATGTAACAAACCTGCACATCCTGAACTTAAAATAAAAGTGGAAGAATACACACACACACACACACACACACACACACACACACACACAGAATGGCAGGCACTGCCACTGCAGGGATGCAGACCCATTTCTACTGCTTTTACCTCTGGTTTCCTGAACCTAGAAAAAGAATAAAGAGGGTCTCAGAGAAAATAAAGTGTAATGGAATATGCTAGATGCATGTCCTTTTCTCCTTAACCTCCCATTTCCTCCTTATGTGTGATAATTGAAGGAATGACAAAGACATCCTAACCTGAGCTGAAGAAAAAAATGAGGGCTAGCTGTTGTAGACTAAACAGCTCTCACACCCAGTGGAGGAAGCGTGGCAAAGTGACAGTGTTTGTGCAAGGACACCAATTCAGGAAAATCTAGTTGGCCCTTTCCTTGTCTCTGTTAGAGAAATTCAAGTGACAGTGTGCTTGTGCAAGCTGCCAAAGGAATTGGCTGAAAGTAGGAGATACTGGAGGCACCTGACACGCTATTTCTTTTAAGGAGAGCACCTGTGACGGCCTGTGAGCTCCCTGACTCCCTCTGACACTTGGAAGCAATGGCAGTCAAAGGAACATTGAGGACCAGTCCTCAGTCTCAGAATGTAGAATAGCACAGGCATAGGAAAAAAAGATGCCTGCAACTGTTATCATCAAGCTGTCCTACTTGCAGCAAATGATGAGGAAATGGAACCTGGTTAAGTACAGACACCCAGGAGCCTCCACCGCTGTAGTCTAAATCCAAACCTGGCTCCAGAAATTCTTATAGGATTTTAAATATGTGAATCGTTGGATACTATTTTCCATATTTTAAGTTCATTTCTGTTTATAAACAGGAGTATAGACTTTGAACATAAACTGATTATTGAAAACTCAATTAACTGTCATAGCAGCCTTGTAGGAAAGATGTGTGAAAACGGTCATCTTTTCTCCCACACTAATTTCTCCCTCTGATTCTAAATATCCATGCTTTCTAATACTCATACAAGTCTTTTTCTTCTTAAATAAAAAAATTTGTGGTTACAAAAATTATACAAGGACGGCAAAGACATTCTTTCATGGGTCATACATGGGTCATATGCTACATGGAACAGGTACTGTCCAACAGTCCTGGGAATAAAATGATTACAAAGTAAGACTGAGTTTCTTCTGTCAATAAGGATACTGAACAGTGTTGTATGGGATGTGCTCGGTGTCCATCTCGTGTATGCAGACCATCTGTCTTTATCTTATAGCCAATCTTAAAGTTTTTACTTCTAGGAGGACAAAATACAACATTCTCCTCTCATTCTTGCTGCATCCACAGAGGTCAGACTGCAGATGGGGAGGAGCTGGGATGAATACAGAAACAGTTGAGTGGAGTCTAAGAAGAACAGAGCAGAGTTTAAAATTTTAATCAAAAATTTAACTGTTAATGTAATTAAAAGGTCAGTTTTTTCCTTTAGAATATGGACTTTTCAAAGAAATACCATGTGGTTAAAATATTTTTTCATTATTCATCTAAATGTTTTGAAACTTTGTTTTTGTGTATATGTTTTTAACCTACTGAGATTTTTTGTTTTGGTAGAAGTGAAATAGGAATTCATTTTGTCTTAGTCCATATAACTAACAAATGATTCCAGCCTACCTGTATGAAGTAGTCTGTTTTTTACTTGTGGTAGAATTGCTAGAAAGTTAATAAAACATAAGCTTCAGGGACCATCACTTGAATAGACTCCTTCAATGGCCTTGAAAATAAATTTAGCAATGTGGTCACAGAGTCATATATGTCTGTCAATTTTTGCAAAATACTTTTGTATTCTTTTTCTTAAAGAGAGCACCTGCACTAAATTGCATAAGCTTCAGGCTTCACATAACTTGAATGCTTCTGGTGCTCATTGATTTAAAAAAAAATTTTTTTTTTTTTTTTGTGCTAAGCAGAGTAGTAATCTCCCAAAGTCATGCCAATCCTCAGAATGTGTAAATATGTTGGGTTACATGGCAAATGAAAATTAATATTGCAGATGGAATTGAGAAAGCTAATCACTTGACATTAAGATATGGGGGTTAGCCTGAATTACCCAGGAAAACCCAAGTAAAATGACAAAGATCCTTAAAGGTGGAAGAGGTAGGCAGAAGAAGAGAGTCAGAGGAAGAAGAATGGTCAGAGAGAAGCAACGTTGCTGGCTTTGAAGATGGAGGAAGGGGCCATGAGTCAAAGAGTGTGGCTGGTTACTAGAAGTGGGAACACACAAAGAAACTGATTCACCCTTACAGATGCCCGAAACAAACACCATCCTGCCCATACATTCATTTTAGTCCACAAAATCTGTGTTGGACTTCTAACCTGTAGAGATGCAATAATAATAAATTTGTGCTATTTAAACCATCACATTTGTGGTGGTCTGTTATGGCAGCAATAGAAAACTAATATACTGTCTTTTGTTGTCATACAGGCAAAAGTTTGTTTCTGTGCTGTTTTATTCCACATGCCTCCCCATTAGGTCTTTCTCAATCACTTTAACTTAGTAATAATTCATAATATCAGATGAGGCAATTACCTTACTTTCTTCAAAAATCTCTTATCTTCCACATGAAATTTACAATTGGCTTGCCATGCTGTCTACAGAAAAACAGAATGACACAAAGCAACAAAAGAAAGTTCTGTGGTGAGCATTTGATTAAAACTGCATTGCATTTAATATAAAGATAATTTTGGGGAAAAAGTTACATTTTTAAGTTTTGACTTTTCCTATTCATGAATGTAGTATGTTTATTTATTTATTTAGAGCAGCCTCTTCTCTAAACTTTTCTTCCTTTTTAGTAATGGTTTATACTTTTCTTCATCAATGTCTTGAAAATCTTTTGTTAGAGTTATTCCTACACACAAATTTTTTGATATTATAAATTAAATATTTTGTATTATATTTTCTAAATGTTATTAAATGTGTAAAAAAAGCCTGTTCATTTTTCTTCCTGATGTTGTATCTAGAAACCTTGCTAAATTATTTTGGTTGTTCTATTAGTTTATTGGTAGATTATCTAGGAATTTCTACAATTATATTGTTTGCAAATTTATGCACACTTTCCTATTACTTTTCAATTCTTACATATTATTTGTTTCTCTTGGCTATGGCCTTATACATTGCTGAATGTAAACAGTGTTAATTGTATACTTCTCTTACCCTTTTATTCTAAGAAATTCTTCTAAAATTTGGTCACATTAAAAAAAGAATTTAGTGTTGTTTTTAGATATATGACTTTTATTAAGAAAAACAATGTTTCTTCTTTTTTAGTTAGCTTAAAGATTTTCATCATGAAATTATTTTTGTCAGATGATTTTTCTACATTTGTTGAAATAATTATATATATATATAAAACATATTATTCTGTTGATTAATAGATTTGGTAATACAGAATTATCTTTGCATTACTGGGATTAACCCATCTTAGTTATGGTGTATATTTTTAATAGACTGCTAAATTTATTTTACTAGTATGTGTCTAAAATTTTATTCTGTATTTTTATGTGAGATTGGCTTAAATATATTTTTCTTGTGCTATTCTCTAGTTTTGGTACCAATGTTACTCTAGTTTTGTAGAATGAATCTAGAGCTTTTTTTTACATTCTATGAAGCAATTTGCATAAGATAAAGACTATTTGATGTTGAAATAGTTCATAAAAATCAATTCTAAAACCATATAGACCTTATAGCTTCTGGGTTTAACTTTCACATCTGCTAAGCTTTGCTCCCTGTGTCTTATCTTGGACCCTCGACTGAAAGATAAAATTTTACTTGAGACATCTGTTCTCATGGGGGTGGGGGAAGGAGCAAAAGGCTAAACCAAACTGTGCAGGCGTGTATACCTTTTTCTCAGAGGTGGCAGAGAAAATCACTGTGCCAGACTAAGATGTGGTACCATGATATTTGCTTAGCAATTGAGTGGCAAGTGGTGAGAACATAGATAGAACTCTATATGGCTTAAGGTCCACTCTCTGTGGTACCAATTTACTATATTAATCTGTTTTCTTGCTGCTAATAAAGGCATACCTGAGACTGGGTAATTTATAAAGGAAAGAGGTTTAATTGACTCACAGTTCAGCATGGCTGGGGAGGCCTCAGGAAACTTACAATTATGGCAGTGATGTGTTTCACGTCCTTCTTCACATGGCAACATCAAGGAGAAGTGCCAAGCAAAGAGGGAAAAGCCCCTTATTAAACCATTAGATCTCATGAAAACTCACTACCACAATAACAACATGAGGGTAAACACCCCCATGATTCAATTATCTACTACCAAGTCACTTCCACAACATGTGGAGATTATGGAAACTACAATTCAAGATGATATTTGTGTGAGGACACAGCCAAATCATACTATTCTACCCCTGACCCCTTCCAAATCTCATGTCCTCACATTTCAAAACACAATCAGGTTCTTTCAACAGTCTTCCAAAGTCTTAATTCATTCCAGCATTAAGTTAAAAAGGCAAGTCCAAAGTCTCATCTGAGACAATGTAAGTCTCTTCTGCCCATGAGCCTGTAAAATCAAAAGCAAGTTAATTTCTTCTTAGATACAATAGAGGTACAGACATTGGGTAAATATACCCATTCCAAATGGGAGAAATTGGCCAAAACAAAGGGGCTACAGGCCCCATGCAAGTCTGAAACCCATTGAGGCAGTAATTAAATCTTAAAGCTCTGAAATAATCTCCTTTGACTCCATGTCTCACATTCAGTTCACACTGATGTGAGAGGTGGGCTCCCATGACCTTGGGCAGCTCTGGCCCTGTGGCTTTGCAGAGCACAGCTCCCCTCCTGGCTACTTTCACAGGCTGGTGTTGAGTGTCTGCAGCTTTCCAGGCACATAATGCAAGCTGTTGGTGGATCTACCATTCTGGGGTTTGGAAGATGGTGGCCCTCTTCTCACAGCTCCACTAAGCAGTGCCCCAGTGGGGACTCTGTTGGGGCTCTGACCCACATTTCCCTTCTGCACTGCTCTAGCAGAGGGTCTCCATGAGGACTCCATCCCTGTAGTAAACTTCTGCCTGGGCTTTCAGGCATTTCCATACATCCTCTGAAATCTAGGCAGAGGTTCCCAAACCTCAATTCTTGACTTCTGTGTACCCGCAGACTCAACACCATATTAAGGTTGCCAGGGCCTGAGGCTCACACCTCTGAAACCATAGCATGAGCTGTATCTTGGCCTCTTTTAGCCATAACTGGAGAGGATGAGACACAGAGCAACAAATCCCTAAGTTGCACACAACAGGGGAACCCATTAAACCATTTTTTTCCTCCTAGGCCTCCAGGCCTGTGATGCAAGGGGCTGCTATGAAGTTCTCTGACATGCCCTGGAGGCACTGTCCCCATTGACTTGGTGGTGATTAACATTTGGCTCCTGATAACTTATGCAAATTTCTGCAGCTGGCTGGAATTTTTCCCCAGAAAGTGGGTTTCTCTTTTCTATTGCATCATCAGGCTGCAAATTTTCCAAACTTTTATGCTTTGCTTCCTCTTGAATGCTTTGTTGCTTAGAAATGTCTTCTGCCAGATACCCTAAATCATCTCAAGTTCAAAGATCCACAGATCTTTAGGGCAGGGACAAATGCTTCCAGTCCCTTTACAAAGCAAGAGTGATAGTTACTCCAGTTCCCAACATATTCTTCATCTCCATCTGAGACCACTTCAGCCTGGACTTTGTTGTCCATATCACCATCAGCATTTTGGTCAAAGCCACTCAACAAGTCTCTAAGAAAGTTCCAAACCTTTCCACATCTTCCTGTCACCTAGGCCCTCCAAACTGTTACAATCTCTGCCTGTTACTCAGTTCCAAAATTGCTTCCACATTTTTGGGTATCTTGACAGCAGCACCCCATTCTTGGTACCAATTTACTGTATTAGTTCTTACACTGCTAATGAAGACATACCTGAAACTGGGTAATTTATAAAGGAAAGATGTTTAATTGACTCACAGTTCATCATGGCTGGGAGGCCTCAAGAAACTTACAGTCATGGCGGAAGGAGAAGCAAGCATGTTCTTCACATGGTGGCATCAAGGAGAAGTGCTGAGAAAAGGGGGAAAGCCCCTTATAAAGTCATCAGATCTTTTGAGAACTCACTTACTGCCATGAGAACAGTATGAGGGTAACCACTCCCATGATTCAATTACCTCCCACTGGATCCCTCCCCTGACACGTGGGGATTATGGGAGCTACAATTCAAGATGATATTTCGGCGGGGCACAGCCAAACCATATCAGATATGGTGACAAAACTTTGGTAAACCTGGCACCTGTGGTCATTTGGAAGGCTACGTGCCTGTAGAGCTTACATTTCTAGAGGAAGAGACTGAAAAACAATGTCAAATTTATGGTACTTTTAACTACATTTTGCAAAGTATTTCTACAGTTAGTAGACTATGATGTGTTGCAGATAAGACATCTATTTTATGTTGTACTAACAAAGACAGAAAAAGTCAATTAAACTTTGACATTATACCTGCAAAAATTATGAAATACAGCCCAATCTCAAAGATGTTAAAATGAGAAATGAATGTGCATCTTAAAATCAGTGAAATATGGTATGAGAAAAGATGAGTTCAGGAAAAATTTGGACAGTTTCCAAGCAAAAATAAAGAAGAAAAAAGTCGAAAAGCCAGGACCCTGAACTGTTAAAAAAGTCAAGTACTTTTAGACCCCAAGAAAAAGATGTGATTTTAAAAGGCTCTGAGAAACAAAGACCCAGTGAGACTTCTACATGGAATCGAGTGACTCAGCTTAGAGGC
The DNA here is from genome assembly GCF_024542745.1 of Macaca thibetana thibetana. NCBI lineage: Eukaryota > Metazoa > Chordata > Mammalia > Primates > Cercopithecidae > Macaca > Macaca thibetana. The sequence goes on from NC_065582.1 coordinate 164,649,726, forward strand.
AGATACCAGCTTTGAGGCAGAGAAGCGGCCAGTTTACTCATACCTAGTAGCCTCAAGGTAGCTGCCATTAGATTGAAAGAGGCAGGCATGGGGATGAGGAAGTGTAAAAGTAAAGAGATCTGTGTTTAAAATTCACAAAAGAACTTTGAATATAGTTAACAGCACACAGATCTAACTAGAAGTAAATAAATCAGAAGCATACTAATTATTTCAGGGAGTTTGCTGCCAAATAACTCTTGAGCCTTATCTTTAAAAAGCCTATTACTGTTGAGTGAGTCTTGAAACAACTCTCATGCAGGATGTGGGCTGTGTGAGCTGTGCAGCTCTCAAGGAGGGCACACTCTCCAGCACCCACAGTAGAGGTGGCCAAGATGCATAATAAAGCAGAAAGAACATTTTGGAGTGCAACCTAAGACCATGAAGAACAAAAAGCAAGTGAGTTTCTCCTTCAGAGAGGAGAATTTGGGTTTATTCAAAAGGCTTTTCTCCCTTCCACAGTAGAAGACTCTTGCATAGGCCCAGTGGCATTTCAAAATTGCTACAGACCAGGGACTACTTACTAAGCATCTTTCAATTAAGCACTCTTCTGAGTGGAAGTGTATATATGGTTATTCTGCCCCTGCCCCACCACTGCACATTGTATATGGGAATGGAGGAGGATAACTTCTCTTTTTAGATCACGGAATGTTGCACCATAAGGAGCCACATCAGATGTAAATGAAGATCCCTGAAATCCTAGGCTTTGAGCTGGTTTCAATGCAGATTGGATCCCTCAGTTGCTGCTGTGGGAAAGGTATCAGCATGCTCTACACACAGGAGAAAGAATGAAATGTGTATTTGGTGACAGGAAGTAGGGGCTATTGCAGTGGCAATGCTAGGTATTTATTAAACTCATTTCATTTTCCTGTTGATCACACTGGAAGACCATATTGATGGCTCTGTTGTGTCAGTAGAGCCATATGACTGAGTTCTGGCCAATGGATTTTGGGGGGAGGTGATGTGCACCCCTTCCAGACCTGGCCATCAAATCCCCCACACATGGCCCTCCATGTTCTCTTTCTCCCTTAAAGGAACTTAGAGGCGTTGTGTTGACAAGAGAAGAGCCTTGTCGAATGGCTAGAAAAACCAAAACAGGGAAATGCAACTCCATCCCAGCTCCCTTCCACTAGTGATTATGGTCAAGAATGAGCAATAAAATTTTATTGTCTTAAAATGAGACTTTGTCTTTTATTTGTTACTGCAGAATAACTTAGTCTAGCCTAATTAATATAATCAATCAACTTCTCTGCATTGGGTTATTTTTATTGGCTTACTATGTATTCATTAATATTGCCTTTGAAAATATCTCTCTCTCAGCCCCAGTGACTCCTCCAGCCTATTTCTGCTCCTTCTAATAGTCTGCTTCTTTCCTCAAAGTCTCCACTTCCTCCCTCTCCCATTAATTCCAAGCCCAATGATCATTTTTTTGTCCTTATTTAATCTGAACCCCTATCATGGGTTGTAATTGTTGACCATGCCCCGCTTTTGGGTTTTCTTTCTATCATACTGTTATTTCTTCGTGACTGCCTTGTTGGCTTCATCTCTTCATCAGGTCTCAGAATGCAGGAGCAACTCAGCACTTCTCTTAGTTATCAAATTTATACCCATGGTGATCTGTCACAGCCACAACTCTGAAGTGCACTACACCTATACCAGGGGAACCCAGATCTATCGATTTAGCTCAAAACTCTATCCTGAGAACAAAATCTTCATATTCAATCCTCAATATCTCAGTGAAGGCCCAATCAGTGTCTGAAACTTAACATGAACAACAGATCTATTCATAGTCCCTGCCATCATATCTATTCTTCCCCAAGATTCTTCATCTCTATAAATGTCATCACTGTCTTTGGCCCTAAACCTAGGATTCCTCTTTGACTCTTCAACGATTCATCTTTTTCTCACATCACTTAGTCAATCCATCAGCAATTTCGCCTCATCATCTCTACCTAACAAACTGTAATGAAGGTACTGTCATCATTTGGCTTCATAATACCTCCTAGTTGACCTTGGTGCTACTCTTTTTTTTTTTTTTTTTTTTTTTTTTTGGAGACAGAGTCTCTCTCTGTCACCCAGGCTGGAGTGCAGTGGAGCGATCTCAGCTCACTGCAAGCTCCGCATCCCGGGTTCACGCCATTCTCCTGCCTTCAGGCTCCCGAGTAGCTGGGACCACAGGCACCCGCCACCATGCCTGGCTAATTTTTGGTATTTTTAGTAGAGACGGGGTTTCACCATGTTAGCCAGGATGGTGTCGATCTCCTGACCTCGTGATCCACCCGCCTCAACCTCCCAAAGTGCTGGGATTACAGGTGTGAGCCACTGCGCCCGGCCGGTGCTGCTTTTATAGTCTCCTCAGAGCAGCCAGTGGTAACTTTTGTAAAGATAAATCAGAGAATGTCACCCTCCTGCTAAAAGTCATTAGGAGCCTCTTGTTGCTACTACAATAAAATCGAGATTCCTTACTTCACTCCCAGGACCTTACATAATCCGTACCTTGCCTGCCTCTCTAATCCCGTCTCTTCCACTTGCTGCCTCACACAGTAAATCTCACTCTTACTGCTCTTCTTATTGCTCTGCAGTCATGTAAAGTTTATTCCTACCCCAGGACCTTTGCACTTCATTTTTCTTCTGGTTTGAATAATTTTCTTTATGATCTGATCAGGGCCGGCTCCTTCTCATCATTCTGATTTCCTTACAAATGTCCTCACCTCAGAGAAGTAAACAGACAATCCTTCCAGCAATTTTCCCTCACTTTAACCAATCTTCTTTTCTTCATAGCACATATCTGGAACTGAATTTATTATTTTTGCTTTATGTGTGACTCATTGATTCTAAGGAGGTTTGACTATTTTTTAATAAGGGATACATTTCCAGTATTTTAGCTTAAATCATTATATTCTTATTTATAAATAAGTAAAGAAAACTTTGGATGTTTAGCCTCTCTACTAGGAAATGTCAAGCAGGAGCTAATTATAATGAATGTGTCAGGAATTGAAGAGAGACGCTGGCTTTTGTGCAGAGAAACTTATTAAAACCATCGGTTCAAATAATTACTTAATTATAGTATGCCACAGTTTGAATGCCACTTGATTATGGCTCCATTTCCATTTACAGTCAAGATTCTGGTGCAGCCAGCACTTTGAAATGCCATAGCAACATTGCCTGCTGGAACATCTTATCCTTGGTGAAAATGTTTTGTTTTTTTTTTTCCTCTTTCTGGTTGCTTGGGTACCACTTTCATTACATTGCTATCAAATCTTTTCCCTACAACATTTCTATTTTCAGAGTAGTCTCATCCTTTAAGCATTCATCTTCCACTTGACATAATCACATGCTCGCCTTTTAAAGCCATACCCAGGTGGGACCATCTGTGATGGAGGCTTTAGTCTGGCTTCAGTCCTCACTTCCCCATTATCAGCTCTTAGTTCTGTCCTGTTCCTGCCTTTCTTCCTCCAGTACTGCTGAACATGTGGCTCAGTTCTTCCAGCCTCACCTGTCTTTCTGATCAGGCATTTCCAAGGGTAGAAGGTAGTCTAGTCATCAGTTTCCTCACTGTTAAAACCATAGCACTTCTTATCCTTGCATACAGATTCCTGGGCAGCACTTGCTGAACACACAGTCTAGAGGGTAGGCTCAGACATTGTCCGACTTTTAGGGTGTTCTATAAACAGAAGACTTGAGACCTCACAACGGTAAGGGAGATTCAGATGCTTAGAAACTTAACAGAAGATTGATCTGTAGTCTTTACCCAGAATCTTAATTCTTGCCATTAAATGAATTCATGAGAAATCTTAGCAATTCTGTGTTATTCAGGGTGCTTTCAAAGATGTCAGTTGAGCCTTAACTGATACAAATACCTCCAAGAGAACTAGTTTGCTTCTAGACTTCTTCCCATTGGACCAACTTACTTTGCAAAAGTCCTAGAAGATCTAATCTGAATTAACACTAACTACCTTTTTGAATAGATCAAAAAGTTTTAGAGATAAACTTTTAGATTTGAAGAATAGACCCATCTAAAGGGAAAAATATTCTTCTTATTCTTGAGGAGATCTGTGTTTTTTTGCTAGGGCTGCCATAACAAAGTATCATTGGCTGGGTGTCTCAGTTTTGAAGATTAGAAATTCAAGATCAAATTTTCAGCAGGATTGGTTTCTTCTAAGGGCCATGAGAGAAGGCTCCTTCCCAGGTTCTTTCCTTGGCTTTTCGATGGCCATTTTCTCCCATTGTCTTTATATTGTATTCCCTCTGTACACATCTGTATTCAACTTTTCAGTCATATTGGATTAGGGCCCATCCTAAAGAGTTTGTTTTAACTTAATTACCTCTGTAAAGACCCTGTCCCCAAATACAATCACATGCTGAGGTACCAGGGGTTAGGACTTCAACATGTGAATTTTGGAGGGGACACAATTAAGCCCATGAGAAGATCTTTAGCCTTTTGAGAAACATCCCATTAAAAGTTCTGTTATGTGGCTACTCTTAAAAAGTCAACAAATAACAGACGTTGACGAGGTTGGAGGAAAAAGAGAATGCTTATACACTGTTGGTGGATATGCAAATTAGTTCAGCCCCTGTGGAAAGCAGTTGGGAGATTTCTCAAAGAAATAAAAATAGAACTTTTATTCAACCCAGCAACACCTTAACTGGGTCTATATCCAAAGGAAAATAAACTGTTCTACCCAAAAGTCACCTGTACTCATATGTTTATTACAGCACTATTCACTAGCAAGGATATAAAACAAACCAAGATGCCAAGCAATGGTGGATTGGATAAAGAAAATGTGGTGCATATACATCATGGGATACTATGCACTTATAAAAAAGAATGAAATCATGTCCTTTGCAGCAACATGGATGCAGCTGGAGGCCATTATCCTAAGTGAAAGAATGCAGAAACGGAAAACCAAATACCACGTATTCTCACTTATAAGTGGAAGCTAAACTTTGGGTACACACAGACATAAAGATGGGAGAAATAGACACTGGGGACTCCAAAGGTGGGGGTGGGGGTGAGGGGGAAGAAGGATCGAAAAACTATCTGTTGGGTACTATGTTCACTATTTGGGTGACGGGATCAATAGAAACCCAAATCTCAGCATCACACAATATACCCTTGTAACAAAACTGCACATGTACCCTTTAATCTAAACAAAAAATTCCATTCTGTTTCTCACATGATCTCCTGCAGCTGATCAAGTAAAATATTATGAACACATTAGTTTGTTCTGCTTAGGAATGTTTGTACTGGCTCTTCCTTTAATCTGAAGTTTTTTCCCCCCAAGTTCTCATGTAGCTTGCTCTGTCACTTCCTTCAGGCTTCTAATTAAATGTCACTTTCACAGAGAGGATCTCCCAGACCACTAGGTAATGCCTTTCTTTCACCCCCATCACCTTCCACTATCAATCATTTTACTCTGCTTTATATTTGTTTATAGTCCTTGGTAATATACAAAATTCACATTTTAAAATGTACTTGAAAAATAAAGACATTAATAATAACAACAACCAAATCTAGCGTTCCCTGTGTGTTTACTGTATGCTAACTCCTTCTCTAAGCACCTGATATATATTATTTTACTAAAATCTAGCAACCATTTGAAGTAGTCACTTTTTATTTTTAATTGAAGAATAACAATTGCATATATTTATGGGATACAATGTAACATTTTAATCTATGTGTACATTATAGAGAGAGTCAATGAAATTAACATATTCATTGCCTCACCAAATTATTTTTTGTGGTTATAATATTAAAAATATATTTTAGCAGTTTTAAAGTATGCAATATATTAACTGTGGTTACCATACAGTGCAATAGATCACTAAAGGTATTCCTTTAGTCTAACTGCAACTTTGTACCCTTTGTCAACATCTCTCCTTTCCCCATTTCTCCCTCCCCACCTCCACCCCTCATCATCTGGTAACTACTTTTTACTCTCTGTTTCTATGAGCACAACTTTTTTAGATTTCACATATAAGTGAGATCATACAGTACTTGTCTTTCTGAGTCTGGCTTAGTTCGCTTAGCATAACGTCCTCTAGTTTGAACCATATTGTTGCAAATGACAGAATTTCCTTCTTTTAAAAGATTGTACAGTCTTTCATGTATATACACCATATTTTCTTTTTTTTTTTTTTTTTTTTTTTTTTGAGAGACGGAGTCTCGCTGTGTCGCCCAGGCTGGAGTGCAGTGGCCGGATCTCAGCTCACTGCAAGCTCTGCCTCCCGGGTTTTTACGCCATTCTCCTGCCTCAGCCTCCCGAGTAGCCGGGACTACAGGCGCCCGCCACCTCGCCTGGCTAGTTTTTTGTATTTTTTAGTAGAGACGGGGTTTCACCGTGTTAGCCAGGATGGTCTCGAACTCCTGACCTCGTGATCCGCCCGTCTCGGCCTCCCAAAGTGCTGGGATTACAGGCTTGAGCCACCGCGCCCGGCCTACACCATATTTTCTTTATCCAGTTATCCATTGATAGACACTTAGGTTGCTTCCATATCTTGGCTATTGTGAATACTGGTGGAATAAACATGGGAGGGGAGATATCTCTTTAAAATACTGATTTCAATTCCGTTGGATATTTGCCTAGAAGTGAGATTTCTGGATCATATGATAATTCTACTTTTCAGTTTTTTTGAGAAACCTCCATACTGTTTTCCAAAATGGCTGTAGTAATTTACATTCCCAACAGTGTACATGACTTCCCTTTCTTCTACATCTTTGCCAACACTTAATATTTGTTTTTCTGTTTCGTTTTTATTTATTTATTTTGGTATAGTTTAAAGGTTATTGGGGTACAGGTAGTGTTTGGTTACATGAGTAAGTTCTTCAGTGGTGATCTGTGAGGTTTTGGTGCACCCATCACCTAAGCAGTATACACTGCAGGCTATTTATAGGCTTTTATCCCTCCCCCACCTCCCACTCTTTCCCCCCAAGTTCCCAGAGTCTATTGTGTCATTCTTATGCCTTTGTGTCCTCACAGCTTAGCTCCCACATATCAGTGAGAACATACAATGTTTGGTTTTCCATTCCTGAGTTACTTCACTTAGAATAATAGTCTCCAATCTCATCCAGGTCACTGTGAAGGCCGTTAATTCATCATTTTTATGGCTGAATAGTATTCCATCACATATATAAATCACAGTTTCTTTATCCACTCATTGATTGATGGGCATTTGGTTGGTTCTATGGTTTTGCAATTGTGAATTGTGCTGCTATAAACATGCGTGTGCAAGTATCTTTTTCATATAATGACTTCTTTTCCTCTGGGTAGGTACCAAGTAGTAGGATCACTGGATTAAATGATAGTTCTACTTTTAGTTTTTTAAGGAACCTCCACACTCTTTTCCGTAGTGGCTGTATTAGTTTACATTTCCACCAGCTGTGTAGAAGTGTTCCCTAATCACCACATCCACACCAACGTCTACTGTTTTTTGATTTTTTTATTATGGCCATTCTTGCAGGAGTAAGGTGGTATCACATTGTGGTTTTACTTTCCATTTCCCTGATCATTAGTGAGACTGAGCATTTTTTATATGTTTATTGGCCATTTGTATATCTTCTTTTGAGAATTGTCTATTCATGTCCTTAGTCCACTTTTTGATGGGATTGTTCGTTTTTTTCTTACTGATTTGTTTGAGTTTGTTATAGATTCTGGATATTAGTCCTTTGTCAGATGTATAGGTTGTTAAGATTTCCTCCCATTCTGTGGGTTGTCTGTTTACTCTGCTGACTGTCCCTTTTGCTGTGCAAAAGCTCTTTAGTTTAATTAAGTCCCAGCTATTTATCTTTGTTTTTATTGCATTTGCTTTTGGGTTCTTGGTCATGAAATCCTTGCCTAAGCCAATGTCTAGAAGGAATTTTCCAATGTGATCTCCTAGAATTTTTATAGTTTCAGAAGTCGTTAATCCACCTTGAGTTGATTTTTGTATAAGGTGAGACATGAGGATCCAGTTTCATTCTCCTACATGTGGCTAGCCAATTACCCCAGCACCATTTGTTGAAAAGAATGCCCTTTCCTGACTTTATGTTTTTGTTTGCTTTGTTGAAGATCAGTTGGCTGTAAGTATTTGACTTTATTTCTGGGTTCTATTACAGTATAGTTTGAAATCAGGTAGTGGGATGCCTTTCAGATTTGTTCTTTTTGCTTAGTCTTGCTTTGGCTATGCGGGCTCTTTTTGGTTCCACATGAATTTTAGAATTGTTTTTTCTAATTATGTGAAGAATGATGGTGGTATTTTGATGGAGATTGCATTGAGTTTGTAGGTTGCTTTTGGCAGTATGGTCATTTTCACAATATTCATTCTATCCATCCATGAGCATGGGATGTGTTCCCATTTGTTTGTGTCATCTATGATTTCTTTGAGCAGTGTTCTGTTTTCCTTTCAGAGTTATTTCACCTACTTGGTTAGGTATATTTCTAAGTATTTTATTTTCTTACAGCTATTGTAAAAGGGGTTGAGTTCTTGATTTGATTCTCTGCTTGGTCATTGTTGATGTATAGAAGAGCTACTGATTTGTGTGTGTTAATCTTGTATCTGGAAAGTTTGCTGAATTCTTTTATCAGTTCTAGGAGCTTTCTGGAGGAGTCCTTAGGGTTTTCAAGGCAAATGATCACATTGTCAGCAAATGGTGAAAGTTTTACTTCCTCTTTACCAATTTGGATGCCCTTTATTTTTTTCTCTTGTCTGCTTGCTCTGGCTAGGACTTCCAGTACTATGTTGAAGAGGAGTGGTGAGAGTGGGCATCATTGTCTTGTTCCAGTTCTCAGAGGGAATGATTTCAACTTTTTCCCATTCAGTATTATGTTTGCTGTAGGTTTATCATAGATGGCTTTTATTACATTGAGGTATGTCCCTTGTATGTCAATTTTGCTGAGAGTTTTAATCATAAAGAGATGCTTGATTTTGTTGAATGATTTTTCTGCATCTATTGAGATGATCATGTGATTTTCGTTTTAAATTCTGTTTATGTGGTGTATCACCTTTATTGACTTGTGTATGTTAAACCATCCTTGCACCCCTGGTATGAAACCCACATGATCATGGTAGATTATCTTTTTGATATGCATTGGATTTGTTTAGCTAGTATTTTATTAAGTAATTTGACTATGTTCATCAGGGATATAGGTCTGTAGTTTTTTTGTTTGTTTTGTTTTGTCCTTTCTTGATTTTGGTATTAGGGTGATGCTGGCTTCATAGAATGAATTAGGGAGTATTCCCTCTTTCTCTCTGCTGTGGAATAGTGTCAAAAGGATTGGTACCAATTTTTCTTTGAATGTCTGGTAGAGTTCTGGTGTGAATCCATCCGGTCCTGGACTTTTTTTGTTGTTGTTCACAATTTTAAAATTACCATTTCAATCTCACTGCTTGTTATTGGTCTGCTCAGGGTATCTAATTCCTGATTTAAGCTAGGAGGGTTATACTTTTTTTTCAGAAATTTATCCATCTCTTCTAGGTTTTCTAGTTTGTGTGTGTAAAGGTATTCACAGTAGCCTTGAATGAACTTTTGTTTTTCAGTGATGTCAGTTATAATATTTCCCATTTTGTTTCTTAATAAGATTATTTGGGTTTTCTCTCTTCTTGGTTAATCTTGCTAATGGTCTATCAATTTTATTTATCTTTTCAAAGAATCAGCTATTTGTTTCATTTATCTTTCATATTTTTTTGTTTCAATTTCATTTAGTTCTGCTCTGATCTTTGTTGTTTCCTTTCTTCTGTTGGGTTTGGATTTGGTTTGTTCTTGTTTCTCTAGTTCCTTCAGGTGTGACCTTAGAATGTCAGTTTGTGCTCTTTCAGTCTTTTTGATGTAGCCATTTAGGGCTATGACCTTTCCTCTTAGCACTGCCTTTGCTGTATCCCAGAGGTTTTGATAGGATGTGTCATTATTGTCATTCAGTTTGAATAATTTTTAAATTTCCATCTTGATTTCAATCTGACCCAATGAATATTTAGGAGCAGTTTATTTGATTTCCATGTATTTGTATGGTTTTAAAGGTTCCCTTTGGAGTTGATTTCCAGTTTTAGTCCACTGTGGTCTGAAAGAGTGCTTGATATAATTTCAATTTTCTTAAAATTATTGAGGTTCGTTTTGTGGCCTATCATGTGGTCTATCTTGGAGAAAGTTCCATGCGCTGCTGAGTAGAATGTATGTTCTGTGGTTGTTTGATAGAATGTTCTGTAGATATCTATTAAGTCCATTTGTTCCAAGGCATAGTTTAAATCCATTGTTTCTTTGTTGACTTTCTGTCTTGATGACCTGTCTAGTTCTGTTAGTGAAGTATTGAAGTCCCCCACTATTATTGTATTGCTGTCTATCTCATTTCTTAAGTCTATTAGTAATTGTTTTATAAATTTGGGATTTCCAATGTTAGGTACATATATTTTAGGATTGTGATATTTTCCTGTTGGACAAGGCCTTTTACCATTATATAATGTCCCTCTTTGTCTCTTTTAACTGCTGTTGCTTTATAGTTAGCTTTGTCTGATATAAGAATAGTTGCCCCTGCTAGGTTTTGGTGTCCATTTACAAGAAATGTCTTTTTCCACCCTTTTACTTTATGTGAGTCCTTATATGTTAGGTGAGTCTCCTGAAGGCAGCAGATAGTTGGTTGGTGAGTTCTTATCCATTCTGCAGTTCTGTATGCTTTAAGTGGAGCATCTAGGCCGTTTACATTCAGTGTTAGTATTGAGATGTGAAGTGCCATTCCATTCATCATGCTATTTGTTGCCTGCATATGTTGGGTTTTTTGTTTTTGCTTTTTAAATTGCATCTTTGTTTTATAGGTCCTGTGTGATTTATGCTTTAAAGAGGTTCTGTTTTGATGTGTTTCCAGTGTTTGTTTCAATATTTAGAGCTTCTTTCAGCAATTCTTATAGTGGTGGTATTGTAGTGGCGAATTCTCTCAACATTTGCTTTTTTGAAAAAGACTATCTTTCTTCATATATGATGCTTAATTTCACGGGATACAAAATTCTTGGATGATAATTGTTTTGTTTGAGGAGGCTGAAGATAGCGCCCAAATCCACTCTAGCTTGTAGGGTTTCTGCTGAGAAATCACTTGTTAATCTGATAGGTTTTTCTTTATAGGTTACCTGGTACTTTTGCCTCACAGCTCTTAAGATTCTTTCCTTCATTTTAACTTTAGATAACTTGATGACAATATGCCTAGGCAATAATCTTTTTGTGATGAACTTTCCAGGTATTCTTTGTGCTTCACGTATTTAGATATCTAGGTCTCCAGCAAGGCTGGGGAAGTTTTCCTCAATTATCCCCTCAAATATGTTTTCCAAACTTTTAGATTTCTCTTATTCCTAATGAATACTGATTATTCATAGGTTTGGTCATTTAACAATATCCCAGACTTCTTGGAGACTTTGTTCATATTTTCTTACTCTTTTTTCTTTGTCTTTGTTGAATTGGGTTAATTTGAAGACTTTGTCTTCAAGCTCTGAATTTCTTTCTTCTAGTTGTTCAATTCTATTGCTGAGACTTTCCAGAGCATTTCACATTTCTATAGTATATCCAATGTTTCCTGAAGTTTTGATTGTTTTCTTATTTATGCTGTCTATTTTCTTGAATATTTCTCCCTTCATGTCTTGTATCTTTTTTTTGGATTTCATTGCATTGGGCTTTGCCTTTCTCTGGTGCTTCCCTGATTAGCTTAATAATTATCTCCTGAATTGTTTTTCAGATAAATCACAAATTTCTTCTTGGTTTGGATTCAGTGCTGATGAGCTAATGTGATTTTTGGGAGGTTGTTAAAGAGCCTTATTTTGACATATTACCAGGATTGGTTTTCTGGTTCCTTCTCATTTGGGTAGGCTCTGTCAGAGGGAAGGTCTAGGGCTGAAGGCTGTTGTTCGGATTCTTCTGTCACACAGGGTGTTCCCTTGATGTAATACTCCCCTCTTTTTCCTACGGATGTGGCTTCCCGAGAGCCAAGCTGCAGTGATTGTTGTCTCCCTTCTAGGTCTGGCCTCCCAGCAAATCTACCAGGTTCCTGGCTGGTACTGGGGTTTGACTCCACAGGGTCCTGTGATGTGAACCGTTTATGGATCTCTGAGCTGTGGATACCAGCACCTGTTCTGGTGAAGGTGGCAGAGCAGTAAAATGGACTCTGTGAGGGTTCTTAGCTTTGGTAGTTTAACGTTCTATCTTTGTGCTCGTTGGTCTCCTGCTGGGAGGTGGCACTTTCCAGAGAGCATCAGCTGTGGTAGTATGGAGAGGAACTGGTGGTAGGTGGGGCCCTGGAACTCCCAATAGTATATGCCCTTTGTCTTCAGCTACCAGGGTGGGTAGGGAAGGACCATCAGGTGGGGGCAGGAATAGACACGTCTGAGCTCAGACTCTCCTTGGGCGGGCCTTGCTGTGGCTGCTGTTGGGGATGGAAGTGAGGTTCCCAGGTCAATGGAGCTGCGTACTTAGGATGATTGTGGCTGCCTCTGCTGAGTCATGCAGGTTGTCAGGGAAGTGGGGGAAAGCCAGTAGTCACAGGTTTCACCCAACTCCCACACAATCTGAAGGGCCGGTCTCACTCCCATCCTGCCACCCCCAATGGCAACAAGTCTATTTCCAGGCTGTGGGTGAGCAGGGCTTAAGAACTTGTCCCAGGCTGCCCGCCTCCCAGCTGTGAGATAAAAGAGCTCTGGTTCTTCCCCCACCTGTGGAGTCTACATGCTGGATTTACGCCCTCCCCTGAGTTCTGGCCAGGAGGCTTCTCACCTGATTTAAATTGTTACGAAGTTCAGCTGGAGATCTCCTACTCCCTGTGGTTATCTCCCCGCACCTCTGGCCACCTTCCCGAAAGGATCCCTGTGGTGCCAGGCAGGAATGGCCTGCCTGGGGACCCAGCAAGCTCCCAGGGCCCTTCCCACTGCCTCCTCCACCCCTGCAATTCACTCGGCTCTCTAAGTTGACTCAGCTCCAGGTAAGGTCGGAAACTTCTCCGGCAAACTAGACCTTCAGTTTCCCCACACCCAGTGGGAGTGTGTGTCGGGGAGCAGAGAATATCCCATTTCCACTGTAGTTTGGGCACTTACAGTATTTGGGGTGTCTCCCAGGTCCTGCAGGAGGAGTCTAAGCTTCTTCAGAGGGTCTGTAGGTCATCTTGGGATTCCGGGTTTGTTCTTTCAGTCATTCAGGGCTAAAATTCACGATGCAAACCTTCACATGCTGCTCTGTCCATTCGAGTCGGAGCTGTGATCTACTCCTGCTTCTGGTCCGCCATGATCATTTTTAACTATTTGTTTTTTGATAATAGCTATTCTAACAAGCATGAGGTGATATTCTATTGGGGTTTTAATTTGCATTTCTCTGATGATTAGAGAAACGTTGAGCATTTTTTCATATGTCTGTTGGCTATTCATCTCTTTCTTTGAGAAATGTCTGCTCAGATCCTTTTCCCATTTTTAAATTGGGTTGTTATATTGCTATTGAGTTGCTTGAGTTCCTTATATATTTTGCATATTATACCTTTATCAGATGTATAGTTTGTAAACATTTTCTTCCAATCTCCTGTGGGTTGTCTCTTCACACTATTAACTGTTTCCCTTGCTGTGCAGAAACTTTTTAGTTTGTTGTAGTTTCATTTGTCAGTTTTTACTTTTATTGCCTGTGGTGCTATTGAAGTCTTATCTCAGAAATAATTTCCCAGACAGTATCATGGAGTTTTCTCCTATGCTTTCTTTTAGTAGCTTTATAGTTTTTGGTCTTATGTTTACATTTCTATTCATTTTTACTTGATTTTTACGTATGATGTGAGATAATGGTGTAATCTCATTCTTTTGCATATGGATATCCAGTTTTCTCAACACCAATTATTAAAGAGATTGTCCTTCCCTCATTGCTTGTTCTTGGAAACTTTGTTGAAAATTAGTTCAGATAATTGCTATTTCTAACACCATTTTGCTAATCAGGAAACGTACTTATTGTCTTATTTATCATTGTACATTGAATAACATATGTCAGGAACATAAATGTTTGTTGAATGGCTACAAAGTTGAAACAAATAGAAATTGATAAAGTCACCTGGCAGGGCTTGGTTGTTCATATCCAGAATTGACTTAGAGTAATAGTTAGTTTTCTGTTGGCATAACAGAATTCCTGAGACTGGGTAATTGATAAAGACTAGAAGTTTATTTGGCTCGTGGTTCTGCAGGCTGAAATTCCAAGGGCATGGCAGCAGCTCTGGTAAGGGCCTCATGCCACATCATACATGGTGGAGAAGCAGAAAGGGAAATTGGCATGTGCAACAGGAGGAAAACATGAGGGGCAGCCTCACTTTATAATAACCCACTGCAGTCATAACTAATCCAGACACTTAAGAGTGAGAACTCACTTTCTTGAGAATTAGCCCAGTCCCCTAACAGTGGCATTAATCCCTTCATGAGGATGAAGCCCTTATGACCTAAATCCTTCTTAAAGCTCCCACCACTTCTCAACACATTTCATTGGGAATCAAATTTCAACATGAGTTTCAGAGGTGAAAAAACCATATTCAGAACACAGCAGTAATTTTAAAAAATACTATTGAAATGGGAACACAACACCGAAAACTTTTTATAGATCTCACAATGTCTAAGAATGTTTACGTGGACTTTCATGGTATAGGACCACTAAATTATATGATCAGTGGTTCTCAACTAGAAGCATGCATTGGAACCAACTGGGGAATTTTAGGAAACTATAACTGCCTGCTCCCAGATTCACTGAATTAGAATTCTTTGAGAAGGGTCAAGGCATGTGAGTTTTGAACTCTAGAGTGAAACTTCAAACTAAACCTAAAGGTAGAAAAAAAAAAAGCTTTACTGCCTTGGGGGTCAGGGTGATCATAACTTGCTAGGCAGACAGTGAATTAGCCACTGGAACCAGCATGGACTTCAGAAGTCATTTGGCCAGGGTTCAAATCTTGGCTCTAATGTTATGAACTGAATGTTTATGTCTTTTGAAATTCATATATTAAAGTCTAATCCCTAATGCTACTTGGAGATAAAGCCTTAAGGAAGTAATGAGACCATGAGAGTGGAGCCCTCATGAATGGGATTAGTGATCGCATATGAGGCCAGAGAGCTAGCTTGCTCTTTTCCTACCATGTAAGGATACAACAAGTCAAAAATCTGCAACTCAGAAGAGGGCCCTTACTAGAGAGTAGCTATGCTGTTACCCTGATCTGAGACTTCTAGCCTCCAGAATGGTAAGAAATAAATCTTTGTTGTTTACAAGCCACTCAGTCTACAGTACTTTGGTGTAGCATTCTGGATGAACTATAACAAGGGTAGAGGAAGGAACCTTATGGTATTGGGGTCAGGGCAAACATAGCTCATTCCTGCTATGTGGGGACTAGAGTAGCACGTTGGAACCATCGTGGACTTTGGAAGTCATTCAGATCAGGATTCAAATCCAAACTCTAGCCTTGCTTTTGGTGTAAATAACTTAAACTCTCAGAGCCAAAGGTTCCTCAAATGTAGAATGAATATAAAATTTTCTGTTTCATAATGTCATTCTGAAGGTTAAAGAAAATTAAATAATGTTTGATAGAGCATCTGGGTCAAAAGTAAGTCCTCAATATATTAAAACTACTCTGAATAGAAAGCTCAAAGGAAAGGAAGGGAATGGAGGGGATAGTTTTTTTTTGTTTTTTGTTAAGTACATTAAAACTAGTCTCTCTCTTTTTTTTTTTTTTTTCTTTGTAGAGACTGGGCTTCACCATGTATGTTGCCCAGGCTAGTCTCGAACTCCTGGGCTCATGCCTTCTGCCTGCCTTGGCTTCCCAAAGTGCTGGGATTACAGGCATGAGCCATCGTACATGGCCAAAACCAGTCTTTGGAATCGCTGAAAGAACTCTTTGAGCCAGAATTTGCTACTCTAAGCACACCAGAGCTTTTCAGATGTACTAAATACCAATATGACCCTTGGTATCAAAGCTTTTAGCTGTAGAATCACTTTCTTGTCATGATTAATAAAATCTCAAATCTCACAAGAAGTCAGGAATGATTTCTTTCTAACCCAGAGATTCTTGAGGCTGCTGCGAAGTAGCAGTGACCAGTATCTCCCACTGAGTTACAAAGGACCAAAGGTGATTTTAGCTACAGTGCAAGGGAATAAATTGCAGCCAACTTTTAATTTGGTCCAAACTAAATACTTTGAGAAAAATTATCAGGCATTGTTTCATTATCTCACCTCATCCTAATATCCTAGCAAAGGAAAGTGGTCACCCACTAAGTAGATTTAAGTGGAGAAACTACTGGAAACTAAGAATAGTTCTCCATCATATGGATGACCTGGCAGGGATTCTACCCTCAAAGACACTGTCATTTCCAAATCCTGCAGAAAATCTGACATTGTCGGCCTTCACTCTGTAGATGCAAAGGTGATTAGCATACAGTTTGAATCACTTATCCCTTCTGTTGTTCACTAGGCACAGTTTAAGTTGAAATAATTTGCATAACTGAATTTTTGCTTCTTTCGTGTTGTGCTGGGAGCTTCCTGTGAGTTACTCTATAGGGTGAATTAACTTAATGAATTCAGTATGTGTCAAAAATTAACCGATGTTTGATGAAGTCTGAATCTATTTTGCTTTGCTAAAGATGTGTTTTAAGCTCATCTGTCTTCAAAACGCTCCCAAATGATTCAAATAAATAGCCAACCACTGAGCATGTTACCAAGGCAAGGCTCTACCCAAAGAAAGTATGAATGCCAAATCATATTAAAATTTTTCAAGGAAATGGATGATTTTCATTGTTTAAGGTGTTTACTCCTTCTAAGAAGAGGCTAGAGCCTATGCTTTGCTGAGTTTTTCTGTAGCTTCTAGAACATTGAGGAAATGAATTTGCCAGCGGGAGCAGTGTTCTATATTAGGAAACGTGCACATTGGCAGATGGTCAAGGGAGTGCTACCTGAGTGTAGAGAGCCATTTAGTACTATTCAAATTTAAATCTCTAATTTTAGCTGAACATGAGAGTGGAGCGATAAACCCATTTGTCGCTTTTATGCTTGGCTGAAGTCAGAGGAAGTGCAATATTGGTATTATCTACTCTCATAGTTATGGACATGCCTATTTGCAAATGGGTCCTTGTTTAAATGCATTTATATAGTAATGAAAGCATAACTTCCAACTGGATAACTTAATGGAGATAATAATACCACGTGTCAAACAACCATGTGGTAGGTGGGATTTGGGAACAGGATAATCAAGGACGTTCTTTCACAACATGACATACATCTACATTGGTTACACACGGCTAGAAGACACATGCAGAACAGTTTTAGATTTATAAAAATAAATCATCCAGGTTTCTTTTAAACACATTTCTATTAGTTATTCATTCTATAAAAACTTCTGTAGCATGCAATTGAAAAACTGAATCCCCATTTACTCTCTCCCTGAACCTAAACTGAAACATTTTCTCTGCTGTTTTTTAGTGATTAGTTTATTAGTGATTCAGTTACTATAGTTAGTATGGTGGGCCAAGGAAATTTAACATGTTAGATTACAACTAGTAGTTTCATTCCTATTTCAGAAATACAAATATTGTTGGAGGTGAAAGGAATCTTAGAAGATGCTCTAGTTCAACTCCTTCATTTGACAAATAAAGAAAAACTAACTTGCTTAAGGTCAAACCACTAACTAATGGCAGAATCAGAAGACAGGTCTGGGTGAGCCCAGATTAATTAGGACAATTAAAATTAACAGCAGAACAAGTCCTATCAATACTTTTCCTGACAATATTTCATTCTATCAATTTTCTTTTTGCTCACTATAAATTTATTGAAAAACAAAATTACAAATATATTACTGCTGTGTCCATAGCAAAATCATGTATAATTATATAAAGAAATTAACTAGAATTTCTAAATTAGTAAGGATTTCTGGAGAAACACACAAAAACACTTGTGAAGTCGTATGGTTTCCTGATATTGCATTTCATGGACCACCTAGTAGCTTTTCTTCTGAAGGTCATCTCAGTACTGCTGAACAACCTCTGTAGGGAACAAGAACTTGTCTGAAGATTAGAAAGTTTGTATAGTCTTACGGACCCATGATAGGCGTAAATTAAGAATTTGGACTTTGAGCTCATTGCCTGCGTGTGTGTGCGTGTGTGTGTGTGTGTTTGCAGGTATTTCTTCTCTCTTTAAGAGTGAATACACTAAATCTCTAACCAAAGCCATGATGATACTCTTGGAATTCTAGGACATATAGATTCAAGTTCCTACAATAACCCTGTACTCCCACCTCCTCCCAATAATACCCTTGATTTAGATTTTTTTCTTTATGTGAATATTCTTATTTTATCCCACACTGAGCACACATTTGGGGTGCATGTGTATATCTTTTACTTCATATATGATATTTTTCCCTGTGAGACTGAATGAAGAAGGATTAAAGGCTTTAATTGAAGATGGGAGTTATCTTGGATTCCCTAGATGCTTCTTTCTTTTACTCTTTGTATTTCATCCATCAACAAATCTAACCTTTTATGTCTTCTATATGTTTTTATTTTTATTTTATTTTACTTTAAGTTCTGGGATACATGTGCAGAATGTGCAAGTTTGTGACATAGGTATACATGTGCCATGGCGGTTTGTTGCACCTATCAACCAATCATCTAGATTTTAAGTCACATATGCATTAGTTATCTGTCTTAATGTTCTCCCTCCCCTTGTCCCTCACCCTCCGACAGGCCCCAGTGTTTATGTGTTTTTATTGTTCAATTCCCACTTATGAGTGAGAACATGCAGTTTTTGGTTTTCTGTTCCTGTGCTAGTCTGCTGAGGATGGTGGTTTCCAGCTTTATCCCTGTCCCTGCAAAGGACATGAACTCATTTTTTTTTTTTTTTTTTTTCTGAGATGGAGTCTCTCTCTGTCTCCCAGGCTGGAGTGCAGTGGCCCGATCTCGGCTCACTACAACCTCCACCTCCCAGGTTCAAGCAATTCTCCTGCCTCAGCCTCCCAAATAGCTGGGACTACAGGAATCCGACACCACTCTTGGCTAATTTTTTTTGTATTTTTAGTAGAGACGGGGTTTCACCATATTGGCCAGGCTGGTCTCGAACTCCTGACCTTGTGATCTGCCTGCCTCGGCCTCCCAAAGTGCTGGGATTACAGGCTTGAGCCACCGCGCCTGGCTGAACTCATTCATTTTTATGGCTATATGGCATTCCATGGTGTATGTTTGCCACATTTTCTTTATCCAGTCTATCATTGATGGGCATTTGGGTTGGTTCCAAGTCTTTGCTATTGTAAATAGTGCTGCAATAAGCATATGTGTGCTGATGTCTTTCTAGTAGAATGATTTCTAATCCTTTGGGTATATACCCAGTAATGGGATTGCTGGGTCAAATGGTATTTCTAGTTCTAGATCCTTGAGAAATTGCCACACTGTCTTCCTCAATGGTTGAACTACTTTACACTCCCACCAACAGTGTAAAAATATTCCTGTTTCTCTACATCCTCTCCAGTATCTGTTGTTTCCTGACTTTTTAATAATCACCATTCTAACTGGCATGAGGTGATATCTCATTGTGGTTTTGATTTGCACTTCTATAATGACCAGTGATAATGAGCTTTCTTTCATATATTTGTTGGCTGCATAAATGTCTTCTTTTGAGAAGTGACTGTTCATATCCTTTTCTCACTTTTCGATGGAGTTGTTTGTATTTTTCTTGTAAATTTGTATAAGTCCCTTGTAGATTTTGGATATTAGCCCTTTGTCAGATGGATAGATTGTGAAAGTTTTCTTCCATTCTGTAGGTTGCCCATTCACTCTGATGATAGTTTCTTTTGCTGTGCAGAAGCTCTTTAGTTTAATTGGATTCCATTTTGGCTTTTGCTGCAATTGCTCTTGGTGTTTTAGTCATGAAGTCATGAAGTCTTTGCCCATGCCTATGTCCTGAATGGTATTGCCTCAGTTTTCTTCTAGGGTTTTTATGGTTTTAGGTTTCACATTTAAGTCTTTAACCCATCTTGAGTTAATTTTCGTATAAGGTGTAAGGAAGGGGTCCAATTTTCTGCATATGGCTGGCCAGTTTTCCCAGCACCATTTCTTAAATAGGGAATTCTCTCGCCATTGTTTTTGTCAGTTTTGTGAAAGATCAGAGGCTTGTAGACTTGTGGCGTTATTTCTGAGATCTCTGTTCTGTTCCCTTGGTCTATATATCTGTTTTGATACCAGTACCATGCTGTTTTGGTTACTGTAGCCTTGTAGTATAGTTTGAAGTCAGGTAGCATGATGCCTCCAGCTTTGTTCTTTTTGCTTAGGATTGTCTTGGCTATATGGGCTTTTTTTTGGTTCCATATGAAATTTAAAGTATATAGTAAGCATCATTCTAAAATAAGAGTTTGTAAACTCTAACCTGTGGATCAGATCTGGTCCATTGCTTATTTTTCTTTTTAATAACAGCTTTATTGAGATAAAACATGTGTATCATGAATTTTATCCTATGAAGTACAAGGAAAAGGTTTTCATATATTGAGAGTTGTGCAAACATAACCACTTGTCTAATTTTAGGGCATTTATTTATTTATTTATTTATTTGTTTTTTGAGACGGAGTCTGGCTCTGTCACCCAGGCTGGAGTGCAGTGGCGCGATCTCGGCTCACTGCAAGCTCCGCCTCCCGGGTTTACGCCATTCTCCTGCCTCAGCCTCCCGAGTAGCTGAGACTACAGGCGCCCGCCACCTCACCCGGCTAGTTTTTTGTATTTTTTAGTAGAGACGGGGTTTCACCATGTTAGCCAGGATGGTCTCGATCTCCTGACCTCGTGATCCGCCCGTCTCGGCCTCCCAAAGTGCTGGGATTACAGGCTTGAGCCACCGCGCCCGGCCATTTTAGGGCATTTCTATTACCCCCTAAAGAAAATCCATTTCTCAGCCGGGCACGGTGGCTCACACCTGTAATTCCAGCACTTTGAGAGGCCAAGGCAGGCAGATCACGAGGTCAGGATATCAAGACCATCCTGGATAATATGGTGAAACCCCGTTTCTACTAAAAATACAAAAAATTAGCCAGGCATGGTGGCAGGCACCTGTCGTCCTAGCTACTTGGGAGGCTGAGGCAGAAGAATGGCATGAACCTGGGAGGCAGAGCTTGCAGTGAGCCGAGATCGCACCACTGCACTGCAGCCTGGGCTACAGAGTGAGACTCTGTCTCAAAAAACAAAAGAAAATCCATTTCTCATCATTCCATTGCCTTCTCCCTGAGACCCTCCACTTTCTGTCCCTATGAATTTGTCTATTCTGGATATTTTATATAAATGTATTTATACATGTGGTCTTTTGTGACTGGATTCTTTCATGTAATAATATTTTCAAGGTTCATTCATGTTGTAATATGTATCAGTGCTTCATTCCTTTTTACACTTTTTCTTGACTCAATTCTGTTAGTTTATGTCTTTCTATAAATGTCTCTGTTTTACCCAGGTTATCTGGTTTGTTGGATACAATTTTTTACGGTGTTCTCTTTTAATCCTTTTTATTCTGCAAGACGCGTAACGATGTCTCACTTTTGTTGTTCATTTTTGCAATTTGAATCTTCTTTTTCTTTTCTTGGTCAGTCTAATTAAAGCTGTTGACCTTTTTAAAGAAGTAACTTCTGGCTTTGTTGATTTTCTCTATTTTTCTATTCTCAATTTCAGTTATTTTTCTCTAACCTTTATTTTTTCTTTATTCTGCTTTCTTTGAGTTTAGTTTGTTCTTTTATTTTTATTATATTTTAAGGTGGAATGTTAGGGTATTGATTTTAAATCTCTCACTTTATATTAATGTTTATAAATCTCTCAAAATATCTGGAATACAGCAAAAGCAGTGCTAAGAGTGAAGTTTCTAGAGATAAATGCCTATATCAAAAAGACAGAAAGATCACAAATTGGCAACCTAATATCATATCTTAAGGAACTAGAAAAACAAGAAGAAACCAAACCCAAAGCTATTAGAAGAAAAAAAAAGATCAGACCAGAACTAAATAAAATTTTTTAAAAATGAATACAAAGGATGAATGAAACCAAAAGTTGGTTCTTTGAAAAGATAACCAAATTGATAGACCACTAGCTAGATTAACCCCAAAAAGAGAAAGTTTCAAATAAAACTCAATCAGAAATGAACATGGAAACATTACCACTGATACCACAGAAATACAAAAGATTGTCCAAGATTACTAAGAACATCTCTGTGCACACAAACTGGAAAATCTAGAGGAAATTGATAAACTCCTGGAAAGATACAATCCTCCAAGCTTTAATCAGGAAGAAATAGGAATCTTAAACAGATCAATAATGAGTAATGAGATTGAATCAGTAATAAAAGTCTTCCAACAACAACAACAACAAGCCAGGATCCACAGCCAAATTCTATCAGATGTTCAAAGGACAACTTACACCAATCCTACTGAAAGTATTACAAAAGATTGAAAAGGAAGGAGTCCTTGCTATTTCATTTTATGAAGCCAGTATCACTCTGATACCAAAGCCAGGAAAGGACACAACAAAGAAAGAAAGTATAGACCAATATTCCTGATGAACATAGATGTAAAAATCATCAACATAATACTAGCAATCCAAATCCAACACCATATCAAAATGATAATTCAACACAATCAAGTGTGTTTCCTCAAGGGATGCAAAGATGTTTCAACATATGCACATTAATAAATGTGAATGTGATTGCCACATAAACAGTATTAAAAACAAAAACTATATGATCATTTCAATATATGTAGAAAGAAACACTTGATAAAATACAGCATATTTTCATATAAAATATGAAACCTTAACAAACTAGGCATAGAAGGAATATACCTTAAAATAATAAATGTCATATAAGACAAACCCATAACAAATATAATACTGAATAGAGAAAAGTTGAAAGCATTCCCCCTCAGAGATAGAACAGACAAGGATGCCCACTTTCACTATTTCTTTTCAGAAGTAGTGAACTGTAAGAACTGGACATTCTAGCCAGAATAATAAGGCAAGGGAAAGAAAGAAAGGGCATCCAATTTGGAAAAGAGGAAGTCAAACTATCTCTGTTTGCTGATGATATAATCTTATACCTAGAAAACCCGAAAGTCTCCTCCAAAAGACTCCTAGATTTGATTAATGAATTTAGTAAAGTCTCAGGTTACAAAATCAACGTACAAAATCAGTAGCATTGTTATACACCAATAACAGTCAAGCTGAGAATCAAATCAAGAACTCAATCCTATTTTCAATGGCTACAAAATATTAATCTCTAGGAATATATGTAACCAAAGTGATGATGAATCTCTACAAGGAGAGCTAAAAAACACTGCTGAAATAAGACACAGTTGAAACAAATGAATGAAAAAAAAATTCATGTTTATGGATAGTAACAATCAATATTGTAAAAATGATTGTACTGCTCAAAACAATCTACAGATTCCATATAATTCCTATCAAAATACCAATGTCATTTTTCAAGGAATTAGGGAAAAAATCCTAAAGTTCATCTGAAAGCAAAATGGAGCCCAAATCGCCAAAGAAATCTTAAACAAAAAGAACAAAGCCAGAGGCATCACACTACCCAACTTCAAATTATACTAGAAGGCTATGGTAACCAAAACAGTATAGCACAGGTATAAAAGTGCACACATAGACCAGTGGAACAGAATAGAGAACCTGGAAATAAAGTCTACAACCAACTTATCTTTGACAAAGCACACAAAAACACATACTGGAGAAGGTACACTCTATTCCACAAATGGTGTTCACGAAAAAGAATGAAACTTGATCTCTCTCTCTCATCATAGACAAAAATTAACACAAGATAGATTAAAATCTTAAATGTAAGACCTGAATCCATAAAAATTCTTAAAGAAAGCTTAGGAAAAACTCTTCTAGACATTGGCCTAGATAAAGAATTTATGACTAAGAGCCCAAAAGCAAATGCAACAAAAAGAAAAATAAACAAATGGGACTTAATTAAACTAAAACTTTTCTGCACAGCAAAATAATCCATAGAGTAAACAGACAACCTAAAGAATGAAAGAAAATATCCACAACCATGTTCCTGGCAAAGGACTGACATCCAGAATTTGCAAAGGAACTAAGACAAATCAGCAAGAAAGAAACAAGTCCCATTATATATTAGGCAAATGATATGAACAGATATCTCTCAAAAGAAGATATACAAATGGCCAACAAACATATACAAAAATCTTCAACATCACTAATCATAAGGAAAATGCAAATTAAAACCACAATGAAATGCCACTTTACCCAAGTCAGAATGCCATTCTTAAAAAGTCAAAAACCTGTAGATGTTGGTGAGGATGTGGTGAAAAAAGAATGCTTACAACACAATTGGTGGGAATGTAAATTAGCACAACCTTTACGGAAAACATTATGGAGATTTCTCAAAGAACTAAAAATTGATCTACTATTTGATCCAGCAGTTCCTCTACTGGGTATTTACCCAAGGAAAATAAGTTATATAAAAAAGCATCTGCACTTATATGTTCATTGCAGCACAGTTCACAGTTGCAAAGATGTGGAATCAACCTAAGTGCTCTGTAGCCAATGAGAGGATTACAAAAAATGTTGTGGGTGTATGTGTATATATGTGTATGTATGTGTGTATTCACATATATATGTACATATATTTGTGTATGTATACACATGTATAATCAATTGTAAGTAAAAACCACTTGTACTCGTAAAGCTATTGAAATAAACATTTTAAAAAATTAGATAAATACAGCTATAAATTTATCTCTAAGCACTGCTTTAGTTGAATTTCATAAGTTTTGGTATATTGTGTTTTTGTTTTCATTCATCTCAAAACGTTTTATAATTTTTTGTGTGATTTATTCTTTGACCAATGGTTATTTAAGACTGTATTGTTCAATTTTCACATATTTATGAATTTCTAATTTTTTTTTCCAATTATTGATTGCTAACTTAACTCTGTTAGGATAAGAGAACATACTTTGCATAATTTCAATCCTTTTAAATTTATTGAGGTTTGTTTTACAAAACATATGTTAGGGTTGTTTTACACCCTAACATATGGTCTACCTGTAGAATGTTTTATATGCACTTGAGAGGACTGTGTATTCTGCAATTGTTGACTGAACTGTTCAATAGATGTCTGCTAGGTCTAGTTGATTTATCACATTGTTCAAGTCTTTTATACTCCTGTTGATAATTTACCTAGTTGTTCAATGTATTGTTAAAAGCAGAGTATTAAAGTCTCCAAATATTGTTGAGTTTTCTATTTCTCTCTTTAATTATGTTAGTTTTTTCTTGATGTATTTTCAGGCTTTTTTGTTAGGTGAATATATGTTTATAATTATTATAGCTTCCTGACTGGGTGATCCTTTTGTCCTAAAATGTTCTTCTTTGTGTCTAGAAATAATTTTAACCTTAAAGTCTGTTTTGTCTGATATTAGTATAGAAACTTCAGCTCTTTTTGCTTATTATTTGAATGATATTCTTTTAATTTCAACATAGTTGTGTCTTTGAATCTAAAGTATATCTCTGGTAAACAACAAATATTTGGATTATATTTTTGTATTCATTTTAACAAACTTTGTCTTTTGATTCAAGTGCTTATTTAAATTTAGTGTAGTTAGTGATAAGGTAGCACTTACATCAGCCATTTTGCTATTTCTTCAAAATATGATTGAATTTGCCCCATTTCCTGTGCCCAGACCCTCTGTTCAAAGGATGAAGAATCACTTATGCCAAAATACTATGGGTTCAATAAATGCTACTAGAGGACTAAATGCTTGGTCAAAAGAGTGTTGTAGGGGGTTCAGTCCTCTGACCTCCTCTGCCATGCCTTTTTTTTTTTTTTTTTTGAGTGGGATGTCAAGCTGCTCTCTCTATCTGGAGTGATATAATGAGAGCTGATAAGCCCCTAAGTGTCCCATCTCCCTTATCCTAAATTTGTGGTGCTAAGTAGATTGCAAAGAAATTAGGACAAAGTTAAATACATGGGAAAAGGTGCTTGAGGAGAAATTGACTTTCTTACTCTCATACCAAACTGTATACTTATGTATACAGGAGGGTTAGTTTGATATTTTAATAGGTATGTAGCCTTTTGAGATGCTGATAAAAGAATCTGTAATATGGCCTCTCATTATTTTGTGTGTTGGCACTGAACTTGGCAATTCAGATCCTAGAGCCTGTCCTTCCTGGACAAAAATGGAAATAATATAAGTTAACCCTTTCTTCCTCTAGAGAAAAATTGAAAGGCTCAGGGTCAAGAGATCTTCAAATTAATAAAGACTTCTCCCTAGCCACCTGCTATTCTATATCTCTTTAAAGAAACAGCTGCAATTTTTAGGACAAATTCATGAGATTAGCATAGCATCCTTTTGAATTTTCTTTTAAGAGAGATGAATAGTTTATAAACATAATTTTATCAAGTTGCTTAATTTCCACTTATTTTAAAATCAAATTTTCTAAAATTATATAATATTTCAAGCAGAATTCTTTATGTTTGAAATGATAATGAAACTCCTCTTGGGGATAAGGATTAAGGAAATGCTTTTTGGATTCATAATAGAAACTGACAGGAATTGGGGATTTTAAAATTCTTTCTCATTGTTAATGGTGAGTCTAGGTGAAGCAGGTCAGACCCAGTTAAATTTAGACCCAACTCTCTAATTTCTGTAAAACAGGATTAAAAGTTTGAATAATCTTATGTCTGGAACATCCTGAATATTTTTATCTCTTTTTATAGGAAGATTGGGTATATTTGATTGACTGTTTTTTTTGTGTGTGTGTGTAGCTCAAGGCATAAAACAAAGAAATTTAAACAGTAAACAATCTATTTTTAGTTTATTAAGATCCAGAAATAAGACAGAGAACCAAGAGAAGAAGCAAAAAATCTAATAAGAAAAGTGAGCACAGTCAATTACAATATTTTTGTATTCTTTCCCATGAAAGATCATTACATGGTGAATTTCTCAAGTCCAGAGTTCACATTGTACCTGTGGTGTACAAATTCCAGTAATGCTCTCTCTGTCTCTAGCTGTAATCTACAAATATTGGAACATGAAAAGTTCAGGTAATCTGAGTAGTTGAACTCACTAATCCATGGCATTTCATTTTTTGTGTAAGGAGAAGAGATTTTCACTTGCACAGACCGGGTATCTTAGTCAATTTGGGCTGCTTTAACAAAAATACCATAGAATGGGTGGCTTAAACAAAAACATTTATTTCTCCAGTCCTAGAGACCGGGAAGTCCAAGATCTAGGTGCTAGCAGATCCAGTGTCTGGATCTGGTTTGCAGATGGCCATCTTCTCCTTGTGTTTTCACCTGGCAGAGAGCAGAGAGAGTGAGGGCAAGTTCTCATGTTTCTTCCTATAAGGGCACTAATCCTAATCACAAGGGATCTACTCTCTTGACCTAATTACTTCCCCAAAGCCCCACCTCCTAATACCATTGCATTGGGGATTAGGATATCAACATATGAGGTTTGGGGGCAAAACTCATAGGTAGTCTGTAGGACAGGCGCTCATAAAGTGTGATAGGTACTTTAGATCATTCCAGAGCTGTGCCTTTCTAAAACTCCTAAGTGCCTGGACATGAAGAAGTGTTGGAGGGAGTCTATTTGCATAAGAGGCGGAAACATCTCCCTATGAGGAATTATAATGAGGAAAAGAAGAAATGAGAAATGATAGCTTGATTCAAGAATAGTGCCACAGAATCAGAGAGGAAGGAGATTCTGGAGTACAATGTCCTTTTCTCAAATATTCTTCCAGTCCAGTGCCATAGACTCCTGTCGGAGTGTTCTATGAAAAGGTTACAAGAGTGAGCCAGAAGAGCCAGTTCATCAAAATTCCACTAAGAAGTGAGAGTTCCACAGCCCCGTGCTGAGACTCAAGAGCAGAGTGTAAACCTAAGGTGGTGAGAGCATGTCTTCACTTCACTGTGGAAGTGAAGGCAGTCAGAACTCTCAGCTAAGACTGATATCTTGGAATAATGATGTATACCAGGTTAAAGAAAATACAAAGAGACTAATTTCCAAACAACACACACATGCAAAATAGCCGAACTGGTGATAAGGAAGTAAAAGCAGGAACTAAAGAGTAGAAATTGTAAATTAGCATCTCTCACATTTGTCTTTGGCAACCGTAGTTCTCATAAAGAGGTGTCCTT
Source organism: Macaca thibetana thibetana (assembly GCF_024542745.1). NCBI lineage: Eukaryota > Metazoa > Chordata > Mammalia > Primates > Cercopithecidae > Macaca > Macaca thibetana. The sequence goes on from NC_065582.1 coordinate 164,677,882, forward strand.
AATTATGGTGACTGCTTTCTGAGGTCTTGAAGATGATTAGAGAAAGGAAAAGCAAGAATAATGATGGTACAGGCCACCTCATTTCCTGAAAGGGAAACACAGTGATGAACTCATAGCTCCCCTGAGAACCTCTAGGAGTCTACAGGGATTTTGAAGGGGAGCTGGAGGTCTGATAATGCTGTGTAGGTACAGTCAGAGAACACAGTGTGGAATTCTGAATGCAACCCTTACTGTATTGATAGTATGAGGAGGCCAGGGGAAACTATAGAACTTAAGGAAAAATATTCTTAAGTCTTCAAGAAGATTAAGTTTAAGAAGGAACAAGAACTTGAAAGAATCTTTATTTTTATATTTAGAGATCACTTTTACTTATGTTTTGATGCATCCTTCATGACACGCTGATTTTGAAGGGCTTATCTTCATTGCGTAAGTACAGGAAATAGCCCCAGTTTCCCTGAGTTTCCAAGGTTTTAAGGCTGATGAGTGGGAGAGTGTGGATTAGTCCTCAGAGCTAATGAGTTAGTCTCTAAGCAGTATTGTTCCAATGAGGCTTTAAGGTCCTAAATGCCATCTCATTTGCAAGATATCAAGAACCACTTGTGAAACAGGCACTTCATGGTTAGGGATGACTTTCAAAAATTGAGACAGAAAATGAGTAATTACAAAATAAAATTCTACATTTATTAAGTTGGGCACAATATGCTTTATAGAGAATAACCAGAAGCAGGTTGGAGCAGAATTGGTGGTATGGCTGTAATGTGGCGACCCCCTGAGCACAGGTAAGATGGGGCATTGCCTGGAATAGCCTGAATCGAACATCCTCTCTTAGAAACAGGATCCTTGCTCCAGGCATTTGTGTGCTTTCTGGAGCCACCACAATAACATAGAGATTGAGATATTCAAAATAATTATCAGGTCAGTATTTTATTGTTTATGCTTTTGTTTCGGCAGCTGGCTTGGAGGAAAACTGTCCAGTCCCAAATAGGCTGTCCAATGTCTCAGGAGTCCTTCAAAACCCTGTAAATATCCCAGCCCCTTTCCATCTTTTGATGACATGCCAAATCCTACTTAATTCAAACACTAACAAAATCCCATGATACATGATACTTATGCAATTAAATTTTTGAGAATGCTTTACTATGAGATTCTCAAACACAAACATAGGTAGAAAAAATAGTATAATGACCCTCTGTGTATGTATTACTCACCTTCAACAATTATTTACACAAAGTCAGGGTTAATTTCAAATGATTATTTAAAAATATATACTCTGGCATAGACTGTTAGCTCTAACCTAAATGTGTTCATCTCTTCTTTCATAATAGTGGAAGCCCTTAGTTACAGCTCCTTAGAATAACGACTGCATTTTCCATCCTAACTTGTGGGTAGGTCTGACCATGTGGTTCAGTTCTGGCCAAGGGGGTGTGAGCAACAGTGATGACTGTAACTTCTTCATGTGCCCTGTAAGGTAAGGGGTGTGGCATTTCTTTCTCTCTTTACCCTCTACTGCTATGTTTTTCAGATAAGGAAGTAAACTGCTTTGGACCAGAGACAAAGACCACACTTTAATGATGGTAGAGCCACAAAGCAGAGTGTCCAGGCCTCTGAAGACTTGACAGAGTAGAACTGCTATACAAGTTGGACTATTATGTGAGAGAGAAATAAACATCTATCCAGTTTATGATGTGTGGTCCTCTAATTTAAATCAGTTTACTTGAGTCTGTGTTACCAGCACAAAACCAACATTCTAATTAATAATCTTTATAAATGATTGTATAATGCTTGATGAATAGAAATTTGAGCCTATATATTAACAGCCCTTCTGTGATTTGATGATATGTTATGTGTTAGCTCAGCACTTACATTACAATTTCTCTGGTTCTCACTCAACAAATATTTCCTGAGTGGCTACTATATGTCAGGCACTATTCCCAACAACTGGAATAGTGTCTGGCATATAGTAGCCACTCAGGAAATATAAAAATAAGCTTTCTGTCCCCATAAAGCTTATGTCATGTTATGGGATGAATGCTTACATCCTATTGTATTAGTCTGTTCTCATGTTGCTAATAAAGACATACCCAATACTGGGTATTTTATAAAGGAAAGAGTTTTAATTGACTCACAGTTCCACATGGCTGGAGAGGCCTCACAATTATGATGGAAGGTGAACAAGGAGCAAAATCATGTCTTACATGGCAGCAGGCAAGAGAATATGTGCAGGGGAACTCCCGTTTATAAAACCATCAAATTTTGTGAGACTTATTCACTACCACAAGAACAGAATGGGGGAAACCACCCTCATGATTCAGTTACCTCCCACCAGTTTCCTGTCATGCCATATGATGACTATTACAATTCAAGGTGAGATTTGGGTAGGGACATAGAGCCAAACCATATCACCTCTTAAAATTCATATGTTGAAGTCCTAGTCCCCAATGTGATGGTATTTGGAGGTGGGATCTTGGGAGTTAATTATCTTTACATTAGGTCATGAAGATAGCATCTTCATAAAGGGATTGGTACCCTTATCAGAAGAGGAAGACAGAGATCTCTGTCCCTTCAGGAGTAAGCATTGAAGAAAGGCTATGTGAGGACGCAATTAGAAGGCAGCCATCTGCAAGCAAAGAAGACAGCCCTCACCAGCTCCCAAATCTACAGGTCCATTGATTTGGAATTCTCTGCCTCCAGAACTGTGAGAAATACATTTCTGTTGTTTGAGCCACCCAGTCTATGATATTTTGTAACAGCAGCCTAAGCTAAGACACATTCTAATAGATTTTTGCTTTCTGCTTCAACTTTTTAGTATGAGCTCATTTATTCATTCATTCAACAAATACGTATGGACTAGCCAAAATTGCCAGTCTCTATTCTAGGTGCTTGGCATGCAGTAGTGAAGAAAAGGGTCAAAATCTCTCTGTTCCTAGGACTTGCATTCTAGAGGGGGAGATGGACAGATAAGCAAGATCAATAAGTATTATTAAAACATGTACTGTAACAAATAGTGATACATGCTAAGGAGTAAAGTAAAGCAGGAAAGGGTGGTGAGAAGTAGAAGAGATGAAATTTTATATTTTAGATGGGGCCATCAGAGATCCCTTCATTCTATTTGAATAGAGACATGAAGGAACGATGGAGCAAGCTGTGCTGACAGTCAGGGTAGAAGCAGTTCAGGCAGAAGGAATTCCATGTGCAAAACCCAGAGGTGGTACTATGTTCTGGAAACTGCAATGAGACCCACATGGCTAGAGCTGAGTGAACCAGAAGGATACCAGTAGGAAAGACAGTCTTATCCTTTAGGGCTTTTGTAGGGACCAGATGGCTCAAAAGCTGACATATCTTGCTTCATTAAAAACTAGGCAACTTTGCCTCACCCTTACAGTGTTTCCTTTTTTTAAAATTATCCCTGTTACAAATATTATCCCTGCAAACAACCATTGGCATAGTCCTATGGGCAAGTACACATTGTTGTCTCAGTAGAATGGCATGGCTGGATTGTTGACACAGGGGCAACATCACATATATGATCTAATACAGTGAGTCTGAAGCCAGTCAAATGAGTAGTAGTGAAGAGAGGAAACCCAGGGCAGGAAGCAGGCAGCAAAGGATCATGGGGTGGAAGCTTTGGATGCTGGAGGTGAAGAAGAGAAGGGGCCGGCAGCCTCTTTCTAGCACCAGCTATTTGTGATGAGTGACAGGTGTTGATCAGAGCAATGCTAATACATGGAAAGTGAGGGAAAGCTTCAAGGATGTAAATATATGAAGTTTTGGGGGGAAATATTCAGGTTATGACTCATGGAGGGAGAGATATAAAACAGGCTAGCTTAAATAGTGTGCATACTTTTAACTAAACAGGTAAGAGTCACAGAGGGCACAGAAAAAAATATGAGCAAAGTGAGTTAGTCTTCTCACTGTGTCCTCACATGGCCTTTCCTCAGTGCTTATGCTGCCCTTGTTGCCCTGATTTTCAAAGGTATCATATTATTATAAAAACATTATAAGAGGAAAACCAGTTCCTATTGAAGTAAAGAATAGAGATGGGGGCCACATGTGGTTTCTCTAGTTCCCCCCCTGAGGGAAGATCTGGAGGGGAATTTGAGAGGAATTTCTCACCACTAGCAAAAAGGGAAGGATTTGACTTAGTATGAAAAGACGTACTTGATCCTGAGTTCTGGAGAGACTGTCCACATATAGCTGACATTTCTCTTTTGATGCTGACCTTAGGTTGGAATCATTGCAGGAAATAAATAGTGCAGTGTCACATCCATGTTCTAGTGTATGGTTCACATGGATAATGCTGCTTGGGAGGAACCCAGAATACTGAACTATAAAAGGTGCATCTGCACTCTCTTGGCAGCTAGGATTGTTCTCCAGGCCCTGACAGATTGGGCCTGCCCAGAGGGAACAATAGGACAGGGAAGCAACTGTGTAGCATAAGGGCTGCTTTTGATCAAACAAATGGGTGATAGCAAATAGGTGATGAAAAATAGAAAACATCTCAGTTTCTTCTGTGAATCTTGTGCTACACCTAGTTCCTTACTATAGTGCTATTTCAGTTGAAGGCTGAGATGGTGTCAAGCTCAACAGAATGGAGTCGTAAATATGGTTGATTTGCCATATCTGCTGTGAGCAACATAGGAGAGGGTGATGGTCTGTGTGTTACACATTTGCTATCTCTGTAATAAATCATTTCTTTGATAAATAATATGACAAGTATTTCTGATAAATTTTTCTTTTATAATAGAATATATTTTAAATTTCAGAACAGGGGAATTCTGTGTCCAAAGAGAGACTGGAGGTACCTAGGTCAAAATGTATGTATAATAGCAATTTAGATTTTGTAAGAATATAGCAAGAAAATTGACCTGAGTTGGGCAGTATCAGTGGAAAAGACACAAACTGTTTTTTTTTTCTATTGTCTTACTTGATAGCAATCAACATAGACTACTTCTGTGACCACATGTGTGTGGGTTTTTCCCCACATCTCAAGCAAGCAATCAGCTGCACAGCAGACACCAGCTGGGTATGCTCTAATTCATTTCTGACACTATTTACCTGGAGATAATATCAGGTCTCACAGGTTGAGAGCTCATTCTCAAGAGTACGCCCTTTCTTCTGCTGTCAAGCCTGAGCCCCAGGTTGTTTGATCTGTGCTTCTGACTGACTGGCTATAAATCAGTGTTCACATGACCCTTTCCTGGGGTTTGATTAATTTGTTAGAGGGCTCACAGGACTCGGAGAAACACTCACATTTACCAGCTTATTACAAAGAATATTACAAAGGATACAGATGATGAGATACCTGGAGCAAGGTATGGTGGGGGCAGTGGGGCTTCCACACTGTCCCAGGTGTTCCACCCTCCAGGAACCTCCCTGTGCTCAGTTATCCCAGAAGCTTTCTATCCCGTCCTTTTGCATTGGATAGGCATGACTGAAGCATGGGCAACTGTGTAGAAACGTGATTGGACAAGGAGGGTACGGTAGACACAGAAAACCAACAAGATCTGTTCAGATTCTTCTTGGCCTCTCCATGCAGTATTCCTTCCTCCAGAGTATGGGGCAGGACCTCTTCTGAAATGAGGGCCTTAGGATCCATAATCAGACAAAGTAGTTCAGAAAATTTCCTTATGGCAAGCTCCAAGACAAAAAGGCGAGATAATATTTCTCCCCATCTTGGTGAGGGGAAAAAAAAACAGTAGGTGAAAAGAAGCCAGAGAAGTTCAGAAAAAAAGATTCTGTTTTCTGAGACCTGCTTTTTGAGGCCCAAATTGCCCTAACATTATAAGAAAGACTGTAACAAAGGCTATGGGAGTTACGAGCCAGGAACCCTGGACAAAAACAAATATATTATGTATATGTGTGTGTGTGTGTATGTGTGTGTGTGTGTATAGTCAACATAATACAGGCAAGCCGAGGCTATTTTATTGAGATGACAAATGGTCTCATGATTAATGTGAGTATAAAGATAAAATAATTGGCTCTGGGAAATCATGTTTATTCTGTCCTTGTAGAAATTAAAGTTGAAGCGTCACATGAAGGGAAGTATAGAAGGGATTTCAGCTGTATTTGGACTTCAAATGCAGGTAAGTGCCTAGCTCAATGGTCTCTTTAAAATGTAAGCCTACTACTTGGTTTTTATTAACTCTCATTTATTTTAGTATCTTGATTTTCTTGATGTCATGGTCACATAGGCAGAAAGTCACTGTGGATGGTACTCATTTTTAGTGGTTCAATAGAGCCTGAATTGATAAAAATTTGGCTCAACTTAGAGAAAACTTATAATATTAAAATAGGTGAAATGAATATAAGACAGAAATAGTGAAAATGGTACATGATCATTCCTCATGATCATTCCTATAATATTTAAGCAGAAATAGAACCTTCCATGGTTGCATTAACCTTGCAAATGCGGGACCCTTGGTATTGTACATCTGCTGGTCTCTAAGTTCTTTGATTGATGCTATGATTCAATAAGGACTAAAAAATGTTCATTGGTGATGGTGAATATGATTCATATAATATTGGAGACTGTATTAAGTGTCGGTGATATATTACATAAGATATCCTGCTGCTTCTATAGGAAAAGTCTAGTTTTATTGCAACTTACTTTCCAGTCAAACCTCAGGTAGCTTTTGATCTGAGGAAACCCTTCTTATGTAATTGCCTCTGTTTCTATAATGTCAGATTTAACACCTTCTCATCTGATTTTTCACGTGCTATAAAAATCTAGCCATCACTGAGGACTTCCTGTGTGCTAGGCATTGTTCTAGACACGTGGCATTCATTTTTACATGTATTATTAATTGCATCTATTGTTAATCCTCAAGACAACCTTAAGAAAGTAATATTGTTATCCCCATTTCATGAATACAGAAATTGAGACGCATGGAATTTAAATAACTTACCTAAGGTCACATAGCTAGTAGTTGTTGGAGCTGGGGTATGTATTCAGCAGTACTACCTTTGTGCCTTTAAGCAAGTTATTTTCACTTTATGAGCCTCTGTTTTTTTATCTGAAGAAATGAGATATTGAAAATATTGGGTGGTCATTCTCCTTGAGAACTGGAATAAGACAAGGATGCTCACTCTCACCACTCCTTTTCAACTTAGTACTGGAGGTCTTAGCCAGAGCAATCAGGCAGGAGGAAGAAATAAAAGGTACCCAAACAGGAAAAGTCAAACTATCTTCACTGATGACATAATTCTATACCTAGGAAACCCCAAACGCTCCATCAAAAGGCTTCTATAAATGATAAATGATTTAAGCAACCTTATAGGATACAAAATTAATGTACAAAAATAAGTAGCATTTATATACACCAATAATGCCCAGGTTGAGAATCAAGACAAGAACACCATGTCATGTATAATAGCCACAAAGGAAATGAAATACCTAGGAATATAGCCAACCAAGGATGTGAAATATCTCAACAAAGAGAACTACATTAAACAAATTGAAATAAATCAGAGATTACACAAATAAATGGAAAAATATTCCATGCTCATTGATTGGAAGAATCAATATTGTTAGAATGGCCATACTGTCCAAAGAAATTTACAGATTCACTGCCATTTCTATCAAGCTACCAAGATTATCCTTCACAGAATTAGAAAACACTATTCTAAAATGCATATGGAGCCAAAAAAAGAAAAAGACCCTCAAATATCTAAAGCAATTCTAAGCAAAAAGAACAAAGCTGGAGGCATCACACTACCTGACTTCAAACTATACTATAAGGCTGCAATAACAAAAACAGCATGGTACTGGTATAAGAACAGACATATATACCAATGGAGCAGAATAGTAAACTCAAAGCCTCACACAACCACTCTGATCATTGATAAGGCCAACAAAAATAAGCAAGGAAAAGGACTCCCTGTTCAACAGATGGTGCTGGGTTAACTGGCTAGACATATGCAGAAGAATAAAACTAGACCTTTACCTTTCATCATATACAAAAGTAAAATCAAGATGGATTTAAATGTAAGAACTTTAACTATAAAAATATTAGAAAAAATCTAGGAACTAGTCTTCTTGACATAAACCTTGCCAAGAATTTTTGGCTAAATCTCCAAAGGCGATTGCAACAAAACCAAAAATTAACAAGTGGGATCTAATTAAACTAAGGAGCTTCTGCACAGAAAAAGAAATGATCAGCAGACTAAATACACAATCTAAAGAATGGCAGAAAATATTCACAAACTATGCATTCAACAAAGGTTTAATATCCAGCTTCCATAAGGAGCTTAAATAAATTAACAAGTGAAAAGCAGGCAACCGCATTAAAAAGTGGATATGATTCAAAAGAAAACATACATGTGATCAACAAGCATACAAAAAAACATCACCAGTCATTAGAGAAATGCAAATTAAAACCACAATAAGGTACTATCTCATATCAATAAGAATGGCTGTTACTAAAAAGTCAAGAAATAGCAGATGCTGGCAAGGTTGCAGCAAAAAGAGAACGCTCATCCACTGCTGGTGGGAATGGAAATTAGGTCAGCTATTGTGGAAAGCAGCTTGGCAATTTTTTTGAAGAGCTTAAAACAGAATTACCGTTCGACCCAGCAATCCCATAATTGGGTATATACCCAAAGGATATAGATCATCCTGTCATAAAGACACATGCATGAGTATGTTCATCACAGCACTATTCACAATAGCAAAGACACGGAATCAACCTGGGTGCCTCTCAATGGTGGATTGAATAAGGAAAATGCATACATATACACCATGGAATACTACACAGCCATAAAAAAAGAATGAAATCATGTTATTTGTAGCAACATGGGTGAAGCTAGAGGCCATAATCATAAGCAAATTAACACAGGAACAGAAAACCAAATATTGCATGCTCTTACTTTTTAGTGGGAGTTAAACACTGAGCACCCATGGATATAAACATGGGAGCAATAGACGCTGCAGATTACTAGAGGGCAGAAGGAGGGAGTGGGGCATGGTCACAAAACTACTTATTCGGTATTATGCTCACTGCCTGAGTACAATATACCCATGTAACAAACCTGCACATATACCCTCTGTATCTAAAATAAAAGCTGACAAAAACGTATATAAATCATGTGTCCAGCTCAATGAATTTCCACAAAGTGAACACACCAGGTAAAAAAACAGAACACAACCATAATCTCAGGAAGTCTCCCATGCTTCCCTGTAGCCACAAGAGTCATCACTATGCTAATTTCTAACGCTGTCAAGTAGCTTTTTCTATTTTTGAACTTTATAGCAAAAGAATTATTTTGTCTACTAAAAAAATTGGATTGTTTTAAAGCTTAAAGAAGATTATATCTCTAAAGGGCTTAAAATGTGCAGGTGAGCATCACGCAATAATTTTAAGTTATAGCCATTATTGGCCAGATACATTTCTAGTTGCTCACAAGAACACTACAAAGTAGTTATTATTCTCCTCATCGAAAGAGGCTGAGTAACTTGCTCACTGCCTTACCAGTTAATTAGTGTGAGATTGTTATTTCCCACAACTGGCTTACTCAAAAGGTTTCTCTTTCCTGTACACAATCCTGTAAAATGTCTCTTCATTTGATAACTGTATATGAACTCAAGGGAGATGTCTCCAAGCGGCTACTCACAGTCTTGGTATTGCTGTCTATATTAGAGTCAACTTTGAACTCTCTGCTTTCCAGCTCCAAGCAAAAGCCCTGCTGAAGGAAGCGATGCTGCTAGGAGTAGTGTATAGAACATGTATTCTGCCTACTCTCCCTGGCAATCTGTATTCGATCTCTGTAAGTGGCTGAACCACCAGGAAGTGACATACCTAACAGGAGCTTGTTTCACCTTTTTCAGAATGCTCTTCTCAGAATTGTTGTTCAGCCTTACTTCAGCTTCTATGGAAGGTCACTTCAAGGAAACTTTTGAAATTTATCATTGCATTTGTTGTAAAAATGCTTCTGAGAACATTGCTCTCCACAACACTTGATAGCCCATTTAAAAAGGCTTGTTTGAGACTATTTTTCTGGTTAAGGCTTTGGTTGTGTTAAGGAACTAGGAAATTTCCTTCTTCTCAATACTAAGCATTCTGTAATTGCTTGTCTTACACTTCTCAACGAGGAAGCTCAGAATCAAATTTGAAGTTATACTACAGTCATTATTTTGGAATAATAGGCCATAAGTGTGATTGTAATAGGCTGCTAGAAGAGGACAATATTTGTAAACTTTAAGACAGTGCAACAAAAAGGTTTTCTTTGATCCAAAATTTTATTTTGGAATAACTTTGGGTCTATAGAAAAGTTTCAAAGATCATGTGATCTGTGCAGGGCGGTACTGGGTGGCACTGTGTGTGAACGCATTCTGTGATACTGAGGGTGCTTCCTACTCTTGTGTGTGGGAGTTCCTCCTACTTTGTGAGGTAATAGTTTAAACTATTTTATGATGTAGTTGTGTACACAATTACACTATATAATTCACACTGTTTATCAGTTTATATACCACCCTGTGTATCCATTCACACTCATTAGCAGGCACACTACTATCGTGTGTGTGTGTTAGCTGAGGCTGTGTGTAGTTCACACTACTACCCTGCATGTTAGCTTAGGCTGTGTGTAGTTCACACTACTACCCTGCATGTTAGCTTAGGCTGTGTATAGTTCACATTACTACACGGTATATTAGCTCAGGCTGCGTGGAGTTCACATAACTACGCAGTGTATTAGCTCAGGCTATGTGGAGTTCACATTACTACCCTGTGTGTTACTTCAGGCTGTGTGGAGTTCACGCTATTACCCTACATGTTAGCTCAGGCTGTGTGGAATTCACATGACTATGCTGTGTGTTAGCTCAGGCTGTGTGGAGTTCACGCTTCTATTCTGTGTATTAGCTCTGACTTTTTGGAGTTCACACCACTACACTGTATGGTGATTCACACAGAGGAGAATATTTGAAAACTATGAAGATCATAATTTTATAGTACTGCATTCAGCAGTACTAAATCTGAGGTCCCCAAAAGCAGACACCATTCTTAAAAAATTGATTATAAGGAAAAGAGATACTTTCCAAGATCATACCTTTATGAGAAAGTGGACAGAACAGTTATGTTTAGCGTTTACATGTTTTTCTGCCAAGTCTGTAAGTCAGAAGTTGACGCTACAACAAAGTTCCATGTGTGTGGCAGAGATTTCTGGTGTTAGCACTTCTAGTGTTAGTGGTGCCCAGGAGAGGCTTTTATTTAGAATTTGCAGCGAGGGACAAGGGAGAAACCATTCTTTATGGATTTGTGATAATCCACGTGGCTAGCAGGGCACATGGCCCGAGTGTGGATCTGGCTATGTTAACCTCCTAAGCTGTGGCCAAGGATTTATATTTCCAATACCCAAACTGTGGCTCTACCCATAAATGGTGGTAGATTTTGTTAATATATGGATAACATTTGGGATGGAATATCAAATAGAAAGTAGGTGCAGAGTGGTCACCTTTTGGCGGAGATGGTGGGACAAAGCCTAAAGTGCCCTAAAGGTACCCAGGAGTATACCCAAAGAGCAGAAGTTGGTGTTGAGTTCTGGACTTACGAAGGTAGGAGCTAGATGGCACAGAGAGTTTGCTGAGTCCTGAAGAAATAATCAGCCACCTAGCCCTGGCTGATGACTGACTCAGTGGTCAAGCCCAAAAAGGTAGGAAAATAAACACAGGGAAAGTAGGGGAGAGACACATTCCCACCCCTGTACTTGAAGAGGAGAAGTTTTCCCTCCACAGTCCTGGCCAGTGGCCTTGCCTTTACTCTTTGCCCCCAGGAAGTGGGGTGAGTTGTCTGGCTGGTGTCTGGTAGTCACTGGTGCAGGTCTTTTGGGGCCCCTGTTTCCTTTCCACATCTGTTCAATGCAAGAATACTGAGGAAGAGCCTCTTCTCCAGCTCAGTGTTCTCCAAGGAAAGCCATAGCAAGGCAGCCATTGCTGCTGCACACCTAATGCTGTACTCCAGCCTAGTTTTTGTCAGTCCCCATCTGCCTAGATCCTTTGCATCTTTCAATAAGTAAGAACTCAGAGAGTGAGGAGATGGCTCTAATGAACTGACCTTCTAAACCCCCAAAACTTCCCATCAATTCCTGTAGTTTTAATTTTGACTTGTTTGTATAGGTTTGTATATGATTAATGTCTGTCTTCTTGATTAGCGGGTCCAGGGGTGGGAAGGGTGATTGCATCGTACTCCTGGTGCCTGGTCCAATATGTCAAAGTCACACATAAAACTCATGGAAGGAAATGAATCAATGAGTCTCCCAAGCCCTTACGTTCTCTCTGGGCCTGACTGTCTTCCCCTCTTACAGGGCCCTCTTGCTGAAGTATGTAAAGCTCACTTGGACCACCCTGCTAAAGTGGTCAACATGGAGTCTGTCCTTGGAACTAGTTTTAACGCCAGTGCAGCTACCCACATGTCACGGCGCCGGCGCTCAAGTAGAGTCAGCTCTGTGCAACTGCGTCCAAGGAAAAGCCCTGTTCCAAAGAAAAAGCCTGCATTTTTCCCTTTGCCTTTTCCTGACTCCTCACTTCTAGCTTTGGGATTGTAAATTCTGGTCTTGGACTTGCTTCTCCAGCAAACCCCTTGGTGTGTCTTCTTGAACACATCTACATGCTTTCCCTGTTGCTTGATGCCCCAGGAAGGTACCGGAGTCTCAGACTAGATTTCAGGGGACAATGAAATCCTAGCTGATTGACATCCTCTTTTCCCCCACCGAGGCCACCTTGGGTGTTCTGGAGAAGTTGAAGCCAGCCCTGGGCACAGCTCAGTGAGAGGAATTTTGCTTTCAGACTTTTTTTAGAGGGTGGTGGCAGTAGGAAGGAAGGAGAGAAAAATGTTTATAAATACAAAAGCAAAAGAGTAACTTTCCCCATTTCTCTAAAAGTGCAAGCACACATTTTCTTTCCTCCCTTCCCTGGGTCTTTCTAGACTTTATTATTTCCTTTTGATACACGATTTTCTCTGGGGTGTATCTCTGAACCATTCCCGGACTCCTTCCCCTCCTATTTTATAGGAGACAGGCAAAGTCCAGCACAAAGAAAACAAACAGAGCCTAGCGATGTGCAAGTGGCCTGCTGGTCCCGGCCACCTGCCAGAAGGCATTGAGTCAGAGCCCAGCGACACTTCTTTTGAAACAGAGCGATGTGCCTGCCATCCAAATCAAAGGTGCTTATAAAAAGAATTCCCTCTTTTGGGTCTGGGTGTTTTTTCCTCCCAGTTCCAGGTCCTGCCATCTTCCTGCTGTCACACAGGAAGGACCCGCAGTCTTATTCCTGTTTTGAATGGCAAAAGCTTTAACCTGTAGTACTTTTTCCTGTTCAGCTTGCTGAAGCCAACTCTGTGTGTGGTTCCAGAACCTGGCCAGTAGCTGTTACCTACAGTTTTGCCTCCCTGTTTCACTCTCTTTTCAAAAAATACAGGCTTTTTCCTCCTCTACCAGAAAAGTAATACATGCTTCCTATAGGAAATCACTACAGAAATAGGCAGGGAAAAAAAAAAAAAAAAAGCATCCCCTGTTCCCCACCACCAAAAGATAAATTTGAAACATTTTATTCTAGACTTTTTTCTAGCATCCTTAAAGTTAGAAGAGTCTCGGCCTATTCTAATTATTTTCTTATTCATTAGATATTGAGGATTCACAAGTGGGATTTTATTTTTGGGTAAGAGTGTTTTAAGGAAGAGAGAGAACAAGAGAAAAATACTGGACACAGAAGGCGCATAAACTCAAGCACCCTCGGTATAATATTATTTCATCTTTTTGAACTCCCAGATTGGTGCTTGCTTACGATATTTTATATTTAGATTCATCCATTAATAAAACAGAGAAATGATGAATCAGCAACTACCTGGGTCAGCATCCCTCTGAGATGAATAACTTTGCACCACCTTCAGCTACTCTTCTGAATACTGTGTGTGTCCAGGAGACTGGAAACAGTTTATTTCTACATTATCAGTGTTTTCAAGGAAGCAAGTAAATGAAGAGATGGCAGGCAGCTTCATTAGGTGCAAAGCGGAGAATGGCGCCCCCTGTGGGCAGGCGCATGGGGGCGCAGGGCTTGCATAGCTGTTTGTTTCCAGCTCCAGCCACCTCCTCTCCCAGCACCTCTGGGCGGGGCACGAGAGCTGTAGCTCTACATGGTGGCTTGTGACATGAACAGGAATCAGCAGACCTCAGCTTGAGGTTTGCCTTGACCACATTGCCTTTGCCCATTCTCCCTTTGTGGGTTGGCTTGTTTCTTAGTACAAGTGATATACAATTAAATGGTTTTTAAGACGCCTTGTAGGTCATACATTCCAGGTACAAAGTAAAACTGCATTTATAGAATTTGGAGACAAATCTCCACACATCGTTATATCTCACCCTAGGTCTCTCAGACCTGGCTGGCTGTCAGAGGGTGTAGGGTTAGCCATCAGCCAGGATCCTGCACCTGTTTCTTACTAGACATGAGTGACTTTGGGCATGATGTTTAACTTCTGAACCTTCCTTTACTTTTTTGTCGAAAGGGAGTAGTAATGGGCACCTTTAGGGTTATAAGGATGCAATAAAAAAATTAATTCCACAAATACTTATTAAGCACCCACCAAATGTCTGACGTAGTTTCAGGAACAGTTGGAAAGCAGGGAGCAAGAGCGGGAAGACGTCTCTTGTCTTGTGGAACTGCCATACTTGTTGGAAGTGAGGAAAACAGGAAATAAATAAAAATATCAGTGCTGCGTAGACCATTAAAACCAGGTGAAGCCTGATACAGTGGTCCGTGCCTGTAATCTCCACTCGGGAGACTGAAGCAGGAGGACCACTTGAGCCCAGGAGTTCAAGTCCAGCGTAGGCAACATAGCAACCTTGTCTCTCAAAATCTTCTTACAAAAAGAAAGAAAATGGCCAGGTAGCCACTTCAGTTTGACTGGTTAGGGAAGGCATCTCTGAGGAGGTGACATTCAGGCTGAGATGTGAATTGTAAGAAGGAACCAACCATACGACAGTGGCTGCGAAGATATTTTAAGGGAGAGGGAACACAGTGTGAAGTCTCTAGGAAGGAAGGGGACAAGCTTTGTGTATTGTGGCCTGAAGTGAAAGCTAGCTGGCTGGAGTGTGGAAGGTGAGGGGAGTGAGGCATCCGGAAGGAAGTGAGGGGGAGGGAGCAGGGTTACATAAGTCAGGAAATCAACTGGAACAAGGGGGAGGCTTCCCAGTTCCCAGCCCAAAGGTGCTCTTGAGTGAGTGGCTTATCTGTGAAAATAAGGAGAAAGAAAACGAGAAGGTTCTGAAAGAACCAGTTTCTTCTGAGTCCTAAAGGATAAAGGTAAAAAGTTCTACCAGATGCTCCTGTGCCAGATGGTTTCCGTGGTGGAGAGTGTCTGCCTGCGTCAGACGGAAGCCCTGAGGGAGAAGTGGGCCCTCTGGGGAGTCTTCAGAGGAGATGCCAGCAGTCCCTGAAGGTGGAAAAGTGACTAGAGATAGCCATTAGGTTCACAAAAGAAACCTTAAAATAGATCGAGTTAGAAATGCAAATTCAGTTCAGAGCAGGTCTGCGAATGTGTTGAAGCTTAAAAGATTCCTCTGGGAGGATTGGGAGGGGCAGAAAATGAAGGCAGAGCAGATGGGTTGGTGAATAGGAGCCAAACACTCTGGGCTACTCAAAGAAGCGAGTCTTAATTAAGGGAAGAAGCCCCAAATAACAAACCTGGTTGCTCTCCATTATTAATAGTATTTTTCATCCATTTGTGACTTGGTAACAGATTCATCGTGGGCTATTCGGGTCTGAGAGGGAAGGAGCTGTGTTCCTCTTCTGATTTACGAAGTCCTGTAGAGCAGCCCAAAGGCCATTCCTTAGGATTTCAAGGAAGGCTAATGTTGCAAATGAGAAGTAATTACAGCTCTCGGTTTCCAGCTGTCCGAATAGTAGCTCCGATGGTTAATTGGCTCTGCTTCTTTGGTCTACTTTCCTGAGGCTCTTGAACTCATTCTACTCCCTCTCCTATATCTTGGGGAATTTTCCCAGTCCAACAAACTCTGCACATTTAGGTTACCTCTAAGGGTGGGTGTACCATCTGACAACAATTTATTTCCAAGTTTCTGCAGCCACCTTGGCTAGTTGTCTGTGGAGTTAAAGAGTGCTAGCTGTTCATTAGCACCTGTGACATTTGCATTAGCATTAATGAGGCTCATCTGAAAAACTCAGACACGGAGAGAGTAGAATTATTCTGTGCCATAGGAAGTGATGGGCGAAAGTTTCCCTGGCTCATTTAGGCACTAGTTAGGAACAAAGGAGCATCGAATTTGTCCCAAGATGATAATCCTATTACTTGTAAAGATGATTTTCTGGCAAGTTTGATAAACAGTATTTTCAAAGTATTTTATAAAGGAGACTTTCAAGCACACATAAAAGAATCATGTTACAATGAACTTTTATATGCTCATCACTGTCTCAACAATTATTCACATTTTGCCAATTGTTTTTCCTCTATTTCTCTCCTCTTATTTCTTTGCAATTTTCAGACCTCATGGTGTCTCATCTTTACCTTTTTCAGGGAATATCTCTAATAGAGTACCTATATCCCCCCCAATGCCATTGTTGTGAGTTGCATTTCCTGGGAAGCAAATTCTGAGATGCAGAGTAGTGAACAGAAAGTTTATTAGGAGTGGTTTGCAGGATTTGCATCTGCAAGAGGGAATGATAGGAAGCAAGGCCAGGACGAGGGAGAAGTTGGGCTGCTAGGTAATACCTAGAAAAGACTCGGCTTGGGCCGGGCGGTGGCTCACGCCTGTAATCCCAGCACTTTGGGTGGCCGAGGTGGGGCAGATTGCCTGAGCTCAGGAGTTGGACACCAGCTTGGCCAGTGTGGAGAAACCCCATTTCTACTAAAAATACAGAAATTAGTGGGGCATGATGGCATGCGCCTGTAATCCCAGCTACTCAGGAGACTGAGGCAGGAGAATGGCGTGAACTCAGGAGGTGAAGCTTGCAGCCAGCTGAGATCGCGCCACTGTACTCCAGCCTGGCGACAAAGCAAGACTCCTGATAAAAAAAAAAAAAAAAAAAAAAACAACTCGGTGGAAGACTGCAATGCTGAATTCTTATTATTTGTCCAGGGTCTGGAAGAGAAGGCTGGGCTTTAATAGTCCCATAATACTCCCCTATGGACCATCCTGTCACTAGGAAGTGAGAATAATCTTAAGGAGTGTGTCTTTCTTTGGCCTAGGGCAGTTTGAGGGCAATTTCTGGAGAGGCAAACAGCAGGTGGCTGTCAGCCGGCAGTACCCTGAGCTGTGGAGGGAATCTTCTTATTTCTGAAGGGGGATCAGGATGGCTCATCATAGCATCCATCATAGACATTCTTGCATCTAATAACATTAACAGTAATTCTTTAATATGACCTAGTAATATCTATCCAATGTCTGCAAATCATTATGCTAAATGAAGTTAAAGCCTTTCTTTAATGTGGGTCTATTCTGAGTTTTAAATATACAAATAAACATGTGACTTTTCAAGAAGATTCTTAAACGTGCAACATTTAAAAAAATTATTTGACGACCTCACGTGTTTTTGGTTTTGCTTTTATTTTTATTTTTTGGGGACATATACCAAAAAACAATGCTTTGAACTCAGTAAACACGGGGACGTGACAGTTTTTATTTCCCAGTGGTTGAGAATAGCTTAGGCCAAGACCCTCTCACATGGCAAAGAGGTGAGTGTTTGGTGTAGAACTATAAGAGTAAGTGGTACTTGGATGCTACTTCGTTCTAAGACAGCTATGAGTTACGTGAGCATCTGAAGATATTTTGCAGTTCAAACAAGATGTATACTAAAAATGCTATGTACTTTGTCACATAGACAGTCACTCACTAACAGAGCTTTTTGATGTGGTCATTTCTGCACAGTGGAAGCAGGAACTGATGAAGAGTCTCTTTGTGGATGCTGTGAAGTTATTTTTAGGTTGCTACAAAGCCTCATTTATAACGGCTACTCTAATCTTAAGAGGCTGGTGTTGGAGACCAAATAACTGTAAAGAAGTGGTATTCTAAGGTTTAGTGAAAGGTCCATAAATCAGTAGATTGCAGATGTGCATACAGCACGGACCAGACATTGGAAATGATAAAAGGGATACAGTTTGCTTTCATAGGCATTTCTATTGGAGTGATGAAAAGAAACATGGTAATTAACAGAATGGAGTGAAACAAGTAAACATGTCTGCAGTTTTGTTTTATTGTTGTTGTTGTATAGTTGGTTCTCGCTTGAGCTCTTTTTAGAAACATCACCTCAATTAATGTAAGTATGCAAGTGTCATTTCTATTTCACAAAAGTAGAGAGCATTCTTAATCACACAGGTAATAAGTGAACAGGTTGATTGGGAATACAGTCTAGACATTTTAACAGTAACTCTATTCTAGTTCTGACAGACAGTGATGCAGTTTAACAGGGGTCCAGGCTACAGAAAGAAATAGTATCTCACAAAAAAGACTATATGCAGTGGCTCATGCCTGCAATCCCAGCAGTTTAAGGACGCCAAGGCAGGACGATCGCTGGAGCTCAGGAGTTCAAGACCAGCCTGAGCCACATGGAGAAACCCTGTCTCTACAAAAAATAAAATTAAAAATAAAAAACTAAAAGAAAAAAGGTCCCTTGTAAACTTTATGGGTCTGCAGAAACATTACTTCTTATTAGTACATCTGAAAATCTGCTGTTTTTCTAGCAACCTTTGCTTTGACATATATCTTATTTTAAGTGCACACTTGTCATTCAGTGATTGCAAGTCATGTACCACACAAAATTAACAAAAATATATGTATTTCCACTAAAATATATATGCTTTAAATTCTTCAGCCTGAGGATAAGTAAATATGAGAGCATTAAAAAAATCTGAGATACAGTTATTTATATATTATGTCTGCCAAATTCTCTGCTAATGTGCAGTTTAATTTCAGGTTTACCTTAAAATGTCACTGCTTAAAGGTAAAAGCTGGGTAACAAGCCTGTGGATAAAAATAAACAGACAGTTTGTACAAAGGGAAAATACAAAGCAAGAATCCAAAGCTCAAGGAGATGTGGGTGAAAACTGAGCGATGAGCAGTTTTTGCATTTTAAGGAAAGTCCAAACTTTGCCTAAGGTTGTGAACCAAGGGGAGAAAGCAGTTCTTGTCTACATGATTAAACCTTAAAATTGTATCTTACTGCAATACTCTAGCTAATCAAAGTGAAATTTGGGTGCTTGACCTCACAGTCAAGAAGGAAATCTTGAATTTCTACAGTTACCTTATTTAGCTGAAGAATTCTAAAACATATCTAATGGAAAACCATCTTTAGAGAATTTCCCGGGTGATACATTATTTTCTCTGGCTTAATACCTCTGAATAGCTATTAAGTTCACTTAGAAATTTGTTTGTGTCTTAACATTGTCACCATTACTTAGTAGACACCTAGAATTTTCTATGTTCCTTCAATATTAGTTAATGGAAATACTAAAAATGGAAGAAAAAATGACCAAATGACCTAGTACTGTGGCTTGGGGTAAGGAGACCACATTCTAATTCTCATTTAATCAATATTTATTTAAAGAATCAATTTTTGAGCACCAGGCTCTACTCTAGATGTCAGGAATAGGGTTTTGAACAAAAGAAACTGTGTTTTCATGAAGCTTATATTTATCATATGAAAAAGACACAAAATCAAGGAAATGTAACACAAATGGTGATTTCTATGATGAAGAATCAAGAAGGATAAAGGGATTTAGAGGATTGTTGGTTGCTCTTTTGGAAAGAACGGTCAAATAACTCTCTGAAGTGTTCATATTTGATGTAAGTCTTGAAGGATGTTGGGAAAGAATGGTCAAATAACTTTCTGAATGTTAATATTTGAGATAAGCCTTGAAGGAACTAGAATAAATTTGAGAATTTAAGGGAAGAATATTCCTGGAAGGAGAAACCTAAGCAAAGGCCCTGTGGCAGGCATCACTTATTTGACAAACCAGCAAGGAGGCCAGGATGGTTGGAAAGGATTGAGCTAGGAAAGGAGGATGAGAGATAAGAAATAAATTGTAGAGCAAGCTAGAAGCTATATTACATGGGACCTTATAGGATTTGGTCAAACTTTGGATTTTACTGATATGCAATGGAAATCCATTGGCAAGTTTGAAGAAGCACATGATATCATTTATGTTTTAGAAAGATCATTCCAGCTACTATATAGAAAACAGTGAAGAGCAAAAGTAAAAACAGAGATCAGTGGATGACTACTGCAGTAACTCAGGATATACAACGCTGTGGTGAGGTGGTAACATATGGTTGTATGTGAGATATATTATGTAGACCAGGCCAAAGTATTTCATGTGATTGTTCTGTAGAAATCTGGTTTATATAAATGACTTTGAGAGGTGATAAAATATAGTGAAATGAGTCCTCTTTATGATATTTTATTATATAAAATTTCAAACATAAACAAATGTAAAATGAATAGTATGGTGGACCTCTGTGTATCCATTACAAAGATTGAACAGTTATTAAGATTTGGTCAATCTTGTTTCACTGATGTCTTCCTACCAGTATTTTTTCTCTTCCTGGATTATTTTATAATAAATCCTAGACATCACATCACTTTACCGTCAATAATATGTGTGTCTAATAAGTAAAAACTTTTAAAAACCCCACAATATCATATGCAAAATTCCACAATATTAACAAAGTTGATAATAATTCTTTATCACAATCTAAAATCAATAGGTGTTCAAGTTTTCCCAGTGTTTTCTTATGAATATATTTTTACAGTTGAGTTGTTTAGATTAGGATCCAAAGAAAGTCCACCCATTTCATTTGATCAAAATGTCTTATAAATCTCTTTATATCCACCCACCTTCTCCTATCCTTTTAATTTTTTTTTTTCTGATGTCTATTTGTTGAGATCCTGGATATTTGCCCTATAGATTTTTTTTTTTTTTTCAGACGGAGTCTCACTGTGTTGCCCAGGCTGGAGTGCAGTGGCGCGATCTTGGCTCACTGCAACTTCTGCCTCCTAGGTTCAAGCCATTCTTCTGCCTCAGCCTCCAGAGTAGCTGGGATTACAGGTGCTTGCCGCCACACCCGGCTAATTTTTTGTATTTTTAGTAAAGACGATTTTCACTATGTTGACCAGGCTGGTCTTGAATTCCTGACCTCATGATCCACCCTCCTCAGCCTCCCAAAGTGCTGGGATTATAGGTGTGAGCCACTGCTCCCGGCCTAGAATTTTCTATTAGATTTGACCAATCATATTATGTAGTATTTAAACATGTGTTTTTATCCTCATGATTTACTATAAAACTGTGAGGTAGACATAGAAGCTTGATTATATCCTTTTTTAGGGGCAAGGGTGGGGAAAAATAATTCAAAGGTGGTACCATGTACCACCTATTGCATCAGGGGACACATGATTGCCAGTTATCAATTGCACTTTAATGAGGTTAAAATTGATGAGTGGTATGGTAGACTAAATAGTGATCCCACTTTCTAAAGACATCTGCAGCCTGATTCTGAACTGTGGATATGTTATGCTATGTGGCAATAGGGACTTTGTAGATGTAATTAAAATTATAGTCCTTAAAATAGAAAGAGTAGGAGGGATTACCCAGGTGGATTTAATTGAATCACATGACTCCTTTAAGGAAGAGAACCTCTCCCAGCAGAAGTCAAAAGAAGCAGAAGAGAAATATGGTAGGTGTGGAAATCAGAGCTTGCAAGCATGAGAAAAATTTGATATGCCGTTGCTGGCAGTGAAAAATAGGGTCCTGTGTATAAGAACCAAGAGAAACCTCTAAGAGCTTAGGCAGTACTCAGGCTGACAGCCAGCATGGAAATGGGACCTCGGTCCTACCACTGCAAGGAAATTCATTCTGCTCACAACCTGAATGAACTTGGAAGCAGATTCTAAGAGCCAAGACCAGCTGATACCTTGATTGGAATTTCCAAAACCTGAAGCAAATAAATCAGTCAAGCTAACCCACACTTTTCACCTCTGAACCATGGGATAATAAATTTGTGTGGTTGTAAGCTGCTAAATTTGTGATATTTGTTAGACCAGTAACAGAAAACTAATATTAATACAAGTGAATGCAGGGATTGTCAGCCTGATTCACCTGTTATTACAAATTCTTCACCCATCTTTCATCTTCATGGTTTCAGCAGTCATTGATGATTATTGTTTAGATCTGTTGTTTTTAAGGGTTACAAAATGGTGATTATTTAAGATCATTCTTTCTGTATTTATTAGCTGGAATTCTTCCTTAAATAATAACTTTTCTTCATCCACTATTTAGCTACCTTAAAATAAATTTTGGACATAGAAAACAAGATAAATACCTGTTTTTTCCTTTATTTACTAATTTACAGAATACTGAGAAGATTGGTTTGCTACTATTTAAGAAGACCAATTAGAGTTTTGGTATTATTATGAATTAATGGATTGTTGTATATGCATGTTTCAACCACAATGCTGTCATTCATTTCCTTTTGATGCTTAAATGATCCCATTTGCGACTAATGAAAAACCCGTTAAGTTGGATCCTTGTGTCTTTTTGTCAAGAGCTAGTCTTGAACTCCTGGACTCAAAGTATTCTCCTGCTTTGGCCTCCCAAAGTGCTGGGATTACAGGTGTGAACCACTGTACCTGGCATACAATAGCATTTTTGTTTTCTGGCATTGCAACTCATCCAAGGTTTATTTTGTACATTTTAAGCCCAGACAGTGCATTGTCCATTTCCCCAAGAATCCTTTGTTCATTTCAAGTATTTAGAGAACACAATTTGGGCACTTAGGGGTTGTTCTTGTCATTGTTTTAAGGCTATCTCAGTAGACAGAGATAGAAATTATGACTTTACAGCATACTTCCAATCCAAAGATTACAATACACCATTTTTGCTTAACCACTTTTATTTTCATCCTTGAATATGTTTGTTAAACATTTTCAGGTGGACACGGTGGTTTACGCCTGTAATCCCAACACTTTGGGAGGCCGAGGCGTGACCATCCTGGCTAACATGGTGAAACCCCGTCTCTTCTAAAAATACAAAAAATTAGCCGGGTGTGGTGGAGGGCGCCTGTAGTCCCAGCTACTTGGGAGGCTGAGGCAGGAGAATGGTGTGAACTCTGGAGGTGGAGCTTGCACTGAGCTGAGATTGCGCCACTGCACTCCAGTCTGGGTGACAGAGCTAGACTCCATCAGAAGGAAAAAAAAATTCATTTCTAACATTCATACAATTAATTGATTTTATTATTACTAATAATAAGATTGATGAAATTGGTTTAAGATGTCTTTGCAGGTTTTGTTTTCTCTTTTTAGAATTTATTCCTGTAAGAAAGTACAGTCAAAATACTGAATTTTATTTTATTTATTTTATTTTTAACTTTTATTTTAGATTCAGGGATACATGTGCAGGTTTGTTATATAGGTAAATTGTGTGTTGTGGGGGTTTGCTGTACAGATTATTTTATCACTCAAGTAATAAGCATAACACCTACTAGGTAGTTTTTTTATCCTCACCCTCCTCCCACCCTCTACCCTCATGTCAGTCCCAGTGGCTATTGATCCTTTCTTTGTGTCCATATGTACTCAATGTTCAGCTCCCTCTTGTAAGTGAGAACACGTGGTATTTGGTTTTGTGTTTCTATGTCAGTTTGCTTATGATAATGGCTTCCAGTTTCATCCATGTTGCTGCAGAGGACATGATCTTGTTCTTTTTTATGGCTGCATAGTACTCCATTGTGTATTCCACATTTTCTTTATCCAGTCCACTGATGATGGGTACTCAAGTTGATTCTATATCTTTGCTATTGTGAATGAACATATGTGTGCATGTGTATTTATGGTAGAACAATTTACATTTTTGGGGGTATATACCCAATAGTGGGATGGCTAGATTGAATGGTAATTCTAAGTTCTTTAAGAAATTGCCAAACTGCTTTCCACAATGACTGAGCTAAAAATACTGTATTTTAAAGTGTTAAATAAAATACTTCACGACGTGGTCATGCCACCCATTTTAAATACAGTCTAATTTACTTGTTTTTGTTTTTGTTTTATTTTAGGAGGCTATAGTTTTGTTTTTGTTTTAATTTTGTATTTAAATGTATAAACATTTACATGACTCTATGTAAAAATAAATCAATAAAACAAGGGGCATTCTGAGAGTTCTAGCTGCTTATTTCCTTTCCCTACCTTCATTGTCTTTCTTTAAAACTTTTTTAGTTTTATATCTGTCAATTTTTAATTTTCAAAATATGAACAAATTATGCATGCATATATACATGTGCATATATATAGTTATTTATAGTCTTTCCTCACCTAAATAAAAATGATTCTTTTTAGTATGCAATTTATCTCACTTTTTTGTTTAAAATATCCTGCAGATCACTTCATGGCAGTATATAGAGATCTTTCTCATTCTTTTTCATAGCTGGACAATATTCCATAGTTTACTCAGAGTAAATTTATGCAACCAGCCCCCTTTTGTTGGACACTTAGATTGTTTCTCATCTTTTATTATTATAAATAGTGCTGCCATGAGTAGTCTTTGGCCCTTCTCTTTTCCTATTTGCTTGTGTATGTTTGAGATGTATTTATAGAATGGGGTTGCTGGATCAAAGAGTAATTGTTTGAGGCATTTTGGTAGATATTGCCAAATTCCACTCCATGGAATTTTGCAATACGATAACCCATTTTTGAGAATTGCTTGGTGAAGACTGACTACTTTTGCCATTTCTTGGCTGTGTAGTTATTGGCAAACCATGCATACCCATTGAGCATTAATTCTCCATATGTAAATCATGGGTAACAATTTTTTTCTTAAATAGTAGGAGGATAAAATGTGAAAAGTACAGAAAGGAAATGCCTGATATAATGTGTTTAATAGATGTAAGCGTCCTTTCTTAGATCCTTCCAGTCGTTGATTTGATACATGTATATTGTGAACCATGTGCCAGATGCTATTCTAAGAACTAGAGATCCAGCAATAAGCAGATCAATAAACTCTTTTCCTCAGCGAAATTAAATGAAACAAAAATTTATAAACAGACGAAAAAAGATACATTCAAATAGTGCTATGAGCCAAAAAAGCAAATAGGATAATGGGAGAGAGAGTGGACACAGTCAAGAGTTTTTCTGTACCTGAATTTTCTCATTAAAAAATATGATACATATAATTTAACCTATTACACAAGATTGTTTGGAAAATGAAATGAATTTCTGGAGATTTAGCTGTTTTAGAAAGTTGCTTAGCAATTGTTATCCTTGAGGAAAATAATAACACAAAAGATGCTGTATTGGTGTCCTGGGGCTGCCGGAGCAAAGCATCACAAATAGGGTGGCAAAAACAACAGAAACTATTCTCTCACAGTTCTGATAGCTGGGACTCTGAAATCAAGGTGTCAGTAGGGCCATGCTCCCTCTGAAACCTGTAGAGAAATCCTTTCTTGCCTATTCCCAGCTTCTAGTGGTTTGTGGACAACCTCTGTGGCATTCCTTGGCTTCCAGATGCATAACTCCAACTTTTGCCTTCATTGTTAACAGGGTGTTCTCTTTGTGTCTCTGAGTCTTCACACAGTTGTCTATGGACACTCATCATATTGGATTGGGAGTCCACCCTACTCCAGTATGGCCTCATCTTAACTTCAGCCATACAGCTGCAATGGCCCTTTCAAAATAAGGTCATATTGTGAGGCACTCAGAATTGGTACTTTAATATGTCTTTTATTCAGGGCATAGAGGTACAATTTAATTCATAACAGATTACATTATGCAAAAGGCAGGATTTAAAACAAGCCCCAAGTGTCTTTCTAGCACAGTAATAGAAATGGAGATGACCAAACATGAGGGACTCTGACTCTTTCTCCTAAGGGGTCTGAGTGAGGAGGCTCCCAACAGAGCTGCTTTAGCTGTCAATTTAGCTTCCACGTGACTGGTCATTCTGTCTGGTTCCTTCCTCCCTTTCCCTGGGCACCAGATCTTCACATTTGTCTTTTTTTCCCCCTCCCCTTCGTACACTGGCGTGGAATTTTTAGGGAACAAGTTAGTTGTTCTCGTGAACATGTTAGCAGATAGTGCTCAAACAATTAAAATTTATTCCCTTTCTTCCTAAAATGAAAAAAAAAGTTCATAGTTATTTACAATTACAGCAATAATAAGGCAGAACAGAAAGCATAAAGGAGAGATCAGCAGACACCTGGGAAAGAGGCGATCACTGTCTGGGGACTGTGCTTCAGAACCTGTTCTCTGTGCCAGTGTGTGCCTCTGTGTGCGAGAATGTGTATGCTGGTGTGCGTGTCATCTTTGTCTGTGTCTTTGTCAATGAGGAATACATCTGTCTGAAAGTAATCAAACACCAAACTGGGGTGGATTTAACACATAAACGTTTACTTTTCTCACATTTCAAGAGCTTTGGTGGTAGCTGGTTGCTGATGATTCGAGGTTGCAATGATGTCAGGGCTGAGACTCAGCTATTTTCTTATCCTTTCCATTATGGCCTGATAGTAGCTGATGCAGTTCTAGCCATATTTTTGGTAAGCCAGGAAAGAAGAAAGCAGAAATGTGTCACTCCTCCTCTGTCAGGAAAGTAAAATTTTTCTTGAAACTATACTGTGCCTTTCCTTCATCACAGTAATTAGATCTACCTGTCTAATTTTCAGTTAAAAAAATAAAAAACACCTGTTTCTAGTTAATGGCAGCCTTAGAATATGAGGAACAAGATTGTTTAGGTCAAGGTGTGGCAAACCATGATCCATGGACCAAATCTGCCCACTGCTTGTTTTTGTAAATAAAGTTTTACTGGGACATAGCCACACTCATTTTTCTACATAAATGTTTTCTATGACTGCATTTATACTACAACAGAACTGAGTGGCTGAGACAACAATCATATGGCCTACATATCCTGAAAGGTTAACCATGTAGTCCTTCGTAAAAAATGCTTACGGACCCTTGGATTAGCTCAATTCATGATCCATAGACTAAGACTGGGCACATTGTTTCCCCGCCCCAGCCCTGCCAAAAATGGGTTTTATTAACAAGGCAGAAAGTTGGAATGGATGTTGGGTTGTCAATTAAAGATGTTTGCACAGTGCTGTTGGTAGTGGAGATTGGGGAGATCATAGAGGAAAAACACAAGGTTAAAAGTGAACCAACAATTTACAGAAACCATGGTTTATCCCTAATTTCATCATCCACTCTTTTAATCAACATTCTCTTCCTGTTGTGGCTTTTATTCCTTCTGCACTACTCTCTACCTCTAACCCTTAGGGCCCCCTCAACCATCTCTGAAGATTTTGCTTTCTGGAAGGTTTTAATTTTACTTATGTATACCTTAGAGTAAATTTAAGGCAACATAGTCCTTTCTATGTAACATATATTTTAAGCCTCCATTTATGGGGAAAAAAAATTTTAGGCTCCAGAATACATGGGAAGAGGCCTTGCTTCTCTTCTTCCTTCCTTCGTTTATTCCTTCCTTCCTTCCTAGTCTGTCTCTTCTTTCCTTCCTTCCTTCCTTCCTAGTTCCTTCCTTCCTTCCTTCCTTCCTTCCTTCCTTCCTTCCTTCCTTCCTTCCTTCCTCCCTCCCTCCCTCCCTCCCTCCCTCCCTCCCTCCCTCCCTCCCTCTCTCCCTCCCTCCCTCTCTCCCTCCCTCCCTCTCTCCCTCCCTCCCTCCACAGGTATTCATTAAGCATCTATACATTCCAGGCTTTGTTCTAGGTGCTGGGGATACAGCGAGAAGACAAAGTCCCTGTCCTCACAGAACTTACATTCTACTAAGAAAAGCAGAGCATAAGTAAGCCAGCACATAAAACACAGCAAAACATCACATAAGAATGAGTACTTTAAAGAGAACTTAAGTGGGATGAGGGCATGGATCATGACAAGGGTGCTACTTTTGAGAGGGAGGCCAGGGAAGGCTATTCTCATGAGGAAGCACTCCAGCCTAAAGACAGTAAGGCAGGGAATCCTGCCTATACCGAAAAATGGATTTCAGGCGGAGGGAAATGCAAAGTCCCCGAGGCAGAGCTTTGATTAGAAGAGTCAGCGCTAAGGGTGGGCAATGAGTGGCGAGAAGAATGCCGCAGATGAGACTGAGGTTATAGCCAGGAGTTAGGTTACACTGCGACTTGTAAGCCATGGAAAGGTGTGAGTTTATTTGAAATAGGGTGGCAAGCCATTGGAAGATTTTGATTATGGTTATAATGTACTTGGACTGATACTTAAATGGATCCCCTTGGATTACTTTGGGACAGAAAGCCCATTTCCATACATACACTATAGAAATAAGCCATGCTCCAAATAACATTTTGGTCAATGATGGACAATGCATACAATGATGGCCATCCAGCAAGTTAAGGTTAATTTATTATTGAAGAAAGAAATAATTTTAAAAATTAATTTAGTATAGTCAAAGGGTACAGTGTTTATGAAGTCTACAATAGTGTACAGTCGTGTCCTGGGCCTTCACATTCACTCAGCATTCATTCATTGACTCACTCAGAGCAACTTCCAGTCCTGCAAGTTCCATGTATGGTGAGTGCCCTATACAGGTGTACCATGTTTTATCTTTATCTATATTTATCTATATCTTTGTCTATATTCTTACTGTACCTTTTCTATGTTTAGATTTTTACAAATAATCCCTTTGCACTTCAGTTGCCTATAGTATTCAGTA
This sequence comes from Macaca thibetana thibetana, assembly GCF_024542745.1. Taxonomy (NCBI): domain Eukaryota; kingdom Metazoa; phylum Chordata; class Mammalia; order Primates; family Cercopithecidae; genus Macaca; species Macaca thibetana. The sequence goes on from NC_065582.1 coordinate 164,706,528, forward strand.
CAGTCACATACTGCACAGGTTTGTAGTTTATGAGCAATAGGCTGTACCACATAGCCTAGGTGTGTGGTAAGCTACGCCATCTAGGTTTGCTTAAGTACACTCTAGGACGTTTGCACAATAACACAATTTCCTGACAACACATTTCCCAGAACATATGCCTGTCATTAAGTGGCACATGAACTGTAGATAACATGCTGAGTTGTGAAAAGTGCTTTGTAAACAATGAATTTCTTTTCATTCGTTTAATGAGTAAATATTGAAGAATGACTATATTGTGTTCCCCTTTTTTAAGATTTGGGGATACAATGAATGAGACATAAGCCCTAACCTTGTGGAATGTATAGTCTAATGATTGAGTTTTAGAAGTAAAATGATGATTCCAACTAGTGTAGTCAGTCCTATAAAAAGGGTCAACATAGGGGGATGAGTAAGCCCATGGAGAAGAGCCACAAAACCAGACTGAGGTGGACCAAGAAGGAAAAAAGATGTGTTCACTTAAGGTGTGTTTTGAAGGCTGATCCGTGGGGTCAGAGCATCTGAGTTTGCCAGATAAATACAGGATACTCTGTTACATTTGAACATTTGAACTTTAAATAAACAACAGATAATTTTTAATGTAAGTATGTCCCAAATATTGCATGGGGCCTACTTTATTTTAAGTTCTGGGATACATGTGCAGGACGTGCAGGTTTGTTACATACGTAAACGTTTGCCATGGTGGTTTGCTGCACCCATCAACCCATCACCTAGGTATTAACCCTGCATGGTGCATACTTATACTAAAAAGGCATTCATTGTTTATCTGATTTCAGATTTTACTGGGCATCCCTTAGTTTTTATTCCCCAAATATATCAAATCCTAGAGAATATCCTTTATGGGAGGATATGCAAGTAGTTGAGTAAACACAGAGTTCAGAGTTGAAGACAAGCATGTTGAGAGAGAATTGGGTTCAACTAAGTAGGTTGGGCCAAGTTTGCAACCTATTGTGAGGATGAAATCCAGCAGACGCCTGTGAAGGGTTGTAAACAGGGATGTGACATACTCAAATTTTATATTTAGGAGAAAACACAAAACTCTGGTTAAAGTGTAATGGGGGCTGCCGAAGGGAAACCATAGCTTGATGAGAGGAAACACTATAAATAAGTCATTTTTAGATGCTAGTTTTTAAATTTTATTTTATTAAAAGATTTAGCTTCTTTCATATTCCTCTGAGGAAGGGTTTATTATAAGCTCTTCCTCATTAGTCTATACTAATTTTATTCCTAAACCAGCAGAAAAGAACTTTGAAAAGAAAATTCTTTAACAAGAAGCAAACACAAGGTCTCACAAAATGAGAGCTTCCTTGCAAAGCATGCAGAACGCTTCCACAGGAATTATCTCATTTGCCCTCACAATCACTCTGCAATTTCCATTTTAGGAGGTGAAGGGATTATGTGTCAAAAGCTTCCTTTCTCTCAGTTGCTCGGCCTGACCTCAGGCAGGGACCCCTGAGGGTTCTCTGACAAGCGGAAGGCTCAGGGGTTCTTCTGAGGCCAGGAGGACAGTGCTGTAAGAAGGAGGCCACACTCTCTCCAGGCAGCGGGAAAGGCAGGCCCCTCAACTCTTCAGCAACAGCAGTGCCCAGAGTTCAGCCTGACTTTGAGGCTGATTCATGAGGGCTGGCTGTAATTTCTCTGGAGATGAAAATGCAAAAGGAAATTTCTCATCAAGAACAATGCTGCCAGGCACGAAAATGCTGAAGCAAGATTCCCTTCTAGTAATTTGTCATCCATATTATCTTCCTGTCAGAAAGTTTTGGCCTATAAAACCTGTTTTTCTTCACCAAATCTTGTTTTTTCTTCTCCCTCTCCCCTTTCTCTGATTCTCTGTCAGCCTCCTGGTTCTCTTAGGGTGTTCTTTATATGATCATTCATTCAGTCATTCACTATTACTATGATGACTATGTGTATGAGTTTGTTTTTGTTGCTATAAAGGAATACTTGTGGCTGGGTAATTTATGACAAAAAGAGGTTAATTTGGCTCATGGTTCTTCAGGCTGTGCAAGTACGACACCAGCATCTGCTTGGCTTCTGGTGTGGCCCAGGAAACTTTTAGTCATGGTGGGAGATGAAGATGGAGCAGGCAAGTTACATGATGAGAGAGGAAGCAAGAGAGAGAGGAGGAAGTGCCAGTCTCCTTTAAACAACCAGCTCTTGCACAAACTAACAGCGAGAACTCACTCATTACCATTAGGAGGGCACCAAAACATTTGTGAGGGAGCCGTCCTCATGACCCAAACACCTCCTGCCAGGCCTCACCTCCAACATTGAAGATTACATTTCAACATGAGATTTGGAGGCGACCAACATCTGAACCGTATTGCTATGTGTATTAGTTTGTTCTCACACTGCTATTAAAGACCTACCCCAGACTGGGTGATTTATTTCAAAAAAAGAGATCTAACAGACTCACAGTTCCACATGGCTGGGGAGGCCTCACAATCATGGCAGAAGGCAAAGAAGAAGCAAAGGCATGTCTTGTATGGCAGCAGGCAAGAGGCCTTGTGCAGGGGATCTCCCCTTTATAAAACCATCAGATCTCATGAGACTTATTCACTATTATGAAAATGGTATGGGGAAAAGCCCACCCCCATGATTCAATTACCTCCCACTGGGTCCTTCCCACAACATTTGGGGATTATTACAATTTAAAGTGAGATTTGGGGGACACGTAAGCCAAACCATATCACTATGATTACTGTGATGACTTCAAACATGAGGCCTGTTTCTGACCTAATTACCAAAGAATAAAATGATGGTCAAAGACTTCTCCTTACCAAGGGAAAGTTATAATAGTTTGAGAGAGAGAGAGAGAGAAATAATAATAATAAGTAGCAATGATTACTAGATGCTGGGAAGTTTATATACATTGATTTTAAGGACTTTATATACATTCATTTAATATTCATAACAATTCCATGAGAAAACAATAATTATCACCATTTTATGGATGAGAAAACTGAGGCACAGATGGTTTCAGAGAATTGCTTGCAGTCTCAAGGATGGTGGAAGAGCTGGGCAGAGATAAGCAGTCTGGCTGCACAGTTAATTCTTAACAGTGTGCTTTATAAGTATGTATCACCTATCTAGAGATAATATGTTTTTCTATAATTCATTTGTGTAATATAAAGTTCATTATTTAAGGATCATTTTCTATGGGTATTTACACCATTGCATAGATGCAAGGATAGAGGTAGCTTGTGTATTGTTTGTCAACAGACCATCTAATCCAGATCAGAGGTGCCAGGTGTGTACATGGGACAGCTGTATCTGCTAGTCTGGAATTTTAATGGGGTTTGGGGTTAAATATTGAGATTTTAGAGTCTTCTATAATAAGAATTTAAAGCCTTGAAATGATCGACTAGGGCTAAGAATTGATGAAAGAGGAAGTAGAGAAAAAACTCTCTCAAGCTTCAACATTTATTTAGTGGATGAGCAGAGAACAAGAACCATAAAGAAGGAGTATAAGAAAGCGTGTGGGGCAGGAGGGAGATGAGAGAAGAGAATGCCATGGGAGACCAAAGAATGACATTCAAGGATGGAGTCATTCATGTGTCAAATGCAGCAGAGATGTCCACTTCACTTCCTAACCTGAAGGGCTGATTCATGTACAAATACAAGTTGACAGAACCGACTGTCAACTTCTGTTCATAAAAACTGCTTCATAGCAACTAGCCTGAGGTGGTTCAGGCTTTTCTCTAGTCACGTGGTATGGTCTGGCTGTGTCCCAACCCAAATCTCATGTCGAATTGTAATCTTCATAATCCCCATGTGTTGAGGGAGGGTGTTGGTGGGAGGTGATTGGATCATGGGGGCAGTTTTTCCCACGCTGTTCTCACAATAGTGAGTTCTCATGAGATCTGATGGTTTTATAAGGGGTTCTTCTCCCTTCTAATTCTCTGTCTTTCCAGCCACCTTATGAAGAAGCTATCTGCTTCTCCTTTGTCTTCCACCATGATTGTAAATTTCCTGAGGCCTCTCCCTAGCCATGAGGAACTGTGAGTCAATTAAATCTCTTCCCTTTACAAATTACCCAGTCTCAGGTATTTATAGCAGTGTGAAAACAGACTAATACACCCAGGTTGCTATTCTCCTCTTTTCCTTAAAATGGTTGGGTGCTTCTCTTTCACACATATGCCTTTGCATAATTGGAGGTCATCTGGGCTTCAAACAACTTCCACCTACTTCATCCTGTCTGGATGAGCCCCTTGGCCAAAGATGGCAAACCTGGGCATTTGATTGTTCTGGTTTTATGAGTTTGCTTTTGACGGAGAAAACGAGATTAAATACCCCTAGAACAGAATGGACTGGACTGAATCCACAGTCAGGTGAACTGGAGGGGAGAAGATAGAAGTCTTGAGAGAAATTACATTAATTAAAAGAGGAGAGACAGTGAGTAAAGTTAAGTTGAGTAAGGAATAATTATTTTTTTATTTTTATTCATTTATTTATTTTTGAGATGAAGTCTCGCTCTGTCACCCAGGCTGGAGTGCAGTGGCACGATCTCGGCTCACTGCAAGCTCCGCCTCCCAGGGTCACGCCATTTCTCTGCCTCAGCCTCCCCGAGTAGCTGGGACTACAGGCGCCTGCCGCCATGCCTGGCTAATTTTTTGCATTTTCAGTAGAGATAGAGTTTCACTATGTTAGCCAGGATGGTCTTGATCTCCTGACCTTGTGATTCGCCCACCTTGGCCTCCCAATGTGCTGGGATTACAGGCATGAGCCATAATCACTGTGTTAACAATACTGTCATCACTGACAATAACAATATCATTACTGCCTCTATGACTGCCACCACTGTCACTACTATGATTACTCCAACAGCCTCCATTTCTTCCATTACTGTTCTGTGGCCTCAATAACTTCTCTACCACCACTACTAGAATCACTACCATCAGCAACCATTCATTTGCTACAGTTGATGATGTTCATGTCAGCCCTTGGGATAAGGGGTTTACATCGAATATTGTGTTAAAACCTTACAGCACTCCTATCAGGAAAGTAGTGTCATTCTCCTTTAAGAAAAAGAGGGCGGTTCAGGAATTGGAGTTGATTAATAGGTTGTGGAGCCTGGGCTCTCAACCACTCCTTAATCCTTTCCCTGAAAGCTGGCCACCTGTGATAGGTTATAACGACATCGTCTGCCTCCTCAAGTTTTTTTGATGGCAATGTAAGGCATCATTTTGTTCTTGGGAGAAAGAGCCCTGCTCTTTAATGTTTGTCTATAAATATGTGGTATGAAAGGAAATAAAAGTAGATGTGCTTTTGCTTCATTGGCAGAAAGAAGATGTTGGTGATATAGGGATATACAGTGCAGAGAGCAGGTGTCTGGGATTTGTCTTGGCCATTCTGAAGTCGCATGTTTTCGGAGAGTCACCTTACCCGGCTGCACCCTAATTTCACCTCATTTTGTTGAAAGAGGTTTGTAAAAATTCTTCCAACTCTATCTTATAGGCTAGAATTAAGGAGACAGGAAGGAGTAGGGGAGAGATGCAGCTTTCCTCAAGAAGCCAATGTTGGGAGCGGGTTCTCAGGGTATTCGTTCCAATTCACCTGCATCTGAAATTTTGTTGGGAGTTACAACAGACCTCTCTGTGGAAAAGCATAACTGATCTTTTAGAAGCAAAGGTGGGGAATGGGTTTTACAGTGTTTACTGCTTTGGAATTGGAGGATCTTTAGCTCTGAAAGCTTTTGAGCAATGTTCAAATTACATCAAAGCACAGGACTTCATAAACATTTTAATGGATATTCTTCCAGTAATGAAATTACTTTGGGTAATGCATTTCTTGGATGTTTTATGTAAGGAGAGGAAAATAAAATTGTGTCAATTAAATACACTGAAGTGAACTTGATGAACTAAAGCTACTAAATATTTAAAAGATCTAAACCATTATAGCACCCTTTTCATTTCATTTTAACAGAAATACTGAAGAAGATATTTAATAAAATGTTAACACAAATGTGTGAAAATTTATGAAAATAAGCATTTTATTAATCCAGTTCACACTGGTGTGGACTTCCTTCATTTTACAACTCAGTAGTTTGGAGTGTGAGAGTGTGTGTGTGTGTGAGAGAGAAAGAGAAAAGAGAGAGAGAGAGAGAGAGAGAGAGAGAGAGAGCACGAGAGATTGAAAACCCAGATCCCATGTCTAGGTTTTCTTAATTGATAGCTTCAAAAACATGATTAATACCAAGTACCATATATGTAGTGCCAGCTTGTAATATGGCTTTCTTGAATTCTGCTTTTCCTTGAGTGATTTGCAGTTTCTTGACAGACAATGAAAATAATCACTAGTGTTTATTGAGTGTTTCTGTCTCTGCCAGGTGCTGTGCTAAGCATTTCTTATGAGGCCTTCCAAGATTTCTTATGAGGTTGGCACTGTTATTACCATCCTCATTTTACAGCTGAGGAAATTGAGGATCAGAACCACTAAATAAATTCTTAGGGCCACAGGGCTGCTAACAGCCAGTCCTTGAACCCTCCTCCCTCTGAATCTAGAGCACAAGCTCTTAAAAACCATGTTACCCTGGGCGGCACTGGTTCCCTTTCAGTCCTGCATTACTTGTTGCACTGAGTTGGGCATAATGTTGGGATTATTTTCTAAAGTTTGAAGTAATGACCTGTCTTATAGAATGACCGCATCAATGGCCTGCTATCCACAAAGTCAAGGATTGAACTCTGTCATGCACAGTGTTTCCAGCGAGAACTTCTCAGTTGTGTGCACATGGCCCCAGCATCCACCTCCTCTCCAGTCAGCAAGTCCTTCTTCAGCAGCACCTGATAGCTGCTCTGCACCAGCCCTCCTGAATCCATTACAAGGCCTTAAAGACCCCACTGTGTCATGCCTCTTTAACTTGGCCCAGGCCATTTCCCCTCCCATCTTTGTGCCTGGTGAAATGCTACTAATCAGTCATGTATCATCTTAAGCATCTCCCCCTCCAGCAGGAATTTCCCTGACCTCTCAAGCAGAGCCTTGTGCTTTCTCCATAGACTGATGCTCCGGCCTGTATGCTCACTATTTCTATAGCAGCGCTACTTTGCTCTATTGCCATTATTTTTGATGTGTACCATCTGCCCCATTAAGCCCATTGGCAGAAATGACCATCTTCTATTTCACTTTGTATTCCAAGTTCCTGTTATGGTGTCTGACACATGAGAGAGACTCGATAAATATTTGGAAGAATAAATTTAAATGTGAATGAACAAAGAACAAATATTTGGAAAGAGGAGCAACTTGCTTCCAGCAAAAGGAAAGCACAGATAATTTTTTTAAATGGTAGGATAGAGACTTAAAGAGGAACCTGGGGCAAGAAAATCAAAACTTAATTTTACATTTTGCTAAGCTTTAAAATCATTTCCCAAATCACAATGATGTAACTACTTTCATAAATCCATTAATATACTCCAGGCTACTGTCTCCTACCTCAAGGAAATTCCCTTGCCAAATGGAGAATTATTCTTAAGCCCTTGGGTTTATCCCCCATTCCTAACTTTAAAAGGCTTGTACAGAGTTCCAGACACAAGAAAGCAGTCCTTTCAGCACCTTTCCTCCTACCATTATTTTAATAAATACTGGAACTCATTCAGCTTTAGAATTTAAGTGTTTCTGTCAGCATTTTAAAGATCTCTTTGGATATAAGTAATTTGTATTCAAAATCTAAACATAATTTTCTATTCAAAAAAGAGTTATCAGGATGATTCTGGCCTCATAAAATGAGTTAGGAAGGAGTCCCTATTTTCCTATTGTTTGGAACAGTTTCAGAAGGAATGGTACCAGCTCCTCTTTGTACCTCTGGTAGAATTCGGCTGTGAATCCGTCTGGTCTTGGACTATTTTTCGTTGGTAGGCTATTAATTACTGCCTCAATTTCAGAACTTGTTATTGAACTATTCAGGAATTCAACTTCTTCCTGGTTTAGTCTTGGGAGGGTATGTGTCCAGGAATTTATCCATTTCTTCTAGATTTGCTAGTTTATTTCCATAGAGGTGTTGATAGTATTCTCTGATGGTAGTTTGTATTTCTGTGGGATCGGTGGTGGTATCCCCTTTATCATTTTTTATTGCATCTATTTGATTTTTCTCCCTTTTCATCTTTATTGGTCTGGCTAGCGGTCTATTTTGTTGATCTTTTCCAAAAAATCAGCTCCTGGATTCATTGATTTTTGAAGGGTTTTTCGTGTCTCTGTCTCCTTCAGTTCTGCTCTGATCTTAGTTAATTCTTGTTTTCTGCTAGCTTTTGAATTGGTTTGCTCTTGGTTCTCTAGTTCTTTTAATTGTGATGTAAAGGTGTCTATTTTAAATCTTTCCTGATTTCTCTTGTGGGCATTTAGTGCCATAAATTTTCCTCTACACACCGCTTTAAATGTGTCCCAGAGATTCTGGTATGTTGTGTCTTTGTTCTCATTGGTTTCAAAGATGGGCTGATGGGTGCAGCAAATCACCATGGCATATGTATACCTATGTAACAAGCCTGCATATTCTGTACATGTACCCCAGAACTTAAAGTATAATAATTAAAAAAAACTTAAACCCTATAAAAATTCACTTATCCAAAAAGATAAAATGTCAGCATTTAGGAAGTAAATGTCCAGTGCTATCTGAAATTGCTAAAGCCTTATGTTTTAAAAATTTTTTAGTCCTGCAGATGAATTTGCTTCAATCAAGTCTCACATTTTCATCCTTTGTGACTAAGGGTATAGATTTTGTTGCAAAATTGGCTGGTCCAGAGGCCTCCTTGGTGTTCAGGTATACCAGAAATACGAAAGGAAACAAATGAACTTTTCTTGAGATTCACTTGTATGTGCCAGAAGCAACAATAAGAATCCTTGTGAGGTAGATGTCTTGTCCCCATTCTAAAGGTTATAGCAAGCAAACCATAACAAAACAAAGATCACCCAAAGCATCAGCAATCTAAACTGCCATGTAATGAAATCCAGGACTTAGTCTTATAGTGGCACTCCTCAAGGTAACCAACCTGTGTTGCAAAGCAGTATTTTCTTTTCTTTTAATGAAAAGTTTTTGAATATCGAACATTTTAATGGATACAGTAATATTTTTAAAAACTCTTTGATTAAAAGCCTCCATTTGCATTATCTTGAATATAATTCTCAGGTTATAGGGACCTGGATAGAAAAAACTACATCTTTAAGTTCATCAATCTCTAACTGAAATGTAACAGGTCTTCTAATTAAGAATTTAGGCAACATACTTCAGTAGTACTAGCAGTACCTGTGACCTTGTCACAAATAGAAATCACAAAGACTTTCACATTACATTATAATATTAGCTGTATATTGAAATGTTTTTATGTTCCTTGCTACTTTGAACTATAACAGTTATCATATCTACCATTTGATATGGTTTGACTCCATGTCCCCACCCAAATCTCATCTCGAATGGTAATCCTCATAATCCTCACGTGTCAAGGGAGGGACCTGAGGGAGATAGTTGGATCATGTGGGTGGTTCTCTCATGCTGTTCTCCTAATGGTAAGTAAGTTCTCATGAGATCTGATGACTTTATAAGTGTTTGACAGTTCCTTCACATGCTCACACTCTCTCCCTGCCGCCTTGTGAAAAAGGCTCCTGTTTCTGCTTCTGCCATGATTGTAAGTTTCCTGAGGCCTCCTCAGCAATGAGGTTCTGTGAGTCAGTTAAACCTCTTTCCTTTGTAAATTACACATTCTTGGGTATTTCTCTATAGCAGTGTGAGATACAACTAATACACCATTTTATGTTGTTCTTTAATGGACTAATAGAGAAGCATATATATTCTGGTATCCCAGATTTATTGTTTTAATCTTTTGATAACTGTACTTTCAATATCATTGGTTTCCTTTACAATATTATGAATGCTATTTTATGCACTTGAAAATATCCTAAAAAAAGGGCCCATAGACTTCCAAAGGTTCCAGGCACAAAAAAGTTAGAAGTTTTAAATCCTTAATGTGTGTGCCATACTCAATCTTTTTTCATTATTTCTTTTCTTTTATTCAGTTTCTCTCTCTCTTCTCTCCATTTAGTCCTTTATTCATCCCTGCCTTTTTCTCCCTCCTCTCTTCCTGTCTGTCTCCCTCCCTCCCTTTCTCCCTCTACCTACTTACGCTAAACAAGAAGATTCTATTCAGGCTTCTATCTGTTCTAATACATAGTAGACTGAGTTTCTCTTGACTTCCTTTATTCTTATCTGACTGTCTTAACCTTCTCAGAAATATAGTGCTCTGTATACAGAAATACAGTGTCTGAAAAAGCTGGAGGAAGTGGGGGATCTAACGGGGTCCTTGTGCTATCTTTGTGACAAAGCTTAGCTCTGCTTTCTTTTCTGAGATTTTGTTAAATGCTTTGTATTCAGGGATATTTCCTTCTTGAATAAGGAGGGAAACTTACAAGTTTCTTCAATTCATTAAGAACCACCACAGGTTCTACCACAGAGAGAGAAAGAAAAATCCTGGAGGTACATACACTGTTTTGACCTCATGCTTATTGTCTAGGGGTGGAGGATGTGAAAACCTCACCTGGTCTTCTGTGTGCCTCTTTCCTATGAATTAGTTTTTACAAAGAAACATTCTTTTTCCTCTATGTTAAGTACCTGTGTCTGACAGACAATAAATATTTCTGTGTTATTATGACTTTCCTCCTTTTGTACTTTTCTTTCAGTCTAGAGGGTTTACAATGTTATTCTGTCCCAGTGATTTTAGGTAATGTTTTTTTTAAAGCCCTTTAAATATTTTAATTAGGGAAATATAATTCTGTTTCTCCATGGGGTTTAACACAAGCAATCTCCTTAGATATTCCACAAAATAGCCCTACAATCCAGATATAATTCAGGTATCTCTTGAAATTCTTCTGCCGTAATTAAACTTGTATATTCAATGGCATGATTTTCATTCTTATTTTTACCTCTGTCCAAAAAGTGAGGGCCCAGACTATCATTTATGGCCCTGTTATTTGAAGAGCTGGAATAGAGTATGGGGATGGAGTGTAACCTGCCCTCAGGACAAAAATTATGCATCAGAGTGAAGTTAAAAGACAGCATCTCAGGGACAAGCTGGAATTAAGACAAGCAGACAGACAGGGAGTCATACTCAAGCTGAATGACTCGTAAAAGCTGATAGAAGATAAAATTTTGAGGGATCAAGATGGAGTTCCAGGATCCTGACTAGAGGAGAGAAGGTAAAGCTTGGATAGAAAACTTTTGGAAGTTTCTTCTATACAACTTCAATGTTCTAATGAATAATCCCAATTTTCCATCTCTATCTTTTTATTAATTTGAGGAAGTGTTCTCATGGCAATTATAGGGGACAGGCACTTGCTTGAAAGTTTGAGAATCAATAAAGATACCCATGCTACTGTAATGGAATTAGAAAGAGGGAAGAGGTAGCAGAGAAGGTCAGAAAGAAGAGGAGGCCAGATTATGTAGAGTATTATGAATCTTAAAGTCTTTGAGTTTTTCCTGAGAACGTTGGGAGCTACTTGGTGGTGTTAGTCAGAAGAATAAGATAATAAAGTTGCTAATGTTCTCTATAGCTGCTGTGTTGAAAATAGATTACAGAAGGTTCAGAATAGAAGCATAATGATCATCAGGAGTCTACTGCAATTGGCCAGGCAGCAGATGAAGATGAATTAGACTATGTTGGGGTGGTAAGAAGTCTTATTTTTGGGACTTATGATGGATTAGATATAGGGTGTGATAGAAAGAAAGTGTTAAGGATGACACTGGGAATTTGGAACTGAGGAAGTAATAGAATTGAATTGCTATTGACTATGATAGGGAAGCTCCAAAAGAAACAAATTTTTGGAAAATGATAAATCAAAAGTTCCCTAAGTAGTTACCCACCTTGCTCATCATTCAAATGTGTTGGTTTCTCCAAAACTGCTATACAGGAATAATTTAGAGACAGTACTCTTCCATGCTAAGCATGAGAGTGAAGTGAAGCTTGAAACTACTTTTGCATGTCACTTTATATGAAATTAAGATAATTAAATTATACAGGCCAGGCATGGTGGCTAAGCATGAGAGTGAAGTGAAGCTTGAAACTACTTTTGCATGTCACTTTATATGAAATTAAGATAATTAAATTATACAGGCCAGGCATGGTGGCTCATGCCTGTATTCCTAGCATTTTGGGAGGCCAAGGCTGGCAGATTGCCTGAGCTCAGGAATTGGAGACCAGCCTGGGCAACGTGGTGAAACCGCATCTATACTAAAATACAAAAAATCAGCTGGGTGTGGTGGCATGCGCCTGTAGTCCCAGTTACTCGGGAGGCCGAGACAAGAGAATTGCTTGAACCCGGAGGCAGAGGTTACAGTGAGCCGAGATCATACCACTGCATTCCAGCCCGGGTGACAGAGCAAGACTCCATCTCAAAAAAAAAAAAAAAAAAAAAAAAAAAAGTAATTAAATTGTACATATTGCAGAGCAAGGTGCTTTTGGAGACTATGGCTAACTAAGTCATTCTTTGATACTAATACTGCCCAGTGGGAAGTTCAAACCTACAGGAATGGATCTTCTGATCTTCCTGGAAGTAACACCTTCATTGAACTGACTTTCTTAGGGTTTTGCTGATAATTACAATGATTCTCACACCAGAAGCAGAGATACAAAAAATGTTAATAAGTAGATTAATAATCCTGTTTGAGTCTTTTCATGAAGACAGAATCATCACCATACCCTTCCTTATCAGGGAATATTCTGCCTGCCAGAAGAATCCATGCTAAGTAATTATAAAAGGAATCAATTACAGATACTTATAAAAGTGAAGGACTTGCAGTTGTGGGAAGCTGCTATCAACCCTCAGGTTGGAGGGACTAAGAGAGGAGCTGGGGCCACCAGTGGAAGTAGGAACCATGTTTAGCCTCTCAGCAGGAACTGGAGCTGGGGCCAGAGAGCTGAGGGGACCTCTGTGGAGATGATGCCCATATTAGTTTGTTTTCACACTGCTATAAAGAACTACCCGAGACTGTGTAATTTATGAAAAAAAGGAGGTTTAATTGACTCACAATTTCACACGCTTAACAGGAAGCATGACTGGAAGACCTCAGGAAACTTACCATCATGGCGAAGGCAAAGGAGAAGCAAGGCACATCTTCCCATGGCAGAGCAGGAGAGAGAGAGCCAAGCAGGAGGTGCCACACACTTGTAAACCATCAGATCTCATGAGAATCCACTCACTATCACAAGAACAGCAAAGGGGAAGTTAGCTCCCATGATTCAATGAGCTCCCACCAGGCCCCCACCCGGACACATGGGGATTACAATTCGACCTGAGGTTTGGTTGGAGACACCAAGCCGAACCCTATCAATGCCTAAAGCAAAAAGATAGAGGAAAGATACATGGGCTTTCTCTTCCTCCTGCCCATCAGTCTCCCGTGGTTCCCACCCAAACGCAGTTGGCAAAGAGACTTAAAACATGGTCCCCAGGGATCACCACCCATGGTATTCAGAGCAGGGGAGGGATGAGGATTGAGTTGAGGTCAAACAAACACATCATTAGTCAACTTCCTCACAGAGGTGTTGGGTTGAAATAAGAATGAAGTTGGTGACTTTTTGCCTCAGAAATTAAGGAAAGAAAAGAATTATGTGGGGTTTTGGGTAGTCAGCATGGAGTCAGGTCTTGGAGAACAGAGACTGTTTTTATTGAGAACTGGGTTTTGTTTTGAAGGTTTGTAATATCTCCATGTTTATTTGTATTTTCCTTGTGGCAGTAGATTCCTTTCTTTCTGCTATGGAAAAGGGAGACCTATGAGGAATACATTCTACTTCACAAACATTCTAAGAAGAGAAAAATCCCAGATGATGGAATGAATCAAGGAAGAGGTTGAGAGAATAAAAATTGGCAAATCATGTGGAATTATAAATTATGAAAAATAAAATCAAAATAGAAGTGAAGCAGTAACCCTTTAGTAACACTCATTCTCAAGTTCAGCTTTCTTCTTTTTTCCAGATGATATTCTAGATGATGGTTGGAAGTTTTTACTGAAGTAGTTATTTGTTTTCCCACCACCATTTATTAGAGCTATCATAAGCAAGCTGCTTTTTCTGTTTCTCTTCCAATTTAAAGTCATTGCTTTTGCATCTGAAATAGCACGCACCTTGGACAATGCAAGTCATGTTTTTTTTTTTCATAAGCATCATAACCTAGAAATATTTGTTGAATATAACCAATATGGAGTCTGTCCTTTGGAATTTGACCAGTCGTATTTTGCAAAATCATTTGCTGTGTATATGGTCTTTTTTAAAGGAGACACTAGTGTCAAAACATTGGTAATTCTAAATTCAACTCTATAATTTGTAATTTTTATAGACAATCCAGATTTGATTTTGTTGCCTGCAAGTCTGAAGTTTATAATGCATGTAATTTGATTATCTTCTCTAGATGTCTAGAGATATCTCTAGATATCTAAAATATCTAGAGATATTTTATCTAGTCAATATGAGTCTTTATCAGCTTAAGCAAAGTAAAATTTCCATACAAGATATTGTGAAGAATCCTTCTAAAGATACTGTTAGAAACTGTTGCTAATTTTAAAACACATTGGTAGGATGAGCCTTGGACTTACTTCAAGTGTATATTTTAGAAATGTTTCTAATTCTTTATTTTATACTTATCATACTAATTTGCTTTTCTTTTGTAATCTTCTGTCATGTCCTTAGTATTTCCCATGTTAAATTTTTGAAAAATCATTAAACTGAAAGTCATTTTCAGAAATTAAAATCTGTATTTTAAAAATATTTATGTCTTATCATTTCAATAGGCTATTTCAGAAATTAAAACTCCAAATATCACTTAATTTGCTAAGTGCTTTACACATTTTACATTTTACTTTTGTACGCATCATCTTAGTAGCACTATGGAATGGTTCAGGAGCTTTTGATTTTTTAGAGAGGAGAACCTTGCAGTTCAGAGAGAATGGATGACAACTGTAACTGTGATAGTGTGGCTCTATCCAGGCCTGTTGATGAGGAAAACTTATGTACAATACTCAGGAGAGTCCCTGAAATAGTAGTGGTTCAGCAAGTGTTTGCTTCATTCCATTTACTACCCTGTATCTGGAACATTGTCTAGCCTAGAAAAAATATATAACAATAGGAAAATTGCCTTGCCTCTTATGGGTATTCTTTGGTATCTTTCAGATGCAGATAAAATAACAGCTTTTAAAACAGCAAATGAATCCACTGACAATATAACTGCCTTGTTAATTCTAAAGGTATTGCAGTTGTCATTTATGATGATGAGGTTCAGAAACTTATGAAATAAGTGAATGCATAGACATAGAATAAGAATCTTAAGTATTTGAATAGTGACTGAAATTTAAAAGCCAATAATATTCTGATTTTTTAGAACTCTTCATTGGAAGGGCTACTGAATCTCTAGAAATGTTCCTGTAGTTAAGATGAAGTCTAGTTTTCCATGGAAGCCAAGTAGGTCTCTCCTTTGTTACGACTTTAGGAAAGGAATATTTTTTTCCCCTTTCCTCCTCTTCCTCAATCCTCAGATTTCTAAACATTTTTATTCACATTAGAATTGTGCCTTCTGGTTGGTATGATCTGCAAACATGTGTTGACATATAATTCTAGGCCAGGCACCATGCATGGAAATAACAGAACTGGACATATTCTCTGCCTCTGGAAATTCAGATCCTTAATGGAATTTAGTAGCATTTTTATTATTGCAAAAATTGCTTTCCTATCCATCGTCTCATTAATTTTTCACCAATGTCTTTGAAGATAGTACCAGTATTTTGGTGAGGTTAAATATGCTTAATGTTACTCAGAGATGAAGTGAGACCCAAATGTGTGTTCTCTTTTTTTCCGAGGTGGTGGTGATGTTTTTCTTGCCATGTGGGATCTACAGAAAGCCATCCTATTCTCTTAGAAAATTGTACCTTCCTCTTGCCTTTAAAGCTTCCACAACCTCCACCCTCAGGCATATAAGGCTCTACCGCACCCTGCTTCCCTTGGGAAAACCTGATATAATCAGGATGATAACAATGGTGGGTTGTGTACCTTGGTCTACCCCAGAGGCTGGAAAGGTAAAAGAAGAACTGTATATTTTCTAGACTCATTTGCAGCTAGTGTTCCTTCATGGCTGCTATTTTCCATCAATAAGCACAGCCATGGCACTGGTCTTCACATGGAGACTTCTGATTTGAAGCCACCAGAATTGGAGCCATGGTGAAAGGCAATTTTCCAAGTCTAGAACTGAGATAAGAATGCGATGAAAACTACATACTTCTTACTAAAAAAAGAAATACCTAAATACACTTACACATTTGCAAAATGTTTTTGTAAATTTACTTTAGAGTTATAATTGGGTTCTCAAAATTAACTTATATCTCCTTTTTGGTAATTTCAATTCCCATTGACAAGTTCCTTCCCCCAGTACATGCAGCCTTGGTGAAGGTGGGAAATGGTGTTGATGACCTCAGCATTTTACCCTTCTCTGTATCCATGCCTTTCAATTGTGACTTAATGGATACACATAAAGAAGCAATTGAGTATATTTTCTCTATCCTTTGATTCTGAGTTTGCCCTCAAGAATGTAGTAGGGGTGAAGGTGTGCCAGTTCTGGGTCTTAGTCTCAAGAGACCGTGGGAATTTCCTCCCTTTGTCTTGTGCCTCTGTTTTCACTGTGAGAACATGGCTGGGCCAGTCTGATGCAAGCTGAGGGACACATAAAGCAGTGACACAAAAAGCTGAGGTCATCAGAGATCACACAACACCATCTGACTCCTAGATACACGAGCAATTTCAACTAAGATTAGCAGAGCTCCCTAGCTGACCATGAGCAGTAACGCAGTACTAAGTTATTACTACTTATTGCTGTATACAGCATTATAATGGCAATAGGTAACTGCAACTTTGGGATTACAAATCAAAATACTGTGCCTTTCCCTGTCCAAATGGTTGACAATGGCCAAAAGCTAGGCCAATTGAAGACTTTAAACTTTGAGTTTGGGGAGGCAAAAATAATAACAAAATTTATTTTTTGGTAATCATTCACTCCAGTTGAAGGACTCAGATGAGACTGCTGAGTAGTTTCTGATACCTGCATCCAAGAACACACCCTAACATGTGTGCATTTGACACTATGAACCACATTCATTGCTCCAATAAATTTATCTTTCTTTTCAAATTTGCCAAATTTCTGTGGTTTGCTGTTAAAGTTACTAATACTTTGTTTAAAATTACCTTAAAGCTAAGTGGCTTAAACTAATCATTTTATTTTATGCATGATTTTGTGAGTCAGGAATTTGGGAAAGACTCAGCTGGTCTGTTTTTACTTGGAGTTTTTTTTTATGTGGTTGAAGTTAGATGTCAGATATTGAAATGTTTAATAAGACTGGACTTCCAAGATAGCTCACCTAACTAGTGATTGTTCTTGGCCATTGGCTGGTGACTCAGCTGTCCTGTGCTGCAGAATGCCTACCTTTGGCCTTTATAGGTAGTCTCAGGGTACCTGGCATCTTATACAGTAGCTGGCTACCTCCAGAGTGAATGTCCTGAAAGAAGCAGGCATTGCTCCTCTCTATATGGGAAGGTCAACAAATTTTGCCATGTTTGAGAAAATCACTATATTCTGCCCTCTGGCCACAAATTGGTTTTATTTTCTCACTTGTAAAATATGCTCTCTCCCTCCCCTACATTTCCCAAAGTCTTGTCCACTAAGATTAGGGTATGAGTCTAAGGCTCTGGGTCAAGGATTTCATAATCTAAATCAGGTCCAATTGTAGATGAGTCTCCCAGGGTTTGATTCTTTGGTCACAGTTCCTCTTAATTTAAAAAATGTAGTGAACTAAAGAAGCAAGTTTACTGCCCTTCACCCATCCATTATACAGTGCCGCATAGGGGTAGGATAAATGCAGTAAACACTGTAGTTCCAAAAAGGGGGAATGCGAGACACATAACAGCCACTGGCCCATATTACTCTGAAGTCCAGATGGGCATACTTGACCGTTTGATTAGGACCAAGTTCCGCTCCCTGAAACAAAATTTATAGAGCAATAAAAGCAATTGATTGAGATTTTATTTCATGATCAGGATTAGAAATCATAATTTTATGAATTGTAATTCTTTCACTCTCATTTTTTTCTTACAAAAATTATGCCAACTTTCTGGGGAAAAATAGTTGAAAGAGATCTAAATTGTGCTAGTATCAGTTTCATTTACTTTGATTTTAATGAGACATTCAGACACAGAGTGCATGTTGAAGTAGCAATATGCAGGTCAAATTTGATATCCATTTGATTTTGATGTTGATTTTTGTAGGAATAAGTGCTGAAAACTCTGACTGAAACCAAATGTTTATTCTCATTATATTCTTTGTTATAGGAGGACAATTTATCTCTTGAAAGACTAAATATTTTTGAGATTCTTTGGGGCTTAAATTCATGATTTCACTTCCTGTGTCCTCAACTCAATGAAGATATCTTTTTAGGCATTTCATCATTATTGTTACCTATGTTTTCAGGAAAAAAAATTAGGAACCCTTTTTCCATCTAGCAGAAGTAATTTTTAGCAGAATTTTATATTTCCAAGGGCCTATAGACTTCTAAAAAAATTGACTTGATTTTATCATTTTCCAACTTCATTCTGCTGAAATGCTTCCTCCAGCACTGGAAAGTTTTCACCCATTTCTGACTCTAATCTCTTCCAATGCAGTGAGCTGGCCAAACATATAAAGAGTTGGCCAGGAGCACCCATAAAGGTGACTACAGGGCTTCCAATTAAATGATTTATCTCATTCTTAAGTGCTCACATAGCTGCCAATGGTGCAAAGACATAAATGGACTTCACCCCTTCAGACTGTCCTGAGAATATGATTTACTTTTCTCATAAAAACGTGCAACTTCTGCCCAAACTTCAAGCAAGCCCTTCAAGACTAATTCTCTCGTAAGCCAGAGAACATCTGTGCAGAAGACATGTTGGTATTCTGCCCCCTCTCCTAACCAAAACCATTTGAAGAGGCTGTTATTCAAAACCTCACTCAGATGAAATAACACACTTTGAAGGAAGTAGATAACACTTCTAGGACACTTGGATGTCTGTGATGTCAGAACAAAGCAAAGAAACCTCTTGACATGTACAACTTCCTTCATTAAGGCAGAAACAAAAAATAACGCTGTCAAGTATAACAGGTGAAACTTCTGTGAGTTCCAGGAATACTTATGCGAAGGTTTTCCCTGGCAAAGAAACATCACTATTTTGAGGTTATCAGTTGCATTCACAATTTCTGAAAGGGGCTTAAAAGGGCATTTTAAAAATAGACATGTTAGCTAGAAAATAAAGTTAGATACTGGCACAATTGTGAGATAGTGATAGTTCCCTAGCTGACTCTGGAGGATGATTAGCTGCATTACTGTCTAAAACATAGTAGAAAGGATATCAGCAATTTTGGAGATAATACTGATTGAGGCAGTACGTTGATTTTTTGAATTTGGCTATTTCTAGGTCTCCCACTCCCCACTCCCAAATTCATATGTTGAAGTCCTAATCTCTTGTCCTTGGAATGTGACTGTATTTGGAGATAGGGTATTTAAAGAATCAACTAAATTAAAATAAAGTCATTAGAGTGAGTCCTAATCCAATATAACTGGTATCTTTATCGGAAGAGGAGGTTACGACAGAGACTTGTGCAGAGGGACGACCATGTGAAGACACAGGTGGAATACACTCATCTCCAAACCAAGCTGAGGGCCTCAGAAGAAAACAATTCTGCTAACACCTTAGTTTTGGACTTCCATCCTCTAGAAGTGTGAGAAAATTAATCTCTGTTGTTTAGGTTGCTCGGTCTGTGACACTTTATTCTGGCAGCCCTGGCATACACCTGGATTATTTAAGATCTTACCAACCATAGAAGACTTTTTTATTGCTTGGCAATGTGATAAGCTTTCTTGGAGGATGCTTGAAGGATATCGTGTTTTGGTCATAACAAATCCAAGATTTTGTAAAGTTATAATATTTTCAAATCAAGTCCCCATCTTATGAAAAAGACCTGTGATTCGTGTTGTCTTACCATGACCGTCACTGAATGTGTTTCTCTGGTTGTGTGGACTTTAAGACTAACCCTGGCACACAAATAAACACAATGGCACACAAATGGCATTTGTGTCCCATCTTGCTCAGTAAGAAAGGGAAGCCAGGAGACACCTAAGCTTTATTCCACTGGTCATTTCCAATGGAAGGTGATCCTGATGAAAACTCAGAAGTTTCCCTAATTATATGGTAGAGAGTGTTTTTACTAATTATTAGTGGTAAATAATTCTGGGCCTCATTGTGTAATGAATATTTTAATTATTTAATGAATTGCATGGTTTAATTATTTGTGTTATGACTGAGCCCAGTCATCTGGGAGAAGAAACAAAAGAGAGCCTGGAGAAGACGCATGTGCTTTTTTCATGCCCTGTCCTGGAAGGAACCATATAACTTCTGCTCACATTCCATAGTGAGAAATAGTCACCTGGCCACACCGAGATGCAGAAAGGCTGGAAACTGTTATCTTTCACTGCGTACACCATTTGTAGTCACGACACTATAGTATAGAAAGAGGTGCCCAGATTTTGGTGGAGAGCTGGCTGTCTCTGCCAAAAATAGCCAATGACTGTTCAATACTCACTGTTTGCCAGATGCTGCTGTAAGCCTTTTCATACGCTTCATCACTTAATGCTTACACCAACCTGTTGGTAAGTTCTGTTAGTATTTCCAGAATACAGATGACAAAATTGAGGGAGAATTAAATAAGGTGGTTATTCTCATACAGCTAGAAAATGGAAAGACAATATTTCAACCCAGTCCACGCAATCTGGCCCCAAATTCCGTGATCTTAACCATTATACTACACCAATTCTTTGTGTTTATTATAAAGGAACTGATTAGATCACAAAATCATGAAAGACTAGGACTTCAAGACCATTTGGACAAGACAGTGAAGGGTAATTTTCTAAGGAAGACAACTCAGCTAATTTAATTCCTGTCTTCTTTCTAGTCGATGAAAATATTTTGAATATTTCAAAGCTTGGGTAACCACCATCTCTTACATAGTTTCTTCATCTCACTAGCTTATAGAATTATCTTCCTCCATTTATCTCCCATAGCACTCTGTCCCTTGCATCTGGTTCATTTAAAGATTTATTTATTAATTCACTTATTAAGTTATTTATCAATCTATTGGCTATCTTTTGAGCACTTACTAAGTTCCAGGTACTGTGGTAGGCACTGGTGATGCAAAGAATAGCAAAGGAATTGTTTTTCCAAGGTTTCACAGTCTAAAGGAATATGAATGTGGGAAATAGACATTGAACTGCTTATATTACTGTGGAATTCTCTTGTGTTTGTTGTGTTTCAATGGTGAATTTTTGGGTTATAATTTCTACCACTCTTCTTTCCCTCATTGTGACTTATATGGTGGTAGACACATAATATAACTTGGGACACTGTCTTTCTTTTTAAACATACAAATTTTATTCAAGTAATTACATATATACAAATAAATATATATATACACACACATATACGTCTTTTTTGTTATACTTTAAATTCTGGGATACATGTGCAGAACGTGCAGGTTTGTTACATAGGTATACATGTGCCATAGTGGTTTGCTGCACCCATCAACCCGTCATCTACATTAGGTATTTCTCCTAATGCTATCCTTCCCCTAAGCCCCCACCCTCTGACAGGCCCTGGTATGTAATATTCCCCTCTCTGTGTCCACGTATTCTCATTGTTCAGCTCCCACTTATGAGTGAGAACATGTGGTGTTTGGTTTTCTGTTCCTGTGTTAGTTTGCTGAGAACGATAGTTTCCAGCTTCATCCATGTCCCTGCAAAGCACATGAACTCATCCTTTTTTATGGCTGCATAGTATTCCAATAACACTGTTGGTAGGAGTGTAAATTAGTTCAACCATTGTGGAAGACAGTGTGGTGATTCCTCAAGGATCTAGAACCAGAAATACCATTTGACCTAGCAATTCCATTACTGATTATATACCCAAAGGATTATAAATTATTCTACTATAAAGACGCATGCACACGTATGTTTATTGCAGCACTATTCACAATAGCAAAGACTTGGAACCAACCCAAATGCTCATCAATGATAGACTGGATAAAGAAAACACACATATATATCTTTAACTCATTTGTATTTTAGAATAATATTCAGCATTGGTTTGAAAATACACCAATGAATAATGAGGTACTCCATTAGAACATAAGGAAAGCTGAATTTAATAGTGGGGTCAGTATCCCTTGTACCATAAAACTGCTTGCAGGAATGGTCAATTTTTTTCAAATTTGGTGAGTGGAATTTGATCATGGGCACTGGGTTATTGGCACTGAAAGGGACAGTGTCCCATAATGCGCAACCAATTTCTAACTCAAATAAATGTCACATTTGCTCACCTTTAGCTGAGCTCAAAATAGCTCACATATTGCATGTAATAATCAATGCCAACTTACAGTACTTTTTGTGAGAAGACTAATACAAAGTACAGCACATTTATAAAACACATACACACACACACACACAACTGGTGGTTAGATAATCTGTTCAATTATCCATTTAAATCCAAAGTCTCAAAATGCCTTGTGTCCAGAGTTGGGGGACTTTTAATAATTAGTCGGTCATACAGGAAATTCGGAGAAGAAAGGTAGTTGTGCTATAGTTGCAGCAATCAATTCAAAAGTGAGAAAAACTCAATTAACCACTCAGATTGTGTTAAATACATAATAATTTACCTGATTTTTCTCTCCACTGGAAGTAATGCAGTTATAGAAACAGCCTCAAACACAACACCTTAGATTTAATTTTCTGGATTTTAGGGCTTTTCTTTGAGCAATGAGGTAACTGCAATTGAGTTTGAACAATCACTTTTAAAATTAACATCTCTGTTGGTAGAATGAAGGAAAATTTTGACTCATTGATTTGTATCATTTTGGAGAAGTCATCTTTTATCCTTATGCACCTTAATTATGAAGACAAGTGAATATTTTGTCCAAATTAATTATGATTAAGTACCCTAATTTTTACCTTAATTTTCCTATTAGTGGTTTTTCTTATTAATACTGTTTGTAGGCTAAGGTCATCTAATAGAATAGTTGTAACTGTTCTGGGGGAATAACAGAAAATGTCTCTTCCATAACTATGTAAACTGTAAGAATTTTCACCATATTTTATGCATGCATTTTTGACTCTTTATTTCATTCTCCCCAAAATGTACCATAGATTACAATAGAAATAGAAAAAATAACTTAAGTATTTTCCCCTACAAAGGGTCTCTTCCTATAAAAGACCCCCAGGAAAATCCTTTACATGAGATTTGAGGCACAATATTGCTACCAGGTAACACAGCTTATTCTCATGATAAGCAGATGAAGTAAAGAAACTATGACTCTTGTCTGTTTTTAAGCAAGATGTGGTCAGCAGTCACTAAGGGCAGCCCATTGATCCCCCACCTCATACTCACATGCTTGTGTAATCTTCTTCCCTTGAATGTAAGCAAGATTTATTGACTGGCCTCTAACAAATTGCATAGGGCCAATAAATAGAATTTCAATGATGAGATTAGGTTATGAAGGTATCACAAGTGGAATCTAGATTTTAAAACACATTTTCCAATCAATACTTTAGAGAATAAAACAAATAATTTCCTTTAATTGAAGGCCATACTTTTCCAGATTAAAAGGGCCCACTTCTTATATAGAAGAATAAAAGAAAAAAACCCACACTAAGACCTATCATTAGGAAAATGCAGAACATTAGCATGAAATAAAGAATTTTGAAAACTACTAGACAAGGAAAAAAATAGCAGGTCACATACGAGCAGGAATTAGAATAGCATCAAGCTTCTCAATAGCAACACTGGCAGTTAGAAGACAACAAAAATGTTTCTCAGTCCTGGGGAAAATGAATTCTAATTGGAATTATACTCTCAACCAAACTGTAAATCAAGTCTGAGGGAGGATTGACTACATTCTCAGACACACAAGATCTCAATGAATTTATTGCCCATGGTCTCTGATATGGTTTGGTTGTGTCCTCACCCAAATCTCCTCTTAAATTCTAGCTCCCATAATTCTCACATATTGTGAGAGGGACCCGGTGGAAGATAATTAAATCATGAGGGTGGTTTTTCACATACTGTTCTTGTGGTAGTGAATAAGTCTCACAAACTCTGATGGCTTTATTAGGGGTTTCCCCATTTGCTTGGTTCTCATTCTTTCTTGTCTGCCACCATGTAAGACGTGTCTTTCACCTTCTACCGTGATTGTGAGGCCTCCCCAGCCACATGGAACTGTGAGTCCATTAAACTTCTTTTTCTTTATAATTTACCTATTCTCAGGTATGTCTTTATCAGCAGTGTGATTAACACATCCTCTCACTCTGCACATACAGGCAGATACAAATAATAAACAGTAAAGCATGATATCCACAATACAGGGAGCCCCCAAAGTAGACAGTGGTGAAAAAGGAAAGAAGGCCATTATGCCTGGCATGCAGCTGGCCAAGGGGAACCCAGAAAAGAAGGGCTCCATGAGAGAGATCTTCAAGGAAAAATCAGATAAAATGCTTGATGTGTTTAACCTTACTGGGATACATTTTGCTGCTCTGGCAAAGAGAAGGATACAGCAATGATTAGCACAGAGGACATCGAGCAAACAAAACCTTTGTCTTCCTTAGTAGGAGAAAATTAGATAATATCTCTAGCTACTAAATTAAAATAATACCAAACAAGATATATTATTTTAAAATTAATTGGTGTGATGGTTAGTTTTATGTGTTAACTCAACTGGGCTAAGGGATGCCCAGATAGCTAGCTGATAAGACATTATTTTTGGCTGTGTCTATGAGAATGTTTCCAAAAGAGAGTGAGTTTTGAATCAGTAGACTTTGTAAAGAAAATCACCCTCCCCAAAGTAGATGAGAATCATCCAATCTGTTGAGGAACTGAATAGAAAAAAAAAGGCAGCAGAAGTGTGAATTCTCTCCTTCCTTCAGCTGTGGCATCCATCTTCTCCAGCCCTTGTATTCCCAGACCAAATCGAGGGTCATGCTGCTTAATCTCGCAGCCCAATAACGAGATGCAGAAGAACTGGGAAAGAAGGGAGTTTATTTCTGTAACCAGGTAGAGGGAGAAGGCCTGGAAAAAACTGCCAGGCCAACTCAAAATTGCAAAGCTTTTAGAGCTTACATTCCTTCTAAGCTATATGTTTACGTGCAAGTGTGCATTCATCTAAAGACGTAAGTCTAACTTCTTCTAATCTGTAACTTCGATCTGAGTCCTGAACACCTTCCTCTGGAGCCTCAGTAAATGTACTTAATCTAAGTGGGTCCAGGTGCCGGGGTGATTACCCTTATCTTGTCTCCTGCTAAATCATAAAGGTTTGGGGAGTTCCTTCAGACTCCCAATACACTTGTTTGTAGAGGTCTGGGGAGTTTATTCAGACCCCCAGTAAAACTTGTTTAATCCTAAACAGGTCCTGTTAAGAATTCCTTCATTATCCTGTCATCCTTCAAGGCCCAGGGAAGGCCTGGGCAAAACTCTTGGTGGGCTTTTGTTACATGACAGCCTTTGTGTAAGGCCACTGGTTCTATTGGCTGGCTTTTTGAAAAGATTAACAAAATAGATAGACCATTAGCCACTAATACAGAAGAAAAGAGAGAAGAATCAAAGAGACACAATAAAAAATGATAAAGGGGATGTCACCACTGATCCCACAGAACTACAAACTACCATCGGAGAATACTATAAATACCTTTATGCAAATAAACTAGAAAAATCTAAAAGAAATGAATAAATTTCTGGACACATACCCTCCTAAGACTAAACAGGAAGAAGTAGAATCCCTGAATAGACAAATAACAAGTTCTGAAATTGAGGTAGTAATTAATAGCCTACCAACCAAGAAAAGCCCAGGACCAGACAGATTCACAGCTGAATTCTACCAGAAGTACAAAGAGGAGCTGGTACCATTCCTACTGAAACTATTCCAAACAATAGAAAAAGAGGACTCCTCCCTAACTCATTTTATAAGGCCAGCAACATCCTGATACCAAAACCTGGCAGAGACAAAACAAAAAAAGAAAATTTCAGGCCAATATTCCTGATGAACTTTGATGTGAAAATCCTCAATAAAATACTGGCCCACTGAATCCAGCAGCACATCAAAAAGCTTATCCACCACAATCAAGTCAGCTTCATCCCCGTGATGCAAGGCTGGTTCAACATACGCAAATCAATAAACATAATCCAGCATATAAACAGAACCAATGACAAAAACCACAAGATTATCTCAATAAATGCAGAAAAGGCCACTGACAAAATTCAACATCCCTTCATGCTAAAAACTCTCAATAAACTAGGTATTGATGGAACAAATCTCAAAATAATAAGAGCTATTTATGACAAATCCGTAGCCAATATCATACAGAATGGGCAAAAGCTGGAAGCATTCCCTTTGAAAACTGGCACAAGACAAAAATGCCCTCTCTCACCACTCCTATTCAACATAGTATTGGAAGTTCTGGCCAGGTAATCAGGCAAGAGAAAGAAAGGTATTCAAATAGGAAGAGAGGAAGTCAAATTGTCTCTGTTTGCAGATGACATGATTGTATATTCAGAAAACCCCATAGTCTCAGCCCCAAATCTCCTTAAGCTGATAAGCAACTTCAACAAAGTCTCAGGATACAAAATCAATGTGCAAAAATCATAAGCATTCCTATACACAAATAACAGACAAACACAGAGCCAAATCATGAGTGAACTCCCATTCACAATTGCTACAAAGAGAATAAAATACCTAGGAATACAAATTACAAGGGATGTGAAGGATCTCTTCAAGGAGAACTACCAACCACTGCTCAAGGAAATAAGAGAGGACACAAATGAAAAAACATTCCATGCTCTTGAATCGGAAGAATCAATGCTGTGAAAATGGCCATACTGCCTAAAGTAATTTATAGATTCAATGCTATCCCCATCAAGCTATCATTGACTTTCTTCACTGAATTAGAAAAAAAAAACTACGTTAAATTTCATATGGAACCAATAAAAGAGCTTTTACTATTTAACCACTCAGTCAGTACTGAAACAGCTCTTACATAGGCCTGTGTTAGTGAGACCTGGCCTGCCACGCTTGGACATCAGAACTCCTGGATCTCAGGCCTTTGAACGTCACGGTTTATGACAGCAGCAGCCAAACTCCTCTACCTCAAACCCCCAGATGGCATATTATGGAATTCTCAGCCTTCATAATTGTGTGAGTCAATTTCCATAATAAATCTCCATTGGTTCTGTTTCTCTAATGAACTCTGACTAATACAGGTAGCAAATTTTGGAAGAAAGAGTGAAAAAGTAGGAAGTGATGACTCTGGAGATTAAGAAGTCAGTAGAAAGTGACAGAAAAAGGGATAGTTATTTTTTAAAGAACTGAGTTATACTGTTTAACTCTTAGATTTATCATTTTAAAAATAACAGTAAGTTGCTAAGACTCATAATTATAAACCCTAAAATGCCTCTTGTTAGTTTTCTTCCTTTCTGTGTGTCCCCTTCCCTGGGAACGCTCAGGCTTTTACATTCTCACTGAAGCACCATGCCAATAGATAAAGACCCCAGAAGCTCCCATTATCCAGTTCCCATATATTGCTCCTTTTTTCTCCCTATATCACTGTCTCTCCTCCCCAGTCTGTATTAGGAAATCTCCTAGGAAAGGGGCTTATGTAACCATGACCTTCTATCTTTTCCTTTTCTCTCACTAGAATTTTAACATTCAGCCTCTGGCAGACACTCAGCATCAGATGGGGTCACTGGCGGGTCTTGCTAATGATTTTTCCTCTTCTGTGTTTTTTTCGTTAACTGCTTGAAAACAATAGATCTCCCATTTAGTCCTGCTCAGTCTTAGGGCATCTCCGGAGTTTGTCCTGCATGTTCCACCTTAGCCTCATCTTTTACCCTGGAAATTAAATTGTCTCTTTGCTCATTTAGGCTTTTGAGTGAGATTGCATGCCATTAAGATATGCTAAGGTGTACTTGCCTCTCATTGATTTCCACATGAATTCCGGACAGCGAGGCTGTTAAAAAAAAATGCTGCCTGCTGAGTTCCGTTTATGAATGCACTCCCTGGTGGGGAAGTCCACAAACTCCCTATGAGGGCCATTATCACAGTGGTGCTAGCTGGCCACCTGGGTGAAGACAGGGGAAATGTGTGCAGGGGCTTTTGTCCTTAAATTTCTTTTCCTTTTCTGGGTTCCAAAATACTGGGTTCCAGAATACTGAATCTGATCCAATTCTTTAGTAAAACCAAGGGAGGGAATTTGTAGGGGACATCCTCTCCTTCTATTACTCTACATTTTTCATATCCAAAATGTTGGAATATGCTATTGAAATGGGAGAATTCCCTGATTCCCCTCACAGGACCTGCTACAGGGGTATGACTTGCATGCTTGATTGCCCCATGGCTCAAACCCCTAGTGGAAGCATGCACATGGGCAGGTGCAGAGGCTGAGGTGAGTGCTTTTGGGCTCCAGCCCCATGGCAGCAACTAGGGTTGGTTGTTTGCAACTCCCAAAGCCCAGGTGGGCATGTGTTACAAAGCTCTTTGAGATTGGCTGTCTGCAGACGGCTTGTGTGTTAATCAGTTCAATGGACCCTTTGCCTTATTGAAATGGCAGAGGACCAGTGTGACAGCCTTCTGTATCCCGAGCTCTTGCCCAGTATCCTGAAAGAATCTGATCACATGCAGGCTTGAAGGATGAGTGCGAGGTTTTATTGGGTGGTAGAGGTGGCTCTCAGTGAGATGGATGGGGAGCTGGAAGTGGGGATGGAGTGGGAAGGTGGTCTTCCCCTGGAGTTAGGCTCTTCTCCAACCATCCCTGGCCAAACTCCCCTCGGTGTCCAGACATCCCTCCTCTTCTCTTTCTCTGCCTCATTGTTCCACTGTTGCTGGTCTGCTGGTCTTGATGTTCAGCTGCTTGTGTGTGTGCCTGCTAAGGGTTTGTATGGGGGCAGGAGGGGTGGTGTGGTGAGCCAAAAGGCAACTATTTGGGTGCAAAA
The DNA here is from genome assembly GCF_024542745.1 of Macaca thibetana thibetana. Lineage (NCBI taxonomy): Eukaryota > Metazoa > Chordata > Mammalia > Primates > Cercopithecidae > Macaca > Macaca thibetana. Next base: position 164,735,621 of record NC_065582.1, read on the forward strand.
CCAGAAATGCCTGTCCTCATTTAGGGCCACAGGTCTTCAGGCTTGAGGCTGGGGCCTTTGCCAGGGAACTGCCCTCTTCTACCCAATATTTCCCTGCCTCCTGTCCATATCACTACGACAGGGAGAAGGATAGACCACAATGGGAGCATGCCAGAGGGATGCCTAATCCAGTCTTAGTGAATCATGGACAGCTTCCCTGGGCAGGGGATTTTTAAGCACAGAGCTAGGAGAATGCAATTGTAGGAGCTCTTGACCAGTTAGGAGCTAGTTGGGAAGAAAAATCAACTCTGTGTAGAGTAATACTAACAACCAAACCAAACATCATCCTTTACCTTTATGTAGTACTTCAGTTTATAACACCACCTCCAAGTGTAGGATTATCAAATAGGCAAATTAGGCCTGAGTTCAGAGCATCAGCAAAAGTGATGTTAGGTACTCAATGTTTGTATTCCTCACCTGGATTCATATGTTGAAGCCCTAACCCCTAATGTGATGGTATTAGCAGGTGAGGCCTTAGAAGCAATTAGTTTTAGATGAGAGTGTGCCCCCTATGATGGGATTAGTGTCTTTATAGTAAAAGGAATGGATACTAGCACTTCCTCTCTCTGCCATAGCCACATAAGAACATTAGTGAATAGGCATTGTCTGCAAGCAAGGAATAGCCCACATGAATAACTGAATTTGCGAATCTGCCAGCACCTTGATCTTGGACTTCCCAGCCTCCAGAACTGTGAGAAATAAATGTGTGTTGTTTAAGATACGTAATATTTTGTTATAGCAGCCAGATGAGCATAGGGGCCTAAAAAAAAATGGGGCTAAGTCTGGCTTTAGTAAATGTAACCAAAATGGCTCAAAGAGAAAATCAACAAAAGTCCATTTTAATTGTATATTTTATTTAAGTTTTGGATTTTTGCCAGTTGCATTAGTTTTCTTTTGTAGAATATTGTGGAATGGGGTGTTTTAAAGTTGGGGAGACATCACAAATTTCTAATGGAAATTACCTGGTCATTTTACATACATATTTCTTACAACAGCCTTGAAAAAGCCTGGATAGGCTGAATAATAAATTACTGTTATTATTGTCATCCTAATAGATGACCAAGCTCAGGCCAGAGAACTGCCAAAGGACTCACTTAATCAAAAAATCACACTACTGGTAAAAGGCAGAAGTGGGACTTGAGCTAAAAAATTCCACTGAGGCCGGGCACTGTGACTCATGCCTATAATCCCAGCACTTTGGGAGGCTGAAGGGGGCAGATCACCTGAGGTCAGGAGTTTGAGACCAGTCTGACCAACATGGAGAAACCTCATCTCTACTGGAAAAAAAAAAAAAAATTAGCCAGGCATAGTGATGCATGCCTGTAGTCCCAGCTACTCTGGAGGCTGAGGCAGGAGAATCACTTGAATCCAGGAGGCAGAGGTTGCAGTGAGCCAAGGTTGTGCCTTTGCACTCCAGCCTGGGGCAACAAAAGCAAAACTCCATCTCAAAAAAAAAAAAAAAAAAAAAAAAAAAAAAAAAAAAAATCCCATTGAGAGACCATGGTTTGTAAAGTCAGGTAGACCTGGATTCAAATCCCTTTTCTACCTTGTGGTGACGTTCCTTAACTTCACTTACCTTCATAAGTATCTCATAGAAACAAATATCTCATATCTACCTGACTTCACAAATCATTGTCTCTTAATGGGATTTTTGAGCTCAAGTCCCACCTCTGCCTTTTACCAGCAGTATGATTTTTGACTAAGTAAGTCCCTTGGCAGTTCTTTGGACTAAACTTGGTCATCTATTAACCTGTCAATAACAATAGTAATAACAATCTCATAGAGTTTTGGGGAAGATTAAATAAGGTAGTATAGAAAGCATCTCTCCCAAGGCTGGCATGGAGTACGCACACGTTTATTAAATGGTAGTTATTATCTCCTGGTTCCTAGGTTCAGTATTGTTTCTGTTCTGCAGCATGTGACTAAGAATCCATTAGATGCAATGAGAGATGTTAGGGAATTAAGTATTTAGCTTGCTGTCAGGACTGGAAGAGCTATTAGAGTCCTGGAGTGATTTTGATGATACTGTTGATAAACATTGGTGCTCTCTGCCCTGTTTCTTCCATTTTATAGAAAGTCAAAACAACTGAGGTTATTTTTCTGTCCAGATTCTATGTAAAATTATTTCAAGTGCCCATCTTTTCCACAAGCCCTTTTCTCTATTTATTCAATCAGAATGCAGTGGTCGCAGAGGAATCTCTGGGTCCTGCAAAGCGGGATTGAAATCCCGGCTTCCTTTACTTGCTTGTGCATTATGTTGGATGCATTAGTGAAACCGTCTGTATTTGTTTCCATGCCCATAAAATGAGAGTAAGACTAGTGTCTACACAGTGGGTGGTTGAAAGGATTAAATGAGTTAAGACATGTAAATTGCCTTTAAAAGTGCCTAGTACAAAGTGAGGTTCATTGTTTTATTGAGCATTTACTATAATAATGCCAGGTCCTATTTTAAGCACCAGGAATATTATCAATAAATAAGATTGACAATGTCTCTCCATGGACCTTACATTCTAATGTGGGCAAATAAGTAAGAGTTCTGAAACTCTGAGATGTAAGATGAAGACCCGCTTTGATGCTGTTTGATTAGAATGGAACAGCATATGTTTCCAGGGTTCCTCTGGGCTTTGCCAGATCGTTCATTCAGAACCCGGATGAGATTTCCTTCAGCCTGTGGGCAAGGCTTTACTTATTTTTTTTCTTTCAGGAATGACTTCCCATAAACTGATACTTATAAATTCATATAAAGCAGCTTCTTTATAAGAACCATTATATGGAGACCGTATTTTTAAATGTATCTACAAGACCGAAGATTAGAACTGTCTAGTTTTGAGTTTATTTCTAACATACAGCCATGAGTTAGGAGCCTAAGTTAGGCTCCTGCCTGAGTTAGGAGCACATAATCTTTGTATCATAAAATTTTCATCATGCTAACTAAGACTTTTCATCATATTAACTAAAAGTGTTTTGTTTTTGTCTCAAGATTGGTTTGAGTGGTTAAGGAAGTCATTCATTCATTCTTTTCTTTTCTTTTTTTTTTTTTTTTTTTTTTTTTGAGACACAGTCTGGCTCTATCACCCAGGCTGGGGCACAATGGCATGATCTTAGCTCGTCGCAACCTCCACCTCCCGGTTCAAGCAATTCTCCTGCCTCAGCCTCCCTAGTAGCTGGGATTACAGACATATGCTACCATGCCTGGCTAATTCTGTATTTTCAGTAGAGACAGGGTTTCTCCATGTTGGTTGGGCTGGTCTCGAACTCCCGACCTCAGGTGATCGACGCGCCTCAGCTTCCCAAAGTGCTGGGATTACAGGCCTGAGCCACCGCGCCTGGCCCATTTCATTCATTCTTATTAAAGAAATGTTGAGATAGTATCTAATATTTTTCCTCTTAACTCCTGTAGTATTTTTATAGCAACTGCAATCTACTTTTAACTACTGTACCTTTCAGACCCAGGGGAATCCCTTTGAGTCATAGCCAGAAATTTGGCAATAGTCAAATTAGTATGAATGCATTATCTTTATGTTCTGCCTATTAGCGCACACATAAAGCTTAACATAAGCTCACAAATAACTTGGACTCATTCCAAACCTGAGTTACTGATGACCTCATTCTGGGTAGGTAATACATATCCTCATATCAGAAAAGGCAGAACGTCATTGGATAATTGAAAGGCTGGATTCCAAGCAGGCATTGTTTCCTTTGTCAATAGCACAGTGCCATTTCCTCTGTGTCATTTGCTACCCACAGAGCAGGAAATTACCCACAATAATAGCAGAGAGCTAGTGGTTCTTTGTATGTGATAGACTCTGATTACTTAATCTCATCTGACTTTCATGTTTTATCATGGCTCAGATACAGAATGGATATATTTATTAGCATCTTGAAATGGGCTCATGGGTACTTCTCAACATGCAGAAGAATTTAGAACCATTTATACCATCATTCAAATGTCAAATTTGGAATTTAACCAACTCCTTCATAGTAGCCATTTATGATATTTCTTGTTAGAATCTCTTGTCTTGGGAAATGCATCCCCATCCCTCATTCTGCATCCCAGTCCATATGTTTGTGGATAGATTTTCTATACTTTAGCATAAATGTAACCCCAATTCCCCAACAAACTCTAGCTGCAAAGTTGAGCTCAGATTTAAGTGGAGTTTTTGCACTATTGACAGGGCTGATGTTTTACCAGTAGGCACTGGCAAGTCTTTACAGGAACACTTGTTCTATCTTGTAGGTTGAATATTTTGAGTATAGTCTTGTAGCTCCATGAACACACTATCCCCTGCCTAGGAACCATCGCATAGTCATTTAGTACATAAAGATAGATCTTTGTGTTTCCAGAGAGTGAAGAATCATCAATTTAATGTCAGAGAACTTCTAGAACACACAGCTTTGGGGAAAACGATGAGTGATTCCTGTGCTGACCATCTTGGCATCTCCTTCCCCCCCCACCTTTTAATAAAACATAGAGCAATGCACTGATGCTCTTTAACAAGGAAAATAACATGTTAAAAATATTGGTGTAAAATTGTCTATTAATCTCCTTTCAGTGCTATTTGAAATCACTGACTTGCTTTACTCAAGCACAATTATTATTATTTTTTCCTTAATTAAGCAGCATTGGCACTTGTGAAGCACCATGCATCTTTTTACATTTGAAATAGAATGTAACTGAAGGAAATGCATGTTTGTGTTTATAAGCCAAAGTCACAACAGCAACACCTGGCAAATTTGATGTGCCTAAATATTTGTTTTTCAAATCAAGTATTTAGGGTCTGAAACATAAGAAATCCTGGCTAACATTTGTAAGTACGGACCATGTTTTAGACATTGTCCAAAGGACATACATTAAGTCAGTTAATGTACACAAGACCTAATGAGATAGTTACAATCATTATCTTGATTTTACAGATGAGAAAACTGAGACATGTGAGTTAAGATAATATGCCTAGAAGGTGATATTCAAACCCAGGACACAAACTCAGGTGTCTGACTCCAGAGCCTATGGCAATAAATACTGCAGTATGAGTCTCTTCATACAAAGTGGGGTCTGGGAGTAATATTGATCTTTATTCGAAAGCCAAGGTATTAGAAAGCATACTTTATACACTGCAACTTTTTAGCTTTTGTTCTGCTCAACCTACAAATGGCCTCGGGATGTTAACTGCATGTGTTCCAGAGTACAATCTAAATCCAATTCACATATGAAAATTAACTATTTCCTGTCCATCCTGTGGCTTGGGCAAATGGGACATTTTAACACAGGAAGTCACTGAGCCAGCACACTGATCTATCCATATAGCTTTTTCCACATCTTTCTTTGGGCAGATTTACATTTTCATCACTGGTAGCAATTCAGCAGGAGAACAGCTCGGGTTCCATGGAGTAGAACATGGATGGAGAAATGAAAGCTCCTGGATTCAGATCTCAGTTTTATGCTTGGCATCTTCTACAGAAGACATGAGACAGAATGAAATTGGATGTGAGCCACCTGGATACTAGTGTTCAGTTTGTAAATAACTCTCCATCTAGTTTTTAGATTTTCATTTGAATAATAAAAATATTGGATCAAATGATAGCTATGTTACTGTCTAGCTTGGAAAAACCTTCAGTACAATTGACTTATCACGATGAATCTCTCTTATCTGTGTGAATATATAATGCAATGAGATGTGCATTCATTTTCTATTGCTGCATAACTATTTACTACAAAAACAGCAGGTGATAACAATGTCCATTTCTTATCTCACAGTTCTGTAGGTCAGAATTCTGAGCAGTACTCAACTGGTTTCTCTGCTCCATGTCTCAGAAGGCCAAGACTGCATTCTTATCTGAAATTCAGGGTCCTCTTCCAGGCTACCTTGTTGCTGGCAAAATGGAGTTCTTTACGGCTGTAGGAGTGTGATTTTCACTTTTTTAGCATATATTAACTGGGGGCCACTTTCAAATTTTGAAACCCACCTGCTATTCTCAGCTGCATTGCCTTCTCTACAATGTGGCAGTGTGCTCCTTTAAGGCCAGGGAGAGAATTTCTCTCACTTTGCATAACTCTGACCTCTTTTGAAAACTCAGCTGATTAAGTCAAATCTCCTAAGGATAATCTCTCTTTTGATTATCTCAAAGTCAATTGATTAGGGGTTTTAATTAATTACATCTGCAAAATCCTTTCTGCTGTATAACATATCATCATGGGAGAGATGTCCTATCATATTCACAAGTCCTGATTACAATCATGGAACACAGAGAGGATTATATAGAGGTGTACACCATGGCATGACAATCTTGGGGAGCATATTAGAATTCTGCCTGCCAAAGACTGTCTGAAGAAATGGAACCTGAAGCCTTGTTCAGTGACAGAAGCTGCCAATAGAAGTCATCAGCAGGCTGCATTGGACAAGATCTACCATGTATTTGTGTCTTGACTGCCTAGAAAATTTGCATGAGAGCCCAGTTAACTTGAGGAAAAAGAATGTCAAGTACCTAAAAGCTTTCTCTCAAAACCTTCATGTTTTGAGAAACTCTGCTATTAAACCCAGAATGCCTTCATTTGAATCCAGGGGTCACAATCTCACAAGCTGGTGAACCTAACAGCTGCATAACCTTTGCATGCTATTTAAAGTTCCTAGGCCTGTATCCTCATCTCTTGTAGAGGAATTTACCTTATAGGGTATTTTGAAAATTGAATTATGAATACATGTAAAGTATTTAAAAGAATGGCAATAGCATAACAATTAGCATAGAGAGCTTCACTTTTTATTTTGTTTAAAATAATCCTATGTTCTGACTTCCTGTGGAACAAGCACTGTCATAAGAATTTAAGAACTCTGAGTTAGGCACTATTATATTATCCCCATTTTATAGATGAGGAAACTGAGGCACAAACAAATTAATTTTTCCAAAGCCAAAGTGCTGATAGGCATGGCCTTAGAATTTGAATCCAGGCAGTCTGGCCATTAATGAAGTTTGCCTGCAGAAAAGACACTGGAGGTGCTTAGGGGAAGCTTGTCTTGCAAGAAGGAAAAAAACCTAAATTGGCTGCTTTCCATCAAAGCCTGGGCTTAAGTTGTTGGGAGTTGGGTTAGGAGTCGGTCTTAGCTCAGCTTGTGGATGAAACAGAATGCCCCTCCCAGATAGTCATCCTCTGTTGAGCAGCATGCTTTGGCATAAAATAAACTCCAGGAACACAGACTGATTGTCCTGTTTATGAATGGTTCTCAACAGCTGAAACAGAGATTTACTTATGGTTGGTGCTCACAATAGACTAAACATTTGTCTGCCCCCAAAGTACTTAAACCCCAATGGTGTTAGAAGGTGCCCTTTGACAGATTAGGAAGTCACGAGGGTGGAGTTCTCATGAATGATACTATTGTCTTTATGAAAGGGACTCCAGGTTGATCTTCACCCTCTTTCCACCATGTGAGCACGCGGTGAAGCATTGGCAGTCTAACCTGGAAGAGAGCCCTCATCAGAACCCAGTCATGCTGGCACCCTGATCTCACACTTCCAGGCTTCTAAGCTCTAAGAAATATATTTTTGTAGTTTACAAGCCACCTACTCTATAGCATTTTGGTACAGCAGCCTGCAATGACGAAGACAATGTTCAATGAAAAATGATTAAATGCATGATTGCAACTTAAATCATGAACCTTGGGAGGCCCATTGAACAACCTTGGCTGAGTAAAAGGGTGCTGAAAGAATGGACTATCTTCTTTCAGGAAGACTCAGGAGCCCCCACAGGGATCTCTTGTAGAGCAGGAATTAGAGAAATATAACATGAGATATTCTGGCTCAAGATGGAGACTGAACTTAACTCTGAGGAGAAGAGACTTTCTTTCCTCTCCCACTAAGCCTTGAGATACCATCACCAGGCCCGACTGCAACAGTAGAGACATACAGCACTAGGTTATATAGATTTTCAGTAGCCTCATCGCAGCAAAGCAAGAGATGGCAGTACCAAATGGGGCCTTTAAACGGACTCCTGTAACCCAGTTTTCCTGCAGTAAAGGCATTTTAAAGCAGGCGGCCTCTTTAAGAAATTAGACTAAAGAAAGACCTAAGACCTAAGAAAGTTCAGGGGAGGAAGGAAAGTCCATGAAGAAAGACTTCTCACTTTTCTAGTCATGTGGAGAAGGAATTGTTATCTTTAGAAATATGTTTGTCATAAAAACATGAAATTTGAGTATTTAGTACCCAAATCTTCTTGTAAGGGTCATAGTCATTGGTATCTGAGTCTGATGCCAAAACAGCAAATGTTATTCTTATTTCAAAAGGAATTGAAATGATAATGCTGTCCACTGAGTCAAATCCATGAAATAAGACAATCTCCTAGCTCTTACATGCTCTCGAACCAAAAGCTTCCATTTTGCAGAATTTTTCTGCCTCAAAACACAAACAAAGTTAATCAGATAGGAAGGTTCCACAGGAGTTAAATGTCTTTTTCTTAATCGTGATTCAACACTCAGACACAATCTATTTCACCAAAATAGTATTCCAAACCATGTTTTGGAATATCTCACTCACCAGGGAAGATAGATTTTACAGTATTGTCTTTTGCTAGTGGTAGAATTGTCAAATTTATTATCCTGCTGTTACAGACCTTCTAAAAAGCACAGCTGGGTGACCATAGACAATGAAGTGCCCCAAATGAAGTTTATCTCAAGGCCTTAACTGATAGCATTCTCCTATTTCTTATTTTTCATTCCCAGTTTGCTGTGATACTACTGGGAACTTGTTAACACAGCAGCATTTATCATGATTCTGTTTTGTTGAACAAGTACAATACAATCTTTTTTTCCCCATTTAATCAATAAGTAGAAGTAGGAATGAGATACAGCAGGGAGGAATCATGTTAGATTAATGGTTTCTGACTTATGGTAAAATTCAGCTTGAATATTGCACTTATACTCTCGTCTGAGACAGCCTCTCCTGGGAGCAAAATATTCCCAAATAATTCAACTGCATTGCTCTTATACCTCATGACTGCTATTTCATCTCTTCACTCAGGGGAAAAATAAAAAGCATTTTAATCCATCGAGATCCATGTTATTTGGAGGGCAAACTTTTGCAGACAGAATGAACACTAATTGGGGGAAGGGGATGGAGGAAAAAGAAATACTGGAGATTATCTATCTATCTATCTATCTATCTATCTATCTATCTAGTCTATCATCTTTCTTATCTATCTATGTCTCTATGTATCTATGTATCTATCTATCTATAATCTGTCTATCCATCTATCCACCCATCTATCTGTATCTGTCTGTCTGTCTGTCTGTCTATCTATCTATCTATCTATCTATCTATCCATCCATCCATCCATCCATCCATCCATCCATCCATCCATCCATCCATCCATCCATCCAATCTACCTGTCTATCTACCTACCTACCTACCTACCTACCTACCTACCTATTCATTAGATATTGAATGTACGTTTAACTTCCTTTATATAGTGAAGGAGGTCCTAGGCTTATTTTATGAATAAGAAAAGAACTGTGAGTATGGCAGAGATTCTGGAAGCTTGAATCACAGGCCTAAGGTCCCAAGTCAGAAGGTGGCAAACTCAGTTTCTGACTAAAGACCGTGTAATTCAAAAGCACTGTTTAGTTTCTTCTTCTTTTCTCTTTCTCCCAACAGGCCACTGTTCTCTGTCTTTGAGTTTGGTTTTACAGTGATGAAATTTGCTATCATAATTTAAAGTGAGGACTTTGGTGAGAATTTTTCCCAAAACAGAATAGTAGGGTTTTGTTTGACTTCTGCTCTTAGCACTCTTTTTCTATGGCAAAATAAGATTTGAGGAGATGTGACTGAAGGAGGTAGGTTTTACAGGAGGAAAGACTTGCAGTTGATGGATACAAAAGGCACTGGTGGAATAAAAATGAGTTGTAGGGTATAAGAAATACCAAATTGGGTTTTAAGTGTCCTAAGTAAATATGAAGAGAAAATGATTTGTGTTCTGGTGATGCTCACAGTAGCATGCACCTTATGGATCCTTCTTGTCCGTCATGAATAGTCTCAAGACCTGGGTAAGGGATCACATGATTTGGCCAGGGCTGGTGTGACAAAGTAGTGCAAGCTGGGTGGTCTGAACAACAGCAATGTATTACTCACAGTTCTGGAGGCTAAAAGTTTGGAATCATGGCGTCCTCAGAGTTGGTTCCTTCTGAGGGCTGTGAGGAAAGAATCTGTTCCAGGCCTCTCTCCTTGGCTTGTAAGTGGCTGTCTTCTCCCTAAGTCTCTTCATTCATCTGCTCTCTATGTGTGTCTCTGTGTTCAAATTAACCCTTTTTATAAGGAAACCAGTCATACTGGATTAGCTCATTTTTAACTTGATAACCCCTGTAAAGACCCTATTTCCAAATAAGCCCCCATTCTAAGGTGCTGGGTGTTAGGATTTCAACTTACGAATCTTGAGCGGGAGGCAAACAATTCAGCCTATCATAGAGGTGAAGTGATGTGTAGAAGACAGCATAGTTTTAGAGTCAGAAAGACTTGGGTTTAAGTTAGGAAAAACACTGCCTAGCTCCTTGAGCAAAATTAATTTATCTGAATTTTAATGTTCCTATTTACAAAATAGTCATAATAACACTAGACTTGCAGGGTTGTTTTAAAGATTAAATGAGATATTATATGTAGGAAACACTGTATTTAGGACATAGTCGGTACTCACTTAAAAATAGTTAGATTTTTCATGTTTAACTTAGATAATCACTAATAAGGGAAATGTAGATTGAGGAAAAAGAAGTCAATGGAGTAGAAAAAATATTGTGAAGACATTGTGTAGCTCTTCCAAATGTGGCCATCCTTTGTGTAGTAACAACTCTATTCTCACAGATATGATTTGCCTGGTTCTTGGAAGGCTCCTAACATAAAATACTGAGGTGTCTGAAAAATCTACCAATAACTTTATTTCAGCTTTTGAAGGCTTTAGGAAACAGACATCGAAGGAGGAAGGTATAGTGAGGAAACCAAAGGTGTCAAGATGAACCCACACCAAGCCAAATTTTACCTGCATCACAGATTGCTAAGGCCAGCTCTGCTCCAAAAATCCCAAAATGAAGCACATTGGAAGTTGGATGTTGCTAACCTTAGAGATGAACTAGCCTTGATTTCATTTTGAGGGAAAGTCAATCAGGGAAAATGAGTCAGAAAGAGTTATTGCTCTAAGAGACCTGAGCCAAGGTTTCCTTTTTGCTGTTGCCTACCATTTTCCCTCTAGCAATCATTTCTAAAGTAGAATTTTACATTCAAATGCTTTTGTTTCTTCCACTCTCTTTGGAACAACAATATATGAAATCATTCCAGGAGGGAGAGCACCTTCTGTGAGGAGATTAACCTGACATGTGATAGAAAGAAATGGAAGATAATATAATGACATTAGAGTGGACCATTTCTGGAAATGAGGGAGGTTTGGTATTCCACTTAGGAATGGGTATTTAGGAACTTCTGAATGCACGCCCAAGAAATGATTCACTCTGCTTGGCATGAACACTTGGACATTTCAGTTCGGATATCATTATGATAAAATATAACTTCCCTAGGCTGTGGGGTTTGCTCTGACTCAGCTGACAACCCACCACATTTCCCTCACTTGGGTCATGACTAACCACACACACACACCAATGAGAGTTATTATGTTGTCCCACCAAAGAAGCAATTTAGGTTGTTATTGTCACAAAGGGCACATTTGGAATGATACATTTATCAAAGGAAACAAACAAAAGCCCACTGTTACACCTTCAGGAAGAAATACTGGTTAAGTATTGCATATTATATTTGTTCTTCAGGTTTTTTACCAGGTACCTACTCTCTGAAGGTTGTTTGGAACCAGTATCAGAACATTTGAAAGTAAGTCACTTGAATTGAGTCTATATAAAGTTCCCCATAAAACAGAAGAACATGGCCAGAAAGCTTTATTGTTCTGACCAACCTAACCTGAAAAAATAGGTTTGTGTTCTCTACTAGACAGGAGCATATGTTATGAAGGGATAATATATTTCAAATTTGTTAATGTTATCCCTGGCATCTAAGAGGTTTAAAAGCAGTTAGTTAAAGGCAAAAGATTCATTACTTTAAAAATGAATCAGTTAAAGTCAAATAACCAGTCTCTGATTTGTCATTATCCAAAATAGGAACACTCAAAATTAATTGAGCCATTCACTGAGATATTCATAACCATTGTAGATATAAGAAAATATTAGTAACTGATCTGATAATATTGGATTTAGTTATTTATTTACCTCAATTTTTATATTTTCCAAAGCCTAATATAGTGGGTTATATAGTAGGAACTGTATAACTTTTTATGGAATGAATGAGTGGATGAATAAAAGGAGGAAAAATATATTATTTTGAGAAGAAAGCAGTGACCTTGGAGAAAGGTAAAATTCCTATTAGAAAGCATAAATTCTCTTCTATTAAGACAAACACAATATTGGTGTTTTTTTGATATTAGAAAGTGTTGTCCCTCCCCTTGGTGATGGTCTGAATATTATAACCACATCTCTGGAAATTTGATGTTATTCACAACAGCTCCATAGATGGTGGAAGTAGGGAGAATGAGATTCTTCAACAGGCAGGGAAAGAGGAGATGTATGGGAATTAGGAGAGGAGTTCGAGACACGTGGAAAGAAACAGGAACCTGCAGAAGGGCCTGGCCAACAAAACTTTTCTTCATGACAGGAGTAGATAAAAAGTTTTAGGGCAGCAAACTATAATATTCAAACTTATTTTTCCAACACTGTCCCTTGCTTTAACTTATTTGCGTTATTCCCAACTTTAATCAAATGATTGCTACACCAAGAAGCACTGTGATATGGTTTGGCTATGTCTCACCGAAATCTCATCTTGAATTCTCAACTCCCACAGTTCCCATGTGTTGTGGGAGGAACCCAGTGGGAAGTGATTGAATTACTGGGGAGGGTCTTTCCTGTGCTGTTCTCGTGATAGTGAATGAGTCTCAAGAGATCTGATGGTTTCAAAAACGTGAGCTTCCCTGCACAAGCTCTCTTTTTGCCTGCCGCTATCCATGTGACCTGTGACTTGCTCCTCCTTGCTTTGTGCCATGTTTGTGAGGCCTTCCCAGCCATGTGGAACTATAAGCCCATTAAATCTCTTTCTTTTGTAAATTGTCCAGTCACTGGTATGTCTTTATCAGAAGTGTGAAAACAGACTAATATAGTAAATTGGTACTGAGAGTGGGGTGCTGCTGAAAAGATACCCAAAAATGTGGAAGTGACTTTGGAACTGGGTAACAGGCAGAGGTTGGAACACTTTGGAGGACTAAGAAGAAGACAGGAAAAATGTGGGATAGTTTGGAACTCCCTAGAGACTTGTTGAATGACTCTGCCCAAAATGCTGATAGCGATATGGACAATAAAGTCTAGGCTGAGGTGGTCTCAGATAGAAATTAGGAGCTTGTTGGGAACTGGAGCAGAAGTGACTCTTGTTATGTTTTAGCAAAGAGACTGGTGGCATTTTTGTCCTTTTTCTAGAGATTTGTAGAACTTTGAACTTGAGAGAGATAATTTAGAGAATCTGGCAGAAGAAATTTCTAAGCAGCAAAGCATTCAAGAGGTGACTTCAATGTTGTCAAAGGCATTCTGTTTTAAAAGGGAAACAGAATATCAATGTTCAGAAAATTTGCAGCCTAACAATGTGATAGCAAAGACAATCCCATTTTCTGAGGAGAAATTCAAGCTGGCTGCAGAAATTTGCATAAGTAATTAGAAACTGAATGTTAATCACCAAGACAATGGAGAAAATGTCTCCAGGCCATGTCAGAGATCTTTGTGGCAGCCCCTCCGATAACAGACCTGGAGACCTAGGAGGAAAAAATTGGTTTCATGGGTCAGGCCCAGGGTCCCTCTGCTGTGCGCAGTCTGGGGATTTTGTACTCCACATCCCAGCCACTCCAGACATGGCTAAAAGGGGTCAAGGTAGAGCTTGGGCTCTTGCTTCACAGTGTGGAAGCCCCAAGCCTTGGCAGCTTCCACATGGAGTTGAGCCTGTGGGTGCCCAGAAGTCAGGAACTGAGATTTGGAACTTCTGCCTAGATTTCAGAAGATGTATGGAAATGCCTTGATGCCCAGGCAGAATTTTGATGCTGGGGTGGGGCCCTCATGGAGAACCTCTGTTAAGGCAGTGTGGAAGGGAAATGTGGAGTGGGAGCCCCCACACAGGGTCCCTACCGGGGCACCAGCTAATGAAGCTGTGAGAAGAGGGTCACCATCCTCCAGACCCCAGAATGGTAGACCCCCCTACCCCTTGGACTATGTGCCTGGAAAAGCCACAGACACTCAATGCCAATCCATGAGGGCAGCCAGGAGGGTTGCTGTATCCTGCAAAACCACAGGGATGGGGCTGCCCAAAACCATGGGAACCCACCTCTTGCATCAGTGTGACCTGGATATGAGACACAGAGTCAAAGGAGATCATTTTGGAGCTTTAAGATTGACTGTCCCACTGTATTTTGGATTTGTGTGGGGTCTGTAGTCCCTTTGTTTTGGCCAGTTTATCCCATTTGGAATGGCTGTATTTACCCAATGCCTGTACCACCTTTGTATCTAAGAAGTAACTAACTTGTTTTTGATTTTACAGGCTCATAGGCAGGAGGGACTTGCCTTGTTTCAGATGAGATGTTGGACTGTGGACTTTTGAGTTAATGCTGAAATGAGTTAAGACTTTGGGGGACTGTTGGGAAATAATGATTGGTTTTGAAATGTGAGGACATGAGATTTGGAAGGGACAAGGGGCAGAATGATATGGTTTGACTGTGTCCCCACCCAAATCTCACCTTGAATTTTAACTCCCACAATTCCCACATGTCGTGGGAGGAACCCGGTGGGAGGTTATTGAATTATGGAGGCATCTTTCCTGTGCTGTTCTTGTGATAGTGAATGGGTCTCATGAGATCCGATAATTTTAAAAACAGGAGTTTACCTGCACAAGCTCCCTTTTTGCCTGCCACCATCTACGTGAGACGTGACTTGCTCTTCCTTGCCTTCCTCCATGTTTGTGAGGCCTCCCCAGACATTTGGAACTGTGAGTCCAATTACATCTCTTTCTTTTGTAAATTGCCTGCCTTGGGTATGTCTTTATCAGCAGTGTGAAAACAGACTAATATACACTGTAATAGTGTGTTTTTTGGTAGAATGGAGGAATCCAGACATTTTTCAGTGGAGCCAACGTGATAGGATAATGGTGAAAATGAAAATGACAGGAACTGCAGAGAAGGTGCAACTGAAAACATGTAATTTGAGCAATAGAAACCCAGAGAAACCTAAGTCCATTTTGAAACTTGGCAATTTAAGACAGGCTGTCCTAGGTATAGTGAGGAGGTACTCGCACATGCTTTCTCCCCACCATAAATATTCACGCATGTCTGTGCACTTTGTCTTCATCAATTAATTTAATCATTCCTTCTCAGGAAGAACTGATGAAAAGTACTCCAATCAATACAGTTGATCACTGCCAAGGATTCCAGCCTTCTGGCGGCAAAGTTTATTTTCATTTAATTAACTAGTAGCTGATGTATATATTTTGTTATAGTTGCCCAGAAGTAGGAGTTTTAAATGTACTGATAGTATGATTAATTTTGGCTAAGGCATGCCTTCTATCTTATTTGGATATGCAATTATTGGATAACTCCTAAATTTTCTTTAACACTGAGATTTTGTAATCTTATAGTCTATTTAACAAATCCTCATTTTCTTTTGGTCATTGTTTTATGCTGAAAGTACTCAAGTGCTTAAATCTGTATCTCAAGCCTGTGTCTACTTCTTAGAAATAAACCAAGACAAAGTATTCTATTTGGACTGTTTGCCCCTGGATGAAATTAGGGAAAGATGACAGAGATAGATTTGTTTATATATTAAGTCTACAAGTGTATATTGGATCTATCAAGTTTTTCAGTTTCATTATGAAAGTGAAGAGTGCTTAAGGTGGTCAGCAGGCTCTGCAGTGAATTCAGGTTTCATCTTTCAGTTTACTGTGAGTCTAGTACAGAGTATATGCTCATTTGTTTTGCTAATATAAATAAAAGAGGCGGAGTTTTCAAGGTATATGAGATCACTGTCTCTCTTTTTTTTTTTCCATCTTTTTGCAGGGAAATTCCCATAGAACATTGCTTATCTACCATGATAATTTGAGTTCAGTATTCAGATTGACATTTATTGACACCTATAAATTCTATAGGAGACTTTTATTTATTTGGCTGCCTTTTCAATCTCATTCCACTGAGGGCAATGAAAAGTGGCTTTAGCCAGTAGGATGCTCTGGAGAACACAGAGAGCAGATCAGGCCTTATTTTTTTTATGGAGTTCCTTTCTACCCCTTGATTCTAAACTGATCTTTGTTCCAATTCATCTTTCTAGTGGAAAGAAGCACAGACATTTTCACACTTTTAAAATGTTTTCTTCTACAAATATGCTAAAATGGGCACTTTCTTTACAGAATTTTAAGTAGTTTAGCTCTAATTAGGGATATTTTATTCAGTGGGATGGAACTCAAAGAGTTGTTCTCACCTCTAAATTAGTGAAACCATGATGCTCCGAATAAGCAAGACTTTGTAATAAGTTCTTTCCTTGGAATACAATTACTCTCCTGTCTTGCCACAGAGCCATTTCTAAAATCAAATGGGAAGGGAAGGTATGGGGATATGTCTCAAAAATATAAAATCAGATTTTTAAAATTATATTCTCTGCACATTTTCAAGACAATCAGAAATCTTGGTTGGTCAGATTGCCACATGCAAATTTTCACAGTAATAGCCTATTGAGTTTCAAATGTAGCATTCACCATGGACACTTATAATTGCAGATGTTGTATTACATTATCAACTCCGTACATGAGGGGAATAGAAAGATAATGGAAAGTAGACTGTAAGTGAATATTGGATGTTAATAGGAATTCCCACTCAAATTATGTTTTATTCAATTGTTCAGCACCAAATTGTGATACTAAGAGGCTTGAAAGCGTACATGTGGGAAACGGGAGAAGTAGGACCAAGAGGATAACTCATCAACCAGGAGATCCTAAGAAAAAATTCAGACCCTTTCTGGTTAAATCTTATTATTTTTAATTCCTTAACATTCTGTGGGCAATTATATAACAAGTCTAATATTCTTTATTTCTCAGAAAGACTGATGATAAAGTAATTGCTTTTGTATCAGACAGTAAGCCTGGCTATTTTAGTGATATAGCTACTTGCTAGTTTGTTGTTCTAATTACCAGAGTTCCATGCCTCTAAATACCACCATTATATAATGCTAAAACAAAAGAAAATAACAACAACAACAACGAAAAAATTAGGAACAAAATGCAAATTGATTATGTTTATACTTCCAAAAAAAGATGTCACCTGGACTGGAAATGAAGCTTGAATCCCTTAAGAATCAGTCAAGAGTTAGGAGGGAAAAAATTGGAAAAACATTTTAAGAATTATTTTTTAAAGATGAGGGTCTTGCTATGTTGCCCAGGCTGGACTGGAACTCCTGGGCTCAAGTGGTCCTTTTGTCTCAGCCTCCTAAGTAATTGAGACATTCAGGTGCATACCACTACACCTGGATTATTTTGAAGATTTTGATTAATGACTAATCAATTATTATCCCCATCTGTCAAGGGTATCAATTGTTTTTTAAGACAGACACCTATGCAGGATCATGTCATTTGTTCATATTGGTAAAAGTTTAGAGCTAAACGAATTAAACTGATATAGAAAATTAAGTACCACGCACATATGTGTCTATTTGTATATGTATGTGTATATGTATGTAAGTATGTGTATATATAGAATTCCCTTTATTGCTGATATGGTTAGGTTTTGCATCCCCACCCAAATCTCATCTTGAATTGTAATCCCCATAGTCCCTGTTATCCTTATGTATCAAGGGAGAGACCAGGTGGGGGGAAATGAATCATGGGGGTGGTTTCCCCATGCTGTTCTCATGATAGTGAGAGAGTTCTCAGCAGATTTGAGGGTTTTATGAGGGGTTCCTCTCCCTTTGCTCAGCACTTCTCCTTTCTGACACCTTGTGAAAAAGGTGTCTTGCATCTTCTTCACCTTCCACCATGATTGTAAGGTTCCTGAGGTCTCCTAGCCATGCTAAACTGTGAGTCGATTAAACCTCATTCCTTTATAAATTAGCCAGTGTCAGGCAGTTCTTTATAGCAGTATGAAAACTAACTAATGCAACTACATTTTCTGTTGTTCTTATTACTCTCGATCAAAAATTCCCATTGGTATTTGCTTCATGGAATTGGTTTATCTTCACAGTCTTGAGAGCACTCAGATGACATCACCTCTGAAGAGAAGAATAATTACAATAAAGTGGTCTCAGGGCTGATCAAGAATTCCTTGAGCCTCTGAAAGTGTGGGTCTCTCCACACACAGATCCAATGGGGAACTTCCCATAACCACTTTACTTTTCTAAACAATGTATTTTGTATTGTAACAAGATGGTAAATAATAATAAGTATATTCTGGTAAATAAAATAATATAATATATAATAAAATACAAATTTAAAAGAGGAAAGAAGGCATATTCAACTTAGCAATATCTCTAAGACTTCCTTCTGCTATTCGTTTTCTTTTTAACTAAAGTCTTGTAAAAAACCATTCCCCTGTCTTTGTGTCTTTTGAGTCAGACATCCTGATTTAAAGAGGCTCTGCAGGTGCTTCAAGCTCTGGTGGCATATGGCCTTGAGCACTTTCTCTGGCTCCTTGAGGGCTGGAAACATAGTTTTCTCTAGACTTTTGGCAATTCCAGTGATGTCTGTTGCAAAGCCGCCACCTCCCATCCTGTCCCTGTTGGCACTGGATTTTGTTTAGTGCTGACTTTCATCTCAGGTAATATGACCTTACGTGCCTGTCTTTCCATCAGTCCTATCTTTTGATCATGCTATCATCAAAATGAAAACAGAGATGGAAAAATCCATGAGAAATAGCCTTTTATCTAAGTGAATCTGGTTTAAGCTCATACTTTTCTCCATGTGACCCAGTAACTTAGATACTACTCTTGTTCTACAACGATACCGTTTGACTCTGTGTATTGGGATATGATTTGGCTGTGTCCTCACCCAAATCTCATCTTGAATTGTAATAATCCCCATGTGTCAAGGGTGGGAGCAGGTGGAGAGAATTGAATCATTGGTACAGTTTCCCCCATACTGTTCTTGTGATAGTGAATAAGTCTCATGAGATCTGAAGTTTTTATAAATGGGAGGTTCCCTGCACAAGTTCTCTTGCATGCTGTTGTGTAAGAAGCCCCTTTGTTCCTTATTCGCCCTTGGCCATGATTGGCCATAATTGTGAGGAGGCCTCCCCAGCCATGTGGAACTGTGAGTCAATTAAACCTCTTTCCTTTATAAATTACCCAGTCTCAGATATGTCTTTATTAGCAGCATGAGAACAGGCTAATACAAATTGTAATCCCCGTAATCCCCATGTGTCAAGGGCGGGACCAGGTGGAAATAATTGGATCTTGGGGGCAGTTACCCCATGCTGTTTTCATGATAGTGAGTTCTCATGAGATCTGATGGTTTCATTAGCACCTGGCATTTCCCCTGCTTGCACCCCCTCCATCCTGCTGCCCTTGAAGAAGATGCCTGCCTCTGCTTTGCCTTCCCCCATGACTGTAAGTTTCCTGAGGTGTCCCAACAATGTGGAACTGTGAGTCAATTAAACTTCTGTCTTTTAGAAATTACCTGGTCTTGAGCAGTTCTTTATAGCAGCATGAGAATCGACTAATACATACACTCTTGTCTTTTTCTCCAAATCCTATTTCCACATGCTGTCAGGCATTGTATGCTAACAAGGGTTTCAATATCCTGTGTTGGATTTCTTCTTCCAAGAAACCACCCATAACCTTCCCCTCATCAGCCCATGATTAGAGTTAGGTGCCCTCCTTTTTGCTCCCATCACTCCATGTTCTAACAATTCACACAAAAAATTGCCTGTTTTATGGCCCATCATTGATAAAAGGCAGGACTACCCAAGTGCATCCTCAGCTGCTAGAAAAATTCCATTGTATAGAAAACACTCAATTGTACTCAATTTCACCGAAGCTTGGCCTGCTCAACATTTAGCAAGATGCCCTAGCTTTCTACTAAAAGGAAATTTGTCTTATCCTTTAAATAAACACCTTAAAATTGTGGCATATAAACAGCCACCTACACAAACAAATAAAACAGTTGTTTCTGAGTCACAAGGCAATGGTTTTTCTCTTCTTGAATGGACATGAATCCTCCACCAGTAGATGGGGGAGGAACTGCATCAACCTCCCTGTGGAGGCACTACAGTGAGGCTCTAGGGAAGGTAAAAGACCAGGCTAATACTCCCCTATCTTTCTGGGTACCCTGATTTTATGGTCTTTCATATAGACTAGATTTTTTTTACAGAGTCAGAATTCAAGAGAAGTTCACAAAGCAAATCAACAAAGAGGAGGGAACCAAGGAGTCAGCTTTTTATCAAGGAAAGGAAAATGCCATGAAACTGTCATGCCATTTGTTTTTGCAGCCAAAGGTGTAAGCTCTGGCATCTGTAAGAAACAGGAAGCATAGACGTATTGTTAAAGCTAGTAGATATTATCATTCCTGGCTGAGCAACTCTCAGTTCAGTCTTCACCAGTGCCTTCTCTAGTGGGATGAAAGCATAAATAAACGTGGTGGAAGACTGAGTTCTGGAGCTACCGCCCAAAGCTACTGAGTGTGGGAGCTTCTACTATGCTATTATTTGGAGACTAAAAGTTATTACTCCTCCCTCATTACGTCAGTGCTTGCAACTCAGTGGTTCCCTTTCAGATTTCATCTAGTATAAGACAAACTGATCACCTGCAGTCTCTCAGCATGGTTGGAATGGTGTGAAAATGCTGTACTCACTCTTTAAATGTTATTGTGGCAGCAATGGTAATTATAATTTTTTAGCACTCACTGTGTGCCAGACTTAGAATACATGCTTTTATATTTGTCAGTTAATCCTCATGACAGCCTTGTATTTTTGGCTAAGCATCTTTATCCATACATTTTACATATAATGAGCAAGTAGTTAAGTTCTGAACCCATCTCCATCTTACTCTAAAATTTGTGGTCTTCTTACTCATCCAATCTATTATAGGCTGGAAACATTTCCTCTTAAAAATTGGACATAATTCTAGAATGGTTCTGATGCTATGAAACCAGACCATTTTACAGCAGTTTTATTTCATCTCACATTGCCTTATGACGGCTTATCTGGGACATTGTTTAAATCACGGTCCCTTTGTAGACCTTTTGCTATACTGGAGGCATGAATTTCTTGATAAAGAAGCCAAACATAAAAACAAAAATACAAAAAATAAAAGTCACAAGGTCAACCAGAAAAGGTTTAGCCTCTGATTGTATCTGGAAGAATCACTTTTGTAGTCCTCTACAATTTGTAAGTGTATTAAATGCATGTTCCATTACATAACTTGGTGGTCCAGTTGACAGACGTGCATTATTAATCCATTCTAGAGATGAATAAAGTTAAGCTCATGGTTTACTGAATGTATTAAATTCATATTTTTCAGTAAATATGTATTAAATGTTTAATGTCAAAATCTGTGACCTAATGGACCTTTCATACTAGTAAGTAGAAATGGAAATTAAGAAGAAAACAAATAAGATTCAGATTGCAATGAGTTACTATAAAGAAAATGGAAAGAGGAGGGATGGGATTTTTGAGATCTGAAAGCTGAGAAGGCTCCTGCGGTGTGAATCTTGGGGAGTGGTGATGAGAGCAGAGGAAGGAATTATTTCCAAGGCCCTGAAACTGGACTAACACTAGCCAGTTTGAGAAGTAATGGTGTGATGGGAGAATGGGAGTAAAGAGGGCAGTGGTAGGAGTGTCTGTGAAGACAGTTAGGGAGGGCTTGATCCTAAAAACTTTCAGAGACCTATGATTTTATTCTACATTTAGTAGCAGACAAGGAGAAGACATTATGGAATCAATAGAATAAGAAAAACTATATTTTCCCTAATGATATCTTAATCACGTCTAGGTTAGTGGCCTAGATCCAATAGAAACCAAAGCTTTTAGTTCTGTCCCCGCAAATCTGCTTTGTCCACTAAGGACATTTAAGTGCAAAGCTTATTAGGCTCCAGCTGCCTCAGATTCTCTCCCATTTCTCAAATTTGCCAGGACCCTTCTCAACTCATGGCTTTTGTTTAAGCTTGAACAAAATGGCAGAAATGCAAATCTTCTCCTAGCAGTCTGGCCAACTCCTGTTCATGTATTAGGTCTCTGCTTGAATGGCAGTTGACATTAAGTAAAGGAGGTTACCATTGATGGTGAGAATAGGCAGCATCCCACCAGTTGAAAGATTTTAAGAGCAAAACTAAAGTTTCCCTAAGGAGGAAGAAATTTAACCTCAAGAATGAAACATGAGTTCCTACCCTAGAATTTCCAGCCTGACGGTCTTGCCCTATCAATTTTGGGCTTGCCAGCCTTCTCAAACCAAGTGAGCCAATTGTTTAAAATAAATATCAATCAAAATCTCTTTCTCTCTCTCTAGATACACACACACACACACACACACACACACACACACACACACACCTGTGTGTATATATAAATCTGTATCTTTATATTCATATATAGACATACATATATACATATGTATAGACACACAAAAAAATCATGCATCATGTAACGATGGAGATATGTTCAGAGAAATGGATTCTTAGGCAGTTTTGTCATTGTACAAATATAGAGTTTACAGCGCTCACACAAACCTAGGTGGTATGGCCTATTACACACCTAGGCTATATGTTATAGCCTATTGCCGCTAGGCTACAAACTTGTACAGCCTGTTACTGTACCAACCATTGTTAGCAACTGTACCACAATGATAAGAATTTATGTATCTAAACATATCTACTAGAAAAGGACCAATAAAAAATGTACAGGGAACTTAAATCAACAAACTAAAACCAAATAACTCCATTTAAAAAAGGGCAAAGGACGTTAACAGACACTTCTTAAAATGAGACATACATTGGCCAACAAACGTGAGAAAATGCTCAGCATCACTAACCATCAAGGAAATGCAGATCAAAACCACAATGAGATACTGTCCCATACCAGTCAGAATGGCTACTATCAAAAAGTAAAAACAAAAGAAAACACAAAACAGATACTGGCGAGGTTATGGAGAAAAGGGAGCACTGTTGGTTGGAATGTAAATTAGTCCAGCCACTGTGGAAAGCAGTCTGGAGATAGCGAAAATAACTTACAACAGTTGACTCAGCAGTACCATTACTGAGTATATACGCAAAAGAAAATAAATCATTCCATCAAAAAGACACATGCACTCATATGTTCATTGCCACACTATTCACAATAGCAAAGACATGTAATCAATCAGTGACAGATTGGATGAAGAAAATGTGGTATATATACACCATAAGATACTATATAGCCATAAAAACAATGAAATAATATCCTTTGCAGCAACATGGATGGAGTTGGAAAGCATTATCCTAAGCAAATTAATGTAGAAACAGAAACCAACTACCACATATTCTCACTTGTAAGTGGGGGCTAAACATTAAGCACACGTGGACATAAATATGAGAACAGTAGATACTATGGACTACTAGAGGGTAGAGGGAGGCAGAGTGGGTTAAAAAACTTCCCATCAGGGCCAGGCATGGTGGCTCACGCCTGTAATCTCAGCACTTTGGGAGGCTGAGGTGGGCAGATCATGAGGTCAGGAGTTTGAGATCAGTCTGACCAACATGGTGAAACCCCGTCTCTACCACAAATACAAAAATTAGCTGAGTGTGGTGGCACACACTTGTAATCCCAGCTACACGGTAGGCTGGGACAGGACAATTGCTTGAACCCAGGAGGCAGAGGTTGCAGTGAGCTGAGATCACACCACTACACTCTAGCCTGGGTGACAGAGCGA
This sequence comes from Macaca thibetana thibetana, assembly GCF_024542745.1. Lineage (NCBI taxonomy): Eukaryota > Metazoa > Chordata > Mammalia > Primates > Cercopithecidae > Macaca > Macaca thibetana. Next base: position 164,759,590 of record NC_065582.1, read on the forward strand.
GACTCTGTCTCCAAAAAACAAACAAACAAACAAAATGGCCGGGCGCGGTGGCTCACACCTGTATTCCCCACACTTTGGGAGGCCAAGGTGGGTGGATCACAAGGTCAGGAGATAGAGACCATTCTGGCTAACAAGGTGAAACCCCGTCTCTACTAAAAAAAAAAAAAAAAAAAAAAAAAAAAAAAAAAAAATTCAAAAAAATTAGCCAGGTGTGGTGGCAGACGCCTGTAGTCCCAGCTACTCGGGAGGCAGAGGCAGGAGAATGGTGTGAACCTGGGAGGCGGAGCTTGCGGTAAGCCAAGATCGCGCCACTGCACTCCAGCCTGGGTGACAGAGCAAGACTCTGTCTCAAATAAAAATAAACATAAAATAAAAACTTCCCCATTAGGTACTACACTCATTACCAGAGTGACAAGATCTATACCCCAAACCTCAGCATCATGCAATATTCCCATGTAACAAATCTGCATATGTACCCCTTGTATCTGAAATAAAAGTTGAAAATAAAAAACCACCACAATTCTAAAAAATAATACAGTATTATAATTTTGTGGGACCACCACTATTTATGTGGTCTGTTGTTGACCAGAAGGTTGTATGCAGTGCATGACTGTATGTATATGTATGTATATACATACCTCTTATTGGGTCTGTTTCTCTGAGAACTCTGACTGGCACAATCTCTGAGAAGAGTGACCCAAGTTGGTCTTATCACTATGTGTCCTTCAAACTTTACACAGGGTCTTAAATCGAATTGGCACATAATACACATTTTAAAAAATTAATGAATGATGGAAAGGAGCATATGACACAGCTGTTTGATGCAAATACAACGTTTTATTTGAGTTTAAATCAGATGCAGAGGTCCTGGGCATTTGAAGATCTTTCATGGCTTTAATCCATGCAAATGGATGAATTAAATGCCTTTGCTCTCACAAAGACCTTCCAGCCCCCAGTAATGGTAGGGCTGAGATAGAGCCAGCTTCTTTTGATGTCTCCTTTAATGCCTTTTTCTACATTACCTTATTTATATTTAATTTGGTTTACTTGCTCATGCTATGGAATTGTGTTGAACTTTCATATTAGAAAAGGAACATCTGCATATGGCGACAGGTGTCATTAGAAGGGCCTTTAAGGTTAACATATGACCAAAGCAAATTTATTAGGATATTAGTCTCACAGAAGTTAAAAGTCATCCAATATAAGAAAAAGTTAAGCTAAAAACTACATAATACTGGACCATGTCTTGTTTATCTGTCATGATAATTGATGCTGTTATTCTCAAGCTGCTCGCAGAAATGGAGGAAAAGTTATTTGAACAAAGATAAAAATTCCAAATTATGTAATAGGTTTTTGGCTTGACATTGTGAGAGTCATAGTTTTTGGACAATACTCTGAAAGGGAGAATTGCTCTAATGCAGTGATTCTGGGCTTTGTACATTGATGAATCCATGATTTCTTGGGCTGTCACTATCCACCTATGCTCTTGAAAATCTTTTCACCAAAGTAAGAATTAGTAAAATTTATGGTTTTGTTTTTACAACTGGTACGAGGAAAGAATTGATCAAAGAGCAATCTATCAGTCTTCTCGAGGTCTTGCTCTTGTTTTCCCTCTTGAATTAAAATGAAAACCATGGAGACTATTGATTCAAAATCTTCCAAATTCCATTTAATTTTCAACTCCATCTCAGAAACTATGATCACTTTTAGAGTTGTAATTGATTGCTTATTAGTTGTTTCAGAAAGGCTGCCTTATTTCTTGCTTCCCTCATTAGCTCTGCTTGAGCATCCAGGTAAATTGTGTTGGTTCTACTGTTTGTACCAGTCTAGCTTCAGCCTTGTTGGTCATAAACAAGTATTTATGAATTCCCGTGGTGTACCTAACATTGTGATATATACACTGCAAGGCATCAGAAGAGACAACACAATCTCTGCCTTCAAAAATTTGCAATCTAATTGAATAAGCATGTTCTCATTTAAAAAAATAAAATCACAAAATTGATAAATGATGGCAGAGTCTGGGTCCTAATATTTTCTTGAAGTTATATAGCCATAACATAGGCCACTGGACCCCTCTGGGCTTTGGTTGACCCAGATCATTTCTGGGGCTTCTTCTAGGGCAGTATGATATGTTCTCTTGGCAACTGTTATCGGGCCAATGTGGGAAGACCACTAAGCTAAAAAGACCTTGTTTCTTGGGAAAAGCTGACTAAGCATAATTACATAAATGTGAAATGCACACTTACTGTGTGTAAAGTACTATATGCATTATGGAGATGACATAAAAGTTCGTGTGGTACATACTATTCCTGTTCTTAAAGAGGTTGCAGGATAGTTCTGTAAGGAAGCATACTAAAGTTGGAGCTAGGATAAGAGCTCTGACCCCCAATCTGTGCTTGAATCTTTACTTTGCCAATAACTGACTGGGAGGAAATGGCATCATTAATTACCCTCTTAGAATAGTTTAAGAGAATTCTTCCTATCCTCTAGGTTTATTGAAATAATTAAATGATTTAATTTATTCAGTGGTAAATGTTTACTGAATGCCTGTTCTATGCCAAAGACTATAATAGATGCTTTATATATATTGGTGAATAAAATAGACAAAGATACCTACCCTCTTATGGCTAAGTTTCTAGTGGAGGGAAATTGGTTGAAGATAAACAATACATTTAATAAAGGAGTGAATTGTATCCTATGTGTTAAGCTGATGAATGATATGGGCAAAGGTGGGGAACGGTCAAGTCGCGCAGAATAAAATAATCGGGAATAGAGCCTGGGAGAGGGCTACACTTTTAAATATGGTAATCAGGGTGAGCTTCATAGAGAAAGTTCCAGTTAAGCAAAGATCTAAAGGAGGTGATGAATATTGCCTTCCTACATCTTGGAAAAACAATTTAGGGAGAGACAACATCCAATACAAAATGCTAAGGCAGGGGCAAGCTTGGCTTGTTGAAGGAAGAAAAGAAAGCCAGCATGTCTGGGACAGAGAAGGTAATGAGAAGAGTTTTAGGAAATGAAATCAGGAATGGGAGAAAAGAATCATATTGTGTAGGACTTCATTGGTAGTTGTAAGGATTTTGGTATTACTGAGGGTAATGGGAAGCATTTAAGGGTTTCCCTGAGGAGTGACTTAATCTGACTTAAATGTGAAGCAAAGTTCTAAAAGTAGGAAGAAGCAAGAGTGTGGACAATGGTGAAAGAGTGAGAAGGATTAGAAGTCAGTCATTCAGGAGAATATGACTTGATCTGGGATTATAACAATGGAGATGATAGGAAGGGGTTAGACTCTGGATTTATTTTAACTAAAAAATCAACAAGGTTTTCTGATTGTTTGTAAGAGGGATGTGAGAAAAGAGACAAGTCAAGGGTAATGCCATGGCTTTTATTCTTGGAAAAAAATTATAAAGCACTGAAAACATGTAAAAGCATTGAAAATATTTAGCACAGTGAACGGTGCATGGTATGCACTCAATTAAGAAATTAAGGTAACTGATGTTTACAAATAACTCACCAATCTGCCTTGTTCTTTTCATCATTGAGATATTAGTTTACATACCACTTACACTGAAAACCTTTTCCAACTCCCTCTGGGCAATATGCCTCTTCCATAGAATCCAGTAAGTCTTTCCAATTTCCCTTTCATATTGATTCTTATCTTACATTGCAATTTATGTAAAGCACCATCACAGTGAAAGAAGTGCTTGAAGGGAGATTCCTCATATTGGCTATAAGAGATCAGAAAAGACTTTTATGGGGGAGGCAACCATTAAGATGGGACTTGAAAGGATGGGTAGAATATGTGACAAAAGTTGGCAGAATATAAAGAGGGGTGCTGGATGCATTTCCACACTCCCTGGTCAGAGAAGTTTATGCAGGTGTTCACTTCACGTTTCAGGTTGTCAAGCAAGAAAATCACCATACTCCTAATTTGAGGTTTTTGTTTCATATCCTCTGATCCGGCACTGTTGTCAGACAGTACAGAGGTTTGCTGGCATGCTTCCATCCTGTGAATGCACACTTCGTGGCTGCTACCTGTGATAAGAATAAATTAATGATGACCCTGCTTGGAGGTGTCTGTGTGTGTGAGTGTGGCCCATAGGTCTGTTTCTATACCAATACCCAAGATAAGAATGCTTCACCGAATTAATATTTCTGTAAGCACGCACAGCTTATCTTTTCTGAGGGCAACTAAAGGATTAAGGAAATACACACCATGTACATATGTAACTGTATTTACAAAAAAAAAAAAACGTCATTAAGGAACAGATTCATTAAAAGCAAAGGTCTTCCACGATGGTTGAACTAATTTACCCTCCCACCAACAGTGTATAAATGTTCCCTTTTCTCTTCAACTTTGCCAGCATGTTATTTTTTGACTTTTTAGAAATAGCCATTCCTACTGGTGTGAGATAGTATCTCACTGTGGTTTTCATTTGCATTTCCCCAAGGATCAATATGTTGAGCTTTTATTTCATTTGATTGTTGATTGCATGTATGTCTTCTTTTGAAAAGTGTCTATTCATGTTCTTTGCCCACATTTTTATGGGTTTTTGTTTCTTGTGAAGTTGTCTTAATTCCTTATAGAGACTAGATATTAGACCTTTGTCAGATGCATAATTTGCAAAAATTTTCTCCCACTCGGTAGGTTGTTTGTTTATTCTGATGATAGTTTCTTTTGCTGTGCAGAGGCTCTTTAGTTTAATTAGATCTCATTTGTCAATTTTGGCTTTTGTCGCAATTGCTTTTGGTGTCTTTGTCACGAAATCTTTGCTCATGCCTGTGTCCTGAATGGTATTGCCTAGGTTGTCTTCCAGGACTTTTATAGTTGTGGGTTTTACATTAAAGTCTTTAATCTATCTTGAGTTAATTTTTGTTTATGCTGTGAAAATGGGGTCCAGTTTTAATCTTCTGCATATGGCTAACCAGTTATTCCAGCACCATTTATTGAAGAGGGAATCCTTTCCACATTGCTTATTTTTTGTCAGGTTTGTTGAAGATCAGGTAGCTGTAGGTGTGTGGTCTTATTTCTGGGTTCTCCATTCTGTTCCATTGGCCCATAGGTCTGTTTCTATACCAATACCATGCTGTTTTGGGTACTGTAGCCCTGTAGTATAGTTTGGTATTGGTTAGATTCTTCAAAGACATAAAGACAGAAATACTATTCAACCCAACAATCCTATTACTGGATATAAACCCACAAGAATATAAATCATTTTACTATAAAGACACATGCACATGTATATTCATTGCAGCACTATTTACAATAGTAAAGCAACCTAAATGTCCATCAATGACAAATTGGATAAGGAAATGTGGTATATACACACTATGGAATACTATGCAGCCTTAAAAAAGAATGCGATCATGTCCTTTGCGGGACATGGCTGGAGCTAGAGGCCATTATCCTAGGCAAACTAACACAGAAAATGAAAACCAAATACCACATGTTCTCACTCGTAAGTGGGAGCTAAATGATGAGAACATGTGAACACATAGAGGAGAACAACACATACAGGGGGTGGTTAAAGGGTGGAGGGTGGGAGGAGGGACGGGATCAGGAAAAATAACTAATGGGTACTAGGTGTAATACCTGAGCGATAAAATAATCTTTATAACAAACCCCCATGACACAATTTTACCTATGTAACAAACCTGCACATGTACCTCTGAACTCAAAGTTTCAAAAATAAGAGCACAAATCTTCATTACTTTATGATGAAATGTTATAGATGTTGTGCTATGAAGGCAAGAACATAAAATGCAAGGATATGCTTTTATTTACAAAGTATGCACAACCAAGCAAAATATAGCCTCTTTTGAAACTTATTTTATTGAATGATGTTTTTTCTTGCATAGAATGAATGCTTCAGAATTTTTATAAAATTCATTTATAAAATGTGAATTCGATAATTTCAGCAAAGGAGGATTTATTTTTCTGAGAGCTCATCTGCAGCAAGTAGAGACATTCTTCATCACAACAAATAAATTTAGCTATGTTCAAATTAAGGTTATTTTGTCTTAAAATTTTTATTCTATGTTCAATATGCATACATATCCCTGAAATGATTGAGGTTATTAAAAGCAAATTTTGGACATTGTTGTAAATATTTTTTATATATAAAAGGTTTTTTTTAAATAAAAAATGTAGGTTTAAGTTAAGTCCTTTAACTTGAGGTGTCCTATAGGGAGCTTCCCTACGAGTAAACAGAGAACAGTAACGTTTGGTTTCATGGTGGGTGACATTGTAAAAGATAGAGAAACAATTGGCACTGAAAGATTTTGACAGCAATTTCTAGTAATGGATCCAGACACAAGGATGCAATCCCACAGGCAAGTGTTCAATCCTAGGATGGAAATGTTTAACAGTTAGTCAGGAGTCTCATTTTTTAGGAAGCTAAGGTTCTAACCAATTTATCATAGCGAGGACAAAGGGATGCACATGAGTTCAGGGGAAATAATGGAGTTGGCCTGACGGAAAAGGTTATTTATCTCAGAAGTCAAGAACGGTGCTTTGAAGGAGTCCTGGTAGTCTTCAACTCAGGTCTGGACTTTTTCTGGGAATTGGGAAAAATGGATCTGTAGGTGTCCCCAACGATGATGGAGAAAAGGGAACTCAAGAGGAACCTGGGGCTTCAACAATTGTGTTTTAAGCTTCAAGAATATAAAGTCTATTACTCTCACAGGCTGATGATGAAAATGTCAATTAATAAAACCACTCTGGAAGGAATTTCACCAATCAATATGTATCAAAAGACAAAAAATGTACATTATTTTCACTTCAAATATTTAATTCTGGAAGTTTTAGTATGAGTAAATCTTGCAAGTACATGCAGATAAAATTTTGAAAGATACTACAGTTTATAAATGTAAATAATTATAGTAAAAAGGAATAAAGGAAACAATCAAAATATACTGTAGAATTTTGGTTAAGTAAATTATATTTATTTTTGCTTGAAAATATCTTAACTGACCTCTCTGATTCTCTGACTCACCAATCTGCCAAATTCTTTTCATCTTTCAGACATTAATTTAAACATCACTAATGCTGTAAACCTTTTTCAACTCCTTCTAAATAGGGCAATATTCCTTTTCCATGTACTCCCATAACTCTAATTGCTCTTCCATATCAATTCTTATCTTACTATATGCTAAATGCTAGATTTATTTTCCTAATAACATTCAAAAATAGGATGATATAAAAAACATTTTCAAACAAATACAAGTAGAATGACTTCATGAACAGGCTAGCACATAATAAATGTCAAAGAAAGTTTTTTGTACTTAAAGCGAAATGAACTAGATGGAAACTCAAATACAAAAAAACAAAAAAGAAACAAAAACCATCAAATATAGCAAATATGTGGATAAATAGACTGTCTTTTGTTTTTGCTTTTTTAAGACAAAGTCATGCTCTGTTGCCCAGACTGGAGTGCAGTGGCACGATCTCTGCTCACTGAAAGCTCCACCCCCCAGATTCATGTCATTCTCCTGACTCAGCCTCCTGAGTAGCTGGGACTACAGGCACCCACCACCATGCCCAGCTAATTTTTTGTATTTTTAGTAGAGATGGAGTTTCACTGTGTTCTCCAGGATGGTCTCGATCTCCTGACCTTGTGATTCGCCCACCTCAGCCTCCCAAAGTGCTGGGATTACAGGTGTGAGCCACCACGTCTGGCCTAGACTGTCTTTTTTTTTAAGAGCATCTTTATTATTTGAGGTACATGAATCACAACTGATTGTAGAGATTATAGTAAATGTAGATGTAAAATCTATGACAATCACCAAAAAAGAAAAGTGTGTAAAATGATGTATATTTTGTAAGGATCTTACATTACACATTAAATAGTATAACATTACTTTCAAAGCATCACTTTATTACAGATAGATAAATTAAGGATATTTATTATAATCCCTAGAGCAATAATAAACAGCTCCAACAACAAAAAATAAGAGACATGACTAAATAGTTAACAATAGAGATTTAAAAGATACTTTTAAACATATAGACCAGTGTCACTATAAAGCAGCTACACAAACAAGCCAACATAATAACCAGCTAACAGCACAATGACGGGATCAAATCCACACTCATCAATACTAACTTTGAATGCAAATGGGCCAAATGCCCCACATAAAAGGCACAGAGTAGAATGCTGGATTAAAAAAAGCAAGACCCAATGGTATGCTGTCTTCAAGAGACCCATCTCACACTTAATAACACCCGTAGGCTCATAATAAATGGATAAAGGAAAATCTATCTCTATCAAGAAAATTAGAAACAGAAAAAAGCAAGGGTTGCCCTACTAATTTCTGACAAAACAGACTTCAAACCAAAAAGACATCAAAAAAGACAAAGAAGGGCATTATATAATAGTAAATGCTTCATTAAGAAGACCTAATTATCCTGAATGCACCCAACACAGGAGCACCCAGTTTCATAAAGCAAATTCTTGAAGACCAACAAAAAGACATAAACTCTCACCTAATAATACTAGGAGACTTCAACATTCCACTGAAAGTATTAGATGGATTATTGCAACAGAAAATTAACAAAGATATTTAGGACCTAAACTCACGATTGAACCAAATGAACCTGATACACTTCCACCCCAAAACAACACAACATACATTCTTCTCATCACCACATGGCACATACTCTAAAACTGACCACAAAACTGAACATAAGATAATCCCCAGTAAATGCAAAAGAACTGAAATCTTATCAAATACACTCTTTGACAATAGTACAATAAAAAACAGAAATCAAGAGAAAAAATCACTCAAAACCATTCAATTATATAGAAATTAAACAAAATGCTCCTAAATGACTTTGGGGTAAATAATGGAATTAAGGCAGAGATCAATAAGTTCTTTGAAACTAATGAGAACAAACATGTAACACACCAGAATATCAGGGACACAGCTAAGGCAGTGTTAAGAGGGAAATTCATGGCACTACATCCCCACATCAAAAAGTTAGAAAGATCTCAAATTAATCATCTAGTATAACAACTGGGAGATTTAGAGAAGCAAGAAAAAATTATCCCTAAGCTAGCAGAAGAGAAGAAATAACCAAAATCAGAGCTGAACTGAAGGAAATCAAGATACAAAAAAGTCATTCAAAAGGTCAATGAATCCAGGAGTTTGTTTTTCGAAAAAATTATTAAGATAGATCACTAGCTAGACTAATGAAGTAGAAAAGAGAGACGAGCCAAATAAACATAATTAGAAATAAAGAAATGTTACCACTGACCCAGAAATAAAAACATAGAAATAAAAACAATCATCAGAAACTACCATGAATACCTCTATGCACACAAACTAGAAAACCTAGAAGAGATGGATAATTTCCTGGAACCATACATTTTCCCAAGACTAAACAAGGAATAAATTGATTCCCTGAGCAGACCAATAAATAGCTCTGAAATTGCATCAGTAATAAACAGCCTACCTAACCAAAAAAATCCTAGGACCTGATGGATTCAGAGCCAAATTCTACCAGATGTACAAAGAGGAGATGCTACTATTTCTACTGAAACTATTCCAAAAATTTGAGGAGGGACTCCTCCCCAACTCATTATATGAGGCCAGCATCATCTTGATACCAAAACCTGACAGAGACACAACAAAAAGAGAAAACTTCAGCCAATATCCTTGATGAACATCAATGCAAAAACCCTCAATAAAATACTGGCAAACCAAATTTAGCAGCACATCAAAATGCTAATCTGCCACAATCAAGTAGGCTTTATTACTGGGAGGCAATGTTGGTTCAACATACACAAGTGAATAAATGTGATTCATCACATAAACAGAACTAAAGACAAAAACCATATGATTATATTATAGACACAAAAAAAGGCTCTTGTAAAATTCAACTCTCCTTTATGTTAAAAACCTTCAATAAGCTATGTATTGAAGGAATATCACTCAAAATAATAAGTGCCATCAATGATAAAACCACAGCCAGCATTGTGCTGAATGGACAAAAGCTGGAAACACTCTCTTTGAAAACCAGAATGAGACAAGTATGCCCTCTCTCACCACTCCTATTGAACATAGTATTGGAAGTCCTAGCCAGAGCAATCAGGCAAAAGAAAGACATAAAGTGCATCCTAATGAAAAGAGAGGAAGTCAAACTATCTCTTTGCAGACAGCATGATTCTATACCTAGGAAACCACACAGTCTCAGTCTGCAAGCTCCTTCAGCTAATAAATAACTTCAGCAAAGCTTCAGGATACAAAATCAATGTACAAAAATTACTAGCATTCCTATAAAAATAAAAAACAACCAAGCCAAGAGCTGAATCAGAAAGGCAATCCCATTCACAATTGCCACAGAAGAAATAAAACACCAAGGAATACAACTAACAAGGAAAGTTGAAGATCTCTACAATGAGAATTATAAAACACTCCTCAAAGAAATAAGACAAGACACAAACACATAGAAAAATGTCCCATGGTCAAGGATAGGAAGAATCAATATCATGAAAATGCCATGCTGCCCAAAGCAATTTACAGGTTCAATACTATTCTTATCAAACTACCAATGACATTCTTCACAGAACTAGAAAACAAATTAAAATTCATATGGAACCAATAAAAGGAACCTGAATAGCCAGGGCAATCCTAAGCAAAAAGAATAAAGCTGGAGGCATCATGTTACATTACTTCAATCTATACCTCAGGGCTATGGTAACCAAAACAATGTAGTACTAATACAAAAACAGGCACATAGACCAATGGAACAGAATAGAGACTTCAGAAATAAGACCACACACCTACAGCCATCTGATCTTCAACAAAGCTGACAGGAAAAAAAGCCATAGGGAAAAGACTCCCTATTCAATAAATTGTGCTGGCTAGTCTTGTGCAGAAGACTGAAATTGGACGCCTTCCTTACACTGTATACACAAATCAAATCATAATGGATTAAAGACTTAAATCTAAAACCTCAAAATATAAAAACTCTGGAAGATAACCTAAAAGCAATATCATTCAGGACATAGACATGGGCAAAGATTTCATGATGAAGACATCAAAAGCAAAAGCAAAGGCAAAAAAAGCAAAAATTGACAAATGGGATCAAATTAAACTAAAGATCCTCTGCACAGCAAAGGAAACTATCAACAGAGTACACATACAACCTACAGAACAGGAGAAAGTTATTGCAGAATATGCATCTGAAAAAGATCTAATATCCAACATCTATAAGGAACTTAAACAAATTTACAAGAAAGAAACAAACAACCTCATTAAAAAGCAGTTAAAGGACTTAAACAGACACTTCAAAAGAAGACACCTATGCGGCCAACAATCATATGAAAAAAAGCTCAATATCACTGATCCTTAGAGAAATGCAAATCAAAACCACAATGAGATACCATCTCACACCAGTCAGAATGGCTGTTATTAAAAAGTCAAAAAATAACATGCTGGTGAAGTTGAGGAGGAAAGGGAACACTTATACAGTGTTGGCGGGAGTGTAAATTGGTTAAAAGATTGTGGAAATTCCTCAAAGTATGACAATTCCTCAAAGAGCTAAAAGCAGAACTACCATTTGACACAGCAATCCCATTAATGGGTATATACCCAGGTGAATAGAAATCATTCTACCATAAGGACAAATGCATGCCAACGTTCATTGCTGCACTATTCACAATAGCAAAGACATGGAATCAACCTAAATGCCCATAAATGACTGATTGGATAAAGAAAATGTGGTACATATATACCATGGAATACTATGCAGCCATAAAAAAGAACAAGATTATGTCTTTTGTAATAAGATGGCTGGTGCTGGAGGCTATTTTTCTTAGCAAAGTAACAAAGGAAAAGAAAACCAAATACAACATATTCTTACTTGTAAGTGGGAGCTAAATGATAAGAACTTATGAATGAAAGGAAAAAAAGACTCTGGGCTGTACTTGACAGTGGAGGGTGGGAAGAGGGAGAGGAGCAGAATTTATTTGTACAACAAAACCACATGTCACAAGTTTACTTATGTAACAAAACTTCATGTGTACCCCCAAACTTAAACTTTTAAAAAATACTATTTTATTCAAATGAAGACAGAAAAATAAATTAGCACAAAACATATGAAACAAACAAGAAACTAATAGCAAAATGGTAGCTTCAAACTCTATCATATAAATAATTACATTAGATGTAAATGGATTAAACACTGGCAGAAATTGACAATATGAAATAAAAGCAAAATCTAATTATATGATATTACAAGAGGTGCATTTTAAACATGACAGATTGGCTGAAAGTAAAAGGATAAAAAAAGTAACACCATGCAAACACTACTCATAAGATACTTGAAATAATTATATTAATATCAGACAAAGACTTCAGTACAGTGAATATAACCATAAATGTAGAGATATATTTAAAATTGATTAAAAGGTCAATTAATCAAGAAGATATGATTTTAAGTGTATGTATACAGCTAAAATGGAGCTTAAAATGGACATATTAACAATCGTAATTTAACTCTATATGATTTTAATACTATTTTTTGTAATTTGTATGATAAACAAAAAACATTGATAAGAATATAAAAAGACTGAACAATACCATCAAACATCTTAGCCTCATTTATGTATGCTGAACACTACTTCCAAAAACTGCCAAATGAAAATTATTTTCAAGTGTACATGGAACATTTATAAAGATAGGCCATGTGCTGGGCTATTAAAAATGTCTAAATTGCCAAGGATTATATTCTTTTATCAAAATAGAAGTAAATCAGAAATAAAGATGTCAAGGAAATCTTCAAATATATGGATATTAAACAACACACATCAAAGTAAATCATTTACCAAAGAGATATTTAGGTGTATTAGTGCTGCTAATAAAGACATACCCGAGACTGGGTAATTTATTAAATTTAATTGACTCACAGTTCAGCATGACTGGGGAGGTCGCAGGAAACTTACAGTCATGGTGGAAGGGAAAGCAAACATGTCCTTCTTCACGTTACAGTAGCAAGGAGAAGTATCAAGCAAAAGGGGGACAAGCCCCTTATAAAACCATCAGATCTTGTGAGAACTCACTCACTATCACAAGAACAGGATGAGGGTAACTGCCCCATGATTAAATTATCTCCTACCAGGACCCTCCTATGACATGTGGGGTTTATGGGAACTACAATTCAGGATGAGATTTGGGTGAGGACACAGCCAAAACATATCATTAGAAAATCAGAGATATTTAGGAAGTATTTCAAGTGAGTGGTAATGAAGACAACATATAAAAATTTGTCAATACAACAAATTACTGCTAAATGTTTAAATGCTTGTATAAGAAAAGGAGAAAGGTTTGAAATGAATGCACCTTAAGAAATTTTGTTAAATGAGTAAATTAAACCCAAAATAAACAGAAAGAAGAAACAACAAAGATAAGTAGAAATCAATGAAATAGAAAACAAGTAAAAGTAGAGATAAAAAAAATCAAAGCTAACTCTTGAAAATTTTAAAGAATTAATATAATTTTATCTGAGTTTGTCAAGGACTAAAAGAGTTGCACAATTATTAGTATCAATAATGATGTGCATCATTACGAATCCTGCAGACATTTAAATGATAAGGGACTATTATGAAAGATACTCTGACAATGAGTTTAATTATTTAAAGTAAAAGAACTGACTTTTATTTAATTTTAACTTTTAGGGGTACATAGTGGATGTGTATATTTATGGGGTAAATATAATGTTTTTATCCAAGCATACAATGCATGATAATCATATCAAGGTAGTTAGGATATCTGTTACCTCAAGCATTTATAATTTGGGGGGAGTTAGGAACATTCTAATTACATTCTTTTAGTTATTTTTTAAAATACAATAAATCATTGTTGATTTCTGTAGTCACCTTGTCGTGCTATCAAATAGTAGATGTTATTCATTCTGACTGACCATATTTTTGTACCCAATAGCTATCCCCACTTCTTCCTTGCACCCTCTAGCTACCTTTCCCAGCCTCTGGTAACCAACATTCTACTCTCTGTCTCCAGGAATTCAGTTGTTTTAATTTTTAGCCCCAACATATGAGTGAGAACCTGTAAAATTTGTTTTTGTGCTTGGATCATTTCACTTAACACAATGTCCTCCAGTTCCATTAATGTTGTTATAAATGACAGGATCTCCTTTTTATGACTGAATAATACTCCACTGTGTATATGTACCACACTTACCACACTTTTAAAATATTATTCATCTTTTGATGGATACTTGAGTCGATTCCAAATCTTGGTTATAGGGAATAATGCTGCAGTATACATGAGAGTGCAGCTATCTCTTCGATATACTGATTTTTTACTTTGGGGTACATACAGAGAAATGAGATTGCTGGATCATATGGTAGTTCTATTTTTAGATTTTTGTGAAACCTCTATACTGTTCTTCATAGTGGCTATACTAATTTACATTACCATCCACAGTATATAAGTGTTCCCCTTTCTCAGCATCCTCGCCAGCATTTGCTTGTCTTTTGGATAAAAGCCATTTTAACTGGAGCAAGATTAATTATGTTGAACATTTTTTATATACCTGTTGGCCATTTGTATGTCTTCTTTTGAGAAACGTCTATTCAGATCTTTTTCTCACTTTTAAATTGAATTTTTGTTTTCCTTTTGAGTTGTTTCTTGTCCTTATATATATTCTGACTATTAATCCTTTGTCAAATGGGTATTTTTCATATATTTTCTCCCATTATGTGGGTTGCCTCTTCACTTTCTTGACCATTTCCTTTGCCATGTTGAAGCTTTTTAACTTCGTGTGATCCCATTTATCCATTTTTGTTTTGGTTGCTCATGCTGTTGAGAGGTTATTCAAGAAATCTTTTTCCAGGCAAATGTCCTGGAGAGCTTCCCCAATTTTTTAAGTAGTTTCAGAGTTTCTGGTCTTAGATTTAACAGTTTAATCCATTTTGATTTGATTTGATTTTTGTATATGGTGAGAGATAGGAGTCTAGTTTTAATCTTCTGCATATAGATATTCAATTTTCCCTGTACCATTTTTTTGGAGAGACTGTCCTTTCTCCAATGTATGTTCTTGGCATCATTGTTGAAAATAAATTCACTGTAGATGTATGAATTTATTTATGGGTTATCTATTATATTCCATTGATCTATGTGTCTATTTTTATGCATATACCATGATATTTGGGTTACTATAGCTCTGTAGTACAATCTGAAGTCAGGTAATGTAATTTCTTCAGTTTTGTTCTTTTTGCTCAGGATGGCTTTGGCTATTTTAGTCTTTGATTTTATACAAATTTTGGTGTTTCTTTATTTTTATGAAGAATGTCATTGGTATTTTGATAGGGATTGCATTGAATCTGTAGAATGCTTTGAGTAGTATGATGATTTTAATAATATTGATTCTTCCAATCAATGAACATGCGTTATTTTCCATTTTTGTGTCCTCTTCAATTTTTTTCATCAATGTTTTATAATTTTCATTAAAGAGATCTTTCATTTCTTTGGTTAAGTTTATTTCTGGGTATTATATTTTATACTTGTAGCTATTGTAAATGGAATAACTTTCTTGATCTCATTTTCAGGTTGTTTAATGTTGGCATATATGAATGCTACTGATTTTATTTGCTTATTTTGTATCTTAAACTTTTACTGAATTTGTTTATCAGTTCTAACAATTTTTGGTAGTTTTTAGGTTTTTCTAAGATCATATTTACAAACAGTAATAATTTGACTTTTGTTTTGATTTTAATGCCCTTTTATTTATTTCTCTTTTGTAATTGCTCTAGCTAGGATTTCCTGTAGTATGTTGAATAACAGTAATGAAAGTAGGCATCCTTGTCTTATTTCAGTTGTTAGAGGAAGGGCATTCAATTTCTCTTCATTCACTATGATACTAGCTGTGATTCTGTTGTATATGGCTTTTATTGTGTTGAGGTAGCTTCCTTCTATACTCAGCTTTTGTGTGTGTGTGTGTGTGTGTGTGTGTGTGTGTGTGTGTGTGTGTGTTGTTTTTTTCTGTGTTTTGTTTTTATTTTTTGAGACTCTGTCGTCCAGGCTGGAGTGCAGTGGAGCAATCTCGGCTCACTGCAAGCTCTGCCTCCTGGATTCACGCCATTCTCCTGCCTCAGCCTCCCAGGTAGCTGGGACTACAGAAGCCCACCACCACACCCAACTGATTTTTTGTAGTTTTAGTAGAGATGGCATTTCACCGTGTTAGCCAGGATGGTCTCGATCTCCTGACCTTGTGATCCACCCGCCTCAGCCTCCCAAAGTGCTGGGATTACAGGCATGAGTCACTGCACCCAGCCTTTTGTGTTTTTTTTTTTTTTAAATCATGAAGAGATGTTGAATTTTTTCAAATGCTGTTTCAGCATTAACTGAAATGATCATATAATTTTGTCCTTCATCCTGTTGATATGATGTATCACATAGGTTATTTTGTATATGTTGAAACAAGGAACTAATTTGTTGAGAGACACACATCTACAAAACCGACACAAGGAAAAAAGAGAAAATTTAAATAGCCCTACAACTGTCAAAGAAATTGAGTTCATAATTTG
The DNA here is from genome assembly GCF_024542745.1 of Macaca thibetana thibetana. Classification (NCBI taxonomy): domain Eukaryota; kingdom Metazoa; phylum Chordata; class Mammalia; order Primates; family Cercopithecidae; genus Macaca; species Macaca thibetana. The sequence goes on from NC_065582.1 coordinate 164,776,140, forward strand.
TAAAGTTTGCAGAAAGAAACTATCACATTTAGATAACTATACTGGGGAATTTAAACATATAAGGAGGAAATAATGTCATTTTTCCACAAACACTTCCAGAAAATAATAAAACTGACAAGACATTACCAGAATGTCTATGATCATATGTTACCAACATCTACCATAAACACAGATGAACAGAATATTAGTAAATGAAATCAGTAATGTGTAAAAATCATAATAAAACATGACCAAGTAGAGTTTATTCCAAGAATGTAAGATAGTGTCAACATCCAAAAATCAATTAGTCAAACTGTTGCTATTTGCTGATAATATAATTGCATACCTAGAAAACCCTAAAGACTCCTGCAAAAAGCTCATGGAAGTGATAAATACATTCAGCAAAGTTTCAGGATACAATATTAATGTACACAAATTAGCAGACTGCTATACACCAATAGTGACAAAGCTGAGAATCAAACCAGGAACTCAACCCTTTTTACAGTAGCTACAAAATAATACAATACAATACAATACAATACAATACAATACAATACAATACTACAATAATACAATATTTAGGAATATACCTAACCAACAAGGCAAAAGAACTCTACAAGGAAAACTACAAAGAAATCACAGATGATACAAACAAATGGAAACACATCCCATGCTAATGGATGAGTAGAATCAATATTGTGAAAATGATCTTACTGTCAAAAGCAATATACACATTCAGTACAATTTCCATCAAAATACCACCACCATTCTTCACAGAATTATAAAAAACAATCCTAAAATTTATATGGAACCAAAAAAGAGTTCACATAGCCAAAGCAGGACTACACAAAAAGAACAAATCTGGAGGTATGACATTACCTGACTTCAAACTATACTATAAGGCTATAGTCACCAGAACAGCATGGTACTGTTACAAAAATAGGCACATAGACCAATGGAACAGAATAGAGAACTCAATAATATAGTCAATTACTTACAGCCAGCTGATTTTCAACAAAGCAAACAATAACATATAGTGGAGAAAGGACACCCTATTCAAATGGTACTTAAGTAATTGGCAAGCCACATGTAGAAGAATGAAACTAGATCCTCATCTCTCACCTTATACAAAAATCAACTCAAGATGTATCAAGGACATAAATCTAAGACCTGAAACCATAAAAATTCTAGAAGATAACATTAGAAAAGCCTTTCTAAACATTGGCTTAGGCAAAGACTTCATGACCAAGAACTCAAAAGCAAATGCAACAAAAACAAAGATCAATAGATGGGGCTTAATTAAACTAAGAAGCTTCTGCACAGCAAAAGAAACAATCAGCAAAGTAAACAGACAACCCACAGAGTGAGAGAAAATCTTTGCAATCTATATATCTGACAAAGGACTAATATCCTAAATCTACAAGAAACTCAAACAAATCAGCAAGCAAAAACAATCTCATCAAAAAGTAGGCAAAGGACATGAAGACAGTTCTCAAATAAAATAAATAAATGGCCAAGTAACATCCAGAAAAATGCTCAACATCACTAATTATCAGGGGAATGCAAATAAAAACCACAATGTGATACCACCTTACTCCTATAAGTATGACCATAATCAAAAAATGAAAAAATAATAGATGTTGGTGGGGGTGTGGTGAAAAGGGAATACTTTTACATTGTTGTTAGGAATGTAAACTAGTACAACCATTATAGAAAACAGTGTGGAGATACCTTAAAGAAATAAAAGTAGAACTACCATTTGATCCAGCAATCCCACTACTGGGTACCTACCCAGAGGAAAAGAAGTCATTATACAAAAAAGATACTTGCACACGCATGTTTATAACAGCACAGTTCACAACTGCAAAAATATGGAACCAGCCCAAATGTCCATCAATCAATCAATGAATAACAAAATTGTGTGTGTGTGTGTGTGTGTGTGTATATACACATATATATGTGTGTGTGTGTGTGTATGAAGCATGGTACTGGTATAAAAATAGGCACATAGACCAGTGTGCCTATATATACCATGGAATACTACTCAACCATAAAAAGGAAGAAAGTAATGGCATTTTCAGCTGCCTGGATGGAATTGGAGATCATTATTCTAAGTGAAATAACTCAGGAATGGAAAACCAAACATCCTATGTTCTCACTCATAAGTGAGATCTAAGCTGTGAATATGCAAAGGCATAAGAATGATAGAATGGACTTTGGTGGCTCGGGGAAAATGGTGTGAGGGGTGTGAGGGATAAAAGACTACAAATTGGGTACAGTGTATACTGCTTGGGTGATGGGTGCACTAAAATCTCAGAAATCACCACTAAAGAACTTATTCATGTAACTAAACACCACCTGTTCCCCAAAGTAAAAAATTAAAAAAAAAAAAAACTTATTTATGTAACTAAACACTACCTGTTCCCCTATAGGAAAATTTCTTTAAAAAATTAATTAGTATAGTATACCAAACTAACAGAAAAAAGGAGAAAAATCTGATGATCATATTGATAGATGCAAGAATATTTGACAAAGTTTGAAGCATGCATTCATGATAGCAATCAGTCAGCAAACTAGAAATAAGGCATTTGCTCGATCTGATAAATGACCTCTTCACTAAACTTTTAGCCAACATAATTCTTAATGGTCAAACTTTTAACCCCTTTCTCATATGTTCTAGAAGTAGGCAAACACATGTAATTTCACCAGTTCTATTCAAAATTGTACTTCAAATCCTAGCCAGTGAAGGGCAAGAAAATTGCCTCAAATGTGTATGAATTAGGAAGGGAAAAGTAATATACTGTCTTCATTCTCAGCTGATATAATTTTCTATGTAGAAATTCTATGTAGGAATTTATAAATAAGCCATAAAAATGAGTAAATTTTAGCAAATCACAAGATTTAAAAATATGCTGTATTTCTATTTATTACTAGTGAATAATTGGAAAGTAAAATTTAAAGTAATACAATTATGAAAACAAAATACTTACAAATAAATATAGTGACAGATATGCAAGACTTCTAAACTGAAAACTACATGACAACCATGAGCAAATATATTATAAAAATGGACTGGAGGACTCCATAGTGTTAAGATGTCATTATCCCCAGAATGTTCTATAAATTCAACCTCAATCAAAATCTTAGCAAGCTTTTTGGTAGAAATTGACAAGGTAATTTTAAGAATTATATGGGAGTGCAAAAAACCTAAAATAACTGAGACAATTTTGGAAAAAAAGCAACATTTTATGACTTACATTGTCCAGTTTCCAGAATTACTATGAAACTATAGTAATCTAAAAAGTGTAGTGCTGGCATATGTGTAAAGAAAAAGACCAGTGAAAAACTACAAAGACTGGAAATAGACCTTCCCAAACAGAGTGACTTGATTTACTACAGTGATGCCAAAGCAATTCAGTGGGCAAAGAAACACTGTTCACCAAATGTGGCTGGAACAACTGGATAGCCACACGGGAGAAAACAGACATTGACGCCCACCTCACATTTTACACAAAAATAAATTCAATTTGAATCATATACATAAGCATAAAAGCTAGAACCATTAAGCTTCTAGGAAAAGTCAGGAGAATATACTTGTGACCTTGGTGTAGACAAAGCATTTTGACAGGTTACAGAAAATAGTATAAAAGGAAAAAAAATAGATAAACTAAACTTCACTAAAATTAATAACTTCAGTTCATCAAAACACATCATTAAGAAAATAAATAAAAACCCTATTGGCTGAGAGAATATATCTGCAGTACCTCTATCTGACAAAGGACTTATATTCGGAATATAAAGGACTCCTACAAACAGCCCAACTTTAAAATACATAAAACACTTAAATTGTTCTCAAAGGAAAATATACAAATGGCCAATAAGCACATGAAAATGTGGTCAATATTGTAGTAATCAGGTGTATTAGTTCTCACACTGCAAATAAAGACATATCCAAGACTGGGTAAGTTATAAAAGAAAGAGGTTTAATTGACTCACAGTTTCATATGGCTGGGGAGGCCTCATAATCATGGCAGAAGGTGCTGGAGGAGCAAAGTCATGTCTTACATGGCAGCAGGCAAAAAGAGCTTGTGCAGGGCAATTCCTCTTTATAAAACCATCAGATCTCATGGGACTTATTCACTATCACAAGAACAGCATGGGAAAGACCTATCACCATGATTCAATTACCTACAACCAGGTGCCTTCCACAACACATGGGAATTATGGGAGCTACAATTCAAGATGAGATTTGGGTAGGGACACAGGCAAATCATATCATCAGGAAAATTAAAATTAAAACTGCAATGATATACCTCTGTACTTCATCTGGAAGTATTACATTAAAAACACTGAGGAACCTTAATGTTTTTAAGGATATGAAGGAACTGGAACTCTCAAACATTGTTGGTGGAACAATAGTAGTACAACCATCTTGAAAATAGTTTGAAAGTTTCTTCTAAGCTTAAATACCCACCTAATCTATGTTCCATCAGTTTTACTACTAGATATCTAGCTGAGAGAAATGAAAACTTATATCAATAAAAAGGCTTGTACCAAAATGTTTATAGCAGCTTTAAAATAACCAAGAAATGAAAACAATGTGGTGTCCATCAAAAGGAGAATGAATCAGACAACTGTGGCATATTCATACAACTCAGCAAGAAAACTGAATAACCTACTGATACAATAACTTAACTGAATCTCAAAATACGCTAAATGATAGAAGACAGACACAAAGGTGTACTTACTGTATAACTTTACTTATGAGGCATTTTAGAATAGGCAAAACTGATCTGTTGTCGTAGAAGTAAGATGTGGGGTACCCTCTGGAGGAAGATAATTTTCTTTGAAGTGGCATGAGAGGATTTGTTTGGGTAATGAAGTTATTTTTAAACCTGAATAGAGTTGTGGGTTACACAGTTTAGTCATTTGTCAAAACTCATGGAACCACTCAGCCAAGGCCTGTGCATTTTGCTGTATGAAAATTATATCTCAACTTTTTAAAAAAAGAAATTATAATATAGCATTTATGAATTAAAATAATACCGTTATATAAAAAATATTTTATTGGATTGGTCAAGATTCATGATTACAAACAACAGAAAGACTCTTGCTAGGGTATTATTTAAGGATATTTAGTAATGTGTGAAATATTCAGAAAGCTCAGGGAATTAGGCTTGCATACTCCCAAGTCAGGAACAAAGCAAAAGGAGTATCACCCAACCACACCATGAGACAGTTCTAGGAGAAGTTCTATCTCTGCTGCCATCTGCTACTAGGCACTTAGTATGCCAGGATAGAACCTGCATCAATGCTACTTCAGAGAACCAGATGTCTTTACTACTGTAGTTGCGAGAAGATATCATTTCCTTATGTGAGGCTGCCATCTCATGTTGCTCACTTTGCTCTTCAAGGTTTGTAGAGTAGAATCATGTGACTGGAACATGTGGAACCCTCACTGTAAAAGAACTGGGAAATATATGTTCTGGTTTCCAAAGAATAGGTAGTGATATGGTTTGGCTATGTGTCTTCACCCAGATCTCCTGTTGAATTGTAATTCCCAATATTGGAGGTGGGGTCTGGTGGGATATGACTGAACCATGAGGGTGGTTTCTAATGGTTTAGCACTATCCCTCTAGTGCTGTCTCTTGATAGAGTTCTAACGAAACCTGGTTGTTTGACCAATGTATTGTGCCTCCCCCTTTGCTCTGTCTTCCTCCTGCTCCTTCCATGCAGACGTACTTACTTCCCCTTTGCCTTCCTCCATGATTGTAAGTTTCCTGATGCCTCCCCAGAAGCAGAAGCCTGTACAGCCTGCAGAACCATGAGCGGATTAAACCTTTTTTCTCTATAAATTACTTAGTCTCAGTAAGTAATACATAGAAGTGTGAGAATGAACTAATACAGGCGATAAGGTACAATATGGTACAATCCTAAATGGAGATAGGAGTGAGTGGTGAGCTAATCTAATTTATCTACCATAGTTCAACCTTTTCAGTACGTTGACTAGATATATTCTTTTCCATGTGCACAGTTTCGAACAACAAGTGTAGTACAATGTACTCCACTAAACAGATTGAAAAATCCTTTACAGAAATAAAATTGTACTCACTGTATGTTGTCCAAAGGTAAGATGCAATGTCTTGTCAGTTATGACATTCAACGCTGGCTGGTGTTCTTTCTTACCTTAACTGAATCAAAGTCCTGCATTAGCATTTGATAACTTATAGACTAAGTAATAAAATTAACCACCACCAGTATACTCCAAAAATAGAGCACCAAGAAGAAATTCAGTACTGCAATTGGTTATGAGGACGTTGGTGATTATAATGCCCTTCCTCGACCATGCATTTCATGTTTTATTTTCCTTTACAAACACCTTGGCTGGTTGGGTTTTTTTCACCTGGTGGAATGAATGAACCTTGAGGCTCTAAGGTATTAGAACCTTTGATGGACTCTCTATATGGTATTGCTTTATTGTACATTAACATTTTACACTGGACTTGGGAGCACTAAAAGATACTTAATATTATCCCTAATAGTCTAGAATATTCTTCCTAACTCTCATTATATAGGATCAATTTTTCACTCATAATTATGGTGAATAACTCTGTCCATCTAAAAACATAAGGATCTCAAAATGGCCATTGACAGTCCCAAATTTAATGTAATGAAATAATTACTCTCTTGGGTACTCAAACCTACAAATGAACAGAGCCTAGTTTCCTAGAGATCATATATATGCACACCCTTTTTATTTTTTTGTAAGTAGGCCAAACTAAAATATATGTAACAGTGTAAGATGCCATGCCTATTTTCACCTCTTAGTTCCATGAGAGACACGCTGCCATGTATTGGCTGCTAGTCCATTGCATCATTCTTCTTTTTTTATATATATACTTTAAGTTCTAGGGTACATGTGCACAATGTGCAGGTTTGTTACATATGTATACATGTGCCATGTTGGTGTGCTGCACCCAGTAACTCGCCATTTACATTAGGTGTATCTCCTAATGCTATCCCTCTCCCCTCTCCTGACCCCAGGACAGACCCCAGTGTGTGATGTTCCCCGTCATATGTCCAAGTGTTCCCATTGTCCAATTCCCACCTATGAGTGAGAACCTACGGTGTTTGGTTTTCTGTCCTTGCAACAGTTTGCTCAGAATGATGGTTTCCAGTTTCATCCATGTACCTACAAAGGACATGAACTCATCCTTTTTATGGCTGCATAGTATTCCATGGTATATATGTGCCACATTTTCTTAATCCAGTCTATCATTGATGGATATTTGGGTTGGTTCCAAGTCTTTACTATCATGAATAGTGCTGCAATAAACATATGTGTGCATGTGTCTTTATAGCAGCGTGATTTATAATCCTTTGGGTATATACCCTGTAATGGAATGTCTGGGTCAAATGGTATTTCTAGTTCTAGATCCTTGAGGAATCACCACACTGTCTTCCACAATGGTTGAACTAGTTTACAGTCTATTTCTCCACATCCTCTCCAGCACCTGTAGTTTCCTGACTTTTTAATGATCACCCTTCTAACTGGTGTGAGATGGTATCTCATTGTGGTTTTGATTTGCATTTCACTGATGGCCAGTGATGATGAGCATTTTTTCATGTGTCTGTTGGCTGTATAAATGTCTTCTTTTGAGAAGTGTCTGTTCATATACTTCATCCACTTTTTGATGGGGTTGTTTGATTTTTTCTTGTAAATGTGTTTAAGTTCTTTGTAGATTCTGGATATTATCCCTTTGTCAGATGGATAGATTGCAAATATTTTCTCCCATTCTGTAGGTTGCCTGTTGACTCTGATGGTAGTTGCTTTTGCAGTGCAGAAGCTCTTTTGCTTAATTAGATCCCGTTTCTCAATTTTGGCTTTTGTTGCCCTTGCTTTTGGTGTCTTAGACATGAAGTCCTAGCCCATGCCTATGTCCTGAATGGTATTGCCTAGGTTTTCTTCTAGGGTTTTTATGGCTTTAGGTCTGACATTTAAGTCTTTAATCCATCTTGAATTAATCTTTGTATAAGGTGCAAGGAAAGGATCCAGTTTCAGCTTTCTACATACGACTAGCCAGTTTTCCCAGTACCATTTATTAAATAGGGAATCCTTTCCCCATTTCTCGTTTTTGTCAGGTTTGTCCAAGATCAGATGGTTGTAGATGTGCAATATTATTTCTGAGGACTCTGCTCTGTTCCATTGGTCTATATCTCTGTTTTGATACCAGTTCCATGCTGTTTTGGTTACTATAGCCTTGTAGTATAGTTTGAAGTCAGGTAGCATGATGCCTCCAGCTTTGTTCTTTTGGCTTAGGATTGACTTGGCAATGAGGGCTCTTTTTTGGTTCCATCTGAACTTTAACGTAGTTTTTTCCAATTCTGTGAAGAAAATCACTGGTAGTTTGGTGGGAATGGCATTGAATCTATGAATTCCCTTGGACAGTATGGCCATTTTCATGATATTGATTCTTCCTATCCATGAGCATGGAATATGCTTCCATTTGTTTGTGTCCTCTTTTATTTCATTGAGCAGTGGTTTGTAATTCTCCTTGAAGAGGTCCTTCATATCCCTTGTAAGTTGGATCCCTCGGTATTTTATTCTCTTTGTAGCAATTGTGAATGGGAGTTCACTCATGATTTGGCTCTCTGTTTGTCTGTTATTGGTGTATAGGAATGCTTATGATTTTTGCACATTAATTTTGTATCCTGAGACTTTGCCGAAGTTGCTTATCAGCTTAAGGACATTTTGGGCTGAGATGATGGGGGTTTTCTAAATATACAATCATGTCATCTGCCAACAGGGACAATTTGACTTCCTCTTTTCCTAATTGACTATCCTTTATTTCTTTCTCCTGCCTGATTGCCCTGGCCAGAACTTCCAACGTTATGTTAAATAGGAGTGGTGAGGGAGGGCATCCCTGTCTTGTGCCAGTTTTCAAAGAGAATACTTCCAGGTTTTGCCTATTCAGTATGATATTGGCTGTGGTTTTGTCATAAATAGCTCTTATTATTTTGAGATACATCCCATCAATACCTAATTTATTGAGAGTTTTTAGCATGAAGCGCTGTTGAATTTTGTCGAAGGCCTTTGCTGCATCTGTTGAGAAAATCATGTGGCTTTTGTCTTTGGTTCTGTTTATATGATAGATTACATTTATTGATTTGCATATGTTGAAACAGCCTTGCATCCCAGGGATGAAGTCAACTTGATCATGGTGGATAAGCTTTTTGATGTGCTGCTGGATTCGGTTTGCCAGTATTTTATTGAGGATTTTTGCATCAATGTTCACCAGGGATATTGGTCTAAAATTCTTTTTTTGTTGTTTCTCTGCCAGGCTTTGGTATCAGGATGATACTGGCCTCATAAAATGTGTTAGGGAGGATTCCCCCTTTTTCTGTTGATTGGAATAGTTTCAAAAAGAATGGTACCAACTGTTCTTTGTACCTCTGGTAGAATTCGGCTGTGAATCCATCTGGTCCTGGACTTTTTTTGGTTGGTAGGCTATTAAATATTGCCTCAATTTCAGAGCCTGTTATTGATCTATTCAGGGATTCAACTTCTTCCTGGTTTAATCTTGGGGCAGTGTATGTGTCCAGGAATTTATCCATTTCTTCTAGATTTTCTAGTTTATTTGCATAGAAGTGTTTATAGTATTCTCTGATGGTAGTTTCTGTCTCTGTGGGATTGGTGTTGATATCCCCTTTATCATTTTTTATTGCATCTATTTGATTCTTCTCTCTTTTTTTTATTAGTCTTGCTAGCGGTCTATCAATTTAGTTGATCTTTTCAAAAAACCAGTCCTGGATTCATTGATTTTTTGAAGCATTTTTTTGTGTCTCTATCTCCTTAAGTTCTGCTCTGATCTTAGTTATTTCTTGCCTTCTGCTAGCTTTTGAACATGTTTGCTCTTGCTTCTCTAGTTCTTTTAATTGTGATGTTAGTGTGTCTATTTTAGATCTTTCCTGCTATCTTTGTGACTTTATGTGTATTTCCTGAATTAAAATGTTGGCCTGCCTTGCGAGGTAGGGAAGTTCTCTTGGGTAATATCCCGAAGAGTGTTTTCCAACTTGGTTCCATTCTCCCCGTCACTTTCAGATACACCAATCAGACGTAGATTTGGTCTTTGCACATAGTCCCATATTTGTTGGAGGCTTTGTTCATTTCTTTTTACTCCTTTTTCTCTAAACTTCTCTTCTCACTTCATTTCATTCATCTGATCTTCAATCACTGATACCCTGTCTTCCAGTTGATCAAATTGGCTACTGAAGCTTGTGCATGTGTCATGTAGTTCTCATGCCATGATTTTCAGCTCCATCAGGTCATTTAAGGTCTTCTCTACGCTGGTTATTCTAGTTAGCCATTTGTCTAATCTTTTTTCAAGATTTTTAGCTTCTTTGTGATGGGTTCGAACATCCTCCTTTAGCTCAGATAAGTTTGTTATTACTGATCGTCTGAAGCCTTCTTCTCTCAACTTGTCAAAGTCATTCTCTGTCCAGCTTTCTTCCCTTGCTGGTGAGGAGCTGTATTTCTTTGGAGGAGAGGAGGCACTCTGATTTTTAGAATTTTCAGTTTTTCTACTCTGGTTTCTCCCTGTCTTTGTAGTTTTATCTACCTTTGGTCTTTGATGATGGTGATGTACAGATGGTGTTTTGGTGTGAATGCCCTTTCTGTTTGTTAGTTTTCCTTCTAACAGTCAGGACCCTCAGCTGCAGGTCTGTTGGAGTTTGCTGGAGGTCCACTCCAGACCCTGTTTGCCTGGGTATCACCAGCAGAGGCTGCAGAACAGCAAGTATTGGAGAACAGCAAATGTTGTTGCCTGATCCTTCCTCTGGAAGCTTCATCTCAGAGGGGCACCTGGCTGTATGAGGTGTCAGTTGGCTCCTACTGGGAGGTTTCTCCCAGTTAGGCTACTTGGGGCTCAGGGACCCACTTGAGGAGGCATTCTGTTCATTATCAGATCTCAAACTCCATGATGGGAGAACCACTACTTTCTTCAAAGCTGTCAGACAGGGATGTTTAAGTCTGCAGAATTTTGTCTGCCTTTTGTTCAGCTATGCCCTGCCCCAGAGGTGGAGTCTACAGAGGCAGTCAGGCCTCCTTGAGCTGGGATGGGCTCCACCCAGTTCGAGCTTCCCAGCTGCTTTGTTTACTTACTCAAGACTCAGCAATGGCGGACACCCCTCCCCCAGCCTTGCTGCCACCTTGCAGTTGGATCTCAGACTGCTGTGCTAGCAGTGAGCAAGGCTCCACGGGCATGGGACCCTCCGAGCCAGGCATGGGATATAATCTCCTGGTGTGCCATTTGCTAAGACTATTGGAAAAGCACAGTATTAGAGTGGGAGTGACCCGATTTTACAGGTGCCATCTGTCACGGCTTCCCTTGGCTAGGAAAGGGAATTTCCCGACTCCTTGTGCTTCCCAGATGAGGTGATGCCTTGCCCTGCTTTGGCTCACGGTCCGTGGGCTGCACCCACTGTCCTGCACCCACTTTCCGACAAGCTCCAGTGAGATGAACCCGGTACCTCACTTGGAAATGCAGAAATCACCTGTTTTCTGCGTCACTCACACTAGGCACTGTAGACTGGAGCTGTTCCTGTCTGGCCATCTTGGAACCTCTCCCTCCACTGCATCATTCTTTAAGATTTGTTTCTCCTCAGTAAACCCAAGGATGTTGCTAACAAAACATGACCAAGAAAAAGGCACTTTGCATTTCCTGTGCTCTTGCTCTGCTACCAATTGGCAGGTTCATCACCTTAGGGTGGGATATCATGTCAGGCTTAGAAATGGTCATTGTTGATGCAAGTGAGAATGAGCTCTTCATGGTCAGTCAGATGTGGTGAGAAGTTCACATTCTACATGTGAACATTGCCCATACTTCCACCTTGGTCACTTTGTTCATGAATACTTCTAGCAATCACTGCTATGGCTTTGGAAAGAGGTTATATGAATCCACAGAAGATAGATAACATTTTTTAAACCTTACATGTAGGGACTTCCTCCACTCTCCTCCCCGACAGTGGGAGCCCTGTGGTAAACATGGATAAGGTCATGCATATTCTTATGCTCTGAACTCATTTCTAGTGGTTCATCCATGTATTTCTTTTCCAAATCTTATCAAATTTCAAATCTTTTTTTTTTTTTTTCTAAGACTGTGTTAACAGCCAATTCATGTAGCCCTCACTCATGAATTGTAGAGACTCATCTCAGGCCTTCACTCCTTGATGAACAGGGAAGGTGAGATAGACTGCTTGTAGTTTGGTAAACTAGGAGCATTTCCTACTTAATTGTCCTTCAGGGCCTCAATTGAATATCACAGCATTATACTTTCAGCTCACCATATTATGAAGAACCTTCTGCAAGTCAGCTTTTTCCTTGGTCAGTCAGTCTATAATTAGTATTTGTTCATGAGAGCATAGATGCAGTTTAAGGAAGACATGATAGTACCTTAGGGCTAGGCATATTGGGAGTGAGAGCCATTTTTGCAAATTATTAATATTTGTACCTCCAAGGATCTGCTCATACTACATCTTGTATATTCAGCTTCCAGTTGACCATAAAATACTTCCAGGCACACCTGATTGTATGCTTTCTTTCATCAAACAAAAATAATTTATGATGGATAGCTTAGGGTACACAGCTACATATTTTTTCATTGTTAGGTGTTCACTCTCTACAAAGCCCCAATAGCAAGCCAAGAACTATTTCTAAAACAAAGAATTACCTGACAAAAGGGGCATAGATGTTTTCTCAGACCAACTGCGGTTCTCTTTCTAAGGCTCATAATAGATTCCATAGAACATCCTGGTCAACCACAGACATTTTAGGCACCATTATATCTACTAAATCATTAGAGCCGAAGGGCAAAGCTGCTTGAACTGGAGTTCACAATCCTCTGTGGAACCTGTAAGCCATATGAGTAACTCAGTAACTGAAAGCAGTACAACTGCATGAGGTGTGTGATGTTTCCAAAATTCAAAGACTACCAAATACTGTCCTTTCTTAATGATTAAAAAATGTGAAATGCAACAACTTTTCTTTCAATTTGGAGAGGATATGTTGCCATGACCTAGGCCACTGTTCATGAACAAAGATATGGGAATTCAATGAGGAGCCTTTACCCTTTGTTTAACATACTAGAGTTTTGTTTGTTTACAGTCGTGTGCCATATAACAACATTGCAGTCAACAATAGACTGCGTACACAATGATGGTCCCATGAAATTATAGTAGAGCTGAGAAATTCCTATTAACTAGTGATGCTGTAGCCATAGTAATGTTGTAGTGCAATGCATTACTCACATGTCTGTGGTGATCCTGGTGTAAATAAACCTTCTGCACTGCCCGGCATACAAAAGCACAGCACATACAATTATGCACAGTATATAATACTTGAAAATGATAATAAATTACTATTTACTGTTTTCCATATTTACTATATTTTATCATTATTTTATAGTATACTCCTTCTATTTATTAAAAAAAATTGTAAAACAGCCTCAGGTGGTCCTTCAGAAGCAGGTCTTTTTCCAGAAGGAGTCATTGTTATATAGGAGATGACACCTTCATGCATGTTATTGCCCCTGAAGATCTTCCAGTGGAACAAAATGTGGAGATGGAAGAAAGTGATATTGATGACCCTGACCCTATGTAGGCCTAGACTAATGTGTGTGTTTGTGTCTTAGTTTTTAACACAAATTTTAAAAGTAAACAATAAATATTTTTAAAAATAGAAAAAAAGTTATGGAAAAAAGATAGAAAAAAATATTTTTGTACAGCTGTACAATGTGCTTGTGTTTCAACCTAAGTGTTATTACAAAAGAGTCAGAGTTAAAAGAATAAAAAGTGTATAAAATAAAAATGTTATAGTAAGTGAAGTTTAATTTATTGTTGAAGAAAGAAAAAAATTTTTACAAATTTAGTGTAACCTAAGTGTACCTTGTGTATAAAATCTACAGTAGTGTACACTAATATCATAGACCTTCATATCCACTTACCACTCACTCATTGACTCACACAGAGCAACTTGCAGTCCAGCAAGCTCTGTTCATGGTAAGTGCCCTATTCAGGTATATCATTTTTCATATTTTATGCTGTATTTATTTCTAATTTTAGTTATGTTTAGATACACAAATACCTATGAATTATAATTGCCTACAGTATTCAGCACAGTCACCTGCTACACAGGTTTGAAGCATAGGAACACTAGGCTATACCATACAACCTAGGTGTGTAGTAGGCTACACCATCTAGGTTTGTATAAGTATACTCTAGGATGTTCACACAATGATGAAATCGCCTATGGACATAATTTTTCAGAACATCAACCCATCATTAAATAACACACGACTGATTTTGTTTTTGTCATACAGATGAACTAGAATCTTAGTGGACTACCATATCTGTCATTCCTAGAAATGATACCACCTTGTTGCACAGCTCCAGGGGATACCATTAACCTGATGATAGTCACTGTGTCATGCAAAGATCCCTGATGGTCAAGCTAGCATCTTTTCTTCCTGAGCCCTGCCACAAATTATTGCTAGCTGTTTCATCTTGCCTCAGCCAGTTAAGCACCACCCAGAGATACCATCATTTTGATTACAATGAGGGAGCCCGTTCAATGGCAGTGCCTCCTCCCTTTATCCAAAGTACTTCCACTTTTCTAAGAGGGTGGTGCTCTGCTCATCAATGTACTTCCCAGTCTTGTAGTGAAGAGAATGTTCTCGTTGATCTCTCAGGGGATATAAAGTGTGGGTAAATGGCTCACATATAATAGATTAACTACACATATTCAACGTCTTTAAACCTATTTATTACTTTTTTTGCATGATCACAAGAATTCTCGTGTCTTGATTTCACTTAGTCTACTCCCCAGTTGAATACAGATTTTAGCCAACCAACAAGACAAACAACCAGAACCATGAGTTGCTCCACCCAGCACATTAAGTGCAGAATTTTGGGCAAACGTATTTATATCAATAAATTAAGCCCAGTCTAAAATACTTACTGTATCTCCCTTAGAATCTGTCCTTACATAATCATCCATGCTTTTTGTTGACACGTATTAGCAAACCTTGCAGTGTTTCGGTGTGCAAGTCTTCTCGTCTCAGGTTTGACTTTGTAATCCCCTATTCCTTAACCCCAGGAATGCTAGAATCTGTCTCTACATTTAGGCTTAGAGGTAATGAGAGTTGGTAGATATTGGATAAGAGTTAATTACAAGAATCAGCTCCAAAAAGGGAGGTTTCTGACAGCAAAGGAGGTTCAGCAGAATTGGGAGGTTTAAGTTATAAAAAGTTATCCAAATCATTGCAAATGTTCTTCTTCCAATTTTCAGAGTATCATTGTTTCCCAATTAATACCCTAATTATCATGTAGGAGGCCTGACTAAGAATTTAACCTATATTGTACTTCAGTAATATGAAAGATCACATTTTGGATCTGATTATAGTCTCCATCAAATCAGCAGCAATAAAAGGTAATGTATTTTTATAATAAGAGTAATATACTCTTAGGACAGTTATAAAAACCCCTTAGTTCCATGACTGCATTTTAATAATTTAAAACCACATGTTTATGCTTTAAATTTTTAACATCCTCCCACACAGTTACGAATTACCAGTCTACTCTGTACGCTTCATGATGATGTTTGTTATTCAGCACCCCTGTGCCATAGCCTTGCCTTCCATAGACACTGCATTGCAGGAAGCCACAAATGATTATTCCAAGTAATAATCTGTCACTCTGTGCAATGGGCAGCCACTGTTACATTCTCTACTGACAATGGATACTCCCTGTCTTCAAATTTAATTAGGTCAGTACCAACCTAAGATCTCCCTTTTCTTCAGTGTGTGTTACCGACAACCACTTATTTTAATAATTACCCTATTTGCTAGGATATCTGGTTAGAAACAATACAATTCATTCTTGTTAGTTTAATAGGATTTGTTTTACAGGTTATCTTATTACAAATAAGTGAACTTCAGAATTGTATTTTGTGGGGATGATGCTGGAGAAGATAGGGAACAAAGCACCAATGCCTTGTAACCAGAAAAAACACATCAAAGAAACACATCTTTCAAACACAATGAGTATCCATTGTCATTAGAGAATGCAACACTGGTCACCCATTATGCAGAATGGCAAAATAATTACTTGGAATGATCATTTGCAGTTTCCAGAAAGGTAGTATTTACGGAAGGCAAGACTTTGGTATAGGGGCTGCTGAGTAACACCACCATCAATACCACAGGACTGTTCTAGCAGGAACTCCTCTGTGTCACTCTCCTCCCGCTACATCCATGTTTTCACAGACCACACACTAGAACCTCCACCTTCACTGTCTCAAAAGAATCAAGCATTTCTGCCATGAGTCTCTCCAAGTAATATCATCACATCACTTTACTCTCTTCCACCAAATCTCATCTAACCCACATGCAGAGCTGTATTAGTCCGTTCTCACAATGCTAAAAGATACTACCTGAAACTGGGTAATTTATGAACAAAAGAAGTTTAATTGACTCACAGTTCTGCATGGCTGGAAGGTCTCAGGAAACTTACAACCATGGCAGACGGCGAAGAGGAAACAAGACACATCTTACTTGGTGGCAGGAGAAAGAGAGACAGAGAGAGAGAGAGAAAGAGGAAGCACTAGACACTTATCAAACAACCAGGTCTTGTGAAAACCCACTCACTATCACAACCAACAGCAAGGGGGAAATCTGCCCCCATGATCCAATCACCTCCCAGTTGGTTCCTCCCTCAACATGTGGTGATTACAATTTGAGATGATATTTGGGGGGACACAGAGCCAAACCATATCAAGAACTAAACTTGCAAAGGATGCATTTTTTTAGCTTTCTAGTTTCTAGATTTCAGAAAGATATGTTAGAAACAGGTTAGAATACATGCTGAATAACTCACAGATTTGTCTACATAGAAAAGTTCTACATGGCACCTGTAAAAATGTTCATGATGATTATCTGTGGCTGGGATTATGAATAACTTATATTCCCATTTTGCCTATTTATATTTCTAAATTGTCAATAATAGACATGCATTCTTTATGAAATAAATATTTGATTTTTAAAAACTCAATAAAAAGACAAGAAGTAAAATGATATCTTTTATTTTTCAAACACTATGACTATTAGATTGGCATTTATATGTAACAACACACTAAACCCACTCTTCCAGAGCCAAAGGACCCATATGTCACTATTGCAGTCTGTTTTCCCACTAAAGGTTTATAGATTGATGGATTGATTCAACAAATAATAATGCATTACAAATACATGGTTATTACTGTGCTAGGTTCTGGAGATGCAAAAATGAATGAGGTGTGGTGGCTTTCCACCATATGCTGTCTAGAAACAGGGATAGATAAACAACGAAGAGTAATAAAGAGTTATCAGTGCCAAGATTGGCCTGTATACCTTGAGTTCACAATACATGTATATGGGGTTCATAATATATGCATACATCAGTTCACAATAGAAATGGTACAATTTCTACTAAAAGGAAGAAATGGAGAATTATGACAAACATCAAAGAGGTTGTCAGTTACTTTGAACTTAATCTTGAAAAGTAAATGCATATTTAATATATAGACAAGGGAAGGTGAGAGAACAGCATGAATAATGCATCCTACCTCAGCAGAACCCACTTCAGCATTACACATTACTTTATGATTCTTCTCATTGGTCTCTTTCAGGGAGTAATGAAGATTTATAATTATCACAGTTTATTCTCAGAGAAGATCACTGAGCCATTGAGGTAGAATTTGGGATATGAAATATCCTCATAACCAGACTACAAATAATTAGAGAGACAGCATAGAGTAAATCTAAGAGTTTGCAGTCTGCAACCAAGCATAGTTGGTTTAGATTCTGGTCCCACAACATATATCTAATCCTGGGAAAATAATTTAGTTATTCTAAACCTCAGTTTCTCACCAATAATTCTAAATAATAGTTCTAAACCAATATTTCCCATAGAATGTATATCAAAACAGTATAGCCTCTTGAGGTTGAGATTATTTAATAAGATAACATCTATAGGAATCCACCTGGTCAATTTCTGATTTATAAAAAGTACTCAAATATTGTCTAATATAATTAGCCTTTATTTGACTTAGCTTTTATTGTGTGATTCTGGACATATAAATCCTATGCTATCTCTTTCTCCATGGAAATGTATTCAACACCAGACAACACTTATGATTAATTAATAAAACAGGTTACTTGAAAAACACAAAATCCTCTAGATCACCATGTGTTTTTAACATAATAATATTGCTTGGACTGATAGATTCATTGTAACGTCACTTTCAATGACACGCAGGGTGTAGATTACTTAGGGAAAATTAAAAAAAAAACTCATGTTCACTGGCACACAAACAGACTGTTGTATAGGCAACAGTTATGTTGAAAACTCGATCAACTCAGCAGGAGAAAAAAAAATTCAGCACGTAATTAGCTGAAAGTGTTGAGCTCTCTATTTTTTACCTGGATGTGCTGGAGTCTTGCACAAACTGCTCATAGTTACTACAATCAATTCCATGGCCATGAAAGAAACCACTAACTGTACCAGTGTACCAACTAAAATGTATCTCAAGGCATAAAAAAGGGAGGTAGTATGAATAATATGGAAGAAAATGGACTGTCACTTGTTTCAGTATATCTTAGCGAAGAAGCAATAGAACTTAATGGTAAATGGTGAAGACACTGGGAACAACAGAATGCCTGGTTTGCAATGCCAGCTCATGTGAACTTGGACAAGTTTAATTTTTCTTTGTCTTAATTTTCTCTACCATAAAACTGGAATAATAGGACCTCACAGGCTACAGAAATTAGTACATCCAAAGTGCTTAGAATAGTGTCTGCCTTATACAAAGTGGCTTTCAATAAACATTAATTATTTTTATGCTTAAGATCACTAATCATCGGGGAAATGCAAATCAGGACCACAATGTAATATTAACTGACACCCGTTAGAAAGCCTATATTTTTTTTTTTAAAGGCAGACTAAAGATAGCAAATTTTGACAAGGGTATGGAGAAAAGAGAATCCTTGTATATTGTTGATGGTAATGTAAATGAGAATATGGGAATAAATGTGGAAAACAGGACAAAGATTCCTCAAAAACTAAAAATAGAATCAACTTACGATCCAGCAATCCCATGTCTGGGTATATATCCAAAGGAAAGGAAATAAGCATCTTGAAGAGATATCTGCACCCTCATGTTCACTGCAGCATTATTCAGAATAGCCAAGATAGACAATCCACCCAAATGGGGGAGTGGGGAAAATGGGCATATATTGTTTTAAGAGTACAAAGTTAAATCCCACATATATTTGACATCACCCCAATTCCCCATGACGGTGCAGGGGTTCCTCCACTCCCTTGTAAAATCCAAGCCAGATTTTTCCCAGATCATTCCTCTGTCCTTTCCTATGATCTCTTCACAACTTACCGGTTCAAGGTTTTATCTCCATTCTTGGACTTTTTGAACAGTTGCAACTCTATTGATGAAATTAATCTACAGAAGTTGATAATGTTTTGATGTAAGAATAGAGAAATAATGTATCTCTCTAGATTATGTGTTTTCTATTATAATGCGGGATACAGTGCCTGTAACCAAAATAACTCATAATGGTTGTTTTAGCCTGTTGGGGAAATGATTTTGGAAGA
The DNA here is from genome assembly GCF_024542745.1 of Macaca thibetana thibetana. Classification (NCBI taxonomy): domain Eukaryota; kingdom Metazoa; phylum Chordata; class Mammalia; order Primates; family Cercopithecidae; genus Macaca; species Macaca thibetana. Next base: position 164,795,817 of record NC_065582.1, read on the forward strand.
AATGTTTATTTAGACCTCCTCAAATCATTTAAACTCCGTGAAACCTTTGTTCTGATGGATGAAATTACGAGGAAGAAAAGTAGTAGGCATTTTACATAACAGTTAATGACTCTTAAGTCCTTTTTTTTTTTTTTTCTTTCAAGACTGAGTTTCGCTCTTGTCACCCAGGCTGGAGTGCAACGGTGCGATCTCAGCTCACTGCAACCTCCGCCTCCCAGGTTCAAGTGATTCTCGTATCTCAGCCTCCCAAGTAGCTGTGATTACATGCACATGCCACCATACCCAACTAATTATTGTATTTTTAGTAGAGACAGGGTTTCACCATGATGGCCAGGCTGGTCTCGAACCCCTAACCTCATGCCATCCACCCTCTTCGGCCTCCCAAAGTGCTGAAATTACAGTCGTGAGCCACCGTGCCCAACCTCTTAAGTCCTTTTTAAGTTCCACACTACTGTATATACTTTAGCTCATTTAATTCTCACAACTGTATAGAATAGGTAATGTTAATAGTCTTATTTATGAATGAGGAAATAAGAGACACAGACTAAGTGAGGTCACACTGCTAGTCATACTGCAAAGCAAAATTCAAAACCAGGCACTCTAGGTTGGAAGCCTACTCACTTTACTAGTCTGCAGTACCACCCACCATGAAGCAGCTCATTTCAGTCACTACGAAAGCCATGAACGATGTCAGTATTCGTTCTGCTTAATGGGAAAAATGTTTGCCCAAGGTCCCTCAACAAGGAAATAGACTTGGGATTCAATTTTAGTCCTGCCTGTTCCCAAAGGCTGTGTCATTTCCACTATACCAAGCAGCTTCTATGTGGCTCTCAAGTTCCCTTTGCAGCTTTAATTTCTCTTACACTGACTTCCTTGCAATAGAATTGATATATACAGGCACCTCAGGCAAAGTGGCACAGGTATTTGGCATTTGCTTTTCTTGTGATATCCAGCTGTGGGTGGGGTCTAACTCCTCAGGAATATATTCCACTGTGCTCTCAACAAAACTAGTAATTGTGGCATCTTCTAGCATTTAGGCTGCCTAATGGCTAACTTAAAAAGCTAAAGGTGACTTTACTCATATAAAGTAATTCTGTCTGCACTCTTCTATAGTAATTTAATGTCTTGTAATTCTGTACACCATTAAGGAGCAATTAAAAGCAAGCATGCTAGATTTCAATTCTCTAAACATCGCAGTGCAAAGTCACAGATCCTGAGTCCCATTTCATTTGTTTTTAGAGGCAATGCAATCAGGACACGAATCTTACTTATTTCTTTCCCCATTTCCCATTATCCTTCCTATCCCTCTTGCCATCTAAGGTACATATGTCCCCTTAACAATCCTTCAGAAAAAAAAATTTGGCATTAAACAGATGTGGGGTGTGGAAAGGGGGTGGAATTGAAAATAATGACAACAGCATACTCCAGAGAGATCCTGATTTCCACCTGATTTCCAGAACCACACCCTTCTCTTGAATTCTTTTTCTTTGGCTTCTAACTACAAGTGACTGAATTAGCCTTTCATAACACTGAGGGAAGGGACTGAAACAGAAAAAAAAAAAAGGCCCTGAGAGGAAAATTCATTGGAGGAAGCATAAATGACAACGATGTGTACTAGATTTTTTTTTTTTTTTTTTTTTTTTTTTTTTTCTGAGAGCAGGTTTTATTAGAAAAAAGAAGAGGGGAGCTCGCCTCTTTGAACGCCTCTTTCCCTCCCACCAGCATTGGGATAAACTCTTGACAGACATTAACCTTCACCAGGCTCCTGCGAGCTAGGTATTTGCCATCTGGATTTTACAGTTGATGAAATCAAAGAGTCTCGATTACTTGCCTCAGGGCATACAGTTAGAGAGGAACAAAAGCAGGAGTCAGGCCTGACTCTAAAAGCTGGTCTCTCTTTGGAGGTCATCAACCTGACAGTTAACAACTTGATTAACAAATACGTTTTGAGCATGATATTGAGACTGGAGATAGAATAAGATCTACGACATGAATGCTGCCCTCTGTTGGAGGAGAGTAGAACTTACAACCTTGTTTTCTGTATTTGCAGCGACCCCTGTTAGAGTAACACAATTGGCCTCTTGTGTCATCCTTCCTGGTCATTCCCCCAGGGCAGGAGACGGGCCCCAATCATTGATAAGTTAGGAAACAAGGTATTGAACACAGTGTAGCCCTCTTTCTTCTGTTTTGGGGGCTGTTGGCTGGCAGAGAGGCTATATCCTTTCTCATTCACTCTAATTTTAGGTTTAAAAGCCTTTCCCCTTTGAACAGGTTGGGTCTCCAGTTCCGTCGCTGAAGTATGAGTAGCTTTCTTTTTATTTTATTTTAATTAATAAATTAATTTATTTTTTATTATACTTTAAGTTCTATGGTACGTGTGCATAACGTACAGGTTTGTTACATATGTATACATGTGCCATGTTGGTGTGCTGCACCCATTAACTCGTCATTTACATTAGGTATATCTCCTAATGCTATCTGTCCCCCCTCCCCCTACCCCACAACAGGCTCCAGTGTTTGATATTCCCCACCCTGTGTCCAAGTGATCTCATTGTTCAATTTCCATGTATGAGTGAGAACATACGGTGTTTGGTTTTCTGTCCTTGCAATAGTTTGCTCAGAATGATGGTTTCCAGCTTCATCCATGTCCCTACAAAGGACATGAGCTCATCCTTTTTTATGGCTGCATAGTATTCCATGGTGTATATGTGCCACATTTTCTTAATCCAGTCTATCATTGATGGACATTTGGATTGGTTCCAAGTCTTTGCTATCGTGAATAGTGCTCCAATAAACATATGTGTGCGTGTGTCTTTATAGCAGCGTGATTTATAATCCTTTGTGTATATACCCAGTAATGGGATGGCTGTATCAAATGGTATTTCTAGTTCGAGATCCGAGGAATCACCACACTGTCTTCCACAATGGTTGAAGGAGTTTACAGTTCCCCCAACCGTGTAAAAGTGTTCCTATTTCTCCACATCCTCTCCAGCACCTGTTGTTTCCTGACTTTTTAATGATCACCCTTCTAACTGGTGTGAGATGGTATCTCATTGTGGTTTTGATTTGCATTTCACTGATGGCCAGTGATGATGAGCATTTTTTCATGTGTCTGTTGGCTGTATAAATGTCTTCTTTTGAGAAGTGTCTGTTCATATACTTCATCCACTTTTTGATGGGGTTGTTTGATTTTTTCTTGTAAATGTGTTTAAGTTCTTTGTAGATTCTGGATATTATCCCTTTGTCAGATGGATAGATTGCAAATATTTTCTCCCATTCTGTAGGTTGCCTGTTGACTCTGATGGTAGTTGCTTTTGCAGTGCAGAAGCTCTTTTGCTTAATTAGATCCCATTTCTCAATTTTGGCTTTTGTTGCCCTTGCTTTTGGTGTCTTAGACATGAAGTCCTAGCCCATGCCTATGTCCTGAATGGTATTGCCTAGGTTTTCTTCTAGGGTTTTTATGGCTTTAGGTCTGACATTTAAGTCTTTAATCCATCTTGAATTAATCTTTGTATAAGGTGCAAGGAAAGGATCCAGTTTCAGCTTTCTACATACGACTAGCCAGTTTTCCCAGTACCATTTATTAAATAGGGAATCCTTTCCCCATTTCTCGTTTTTGTCAGGTTTGTCCAAGATCAGATGGTTGTAGATGTGCAATATTATTTCTGAGGACTCTGCTCTGTTCCATTGGTCTATATCTCTGTTTTGATATCAGTACCATGCTGTTTTGGTTACTGTAGCCTTGTAGTATAGTTTGAAGTCAGGTAGCATGATGCCTCCAACTTTGTTCTTTTGGCTTAGGATTGACTTGGCAATGAGGGCTCTTTTTTGGTTCCATATGAACTTTAAAGTAGTTTTTTCCAATTCTGTGAAGAAAGTCATTGGTAGGTTGGGGAGGATGGCACTGAATCTATAAATTACCTTGCACAGTATGGCCATTTTCATGATATTGATTCTTCCTATCCATGAGCATGGAATGTTCTTCCATTTGTTTGTGTCCTCTTTTATTTCATTGAGCAGTGGTTCGTAGTTCTCCTGGAAGAGGTCCTTCATATCCCTTGTAAGCTGGATCCCTCGGTATTTTATTCTCTTTGTAGCAATTGTGAATGGGAGTTCACTCATGATTTGGCCCTCTCTTTGTGTGTTATTGGTGTATAGAAATGCTTGTGATTTTTACATATTGATTTTATATCCTGAGACTTTGCTGAAGTTGCTTATCCGCTTAAGAAGATTGTGGACTGAGATGATGGGGTTTTCTAAATATACAATCATGTCATTTGCAAACAGGGACAATTTGACTTCCTCTTTTCCTAATGGAATACACTTTATTTCTTTCTCCTGTCTGATTGTCCGGGCCAGAACTTCCAACACTATGTTGAATAGGGGTGGTGAGAGAGGGCATCCCTGTCTTGTGCCAGTTTTCAAAGGGAATGCTTCCAGTTTTTGCCCATTCAGTATAAAATTGACTGTGGGTTTGTCATAAATACCTCTTATTATTTTGAGATACGTCACATCAATACCTAGTTTATTAGAGTTTTTAGCGTGAAGGACTGTTGAATTTTGTCACAGGCCTTTTCTGCATCTATTGAGATAATCATGTGTTTTTTATCTTTCGTTCTGTTTATATGATGGATAATGTTTATTGATTTGCATATATTGAACCAGCCTTACATCCTAGGGATGCAGCCCACTTGATCATGGTGGATAAGCTTTTTGATGTGCTGCTGGATTTGGTTTGCCAGTATTTTATTGAGGATTTTTGCAATGAAGATTTTTACATCAATGTTCATCAGGGATATTGGTCTAAAATTTCGTTTTTTTGTTGTGTCTCTGCCAGGCTTTGGTATCAGGATGATGCTGGCCTTAAAATGAGTTGGGAAGAATCCCCCTTTTTCTATTGATTGGAATAGTTTCAGAAGGAATGCTACCAGCTCTTCTTTGTACCTCTGGTAGAATTCGGCAGTGAATCCCTCTGGTCCTGGACTCTTTTTTGGTTGGTAGGCTATTAAATATGCCTCAATTTCAGAGCCTGTTATTGGTCTATTCAGGGATTCAAGTTCTTCCTGGTTTAGTCTTCAGTGGGTGTATGTGTTCAGGAATTTATCCATTTCTTTGAGATTTTCTAGTTTATTTGCGTAGAGGTGTTTATAGTATTCTCTGATGGTAGTTTGTATTTCTGTGGGATCAGTGGTGATATCTGCTTTATCATTTTTTATTGTGTATATTTGATTCTTCTCTCTTTTCTTTATTAGTCTTGCTAGTGGTCTATCAATTTTGTTGATCTTTTCAGAAAAGCAGCTCCTGGATTCATTGATTGTTTTTGAAGGTTTTTTGTGTCTCTGTCTCCTTTAGTTCTGCTCTGATCTTAGTTATTTCTTGCCTTCTGCTAGCTTTTGAATGTGTTTGCTCTTGCTTCTCTGGTTCTTTTAATTGTGATGTTAGGGTGTCAATTTTAGATCTTTCCTGCTTTCTCTTGTGGGCATTAAGTTCTATAAATTTCCCTCTACACACTGCTTTAAATGTGTCCCAGAGATTCTGGTATGTTGTGTCTGTGTTTTCATTGGTTTCAAAGAACATCTTTATTTCTGCCTTCATTTCGTTATGTACCCAGTAGTCATTCAGGAGCAGGTTGCTCAGTGTCCATGTAGTTGAGCGGTTTTGAGTGAGTTTCTTAATCCTGAGTTCTAGTTTGATTGCACTGCGGTCTGAGAGACAGTTTGTTATAATTTCTGGTTTTTTTACATTCGTTGAGGAGTGCTTTACTTCCAACTACCTGGTCAATTTTGGAATAAGTGCAGTGTGGTGCTGAGAAAAATGTATATTCTGTTGATTTAGGGTGGAGAGTTGTGTAGATGTCTATTAGGTCTGCTTGGTGTAGAACTGAGTTCAATTCCTGGATATCCTTATTAACTTTCTGTTTCGTTGATCTGTCTAATGTTGACAGTGAGGTGTTAAAGTCTCCCATTATTATTGTGTGAGAGTCTAAGTCTCTTTGTAGGTCTCTAAGGGCTTGCTGTATGAATCTGGGTGCTCCTGTATTGGGTGTATATATATTTAGGATAGTTAGCTCTTCTTGTTGAATTGATCCCTTTACCATTATGTAATGGCCTTCATTGTCTCTTCTGATCTTTGTTGGTTTACAGTCTGTTTTATTAGAGACTAGGATTGCAACCCCTGCTTTTTTTGTTTTCCATTTTCTTGGTAGATCTTCCTCCATCCCTTTATTTTGAGCCTATGTGTGTCTCTGCACATAAGATGGGTCTCCTGAATACAGCATACCAATGGGTCTTGACTCTTTATCCAATTTACCAGTCGGTGTCTTTTAATTGGGGCCTTTAGCCCATTTATATGTAAGGTTAACATTGTTATGTATGAATTTGATCCTGTCATTACGAGGTTAGCTGGTTATATTTAGTTGATGCAGTTTCTTTCTAGCATCAATGTTCTTTACAATTTGGCATGTTTTTGCAGTGGCTGGTACTGGTTGTTCCTTTCCACATTTAGTGCTTCCTTCAAGAGCTCTTGTAAGGCAGTCCTGGTGGTGACACAATCTCTCAGCATTTGTTTGTCTGTAAAGGATTTTATTTCACCTTCATTTATGAAGCTTAGTTTGACTGCATATGAAATTCTGCGCTGAAAATTCTTTTCATTAAGAATGTTGAATATTGCCACCCACTCTCTTCTGGCTTGTAAAGTTTCTGCTGAGAGATCCGCTGTTAGTCTGGTGGGCTTCTCTTTGTGGGTAACCTGACCTTTTTCTCTGGCTCCCTTTAACATTTTTTCTTCATTTCAACTTTGGTGAATCAGACAATTATGTGTCTTGGAGTTACTCTTCTCAAGGAGGATCTTTGTCGCATTCTCTGTATTTCCTGAATTTGAATGTTGGCCGCCTTTCTAGGTTGGGACAGTTATCCTGGATGATATCCTGAAGAGTGTTTTCCAATTTGATTGCATTCTCCCCATCACTTTCATGTACACCAATCAGTTGTAGATTTGGTCTTTTAACATAGTCCCATATTTCTGGAGGCTTTTTCATTTCTTTTTACTCTTCTTTCTCTGAACTTCTCTTCTCATTCATTTCATTCATTTCATCTTCAATCACTGATAACCTTTCTTCCATTTGGTCAAATCAGCTAGTGAAGCTTGTCCATGTGTCACATAGTTCTTGTGCCGTGGTTTTCAGCTCCATCAGCTCATTTAAGGTCTTCTGTACACTGTTTATTCTAGTTAGCCATTTGTCTAATCTTTTTTCAAGGTTTTTAGCTTCTTTGTGATGGGTTTGAACATCCTCCTTTAGCTCCAAGAAGTTTGTTATTACCAATCCTCTGAAGCCTTCTTCTCTTAACTCGTCAAAGTCATTTTCCATCCAGCTTTGTTCTGTTGCTGGCGAGGAACTGTGTTCCTTTGGAGGAAAAGAGGCACTCTGATTTTTAGAATTTTCAGCTTTTCTGCTCTGGTTTCTCCCCAGCTTTATGGTTTTATTTACCTTTGATCTTTGATGATGGTGACATACAGATGGTGTTTTGGTGTGCATGTCCTTTTGTTTGTTAGTTTTCCTTCTAACAGTAAGGATCCTCAGGTGCAGGTCTGTTGGAGTTTGCTGGAGGTCCACTCCAGACCCTGTTTGCCTGGGTATCACCAGTGGAGGCTGCAAAACAGCAAATATTGCAGAATGGTAAATGTTGCTGCCTGATCCTTCCTCTGGAAGCTTTGTCTCAGAGGGGCACCCAGCTGTATGAGGTATCAGTTGGCTCCTACTGGCAGGTGTCTCCCAGTTAGTCTACTAGAGAGTGAGGAACCCACTTGAGGAGGCAGTCTGTCCATTCTTAGATCTCAAACTCTGTGCTAGGAGAACCACTACTCTCTTCAAAGCTGTCAGACAGGGATGTTTAAGTCTGCGGAAGTTTCTGCTGCCTTTTGTTTAACTATGCCTGCCCCCAGAGGTGGAGTCTACAGAGGCAGGCAGGCCTCCTTGAGCTGGCATGGGCTCCACCCAGTTCGAGCTTCCCAGCCACTTTGTTTACCAACTTAAGCCTCAGCAATGATGGACGCCCTACCCCCAGCCTCACTGCCGCCTTGCAGTTCGATTGCAGACTGCTGTGCTAGCAGTGAGCGAGGCTCCGTGGGCATGGGAACCTCTGAGCCAGGTGCAGGATATAATCTCCTTCTGTGCCATTTGCTAAGACCATTGTAAAAGTGCAGTATTTGGGTAGGAGTGTCCCGATATTCCAGATACCGTCTGTCATGGCTTCCCTTGGCTAGGAAAGGGAATTCCCCAACCCCTTGTGCTTCCCGGGTGAGGTGATGCCCCACCCTGCTCCATGGGCTATACCCACTGTCCGACAAGCCCCATTAAGATGAACCCAGTACCTCAGTTGGAAATACAGAAATCACCCATCTTCTGCGTCGCTCATGCCAGGAGCTGTAGACTGGAGCTGTTCCTAATTGGCCATCTTGGAACCTCCCCCTGAGTGGTTTTTCTTTTAGAGTATATTATCATTAGCCAGGCAATCAGACCTTCTCTCTATGCTCCCAAGTTTCTCAATATCAACTTTAGCTCTGATAAATGTGATGATTTGTAATTCTATCCTGTGTCTGCCTGACCGATGCTTCCCATATCCCATAATTAGTTGCAAACTCAGTTGCATCCCCAAAACCCTCAATGTGTTCACAATCTCATAGAAAGAGCCTTATATAGCCCATGACAAAGTAACATTACATCTGTTACCACCAACTACCAATTTCCTATTTTAAAATTCTTCTTATTTGTTGAAGACAGGGTCTCTGTCACCCAGGTTGGACTTTAGTGGTGCAATCATGCTTCACTGTAACCCAGAACTTCTGGGCTCAAGCAGCCCTCCCACCTCAGCCATCTGAGGAGCCAGTACTACAGGTCTGGGCAAGTGCTGATCTCTGTAGACAGAAGCACACACAGGACATTGAGAACGCACCATGCTTGGTTTAATGCTCCGCCGTTTCTGTCCTGAAATTCTCAACAGTTTTTAAACAGAGGGTCTTGCATTTTCATTCAGCACTGGGAAACAGCATGAATAGCTTTCCTCAATTTAGCCACTGAAGAATTTTGAAGATCTTAAACAGATTCTTCATAGTGAGGTCTGTTAACCATACTTCTTCCAAAGAAATAACTGAAAATTATGGAAGAAGTGTGTGTGTGTGTGTGTGTGTGTGTGGTGTGTGTGGAGTGTGGAGTGTGGGGTATGTGTGGGGGAATGTGGGGTGTGTGTGTGTGTATGTGTGGTGTATGGGGTTGGGGATGTGTGCATAGGAGGGTGTGTGTGGTGTGTGGGGGAGTGTATGTATGTGTGTCGTGTATGTGTGTGATGTGTGGAGTATTTGTGTATGTGTGGGGTGTGTGTGTGTTGCAGGGTATGTGTGGGGGGGTGCATGTGGTGTGTGTGTGGTATGTGTGTTGGGGTTGTGAAGGGGTGGTGTGTGTGCGTGGTTGGTGTGTGTATGTGTGTGTGTTTTGAGGGATACTGAGGCCTAATCATGCCAATTTCTTTCATAAAGCATTTCATGTAATCTGGTTGCTATAGCTTTCTGAAAAGTAGTACTTTAGTTGTACAGTTAGTGAAAACCTGAGCTGAAGAGTCTGAAAGACGAGGTTTGAAACCTTTTGTCACTTACTATGCGACTTAGACTTACAATGTTTCTGAGCAATAATTTTATTATCCAAAATGGGGCTACTGATGCACTTCACAGGGTTATTGTGAGAATCAAATAAGATAAATTGAATAACATCACTTAGTTGTCTTCTTATTATTGAGTTGTGGGAGTTCTTTGTGTTTTCTGGATACAAATCCTTGTCAGATATATGTGTTGTAAATATTTTCTTCTAGTCTGTGGTTTGACCTTTCATTTTCACTTGAAGAGCAAAATTTTTAATTCTGAGGAAGTCTAATTTATTGACTTTTTTTCTTTTGAACTGTGTGAGTTTTATGTCCTAATAGGAGATCACTAAGACTTTCCTTTGTGCTTTGTTATAAACATTTTACAGTTTTATTTTTTACATTTAGTTTATTATACACTTCCAGTTCATTATTATGTTGTGAGGTAAGTGTCATGGGTCCAAATTTATTGGGTTTTTGTTTCATTTTGTTTTTCTGCTTATGGGTATTCAATTTTTTCATACACTTTCCTGAAAAGATAATCCTTTCCCTCATTGAATTGCCCTAGAAACTTTGTCAAATATCAACGAGTCATAAAAGTGTGGGTTCCGGGAGGCAGAGCTTGCAGTGAGTCCAGATGACACCACTGCACTCCAGCCTGAGTAATGAGCGAGACTCCATCTCAAAAAAAAAACAAAAACAAAAAACAAAAAACTGTGGGTTCATTTTTGAACTCTGTGATATTTCATTGATCTATGTGTCTGTCTTTATAGCAATACACTGTGTTTAACATTCTAGTGTATAATAAGTCTTGATGTCAGGTAAAGTCATCCAACTATGTTCTTTTTCAAAATTGTTTTAACTATTCTAGAGTTTATTTGCATTTCTATATACATTTTAGAATGAAATTTGTGGAATTTTGATGGAGATTGTTGGCTGTGTAGGTCAATTTGAGAACTGACACCTTAACACTATGAATCTTTTAATGCCTTTTAAGCACTGTATCTGCATCTATTTAGATCTTTAGTTTTTCTCAGTGATGTTCTGTTGTTTTCAGTTTATATGCTGTGCACTTCTTTTTTCAAAATTTATTGTATTTCTTATTTTTTATGCTATTATAAGTAGTGTGATTTTATTATAATTTCCAATTGTTTGGTTTCGTATGTAGAAGAATAATTGATGTTGTATATTAATATCCTGGAGTTTTGCTAAATTCATTTATTATTTTTGCATCTTTAATATTAATTCCTAGAATTTTCTACCTTGATAATCATGTCATTTATTATTAAAGATAATTTTATTTCTTCCTTTTAAATCCACATACCTTTTATTTCTTTTTCTGGTATTATTGCACTTTTGAGGACCTGTAGAAAAATAAGTAATAGAAGTGATAAAAATGGGAATCTTTGCCTTGTTCCCAATCTTAGAGGGAGAATATTCAGTCTTCCATAATTATGTGTCATAGTAATTACAATTTTCATAAAGATTTTCTTTATCTGCTGAAGGAAAATCCATTCTATTTATTCTTCTACTAGGGTGATGAGAATTTTTGTGTGACTAGATGTTGCATTTTGTAAAATGCTTTTCGTGCATTTATAGAGATGATTATGTAGTTTTTGTTTTGTAGTTTCTTAATATAGTGAATCTCAAATTACATATTGAATATATAATTACACATTGAATATGTAATTTAACATAAATTCAGTATGTATGTAATTCAATATGAATGTTGGTTTATTTTTTGAGGAATTTGTCCATTTTATTTGATTTGTTAAACTTATTTACAGCATTTCTGTACAATTTTAAAAATCCTGATAGGTTCTGTGGTGATGTCTCCTCTTTTATCATTGATAATAGCAATTTGTATTTCATATTTTCTTACAAGCCTGATCAGTCTTGCTGGGGGCTTTTCAATTTTCTTGATCTTCCCAAAGAATCAGCTTTCAGTTTCATTGATTTTTCTTCTTTTTAGTCTATTTTTAAATTTCATTGATTCCTTCTTCTATCCTTATTAATTCTTTTTATTTTTCTTACTTTGGGCTTAACTTGCTGTCTTTTTTTGTTGATGCTTCTTAAAGTGGTAGTTTAGATATTAATGGTGAACTTGCTACTTTTCAAACACATACATTTAATGTTATAAATATCTTTCTACACTCTACTTATACCACAGACATTTGATATGTCATATTTTCATCTTACTCAGTTTAAAATATTTTCTAATTTCCTTTGTATTTCTTCTATAAACCATGAGTTATTTGAAAATTTTTTGTTTGGTTTCCAAATATTTAGGAATCTTCCACATATTTTAATGTTATTGATTTCTAATTTAAATTCATTTTGGCCAGAGAACATGCTTTTAAGTTTATCGAGACTTGTTTTATGACACAAAATATTGTTAATCTTGGTAAACACTCCATGTCACATAAAAATAATGTATAATTTACTATTTTGGGTAAAATGTTCAAAAACATTAATTAGGTCAGGTTTGTTCATATTGTTTTTCAAATCTTCTACATTCTTACTAACTTTTGTCTACTAGTTTTATCAACTACTAAGTGAGAGTTTTTTCCAACTGATTGTGTTATATTTTTATTGATCCATTTTATTTGAACATATTTATGAAGTACATGTAATATTTTATTACATGCATAGAAGTGTAATGATCAAGTTGGGGTTTTTAAGATAACCATCAACACAAGCATTTGTCATTTGTATGCATTGAGAACATTTAAAGTCCTCACTTTTATTTTGAAATGTACAATACATTGTTGTTAACTACAGTTATCCTACTCCAAAAATATGAAATTCTTCACAAATTTGCACGTCACCCTTGTGCAGTGGCCATGCCGATCTTCTCTTTATTGTTCCACTTAAAGTTTATGTGCTGCTGAAGGAAGCACAGTCATTTTCTTAGTTGCACCCTCCCTAGAGACCCGGAACAAGAACCACCTAGTTAAGACATTTTTGAATTTATGCCCCTCAGAAACTGTGTGAGATAATAAATGTCAGTTGTGTGCACTGATAAGTTGTGAGTTAATGTGTGATTCCGCAATAGAAATTAATATATCTCTTATTTTAGAATAATTGAATGTTTTCTTAAATTGAATTGTATTGGCTTTATTGATTTATTAGTTATACCTTTTTTATTGTTTGTAATGTTTTGTTTTCGCAGTTGTTCTATGCTTTATTGTATACATGTTTAACATATTATTGTCTACCTACAAATAATATTGTACCACTCCAAGCACAGCATAAGAATGTTCTAGTAATTTATTTCTGTTTTTATCCCACCTGGATTTTGTGCTATTGTCACATTTTTTTTATGTGTATAATAAACTCCAAAATAAATTATTATTTTTATTTATTTACTTACTTTTTGAGACAGAGTCTCACTCTGTCACCCAGCCTGGAGTGCAGTGGCACAATCTTGGCTCACTGCAACCTCCGCCTCCCAGGTTCAAGTGATTCTCATGCCTCAGCCTCTCGAATAGCTGGGATTACAGGTGCACTACCAAGCCCAGCTAATTTTTGTATTTTTAGTAGAGTTGGGGTTTCAGCACAATGGCCAGGCTGGTCTTGAAAACCTGACTTCAAGTAATCCACCCACCTCAGCCTCCCAAAGTGCTGGGATTACAGGTGTGAGTCATGGTGCCTGGCAAGTTATTATTTTGAAATAATTTTATTTTTATCCCATTTCTTAAATATAAAAATATTTCATGTTTACCTACCAGCATATTAATGATTTCTGGTTTTATTAATTCCTTAGCAAATATCTAAATTTCTTTTTGTCATTATCTTTTTGCTAGAACATCCTTTAACATTTCTTATAATGCTGGTCTAGGAATGATGACTGTTTTCTTAAGAAGTCTTTATTTTGTCTTTATTTTAAAAAGATGTAGTCATGCTTATACAATTCTAGGTTGACTTTTTCTATTTTGTTTTTATCTCTTCTATGTCACTCCACTATGTTCTAGATTGCATTATTTCTGATGATATGCCAATGTATTTTTTTGTCTTTGATTCACAGTGTATCTTTTCCTGGCTATTTTCAAATATTTTCTCTTTATTATTGGTTTTCGGCAGTTTTATTATCATTTATCTTTATGTAGTTATGTTCCTATATTTGTGCTTTGGGCTAAGATTCTTCAATTTGTGGGTTTATTGTTTTCAAATTTGGAAAATTTTTAGCATTATTTTTTCAAATACTTTGTCTCTTTATCCTTTTCCCATCTGCTATTCCAGATACACGTATGTGTGGTTAGTTAATATTTTTCCATATCTCTGTTATGCTTTGTCGATTTTTTTCAGTTATTTTCCTTGGATTTAAAAAAAAAAGTTTTTATTGCTATATCTTCATATTGACCAATCTTTCTTTCTACACTGTCTAATGTACTGGTAATCTCATAAAGTGTATTTTTTTATTTTAGGCATTATATTTTTTATTTCCTGATGCAGTAAGTTTGATTTGGCTTTTTAAAAAATCTTTATTTCTTTCTTCATTATGCTCATGTAATTATCTACCTCTTGGAAATAAGAAGTATAAAAATAAAGTTTTAATATTCTTATTTACTAATTATATCATGTTTGTAATTTGTGAACCATTTATTTTGCTTATTTTTCTCCTTATTATAAATTCTATTTTAATACATTTTGTATGTGTGGTAATTTTTGGATGGATTATAGACACAGATTTTCATGTTGAATTTCTCTTTTTTTGGTATTTACTTAAATATTTTTCGGTTTTGCTCTAGGACACAGTTAAGTTAATTGAACAATCTGACCCTTTGAATCTTTCTTTACAGCTTTCTTAGGTGAGTTCAAAGGTAGCTATTTAGAGCTGATTTAGCCCCACTACCAATGCAATTCTCTTCTCAAATCTATATTCAATGTTCCATGTGTTTAAAAATCTTTCCACTCGGGCTGGTGTGAGCACAAACTATTTCTGACCATAGTCAATTCTGGAGATTGATTGCTCATCTGCCTTTTTCTACTGTATTTTTCTCTCAGTTTAGTAGTTTCTCACACACACCCAGTAGTCAGTCGGCAGCCTAAGATTTGAGCAGAACCCTCTACAGATCCTGGAACTTTCTCTCCTCTCTCTCTGTTTCTGTTTCTTCTCTCCAGAACCCTACCCTAAAAATTTTAGTCATGTCAAGGAAGCCATTAGATCTATTGAGGTCCCCATTTCTCGCTTTGTGTCCTGGAAATGTTCTTCAGGAAATAATCTGTTCCCTTCACTCAGAGGATACTGTCCTGTGCTGCATATAGCATGTGTTTTGTCTATTTTTTTTTTTTTTTAATTTTTGGAGTTGGATGCTTAAGACCAGTCCCTGTAACTCTACAATGGACATAATTTCCTAGGTTATTTTGACTTTAGTTAAAAGCAACGTAATGGTTTGTCATGTTCTTATCTATGACCTATGATTATAAAAATTCTACATGGATAAAATAGCCTCTAGATTGAATAGGTGAGTTTTTAAAATTCAAAAAAATTAACAATAAACTATATTATGTATTAGCACAAATAATTCTGATGGAGAGAAACATTAAATAAGTTAACTTTGTTGCTCAGGATCTAGACAAACATATTTTTATCCTTTTAACAGAAGCTTTGGAATCCAGCAGACACTCTTTTTGATGTCTCTCCCTGGGAGTACCATTATCTAACAAGATGACATATTGCCAGAGTAAAAGCAACAGAATCAGTCACATTTATTGTAAATCAAGCCACAGATCTAGATGGTTGATTGACATTTTCCACTGATTACCCTGATGTTTTGGTGATTTGGTAACCTGACCATCTCTCAAAGAAGTATTCCTTTGAAATAGCCACTCTGAACATTAAATAGAGAGAGTAGCCAATGTTGGCCACTACCTAAATGTCTTGGCATGTATGGTTCAGTAGATAGCGCAGGTGAGTCATTTTTATCTAATTATCTGAGTCATTCAGAAACCCTTAAGCCTTTTTTAGTTTAAAAAAATACTCAAGTAATTGCAGTTGTATAGAGCTCACCTAAGTTCTCAGTCTGTGAACTCATTTGGTCACTGTTGAAAAGTGGTTCTAAAAATAACCAAAGGCTCAAAAGAAAGGTAACTGAAATCATAAGTAGATATTTAGATGTATCAGAATCGAGTCATCTATTCTTTTTGATCTGCTTGTTAAGTGGAAACTTTGATGCTATATCTGTTGCCTCTTTTCAAAAGGCAGACTTTAGGAAAGGAAATACTTACAATCAGAATGTAATTCTCATGAATTTTACTTCATGGGTTACCTAGGTAACTACCAGTTTTCAGTCATCCTTAGAACTTACATTTTTATCTAGGAGGAGATATACATTATATACATTTGAAGGGTTTATAATGGATACTTTAATATCTCTAGCTCAAAAGAGTCTGCAGTAATATTTTGGTTTGGACATTAATATTAATTTATTTTGAATGAATTATTCATACACTGATTAATCATCCACTGTGTTCCAGGCACTATACTGGGTATTGAAATAGACAACTCTTAATGTATGTTATTGCTCATTTGCTTATGATTTAGAATTATGTATATGTATATTATACATATTATGTACATATTATAAACATATAAATGTATGCATATACGTGTGTGTGTATATATATCCACATGTTGCATATGCCTTTCAAAAAATATCTTTTCTTTTTTTTGAAATGGAGTCTCACTCTGTCACCCAGGCTGGAGTGTGGTGGAGCGATCTCAGTTCACTTCAACCTCCACCTCCCAAGTTAAAGCAATTAGTTCCTCAGCCTCTCCAGTAGCTAGGATTACACGCACCCACAACCACACCCAGCTATTATTTCTATTTTTCATAGAGATGGGGTGGCCATGTTGGCCAGGGTGGTCTTGAACTCCTGACTTCAAGTGATCCGCCCCTCTTGACCTCCCAAAGTGCTTGGATTACAGGCATGAGCCTGGCCTAGTTTCATCTTTTCCATTCTATTTCTTTTCCTCAAGTTATGGACATCAAGTTTATCTTTCTCAACAATTTTGCTGAGTCAATTCCGTGGTTAAAAACCTATTATACATTGATTATTATCTGAAGAATAAAGTTAAAACTATTCATCCTGTAACTCAAGCCCCTTTTGGTTCTAACCTATGCTCTCTACCACATTTTCCATAAGAACCCTAACAAAACATTCCATCACAGTCAAACTATTTCATTTGTATTTTTCCCAAGATTATCCATGGTCATTTTCACCACTACCTCTTTGCCAAAGGTATTTATGCTTTCTAGGAATGTCCTCCCTATTGTCTTCTACTTAACCTTATTTTTCCCTCCAGAAAAATCAAACAACATGCCTTCAAACAAACATCTGTGATGATATCTACCCAAAGTGATGTTTTCTTAATATGGACACAAACACTTTATCACTTACTGTGTATGATATGGGGTTATACTACTGTGGTCCAAAATGTAATGGGACTAATTTCTCAAGCTGTATTTTAAAACTGCTCTTATATTTTATAGTCTGATGGAGTTTGATCTCTTCATCCAGATCGAATGCCCCTCATGAGAAAGGAGTGTGGTCTTAGACAGTTCTGCCCTCTGATATCACCCCACACAGTACCTGGCACAGAGTAGGCCACCAATAAGCATTTTTTTCCCTTTATTTAGTGTGGCAGCAGGAACACTGGAAATAGTGCTGAACTGAGAATCGAGAGGTTTGAATTTCAGCTTTGACTCTCTGGGTTGTTTCCTGTTAGAAAACTCACTTAAATTTTTCTGGGCCTGTTTCATCAACTGTATCGTGAGAAACTTAATGTCTTGATATTTAAGTCTCATTTCAGTAGCAACAACATGTGATTGATTTCACTTCAACACCTGCTGGAGTCAGAGGAATTTGTAGAGCTGTACATGAAAATTATAAAGGATTGACTTTTCTCATCTAGCAAGGAGAATGCAATAGGTATTCCAGGGCAGACCCAAATATCTTCTCTCTTTTTGCTCTACCATCTTTAGCATTTGATTTTCTTCTCCTTGGTCACAAGATGGCTGCTGTACCTCCAGGCCACTCATTCAATCTAGTCAGAAAAAAAGGGAGACTATAAAGGGCAAAATACGAATGTCAACTGAGCATGCCCCTTTTTATTATCAAATCAATAACTTTTCTAAAAGCCTCAACTAGGAAATTTGGGGAAAACAAGTTTCTAGCTGGGCATTGCCATTTCAGCAAAGTTAATTTCTGTCTCTTCTTTTCTCTCTTTCTCATCTCTGCGTGTTTGTGTGTGTTTGTGTGTGTGTGTTTGTCTCTGTCTTCCTACAAAATGGAGAAACGGGGGATAAACAAATAGAATCTTTCATATTGCTGTTGCATGAATATCAATATCTCCATATCTTTACATTTTGGTAGTTAATTACTGCAGTGAAGCATTAGAGCAAATAAAACATTTTGAGGAGATAAGTTAAGACACTTTAGACATTTTAACTTTAGGATATACTACAATGTGAGTGTGCCTTGATCTTTAGATTTTCTTATCCAGAAGGCTCTTTTATATTTTTAAAATAAATTAACTGATGTATAATGTACATGCAATAATTCACATTCATTTGATGAGTTTTGATAGGTATATTATACACTCATGAAACTATCACCAAACCAAACCTTCCCAACACCTGCCCCCAAATTCCTCCTGTTCCCTTGCAGCCCATTTTATTCCACACCCCTATCTCAGACAACTACTAATCTATCTTTATTTATAACTATAGATTTATTTACATTTCTAAGGTTTTATATAAATTAAACATTCAGGATGTACTTTTTTGTGTCTAATGACTTTCTTCAGCATAATAATTTTAAGATTCAACCATGTTGTTACATGTATCAATAGTTCCTTCCTTTTTAATGGCTGACTAATATTTCATTGTATGAGTACACCACATTTACTTTATTCACTTGTTGATGAACAGCTTGGTTTTTTTTAACTTTGGATATTATGAATAATGTTGCTATACACATTCATATGCGAGTCTTTGTATTGACATAGGTGTTCATTTTTTCTTGGCCAAATATCTAGGAATAGAATGTACGAGTTGTTTGGTAAAGCAAATGTGACATTTAAAAGTCTGATGAAATGTTTTCTAAAGTGACTTTGACAGTTTGCATTTCTACCAGCAATTTATAAGAATTTGAGTTTCTTCACATTCTTGCCAACACTTGGTATAGTCAGTCTTTACTTTTAGCTATTCTGAAGGAAGTGGAGATATTGGATTTTATATATTTATTTTGATTAAGTCATTTCACTAATTTATTTCTAATGACATTTTTCTATGGTACTTAAGTTGATTGTCTTGGGTTTTCAAAGTATACATATCATATCTAGAAATAATGATAATTTTGTTTCCTTTTCAATTATATAACTCACTTTTTAATTTTAAACCTTAATGCACTGTTAAAACTTCTGGACTTATAATAAATAATATTACTGATGGTAAGCATATTTCTCTTATTTCTGATTAACAGCAATATCTTTAGTGATTCAGCATTTGGAGTAGGTATTTTTCATCACATTAAATACTAAGGTTTTAAAAATTGTGGGCAAAGAGGTTTTTTTAAAAAAAATAATACCGACATGACAAATTTTTGAAACTAGTCTTTGGTATCTCTTGATATTATTTTCTCCCCAATTTGATTCAAATCTCTTCAATGAGCTCTTTTTTGAGTAAATATTATTTAACATTTTTATTCATTAGCATTTCATTTATAATTTTGTCAGAAGTATTCATAAACGATATTGATCTTTATTTGCCAGGTTTTCAAATGTTGTACTGTCTTTATGAAAATCAATATGGAATCTTTCCAACTGTGTTTATGCTCTGAAATAATTTTATACAGCGTTGAAATTATTATTTCCTTAATATTTGGAAGAACTCATCACGTTAACTTACATATGTTTTTGTAAGAAAATCTCCAATAACCTTTCTGAATGTATTTCATAATCTATTAAGGCCTTCTGTTTCATGAGTGTATATTGGCTTCTTCCACCCAATCTCCCCATTCCTCTGCTTTGTCTGACAGACACACAGTCATTTATTTCATTGCACAGTTCAACTTATGAGCACAGGGCATTATTTATACACCTAATAATTTTTAAAATTCCAATATTTGTGAATAGGCCCATTTCTATTTCCTCATCTCCTGCATTTACCTCCTCTTTTATTAGATTAGATTATTTATGTATTACTATTTATTGTTGGTTATGTCTTGGCTTTGTAAAAAATACTACTGGATGTGCAAATTCATTTAATATTTTTGCTTTTCTGAAAACATTGCTGGGTTTTGTCTTCCCTTTTTCATATGTAACTGCCTCACTGTAGCATCTGTTCAGTCTAGAGTGTCCATTTTCTGGTCTCTGCTCATGAGTGATGGAGATTGCGTGAAGGAGCTATTAGGAGCATGGAGCACAGAAAAGATACCACTCCAATCTTTTTAGTCTTGTACTGCCATTTTTGAAGCTAAACTCATGTGTTTTATGTGGCAAATTTCATGTTTTCTAAACTTTCACTTCCGCCTTGCACTGATCTGTTGATTTGCATTCAACAGATATTTGTAAGAGCATTTACTAAAGCATTTATTAAGCTACAGGCATGGTAGCACTGGGAATCCAAGTTTAAGTAAATCAGGCAAATTCTCTGCCTTTACAAAACTGATGGTCAAGTAGGGAAGAAAGGTAATCAACCAGCGATGATAATAAAGGGTAATGAGGAGTGAAATTGGGAAAATACAGGATGCATTAGGGGCCCCCCAAGAGAACATTTGCCTAAATCAGAGAAGACCTGCTTCGTTTCCGATTTTTGTTGTAATAATTCATTTCCTGTAATGAAAGGAAGAAGCAGCCCATAGCCCCAGGCTGCCTTTTCAAGGCACTTTGAGACCGTGCAAAATTAAGGCATGTTTCTCATCCTCAGACTATTTTGGTTTAATCACTTCATGTGAGAGAAAGAATTGAATCAATAATACCAATGAATCAATAATGTTCATGCGCCAAGTCTAAATTGCAAACAAATTCCTGAACAGAATTAAAAATAAATGTAACAGTAAGATTATAGTGGCAGGGAAATTAGCAAAAAAATCCCTAAAATTAATAAAAATCATTAAAAATGACTATGTAGCCACTGGATCTGTGCTCAAACATAATTTGTAAGAGACTATTAGTCTTCAGGTGGATTAAATTGGATTGATTGTGTGGGTGGAATGAGGAATAAAGCAAAGACCACCGTATCCTCCTACACAGTGTTACTGCTCCTACTGAGCAATCAAGACACTTAGCATTCCTCAGGAAGCAGATGTCCCAACATCTGCTGCTAAGGATGGAAGCAGCATTCATCAGTAGTGTGGTCAGCCTGTCATTAAGTGAACCATCTCAAATGTGGTGGTGTCCAAAATAATGAAACAGGCTTTAATATAGGAGTGTCCAGTCTTTTGGATTCCCTGGGCCACATTAGTAAAAGAATTGTTTAGACAACACGTTAAATGCATTAACACTAGTGATAGCTGATGAACTGGAAAAAATATTGCAAAAAAAAGTCTTATAACATTTTAAGAAGTTTATGAATTTGTGTTGGGCTGCGTTCAAAGATGTCCTGGGCCACATGTGGCCTGCGGGTTGGACAAGTTGCTTTTACAGAAAAATCAGGTTGTAGAAATGATTATTTAGGGGGATTTGCAGTGAGGAAAAACACTGATCACCCTTTCTTCCATATTCTGAACCTATAGAGAAATACATATAGTAGCCACGTGAAATGTAAATTACAGTATTACTTTATCATTGTTAAAGACGAATTGGAGAAGTCAACTTAAGTGGGGTCTGTCATAACCTTTTATAACTCTAGGCTTTGGGACTCCATGGGGGATGGATGAGTATGCAGGGCAGTTTCTGAGTTAGACCACAAGAGGAAGGTCATATGGCCTTGGGACCATTGATGGGGAGAGCCAATGGCAAGGGCTTGCTTCTCAACAGCAACCGTTAAGACCATAGAATGCTGTCCCATGCCCCCGCCCCCCTCCAAAAAAAAAAAAAAAAAAAAAAAAAGGAAGAAAGAAACAATGAATATCAGACTGTCATTTTCTTAGCAATCAGATGAATCCTTCCTGTTTTTCTTGGAAGGCACAAGTGTGGGCCTAGAATTGTCAGGAGCTACTTGTCCCCAGTGCTTCTCTGAGAAGATGGAGGTTTGGGAAAATTTCTTATTGTATGAATGACTGCAGAAGAGGGAGAGAATGGTTTGCTCAGAGAGTATGTGAGAAAGTTTAAGCACATGTAATATAAGCACATAGTTACTGAAAAAACACTGAAATAGCAAGTCAACATTTTGAAATACATAGTTCAGTTGAATGAGATTATGAGTGATTTTCGTTTCCATATTTTCTAATCATTCCCCAGTAATCATGTGTTTCCTGAATAATTGTGAGAAAGACAACACCATTCGTTTTTAAACATATTCACAGTAAGGGCTGATATTTCTCATAAAAAATGTCGTTCCTAAAACCCTTTGCTTGGCAAATAGAAGATATAAATTCCAGAAGGGCAGGGAATCATAATCAACAACAAATCAGTGGATAATTATTTGATACCTAACACATACCAAACATTATTTTATGTGCTCAATACTCTGGCGAACAAGAGAAAGTCTTTTCTCTCTGAATAGGGTTTATTCTAGTAAGGGACAAGCACCAAATATGAACAAACAAACAAAAAGCATAATTTCAGATATGATAACTGTTCAGAAGAAAATAAAGCCGGGTTAGATGAACATCTGGAGGTCTGTTATTCCATGAAGAAGGAACTGCAAATATAAAGGCCTGATAGGATTGTAAAATCATCTGACAGTAGGGACACACAGATAACACAGGTCAAGAGACAATATGGAACAATAAAAACTGTTCTCATATGGAAAGTACAGGTCCCATCTGAAAAGTGGAATACCAGAAATATGAGTCTACTCTTTCTGCATTTTTAATTTTTTTTCCACAAGAAACTGGAAACCTATATTATTGAGAAATGTCTCCCAATTTTTAAGTGTTTGGAACTAATTCACAGTATTTTGGGCCAAAATATACTAAGACACACAAAGATAGGTCTGAATTAAGTCAATAGTCTATCAATTTTTAACCTTTGTAAACCACAGAGCAGAAGGAATCCTAAGATCATAAAGTTCATCCTAGGCAGTAAATATCGAAGACAGTTGAGTCCCAGGTAGATTAAGTGATTTGACCTTTGATCCACCACTGGGAAGTGGGATTCAAATGTGCTGTCCAGAGCCCTTTCCATTGCACAGAATTGTCTGTTACATGTCTTACTTTCTTTGATTCAGGCTGTAGATTATATCCCAACATACCAGGCACTGTCTTGATTTATTCTGTTTCCTTTCCATATTCGGATAGCTGAAAGGGTAAACTAATAAGCACATCTCAATTATGTTCAAGAATCACAGCGATTACCAGCATAAATGATTGGATAGTCAATGGTGGGATAGCATTTGAAAGAGTGGTAAAACAACATGTGTAGGTATGAGGGCACTACATCATCTACACAGTAATTGAATCTATTTTAAACTGGGTCAAAAACAAAAACATCTGCCATGTCAATATTGGACATTTTAATATAAATTTTTACTTTACATGATCTTTACAACAAGATATTGTCACATTGGGCTCAGGATGGCTGGTAGGGAGATTCTGAAATAGACACAGTCTGCTCACTTTTTCTCTACGTTGTCTTCACAAACAGTCTTGTTCCTGTCCTCAGAGATGGCTTTTTATTACAGTGTCTGATGGCGAAAGAAGGTGACATAATAGCTAGTGAAAAAGTAGAGAGGGTTGAGAAAGAGAAATCTCAACCTAGGCAAAAAGGCACTTAACATTTTTTTGGTAAAAATTTCACAATTGTGTTTTATTAATCACTGAGGTAAATGTTGGCTTTCTAGCAAATCCTGTTTGTCTTATTTTTTGCTGTGTCCCAATTTTTCAAATGAGTGAAAGAATGAAAACACACACAAGAAATTGTACTTACCTTAAGAGAAAACATTCATCTTAGAAATAGTTTAGCATTTAAATATCCTGCAGGGATGTAACGATTTAGTTGTGAGCAGGAAACAGGGAGGCTAGCAGAGCTGGAGCAAAGAGATTTTTGGGGACATCGATTGGTCTCTTTTTGAATCCTGATTGATCTCATTATGAAAAGTCAAAAAATGGTGAGACATGTAATTCAGGAGATCTGACTTCTAGTACCAGTTGTGTGGAGGTCTGATGTTGGTTTAGTTCCCGAATATTGTGTATGGTTCCTTTATCATTCAAATAGAACCGATAATATAAAATGGATTTCCAGATCAAAACTTTAAAAGATAGAAAGTGCTAAACAAATGCCTAGTTAGCAAATAATCTCAATTTATATGAAGACTCTTAGAATGGGGTGGTTATTGGAAGTTTATTCTTTAATTAATGACCTACATTTATTTTCTTAGAATTTGTCCCTGGTGCTGTTAAAACAGTTACCTATGTTAAATGTGGCAATTTATGTTAAAGCACTCCCACGAGTACACTGCCTTGTGTACATATAACAGACAGAGTCATTGATGGTTTAGTGAATTAAAACAAAAGGCTGACTGGTTGCTACATGCATGACCTCCCAGCTGAGCCCTATGTTGCTAGATTTTCCATAGGGCAGTGTGATCTATCTGTCTATCTATCTATCTATCTATCTATCTATCTATCTATCTATCTATCTATCTATCTATCTATCTATCTATCTATCTATCTATCTATCTATCTATCTATCTATAATCTATCATTATCTATCATCACGTATTTAGAAAGAACTAGGATCTAAACTTATACTACCTAAGCTCTAAGAGATTGATGTAAAACCAGTTTATGATGCATTTAAGCTTACTCAACTGCTATCTCCCTTCTCCCTTATGGCTAATAGATCACTATGGCCTGAACGTTGGTTTCCTGCCAAAATTCATACACTGGAATTTAACCTCCAAGGTGATGGTATCAAGAGATGGGGCCTGGGGTCATGAGGACTTCTCTCTCATGACTGGAATCAGCGCCATTATAAAAGGTATTGAGGGAGTGCATTTACCCCTTTGTGCCCTTCTGTCACGTGAGGATGCAGCAACAAGATGCTATCCTGGAAGCAGAGGGCAAGACCTCCCCAAACACTGAAGCTGCTGGCACCTTGATCTTAGACTTCTCAGCCTCTGGAACTGTGAGAAAGAAATTTCTATTATCTACAAATTACTCAGTCTATGTCATTTTGTTATAGCAGCAAAAATGGACTAAGACATAACAGAAGCAGAAGTCTCTAGTATGAGCTTTCCAGAAAGTATATGCCTTTATTATTATTATTATTATTATTATTATTATTTGAGATAGGGTCTGGTTCTGTTGCCCAGGTTGGAGTGCAATGGTGTGATCACAGTTCACTGCAGCCTCCAACCCTCAAGCAATTCTCCCACCTCAGCCTCCCAAGTAACTGGGACTACTGGCCCACCACCACTTCTGGCTAATTTTTTATTGTTTGTAGAGATGAGAACTTGCTGTATTATCCAGGCTGGTCTTGACCTCGCAGGCTCAAGCGATTCTCCCACCTCAGCCTCATGAGTAGCTGGAACTACAGGTACATGCTACCACATCTGGCTAATTTTTAAAAATTATTTCTAGAGACAAGGTCTCGCTATGTTGCCCAGGCTGGTCTTGAACTCCTGGACTCAAGCAATCCTCTCAACTTGACCTCCCAAAGTGCTGGGATTACAGGTGTGACCTACCATGCCAGGCCAGTTTTTGCTTTTTTGGTTAAAAGAGATGGATTCAATGGGCACCTCTATTTACCTTCACCTTTAACTTTTCTCCATTATTTTTTCTGCTTGGAATAAGGATATGATGCTTGGAGGTATAGCAGCTATCTTGAGACCATGAACTTACTCATACACAAACAGAAGCCAGAAGAAATACAGAAAGAGTGTGGATTCCCTGAGGCAGTGCTTCTCATGCCATCAGTGGTTAAAGATAACTTTAAAAAAATTCAACCTATTGTGGGCTGATTAAAACACCATAAAAATTAATAAATAAAAAATAAAAAATCCATTCAAAATACATGTTCCTCTGTTTTATTAGATTCAAAAGACATAAAATAATTCTGTCAAATTGTTTTCCAAGTTTCTAAATGCTTACTCCAATTTTCTATGCTTGTCTTTTCTGTATTAGTTTGCTCGGGTAGCCATAAAAAACTACCATAGACTGTGTGGCTTAAACAATAGAAATTTATTTCTCATAGTTCTGGAGGCTGAAAGTCCAAGACTAAGGAGTTGGAAGGTTGAGGTTTTTCTGAGACCTTTCCCCTTGGTTTGCAGATGGTCACCTTCTTGCTGGGTCTTTACATGTGTGCACGTCCCTGGTGCTTCTCCCTGTTCTTTTTTTTTTTTTTTTTTTTTTTAAGTTCTGGGTTACATGTGCAGAACATGCAGGTTTGTTACATAGGTATACATGTGCCATGGTGGTTTGCTGCACCCATCAACCCGTCTTCTACGTTAGGTGTTTCTCCTAATGCTATCCCTCCCCTAGACACCCAACCCTGACAGGCCCTGGTGTGTGATGTTCTCCTCCCTATATCCATGTGTTCTCATTGTTCAACTCCTGCTTTTAAGGACACTAGTCATGTTTATTAGTGCCCTGCCCTTATGATGACATTTAACTTTAATTACCTCTTTAAAGGCCATATTTCCAAATAGTCACATTTCAGGGAGTTTGTGCTTCAACATATAAACTTTGGGAGGACACAATTACATCCATAGCATCATCACAGACCAGTTTAGACTAACATCAGCAGCCCTCCGACCACACTTTTAGTGAACAGCCCTAAGATGCACTGTAGGTATTGCACCTGCCCTTGACCAGCACCTTCCAGAATTCTTGTTTAGTAAGAAAAATACATCTCTGTTGAAGCCACTGTGAGTCAGGTTTCTCTTATTTGCAACTGAAAGATCTGACATTCACATAAGCAGGAAGCACATTTAGAAAATATATATTAGGAAATATAGTTGGCTTGAGAACCAAACCAGTCAACATACCTTGGAGAGTTTGTCTATCAATTACTCTGTATTCCCCTCATCTATTTTCCTTTTTCTGATAACAACATCTCTCCATATTACTTTAAGAACTCTCCTCTCACAGTGCATACAATTTCCATAAAAGACTGTCAATCGAGGTGCTCTGTCTTTTTCTGGACGGGGAACTTAAACCAGTACAGGTCTGTTTTCTCTCCTTGGTTAATGGTTGCCTTTGACTTGCAAACAAAGAACCCTGCTAATAGAGTAAGTTAATTCAGAAGACCAGTGAGAACTTTTCAAGTGTGTTTTGTGAACATGTAATCACAAAAAGAGAAATACTTGAAGCACTAGCTTAAATATTGTATCTTTAGAGAACTTTCTCTACCTGACTGTAACACTTGAGGTGCTTTTTCCTCTGTATTTCTACAGTACTTTGTATATATTTCCCCAAGAGTGATAATCATATCATATAGCAAATGTATGTTTATATCTCTCCTGCTTAGTCAACACACTTCATAAGGAAGAGACTTGGGTCTTTTAATTTTTGCATTACCAGTAACCATCATAGTAGAGATGCATAATCAACATTTAATAAATAATTGCTGAATGAATGAAGTGCTAGTTTTAATCAACATTTCAATGCATTTATTGATCAACAAATACAATTACAAAAGATGATTCAGCATCCAGTGTGCACTCTCGAGGCAGTGTTAGGGATATGGAGATGGATAAGATATAATTATGACTCAAGAGGTTTGTGGGCCAGGAGATGAACAGATGCACAAGAACAGACTCCAGAACAGATTATGATGATGCAATAGGGCTAGTGGAGTGGAAATAATATTTATTCACTCATCCATGCAACAAATATCATCTATGCAGTGTTATCTTTGAGTTGATCATAATGAGCTATGATGGCATCAAGCACACTGTGAGGTGCTGGCTTTCAAAGCACCTCACGGTGTGGAGACATCAGGAAAGTCTTCTTGGAAAAGGCAACAGAACTGTCTTGGTTTGTTTGGGTTGCTCTAAAAAAATACCATAACTAGGTGATTATAAGCAACAGAAATTTACTTTTCACAGTTTTGGAGGCAGGGAAGCCCAAAATAAAAAAGCTAGAAGATTTGGTGTCTGGTGAGAATTTGTTCCCTGGTTCATAGACGGCCATCTAATCACTGTGTCCTTTCATGGTAGAAGGGGTGAGGGAGCTCTCTGGGGCCTCTTTTATAAGGGCTCTAATCCAATCAGTGAGAGCTCCACCTTCATGACCTAATCACTTCCCAAAGATTTCATCTCCTAATGTCATCACTAAGTCTTTACCTATGAATTGGAGGGGGCCACAAGCATTAGTCTATCATAAGAACCCTAGAGAATGAAGACATAATTTGAAATAGTTGCTGAAGAAGACAAGCATTGGCTAAGGATACAAAGAAATGTCATTGGACAGGTTTGAGATCTCAGGTGATGTGTGAGGAAATACTTTGTAGCAGCATCTATGTGCATAACTGTGTGAGTTTATTCGACACTCAACTGCAGAGTCTTAGAAGCAAAGAATGTGGGTGGAGTTTAATAGCGAGCTAGCACTGGGATTTTGCTGGGACAATAATAATATAATAATGGCACTGAGTGCCAATGAGGCAGTGTTTCAGATGATCAACCCTGAAGTCCAGGCTGAGTAAGAAAGGACAACCAGGAGGAGGCTGACTGGACATGGAGGGGACCAAGGAATGAAAGAGCCTCCATTGATTCAAAGAGTTGATAGAGCTCCAGGTGTATGTGTGTACATCATCAGCGTCATCTTACATCATCCTTAAAACAACCTTAAGAAGGAGGCAATTTTATTATCTGCATTTTTTAGGTGAAAATAAACGGAGGTAGAGAAGGGCAGTCACTTGCCTTCGATCACACTCAGTAAGAGGTGAGGCTTGCACTCAGGTCCAGCTCATCAGACAACAGAGCCTAAGTTTTAAATTAGGTTAAGTAGGAGTTATACTAATCCCTGAAAATAGAAAAAAGGAAAAGAACTGGTTTCTAAATCTATGATAATATAGAATCAGTGCATGTTCTCCCAGAAGTAACACTAAATAAGTATAATGGTTAATTGTATGTGTCAACTTGACTGGGGTAAGTGTTGCCCAGATAGCTGGTAAAACATTATTTCTGGGTGTGTCTATGAGGGAGTTTCCAGAAGGGATAGCATTTGAGTTAGTGGACTGAGTGAAGAAGACTGGTGTGTACCCACCAGTGGGAGGCATCTTCTCTTCTGTTGAGGGCCCAATAGAACAAAAAGGTAGAGTAAAGGCACATTCTTTCTTGCTTCTTGAGCTAGGAAATCTATTTTCTCTTTCCCTGGGACATTGAATATCAAGGTTCCTGGGTCTTCAGATGCTACTAGGAGTTACACCATTGGCTCCCTGGTTCTCAAGCTTTCTGACTCAGACTGAAATATACCACCAGTTTTCCTGGTTCTCCAGTTTTCAGATGGCATAATGTGGGACTTGGTCTCCATAATCACCTGAGCTAATTGCTATAATAAATAATATATCTCTGTATATCCTTATATCCTATTGGTTCTGTTTCTCTGAAGAAAACTGATTGATACAATAAGCATGTGAAAATCCTTGATTTTATACATAATGCTTTTCTCAGTTAGTACATTGAAACATTTGACACTACTGAAATTTCACCTCTTCTGACTTAAAAAAACATTTGGCAATTTTAACATAGTACTACAATGTTATGGTATCGTACTCTTGGTACAATATATTTTTGGTATTCTTGCTACAAATTTGCCATTGCTTATTGCTAGGCACATGATGTGACATGTTTGGCTATGTGACAGTGTTCTTTGTCCATTGAATTATACTGTTATCTTTATGAAGACCTATTCTCATTTGGATGAAGACTTGAGACACTTTAAGAAAAACACAGTGACCAACCATTTCCTTTGGTTTGTTCCTTTGAATAGGACTTATGAATCCTTAGGAAACACCTTGTTTCTGGCTCAGAATCCATCAGGTAATCACTGCATCTTTTCTCCTCCATGTCACGTTCAATAACATAATTTAGGCAGGCTGCGAGTTCTCGGCAACATGCTTCTTATAGTTGATATTTTATTCTGTGCTTATTATTGAACGTCAGACTGTGGAGTTTTAAAGTTATATGAAAAACGATATTCACTGAGACTCTGGATACTACTTTGAAATGATCTGAGATAGTGTCAAAAAAACACAACACAGGGAGAGCGTTCTCCCGGAATGTATTAGGTGAAGGCATTTGACTTCATGCAAACACGTACTGAAAAATGAAACCCTTACGGCTGTAAGTCCTCCATGTCCAATTTACAAATATCACACAAAAAGAACTTTAGACATGGGGAAGGGAAAAACATAGCAATATAACGTAATCACAGAAAAATTGCACTTATTTATCTTGTAAAATAATCTTATCTCATTTTGTCCTTTGTTACAGCACAGTCATCAAGAGGGAATGACCTAATTCTGTCTTCTTTCTCTTGTCATCTCTGTTAGAGAAAGGTGGGGGAGAAACACATTCCCTGTGTTAATTAAACTTATTCTTTATCCACTGAGAATAAAAAGAATACTTTCTCTCTTAATATTCATTGTATAATTGTTCATCATTGCTAATACTAAAATTTTTCTCCCAGTTGTGTAAGTTTTCTGATATAAGCAATTAAATATGCCCAAATAGATGCATACATTTAAAAATATGAATTTTCTTAACCTATAAAATCTTTCTACTTGGCAGAAAAAACTTGTGATAATGAACATTGGAATTTGTGACACTTTTTCTTCAAAGATATAACAGACTGTAAAACACTATAAAAGTTGACCTTGTTTCTTTAATGCAGGATATCTTCTGTTTTTGTCCTTATGATCTTTTTAAGCTGAAAAGGTCAATTTTTTTACTTCTGAAGAATTCTGATTGTTTACTTAAAAGCTATATTCTGAAGGAAGGTGTCAGAACCAGGTAGGCAATTAAGTCAGTTAAAGACAATACTTACTGGGACATTATTTTCTTGCATCTAAGGCAAGAAAATGTTGAAGCACTCTACAAAAGCAGGCAGTTTTCCCTTCCACAGTTAAAAAAAAGGGATCATATAATCCATTGGTATGTTTAAATTGGTAACGTTTTGGCAAATGGGAAAACCGGGGCTCAGTGAAATTGGGGAAATATTTGTGTTTATCCAGTTAGCAAATGGAAAAGACAGAGATGGCATCAGGCTTTTCTGTGTCCTATGCAGTTCTCTTTTTGTTGCATCATACCTGACAGAGTTATTTATGAGGCACATTACCTCTGCTGTCTCCCTATTGCAAAGTGACCACCAAAGAAGTGTCAGCTATACCCTTAGATTCTCATTGTATGAATAAAAAAAGCAATGATTTCCCCCATCCAAATAAAAGATCTCCCAATGACCATTGTGTCACTGGATTATGCATCTGTCATGGCAGCCTAAAGGCTTCCTCCTCTATGATCCGGTTGCAATGACCACCTTGAGAGTTCTTACACGATGTACTCCTCCCTCAAAGCCAAGGCTCCCAGAGGGGAAGCAATGATGCGAGCTTGAGATGATTCCCTGGTTGATAGCTTTGGTTTTTATTTTCAGGATGATACCAGCTTCCATTTGATACTTTTAATGAGTTTGTTTAAAGATTTCCATTATGATAAAA
Organism: Macaca thibetana thibetana; assembly: GCF_024542745.1. Lineage (NCBI taxonomy): Eukaryota > Metazoa > Chordata > Mammalia > Primates > Cercopithecidae > Macaca > Macaca thibetana. The sequence continues at coordinate 164,827,215 of NC_065582.1, forward strand.
TTCCTGCTTCTCAATTTCTATTTTATGTTTCTTGTCAACCTAATTCCCTTTACATATGATCCATAAATTGTGTAACAAATATTTATTAGATGACTATCAAAGGTTTGGTCACTGTCAGAATTTGACATAAACTTTCCATTTCATAAAACCATGTATCAGCAACCCTGAAAGTGTGTTCGGGAAGATGTTAATAATAAAGAGGTACATGGGCAAATATATTTGTGAAACTCTGAGTTAAATAAAGTTAAACTGTATTCCTGACTGCAAGACTTTTCAGAGACTCAAGTGTGCTAATGTGAATTGTAATCCTTCCCAGAGGGGACATATGCAATAATTTCCAAATGTACCATTGGAAACCACTTTTTTTGGAATAACTCAAAGGACTAGTTTTCCTTTGAAGACACTTTGATAAGAAGTTTCATAATTTGAAGACATGTATTTAATACAGTGACACCATCATAAACATCTTCCTCCATGCAGCTTGCATTTTGTGTGCTGTCTTCATGAAAATTGTTTGTGCCTAGAATAGTCTAAGATGACCCAGGCAAATGCACAGTTCTGGATATACACAAAATTTGCCAAGGGGTATCTGAGAAATGGGAGTTTGAAGGGAATCAATTTCAAGGTCCTCAATTTCCACTTGTAATTCCCCTCTTCCTCATCCCCCAAAATTGCTCTTAAAGACAGTAAGCCTGGTCTTGAGGAATCTCACTTGCCCTTCATAAGACGCTTTCTCCCACTTTACAAATACTTCTGGGTCTCAACATCTAGATAATTTCCATGATGCGTTACAATGGGGTGGAAACATTATGCTATCCACAGACAAGGGGCAAGTGGAAATGCTGGTAGCATTGTGGAAAACGGGGTGACTTTCATGTCTGGGTTAAAATTTGCTTCTTCAAGACAGGTGCTTTTCAATTCAATATTACTGAAGGACTATCTAACTAAATAGTTCATTGCAAATAATTGATATTTTAAAATATCAAATATTAAAAATTTCAAATATTTAAAAATAGTTTAATGTAGGTCATTAAAAATAATTTTAAAGTGATTGCTATGTGATATTTTTGTCAAATACACAGAAGGAGTTGAAGAATTAAATGACCTGCTAAAATCAAACTCTTTCCGTTCTCTTTCATTGATTTAGGTGAACAAATTTTTCTCAAAGCTTAAATCTGTAAAAAAATAAAAACAAAGAATGGAATTAGTGCTGAACCTTGTCTTATTATTATAACAGTATTGATGATAATGGTAATGAGTAGTCTTCATCTTTGGATATGTGAACTGTACACGAAAAAGCCCCAGCCACATCCATTTAATTAAGAGATTATTACCAATAACATTCTTACTTCTTGTGTGAGTAATTATTTATGTTTTTCTTAACAATTAAACCCTTTGATATTTATAATTGTAACTCTATCCAGAAAAATATCTAATATTTAGAGCCTTATTGTCATTGGATGCTTAAAAACAATTTACTTTTCAATTTACCCACATATTTTGGTGGCATTGAAGCATGATTCAGTGATCATGAAAGGCTTTCATGCACGAAAAATTCTCTTAGAATAAAACTCTATAATAGAGAATTAGGATGGAAATATTAGTTTAAAATGAATAAAAATAATGTGAACTTTTCAACTGGGAAAGAAGAGCATGCCTTTATCTGTTAAATGATCATGACTTTCATCTTGCTGTTGTGTTTATATTGCTTTGGAGAGACATTACAGAGTTCCCTGACAGTTTAATTAAAAAGCATCATTATTTGGAATTTGCCAGAAATTATATCTTTTGCAATTAGTTACATGCCAAAGATAACATTTTAGATGTCAACGTAAAGATGTGCAAGTTTTCCCCAAAATCTTTTTAATGAATAGGTGAACAAAAATGTTTAAAGACGACTGGTTTAAGTCACAGTCCTTGGTTACTATTTTTCCACTGTAATTCCCTCATTTACCTTATTTGTTTATAATTTTTTCTGTGTATTTTAATCATGGATTTTAAAATTGTGATCTTTGATCTCCCATTAATAATAGGGCCTCGCCTTCAGATATCTCCACACATAATTGCTTCATTGGGTACTCTCCCTTGAGCTGCTGTTAACAAGTGCTTTCCAGGGCAAAGCGTTGACCTGTTTCATCTACATGGTCGACATCTGTTGTCAACATCATCCTCCCTTGTCTCTGAAAAAGACATGAAATGTAAAGAGCAGGCTTATGTCAGTGTCCTCAGGTTTTTAGAGAATTGAGGATGAAGTAGGACGCAGTACTAAAGAAAGAACATCAGTGTCCAGTGACCAAGATTCAAGGTCTTTACAACCTTGGACAAGTTACAATACTCAGCTATAAGATTTAATTGCTTTATCAGTAAGACCCTTTGCAGCACTAGGATTGATCATATTTTAATTTTGTTTAAAAAAATTATCCTAGGAAGAACACAATATGAAATCTACCCATTTAAATTTTTAAATTTAATTTTTAAAGATTTTTGAGATAATTTTGGACTTAAAGTTGCAAAATTAATATAATAAATGCTTATATATCTTTCATCTAGTTTCCAAAAATGCTATTACTAACAGAGTATGTTTAGAAAAATCAGGAAATTAACATTGATATAATCCTACTGTTTAATTTAGATACTGTATTCAAATTCCATCAATGGTCCCATTAATGTCTCTTTTATAATGGTTCAAGAGCCAACCAAGATCACTTGTTGCATTTAGTTATCACATTTTCTTAGTCTCTTTTAATTTGGAACAGTTTCTATGTCTTTTCTTTCTCTTTCATGGGTTTGAACCATTAGAAAAGTACACAGCAGTTATTTTGTAGGGTGGGTGTGTGATGTCTTTTCACGATCAAATTCAGGTTACCCATATTTGAGCAGAATTTCACAGAAGTGATGCCATGTCCTTCTTAGCAGCCTCCCAGGAACATCTAAAGCTAACTTCTCTCCTTAAAGTTGAGGTTAACTTTGATCATTTGGTTAAGGTGATTTCTGCCAGGTGTCTTCAATAAAAAGATTAATAGTTTTAAGTTCTCTATTGACATAAATTTCCTTCACAAATAGAAGTTCCACATGAAAATTTTCAATATTCTTTTTTTCCTTTTCTGTATTTTTTTTCTTAACTCATCAAAATTTATGGAATCTGAACTTAAAATAGTTTGTATTCATTTCTGATTTCACCTTTTTTTACACAGAATTATAAAATGGAAATTTATCTGAACTTTTTGTGGTGAATCTCTGCCAAACTATGGGTATAAAATTATAGCATGACATTTTAAAGACTGTATTTGGGGGAAAAACGTAATTCTATATTGAAATAGCTAATCTTATTCTAGTACCCATTTCTGTATTTTTTAAAAAGTGACTTTGAATCGGAAGACCTAGGATTAAATCTCTGCTCTAGCTTTTATTAACTTTGTGAACTTTCTGTATTTTTGTATCTCAATTGCTTCTTTTATAAAATGAAAATACTTAAGCCTACACTAACTTTAAAGGGTTCTTCTGACATTAAAAAAAAGATAACGATGTGAGTAATATCTTCCTTTAGGGTGTCTGTGTGTTGTGTCTGTGGCAGGAAGTGGGGAAAGAGAGCTATTCACATGCTCTGTATACTGGAGGCCCCAGAAGCTCTCTGAATTTGTACATTTAGCTTCAACAACACCAGGAGTAAGTTTTTACAATGATCAAATATTGATTAGCCCAATGGTATTGAAACTCACTATTTCTCACACACAAACACCTTCCATATACCCACCCCAAACTACATTAATCACAGGTCTAATGAGAATGTAATTCTGGTGTGGAAGATAAATCACTCTCTGTTAAAGTCTTGGTGAAATTCTCAGACATCTGTGACTGAAGGAAATGTTTCTCCACTCTTTAGTGTTTTAGACTGTGTCCTATAAGCTGATATTGGACTGATCACTTCCTTATAGCAGTCTCTCTGACTGCAGGTGCCCAGTGTTTAAATTTAAATGATTGGCAACTGAATTTCCACAAATCTTGCTAATTCTTTCCCTATTCATTGCTGAACAACTCTATGTGAGCGTGCCGACTGCAATAGCTGCTGCTCTCAATTTCTAAAATATGGTCATCAAACCCTCTTGCAGTCATGCGGGAATGTTCTCCCTCTCTCACTGCTGTCATATACTGGGTTTTATTTAGTTACTTGATTTAGACAGGGAACAATATACTGTCAGGTACTATCTAAGAAAGTGCTTTCCTCTCATTCTCTGCAAATTACATCCTCTTTATGTCCTGTATTATTCATTCATTTATTAATCATTTAAAAAATATTGATTGAGACTCTAGTATAAACCAGTCACTTTTTGAGAAGGCAGAGACCAAGATCTCATGGAGTTTATGGTCAAGTTCAGCAAAAGAAGATAAAACAGTCTCTCCTGACTTTCTATGGTTTTGCTCTTCAATCCTTCCATGCTCATTTCCATGGACATTGTAAACTAAGTTTTGCAAATGGCAAAGAGTTATAAAAATGGATTGTAATTATTGACATTGCTTTCATTGTTATGTTTATTATTAATGAGACACTCTGATTCAGATGATAATGTGCTCTCAGGTAGATGCACAGTTGTGCCTCCTGAGTGCCTCTTGGATAACTCGTCTTTGCTGCCACTCCCTGACTATTGCCTTTTTCTGTTTTGTTTTGTTTTGTTTCTGAGACACGGTCTCACTCTGTTGCCCAGGCTGGAGTGCAATGGCGTGATCACAGCTCATTGCAACCTCAGCCTCCAGGGCTCAGGTGATCCTTGCACCTCGCTCTCCCAAAGTGCTGGGATTACAGGCGTGAGCCACCACGCCGGGCCTGACTATGGCCTTTAATCTTTAAGATGCATTTTCATGCCCACTATATCCCATTTTCCTACCAGAAACTATATTACAAAGCCACAGCAGTTACATGTTGCTACCAGGCTTAGAGAACTTCCAGATCTTACTCCTTTACAAGTTCATGTCAGTTCCTAGTTTTTGGTAGGTACTTCCTGTCTGGACTCATTCCTTTGGTGTTTTACCAAAGAATCACTGGCTTCTTCACTAGAACACTACAGATTCGAATTCTGTGGAACAGGAGTGAGAGCCAGGAATCACCATTTTGAATGAGAACTGAGAGTAGTTCTATTGTAACTGGTCAGCATTATAAAATTTGACAAAACACCACCATACGCCACAGGTAATTTGGGTTTTCCTTGTAGCATTTGTCCCTAAGATAGTGCCTGCAATTTTTTACTCTATTTACATGGATCCAGCCTTAACTTTTCTTTATATTCATGTCCCTCAGGTGCTCAACAAGTAAAACCAAGGTCACCTTGGGAACATGACTCATGAACAATTACTCAAATCAAGACATTTTCTTCTGAAACTGGTTTTCAAAGCCATATTATTTTAATAGAGAAAAAGATTGAAATTTTAAAACAGTCATTTACTTTTTTAGACGGAAGCGTACTGATCCCATGTTCTACCAATTCTGTTTTACTGCCAATAAAGGCTCTATTTAAGTAGCTTATGGTTGAGGTGAAGTTCACTTGAAAAATGAACCCAAAAGAATCAGCTGATAGTGAGAGGATCTAGACCAGTGCTGAACTATTTATTCCTCCCTTTGGGGTTTTGCTTTTTCATTTTCCACTATCACATGGTTTAAATTTACTGAAAACATTAATAACAGAGCTGCTCCTAATTGGCAAAAAAATTATTGTAGCTATTTTTGTATCTGAAATCCAAATCTAATAGACTTAAGTGGGTGTGAATTGTAGTTATTTAAGCATGTTGATTTTGTGTGTGTGTGTGTCTGTGCAGAATGTGGCTGTTGCCATGGAATCTCTGTGCATGATTTCTGTGAGGTAGTGCTGATTGAATCTATAAAAAGATGAGCACAGAAAAATATGTTTATAAAAACCACTTTCTGATGAAATTGTTAAAGTGAGGCCAATCTGTGTATGTGTGTTTCATTTTGTTTCAGTTCACTTTCCATTATTAAATGTTTTCTTTAGAATTGTAGATTTTTTAGACTGCTGGACGGCTGATTGAATCTCTTACCGATGATTTAGTCAATCATAAGGCTCACTGGTATGGGGTGAGATTGAAAGGTACTTTTTATGCAGTCCTGTTTACATGTATCCTTAGCTTTATGCGTGTATTACATCCCCCAAAAGGTGTGCTTAATCAAGTTTTTTAAAAGTCAAATGAGACATGTGGCTGTGTAAAACAATTCTATTGTGATTTTACCGCTAAATAATTTTGGGTATGGGGTAAAGCTAATCACCATCCTGCCAGCCCCACCGACATGCATCTGAATAATAGGCTGACATTTTAAGTTTATATTTTGGAAGTTGGAGATGCAGATTTCATTCTACCACTCTCTATTGGACCTTAAATAAGTCACTCCTCCACAATGGACCTCAATTTCTTCAGCAATAAAACTGAGGGGATTCACGAGGATACCTCTCACTTCCCTTCAGCTGTTTAATATGCTTGCGTGTACACAACTGTGCATATGTGTGTATGTATGTAAATGTATATGATTACAGTCCAGTGTGCTTAAAGTCAGGACTGTTTTTCTTAGAAAGCTTTAGTTCATACTAGAGCTATTTCAACAAAACACAATTACTAAAATTAAGAGAATGGCATTTGGTTTTCCTCCTTATTTACACATTCATTACTCCTTTTGGGTAAGACACAGTATAAAGAGGTTTAACATTAAAGTTAGGCAAAATGAGTCTGAAACTATGTTACTGATGGCTTGAGTACCTGAGAGAGTTGACTTTGAATTTAAATAACAATGTAATGCCAATAAAAGTTAGAAACGATGGCACATGCTGCCCATGGTGATCATGCAAATGAATTGTATAGACCGAAAACTTGAGACAGGTTTTTAGAAAAAGAGGTGTTTATAATGAGGGTTTCTCAATGACTTGGAACATGGATTGAGACTCAGTAATCTATGAATCAAATGTTTCCGAAAACATACTATTGGTCGCACCGAAGTGAGTGGCTCAAAGTTCACCTGAGCCTTGCAGATCAATTGGAATAACGTTCATTGTCTTTATTAAATTTCAGATAAACAGACTTGGTGATGGGGAACTGCATAGAGAAATTTTACTGGAGAATGTCCTGGGAGAGAGACACCCAGAAGGAAGTGGAGAAGACAGGTTGGCACAGAGACAGAAGCTGACCTACAATGTGGATGCATCTGGGCCTTTATCTGATCCTACAGGGAATTCTAGAGCTAGGATGCCCCTTAAGCTCTATCTCAATTTGAGACAAGGGTGAGTGAGCCTTTTATCCTTTCATCACCCTGTCATTGCCCACAGGTCAAACTCCAGGGGGCAGGTCCCTGGAGCTGAGGGCAATGCCCAGGAGAGTGCATCTATGAACATGCAGCCACCAACATTGTCAAGGGCAGAGGATGAATGCTGTTAAGGATTGAATGTATGTGTTCTCCCAAAATTTCATATGTTACAATCCTAACCCCAATGGTGATATTAGAAAGTAGAGTTTGGAGGAGGTAATTAGGTCACGAGGGTCGACCCCTCATGAATAGGGTGAACATCCTTAGAAAAGCGACTTCAGAGAGCTCTCTCTTCCTCTTTCTACCAGGTGAGAATACAGTGAGAAGATAGTCAACTGCAAGCAAGAAGGGGACTCTCACCAGACAACAAGTCTTCCCACACCTTTATCTTGGACTTCCAGCCTCCAGAATTATGACAAGTAAGTATCTGTTGTTTAAGCCAATCTGTGGTTATTTATTCTAGCAGTCTGAATGACTAAAACAAGTGCACTGGTCCTGAAGAGGGAATCCAGGCAGAGCAGCAATTTCCGCTCCCTTTATTCATATCCATATTAAACAAAGTGTGCTTTATTAAATTGTTTTCAAAAATGAATTTTCTATTAAAGTTTGGATGACACATTATCCGAGGGAACCGCACTGCTTATTATCATGCTAAAAGTTCTGCTAAGACCTACCAAAAAAGAAACTTCCCTAACTAAGTGTTCCCCACCTTATTTCATCATACAAAACTGTTTTGGCATAACATCAAGTAACAATATGCAGAATTAGATTCTATAAAGCATTCTTTAGAAAATACTGATTTATAAATACATTACTGGGGTGATTTGCTGTTTGATAGTATCAATGCTTAGAAATGATCTTATCATTTCAATCAGTCTTGAGAATGAAATATTAGGCATATATCTACCCCCTACCCCCATCCCACTCCACCCACACACACATTTCTAATTCTACTGGGCCATTTCATGAGTTGGATGATGGACTGGTGGAAACCAGATCAAAGAGAACTCTGCATTCAAATTTAGATGATGTTTGCCGTGTACAAACTTATTTATTCATTCATGTGTTCTTTTGTTTATTAAACCATTCATTTATTAGAAAAACCATTCATTGTGTGTCTGAACATCTACTGTGGAAGCTAGAATGTAAGCTCCATGAAAGCAGGATCCTTTTCTATCTCTGTCACCGTTTCCGCCATCACTGACAAGTACAATATTCAGCCTCACAAAAAAAATTTACTCAATAAATGAATGCTTAGTGAATGTAGTAAGACACTGTGCTAGGCCCTGGGAATATGATGAAAACATAGACTGTGGCTTCTGCCCTGGAAGGGCTCATATCTAGTAAGAACCTTCACATTAATGAAAGATTTAGGATGGAACTTACTATGGAAATAGTTTCAAAAATATTATCTATGATAGTTTAGAAGATTTCACATAGATCATATAGACACAATATAAAGTAGGTAATTTTCTTCACATGCATATGCAATACTCCAGAATTTAGGATAATAGTAATCCTTAGTAGTTGTTATTTTGATATCCTTTTTTTAGTGCTACTGCAAGATGGGAAGGAGAGAGAGGTGGGTGATAAGACTTGGCATCAGCAGTAGGGAGGTGGCAAAGTCATTATGTTTGATGCTGATCTACATTGTATATAATCCTTTGAACATGTAGTTAAGTGTGCTGGGAGAATTTAGGGAGAGGGAATTATAAGATTTGGAATCGGGCTCAAACTATAGGTGGGTAATGAAACTCTCACTCTGTTTTTCAACCCTCTGGCTAATTCTAGGGCCAAACCATGCTAGCATATGTGCCTAACACAGTGTCTTCTCCCAAACTGCTGGTCTCATCTCCTCCACTCTCTGGCTCTTCTTGAAGAGGTGTCTCCCTCCCCAATGCTGCTAAACTCTTCAAAGCCAACAGGAACCCAGCTTTGGGTTGTCAGCAGCCGGCATGTTCAAAGACAGATGGCTTCAGATTCTAAGGGAATGAACACCTGTAGTATGGTCAAAGCCAGGAAATATTCAATGGCAAAAATGAGAAGATGGTTTGGCAGTAGGTCCTTGTATGTGAAGAAATGAAATGAAATAATGGTGATTATGTTTGCTTTGTTCTGACATTGTCTGCATGTTCTTTGACAAAAATTTATGCTGTGTTAGAAACCCAAAATCTAAGCCGGAGATCTCCTTTGCTATTTCTGTTTTATACTAGATCATGGCTTATTTTTCATACCATCTGATATTATCTCTCCTCTCCAATCCATATGAATATTCATGATAAATTTGAAAATACGAAGTAAAAGATCAGCAAAGTGTGTATCTTTCAGTTTCATTTTTTATACTGCTTTAATACACTGAAAACTTTTTTAATTGAGAAAATTTCTTATTTTTGTCCTATTTTTATTGATCAGTAAGTAATAAAGCTAATAAACCCATAGCACTATGATAACTTCTTTCCCTAGAACAGACTTAAATTCTTTCACAGAGTTGGCTACTTCTTTACTTTCCTCTAAGTCTTAAACCTCCCAATAGAACTTTTGAATTGTGAAGATTGCTTTGAGTCCTTCCACACTTTTGAATGGATTTAAAAATTTCGTCTCAGTATAAAGCAGCTACATTTTCTTCACAATGGAAGTAAAACAATAAAAGAGAATGTGGATAAATATCTAAAGAAATGTTTTTGCCTGGGCACATATAAGAACATTCAGCTAACCGAGCTGTTTTCAACATAACATAATTTTGTCTTGGGCTGAAAATTTGTTTTGACTTACATTTGCCAAAGGCTTTGTCTCCATAAGCTTTCTCAGTTCCTCCAGCCAGTGGACAGTTAAATCCAAAAACCTGACACCCTCGTTTGCTCTCCTTAAGTCCCTGGCCAGTTCTATAATCTTCTGCCTTTAAACAAGCTCTACCTTAAAAAAAATCAGCAAAACAAGAATTCTGCAGCCATTTAAAAAATCTAGACACTCAATTTTTCTTCTCAACATTAGACATCATTTTGCTCCAGTAAGTCTGTGGAAATGACAGTTGTCAGCAGGTATCCTTCCTCCTTTGGCCCTAGTTCATCTCCCACTGAAAAGGTAGTTTCAAATTCCAATCTGCTCTTTTCCTCCATCCTTTCATTCCATATATGGTTTTCCAGGTCATAACCAAAGGAAAAATGAACAAAGATGACTCAATTTCTCCTTTTCTCTTTTCTACCAATCATTTAACAACCAAGTGCCTTCTGATCAGAAAACAGTTGCGTAATTGGCAAAGTGGAATTTCCAAACACTTTTTTCAGTGTGTCTGACTAAAGCATATTACTTTCTTTCCTAATCAATAGTTAATTAAAACCATGAGTCATCTCGTTGAAATGATAGATGCCCTGAAGTTTTAGAGCATCTTCAAAACTGATTGTCAAAGTTACTTTTTCCTAAAATAAACAGAACAATTCTCAATGTATTTTTAACTAGCGGGACAATTTTTAAACAGTACTAGGTTACCTCACAGACCCATAGCTATGTATCTTTAAATACATTTGTAAAAGAATGTGGTGGGAAGAATGAAACCATTATGGATTTTAAAATACTTAGAGGAGTTTTACTAAATAAGATAATATTGAATAAGCAAAATACAATAAAATCAGGTCTATTCAATCTGAAAATGATCCCCAGGCAAGCCTGCAGTTTCAATACTATTATAGCATTGAGTTTCCTCCTTCAGTGAGGCAGCCAGTGCAGATAAAGGGCACTGATTTTGAAACCCATCAACTTTGGTTCTGATATGGACTCTGCTGTTTTTAGCTGTGTGATCTTAGATACCTTACTCAATCTCTCTGTGCCTTTTCTGTAAAAACAAGGATACTTGTATCACCTACTTTGTAGGGTTACTGTGAGCCTTATCTACGTAAACACACAATGCACTAAGAACCATGCTTGGCACGTGCTGAGCACTCTGCATGTGTCCCTCTAACTGTTATTAAACTTAATTTAGAAGTGCATAACAGTCAGTTAGGAGATGGGAACATCCTGTAATTAAAATCTAGTAAGTCAGCTTTGAATTTTCGTCAATACTAATTATTTGCTTTCTGTGAACACTCTCGACTTTATTTCATTTTCTTTCTTGGATTTTAGAAGAAAAGCACATCATGCTCTCGAAGCTGGGGATGGGGTGGTGTTAGGGCAGGGAAGAACTTTTTGTGGTGCCCCTGTTTCCTCCTGTCTAAATTTTAGACGAGGCTTAGTTTAAGCTCATAACTCCCAGGGGAGTCCTGGGCCGTAGCTAAAGCAAGATTGCTATTTACAGGGTGACCTAGGATGATCCTTAGTCTCTGTGGATTTTAAGAGCCAGGAAAGTCTAGATCTGCTTTCATATAAGAGAAGCAGGGGGTGCCAGATCAGAATCCCTGTAAAAGTATGTGTTCCTGTTCTCCTTTTCTCATTATATACTTTCAATGCCCAGTCTCTAAAGCTGGGTCACATGGTTTATATTTGGAGGATTTTCTCAAGATTTTATTTTTAAAAGAATCAGCGACTGAAAACCATCAAAAGCAACTTGTCTATCTGATAGATGTGGACAAATTAATGCAACCAGACTTTGATGGCAGTGGTTTCTGATCTCTTGCATACAATTATGATGATGATGATGGTAGTGTGGTGATGACACTAGTACCACTAAGCTACTATTTACTGAGCATCTACTGCTATTGGTTAGACACTCTACTAGGTATTCAAACATGTTAATTGTTTAGTCTTTACAATAACCCTGTGAGGTATTACTCCAATTCTATAGACAAGAAAAATGAAATTCAAAAGGTAAATAGCTTCCACAAGGTGGCGCAACTAATGGGTGTGTCCACCTGCCACCCAAGCCCAAGCTCCCCCTCCTAACAGCCTCACCTTGTCATCCATCAACTATCAATTTACAGATTTCGGCTTAGTCAAAGTGCCTTCACCCCTTACAAAATCAAGATGCCTCTCTGCCCCCTTTATGTGCCTTTCTTGACTGCTTGATAGTAAATTCAAGTTTCTGTAAATTGCCTTTGTTGATGCCAAGATATTAGGTTATTTGATGTTGTTATTCTAATTTATGCCCTTTCAAGATGCAGGCACTGAGGAGAAAAAAAAAAGACCTTGCAAAGCTCATGCATTTTCAGATGAGTTTATAAATAGAAGCGACATCATCCACTCTTTTGAAATAGAGAGACATCAGGAGAGAGGCCATTTTCAGGCCTCTCTTACCTTGACCAGGTCACTTATTGTGTCCTCATGGATGACTGAAAGAAATTGATCCCTCCTGTCCTTTGAAGGTTTACTGTGTGATGTTTGTTACAGAAAGAAGGATCAGAATTCTGTTAGCCTCTGCTCATTCATCTCCTTTTAGTAGCTCGATAAAGCCACACTATCAGCTTGAAAGAAGACAGTGGAATGAATTTAGCCTAGTTTTATTTGATTCAACAAATATAAGCAAATGATTAGTCAGGCTTTTAGTGTAACATACAGCAGAACACATTTACAGCATTGGGTCATATTTAACTCAACAGCGGTGATAACAGTAATTCAGTGTCGTCTTAAACTGAGTCATGCAATAAGGGGTTTAACTCTATATGTAAGATGTACACTTAAAAACTAGCAATCATTAAATCCCAACTACTTTTTTAAAAGTCAAAACAAGTCATTTTCTAATAGCATTTTCTGGCTATTTCCCTATCTGAAATTTCTGTAGTGTGTATTTTTCATCCCTTCTCATGCGAGGTTATATTCCTGGGGTTGATGGTAACTAATTTTTCAGATTCTTTCAGATTAAAATTAATAGAACAGTGGTAGCAGAAATAGCAAGAGATTTACAGGCAAATACACATGGATTGGAATCTTAGTCCTACCTCTTTCTTTATCACTAAAAAAAATAGACACAAGAATCTCAACCTGTGTGGTTATTGCAAGAGTTAAATGAGATGGGGTATGTCATAGTCTAGATTGGTGTTTGACTTATGGTGTTGGATATAGGTGATCTGTCATTTCCTCATCACTGCCCATCTGTGCTTGTTCTGAAGAAGACCTGAATTTCATAGACAGGTGGCAGAACAGGTTTCAAAGTCAGAATCAAGCTTTCAAGTTCCGTGCCCACTGTTTATTTGGTTGTTTCTTTTATTCAGCCTAGCGCAAGCTTTTATCCATTTTGCATTTTAAAATTTCTTATTCGTAAATTATTGATAATAGCACCTATTTCCTAAGGTTGTTTTTCATGACATAATGCGTATTAGATGTCTAGCACAGGAGAAGCACCTAATATATGTTTGTTATTAACATTATTAACAGGAAAGATGTCACTCAAAATGGCTCTACCTTTTAATAATCACAAATAATAAGATCTTATGTGACATGTGCTATTCTAAGAACTTTTATTTGCATAAGATCATAGGGTTCCCTTAACAGTTTGATGAGGCAGGTATTATTATTTATAAATATCCCCATTTTTAAGATGAAAAAATTGAGACCAAAAGTAATGAATTTTTCAATGGTACAAAGACAGAAAATGACAGAGCTGTTATTTGAATTCTAGCTGTCAAGTTTCAGAGTTCATATTCGTAATCATTTTCTATATCTGCCTCATATATTATTTCACAAGAGCTCATTGAGGTAGGTAGGGCATCTGCCATTGTTTCTTACTTTGAAATAAAGAAATTGAGGGTCTAAAGGGCCAGGCTTGTGAGCAAAGCTTCTTCTCTCAATCCATGAAACAAAAGAGCTAAATCTTCCTTTAGGAGTCACAGAAGGGAACTCCTGAGCACTTATTTTCTAGGTATATGGGGAATAGTGGAGAAGAAATTGCATTAAAATCTCATGTCTTATCTTACAAATTCATCTAGTTTAGCTTTTTACTCCATAATGGAACCCTTTGTTTGAAAAATTATATTTAAAATTTCTTAGCACTGAATGCAATGGATGCACCAACAAGATGTGCCATGTTTTTCCTTGGATTCATGTTCCCTTTGGCAAACAATGCCTATCAATGTTTGAGAATTTGACCTTAAATATAATTCTAGCAATGCTAACTCATAAAGATGCTTGGTAATCAATGGAGTTTATTTGACATAATACCAGAATTTGGGATCTCCTTTTATGCAGTGAAGATGTTACTTAATGGTATTGAGACAACGAAGTATAAAGAAGTCCCTGGAGAACCTCCAATCATCCTGTGCATTGGGAGGAGTGTGCACTGGAGTGGAGCCATGGAAGTTCACACTGTTTGCGCCAGGGAGGAGCCCAGCATCTCCTGTTCTGGGGTGGTAACCTGGGGTTCTATTCCCCTTCACCATCCACCTTTCAAGTCTTGCATTTCTGTCTCCTATTGGTAGAAGTTCCACTGCATCCATAAACCTAGCCATAGAAGGGCCTGAAATATATTGTTTTGAGCTTTTCACCTCATCCAGTATAGGGTGGGAGGAAGAGGTAAAAATGGTTGCTACAACTTAATATATAACATCTCACTCAGAGAATATACAAAATCCCTTTCCACAAAGGAATTATCTCCTGTGAATCAGGCACAGAGTTCAGGGGACATTAAGATGAATGACATGAGGGCCCTGCCTTCAGGCTGTTCCTTTTATCAACACAAGAAAAGATGATTTGAAAGAACATTGTGCTAAATCACAGTAGAAATTTAAAGTTTTCTTTACAGAGAATGATTCAAACAATGAAACCGGTTTGGGCGTCTTTTGTAGAATTTACCATTTTGTCACCACAGCACCAAGAAAAACTTTTCATCTTCTAGAATTAGAAACATAAACATATCTGTAGTCAGTAATAATCTGGGTCTTTAAGAGAAAAAGTATTAGAAAGTGTAATCAATAAGTACTTAGTACTGTCTGAACTGAAAACTCCAACTACTTACAGATAAATGTTTCCTTTCATGCCAGGAAGCCTGTACGGCAGGCAAATTGTAATGTAGCAAGTGGTGAGAAAACGTAAGTCGCCTTGAATGTTGACTGAATATAATCAATGATTAATGGCAAATTTGTGGTCTTTTTAATGACCATAGTTAAATAAAATGCAATTGAACCATAAATTTGGATGCTCTCTGGAATTGGGTCATGTAAAAAGTAAGCTTTATGGAGAAAAAAAATTGATTCAGTAATATTACTCTAATCAGACTCATAACTCAGAATTCAGAGCTTTTTATTTAAATAGAGTTTTCACTATGCTGTTTACATAGTCACATATATTTAATTAGGTTGGCAAAGTTGTGTAGATTTAATCTCAAAGAGTTCAGTAAACAGCCATACATTTTTTTTGGTCTGATTTTATTTCAACCACATCCGTGAAAATCAGCATGGGTTCAATCACTTAAGAGTAGAGATGCTTTAATTATCATTTCAATGAAAGAAATAAGGAAGTGGACCAGTTTTGCTCTCAGTATTAAGGCCTACTCAAAATTAGTTAAATGGTTTCAGATCTTCTAGAAGTTTGATGACATCTTAGGCTTCCATCAGAATAAACTTCGCAAAATTGTAATCATATTTTGAAAAATATGCTATTGGTGTATTGATCTCAAGATTTATTATAACTGCATGGGTATGATCTCTGAGATTATGTTGTCAATTTCAAGCTGAAATTTGGAAATAAACAAACAGAAATGGTGCTTTATTGTACCATTAGCCAGTTCACAGAGAAAAAGTACAAAAAGTGTCGTTTGGAGAGATAGAAATTTGCACTGCGTCCTGCATGGTTAGATCCCACCAAAAACGGTTGTAATGCTCCTGGTCTCAAAACATCCACCACCATCCTGAAATGCTTTCCTAGAGAATTCTATGATCACAGGAACCAGAGGGAAAGGTCAGATGATCCATCCGTTCTCTGCTAAGTTCAGAGCCAAAACTCAGAGGCTATACAGTGAAGTCAGCAGAAAGGACTGAGGTATCAAGAACAGGCTTGAGAAAAGAAGGTGAGAGATTTGGTGGGTAAAGGTATCTACATCCTAGTTGATTCCAATAGGGATGGCACCATGTCTGAGAGGCCAAGGAAGGGACCAGAAACCAATGAACAAAACATAGGGTTTATCGAAGACCTACGTCCTAGGCAGGTCTAGTAGTAGTCAGTTGGACAGGATAACAGCTGCCATTTGTAAAAGCATGCAGTTTATATAACATTTTCATTTAGCACCCTTCACCTAGCAACCTCTACCTAGAAACCTCATTTAACCTGAAACAAAGGGCCTCTATCCCTTGTATGGCCTGTGTTGAAAAGGGTGGGGCCAGGGGGTTGGATGTCCTTCACAGATAAGGAGTGTATCTCTGGGTTGGCCATGCCCAGATTCCTTACCTTGGAATTCCAAACCCACACCCTTCTTAGACCACAGCGTCATTCTCAGTGTATGCTTAAGTTATTGCTGTCAGGTGCATCTGTCATGCAGCCATACTGAAGCTTATTATAGAGAAAGAGAAGAATTAGGTTGTAAAGTGTCTTTGCAACAAGAGAACAAGGGTAATGATCACATGTGATAGAGAAAACAGCCTTCATCATTCTGAGCTAAGTTAGAGCTGCCCCATTAAGTAGAGCTGAACCCACTGCGCATTTGGTTCAGATAAGTTGTACACTCTGACTTGCTACAAACCCCACTGCGCATTCTATCAGAAACACACCACCATTCATCCAATTGCTCAAGCCCTGAAGGTGAATCCTCCTTGGTATTTTTCTTCTTTTCATGCTCCTTATTCATTATTTCAGCAAATCCTTCAGAGTCTACCTTCCACACATACCATGAATCCTATCTTTTTAGTTCACCTTTACCGCCCTCATCCTACTTAGCATTGTCTATGGACTACTGTGATGGCCTCTTTCCTGGTCTCTCTTCTTACATCAAAACTAAAATTCAGAAAGTAAATCTGATCATGTCTCTCCCTGACTAAAAAAACCTTACAGAGATTTTCATACATATATGACATATATATGACAAAATATATAACTGACTTCAGACCATATATTTATTTAGTGTCTTTTGTTGTCATTTGTGAGCTCTACAGGGGTAAGGACTCCCTCTTCAGTACCTAGAAGAAGGCATGCTGTCATTAAGTAATGAATATTTATTAGATAAGTGGATGTACAGATTTTCATCTAAAATGGAGCCTGTTTCACCTTCTATGCTAACCAGCAGAATTCCTGTAGGTATCAAGTTTGAGAACTATGTCTTAGACAATAAGAAGGGCAATACCTTACATAACCTACCAGTATAATTTAATCATCCCAGTTGTTCCAGTCATATTGAAAATCCTCATCTGTGTTTTTGCCTTACCAGGGAAATCCATAATAGCTAGTTTATGTTCATGAAGTCACAGAATATTATCCACATACAGTCATGCTAAGACCCACCCCAATACCTATTTCAGAAATTAAGTATTGTCTTCCATGGTTTCAAGAGTCCTCTTTTTCTTTTCTCAACTCCAAATACAGTATTACAGAGATTCTCTAATTCCAGGTTCCATATTGACTACAGTACAAATCTTTTCTTTTTTTTCTTTTCTTAGAGTAATAGCTGAAGAGTTCATTCCATCTTAGACAGCTTAAAATAGAGTTGCACAGAAGATCACAGCAGCAATGAGCTTGAAAAGGGTTCTAACCATGGCATAAAGGGGAAAAGCACAGTTCAGAGGAAAACTGCTTCAACACAGAAGATAATTTACCCTTCTACCGAGATATATATTTAGGATGTTTCTATAGCAGCTGTGGGATCTGTTGGCCTGACAAAATTTATGAACCCACAGCAAATTGATCATTCCTAGAGGCAGGAAAGAAACCTATTTGCATATGGTGATGTTAAGATTCCTAAATATCTTTTTCCTACTAGCTCTTTATAAATTTTTCAAAATTATTTCTACTATGCATTTAGGCACCAAAGACCAGAGTCAACATTTCAATGACGTGTTGATGGCGGGAATACAGAGTGCTAGAAATTAAGCTAGAAATCCTAGATTTGAATAATTCATTCAACTTAAAGCTACATGACCTAAAGTAAATTAATACAGTGGATAGAGACTTGTTTGCCACCATTTGTGTTTTTCCCTTCTGTCTAGGCACACAGCTCCCTAGCTCATTGGAAATGGTCATGTGGCCAAGTTTCCACTGTACCTGTGTTAATTTGCCAGAGATACCATGACAAAGTACTATTGGATGTCTTAAACATACATTTATTTTCTCACAATTATGAAGACTAGAAGTCCAAGATCAAGGTGTCAACAGGGTTTGTTTCTCCTGAGGTGTCTCTCTTTGGCTTAAACATGGCAATATTTTCCCTCATCCGTCTTCATCTGGCCTTCCCTCTGTGTACATCTCTGCTGAAATTCCCTCTTATAACAGCACCAGTAATATTGGATTAAGGCCCACATTAGTAACCTCATTTTAATTTAATTATGTCTTTGAAGACTCTGTCTCCAAATGCAGTCACTATGAGGTGCTGGGAGGCAGTGCATTAACATAAATTTTGGAGCAACATGATTCTGCCCACAACATTCACCAATGGTCAGCAGAAGTGACTGTGTACAACTTCCATCTCACCCACATAAAAGATATTTTCTCTAGACATATTTTTCTTTTCCCTCTCACCACCTGAAAATATCAGTGCCTGGAACCACCTTGAAGACCACATGTTGGGTTTCATAGTGCCGAAGAATCTGGATTGCTAAAATGTCTCCCTCAAGCACAGACTGCCTTCTCATCTTGGACTGTGATGTGAAAAAAAGAAAAAAAGAGAGACTTGACTTTGCGAGACCACCCCCTTTCTGTCTGTTTATTAAACTAACTCACTGTTCACTCTAACATATTTAATGGTTTTGTCTGAGCCCAACTGTCCTCTTCTCAGAAATGGTCATAATAGAAACTTGCTTGAACTGTTGAATAAAAAATAGCATCTATGTGTGAGAGTGCCCAACACAATGATGAAAATAAAACTATAATGGCCATGATTTTCTGCATTTTACTTGGAGAAAAGCCATATTGTGATCATGTATGTGAAATAGTTTTGTACATTTTAAGAAATCACCACTCAAATAGAATACTAATTGTTATTAACCCATCAATCTCTAAGGTCTGTTTATAGAATTCAGTGATGGGCTTCAAGAGGTATTTGAAAGCAGAATTTTGAGTATATGTGATGATTTTTCTTCTTCAAAGGGTTGATAGGGCATCATTCGATTCTCAAATGTATGTTTGGTTCAACAATGTTAAGAATCACTGAACTCTAAGTGTCTAATCAGGCTGGGTAAAGTCCAGGGTCTGTGAGGGATTGGCACAAAGGTAGGGCTGGCAGTGCATACAGGGCTACGGGAGCAGAATGGGAGGCCACCACTGGAGGGGGCGAGAAAAGCCAGGAGAACAGCTGCACGACATTATTAGGATCCTAAGAACAGAGGATAGGAAAGGAAGTAGGTGGAGATAGAGGGGTGGATAGATGGGGAAACTGCTGAAATTTCCTTCCTTTGTCTCAGGGTTCTCCTATTTCACTGGCTCTTGACCCACTGCATGGCCTCTCCTCCTTTGCTGGATCTTATCAAAAAGATGTGAGGTTTTCTAGTTCAATACCTCTTTGTGTGGTTGACAAAGCTGAGACCAAGGGAGATAAGGGAAGGTGTTGTGGCCAAGGTCACACAGCTAGTTGTTGGCAGAAGCAGTCTGGAACCTGGCTCTACCCTGCGCTGTCTACCACACAGTATCAGCTACCATGTCATTCCCAGAGAAATTAGTAATTCCCATTGTGAGAATTTCCCAGTAGGAGACAGCATAGTTCAACCACTCACTTTGTTCTTCTTTCATTTTTAATTGTTATATCAAAGTTCAACATGCCCAGAGTTTGAAGAATTAACTAGTTCTACAGGATTGGTTGTAAATAACAACAGTTACCTACAAGCTTCTACTTAATGTCTCTAGCCTTAAGGGCAATCACTTCCTCTTTGATCTGATTATTTGGGCCTTATCATCCAATGCCTACGTAACATGTTGGATGACTTATTCTTTTTTCCTCCCCAATTTGGGGCATCATCTATTGACTTCCCACTTTCAAAGATGAGATGAAATTTGCATACTATTTCCTCCTCATTGCCTCTCACCACACATTCATGCCCTTGCTATTCCCTGTCCTCCCAGTTCACTTACCTAGGATTTGTGTTATGTCAATATTCAGTAATTGCATCATTATGACTAGAAGTAGTACAATATGGAGATTAAAGTGGGGTAAAGGCCTGACTGCTAGCATCAGGAGTGGGGTGGGAGAAGTGGACAAAGGGCTGCAGCACCCACCGTGTGTGGACAAGTTTACACCATCCTTCTATTTTTACTGTGGTACCTCTGACCTCATTTTACCTGGTGCCTCCCAGTCTAAAGATCCTTTGCTATTTCACCTCCAAACAATAAAACTCCAGATTTTGCTGAGGTAAGGAGAGGTAAGATGCCTAGCAGCCCAGACTAGGAAAAGTTATCTAGGGTCTGATTGTTTCTTTCTGATTTTTTTTTTTAAATCAATACATTTAATTTTTTTTAGTTATTCATAAAGAAAACAGATACAGATGCCATCATTTCTCCATTTCTCGTTAGATTGATATCCTGTCTTCCATTTCTTGTTTTCTTTTTTTTTCTTTTCTTTTTTTTTTATTATTATACGTTAAGTTCTAGGGTACATGTGTACAACGTGCAGATTTGTTAGATATGTATACATGTGCCATGTTGGTGTGCTGCACCCACTAACTCATCATTTACATTAGGTATATCTCCTAATGCTATCCCTCCCCTCTCCCCCAACCCCACAACAGGCCCCGATGTGTGATGTTCCCCACCCTGTGTTCCAGTGTTCTCATTGTTCAATTCCTACCTTTGAGTGAGAACATGTGGTGTTTGGTTTTCTGTCCTTGCAATAGTTTGCTCAGAATGATGGTTTCAAACTTCATCCATGTCCCTACAAAGGACATGAACTCATCCTTTCTTATGGCTGCATAGTATTCCATGGTGTATATGTGCCACATTTTCTTAATCCAGTCTATCATTGATGGACATTTGGGTTGGTTCCAAGTCTTTGCTATTGTGAATAAACATATGTGTGCATGTGTCTTTATAGCAGCATGATTTATAATCTTTTGGGTATATGCCCAGTAATGGGATGGCTGGGTCAAATGGTATTTCTAGTTCTAAGTCCTTGAGGAATAGCCACACTGTCTTCCACAATGGTTGAACTAGTTTACAGACCCACCAACCATGTAAAAGTCTTATTTCTCCACATCCTCTCCAGTACCTGTTGTTTCCTGTCTTTATAATGATTGCCATTCTGACTGGTATGAGATGGTATCTCATTGTGGTTTTGATTTGCACTTCTCTGACAACCAGTGATGATGAGCACTCTTTCATTTTTCTGTTGGCTGCATAAATGTCTTCTTTTGAGAAGTGTCTGCTCATATCATTCACCCACTTTTTGATGGGGTTGTTTGACTTTTTCTTGTAAATTTGTTTAAGTTCTTTGTAGATTCTATATATTATCCCTTTATCAGATGGGTAGACTGTAAAAAAATTTTTCTCCCATTATGTAGGTTGCCTGTTCACTTCGATGGTAGTTTCTTTTACTTTGTAGAAGCTCTTTAGTTTAATTTGATCCAATTTGTCAATTTTGGCTTTTGTTGCCATTGCTTTTGGTATTTTAGTCATGAAATCCTTGCCCATGCCTATGTCCTGAATAGTATTGCCTAGGAATTCTTCTAGGGTTTTTATGGTTTTAGGTCTAACATTTAAGTCTTTACTCCATCTTGAATTAATTTTGTATAAGGTGTAAGGAAGGGATCCAGTTCCAGCTTTCTCATATGGCTAGCCAGTTTTCCAGGGATGCAAGGCATATGCAACATATGCAAATCAATAAACATAATCCATCATATAAACAGAACCAAAGACAAAAACCACATGATTATCTCAATAGATGCAGAAAAGGCCTTTGACAAAATCCAACAGCCCTTCATGCTAAAAACTCTCAATAAACTAGGTATTGATGGGACATATCTCAAAATAATAAGAGCTATTTTTGACAAACCCACAGCCTGTTAGGAAAAGGAGACTCCCTCGTGGGAAATAAGAGACTATGAAGCGTCCTATATTTACATGGCTGGAGAGTTTGTGCATTTGTTCTGACTTTCTCTAATTGAACTGGAAATATTTTGTGTGAGGCAAGGTTTTATTTTCTTTCCCCTACTCCACATCTGAGTGGAGGAAATTTGGTTAGACATCGACAGAGTATTTGGAATGCCCTTGCTTCCAGTCTTTGTATGTTTAATAAGAAGCCAAGTTTCAAGGTTAAGATCTCTTCTCTGCGAACTTTCCACAGCACCATCCTCCAATCTGAAGCAGTAGCTCTGTGTAGCTCCTTATTTGTGCTCTTCTAGTACCCTTATCTCTTTCTACCTTGATGAAAGAGACGCTTCCTTTTTCTTTCCCCGAGCTGGGAACCCTGAAGTTCCTCCATGAACATGAATATATTCATGGAAATGTGACAGCTGAGAATATCTTAGTGAATTCAGAGGACCTGACCCAGGTGAGAGTGAGGTCCTCCCCACCCTGCCCTATGGATGTTTTATCTCCCTGAGGAACTTAAGTTCCTTGAAACCAAAAATCATGCTTCAAACATGTTTACCCCTAAGAATGTTAATTACTGTTTAACTGCAACAGTGCAATAGTAAGTTGTACAATCAGGATTTTTCAAACTAAATGCAGTAGATTGAATTGTTGGTTCCAATTCTTCTCTCCCGCTTGTGTAACAGCAGGATTGTACATTCATATCTTCGACCTCATGGTGCATGGAATATATTTCCCCATATTTGACTTTGGGCTTGGCCACGTCTTGCTTTGACCAATGAGATGTTAGAGGATGTGACATAAGCCAGCTTGAAGTCAGCTACCCAGTGGGCTTATCTTACCTCTTGTGCTTCTGCAATTGCCATGAGAAGAACATATTGCAGGATGCATTTCATGAACCCCCAGCTTAGTCACTCCAGTTGATCTGCAGACTCCTAGGCTGATATAGAACCAAACCAGCTTGGCTAACTGACATGTGCATGAGGGAGAAATAAACGTTTGTTGTTTCAAGCTGTTGAGGTTTGTGGTAATTTGATATATAGCTTCACCGAAATCACTTCAAAGTAAGGCCAATAAACCTCTGCAATGATATATATTTTCAGCCACTAATATGGCTGATAACAGACTTATCTCTCAAACTGTCCACATATTATATGTTATCAAAGTACTCTGTAGTTCCTGTCATCACTGTTGAATGATGGCACTATTGAATGTCTTTGTTATTTAGTATCTTTTTATTTTATTTTTTTTGAGATGGAGTTTCGCCATTTCACCCAGTCTGGAGTACAGTGGCACGATCTCAGCTCACTGCAACCTCCACTTCCCAGGTTCAAGTGATTCTTATGCCTCAACCTCCTGAGTAGCTGGGATTATAGGCAGCCACCACCATGTCCAGCTAATTTTTGTTTTTTAATAGAGAAGGGGGTTTTGTCATGTTGGCCAGGCTGGTCTCGAGCTCCTGAACTCAGGTGATCCACCCACTTCAGCCTCCCAAAGTGCTAGGATTACAGGCGTGAGCCACCATGCTGAGCCCAATATCTTTCTTATTAAACGTCTTCTTTCTCTGCTGATCTTTAAGTTCTGTGAGGTCAGTGATTATGTCTGATTTATTTCTTATTATACCCCTGTGACTACCTAGCATATTTAAATAATTCAGTTAATATAAGTTAAATGAGCAAATAAAAACTTGATGGCTAGAACCCCAAAATGCTTGGGAAAATGATGTATTCTACCCATTAAAGAAATAAACATATAAATATACATAAAAACTGGCATATAGTATGAGGGAGCTCCTAAGGCTTTAAAATTTATCCACTCCTTGGACTGAAAGCTTAGAAACTCTGATTAAGATAACATGGAAACCTTTTAGACACAAGAGCCTGAAAAGACCCTAACCTCTCCTGTGGTATTTTAGGAATTAATGTCTATATGCATTTGGCAAGGCTCAGTAGTTTTCCATGGGACAGATTATTTGGCCAGATGAGTCATTTTCCTGGTCATGCTGGGCATCCTTCTGTATGTTATTTCATCTTTTACTCATCAAATAGGCTAAGGGATAGGCTAGGAACAAAAGGAAAAGGACTAAAAAATGTCATTTTTCTAGGACCCAGAAGGAAGGATTTAATATGACCAGAGAAAAGTTAGCAACGTACACATGCGGTCTTCACTGTCGAAGATGTAATGTGTTGTATTTGGTAGGTGTGTGGTGGTCGGCCTGGAACAGAAGGGGGATGAGTAACAGTAGGATAACTCTGAGGATATTTGCATCTACACAGAAAGTGGGGAAAATGTTCTCATGCTTAATTTTCAGGTTGTGCCTCTTTGAGCCAGGCTGTCCCAGTCACACTGGGGGAAACTGAGGCAGATCAGTGGCTGGAAGATGAATAAACTGCAGGCCAGGGAGTGCTTTCTTTCTGAAACAGTCTTTAATTATACAATTGGTGGTGAGTCATTTTGCTTTTTCTTTTATAAGTTTCAAATTTAGCCAGTTTGTGGTTTGGTTTTGACTTCTGTGGTTGGGACTCTTGTGATTTCTCAATTTTTAGACCATTCATTGTGATTCTCAGGCTGACAAGGTAAACAAAAGAGACAGTGTAGAGACAAAATAGATGAACATATTCAAACAGGAAGACATATGGTCTGTTTTAATGTCATGACTTTGGGCAAAGTAGTCCTCTCCAGGAACTATCTTTCCCATCCCTTGAGATTATAACCTTCATTACTTACTTCCCTCATTCCTGTTGAGGTGATTCTTGACACTCTGTGTCCATGGGAACCCGGCCATCTACCGAATAGCTGTGGCATTCAAACTTATTTGCAATTTTAAGCTGATAGTAAGCTAAAAAAGAAACTTCTCCTTTATCCAAAGATGCAAGGTGAGAAAGTTTATGGAGTTGGCTACTGTTCTTAGTTTTGCACTTCATTCTGAATGATGGGAAAAAAGCCACCTTGCAAACAGCAACCTTTAGTACTAGGCCCAAGCTCCCAACCCAAAAATCTTCTCCATATTTTGAGTTTATTTATTTATTTATTTTTATTTATTTATTTATTTATTTATTTTTGAGACGGAGTCTCGCTCTGCCGCCCAGGCTGGAGTGCAGTGGCCGGATCTCAGCTCACTGCAAGCTCCGCCTCCCGGGTTCACACCATCTCCTGCCTCAGCCTCCCAAGTAGCTGGGATTACAGGCGCCCGCCACCTCGCCCGGCTAGTTTTTTGTATTTTTTAGTAGAGACGGGGTTTCACCGTGTCAGCCAGGATGGTCTCGATCTCCTGACCTCGTGATCCGCCCGTCTCGGCCTCCCAAAGTGCTGGGATTACAGGCTTGAGCCACCGCGCCCGGCCTCCATATTTTGAGTTTATAAAATCCTTGTATTTTATCACTAGAATTCTACAAATGTTTTATATAATAGTACCTCATTTAAATACTGTACTTAACCTAGCAACATAATGAATGAATTCTCCACTGATCAATTTTCTATGTAACTGAGGAATATCCTGTAGTGCTGAAACCTAAAAAATGGCAATATTTCATGAAAATCTTTTTTAAATGTGTCAGATGTATTTCTGCCTTTCAGACAGACTATGCTGATTACAAGTTAATCTTTCCTCAAAAATATTACTTGTATTGAGATAATTATTGTAATGGGAAATAAGACGGCACAATTTTCATCCATCTTTTTTGGTGATTGTCACCTATACTTTTTTCCTGTCTTTGTAACATTTTCTAGAAAGTTTCCTATCTTTAGGATGAACAAGTTGTTAGAATGCCATATAAATGAAGAGACAATAGGATCTGAATTAAGACCCAAGGGAACTGATGTAAGGAAAAGACCTTTAGAGTGCTGAGTCATTGTCTTACAAACCTTTGTTATTTACTTCTTGATTTTCTAAGATTGCAGTCTTAATATGTGAAGTTTGCATTGCACATACATATATATGTGTATATATCTGTGTATTTGTACACATGTGTATATAGTTGTGTGGGCTTACATGTGTGTATGTGCATATGTGTATTAGTTCACTTACATGCTGCTGCAAAAGACATACCTGAAACTGGGAACAAAAAGAGGTTTAACTGGACTTACAGTCCCGCATGGCTGGGGAAGCCTCGGAAACATGACAGGAGCTGAAAGGCATTTCTTACATTGGCAGCAAGAGAAAAATGAGGAAGAAGCAAAAGTGGAAACCCCTGATAAACCCATTAGATCTCGTGAGACTTAATCGATGTCACGAGAATAGCACAGGAAAGACCAGCCTCCATGATCCAATTACCTCCCCCTATGTCCCTCCCACAATATGTGGGAATACTGGGAGATACAATTCAAGATGAGATTTGGGTGGGAACACAGCCAAGCCATATCATTCTGTCCCCCAAAGTCTTAACTTGTTTCAGCATTAACCCAAAAGTCCACAGTCCAAAGTCTCATTTGAGACAAAGCAAGTCCCTTCCACCTATGAGCCTGTAAAATCAAAGGCAAGCTAGTTATTTCCTAGGTACCATGGGGATACAGGTATTCAGTAAATACAGCCATTCCAAATGGGAGAAATTGGCCAAAACAAAGGGGTTACAGGGCCGATGCAAGTTCAGAATCCAGTGGGGCAGTCAAATTTTAAAGGTCCAAAATGATCTCCTTTTACTCCATGTCTCACATCAGGGTCAAGCTGATGCAAGAGGTAGGTTCCCATAGTCTTGAGCAGCTCTGCTCCTGTGGCTTTGCAAGGTATAGCCCCACTTCTGGCTGCTTTCACAGGTTGGTGTTGAGTGTCTATGGCTTTTCCAGGTGCATGGTGCAAGTTGGTGGTGGATCTACCATTCTGGGGTCTGGAGGACGGTGACCCTCTTCTCACAGCTCCACTAGGCAGTGCCCCAGTAGGTACTCTGTGTGGGGGCTCTGACCCTGCATTTCCCTTCCACACTGCCCCAGCAGAAGTTCTGCATGAGGGCCCTGCTCCCACAGCAAACTTACGCCTGGGCATCAAGACATTTCCATACATCTTCTGAAATCTAGGTGGAGGTTCCCAAACCTCAATTCTTGACTTCTGTGCACCTGCAGGCTCAACACCATGTGGAAACTGCCAAGGCTTGGGGCTTCCACCGTCTAAAGCCATAGCCCAAGCTGTACATTGGCTCCTTTCAGCCATGGATGGAATGGCTGGGATACAGGGAACCAAGTCCCTAGGCTGCACACAGCATGAGGACACTGGGCCTGGCCCATAAAACCATTTTTTGCTCCTGGGCCTCCAGGCCTACCATGGGAGGGGTTGCTGTGAAGGTCTCTTATATGCCCTAGAGACATTTTTCCCATGGTCTTGGGGATTAACATTAGGCTCCTTATTATTTATGCAAATTTCTGCAGCTGGCTTGAATTTCTTCCTAGAAAACGGGATTTTCTTTTCTATGGCATAGTCAGGCTGCAAATTTTCCAAACTTTTATGCTCTGCTTCTCTTATAAAACTGAATGAATTTTAACAGCACCCAAGTCACATTTTGAATGCTTTACTACTTAGAAATTTCTTCCCCAGATACCCCAAATCATCTGTCTCAAGTTCAAAGTTCCACACATCTCTAGGGCAGGGGCAAAATGCCACCAGTTTCTGTGCTAAAACATAACAAGAGTCACCTTTGCTCTAGTACCCAACACGTTCCTCATCTCCATTTGAGACCATCTCAGACTGTACCTTATTGTCCATATCACTATCAGCATTTTGGGCAAAGCCATTCAGCAAGTACCTAGGAAGTTCTAAACTTTCCTACAAAGTTTCTGAGCCCTCCAAACTGTCCCAACCTCTGCCTGTTACCCAATTCCAAAGTCACTTCCATATTTTCGGGTATCTTTTCAGCAGCACCCTACTCTACTGGTACCAATTTACTGCATTAGTTTGTTTTCACACTCCTGATAAAGACATACCAGGAACAAAAAGAAAGGTTTAATTGGACTTATAGTTCCACATGGCTGGGGAGGCCTCAGAATCATGATGGGAGGTGAAAGGCACGTCTTACATCAGCAGCAGGAGAAAAATGAGGAAGAAGCAAAAGTGGAAACCCCTGATAAACCCATCAGATTTTGTGAGACTTAGTCACTATCATGAGAATAGCACAGGAAAGACTGGCCCCGATGATTCAATTACCTGCCCCTGGGTCCCTCCCACAATATGTGGGATATCTGTGAGATACAATTCACCTTGAGATTTGGGTAGGGACACAGACAAACCATATCAGTGTGTATGTGTGTAGGGATCACATATGGCACAGTGAAAGGAGCATGGTCATTTTATCATCAAACAGACCTTGACCAAACCCTAACAAGAGCCCACTTATAAATGTGGGATCTGACAAAGTTTCTTATTCCCCTTTAGCCGCACTTTCCTTATTTGTTAAAAGGCAATTCAAATACTTACTTTATAGCACTGTCAAACCTGAATACACACTTTCTATACAGGCTTTAGAAAGGGAGACTTTCTAAAAAAAATGATAGTTATTCAGGATTGGGAATTGCAATGGGAACATGCATATGCATATTCGGGGAGGTAAAGGAAGACAAATGTTTTTAAAGGAAAGATAAGGTGGGTTAGGTGAGGTGTTTTGAGACATGCTAAGGATCAATAATAAGGATGGTGTCAGTCCAAGGTTGGACAACAGTTGCTGGCCAGATGTCCTCGAATAAGTATTTTTTGTGTGATGTTTGTGGTGGCCTTTGTGCAAGGTTGTGATCTGTGCAGTTTTTTTGTGATAGTTTTTGTTATCAGATATGTGTACATGTGTGAGGCCACCCCTCCCTCCCCATCCCCCGCTTCATGGCCCTATCTGTCAGGGTTTTAACAAAGTGACTCCATTTTGATTCTGACAATTTTCCCAGAACTAAGACAATTCCTGACACATATAGTTATAAAAATTCTAATTTCTTTTCTCCTCTTCTTTATAAAAGCTCATAGTCTAAAACTTTTTACTCTGTGTCTGTTGTCAAACTCATTGTTACCAGAAATATCGAATTTGTCTGTTATTATAATTAAAAGTGACTGGAAATGATTTTCTTGATTCAATCATTTTCTGCCAATTTATTGGCTTAGACTACTTAATACAAGAGTTATAAATACATAGCATACATGCCACCTGCTTTTCTCTCGAAATTGATCATGGTTCTCTTTACCACTCAGCCTTGAGGAAGCCCCCAAATCCTCCTCAACACAATGCCAGCCTCCTCAACCAATCCACCAGAATTGGCACATAAGAGCAAAACCTGAATCCCTGCACCAATCACTAGAATGATGATTTCCAAAATCATAATAATTTTTACTGATGTAGAAGCAGGAGGAATGAGAACTAGGCAGAAGAGCTCCCCCTAACATGCTAGTGCATATTGATGAGAAAAACCTCAAGATCTGTTTTGCAACAGCAATATCTGAGAGCAGAAGGAGCACAGTGAAGGTCTGATGAACATTTCTCATGACTCCAACCAGCATCCTCAGTCACAATGCCAAAAAAATAAGTTGATGCAGCCCATCACTGTTGCCAAGTCTATCACCTGTTCTCATCAGCACTTGGTCCGAAAGACAGTCTTCAATTATCATATTCATCTCACAATTTAGGTGTTTTTTTCCTGTTCCCTCACTTGAAATATATCATTCATCTTTCAATCCAATCTAGAAAGAATGAACTAAGCACCTACTATGTGACAAGCCTTCCATTCTTGTTAGATTTGTAAGGCCATCTCAGCTCTCAAGGTTCTTACAGGATACACTCATGCTAACACATCAGTGCAGTCCACTGTGACAGGTTCCAAGACAGAGGAAGAACATGTTTATTCATTTGTTCCTCTCTATGATCATTTCCTTCAAAACTCAATAGGCATGTAGATGGTCTGATTTCATAACTTGAGTCAGCATAAAATCTAGACCTCAGATGTCACCAACTACTGGGTGCTAACTTGAAACATCATCTTTATCAGCATCTTTCCCTTTAAGAAGTCAGGCAGCCCCAGAGGCTACGCAGACTCTAAGATCTGCAATGTGCCATTGCAGAAATGAGTAGTTCTGTAGTTCATTCTTTTGGAATCATCTTCAAATTTATTCAGCAAGCCTATTATTTCCAGGGAGTGAGCTAAGCACTGGGGAGACAGAGGGAAAGAAGATCTATAACTTCCTGAGCAGCTCACAGACCAGGAAGGTAACCAACATGTAAATAAGGAATTAGCATAAAATGGAGGCACCAGGAAGTCCTGATCTTTGAGTTGATATTTGATGGATGAGCAGATCTTCATCAGATAAAGAGATGGGATAAGGACATTCCAGGAGGCAGGTCATTGGAGCAGTTTATGAAGTAACAGGGAGGTGAGTAACCTGCTTTGTTAGAACTTGTGGGATAAGGAGAGAAATGATGGCAAGATGGAGGAATGACTCAAAAGGGGAGTAGAACTCAGGCTCCAGTCATGAGGAGTCCTGAGGTTCATGTCAAGGAGTTTCAGTTTTAACCATAGATAAGGAAGCTGCTCAAAAATGTAAACAGAGGAATGACATGGCCAGAGTTTAGCACATCTCATATGGCTTCAGCTAATCCTCACGAAATTATTTGAAGTTGGTGTTTCTAATATTATCCCCATCTTACAGGTTACAAAAGTGAGGCTTAGGAAGGTTAAATAATGGTTTTAGGTTAAACAACTAGTGAATGTCAGAGCCAGGAAATAAACAGTTTTGCTTGTGAGCTCTGAACTTATGGAATGAAAGAAGAGAGTAGAAACAAGACGTTTTAAGGGGGAGACTGCAGTATTTCAGGCAGCGGATGAAGAGAGTCGCACCAGATCAGTGGCAGTGGAGATGAGATAGACTCTGGTGTGGTATATTTCAAAGAGAGTTGCTCCTTCTCTGCCATTCCAGAAGGCACTAATGAATCACATTCCCATTATTTAAAATTTACTCTATTTTCTTTATTGTAAAGTACTTTTACCAGTTTTTGTAACCTGTAAGGTTACAAAAGTGAGGCTTGCCTGTTTGCAAATACAGCATTCAAAGATAAAAATTTGTAACTACTAAAGAAAGTTTAATAAAATTGATGTTAAATTCTAAAGCAGAGTTCCACAATGTTCTGAGCAACTTCAATGGTGTTGGGATGATGTATGATCTATGAATAATTTTCTCAATCATTTTTTCGTCTAACAGTCACTTTTTGAGGACATATTTTATTTGGGGCCCTGGGCAAGGTGATGGGGATATAGTGATTGGGACATACTTTGTCAAGGGCCAAATAGAGAATCTTGTGCCTTAGGCAGAACACAAGCTGTCTATATTACTTGGAAAATAATAATAAAGTAATAGTTTGTATGGGAGTGTGCAGGTGTGATGTGTTGTTAAAATATTTTATTTTTATTTTTATTTATTTATTTATTTATTATTTTTTTGAGATGGAGTCTCGCTCTGTCACCCAGGCTGGAGTGCAATGGTGCAATCTCAGCTCACTGCAACCTCTGCCTCCTGGGTTCAAGCAATTCTTCTACCTCAGCCTCCTGAGTAGCTAGGACTACAGGTGCGCACCACCACGCCTGGCTGATATTTTTGTAATTTTAGTAGAGACGGGGTTTCACCATATTAGCCAGGCTGGTCTCGAACTCCTGACGTTGGGTTCTGCCCACCTCAGCCTCCCAAAGTGCTGGGATTACAAGTGTGAGCCACCATGCCTGCCCTGTTAAAATATTTTTAAAAAATAATTCCCTAATATGTTTTATTCACTCCTTATACTTCAGGCAATGTTAATTCTAGGAAAAGTCCCCATGATATATTTTGCACATTTATCAAAGAACAGATTGTAACAAAAGACTATGCTTCTGTGACAATAGGTTTGATTAACACCTATCAAAATAGAACCATCATTTGCTCACTTAAGCATTTGTTAAATAACCCAATCTGCTACTGAATTAGAGGCCAGATGCCTCTATCTCAACATTCCACAGGTGCTGAGAGGACAGTTGCCACCTCCCTCTTCAAGCTCTAGCCATGAATGTCTTTGTCTAAAGGATGTCTCAGGCCGACTCCAACTTGAGTTTCTAGGATTCTGTAAATCTAGATCTTTTCTCCCAAGTGACCAGTGGTATTTCAGCTATATTGTTCCATGAACCCCACAAGTTAAAGATCCAGTAATAGGCCGGGCACGGTGGCTCACACCTGTAATCCAGTGCTTTGGGAGGCCAAGGCGGGTGGATCATGAAGTCAGGAGTTTGAGACCAGCCTGTCCAACATGGTGAAACCCCATCTCTACTAAAGATAACGAAAAATTAACCGGGCATGGTGGCATGCGCCTGTAATCCCAGCTACTCGGGAGGCTGAGGCAGGAGAATCGCTTGAACCTGGGAGGTGGAGGTTGCAGTGAGCCAAGATTGCACCACTATACTCCAGCCTGGGCAACAGAGTGAGACTCCGTCAAAAGAAAGGAAGCAAGGAAAGGAAGGAAAGGAAGGAAAAGAAGGAAAGGAAGGAAAGGAAGGAAGGAAAAGGTCCAGTAATGACACCCACCAGAATACTACCCACTGGGGGCAATTCCAATGGTACCCATTGGACTAGGATTCACTACTAATGTTCATCTTTAGAAAAGGTGTAATTGTTAGAATTTCCTTTCTTATACTTGGCTAAGGTCTGCTCTATAATTTTCATTCTGGTTTTGTGTTCTGAAACCAAACCAAATGAGTTTATCATGACAACATGACAGCTTTCTCGTGTCTGTGTCAGGTCATCTTTTTCTTCAATTAAGCAACTAGATTTCCTGCCGTTATTCCAGTGACACCATTTCTGGACCCCCTCATTATCCTGAGCACTTTCTTCGTGACTCGCTCAGATTCATCAGTGTTCTTTAGACTGTGATACCAAAAACTGAGTTGAACACAATATCCTCATGGAAATTTGATCAGTAAAGAGTATACAGTCATACGCATTCCTTACTGTTCTGTTACTAAAATCTAAAATATCTTTGTTGTCATCTGATGGCCATGGTGCTCATATCCAATAAAAACACTGTTGCCTTAGGGCCTTTGCACTTGCTATTCTCACTGTCAAGAAAGCTTTTTCCTTAGGTATGCATGTGGCTTTCTTACTTCAGTCTGTTCAAATGTCACCTCCTCAGTCATCCCCAGTGAAGCAGTGTCTCCTTTTAGTCTGTTTCCTTACATAGATTATTGTTTCTTCCTTGCAACTATTATCACCTGATACATAATTATTTCATGGGCATCTTGGCTGCTTCTTTCACAAAAGGTGTGATCCATGAGGCAAGAGATAGTTTTGTTCTCTGATGCTGTATCCCTTGGCACATGGAAAATAAAATATGATAAATACTTGCTGGCTAAATAAAAATTGGGTGTACAATCAACAATAATTTCTAGAACTTTTTAATGAAATTCTGTTAGAGTAAATATTTGCCCATTCCTTCCTTAACAATTCACTTGTTTTTCTAATTATAAATAGCTCATGTTTATTATCAAATACTTATGAAACACAGATAAGCAAAAAAAAAAAAAAAAAAAAAAAAACCCTCAGAAACTGATTTTCTTATATCTATACAGTATTTAACACATAATTTTCTAGGTATCTATTTATTTATCTATTTATTTATTTATTTATCTATCTATCTATCTATTTAGAGATGGGGTCTCATCCTGTCGTCCACACTGTAGTACAGTGGTGCAGTCACAGTTCACTGCAGCTTCGAAACTCCCCAGGCTCAGGTGATCCTCCCAACTTAGCTTCCCAAGTAGCTGGGGCTATAGGTGTGAACCACCACCCCACCTGGCTAATCTATTGTATTTTTAGTAGAGATGAGAATTTCCTATGATGCCCAGGCTGGTCTCAAACTCCTGGGTTCAAGAGATGCCCCCACCTTGGCCTCCCAAAGTGCTAGGATTACAAACGTGAGCCACTGCGCCCAGCCTAGACTTTTATTTATATATATCTTTCTTTTACTAAAATGAGATAATAATTTAAATATTTTTACATTGAATTATTTTAAGTGTATATATTTTCTCTTATCAGCAAATATCCTTATTAATAAGACCATATAATGTTTTACTCTGCAGTATAACATAATTTAACATAATTTTCTTACCAGTCATTAATGATTAGGAATGTAAGTTATTTTCAATTTACTGTGAATTTAACAGTATTCTAACAGTGTTACACCTAAATTTATGGGACTTCCATGATTATTTCCTTGGTAAAAGACTTGTCACATTAAGGAATACAAAATATACAATATTACTATTAGTTATTATTAAAAGCTATGTTTAAATTTTAAGTATTTTGTCACTTTTGGCTTTCTTGAGAGGGTGGGAAAACAGGATATTCCTATATTACTGGTAAATGTGTAAACTGACATAGTATTTTTGGAAGATCATTTAGTTATAATTATATCTATGAAGCAAGGAAAAATAACAAGCTATAAGTTTTTTTCTTTCGTCTGTTAAATTTACAACTTTTCCTCATTGTCATAAAAGAAAAATCAAATATATTTTTCTGTTTTGTTTTTTACTTTTATTTAAGTTTTGTTTCTTGTGTGCTGTTGAACTTTTTCAAAAATCTTGTTTGTATCTTGAGTCTCTAATCAACACAGAAGTCATCACTCTTACTTTTGCACATTTCATGAGTAAATCTGAGTCTTTATTTACAATGAGTAGATTATAAAGTTTTGAACAGGACATGCCAAATACAAAATAGTGTTGTAAACTATTAAGCTTCTTATTAAGGATTGTTTTGCTTGCCTTTCATTTTGTTTTAATGAAGATGGGTACAAACAAATAAAATGACTTTCAGGAAAGAGCACCAAAAGAGAGTGAAGAGTTTGCAAATAAAATTAAAAATAAAGTAAAATATAAAGAAAGACTAAAAAGCTAAAAATTGTCAATCTCAGAAAAGAAGAGTCCCAGGTGTGGCTAAATATTCAAGTGCCTCAGTGACTTTCCTAGATCACGCCTTTGGCTGCTGAAGGAATTCTGTAAGGCAAACACTGATCCGTATCTTCACTGAGGACAGAAAAAGACACTTCAGTTAACCATCAAGATTTTGATAAGAAAAAACTTTACAGAACAGACATTTAAGTATTCAAATATCCTGTTCATGAAGGTTTTACATATATATATACACACACACACACATATATATACACACATACACACACACACACGGAGGTTTATATATAGAAAGATATGATATATATACACACACACATATGAGATATACATATATATGTATAGAAATTTGATCAGTAAAGAGTATATAGTAATATGCATTCCATACTGTTCTGTTACTATATATATATGTATATCTCACATGTTGTCTTTAAGAAATTATATAGGTTCATTGTAACAGTTCCCTGTGATTGCATACCTTTCCACCTAATGTCCCGTTTCCTCCAGAAAGAAAAAAAAAAAAAAACCGGTTTTAAAAAGTTATTTGTTATCTCTCATCAGTCTACAGGTCTGGATCAGGGCTAGCTTCTGTTAGTTAGAGCTTGCTTTGATATCTGCAGGTAGCCCAGGTTTACTGGGGGCTGAATGGTCTAGGAAGGCCGATTCTGGAATGATTTAGTTCTGCTCTAAATCCTCTATTATCCTCCAGTAGGCTAGCCCAGGCTCATTCTCAAGAAAGAGGTAGAGTGCAAAAAAGCGCAGAGGCATGCACACACTTTTTCAAGACTCTGTGCACTGTCATTTGTTAAGGTCTCATGGTCTAAAGGAAGTCATACAGCTAAGCCCGACAATGTGGAAGTCAATTGCCAAAAGGCACGGATACAGGAAAAGGTGAAAAATTGGAGTATTAACATTTCACACTCATTTATTTGAAAATGTAATGCAAAATCTCTGGCTCATAGGAGGCCCCACTTGTTATTAGCCATCTCTGAGTTCATTAGACCAATGCACCTTGATGGCTGAGACATAGTCACACCTGAAAGCAGAATGATTGTTTGAGGTGTCATCCAAATTTATAACTTTATGTACAAGATACCTGGAAGTGATTTTTTTTTCTTCCTGCATGGGATTGACAAGATTGATATACATCTTTATAGTAGGAATATATTATAACCCAATGTTAGCATCTCATTATGGTCCTGTGTTGATAATAGAGATTCTTAATGTTCTCATACTAGCTTCCCATATGATAGATATGTGATTTCTGTGTTTATTTTACCATGTTAGAAAGAAATACATAGCTGCTTAAAAATACCATTAAATATACTCTCTTCAATTTTGCTTAAATTGTTATATGTGGATCTTAACAGCGGGCAACATCTTCTAGGAATATATCGAGTGTAAATAAATGTAGGATTCCACAGTGAGTGAAAGAAAACTAAAAGATGATCTATAAATAAAGTGTCTGAAAAGCAATGTGTTTGGAAAAGCCAAGGAGAAAGTTGTTAACTAAACACATTTTTAAATTTTCCAACACTGATGCAAAAACAAACCAGTAATATTCTTGGAGAGGTATTGATGTGTGTGGAATAAAGAAGATATTACTTTCCTTCTTGCCAGGCTTTATTTAAGAGATGTGTGAATCTGACTAGATCTCACAGTTGTTATTAATCTGGAACTTTTGAAACTGGAGCATTGTTAGTGCAATGAGAGAAGATATAAGGGTAATTCATCAGGTCCTCTGTGATGTAAAAACAAAAATGTTTTAAACTTACCTCTGTCTTAATAGTGGTAGCTGTGACTGTTTATGCAGTAAATAGAGCCTCTTCCTCTTTCCCTTTGGACATCATCATCATAATTAAAATGTTCACATTGCTTTTTGCTACTCTTGCAGAAATCCTTTGTGAGAATGAGGAGCCAGAATATTATTCCCATTTTACAGATTAGGAAATCGAGGATGAAGTGAGATCAAGTGACTTGCTCAAGGTACGTAGCTAGTCAGGGCTCTTACAAACTCTAGTTCATTGCCTTCCCTCCTACATGTTACTCTCTTTCTCCTTAGGAATTCAGGGTCACCATCATCCCACTCCTTCTCAAGGCACACAATTGGCTTCCCGTGTCCCTTTAGGGAAGGCAAGTAGACACTCAGGAGGAGAATCAAGCAAGAGATCACTGACTAAAACTATTGAGAACAAGAAAACAAAATGAAGGTGTGAAGCTTTACAAGAATTGAAAATAGGTGGCCTAAAATCCAGATGTATTTCTTTGTTTGAGCCCTTGGTTTGATCTGCACAGTATTTTCAAGCACAATTGAACTGGGCAAATGTTCAGTTGTAAGCAGGTTAGCACTTAAGTTTTAAAACTCACCCTTTTGTATATTTTTGTTGTTTCTCTGGCTTCTCTGATATCTGATGTTGCAACTCTAAGAGAATTTGAATTAATCATCTGCATGTTTTAGAGAATAGGTCAAGAATGACATTTCCTTTCAGAATACAAGAGGTTGGCTAGTTCTTGTAATTTGCTTGGTTGGTCAAGTGGTCTGTGAGTTGCAGCATGGAAAGGACACATACGTTGGGGCAAGTAAACCCTGGATGTGCACATTGAGCTGAAGCCTCCTCTCAAGCTTGCCCAGAGCAGTCATCGTGCTCCAGTGAGGTCAGCGAGCACATGCTCCCAACCCCCTGGAGGGATAGGAGCTGTAGCAACACAATATGTTCCTTGAAAACTGGTTTGGAAGGGGAAACTGTCATCCTAATTATCACACAAATCAGGTACTGTGCTTATCATCAAAGCTAGAAACGAACACTCGATAACACATAGCAGTATGTGAATTTGTTGGCATTTACATCTCAGCTTTGGACACTTGCGATATCCATTCATCCAATCCTAGAAAACACTGGGGAAAACGTACATATCCCACTTTGCTGAGGAAAGAAGAAAGTGTCTTTCTAGTTTTTACTACCTATGTGTTTGAGACTCTTAACATACTGTAGAAGTCTTTGTAGATATTTGACAAAAAAAATGATAGTTAGATTCAGTAAGATCAACCACATTCTTTGATTTACCTGCTTTACATTGGATAACATCCTCTTAAAACTTACAGGTATTTTCTATATTGCATAATCACTTTATCCCTAATAATGATTCTTCCAATCATTTGGCTCAGTTTGTAAAAAACGCACTGTCACATTTCCTAAACTTAGATTCCCATGCTAATCTAAGAAATTAGAAAATTGGCAGGAAAGGCTGCAAAAAAGAAATTATTCTACTCGCAATGACAGGCAATAAGAACCACCCTTATACAGCACTTACCCTGTACCCCAGCACCACTACGTCAACTCCTTCAATCCTCAGAACCACTGTTAGCAATTTACTACTTCTGTCCCCGTTTTCCAGGAACCTGAGGCACAGAGAGATTAGATGAGGTAACTGAGGTTGCACAGATAGTGAGAATGCTGGGATTTAAGCCTGGAGTGTCCATCTCCTGAGCCTCTGCTCTTGAAAAATATGCTATTGTTTCTTTCCAAGGGAACTGGACCAGTTGCCTACAAATTTCTATTCCTCACAGTGTCTTTGCTCAACCTCCTTTCTTTTCCTGGAATGTCTTTCCCTAGCTTCTCTGCTTTCCAAGGTGAATGAAGTTCAAGGATCACTTTCTCTATGACACCTTACCTAGTTCTTCCTAGCACTGAGCTGGAATAAGCCTCTCTGGACTTTTGCCTTTCTGCTGTAACACTTACCATTTGTGTTTATGTCACCACATACTCATCTCTGCCTATAAAGTATAGCCAGTTCCTTCAGGCAGAGGAATACTATTGAATTTTTTATATGTGTATATTCCTGGTGCGAGATCACATGGCATATAGTAAGGAATATATAATACATTAATACATATTGTACTGGACATGAATGAATAAAAGTGTTTGGAGATGCCTCTTGGTACAGAAGAATAGGTTTTAAATTTCTTTTAACTCTTTTATTTAATACCAAAATCTACCCTAATATGAAGCATTTTTATTGGGTATTCATTAGACATTTTGACTCTAGACACTTTGACTTAGACTCTAGGCATGAGTCACTGTTTATTTTAAGCCTCAGTTGAAATGACAGAATGGATAACCTTGACTTAGATGAATTTAAGTAGCATCTTTGATCCTGAGTCTGTTTTGTTTTTTTTTTAACTTAATTAGCTATACCCCTCAGTAATTCAGCAGTGTCCTGTGGGATATTAAATGATAAAACAAATAGTATGGTCGTTTCTTTATAAATCTCATGAAGGATCTACATTCCTTACATTTCATGAGACATCATTACTTTACATTAATCATTTAATCTGAAATAATGGCATTATGTATAAATTGTGTGAAGCTGCTTTCCTTGCCCTCATTAAGTGTTTCCTGAACACTTAAGAATATTGGACTTCTTTTAATTATTTTCTCTGCACCAGAGTTCTCACTTTTTTTCTCTGCTGTTGTTCGGGGTCTTCATGATTGAACAAATCAGTTATTAAAAAGAAAACCATACTCCTTTTGTGCATTGCCTGGATGTCTTAACAATCTCATTATTTGATGAGTGACTTGTAAAAATATTTAATTCACCCTGTTTGACGTATGTCATGTGCTCAACAAGAATAATGAATGTGCTCTTTGATACTAAGAGGACTGTGTTTGCAGTGTTTTTACTGATTTCAGCACTGCCAGGGGTGAGAGGTGTCTCTGTTTTGATCACAGCCACATTTTAGCTCAAAAGAGTTGAGTTGTTTGACCTTGCTAGTCAGCTCTATGCAATACATTTACAAACATATATATATATGTGTGTGTATATGTGTGTGTGTGTATATATATGTATATATATTTGCATCAGGTCAAGGTTAATTAT
Source organism: Macaca thibetana thibetana (assembly GCF_024542745.1). NCBI lineage: Eukaryota > Metazoa > Chordata > Mammalia > Primates > Cercopithecidae > Macaca > Macaca thibetana. The sequence goes on from NC_065582.1 coordinate 164,867,347, forward strand.
AGTTGGTATTTGCTTAATAATTCATCCCCTACCATTCTAGCTTATGACATAAAAAGTGAACTGTTTGGGAGAAAAGAAAAGTCAGTGCTATATTCAATTTATTGCAGCAGGTGTACTTTCAATTGGGGAATTGATTAGAAGACGATTTTAATAAAGAAGAGATTCCTTATAAAAGTTTAGGTCACAAAATGCATTTAAGAAATTAATCCTGGCTGTGGAATTAGTTCATGTTTAAAAAAGAAAACTTTAGACCATGGACTCAGTGGCCAGAAACTTGGCCTTCATCTGAACTCTTGATTTCTGGGTCTTGTTTTCAAACTTTGCATAACTGGATTTTCCAAAAGCTTCTCAAGCATGTGGCTCACTTATGGGCTATCCCAATACTCTGCAGCCAGCATGTATCATATCATCGTGCATATCACACCTAGTTATAATGGGGCCTGTTTTCTTATGCTGCCTAGGCCCTGCTGGAAGATCCTTTGAGATGGAAACTGCCTTCTGCTAACATTGTATTTCCAGCACTGGTCATAGTGCCTGGTCATGGTAGCCATTCAAGAGTAACTACTGAATTGCTGGGTGCAATGGCTCATGCCTGTAATCCCAGCACTTTAGGAGGCTGAGGTGAGTGGATTGCTTGAGTCCAGGAGTTTGAGACTAGCCTGAGCAATATGGTGAAATCCTGTTTCTACAAAAAAATACAAAAATTAGCCAGGCATGTTGGCGCACACCCGTAGTCTCAGCTACTTAGGGGGCTGAGGCGGGAGGATCGCTAGAGGTCAAGGCTGCATTGAGCCATCATCATGCCACTGCACTCAAGCCTGGGTGACAGAGCGAGACCCTGTCTCAAAAGAAAAAATAAACACTACTGAATTAATTTATTAATGATAATAATAATGCTACATTAGTGTAATAAGGCAAATTTTACAGACTCTCATTTTTTCCTACAAACTATAAGAATTGTAGTTTTTCTTTTAAAAATTCAAACCCGGCCGGGCGTGGTGGCTCATACCTGTAATCCCAGCACTTTGGGAGGCCGAGGCGAGCGGATCACAAAGTCAGGAGATCGAGACCATCCTGGCAAACACAGTGAAGCCCCATCTCTACCAAAAATACAAAAAGAATTAGCCGTGCATGGTGGCGGGCACCTGTAGTCCCAGCTACTTGGGAGGCTGATGCAGGAGAATGTTGTAAACTCAGGAGGTGGAAGTTGCAATGAGCTGAGATAGCGCCACTGCACTCCAGCCTGGGCAACAGAGCGAGACTCCATCTCAAAAAAAAAAAATTCAAATTCAGTTTTTTTCCTGGGATTCCCTAGAGGTGTTTCACATAATATCCTAATAGTCTTATATTTCTTTGACTCTGGCACTAGCATGACCCAGTTGATGCCCAAGTCAAGGGTATGTTTTCCAGTTCTCTCCAAGGTCACAGATTTTCCAGGAACTAATGCAGGGTTGTATTTCTGATAGTCACTGTGCTGAAGACATGTATGTCTCTTCTGGAAATGAGGAAAACCCTTTGCTCCACTTTGCCAACTTGGTACTAAAGATAAACCAAACATCATGTATATTTTTTAAAGACAGAGTCTCAGTCTATTGCCTGGCCTCATATCTTTCTATGTACCACAGAGTTACTCAGAAGAACAGCTTTTTATCTCTACCTGAGCTCCTGTCTTCATCCACCTTGGACATGTGCCCATGGTGCTGGGTTGGGTAGCGATATCTGGTTCTACTACCATGCTCAATGCTGACTTTCTATCCTGATTTCCCACCAGACATAAACTTAAATATTTTCTTTTTTTAAGCCAAAAATAGGATTTTCTTTCCTATTTAGCTACTTTGCTGCTTTCCATATTTCCAATTTTTATTCTTGCAGTCATTCATTCTACATATGATTATTGGATGAATACTGTGCCCCAAATACTCTAATAGATCCTGGAGATAAATTGATGAACAAAACAGATGAAATTTCTATCCCCCTGGAGTTTATAATTTTGTTCACTTGAAGATGCCCAGATATACTTTAATCCCACTTGAGACCTAACTTGAATCTATGTTAAAGTCTTTCTTTCTAAGCAAGCAAACTTTTTCCTATATTTTACTGGTTAGAGCAAGACAAATATGATGTAGTTTGAAGATTTGTAAATGAATAAGAGTCAGAGAGAAAGAAAGAATGAAGCCAATTATAAGGATCTTCCCTTAGGTAGAGGGCAAGAGAAGTGCAGGAGGAGATGAGAAAGACTCTATTTGATTACGTGATTAGAGATCATCATCTTGTGAAAACTCGCAAAGAATATATGAAAGTAGAGATGTTTTCAAATAGGAACCTAGGAGACAGAGAAGTAGAATGTGGAAAAACCGAATAACAGAAGGAGATGGACTTCAGAGGTCAACTCCAAAATAAAGACTGCCTCTTCAAGGAAGGGTTGATTAAACCTGTCCAAGATCCTAGAGTCACTAATTGATGAGCTGTCGGAGGAAGGAGATATACTTAATAGAATGAATTTTAATTTTCTGCAAGCAAAGCCTAAATTCCTGAAAAAAGTGTTATAAAAGATACTTGAAAGCAAGGTGGCCTATTTTCCAACAGTCCCAGTCAATCATGGAGAGCTGCCATTTTTGAAGAGTGACTCATCAGGGAAAAAGTGATTTAAGTAGCTGAAAACAGTAAATAAGAAAGAGCTGGCAAGGTTCCCCAAGAACTAAAGGTGGGATACTCAAAAGGAACTTCAAAAATCCTGTTATAACTGCTCATGTTTTCCTCTTTCCAAAGCCTCTTTTCCAAATGGGAAAGCAGAAAGATCAATCAACTAAAGTGTAGAAGACAGAACCAAATGACACCAAGGTTTGAATTGTTCCTGCAGTTAACTCTTGGAAGCTGCTCAACTCAGGATCAGTCTAAGAAGTGGGCCATGGCCCAAGGCCATGAACTATAATCAGTCAAACTTTCTAATGACCATGCCACTGAAGGGAAGTGTTATGTGGAACTCAGTGCCAAGAATATTCTTCATACAAATTAGATATATAACAAAGGATATGCTCTTATAGGAAAGCTCTCAAGATAGTATACATCCCAGAGAGAATTTTGTTCGTACTTATAAAGAAGATAAAGATACCTAACAGAAGTATGTTGTTCTAAAATTATTCCTCAAATTTTTATTTTTTAAGGAAGTGAAACACTATCCTATCAAGTTTCTTAATGGATCAACTATTAGAAAGAATAGAGCACAAAAAAATCTTGGGCCCCCACGTGTCGTGATGTATAGAATCCCAGTAAAGAAACAAGTTCAACTACCTAATGGTCATGAGAATTTGTATTGACCTAGGGAATGTGAAATGCCAACAAAGCCGTTTTGTTCTTTCCCTGATTGTTTTGTTCTATTTGCTCTAAGGGCTATTTCTTTCCCTGCCCCTGGATGAAAACTTAGCTTTGTACCATGGCCTTTTCCTCCTCCTTAGTTTTAAGAACTGTCTCCTTTCAGTAACTAAAATGCACAGCCATCAGTGTAATGATCAAAACTCTGATCTAATAACAGATGTAGGGCTAGTTACCTTCCATCAACTTGACACTGCTTCAGATCTGGAAGCCCCATTAGGGAGGAGGCATGCAGTTGACTTCTTCTACCATCTTTGATTATCTTGTTTTCTGCTCAGAAGCTGAGCTTCTGATTCCTCAAGGTACAACCACAGAAAGAGGGGATGAATAAAGAAGGGTCATAGCCTTATGTGGCTGTGTGCTCACCATCTGTGACTGTGCCTTCTGCATTTAAGGAAGATTAGAATTGGCTCATTTCTCACAGGACTCATACTGCTCTTTTTAGAGAGTTTCCTGTGGTATAGTTTTAAAAAATTATTTATTTCCCAGTTCCTAGCAGCAACTCCTAAAACCTTTAGAAGCTCCAAAGTGCTGAGTATTTTTTGTATGCTAATGAGATGACTGGTAACTGGGGAACCCTAGATATTCAGGATGGAGGATGGTCACCAGAAAGACCCAGCCATTTGTAGAGGGTTGGAACTTTCATCCCACCCTCACCTCCGCAATCCCTTGAGGAGAGGGTCTCTAGATTGAGTTCAATTACCAATGGCCAGTGATTTTAATCAATTATGCCTACTAATGGAACCTCCATAAAGCCGCCTAAGTGATGGGGTTTGGAGTACTTCCAGATTGGTTAAGACTTTAAAGTTCTGGGAGGACATGGAAGCTCTATATACACGCTCCCTTCATACCTTCTATGCATATCTTCCATTTGGCATAGAAATAGAAGAGTTGTATTCTTTATAATAAACTGATAACAGTAAGTAAAGTGATTTCCTGAGTTCTTCAAGTCATTCCAAGGAATTATCAAGGCCTGAGGGAGGGGTTAATCATGGAAACACTGAATTTATAGTCAGCTGGGTGGAAAAGTGGGTAGCCTAGGTACCCCATTTATGGCTGGCAATTGAAATGGAAGCAGTATTGTGGGACTAAGCTTAAACTGTGGGGTCTTTGCAAACACTGGGTAGTTACTGTGAGAGTTGGATGCTTGGACACTCAGTTGGTCTTGAAGAACTGAAGAATTGCTTGGTATGGAAAACCACTGTTTTAGTTTGTTTTCATGCTGCTGATAAAGACATGCCTAAGACCAGGAAGAAAAAGAGGCTTAATGGACTTATAGTTCCACACGATTGGGGAGGCCTCACAATCATGACGGAAGGCAAAAAGGGGCAAGTCACATTTTACATGGATGGCAGCAGGCAAAGAGAGAGCTTGTGGAGGAAAACTCCCGCTTTTAAAACCATCGGGTCTTGTGAGGCTCATTGACGGTCGCAAGAACAGTGCAGGAAAGACCTGCCCCCATAATTCAATCACCTCCAACAGGGTTCCTCCCATGACATGTGGGAATTATGTGAGCTACAATTAAAGATGAGATTTGAGTGGGGACACAGCCAAACCATATCATTCCATCCTGGCCCCTCCAAAACCTCATGTCCACAAATTTCAAAATCAATCATGCCTTCCCAACAGTCCCCCAAAGTTCTAAATCATTTCAGCATTAACTCAAAAGTCCAGAGTCCAATGTCTCATCTGAGACAAGGCAAGTCCCTTCCACCTATGAGCCTGTAAAATCAAAAGCAAGTTAATTACTTTCTAGATACAATGGGGATACAGGCAATGGGTAAATACAACTGTTCCAAATGGGAGAAATTTGCCAAAACAAAGGGGCTACAAAGTCCATGCAAGTCTGAGATCCAGCAGGGCAGTCAAATCTTAAAGCTCCAAAATTATCTCCTTTGACTCCATGTCACGCATCTGGGTCATGCTGATGCAAGAGGTGGGTTCCCATGGTCTTGGGAAGCTCTGCCCCTGTGGCTTTGCAGGGTACAGCCTCTCTCCCTGCTGTTTTCATGGGCTGCATTGAGTGTCTGTGGCTTTTCCAGGCACACTGCACATTCTGTAGTTTGATCTACCATTCTGAGGTCTGGAGGACATTGGCCCTCTTCTCCCAGCTCTACTAGGGGTAGTGCCCCAGTAGGGACTCTGTGTGGGGTCTCAGATCCCACATTTCCCTTCCACACTGAACATCTAGGCAGTTCCGTATATCCTCTGCAATCTAGGCGGAAGTTCCCAAACCTCAGTTCTTGACTTGTGTACCCCTGCAGGCTCAACACCATGTGGAAGCTGCCAAGGCTTGGGGCTTGCACCTTCTGAAGCCATGACCCAAGCTGTACCTTGGCCCCTTTTAGTCATGACTGGAGTGGCTGGGACACAGGGCACCAAGTCCCTCGACTGCACACAGCTCAGGGACCCTGGGTTCGGCCCATAAAACCATTTTCCCTCCTAGGGCTCTGAGCCCATGCTGGGAGCGGCTGCCCTGAAGATCTCTGATGTGCACGGGAGATATTTTCCCCACTGTCTTGGGGATTAACAATCAGCTCCTTATTATTTTTGCAAATTTCTGCAGCCGGCTTGAATTTCTCCCCAGAAAATGGGATTTTCTTCTCTACTGAATTGTCAGGCTGCAAATTTTTTGAAGTTTTATGCTCTGCTTCCCTTATAAAACTGAATGCCTTTAACATCACCCAAGTCACCTCTTGAATGCTTTGCTGCTTAGAAATTTATTCCACCAGTTACCCTAAATCATCTCTCTCAAGTTCAAAGTTTCACAAATCTTTAGGGCAGGGGTAACATGCCACCAGACTCCTTACTAAACCATAACAAGAGTCACCTTTCCTCTATTTCCCAACCAGTTCCTTATCTCCATCAGAGATCACCTCAGCCTAGACCTTATTGCTCATATCATTATCAGCATTTTTGTCAAAGCCATTCAACAAGTCTCTAGGAAGATTCAAACTTTCCCACATTTTCCTGTCTACTTCTGAGCCCTCCAAACTGTTCCAACCTCTGCCTGTTACCCAGTTGCAAAGTGACTTCCACATTTTCAGGTAACTTTTCAGCAGTGCCCTACTCTACTGGTACCAATTTACTGCATTAGTTCATTTTCATGCTGCTAACAAAGACATACCTGAGACTAGGAAGAAAAAGAGGTTTAATGGACTTACAGTTCCACATTGCTGGGGAGACCTCACAATCATAGAGGAAGGCAAGGAGGAGCAAAGTCATGTCTTACGTGGATGACAGCAAAGAGAGAGCTTGTGCAGGAAAACATTTTTAAAACCATCAGGTCTCATGAGACTCATTCTGACTATCACAAGAACAGAACAGAAAAAACCTGCCCCCAAAATTTAACCACCTTCCTACATGGGAATTGTGGAAGTTATAATTCAGATGAGATTTGCATGGGAACACAGACAAACCATATCAACTCCCCAGACGTTTAAGGTCAGAAGTGTTTTTTAAGGGGAAAAAATGCTTCGTTTGTATTTGTGATCCCTCACAGATTTGCCCTAATGCAGATCTTTCGTGACCTCTCCCTCAGTCTCCTTTGGTAATTTTTATGAGACTTTAGCCCCAAGGGATATGTGTCAGGTGATTCTAGTGTTCCAGAATCTACCTGGGCCTCTTCTCTCAGGATGGGCGGTATAACTGTGTGAGCACATGGAGGCCTGAGCCATGGCCACAGGGTGACTGTTTGCAGAAGCGGGGGTGGGGGTAAAGCATGAACAGGAGGGCTTGGGTGTCCATATGCTTGCTTCTGAAGTCCCTCACAGTACAAGACAGAATGAGGGGTAGAGTAAGAAGGGGACAAGTAGTAGAACAAGGCCTGACCTGCTTGCCTTTCTCTACTCTGTTCTGAGACAGAATTTCAAAGAGTTCATGAATTCCAAAGTCACACCTAGCCTTCCAGGTTTTGTATTTGTCAAAAGGGGAAGATAGGACATATTCCATTATAATTTTTTCAGCTCGATTTATACTTTTTGAATTTCGACATAGGCTCCATGTTACTTTTGCCCGAGGTCCACAAACATTTGGGATGGGCCTGGCAATAAATGCAAATAATGTTTTTTTCTTAGTTTGGACTTGAAGGATCTTCTGTGAACAATTCTTACAGAAACTGATACTTTCCTTTGCACCTTGGCTACAGGTAAATTGGCCACAGCAGATTTCACTTTATGGCTTTTCTTCCCCCATAGGACTCATCTTTCATAATATCACCTAACATACTGCATGATACACATATGTATTATGCTTATTTTTTACCACTTGTTTCTTTCTATCCCCTGCTCACTACCCTGTACCATCCCTATTTCCAATAAAATATGATTTCTATGAGGTAGGAGTTTTTATCTTAGTTTTTTTTTGTTGTTGTTGTTCATTTGCATGTCCCAAGGATTAGAACACTCTTTGAAACAAAGTAGGCACACAATAAATATTTGTTGAGTGAATGAATACATATGAACATAAATGCATTAAAATGTGCATTAAGTATCATTTGTCAGGTGAGACTTGATGATTTTTATTTATTATATTTTTATGTATCTTACAAATTTTCTGTAGTAAATGTATCCACTGTAATCATAAAATAATATGATTATATTAAATTACAATGAATTTTCCCTATCCTTAATCTCTTTTATATTTCTTGCATAATGAATAGTATTGTGCACATTTTGTGGATGATGAAATTAACCTCTAATTCTTACTGTTTCAGCATATAATTATGTTGTTTTTATCTTTCTCCCCAGGGTACCTTGTGTACCTTGTGAACATGACCAGTTTCCACATGAAAGAGGTTTCTGTGTTCTGCCCCCACTTCCCTTTTCGTTTGGTGTTTGCACCTCAGTTGTAACTAAAGTGCTCTAGCTGGGTTCTTCTATCCCATCAGCCAAAAGAGATCATATAATAAAATCCACACCTACCTTGTGCTCACAAGTAGGCAAGCGTAGTAATTAAACCACAATTTCTTGTCAAATACTTCATTTGTGCTCAATTCACTCTGTGAAAAGACAGTTCTCTTCTTTTGAGAGCATGCAATCTATCAAGTTGTCATTTTTGAAAAAAAATCTTAAAATACAAGGATGATAGAGTAGACAACTGCATATGATATACTCATTTAGAAAAAAAAGTTCTGTGTCTTTGGTGACACCAAAGCACCTGAATGAATATGTTATTCAGTTAAAAAGCTGTGTGTGTATGTGTGTGTGTATGTGAATGTGTGTGTGTGTGTGCATGTGTTTGTGTGTGTGGGGGTGTGTGTGTCTGTGTGTGTGGTATGTGTGTCTGTGTGTGCAGGTGTGTGTGTGTCTGTGTGTGTTGGGGGGGTGTGTTAGGTGTGAGGAAGGTCATGGTCTTGTTTTCTTTTGAATGTCAAGCTTTAAGCTGTCTTGAAACATCCCAATGTTTGGCGCTATTAGAAACAAACATCCTTCTAAGTGATAGTTGACCAGACTTCTTAATTTTCACCTAGTCGTTTGACCATCATAAGCTGTCAGAGAATATAGATATATATGATCAACACAGCAATTATTTTTCTTTAAATGTGATCTTATATAGACATGACTGAATTTAAGTCATCTTCATTTTAGAAACATGGATAATGAAGACTGCTTCCATTGTTCTTTGAGCACTTTTGCAGTTTTTGAAATTGCCTGTATTTAAGGAGTACAATGTATTTTGATATCTGAATATGTCACTAAATGATTACCATAATCAATCTAATGAATATATCTATCATCTCATCTGTTATCTTTTATAAGAAGATTTACTTTCTTAGCAAGTTTCAAGTATGCAATACATTATTATTAACTATCATCAACATGCTATAGATTAGATTTCCAGAACATATTCATTTTATAACTGAAACATTACACTCTTTGACTGAAACCCCCTTCCACTCCCAACCTCCCAGCCCACTTTCCACCTCCCAGCTTCTGGATACTACTAATCTATTCTCTGTTTTATAAACCTAGAGGACATTATGCTAAGTGAAATAAGCAGACACAGAAATACAAATACTACATGATCTCATATGTGGAATCAAAAGAAGTCAAACTCTTTGGCATTTTAAAAATCCATTGCTTACTCAAGAAATAAGAAAAATATCTGTCAATAGGCTTTCTAGGATATTTCAAACTATGTTGGGGCAATATATAAATTTCAATAATCTCAATCCATTATTAATGACATAATTCAAACTGAATTGAAAACTAAAACTCCAGCACATTTTAGTTATATGCAAATAAATTACTTAGTCTCACACTATTCTAGAAAAAATTACGAAATTTAAAAGTTTAAAGTTGGATGCAATGGCTCACACCTGTAATCTCAGCACTTTGGGAGGCCGGGGTGGAAGGATGGTTTGCGTCCAGCAGTTCAAGACCAGCCTAGGCAACATAGTGAGACCCTGTCTCTTTAAAAAATAAAAAATTAGCCACAAGTGGTGGTGCATGCTTGTGGTCGCAGCTACTTTGGAGGCTGAGGTAGGAGGATCGCTGGAGCCCAGGAGGTTAAGCCTGCAGTGCACCATGATCATGCCACTGCACTCACCTGGGTAACAGAGTGAGATCCTATCTCAAAAAAAAAAAAAAAAAAAAAAAAAAAAAAAAAAAAAAAGCTTATTAGCCTGGTCTGTAAATCGCTGCCTTTATTAAGTTGACTGTAATTTCTTCATTTGAAAGAAATGTGTCTTTTAGTTAACTCTGTAATAATGGACCTGGGCTGAATCAGATGCTTCATGTGCAGTGGAGAGAAGGCAGATCCATTCCCATCCTTGGAAAGCTGATGTGCAATAGTCATTAAACACATAAGGAGTGGATGAATGTTATGAAAATTTTTTAGAAAATGGTTGTTGGGAGAAAGTTTGCATAATTAACCTTCTGAGTCCTTTAAGGAAGAGACATTTAAGTTGTTAAGTCGACAGAAGTTAGGCAGGCTAAACGTGGGTGGGTGGAAGAAGTGGGGCCTGGGGAGCTGAATTCAAGGCTGAAATCCCTGAAGCCTATGAATCTTGCTTTGTTTGAAATTTTGAGAGGCTGGTTGCCCCACGGTGTGTCATGTAGATTCTTTGGGGTGAATCTTTTTAGAAAGTCGCAGAGGTGAATCTGTCCAGTGCTGTGTTGAGAAACACTGGGATAGAGATTGAGCTGTCTTTCCTTTGGGAGTGTCTCAGTTACATTTCTTCAACTGCACTTTTCCACGGTTCAGATGGCGGGCAGAAGTTAATTCAGATCTCTGTGAATGTTTTGTGCAATCGAATTATATTCATGGACATTTTTTTTCAGTGTCTGTTATGTGCTTGGTCCTACTCAGGAACTAATAATAATGTTAAAATCAACTAGAGGTAACAATCATATAGTATTGCTATGTGCCATGATATTAATATTCATTGATAAATTATATAGCTTTACTATGTGTCAGAAACACTTTTTAGAATTACATTTATTTACCCTTTTGATCATTATATTAAGTGTATACGGTTAAATACTCTCATTATCTCCACCTTGTAATAGGGAAAGGAAGTGAGGCACAGAGAAATTAGTAACTTTCCCGAGGTTACATTGCGCTAGAAGGTAACAAAGCTTGGATTCAAACTCACATACACTGTTTTCAGTGCCCATGTTCTTATCTGTTATGCTGTGTTGCAACATGAACTAAACATATTTCCAATCCTAAAGATGAGAGTGAAGATAGCAACTATAATATACAGAGCTGACTATCACATACAGAACACAGTAAGTACCAAATAAAAGTATAGCTAGCCTTCCCAATCTGTTGGTTCTGCATCCCAGGGATTCAACCAATCAGGGATCAAAAATACTTGGAAAAAAATAGCTCAGTACTGAACATGTACAGATGTTTTTTTTCTTGTCAATGTTCCCTAAACAATACAGTATGACAACTATTTATATGGGCATTTACAGTCTATTAAGTATTACACATAATCTAGAAATGATTTAAAGTATATGGAAGGATATGCATAAGTTAAATGAAAATACTACACCATTGGATATCAGGGACTTGAGCATCCACAGATTTTGGTATCCATGGGGGCCCTGGAACTAGTTTCTAACGGATACCAAGGGACAACTCTATAAACAGAACAAGCCATTAATTCAGATGATGGAAAGGTGGAAGTTTGGCAGGAAGCTTGGGATGATAGGAGAGGAATCTGGTAATACTTTGTCTATATAAATTATGTCAGGCTCCCAACAAAAGAGAATTTACGAAGTGGGCCAAACTTGGAATACATCTGGGCCAGGAAGTATCCGAACTCACGAGTCAGATCTTGTGGTCAGGGGCATTCATCCCCACCACTATGCTGAGGGTAGTGTTTATGCCTCCTACATGGTAGACAGCAAGGGAAGGTTTGTTGAACGATTAGCAGGAAACATGTCTTCTCATTTATTGATATGGAATTGGGTAACAATGGTGGTACTTGGTCCCTGCATACTGATTGCTACAGATGACCAGTTGGGGAGCAAATACGTGACAGCACCCATGCTGAGGCCTGGCATCAGTTATTAACATTTTTCAACATCCACTGTAATGGTTATCATGACTAGCATTCACACAGAAATTTACACGTTACAGAAGATTTTCCAATAGGCTATGTCATTTTAATGCCTGAAAATTGATTTATTTCACCATCACTTTTGTAAAAACTATTTTGCTTTTGCCAAAAGTAATATATGTTCATGGTTTAAAAAGTTAAGTGCTCCTGTTAAGCTTATAATAAAAAACAAATATCCTTACAAAATTACTCCCTCCTTTCGATTTCTACCTCTACAAAAGCAATCAGTTTTAACTTACATTTAGCTGCTTCTTTTGGCATGCACCCTCATATATCCAAGTAATATACTTACATTACTATTTCGTGATTTTTCCATTTTAAGTGTTATTCATTGACTTCTTATGAGAGAAGTGGAGGATTTAACTATTTAACACCTTCCCTCTGCCCTCTACCCCTCCACACACAGACACAGTCATGTGTACACTTCCTTTCTCCCTACCTTGTCGATACAGGTTTATTATACCTTCTGGTTATATCAATAGATTTGTTTTAGTAGTATAAAATTTAAATATAACTCATGATTTTACTATGTATTGTATTATTCATGTTACCATGTATCATTTTGTTCTTGTACCACTCTGCTTGGAGTGGATAATTGCCTTGTTTTTAATACTAAGTTTTCTCCATCTATACCATTAATTCAAAAACTTTTGAACAGATCTTAAATGTTGCTATTAATATACTCATACACGTGAAGCAGCGTATCATGATGTCTTTTCCAGAGGGATTTATTCCCACAATCCTTTGTCCTTTTCTCTACTCTCGGCCAGTTGATCTGTAGGCCTGCTGCCTCTGGGGAAGCCCCGTCACTTTCACCTGAGAACTCCCTCTTTTCTGAGAGGATTCTGTTGGTTTCTGAATCCCACTTTCTGATTTACAGAAAGCATCTTTGTGGCAGAGCATCTTCAGCAGCTTTCCAAAAGCACTGCAGAATTCATTTTGAGATATTGTTTGTTAGACAGGGTAGGCTATCATGGTTTCTCAAACTCAGCACCATTGACATTGGGGCCAGATAATTCTTTGTTGTGACATTTGGCCTGTGCATTGTAGGATATTTAGTGTCACCTACCAGCCTCTACCTGCTGGATGCCAGTAGCATCCCTTCAGTTGTAGTAACCAAAACCATTTCCAGACATTGCGGAATGTTCCCTGGGGAGTAATGGCAACATTAATTGAGAACCACCAGGCTTTGCAAACAAATTAACTGCCAAATCTTAGTTGTTTAACTCAACAAATGTCTGTTTCCTGTTCATGGTGTGTGTTCAGTGTGGGCTGGCACAGTGCTTGCACAAGATCTCTTCTCTTGTCTGCTGCCGTGTGACACGTGTCTTTCACATTCCACCATGATCGTGAGCCCTCCCCAGCCACATGGAGCTGTGAGTCCAATACACCTCCTTCTTTTGTAAATTGTCTAGTTTTGGGTATGTCTTTATTAGCAGCATGAAAACAGACTAATACGGCAAATTGGTACCAGTAGAGTGGGAGGCTGCTGAAAACATACCCCAAAATGTGGAAGCAGCTTTAGAACTGGGTAACAGGAAGAGGCCGAAACAGTTTGGAGGGCTCAGAAGAAGACAGGAAAGGGTGGGAAAGTTTGGAGCTCCCTAGAGGCTTGCTGAATGGCTTTGTCCAAAATGCTGATAGCGATATGAACAATAAAGTCCAGGCTGAGGTGGTCTCAGATGGAGATGAGGAACTTGTTGGGCACTGAAGTAAAGGTAACCCTTGTTATGTCTTAGCAAAGAGACTGGTGGTATTTTGCCCCTGCCCTAGAGATTTGTGGAACTTTAAACTTGAAAGATATGATTTAGGGTATCTGGCAGAAGAAATTTCTAGGCAGCAAAGCATTCAAGAGGTGACTTGGGTGCTGTTAAAAGCATTCAGTTTTAAAAGCAAAACAGAGCATAAAATTTTGGAATATTTGCAGCCTGTCAATGCACTAGAAAAGAAAACCACATTTTCTGAGGAGAAATTCAAGCCAGCTGTAGAAATTTGCATAAGTAGCAGAATGTTAATCCCCAAGATGATGGGGAAAGTGTCTCTAGGGCATGTCAGAGACCTTCACAGAAGCCCTCCCGTCACAGGCCTGGAGACCTAGGAAGAAAACATAATTTCATGGGCCAAGCTGAAGGTCACATTGACATGTGCAGCCTAAGGACTTGGTGCTGTGTGTCCCTGCTGCTTCAGCTGTGGCTGAAAGAGACCAACATAGAGCTCAAGCCATGGCTTCAGAGGGTGCAAACCTGAAGCCTTGACAGCTTGCATGTGGTGTTGAGCCTGCAAGTGTGCAGAAGTCAAGAATTGAGATTTGGGAACCTCCGCCTAGATTTCAGAGGATGTATGGAAATGCCTGGATGCCCAGGCATGTTTGCTGCAGGGGCAGGGCCATCATGGAAAACCTCCACTAGGGCTGTGCAGAAGGGAAATGTGGGGTCAGAGCCCTCATGCAGAGTCCCTACTGAGATCCACCTAGTGGAACTGTGGGAAGCGGACCACCGTCCTCCAGACCCCAGAATAGTAGATCCACCTATAGCTTGTACTGTGTGCCTGGAAAAGCTGCAGACACTCAACGCCAGCCTGTGAAAGCAGCCAGGGGAGAGGCTGTACCCTGCAAAGCCATAGGGGTGGAGCTGCATAAGGTCATGTGAACCCACCTGTTGCATCAACGTGACTCAGATGCGAGACATGGAATCAAAGGAGATCATTTTGGAGCTTGAAGATTTGACTGCCCTGCTAGATTTTGGACTTGCGTGGGGCCTGTAGCCCCTTTGTTTTGGCCAATTTCTCCCATTTGTAATGGCTGTATTTACCAATTTCTCCCATTTGTAATGGCTGTATTTACCCAATGCCTGTACCCTTATTGTATCTACAAAGTAACTAACTTGCTTTTGATTTTACAGGCTCATAGATGGAAGCAACTTGCCTTGTCTTGGATGGAACTTTGGACTGGAGACTTTTGAGTTAATTCTGAAATGAGTTAAGACTTTGAGGGACTGGTGGGAAGGCATGATTTGTTTTGAAATGTGAGGACATGAATTTTGGGAGGAGCCAGAGATGGAATGATACGATTTGGCTGTGTCGCCACCCAAATCTTGTCTTGAATTCCCACATGTTGTGGAAGGGACTAAATGGGAAGTAATTGAATCATGGGGCAGGTCTTTCCCATGCTGTTCTCCTGATAGTGAAAAAGTCTCATGAGATCTGATGGTTTTAAAAATTGGAGTCTCCCTGCACAAGCTCTCTTCTCTTGTCTGCTGCCATGTGACACATGCCTTTCACCTTCCACCATGATTGTGAGGCCTCCCCACCCAAGTGGAACTATAAATCAAATGAACTTATTTCTTTGTAAATTGCCCAGTCTCTGGTACGTCTTTATCAGCAGTGTGAAAACAGACTAACACAGGCTCCATTCCCCATATTAATGTATAAAATTATTTAGGGACCAAAGATGATGGACATGCCCCTAACTTTTATTGACAAAATAAGTGGATCCTAAGGTCAAAGGAGCTGAGGGGTTAAGGAGCAAGAGCATCTTAATTGTTTCCCTTCAGAACTGACAGACTTTACTTCTCCTATTCCATTGGCCAGTTAGTCAGATATCCCTTCTTAATTGCAAGGAAGAAAATAAAATTGATCTGTACCCCCTTTTACTATTCTGAAAATATTTTCATTTTATCCATATTTGATTAATAGTTTGTCTGGGTTGAGAAATATCCATAAATGTATTAGTATATTTTCTGTTGAATATAACAGAATACATGAAACTGGAGAATTTACAAAGAAAATGAATTTATTTCTTACATTTAGGAGACTGATAAGTCCAACATCACGGGGCTGCATCTTATGAGAGCCTTCTTGTTGTGGGGACTCTCTGCAGAGTCCCAAGGTGGCACAGGGCATCACATGGTGAGGGGGCTGAGAATGTTAATATGCTAGTTCAGGTCTCTCTTTCTTTTCCTGTAAAGCCACCGGTTCCCTTCCCATAATAACACATTAGGCCATTGATCCATGCATAGATAAATCCATTCATGAGGGCAGAGTCTTATGACCCAGGCATCTCTTAAAGGCCCCACCTCTCAATATTTCCACTTTGTAGATTGTTTCAACATGAGTTTTAGAGGGGACAAACATTCAAACCTTAGCAATAAGAAAGAAATTTTGTTGTATAAGTATCACTCTTTAACAAATGGAGAAACACCCACAGAGAGCTGCATAGCTTGTAAGTAGTAGAACTGAGATTGAGCCAATTGTCTGACTTTAAACCAGAGGCAATGTTGTGTGTTCATTTCACCTGTTTTATTTTCCTCCTGGGCAAAAAGATAAACTAGACTTGTCAGCCTCCTTCCATTAGGTTTGGCTCTGTGACTGAATTTTGGCCAGCAGATTGGAGCAGCAGTGATATATCTTACTTCCAGGCCTGGTCCATAAAAATCTCTCACATGCAATTCTCCATCCTTTTTCTCCCCTCATGGTAAACCTGGTAGCTGATACGTTGAACAGTGGCACAATGAAATGAAAAGATCTTGAGTCTCTGAATGGTGTTATGAAGCAGAGTCCTCCTACTCCAACCTCATGGGACAGTGAGTGATTAAATAATAAACTCTTACAGTGTTAAGTCACTGAGGTTTTGGTTTTAGTTATTTTACCAGGTAATACTCTTTTCCCTGCCTAGAGAAATAGACCCTAGAAATAGAGTGCTGCCATAATGAATACTTGAAATAAATGTCTTTGATTTGGTGGTCAGGCAGCAAGTGACAAACTCATGACAGGTATTGGAAGGATGATAGCTCATATTACACAGTGACAAAACAAACTGTTTTGTATAAAAATTTGGAAGACAGGCAATATGCCTTCTATTCCAACAATGCTAGGAACAGTATTTGAGAAGAACTTGTCAGTGTGTGAGGTACTAAAGATGAGAATTGGCTAGCTTGCCAGCAGAAATGAAAGAGTGTAAAATGAATCCAGAAATGCCAAGTCATGAATAATTGGAAAAACCAGTTGCTTCTGTACCACATAGAGAAGACACAATAGATAAATAATTCTAGTAATAAAATGTTATGAAGACCAAGCCCTGGGGCAAATAGCAGGTTAAGGTTATGGACCATTTTAGCATGACAGCTTCAAGGTAGAAGCCATTCTACTAAGAAAGAAGTATAAAGTGAGAAGGCAAATAAAACAGGTTTGAGAGCTATGTTTAGAAAAAGGGATTTTGGTTTTATTAGCACATGCAACTGATTGGGAGCAAATACATGAGAAGTATATTAAGGTTTTGAACAAATTGTATTTCCAAAAACCTCTACCAGCCTGGACTAAAAATTTCTTTATTTGAGTTGTAAAACAAGTTTTGGGATACCTAGTCTGTTCCAGGAGTAAGCAGGCTGAGAAAGTTGTGCAGATCCCAAGAAGAGCATACCTTATAATGCTCACTGGCATAGCCCATTTTGTGCTGCCATAACAGAATACCACAGACAGGGTGATTTATAGTAAAGAGAAATGTATTAGCTCATGGTTCTGGAGGCTGGTAAGCCCAGTATTAAGGTGCTGGTGTCTGGGAAGGGACTTCCTCCTGTACCATCACATGGCAGAAGGCAAGAGGGTGGGAGTAAGAGGAGGAAGAACTTGTAGGGTATAGCCCTAATGGCCTAATCACCTTCTAAAGGTCCTATTTCTTAATACTGTCATAATGGCAATTAAACTTCAGTATCAGTTTTGAAAGACACAAATATTGAAACCATAGCACACACTTAATATGTGACTCAGGGGAATAAAAGACAAGGAAGAATCTATAGGAAGGCAAAGATATTGAGAAAAACAGAGTAAGTTACTTAGTTCCAGAATACAGAATTGTGACCTAACCAACAAAATGTTCCTACTTATATGACAAAGGGAAATCACAATGCCTGTGCCAAAATATTTAGTCATTTCTATGAACTGCCCAGCTTCTCCTACTTTTCTTTTTTCTGCATGAGTGTGTTAATTACATTCATCAATATAGCATTCTGGAAAATGGGATCTCTAATGAAAAAAGCCCTGTTGTATAGCTCTTGCCATTTTCTGTAGTATATATACTCCTATTGCTGATTTTAAGTTACCAACATTATATCATTGAATATGGAGTTTGGAAGATGTGTACACAATTGGTTCTCACACTCTGCGCTGGTATAATCATCTGTGCCTTCTCCACTGCAGTATTCTGAGTATGCCTGTGAAGGATTCAGGGAAGATAACTTTTTTTGATTCATAGGTTACCAAAACAAAGCAAGATATATCTGAATGTGATTGATGTAACTGTACATCACTCAGAGATCTTAGGTACTGAGATAGTTGCAGAGCTTAAGTGGCACTTTAGGTTGCTTTCTTAGGGAACTTACATATGTGTTTTATGTGTAAAGGAAGAGTTTGTCAAATAACTGATGACTAAAAGGACAAACATGTGGAGAAAATTTGCTATGTGTTTATCAATTCTATTTTGTTCTTCCTGATATTATTGTTAAATTACATCACTCAGCTCTCTTGCAGACAGGTTGGGACATATGACTGAGTTCTGATTAATTAAATGTGGGAAGAGATGACAGAAGCCTCTTCCCATTCTGGCCCTGTATCAGTTAGTTTTCAATGTATAACCAACTACTCCAAACTGTATGGTTTCAAGCAACACAATCATTTTATTTGCTCATGATTCATTGAGTCTGCCCAGATCTTCAGATGTGAGTCAGCTGAATGATCTCTGGAGGTAAATTTTTAACTACAGTAGGGCTGTAAAGACTAGGATATCATCACTTATGTGATTAGGCTTCAGCTGGGACAGACCGGATGATTGGGACTCTCTCCATATAGTTGCTCCAGCTAGCTAACCTGGGTTTCTTCACATGGTGGTTCAGGGTTTCCAACAATAAGAGAGAGCAAGCCCCAATGCTTAAGCACTTTCCAATCTTCTGTTTGCATCACATTTGTAATAACCCAATGGCCAAAGAAGATCACAGGACCAAATTAAGATTCAAGGGATAAGAGAATAAAACTCTAACTTTGGATGGGAAAACCTTCAAAATCACATTGCAAAGGGAAATTCATAGTGATGTAGGAGATTACTGCAGCCATTGTTTTCAATTACCACAGACCCATAAGAATCTCACACATGCAATATTCTCATAAAAATTCTGTAGTTCTCCATAAAAATCATCATGAAAAGTCTCTTTTACTTCCGTGGAGACTTTAGAGGTCACATGTAGAAGATGTCAGTGCCAACGAATGGAAAGTTCTGTGTCTCTGATTGTATGGAGCATAACCTACCCTCTTATTCACCAACACACACACAGACACACAGAAACACACACACACATACACACACAAACATACGCTGATATTGTTGAACTCTGGAATGAGTGATACACTTTCATTGTACAAAGTCAATGAGGGTTTGGGGTTGATCATTACAGCATACAGCCCTTCTTATTCTGAAGGACTATCATGAGGTTTATTTCCTACAATTTATCCAGGATACCAGAAGGAAGAATACTATCAGTGTTTCTTTTTCACATATGTGTCTGCATGATGTGTTGGCACCATTATGGCAAACCCTGATGTGGCCCTCATGGACAGGGGTCACAGTTTTAAACAGTGCATGCAGTTGTTCAACTTGCCTGGAAGGAGAGATGACCAAAATAATGATCAACTACACTAACTCAAGGGCAGCAAATAATGGTTTGTTTATATTATCAGAGATTTGGAAAGACTATATTGTAGTAGAGTATCAAGTAATTCTGGGAAGAAATGTATGGGTGTGATACACTTGCTCAACAGCCTAATAAATAAAGTTGTTATGGCAGCAAGAATGGGACTTATACATGGCCTCAAGAACAAGGACTTTCCCTACTAAGAACTATCCTGTTTGTGATTGCTCCTGAGTTACCTGCCTGCAAACAGTGGAGGACTATGCTGAGTCCCCAATATAAAATGATTCCCCAAGTAATAGCCAACCACCAGGAGGGTAATCTTCATTTTCACTGGAAAAGACCCTCTGAATAGGGATCTGCTTTCCCTGACCACAATGCTCTTGCACCTAGTCCCATCCATGGATATCCTGAATGCCTCATCTGATATCACAGTATCCCACACAGCATTGCTTTTGCTTTACAGCTTAAGAAATGAGGCATTGGCTCACATCTTTAGAACTGACTGACTCACATTCTTGACATTCACCCAATTACCCAGAAGCGACTAAGCAGGTTGATCAGTAGAATAGATTACTAAGATGGCTAACAACAACTTGCATGATTAGATCGCTGCCCTACACAGTGAGATATATTTTTCTACCTTCTGATCAATTTATGGATCACCTATAGCCAAAATGTTTAGGTCTTGGAACTAAAAAGGCAGAAAAAAAATGGCTGTTTCTCATTATTGTCCCTAATGGTGTACTTATAAAGTTGTGTTTCTCATACCTACAATGCTTGGATCTACTGGTTTTGAAGTCTTAGTTGCTAAAGGAGAAAGTGTACACTGGGTAAACAACAAAGATTATACTGACTAAAAGTTGTGTATGTCAGCCAGTGATTTGGTTTCTTCATACCAGTGAACTAACAGTTAAGAAAGGAAGTTACTTTATTTTCTGGGGTAATTGATTCTGCATATCAAGGACAAATAAGGTTGCTGCTGCACAATAGGAATTAATTGGAAGGAAATTTTATGAGACCCCTCTTAGTACTTCAACAATGTCTAGAGGCCAAAGTTGATGGAAGACTAAAGCAACTCTGCAATCAAGACCACTAAAGTTTCAGACCCTCAGGAATGGAGATTTGGGCTATTATTTCAAGTAAAGAGCTGTTATCTGCTGAAGTTGTGACTGAGAGAATAGAGAACATGGAACAAACACTTACAGAATTGAGGACCACAGTAGCTATGCACATTTTCTTTCTTCACTGTTAAATATACATTTACCAAATTCTTTTTCCCCTCCTCCTTATATTAAAGGTATTGGTGGTAGATGGCTGAATAGGAACAGCTCCAGTCTGCAGCTTCCAGCATGATCAACACAGAAGGTGGGTGATTTCAACATTTCCAACTGAGGTACCTGGTTCATCTCATTGGGACTGGTTGCACAGTGGGTGCAGCCCACGGAGGGTGAGCTGAAGCAGGGTGGGGTGTTACCTCAGCCAGGAAGTGCAAGGGGTCAGGGGATTTCCCTTTCCTAGCCAAGGGAAGCCATGACAGACTGTACCTGGAAAAACGGGACACTCCCACTCAAATACTGCACTTTTCCAATGGTCTTAGCAAACGGCACACGAGGAGATTATATCCCACGCCTGCCTCGGCAGGTCCCACACCCACAGAGCCTTGTTCATTGATAGCACAGCAGTCTGAGATCCAACTGTGAGGCAGCAGCCCAGCAGCGGGAAGGGTGTCCACCATTACGGAGGCTTGAGTAGGTAAACAAAGTGGCCAGGAAGCTCGAACTGCAGAGCCCACCACAGTGCTGCACGGCTTGCTACTTTTATAGACTCCACCTCTGGGGGCAGGGCGTAGCTGAACAAAAGGCAGCAGAAACTTTTGCAGACTCAAATGTCCCTGTCTGACAGCTCTGAAGAGAGCAGTGGTTCTCCCAGCATGGTGTTTGAGCTCTGAGAACAGAGAGACTGCCTCCCTAAATGGGTCCCTGAACCCAGTGTAGCCTAACTGGGAGACACCTCCCAGTA
Organism: Macaca thibetana thibetana; assembly: GCF_024542745.1. Taxonomy (NCBI): domain Eukaryota; kingdom Metazoa; phylum Chordata; class Mammalia; order Primates; family Cercopithecidae; genus Macaca; species Macaca thibetana. The sequence continues at coordinate 164,888,986 of NC_065582.1, forward strand.
GGGACCAACTGACACCTCATACAGGTGGGTGCCCCTCTGAGATGAAGCTTCCAGAGGAAGGATCAGGCAGCAACATTTGCTGTTCTGCAATATTTGCTATTCTGCAGTCTCCAATGGTAATACCCAGGCAAACAGGGTCTGGAGTGGACCTACAGCAAACTCCAACAGACCTGCAGCCAAGGTACCTGACCGTTAGAAGGAAAAGTAACAAACAAAGGAATAGCATCAACATCAACAAAAAGGACATCTACATCAAAACCCATCTGTAGGTCACCAACATCAAAGACCAAAGGTAGATAAAACCACAAAGATGGGGAGAAACCAGAGCAGAAAAGCTGAAAATTCTAAAAACCAGAGCATCTCTTCTCCAAAGAATCACAGCTCCATGCTAGCAATGGAAGAAAGCTGGACAGAGAATGACTTTGATGAGCTGACAGAAGTAGGCTTCAAAAGGTTGGTAATAACAAACTACTCTGAGCTAAAGGAGGATGTTCGAACCCATTGAAAGGAAGCTGAAAACCTTGAAAAAAGATTAGACAAATGTCTAACTAGAATAAACAGTGCAGAGAAGACCTTAAATGAGCTGATGGAGCTGAAAACCATGGCATGAGAACTACATGATGTTTGCACAAGCTCAATAGCCAATTCAATCAAGTGGAAGAAAGGGTATCAGTGATTGAAGATCAAATTAATGAAATAAAGCAAGAAGAGAAGTTTAAAGGAAAAAGAAATGAACAAAGCCTCCAAGAAATATGGAACTATGTGAAAAAACCAAATCTACATTTGATTGGTGTACCTGAAAGTGATGGGGAGAGGGCAACCAAGTTGGAAAACACTCTTCAGGATACTTTCCAGGAGAACTTCCCCAACCTAGCAAGCCAGGCCAACATTCAAATTCAGGAAATACAGAGAACACCACAAAGATACTCCTCAGGAAGAGCAACCCCAACGCACATAATTGTCAGATTCACCAAGGTTGAAATGAAGGAAGAAATGTTAAGGGCAGCCAGAGAGAAAGGTCAGGTTACCCACAAAGGGAAGCCCATCAGACTAACAGAGGATCTCTTGGCAGAAACTCTACAAGTGAGAAGAGAGTAGGGGCCAATATTCAACAGTCTTAAAGAAAAGAATTTTTGGCCGGGCACAGTGACTCACACCTGTAATGCCAACACTTCGGGAGGATGAGGCAGGTGGGTCACGAGGTCAAGAGATCGAGACCATCCTGGCTAACACAGTGAAACCCTGTCTCTACTAAAAATACAAAAAATTAGCCAGGCATGATCATGATGATGGGTGCCTGTAGTCCCAGCTACTTGGGAGGCTGAGGCAGGAGAATGGCAGGAACCTGGGAGGCAGAGCTTGCAGTGAGCCGAGATTGTGCCACTGCACTCCAGTCTGGGTAACAAAGCGAGATTCCATCTCAAAAAAAAAAAAAAGAAAAAAGAAAAGAATTTTCAACCCAGAATTTCATATCCAGCCAAACTAAGCTTCATAAGTGAAGGAGAAATAAAATCCTTTACAGATAAGCAAATGCTGAGAGATTTTGTCACCACCAGGCCTGCCTTATAAGAACTCTTCAAGGAAGAATAAACATGGAAAGGAACAACCAGTACCAGCCACTGCAAAACCTTGCCGAATTGTAAAGACCATGGATGCTATGAAGCAACTGATTCAATTAATGGGCAAAGTAACCAGCTAACATCATAATGACAGGATCAAATTCACACATAACAATATTAACCTTAAATGTAAATGGGCTAAATGCCCCAATTAAAAGACACAGGCTGGCAAATTGGATGGAGTCAAGACCCATCAGGGTGCTGTATTTAGGAGACCTATCTCACATGCAAAGACACACACAGGCTCAAAATAAAGTGATAGAGGAAGATCTACCAAGCAAATGAAAAGAAAAAAAAAAAAGCGGGGGTTGCAATCCTAGTTTCTGATAAGACAGACTTTAAACCAATGAAGATCAAAAGGGAAAAAGAAGGGCATTACATAATGGTAAAGAGATCAATTCAGCAAGAAAAGCTAACTGTCCTAAATATATACGCACCCAATACAGGAGCACCCAGATTCATAAAGCAAGTCCTTAGAGACCTATGAAGAGACTTAGAGTTCCACACAATAATAATGGGAAACTTTAACACCCCACGGTCAATATTAGACAGATCAATGAGATAGAAGGTTAACAAGAATATCCAGGACTTGATCTCAGTTCTGCACCAAGCAAACCTAATAGATATCTACAGAACTCTGCATCCCAAATCAACAGAGTATACATTGTTCTCAGCACCACATTTCACTTATTCCAAAATTGACCATATAGTTGGAAGTAAGCACTCCTCAGAAAATGTAAAATAATAGAAATCACAACAAACTGTCTCTCAGACCACAGTGCAATCAAATTAGAACTCAGGATTAAGAAACTCACTCAAAACTGCACAACTAAATGGAAACTGAACCACCTGCTCCTGAATGACTACTGGGTACATATCAAAATGAAGGCAGAAACAAAGATGTTCTTTGAAACCAATGAGAACAAAGACACAATGTACCAGAATCTCTGGGATACATTTAAATCAGTGTGTAGAGGGAAATTTATAGCACTAAATGCTCACAAGAGAAAGCAGGAAAGATCTAAAATCGATGCCCTAACATCATAATTAAAAGAACTAGAGAAGCAAGAGCAAACACATTCAAAAGCTAGCAGAAGTCAAGAAATAACTAAGATCAGAGCAGAACTGAAGGAGATAGATACACAAAAACCCTTCAAAAAATCAATGAATCCAGGAGCTGGTTTTTTGAAAAGATCAACAAAATTGATAGACCGCTAGCAAGACTGATAAAGAAGAAAAGAGAGAAAAATCAAATAGATGCAATAAAAAACAATAAAGGGGATATCACCACCGATTTCACAGAAATACAAACTACCATCAGAGAATACTATAAACACCTCTATGCAAATAAACTAGAAAAATCTAGAAGAAATGGGTGGATTCCCGGACACATACACCCTCCCAAGACTAAACCAGGAAGAAGTGGAATCTCTAAATAGGCCAATAACAGGCTCTGAAATGGAGGTGATAATTAATAACCTACCAACCAAAAAAAAGTAATGGACCAGGACCAGACGGATTCACAGCCGAATTATACCAGAGGTACAAAGAGGAGCTGGTACCATTCCTTCTGAAATTATTCCAATCACTAGAAAAAGAGGGAATCCTCCCTAACTCATTTTATGAGGCCAGCATCATCCTGATACCAAAGTCTGGCAGAGACACAACAAAAAAAGAATTTTAGACCAATATCCCTGGTGAACATTGATGCAAATATCCTCAATAAAATACTGGCAAACCGAATCCAGCACACATCAAAAAACCTATCCACCACTATCAAGTTGGCTTCATCCCTGGGATGCAAGGCTGGTTCAACATATGCAAATATCAATAGACATAATTCATCACATAAACAGAACCAACGACAAAAAACACATGATTATTTCAATAGATGCAGAAAAGGCCTTTGACAAAATTCAACAGCCCTTCATGCTAAAAACTCTCAATAAACTGGGTATTGATGGAATATATCTCAAAATAATAAGAGCTGTTTATGACAAACCCACAGTCAATATCATACTGAATGGGCAAAAACTGGAAGCATTCCCTTTGAAAACTGGCACAAGACAGGGATGCCCTCTCTCACCACTCCTATTCAACATAGTGTTGGAAGTTCTGAGCAGGGCAATCAGGCAAGAGAAAGAAATCAAGAGTATTCAATTAAGAAAAGAGGAAGTAAAATTGTCCCTGTTTGTAGATGAAATGATTGTGTATTTAGAAAACCCCATCATCTCAGCCCAAAATCTCCTTAAGCTGATAAGCAACTTCAGCAAAGTTTCAGGATACAAAATCAATGTGCAAAAATCACAAGCATTACTATACACCAATAACACACAAAGAGAGAGCCAAATCATGAGTGAACTCCCATTCACAATTGCTACAAAGATAATAAAATACCTAGCAATCCAACTTACAAGGGATGTGAAGGACCTCTTCAAGGAGAAATACAAACCACTGCTCAAGGAAATAAAAGAGGACACAAACAAATGGAAGAACATTCCATGCTCATGGACAGGAAGAATCGATATCATGAAAATGGCCATACTACCCAAGGTAATTTATAGATTCAATGCCATCCCCATCAAGCTACCAATGACTTTCTTCACAGAATTGGAAAAAACTACTTTAAAGTTCAGATGGAACCAAAAAAGAGCCTACATTGCCAAAACAATCCTAAGCCAAAAGAACAAAGCAGGAGGCATCAAGCTACCTGACTTCAAACTATACTACAAGGCTATAGTAACCAAAACAGCATGGTACTGGTACCAAAACAGATATATAGACCAATAGAACAGAACAGAGGCCTCAGAAATAACACCACACATCTACAACCATCTGATCTTTGACAAACCTGTCAAAAACAAGAAATTGGGAAAGGATTCCCTGTTTGATAAATGGTGCTGGGAAAACTGGCTAGTCATATGTGGAAAGCTGAAATTGGATCCCTTCCTTACACCTTATACAAAAATTAATTCAGGATGGATTAAAGACTTAAACGTTAGACCTGAAACCATAAAAACCCTAGAAGAAAACCTAGGCAATACCATTCAGGACATAGGCATGGGCAAGTACTACATGACTAAAACACCAAAAGCAATGGCAACAAAAGCCACAATAGACAAGTGGGATCTAATTAAACTAAGGAGCTTCTGCACAGCAAAAGAAACTACCATCAGAGTGAACAGGCAGCCTACAGAATGGGAGAAAATGTTTGCAGTCTACCCATCTGACAGAGGGCAAATATCCAGAATCAACAAATAACTTAAATTTTTAAGAAAAAAATCAACCCCATCAAAAAATGGGCAAAGGATATGAACAGACACTTCTGAAAAGAAGACATTTACACAGCCAACAGACACATGAAAGAGTGCTCATCATCACTGGTCATCAGAGAAATGCAAATCAAAACCACAATGAGATACCATCTCACACCAGTTAGAATGGCGATCATTAAAAAGTCAGGAAACGACAGATGCTAGAGTATGTGGAGAAATAGGAATGCTTTTGCACTGTTGGTGGGACTGTAAACTAGTCCAACCATTGTGGAAGACAGTGCAGCAATTTCTCAAGGATCTAGAACTAGAAATACCATTTGACCCAGCCGTCCCATTACTGGGTATATACCCAAAGGATTATAAATCATGCTGCTATAAAGACACATGCACACGTATGTTTATTGCGGCACTATTCACAATAGCAAAGACTTGGAATCAACCCAAATGTCCATCAGTGACAGACTGGATTAAGAAAATGAGGCACATATACACCATGGAATACTATGCAGCCATAAAAAAGGATGAGTTTGTGTCCTTTGTAGGGACATGGATGCAGCTGGAAACCATCATTCTTAGCAAACTATCACAAGAACAGAAAACCAAACACCGCATGTTCTCACTCATAGGTGGGAACTGAACAATGAGATCACTTGGACTCGGGAAGGGGAACATCACACACCGGGGCCTATCATGGGGAGGGGGAAGGGGGGAGGGATTGCATTGGGAGTTATACCTGATGTAAATGACGAGTTGATGGGTGCAGCACACCAACATGACACATGTATACCTGTGTAACAAACATGTACGTTGTGCACATGTACCCTAAAACTTAAAGTATAATAATTTAAAAAAAGAAGAAAAAAGGTGTTGGTGGTAGATACCTTATAATTTAGTCAATAAACTACAAAAGAGGAATTTAACTGAACTATGATTTGTAAGAACATGAATGAACATCATTCAGAGGTGAATACAGATACTGATAAAACCTGGGTTTCCTTACTTTAGGAGACAATGAGTATGGCATTGTTTGTGTGAGGAATAGTTAGATCAGATTTAGCAGAATGATGTTGCTGTCTTGTTGTTCTGAAATTTAAACATCTGCGTAATTTTATTTATGGATGCTGAGTGTCCAAAAGGATAGATGATGTCAGACATTGTTGAATCTCAGCACCATTCCTGCCTACTGAGGCCCTCCCTATATGCAGGATCTGGTTTACAAAACAGGTTTGGCTAATGACTGGCACTCATCCAAGAGTTGGAAGGTGAAAGGGAAAGATAAACCATTATTCTCTGGCAGCAGTTCCTGGCAGACACATGGGCAGACAGCGGACATGAAATTTGCAGTAGCTTCCTGGCTAAATCCTGCAAAACACCTGCTTCTGTGCTGCAGGCACAGAAGTCCATCCGTGTCAACATCCCTGATTTTCTTTCCTTTCTGAGTTCCTGAACATCAGCAGTTTCTTGACCTCTTTTCTCCTGTCCTTCCAAAAGTTTGTAAGCATTTAATTTACTAATCTTAATTATCTTCCTGCTTGAAATAGCTACAGCTTACTTTCAGTCTTCTGATAAACTGTTGATAAATACCTGTTTTCTGTTTTTCCTCCACTATACCTATTCTGTGTTTAGCCCTGTGAGATGTGATTTAGGCATGGCTATGTCTGCTAACTACTTGTTATATAGCAAACTACCCCAAATTCAGTGACATGAAACAACAACCATTTTATTATGCTCAGAAATTCCAGGGGACAAAAATTTTGACATGATACAACATTGTGGCTTGTCTCTGCTGCATAACATCTTGGCCTTTCTGGAAAGAAACATAAGCTGGAGGTGACCCTACAGCTAAAGACTGAAATCAGCTGAGTGCTTGTTCACTCATGTGTCTGGCACCTGGCTTCAGAGAACTTGCAGACTACTGTTGCCAGCTCTAATGTGCACACATGGTCTCTCTGTGTGGTTTAGCTTTCTCACAGCATGATAGCCAACGTCACTTCCACTGAACTACATTTCATGATTGCAGTCATAAGCTCTCCCAGACTGAAGGAGAGGGCCATAGACCCCCCGTTCTTGATGTTAGGGGTGACTAGAAAATTGAAGCCATGTTTTAGAACTTTAATACCATCTGATTGAGAAGATAGAACAAATATACTTGCAGTTATAGTTCCTCCTACTGGGAGAGTCTGTTTTATCATTTGGGTCTCAAACTCTTTCTTGAGAGCCTTGATCTCACACCATATAGAACAGTGGTTAAGCACAGTGGCCATGAAGCCAGTATCTCAGTTTATTTTTTCATTTTTTATTATTATTGTTATTTTATTTTATTTTATTGAGATGGAGTGTCATTCTTGTTGCCCAGGCTGGGGTGCAATGTCATGATCTGAGCGCACTGCCACTCTGCCTCCCAGGTTCAAGTGATTCTCCTGCCTTAGCCTCCTGAGTAGCTGGGATTACAGGCACCCGCCACCATGCCCAGCTAATTTTTTATTTTTACAAATACATGTAAAATACATGTTGCCCAGGCTGGTCTCGAACTCCTGACCTCAGGTGATCCACCTACCTAGCCTCCCATAGTGCTGGGATTACAGGCATGAACCACTGTGCCTGGCCACTGTCTCAGTTTAAATCCCAACTGCACTGCATGCTAGGTATGTGCCCACAATTACTCTTTGTGTTCTTGAGCATCTTCACATATAAGAGGATAACAATTGTACCCACTTCAGAAGCTTGGTTTAAGCCTTGTAGTGAGTTGCATGATAGACCCCAACAAAAGACACTGTCTACCTGGAACCTGTGAATGTGACCTTATTTGGAAAAAAAGAGTCTTTGTAAGTGTAATTAAGTCAGAAATCTCAAGATGAGATTATTCTGGATTAGGACGGGCCTTTATAAAAGAACAATAAGTGCCTTTATAAAGCAACAATTGTGTTTGACTTATAAGAAGTGCTAGGCCGGGCGCGGTGGCTCACACCTGTAATCCCAGTACTTTGGGAGGCCGAGGTAGGTGGATCACAAGGTCAGGAGATGGACACCATCCTGGCTAACAGGGTGAAACCCCGTCACTACTAAAAATGCAAAACAATTAGCCGGACGTGGTGGTGGGCACCTGCAGTCCCAGCTTCTCAGGAAGCTGAGGGAGGAGAATGACATGAACCTGGGAGGCGGAGCTTGCAGTGAGCCGAGATGGTGACACTGCACTCCAGCATGTGTGACAGAGCAAGACTCTGTCTCAATAATAATAATAATAATAATAATAATAATAATAATGAGTGCTGTATGAGTGTTAACTATCTTTACTTCAAATATCTCCCCTTCTCTCCACTCTCATCCACATGACTTTGTTTCACAGTTCCTATCACTAGTTCAAATTTTCTTGTTTCTTATTATATTCGTTCCTATCCTAGAATGCAAACACATTGATAGCAGAATCCTTGCCTGTCTTTTTCACTGTTGGATCCCCAGTTAAACATGGTGATCACTATGTACTGAATAAATGAGTAATCATATTGTCATGGGGAAAGAAAAATCACAGAAAAAGTAAGTGCTAAACGATATGGTCCAATGAGATTTCGAATGGGAAGTTCGTGACGGAATAGTTTACAAGGCTTCATAAAAGAGGTTGAAATTGAGATGGAATTTAAGGAGGATGTGAAGTTTAACATGGGAAACATACTGGAGGCTGGAAATAAGTCATTCATTTTTATAGTTCCCTTTAATAATATGGGTGTCTAGAACATACAAAATACTCAAAAATGCAATTTTAAATTTAGTTGAATTTAGGAAGGTAGGTATTCCAGGAAATGAATGGTACGAGTAATATATAAAGGAATTCTATGAGGAATCAATATATAAGTTCAATGGAAACAAACATCCTGAATCAATTTTTTTGACAGTAGGATTGGAAAATCTTTTTCATATATAAACTTCTCCTACATCTGACTTAGCACTGATTCCATTTTATTTAGAAAGAGCTTTAGTTCTCCTGGAAATATGCCCACTAGGAAGACAAACTCTGAATCTTTACTGAAACCAGTGCTTATTCCAGTTTGGTTATTATGAAGATAGATAGCGCTTCCAGCATTTCTAATCTCTGCTTACAAAACTAATGATTCTTGATTCGGCCTGTTCATCACATCTTGTCTCTTTTCCCTGAATCAGGATGAATTTCCCCTTAAATAAATCAAGTTTGGTTTTTTTTTTTTTAATTTTCTGTATTTTTTATAGTTCTCTTGGCTGCACATATGGTTATTGCATCATAAGGAAAATCAAAGAAAATACCAACTTTTTCTGTGTTTTCTATGACTCCAAGCTATTTGCTTTCATAAACGATTTCCTTTTATTAATAGGCAAGTGAATTGAACTGATTTTTTCAACTCAATTTCTAAGCATTTTGCTACACATCTAATTTACATCTCCCTTTATTGTTATGACAGACTAGAAGACCATTTTCCTTTCTTATCTCAGTTGTGCAATGACCTGTATAAACAAAACTACTTTTAAAATATGTCTTAACAAGTAATCAGAATTGTAAACAACTTAAATCAACATACACTGAAAATAACTCTCCAGAAAAGGCAAGCATCTTTCAGAAACACTATGTTAAAAAGGAAATCACAGAAGGAGACGTTAGAGTGTATGATACAATGACTAATTTTGCTGCCTGAATATTTCTCCTCTATTTTATGTTAACTATGTAAAATAATGTTGAATTTTAATGAGAAAAAAATCACATATAACTAATTTAAATATAGGCTGTTTATTTTCCAGCAGCCTCTTTTTCGCCTAAGATTCATCATCTGTAAAATGAAGATATTTATGGTGCTGTGTCCTGGGTTGATTCACTGTTATATAATTTTTTGGATTTTGTTTTGTTTTATTTTATCTCATTCCTGGGCATGATATTGACCCACAGATATTTACTATAATAAAAGAAAAGGCATATTGATGGCACTGAAAAAGAGCCTAATGATTTATTTTTATTTTTCTATGGGGCACTGGACCCAAGCTTACCTAAACTGGAACGTAAAGAATCCTTTCTTTCTTATCCTTTCTTTTACATCTTCTCTTTATCAAATCCTATGGAGTTGGTCATTCTGGACAGTAGCTCTGCAGAGCATGATGCTGGAAGGCAGAAATGTTCACGCAAAGGTGCTTGTTTAATTCACCCTGTTGAGCAATCACCACAAAGAGCCAAGGCAGATCTGCTTGAACGCCTCGTGCCACGCTGGGTTACAGTGATTACTCCTATTCAACAGAGGTGTCTCATGCAGCACACATCTTTTATTAGCTCTGAGATTATTTCTCTCCAGGGCCTTTCTACATCACTCCCTGTTTCTGTAATTAAGTTAGGTACCTAGAGATCCATCTTACTTTTTTTCTACACTGGGATATCACATAGTTGAGATCTGCTTTGTTTATTTAGATGGAGACAATGGGGAGTAGAAAACCCAGTATACCATCACCTAGTCTCAGATTTAATTGGCGAATATTCTTTTGGATGGAAGTGCATCTGCTCGGTGAAATTGTAAATGGCCACTTACCTCTTGGAACTGAATCACTTCTAGTCTGCTTTTTCTGTGTCTCCCATAATAGAACAGTAAACAATTCAAGGGCAGGGTTATTTATTCTCTTTTGCTTCCTCGGTGCTTCACCTAACATCTTCCAGCACACACCTACAGTCCTATTTAAATAACAATTATCCCACACTGAGTCAGAGCAAATAATAAAGCTTACTGCAGATTCATTTCAAGCCCCAGTGAACTGGAAGGTCAAAACCTGGGGAAAAAAAAAAAAAAAAAAGTCAACCTAAAAAACAAATAACTCAGCCTCTCTCAAGCTCCAATAACAACTTGGAGAACTCAATGGCAGAAACAGTGCCTGAAATATTATTTATCCATTCAAACTATCAAATTACTTGTTTTAATTTGGAGGCAAATCTCTGAGATTACACATACTCATAGTCCACATTATATAGCAATCAAGGAGAGATTAAACAATGTTAGACTCATTTCCAAACACTTTACCTACACTAATTCATTCAGTGCTTACCACAACCCCATAAGATAGATACTATAATTATCTCCATTTTGCAGATGAGGAAACTGAGATGTGTAGAGGTCAGTAATGTGCTCAAAGTCACACAGATAACAATAAGATCAGAGAGGTTTAACCCTAGGTAGTGGGGAAAAAATGACAAAATAAATTTAACGGAGTTTATTTGTGGAAAGAACTGTTTGTGAATTAGGAAGCCTTCAGGATCACAAGAGGTTAGATAATTCTACTCTGTAACATGGGCAGTGAGTATTTATAGACAGAAAAAGAACTGAAGAAAGCAGAAAAAAAGAACAGAAAGCAGTTTGGTTTTTTCAAAGTTACTTTCCTTGTAGAGGTTAAAGCGGAGAAAATGACCTTATTATGCCAACTAAAACTGGCCTGTTTTGGAACTTAGTTATTATTTCTCTTCCTCCTGATTGCTCAGAAATTCAGATAAACAACTTAGTTTTGGCTTGGTGATGTTTTATTTTAGCATGAGTGACTCCATTTTGGTTTGGTTTGTTGAGGCCTAGTGCAGGAGTTTTGTCCAAATCAATCAATGGCTTTCTATGAATTTTACTTAACAGTTATTTGGCTCTGAAACCTGAAACTCTTACTAAACACACTTGACCAGTACCTACTTATTGAAATGCAAATATGAGGAACATGCTTTCAAGAGTTCTCGCAATTTTGTTCCTTAATCATGCCAGTTTCTCTATCCCTACACCTTGTCTAATATTATGTTCTTAGGAAAAGATGGGGAGTAGGTCTAAGAAGAAGTTATGGTGTAGAGAGCTGCATGTAGAGATTTGCATACATCTCTGCTCTATGGGCAGAATATAGGTCATACAGAAAGAAGAAGAGGAAAACTTGTGTCTTGTCTTCCTGGGTGAACAGGGAGAGATATAGGAGATAAGACTGAAAGAAGAGTTGAGCCACTTGTGTCTTAGTCTCCCTTTTCGGACTGAAGTCTGAGATGGGGAGATAAGTTAGAGAAGATGTGGGAAAACTAATAGCAGGTGAAGTTTGTCCTACATCTAGATAGAAACTTTGGGAGATGAATCTTAAGATCCCCCCTGCAATAACCTGAGGAAACTGCATGGTGAGATGGAGTGAGAGACTGACTCAGTGTTCTCAATTCGTGGAAGAAACTCTTATGCTCACCTAAGGCTCATTTGGAAGCTGATTAGAGCCTGGCTGGGTCAAACTCACTAAATGGGATGGACCTTTAATCAAAGCCAAAACTGCTGGTGGAGTACCCGAGTCCTAGGTTTACATTGGTCTTTTGGGGCACCAGTGAGAATGAAGATAAAGCTGAATCTGCAGCAGAGACTACCGGGACCTAATAAGTTGAATAAGCATGGTCAGGAATTACACAAACTGGCAAATGCCAGCAGGGTACCTACAGGGAGGATCAGAACGACCACACCTTGGCAGCACAACTAGAGACCAACAAGGCACCAGGGGCCTCCCATTTTTGTGTTTTTAATTGGAAAAATTAAAATGGGATTTTTAAACATTAAGTTATGTGCAAATGTCAGCCTGAAGCAGCAGCAAATAGCTAGAAGAGGAGTTAGTCTGAAAAAAAAATTGAGTCATTTTTTTTAAAGACACTGAAGAGCCTAAAGTGACTTTAAATTATTCCATTATGCTCTGACTGAATTAAAATTAAAGTTTTATTTCCTACTACTATTGAAGTGGGATTCATGAGGAATATCAATAAAAGGGAATAAATAACTACCTTTTTTTCACCTTGGTGTTGTAGTCTTTTAAATTTTGATTTGGCTGCAAAAAAACAGCTGGGCATGGTGGCGGGTGCCTGCAATCCCAGCTATTAAGGAGGCTGAGGCAGAGAATTGCTTGAACCCAAGAGATGGAGGTTGCAGTGAGCCAAGATCACGCCACTGCACTCCAGCCTGGGTGACAGAGTGAGACTCCATCTTTAAAAAAAAACAAAAACGAAAAAATATGAAAGGTTTTGCATACATCTCTGCTCTATGGGCAGAATATAGTGTAATGTTGCTTTTAAACTTATTTTTAAAGGGTAAACATTAGTTTAGAAATTGGCTCCTAGTAAAGGTTGAAAAGTTCTATTTATCCTTAACCCTCTTGAAGAATGTTATTAAAGATGTGAAAAAGCCTCAAAATATTAAGTAAATGCTAAGATTATCTAAATTTTTATGGGTTAAACTATTGCTAAAATCTAATGGATCATGTAATACATCAGTTTGGTTGTCTATTGATGCATACTAAACAGCCCTAAAATTTCATAGCTTAAAATAACCATGATTTATTGTTCACAATTCTGCAATTTGAGCTAGTTCAGCTGGGTGGATCTTCTGCTGTCCTTGCCTGTGCTGATTCATATGAAGGCAAGCCTCTGGTGACTCAGTTGAGTCTAAGATGCAATGTCTAAGTTGGTGTCATTCAAATGTCTAGTCACTTGGTGTTGGGTATTAGCTAGAACTCTCTCTACAAGTAGTTTCTCACTATTCAGTAGTCCAGTCTGAGCTTCCACACATTGCACAAAGAATGTTACAAGAGAGTGAAGGGGAATGTTTCAAAGTCTTTTGAGGCCTGGACTCTACTGATATAAAGTTACTTCCTCTACATTCTGCTGTCACAGAAAGTCAAATAGCCAACTAAGATTTGGGGCTGGCAAAAGGAATTCTACCGCTTCATGAAAGGAGCAACGAAATGTCTTGGGTATTTTTTTCAGTGCACCTCGTATACCTCCCACCTGTTCTGTGGTTCTATGGTTAAAATTGAATTTAATACATATTTTAAACTCCTTAAGACCTTATTGTTAATTTTTATATGTTTACTTTTCACTTATACTTAATTTCCTATTTATGTTTTCTATCATTTTTCATTCTTTCTTCCACTCAAAAATATATATGTAAGATCATTTTTCCTTTGTCTGAAGGATTCCCCCAATATTTTCTTTGGTGTGAGTCTGTGGTTGATTAACTCTCTTTGTTTTTCTTGTCTGGAAATGCAAACATTTTACCTTTTGTTAAAAAATATACACTATTCTGGCTTGGGAGTTATTTTCTTTCAGAATTTTAAACATATATTTCCATCAACTTCTGACTTCTATTATTGCTAATGAGAAGACAGATGTTAGTCTTACTTCTTTTCCTTTCAAAGGAATGTCTTTATCTCATCTGGTGCTTTTACATTTTCCATTTTTTGTTATTTTTCATTAGCTTTATTACAATGTGTCTAGATAATTTGTAATCACTCTGTTTTGGGTTCTCAGAACTTGTTTCAGTGGCTTATGATCTGTGGCTTACATCTAGGGATATATTGCATTAATTTTGGAAAAAAAATGTAATTTTTCTCAGCAGAAGTATTTGTAAATTTGTAATTGTCGCAAGTAAAAAATATTATGATGTCAGGCTTCTGATTCTAATAGTGACCATTATTCTTATATTAGCAACCGAAGCAGACCAGAGAGGCATAGTTTTTAAAAACCCAGCAGAGAGCTTGCACACATAAGCAACCTAAATCAGCTAAACTATAGGAAGTGATGAGACTCTCACAGAAGAGAGACTATAGTTACTTTCCCTTCTGGCAGAAAAGGAGGAGGAGAAGGAGGAGAAATTCACTATAGATGAGGATCAGGAAAAACAGTTGAATCTTCAGTAAGTATTTAATGGCCGTGAGTGACCTGAAATAATACATTACCATTTCAGGGAGTTGTATCTTCATGGAGGGTTAGCACCTTTGCACCAACTATTTTTCTTACTCTTCACTCAATACTTGAGTATAGTTTTCCAAAATCTGGCAGCAGGATAGGAGAGGGGCATGGGAGATTTCCTAATTGCAAGAAAAGAGAAGGATAAGAGAGCCAAGGGGTACATTTGTTCTTTCCTTTCTTCTTTCTTTTCTCTCTTTCCATTGCTGTTGTAACAAATTACCAAAAACTTGGTGGTTTAAAATGATATAAATTTATTCTCTTAAGTTCAGAGGCCAAAATTCTGAAATCTGCTTCATTTTGCCAAAACCAATATGTCAACAGGGCTATGAACCTTCCAAAGACTCCACAAAATAATCTATTTCTTTGCCTTTTCTAGTTTCTCGAGCTGCATTTCTTGCATATATTGCCTCATGGCCCCTTAATCCATCTTTAAAGACTGAAGTGTAGCATCCTAATCGCTCATTTTTTCTGCTAAGGTTGTCACAGCACCTTCTCTTCTGTCTCTGTCAAATCTCCCTCTGCATCCCTCTTAGTCCCTTATGATTGCATTTAGGACCTATCATCTAGAAAATCCAAGATAATTTCCTCATCTCAAGATCCTTACTTTAATCATATATGCAAGGTTACTTTTGCTATGCAAGATAACCCTCACAGCTTTCAGAGATTAGAACCTGGGTAGTTTTGAGAACTATCATTCAGTTTACAACACTGTCTTTCTCTCTCCATCCTCCTTCTAATTCCTTCTTTTTTCTTATTCATTTTCTTGTTCTATTACCTCCCTCCCTACTTCTCTGTCTCTCTTCTTTCCTTTAACAATATTTATTAAGTGCCTGCTACCTACTGGGTGATGTACTTGGCATTTATGTACAGTTTTTTAATTACACAAAACAATATCATATGTTGCCTTATGTAGTCATTGCAATCTTCTCGAGTCATAGCTGTGATCATTATATTTGCAGATAAAGACACGTTTGTTCTTCTATAAACTAAATGTTCATGTCCCCTGAAATTCATATGTTGAAACCTAATTCCTAATGTAATGATATTTGGCAGTGGGGCCTTTAGGAAATGTCTTGGTCCTTTTGGGCTGTTTAATAAAATGTCGTAAACTTGGAAACTTATACATGACAGAAATTTATTTTTCACGATTCTGTTCCGAAAGTTAGAAAGTCCTAGATCAAAGAGTTAGCAAATTCAGAGTGTAGTAAGGCCCTACTCCCTGATTCATAAATGGTATCTTCTCACCACATCCTCACATGATTGACATGAACAAGGCAGCTCGCTGGAGTCTGCTTCATAAGGGCACTAATCCTATGTATGAGGTCTATGCCCTTATGACCTAATCACCTCCCCAAAGGTTTTGTCACCTTGGGGGTTAAGATCATAGCAGGGAGTGATCAGACTCCAAAGGGGGAACTGAGAGAAAGGGGATTAGAGTCCTTATATAAAGGCCTCAGAGAACTCCCCCCTCCTTTCTGACATGTGAGGACATAGTGAAAAGATGGTGGTCTGTGAACCAACCAGGAAAACTGGCCCTCACCAGATGCCAAATCTGCTGTTGCCTTGATCTTGGACTTACCAGCCTCCAGAACTGTGAGAAATAAACTTCTGCTTTTTATGAACTACCTCAGTCTATGACTTTTTTTTTTTTTATAACATCCTGAATAGCTAAGACATTTCTAAATGACAGAGGAGGTCTCCAAGTTAAGGTGTCTGATTTTACATGCTTTGACTTTTCCATGCATATCTGCTATATCCTTTCTTTGACTGATTACTCCTCCATAATAGGGTTTAACTCAGTTTGACTTGCCTTTTGATAGTTATATCTTCCCTTAGCTATATGAGGAGCATGTTCTATTCATTTGGGTATCCCCAAATTTAGAATAGCACTTTTTCCATATCAGGAACTAACAGATGTTTGCTAAATTGAATTAAAATGCATATTTTCTAGTCACTTCCATTTCTCTCATTGGTTCATTCCAGGAACACAGGTTGCAGAGTTTGCATTATTCTGGGTCTTCTCTTCCCTGTGGTTGACCCAAATCTGGATGGTCAGTCTTTGAACTCCAACCAGTGAAGAAAGAAAACATTAGAATAAATTGCTTTTGTCTCTCTCTCAACTCTTTCACTTGTTTCACATAAAGGAAAGAATTTCATGAGTGACTGTTAGGTGAAAAGAGCTGTTATCTATTGCTTCTAGTGTGGTCTGCAAAAGCTTAAAAAGAAAGGTCTCTCTGGCTCCCTTTTGGCATTTTGGACATGCTACAGCTGAGACATAGCACCTGCTTCTATTCCTGATCTCCCAACCATAACACAATTCAGAAAGTCTTACTATTGACAAGCCCAACTGATCCTCTGCTTTCTTAATGGCAGGGTGTATTTTTCTCCCCTTTCATTGAGTGGGTAAGTCAGCATTGGACAATTCCAGAAAATGAGAGTTGAAATTCCACTATTATCCCTTCTACTCTTTTTTGGGGATTCCAAAACAAATGTTGTCCTTTTTTATATTGGATTTTATGAGCTGCAATAGTGGCCAGGACCCCGGAGAAGAGATATGGGAAAATCAGAGATTTCAGACCCCAGCCTCAACCCTGTGCCCCAAGCAGTCGTATTACTATTCCCTTGTCTCCTTGTCATAAATTCCCTTGTTTTCCATTCCTACTGTCACTACCCTACTTTTGGTATTCATCATATCACTCCTGAATGATTGAAGTAGATGCTTAATAAGCTGTCAAGCAGGTGTACTGCATGATCAATGTAAACTTGCATGTGTGTTTGTGACCTTGCTGCCATTTTTCCCGTTTGGAACACACTCTTCTATGTATTTCCTTGTAAAAGATTTTTTGAAGACCTGATGAGGTCAAGTTAAGTCAAATGTGCTTTATCCATGAACTCTTTCGCAGTAACTCAGTTATATAGTGAAGTCTTATTGTTCGTATTTCATAATATATATGTAATTTAATTTATATCTGTATATATTTATTTATTACATATATTTCATTCAACCACCATTTTAAGCATCTGTCTATTAGTGTACTAGATATAAATTACACTTCATCCTTCTCTACCTAAGCACTATGCTCTAAGAAGGCTATCTCTGTGGGCTAAATCAATTATTTACCTTGACATTGGGCTTCCAGTGGGATTGGTCAATGGAATTGCCAGTGGGATTGGTCATCCAGTCCTACGTAAGAGAGAGGAAAGAAAGTGAGGAAGGAGAGGGTTTTTGGCCTCTGACTTTCTCCCTGCAGGATTGTTGTGGGTTGGGTATGTTCTTCTACTGATGGCCACAACTCTTATCAAGAAGGCTTCTGCAATCATAACTGCTATTTCTGAGTTCTGGAATTTGCTCCCTCTGTGTAGTTTCAGGCTTGAGAATAGTAACATGCAGTCATTGAAGTAGCCCTGCTTCTTGACCTTTCACACTGCCCACATGTTTGTAAATTGTCCCTTTATTAAATTTGTCACAATTAGCCAGTTTGAAACTCCTCTTTCCTATCAATACACCTGGTTTGTTGTAACACATCTTAGCATGGGCAACACAAAGTGCACCAAAAAGATAAACGGTTTTCCATTCTCCAGGGTGTGGGCCAATACTGTGTCATACAAAGGCAAAGTATAGGAGCTTACATTTGCAGGAGACATAAAATAAACAGAATAAATATAAGACAGCCATAGGTGGAGTGGCTTATAAACAAGAGAAATTTATTTCTCACAATTCTGGAGGATGGGAAGTTCAAGATCAAGGCAGTGGCAGAAGCACTGCCTGGTGAGGGCCTCTTTCCTGGTTCATAGATGGCCATTTCCTCATTGTGCTCTCGCATTGTGGAATAGGTGAGATGGTTCTGGATTTCTTTTATAAGGGCACTAATCTTATACATAAGGGATCTCCCTTCATGACTTAAGCATCCTCCGAAGGCCCCACTTCCTAATACTATCATATTGGAGGCTAGGATGTCAACACAGAAATTTTGAAGGACACACACTTTCGGTCTATAGC
Source organism: Macaca thibetana thibetana (assembly GCF_024542745.1). Lineage (NCBI taxonomy): Eukaryota > Metazoa > Chordata > Mammalia > Primates > Cercopithecidae > Macaca > Macaca thibetana. Next base: position 164,907,613 of record NC_065582.1, read on the forward strand.
AACTAGAATTTAAAACCTTTCAACAGGCAACTTTGTCTGGTTCTGTGCTGTATTTTTAGCTCTAAGAATAGTTCTTGATACATGATAGGTCCTCAATAATTGTTTGTCAGATGAATGAATGAATACACATACATGTGCATTCCTTCATTCAACTAATACTTATTTAGTGCCTACTTTGCTGGGCACTCAGAATAATATAAAATGACAAAGTTCTTGTCTTTAGGGATTTGACAACTAATATTCTTTCGATCCAACAATATTATAATTTCCTTGGCATGCATTTTATTTACTGAATTTCTTTTTATTCCCAGTCATGCTGAGGCCCTCTACACATAACAAAATAAGCAGTAAAATTAGTTGAGTCTTGTTTGTGCGTGACCCAATGGCTTGTTTTAACAATAATGTGGATTTTATTGACCCACAGGTACAAGAAGTATTTCATAGTACAAATTTAGTTCAGGATCTGGTTGCATCCAGCCTCTCAATAAGCATTAGCTACTGGTCTTTTTCTTTTCTTGGCACTCCTCTCCCCTTTCTCTTGATGTTAGCTTAATTTTCAACTGTTCTTTGCCAATAGTGGTAGATATTTGCTCATATATCACCTCAAGCTTACAACCTTCTGCTTTGCAAATGTCTGCAGAAAAAGCTTCTTTCCTAAGAGTTCCAGCACAAGTCTTGGGTGTATCTTCCATTGACTCATTGTGGGTCACACGCCTATCTTTGATCGAGTGATTGTAGTCAGAGAGACAGGAGTTTCTGATTAGCTATCTCTAACTCACACATCACCACTGGAGTCAGTCAGTTACATAAATAACTTGGACTTAGCCACGTAGCTAAATAACTTGAATTTAGAGAAAGTCCTAAGAAAAATAAGGTTTGTATTACAAAAAAAAGAGGAATGGACACTTATCAAACAAAAGCAATAGATGTCCCAGATACTCCACTAAAAAGCTTTCTTTGTAAACTTTTTTTGGGAGGGTGGGGCGGGGACAGAATTTTGCTCTTGTTGCCCAGGCTACAGTCCAATGGTGTGGACTTGGCTCACCACAACCTCCACCTCCTGGGTTCAAGCGATTCTTCTGCCTCAGTCTCCTGAGTAGCTGGGATTACAGGCATGTGCCACCACGCCCGGCTAATTTTGTATTTTTAGTGGAGACGGGGTTTTTCCATGTTGGCCAGGCTGGTCTCGAACTCCCGACCTCAGGTGATCTGCCCTCCTGGGTCTCCCAAATTTTTGGGATTACAGGTGTGAGCCACCACGACTGGCTCCAAAAGCTTTATTCTTTATACAGTGATATTCTAATTAAAGCTATGAATTTGAACTAATTGGGAGGTGGAAATTTTGGCTAAATTAGTGGAAGCATTTTAAAAATTGTGTTTATTTCAAATAATTTTTTTGTGAACATGCAACAGAACAAACTCACAAGACATTGCTTCCACTTCTATGAGACTTACTGCTATAAAAAAAAATACATGGAGTTTGTAATTAGCATACTCTTAATTTCTATAAGAGAAAAGCTGCTTCTAAAGTATTTGAGAATGATTGAAAATTTAGTTCTTTAAGAGGTTTTGAATACTTCACTGTAATTCTTCTTACAGTATTAATTTACTTGGGCAAATTATCAGATTTTGAATTAATGAGGTTTTAATACATATGCAAATGAAAGTCTCTAGTTTGCTTTAAATAATCCTCAAGGCACAGTGTTCTCTGTACAACATGGGGATAGTTTGGCAAATGTTTGCTGAATTTTTTTAGAGCAAAATCCTTTAAAGATTAGCCCATGTATTTATTTAAATTTTGTTAATTTGGTTTTAAGCATATATATTTTTTTCCTCAAGGCAAAGTAAGTCTTGCTTATTTTAGATCTCTTCCTTTAACCAGAGAATTTCCTTACTTTTTCTTGGAATAGTGTAGTGTGTTCTATGGCAGTGTCACTAAAATGTGGTCCCTAGACTACTAGAGATATGCAAAAAAAAAAAAAAAAAAAAAAAAAAAAAAAAAGGTAGAGAAATTAAGAGTATTTCAAACCTTTTATAGCAATTAGATATTTTTACAATATCCAAATGCATGCTCAGAAGATTAATCTGTTTAATATAGAAAAGACCCAGTTGGGTAATCTTGAACTTGCATAATGAGTCACACATGCCATGAGTTGCATCCTGGCAATGTACACTTGGACATCATATCGTGTGCAAGGGATTGGCAAAAAAAAAAAAAAAAAAAAAAAAGGTCTCAACCCATATAATTTAAAAAGAATAATTTTGCCAAAAAAATTTATGAAGCAATCAGAAAGCTATCAAGGCAGTGAAGAATTACTCAGCCCAAATATGGAAGAAGATACCATTGTCCAAGGCCTCAAATTATCGTGGCAATTTTTTATCAGTAGCATCTGGAGCCTAAATAAAATCATACAGGCATATGTAGAACAAGAAATGTGATTAATAATCAAAATAAGCATTAGACAATATAAATCGATATACTGACAATCCAGATAATGGAGTAATCAGATAAAGAGTTTAAAATAACTATGTTTAATATGCTCTAGATATAAGATAAAATTGGGAATTTTGTCAGAGAACTGAAAAGTATTTTATAAAAGTATCAAAAAGAAATTATGGATTGAAAAGATACAATAATTGTAATAAATAATTCAATGAATAGATTTATCAGCAGTTTAGATGTAGCTCAGAAAAAAGAAATAGGGAAATGGTGGCTCAGATGGAAATACATAGAATGAAGCAAAGAGAGATAAAATGATTGCACAAACACACAACTGTGAAAACATCTATGTACATGTAACTGAAGTTCCAAAAGGAGAAGAGGAAAGAAAATGGAGTCAGAGAAATATGTGAAGAGAAAATAGCTGTGATTTTTCCAAACTGGCAAAAGATTTCAAGCCACAGATTCAAGATGCACTATGAAACTTAAGCCAGATAAATACAAAGAAAACCAAACTAAGGCACATCACAGTCAAATTGCTAAAAACCAAAGAAATTAGAAAAATCTTCAAAGCATCTGAAAAAGTATGTCTTGAATGAGCAACAATTAAACTAATACCTGATTTTTCACAGAAACCATGGATAAAGAATAGCAATGAAATAAAATGTCAAACTGTCAAAACAAAAACAAGAACCTGTTAACCTACAAGCCTATACTCTGAGGAAATAGTCTTCAAAAATAACTGTAAAATCAGGGCATTTTTAGACAAACAAAAACAGAGAGAATTTATCACCAGCATATGACCCCAGAGAAAATAAAAATATTCTGCTAGTAAAATAAAAATAATCATAGTAAGAAGATAAGATTTGCAGGATGATGTGAACTACAATGCAATAGAAAATATGTGGGCAATTGAATACTAATGATGAAAAACAATATAATGTCTTATGGAATTTGAAATGCATAGAAAACTAAAATAGTAACAAGTATATTGTTATAGTCATGAGGAGGAATAGAGATAAATGTTGCAAGTGCTTTTCATAGCGAGAATAAAGAAAAAAAGTTCTCATTTACGTGTTCTTATTTACATTAAAATTTTGCTGAGTCTATTGCAATGGTTCCCAACCAAGGATAATTTTGACCTCCTGAAGACATTTAACAATATCTGGAGACATTTTTTATTGTCACGAGTAGGGTGATGTGACTGCTGCTGCTAAAATCTTACAATGCACAGGTAAGTTCCTCTCATAACAAAAGATTTTCCGGCTCAAATTGTTAATAATGCTGAAGCTGAGAAACCCTGATGTAGAATCACCCCTAAAGGATAGAATAAAAGTATAAAAATCAAACTGACAGAGAGAGAAAAATAATAAATTTCAATGGGGATAAAACATAGGAAAAAGGAAAACAGAGCAGGTGAAACAAGTAAAAAACAAATCATATGATAATACATTTAAATACATTTAAAATCCATTCTATCAATAATTGCATTAGATGTAAGTAGATATTTTTAAACTTCTGCAGTTTAAAAATATTATTTATATTACATAAAACAAGCACTTATAACTTATATAAACGTGCCACTTATAACTGTACCTTAAAATAAAATAAATGCATTGAAATGCAGATTTTAAAATTAAATAATGTAGAATAGTTTCTGCAAAATGAATAAATGAAAAAAAAATTCAGTTTTCCGTTAATCTCTAGAAATAATCATACAGTGTTTTTCTCTTATCTCTCTCTTCATCTTGACATGTTAATCAAATTTTTGAACTACGACAGTCAATAGTAACTGTAGACTCAATTTTGTGATAGATTATTATCTCCACACTTATAATAATAATGGGACAGATATTGTCAGATTATTAATTTCATGAGGGGAGAGATTTGGTCTGTTTTTTATCTCCCTGCTATAAACACAGAATCTTCCATGGAGCCTGGTATATAGCAAATATTCTTTATATAGGATGAATTGAAAATGTTTGTGGCATTTCTTTACGGCATTCATTCATCTCAGTACTTTTCAAGCTTTTTGGTCTCAGATCCCTTTACACTGTTAAAAAGCATTGAGGATACCATAGAGCTTGTGTCATATCTGCTAATTACCATATTGGAAATTAAAATAGAAATATTTTAAAGCCTTTATTAAAACTCATCAAAAATTGTAAAATACTATATGTTAACATAACTTACATATTTTAATAAAAATAACTATTTTAAAAACGTTAATGAGAATAATAGCATTGTTTACCATTTTGCAAATTTCTTTAATATCTGGTTCAATAGAAGACAGTTAGATTCTTGTATCTGCTTATGCATTCCATTCATTGCAATATGTTATTTTGGTTGAAGTATATAGAGAAAATTCAGTCTTACAAAATACACAGTTGGAAAAATAAAAAGAGAATTTTAATAGCCTTCTCAGAAAACAGTTGATATTACCATTTGATAGTATGCCAAAACTTGACAAAGAGTAGTTTCTTAGAGGTTAGTTGCAATATGCAATAGAAAAATATATATATTACCTCTTCTTACTCTTTTACATTAAAGTCTGTGGATCTGGCCAGGCATGGTGGCTCACACCTGTAATCCCAGCACTTTGTGAGGCTGAGGCAGGCTGATCACCTAAGGTCGGGAGTTCGAGACAAGCCTAACCAATATGGAGAAACCCTGTCTCTACTACAAATACAAAATTAGCCAGGTGTGGTTGCGCACACCTGTAATCCCAGCTACTCGGGAGGCTAAGGTAAGAGAATCGCTTGAACCTGGGAGGGAGAGGTTGCAGTGAGCCAAGATTGCGCCATTGAACTCCAGCCTGGACAACAAGAGCTAAACTCCCTCTCAAAAAAATATAAATAAATAAATAAATAAAATAATATCTGTGGATCTGTTTTGCATTTTGGATCTTTTATTTATGCATAATTTTCTAATATCATTGGTCATTTGGAAAAAATTGGCTCACTTGAGTTATGAAGATCTTCCAAATGCTAGCACATTTTATGGTACATTTTTAAAATTGCATTCATTAATATAACCACTAATCTGATCAGAAAATAATGGGAAGTAGTCGAGCTCATGATGTTAGGTACAAGTTTCAAAAATTCTAACTTTTGTTTGAAAGCTCAGTTTTTATCATTTGAAACATTTGTTGTCAGTTGTTGTCTTTGAAGTAACATGCTCACTTCATTAACATTGAGAAATCTCTAGCAGACGTGGCAAAGTCTGAATAATAATAGTTTGTCAGTCACTTTTTTCATGTAAAAACGTTCTATGAAGAAAAGTAGCTATTTCAGCTCATAACTCAAACAACCACACAAGTACTGTTCCTTGACATAATGGTTTTACTTCTATAGACAAAAGTACTTTATGCATATTTTCAATTTTGTCAAAGAGAATATTTAAAAGACATGTACTCAAGGATCAGGATTTAGTAAAATTAGAAATGTTAACTGCTTCTTCAGTTAAGAATCAGGGACATTCTTAAGTGAAACCGAAAAAAAAATCATTCATTGTTTCTTTGCATGTATGACAATGCAGAATACAGTTACGAGTGGACATAGTTTGTTGACGTGGCCTTAATTTCTAATAATGAACCAGCAGTTTTACTCACCATTGCTTTTGTACCATCAGTAAAAATACAAACACTTTTTTAAACTATTATTATCTTATGGTTATTATGAGAATGATTTTTACCTCATGAATTATCTGAAAGGGAGGGTCTCAGAGACTCCTAGAGGTCACATGGATTTACACTTGGAGAAACATTGCTTTACGTACACACAGGTTGTCAGTTCACTGCCAAACCGACAACCTGTCCTCTGATACTCCCAGCCTCCACGTGTGGTATTATCTTCAATAAGAGTGCCTCTTTCTCTCAGCTCTGCCTTTTTCAATGTGGTCTTATCCTCCCCAAGGCATGAAGCATTGGCCGACCCTCAAAATGGATTTGATCACTCCTACTCCAAATCCTGACACTATTTAGAACATGTTTTGTGGTATAATTTCACACTCCATGGCCTCTAACTGTCCCATCACTGTTGTACTCTGAGCTTTCTAGAGGGAGGCTCTGTCTGTTATTTATCTTTGAGAACTGCTTAGGGCCTACAAAAAGGTACCAGACATGTCGTATGCCCCAAATAACTGTTTATTATGTTGAAATTATTAAAACGCATAGAAGGATCCCTAGGGAATTAGATTAATTTTGAAAACCTGTTTTTATTTTATTTCAGGATAGCTATTTTCATTATTTAATCTAAAAAATTAAGTCTATTAAACTCAATGATCTGGGTGATTCAATGACAAATTAGATGATATTTCCAGAGACTGGATATTCATTCCTCCACTTACTCATTCATTATTCATTTACTCAGTTTAGTTTTTATACAAGGATTTATTTAGCCCATACCATGTGGTAGCCATGGCATGTACAGTTGCTAAACATTACATGGTGCCTCATCCAAAGAGTTTATGTGATTCAGAAACTATATGATGATCACCTACTAAGTATAAAGAGCTTTGTAAACAGAGCTTTCTAAACATTTGCTAAACAGAGTTTCTGTCATCGTAAAGTGTATAAAGTATATTTAAAAGCATATGCAAGTCAATAAATTAAAATATAATATGTTGGACACTATTACAAAAATGGGTACAATAAATGGTGGAAGCTCTGAAGAAAGAGCAAATAATTTTGTCTGGAGAAATGAATAAAAATGTCACCAATGAGGTAACATTTAAACTAGATCTTAATTAGAAGGATTGTGATGGATAAAGAAGGAGACAAGGACAATTCTTGCAAAAACTAATGAAAGAAACATGAAATTGTGATTGGACCTATTACGTTCTTGGGATGATTAAAATCCATAGAGATCATAGAATATGCACAGGATGGTGTTGGGAGAGGAGGTTAGAATTAGTTTAGGTTTATATTGTTCAAGTCCAAGTAACCCATACTAAAGAGATCGAATTTTATTTACAAGCATCAGGGATCCAATGCAACTTTTTAAATTTTCTTTTTTTTTTAAATTTTCTTTTATAAAAAATAGAAAATAGAGACCGGATTTCACCATGTTGGCGAGGCTGTTCTCAAACTCCTGGCCTCAAGTAATTCACCAGCCTCTGCCTCCAAAAATGCTGGGATTACAGGCGTTAGCCACTACACCCAGCCCCAGCACAAATTTTTAAGAAGAATAGTGATATGAACACCTTTGCTTCTTTTGTAGGTCAATATGATGATGAAGCAGAAAATAGTGAGTGTGGGTGGATAATGCAGAGAGATTAGTTAAAGCAACATGGCACTATTCAAGTCAGAAATGACGAAATTGGGACTAACAGATTAACAGCAAACAGTGAAGAGAAAGGGCCAAATTGAAGAAGCATGTCTGAAGCAAATTGAATTGATATGACTTGGCAACTAATTGGATTGTCATAGTGAGATAGAGGTAGGAAGACAAGACAAATATTTGTACACTGAGAAATTAAAAATATGTTGATGGCATTAACCAAGATAAAAAATGCAAGAGGTGGAACTGGTTAGTAATATGGGAAAAGAATTTGTGTTTTAGAGGGCAGATATATTCAAAAGAAGATGGATTTCGGAAACAAGCAGTCTTATGTCCAACTCTAGTTGTCTTAACTATCATATATAATATTTAATGCATAAGATGGATATAATCAGTATCTAGTAAAGAACTTGACCTTGCTCAAGGAGAGGTCTGGCCTTTGTCCTTGGCTTCTTGGAGGTAACCTCTAAGCCTCTGAAATTTCCCAAGCAATAGGGATGTCATTGTCATTCACATTGGGACCTTAGGACCAAACCTGAAGTTTACGCTGAGAAGGTAACTCATGTATGGTCTCCTTGGACCACATTGTATGTCAATCAATCAATCATGTCTACTTAATGGAACCCCAGTGAACACTCTAAACACTAAGGCTCAAATGAGCTTCCAGGATTGGCAACAATTGTGCATATTGCCAAGCATCAATGGCAAGAAGGTAAAGCATCCTGGAAACAATGAAATCTTCACATGTAAGACCTTCCTAGGCTCCATCATAAGCATCTCTTTCTTTGGCTCATTCTAATATGTGGCCTTTCCTTTAATAAACCATATCTGTGAGAACAATAGCTTTCACTGAGTTCTGTGAGACTGTAGCAAATTATTAAACGTGAGGTTGGTGTTGAGAAACTCCTGAACTTGCAGTTCGTGTCAGAAGTGATGATGTTCTTATGTATACTTTCCCCCTAACTTTTAGTTGCACAGTAACTCCTTGTAGTTAGAAGTGTTGAGCAGACTTGGAAGTCTGGCGGACTGTGCCCTTAACCTTACAGTTGGCTTAACTCCAGGTACTCACAGATTTGTTGTGAAGATTAATTCATTTATTCTACAAATGTTTGCAAAAACCATAGAGTAGACATGGTATCCAGCACTGGAGACATAGCAATGTAAAAATATACAGTGTCTACCCTCAAAGAGCATATAACCCAGGAATAAGTGAGGTAGGTATGTAAAGCTGTAAAGAAACTGGCATAACTCTTGATACACAGTGAGATTAAAATAAATGTTAATTCTCCTTGAACAAGTTACAGTCAGGTAGAGCTGTGTAGTGGAAAATTTGAAATGAGAATTCAGAGAGTGGGAGAATAGTTTGGGGCATAAATTTTAAAATGGGAGTCATCAGCATCTAGATAGTATTTGAATCCATGGATATGGATGAGATCATTCCGGAAAGGTTTTAGACAGAGCCCTTGACTCAAGAGACATGAGTTCTCTTCAAGCTCAAAGAAAAAAAATTTAAAGATCCTGAATGAAATGGGCATATTTTTCCACACCTGATTCTCACTTGTAATTGAAGGTGTGCAGCTGAAACACATGATGCCTACTCATCAAAGTAAGCATTTATTCCCAAGTGTGTCTAGGTAAAAGAAACCCAAGTTGATGCTTCCTTAAAATATTTGCAATATAGGAGAAATACATATACAGAAAGAGAACTCTCCACAAAGAGTTAATAAGGAGTTTTATCTTACTATTCTGATAGGCTATCCACCTCTGAATTATAATATGTCACAGCTGCAATTACACCTTTGGACCCAATGATCTTCTGGAATGAACACAAACTTATTTTTAACATTTGAAATGCGCATGCTGGCAAGAATAAATTTTCTGAATTTGCCGAAAGAGCTTTTCTGCTTTGAAAGCACTTCAGCAACCATTTCTGATCACTTTATAAATGTCACGCACAAAAATAAAGGAACTTATCATATGTTTCATACTGAACCAGAGAATAATCAAAAGTAAGCCCGTAGAAAGGGAGTCATGGACAAAATTGATTTTCGCAGATGACTTCATGACTGGGAAAAAAATTAATTGAACTCATGTTTTTCATTCTGTGGTTTCCTAGCACCCATATTACAAAAGCCTACAATAGGCTTAGAGGCTCTTACGCTATGAAAAGAGCGAGCTAGGTTTTATTTCTGAAGATGACAAAGAATGTTCTTCAAGTGATTGCTGGAGAAAATAGACAATTAACTAGCACAACTAAAATGTGGTATTGTTCTTTCCTTCAGGTCTTCATTTGTTCCTTTACTACTAATAATGGCTTCATTTGTTCCTTTACTTTAATAATGCTTCAGCTCCATTCAACAAGTGACCCAGAATATGAAAACACTCTTGGATTTGGTCTTATGTACAAAACAAGATACATCTTGAAAACTTACTTTTTAGAAAATCAATTGCAGAAGGAGAACAATACTGGGAACAGCTTATCATTCACTAGAAAAAAAAAAACACTTTTTCTAGTATGGAAAAAAGTAATGAAACCATATATTTTTTAAAAGAAGGCTTTGTACAATGCAAATTAACCACATTTTCAGCAAATGGAAGCATTATAAATGCTAATAAAGAAACACTTTGTTCTTCCTGTTGTATTTAGCACTCTTAGTCAGACCTAAACATCCTTAATGAGTATAGGAAGAGTATGCAGTGAAATGAAAATCTCTGCTTTGTTTTATACCTTCCTACTAAACTTTTCAATTACAGAAATTGTCTTTGCAGGGTTTTCTCTGCTGTGTAAATTTATACATCCCAGTGCACATATTGGCTATATTGAAACTAGATGATTAAAAGTAGATAAATAATTTAAGTGCACAGGACATTATTGTGTTAATATATTTGTTCCACAAAAATTTATGTCAGAGAATTTTACTAGATTCTGCATTAGGAAGAAAATTCAGAAGTGAACACCTCAAGTATACATAATGTCCTTAGAGGGGCATGAGTTCTCATGGCCGGCCTAATTTGATTTTGTACTCATAGTTGGTGAATCAGTATCAAAAGTTGCTCAAAACGATAGTAACTTCAGCTTGAATAAGTAGAGTTCACTGCATTAGGAAGGTGTATCTTGCAGAATTCATTTCAATTGTACTCAAAATGATACAAAGAATATCAGAGGTTATCTTTCTTCATATTTTAAAGTTCACTTTATACTATATCAATTTTAAGTCTCTTTTTTTAAGAATATATGTCCATATGTGGGCATACATGTACACACACATACACAGAACAATAGTTTATATGCAGTTTCATTTTAATACTTTTTATGAAGGCATTGTAATAATCATTGAGGAAACTTAAAATATTATCAAAGCTGATTTTTAGTATTACAAAGGTAATGTTCACAGACTAAATCATTGCTTCTTTACTCTTGATTTACTAAATTTTACCGAACATGGGACATATGCATATTGTTAAAAAAATAGGTGGGGTAAAAACAATGAATATCCATTTTTTTTCCCCCAGAACACCCATTTCCTCTTATACACTTCCCAGATGTTATCATTGTCAATAGTTTATTGTGCCTACAGAAATATCCTATGCCTATAAGTTCATATATAATACTTGTGATGACTAAAAAAAATTTGTTTGAGTCAAGGTCTTGCTGTATTGCTCAGGCTGAAGTACAGTGGCTTACTGCAACCTCCATCTCCCAGACTCAAGTGATCCTCCCACCACCTCAGCCTCCCAAGTAGCTGGAACTACAGGTGTGCACCACCATGCCCAGCTAATTTTTTGTATTTTTTGTATTTTTCGTAGAGACAGGGTTTTGCCACATTACCCAGGCTGGTCTCAAACTCCTGGGCTCAAGCAAGCCACCCACCATGGCCTTGCAAAGTGCTGGGATTATAGGCATAAGCCACCATACCCAGTTTTTAAAATTTTTATTGTGAAATAATTTTAGATTTACTGTAAAGTTACAATCATAGTGCAGATAGTTCATGTATATATTATATTTTAGTTATTTCCTCTCATGCTAACAACTTAAAGAACAATGGTACAACTATCATAGCCAAAAAATTAATATCAGGTCAATAATAATAATAAGTTGACAATATAACATTTAAATTTCACCAATCTCTTGTGCTAGTGTCTTTTTTTCTATTCCAGGATACAATTTAAGTTATTGAATCTCAGTCTCCTTTAGACTTGGGCAGTTCCTCAGTCTTTCCTTATCTTTCATTACCGTGATTTTTTTTTATGACTTCTAGTTAGTGACTTTGGAAGATGTCTATCAATTTGAGTTCCTCTGTTTCTCATGATTAGATATTTATATATCTTTGTCAAGAATTCCAGGTCTGTCTGCATCATATCAGAGGTTCATGATGCCGATATGTCTTAGTAGTAGTGATGTTATATACTGACTTTTAAAAAATTTAACGCAGAATTCAGTATATTACACACAACACATTGTTATTTATTTAACTTAGCGTTCCATTTCACTATAACATTCTTCTTTATGTTCACATAGTAGTTAATTGCACTATAAACCACAATTTATGAGATCAGTCTACTCTTATTGAACACTCAGGTTATTTCTGGTCTTTTAAATTTGAAGTAACAATGCTGGAAAGAACATTCTTTTAAATACCTTTGTGCACGTTTATGTATAAACATGTTGGATGAATTTCTAGAAGTAGAATTTCTAGATGGAAGTCTACATGCATATTAATTTTGATAGTGCTGACAACTTTTTGGATGCTCGTTTTTAGTCATGTAGAACACTGCTCATTTTCTTATGTGCCAATACTTTATCTTTGCCAATAGGATAAAAGAAAAATGGTACAGTACTTTTTGTTTTAATTTGGATTTCTTCTGTTACGTCTATCTGTTCATAAACTATTGCATTTTTGTGAGCTCTTTATTCTTGTCTTTTGCCCATTTGGCAATCAAGTTTTCAACCTTTCTTATATTAAATGAGTGCTTTAAATGGTAATGCAATTAACCTATTGTCATCTGGGTTGCAACATGTTTTCTTCAGTATTTGCTTTATGTTTTTTACACACTTTATAGCCCTTTACTGTGGTAAACAATATGTTCCTCAACTCAAAAGATGTCCTGAAAACCACCATATAAAATTACCTGTAGTCATGATATAATAAAATTCCTTCCTTTTATATTAATAAATGCATCTTGTTTAAATTAGCTCATCATTGAATTAAAACATATAAAATAATTTTGTGATTTATTTTTCTTTTTCTAAGTCTGAACAGTCATAGTAGCAAGTAATCTGAAAAATAGTAACAGCTTTTTTATGTCAAACTATTTCACCATTTCACTCACATAGACTTTCAGTCCATTTATTTACTATTATGGTTGACTTTAGTCTCCAAACATTTATCCCTCAACTTGAGTTACAGAGTATATGGAATAATGACTATCTCCTTATATACATATGTGTGTATCTACCTGCCTATATTTAAACATAGATGTTTATGTATTTACATTTATATTTAAAAGTATAGAAGTCATCAGCTGAGAAATGTGTTCTATGATATTCCTAACCTGGAAAAGTCCAATAATTTTCTTTAGGACAATATATCCTTTAAAAAAACTAGGTGTGTATCTACCACTCTATATTTCAATATATAGATGTTTATGTATTTATGTTTATGTTTAAACATATAGAAGTCGTAAGCTGAGAAATGTGTTCTCAGATATTCCTAACGTGGAAAAGTCCAACACTTTTCTGTAGGAAAATATATCCTTTAAAAAATACTAGATTGCTGGTGGTGTTCCCCAAAGTAAAAGTGATTACTGCTTAGAAAAAAATTTAGAAAGTATTTTTGCTGTCTTTTTCCTCCATTCTTCTGACTGCACCTTCCTGTATTCATCTGTGCTCATTTATTTTTGACATGATAGGTGCTAGATATAGCTGTGCTGAGTTTCTGAATCTGAATCCAGGAAGCACTTCGTTATTGGAAAGAGAGATCTATTAGAGATGGTTGAATCCTGAACTAGGGTCATTATATTAAATGTGGGACAATGTCTGCATGACATGGAACGGGAAATTCTAGCCCTTCTTCCTGAACAGCCTTACAGCCTTTCCACAGCTGGAGCCTTTGGCGTACTCCTGACAACTCAGCCTTGTTGCAAGCCATAGTACAAATTTGGAGTCTAGATAAAAGAGTGCTCTATAACTCTGTCTCTGTGGTTCTTAACCTTGACCACAGCAAAGGAGTAGGAGAGCTAGAATTTCATATTAATAGGAGGAAAGAGACTGCAATTTATTCATTACACATAGCCAAGATGGCAGCTGGTACTTCCCAGGCCCTTCAGAAATTTGCTTAAATTTGTTTACAGTATACATGGCCTGTTACCACAGATATGCCTTTCTAATGTTTTCTGGTTCTTCCTACATTTGACATCCTCATGCTTACTTCTGTTCCTATACTGCTTAGTTCTGTCTGTACTTTGCCTATAGAGTACGTATATACTATAGAGTACGTATATATATACCTATAGAGTACATATATACTCTATAGGTAAAGTACAGACAGAACTAAGCACGCATGTACTTTGCCTATAGAGTATGTATATTCCAAAAGAAACTTGCCCCCTTCAAGCATTTAGTGACTGCCTTGTATATGGAGAGAGGGATGTCCCTGAGATGGGCCATATGAAGAACAATTAGCCTGCTGACATATTCATGATAGTTCTATGAATTTTATATAATTTTTAGTTTCATTTAGAGATGAGAAGATGAGAACCTTGGAACCAGAAACATTAAATACACTGACATCTATAAGATCATAGAACTCAAAAGTGTCAGAATCAGTATTAAACCCAGATTTTATTCTGGGTATCTCATATTATCTCTCAGCAATACGTGTCTCTTTCCAATTGTCTTGTTTCAATGTAATGAGATTGACTAGATGCACATGTATCAAATCATAAAATCAGTTTTGAATGAAAAGCATGTAAATATATAAATGCAATAAGAATATGGTTTATTTCTGCAGGCAATGCTAAAACACTCTAATGGAAAATCTAACAGGCATCATTTTCTAACTGTGAATACATAGCTCCCTACACATACAAAGCAATCATGATAGGTTATGTCTTAAAAATGAAAGAGGAAAAAAATAAAGATGAACTATGTCACCATGTAAAGAGAGATGTGTTTGAGTATTTTACCAGTCATCACTTAATTTATGAAATCTAATAATATCATAGGTGTAGGTGTAACCTCTGCCTATTAAGTATTTTCATAAAATATGCCTATGAGTCCCTAGCATCATATTGACTCATATATCTTTCCATGTTAAAAATATTTAGAAAACTCATCAGTTTGAGTACTATATGTAATTTTCCAACCTTCCTGTCCTTACCTAACTTTTTACTTTGATAAAGTGGTTTTCTCTAATGTTCCCAAGAAAGTGAAATATTTAATGTGGTTGATTGATTAATATTATAAACAAATGTAATTTATGTAGATAATGCACCAACAAATGGTTTCTGTACTCATCTCTGAATAAACAGCATACTTGTTTTAGTATGAAATTTTACTTTTCTAAGCGGAAGGCTCCCTGGGCGATAGACAGCTGTTTCTATAGGATCGTAATTAATGTTTTTTCCATTAAAAAGAATTGCTTTGCATACTTAAAAAAAAAGAATTAGCACAAGGAGTCATCTTACTTTCTAATTTTAAACCAGCTGTACTGAAACATATTAGACATAGCTTAATGTATACAATTTAGGAAGATCGTGCTGAAAAATATGTGGTTCTAACGCAGTAGTTTTCCACTTCACCAAGCCTCAGAATCTTGTAGAAGACCAATTAAAATACACAGTTTTTAATTTAGCAGGTGTAGGGGTAGGTAGACCTGATAATTTACATTTTTAATAAGTTCTCAGGTGATTCTGATATCGTTGGTCCAGTATCACACTTTTAGAAACACTGCTGTTAATAGAACTGCTTTTCAAATAAATACATCTTATTTTGCACATCAAAATGAATGTCCTTAAAACTAGTATATACTTCTTCCAATAATGGTGTCATGCTAAAAAATCTCTGGAAAATTTCTCTCTTGTAATTGCATTGAGAGTCAGCTCATAAACCAGAACAGAAAATTACTCTCCATATTTAAAAATCACACACTGTCCCCCCTTCTTTTTCCTCTTCCTGTCCACATTTCTATGAAGGTTGGGAGCCCTGTTGGAATATGCATTTCTGGTCTTTCTCTCCATCCCCTCACTCCCTTCTCTGCTAGGCTTACTCAAGCTCTTAACTCTAGCATCTCCAGCATCAGCACCTGCACCTACAACTAACTGGATATGTCTGTAAATAAAGGTAGAAAAAAAGTAGGGCACCGTATTTGGGTGTACCCTCCCTTCCACGAGGCAGAGGACAGGTAGAATTTTATGCCTCACAGAGTCCATATTACACAATAGAGTCATACATATTTAGCAGATTTGGGGGAGAAGTTATACCTGTTTTTGAGGGGAGCTGAGTCCATGCACAATGGGTAAACATATAAGTAACATACATCCCATGTTCACTCCGGGGTGGCGTTTTAGCATTAAAATGTGGTAGAATTTCCCTCTTTATGTCAAAAGGTGAGCTATGGGACATGACGGCAATCTGTGTGCAGCCTCTCAAAGCTGTCTGAAACTGACTTAACATCTGCAGTAACTCATTAGGAAATAATGTTTGTGAGGCCGGTTCTCTGTCCAATCAGAGTTGCAGTGCTCTGGTTGTAGATCAGAGTTAGGAGCAAGCTAATAGCTCCTATTGTTAGGGAGCTTAGAGTCCTGGAAATTTAGAAATTTGTGCTGCCGGTGGGGCCTTGAACTCTCAACTCATAAGTAACTTCGTTTTCTCAACCTTAGGGTCTGTCTTAGTTGATAAAGGGGTTCTAGTTTGGTCTCTCAAATCACAGTACCATGCCAGATTCTTCAAGAGTTATAAAAGTAAATTAAACATATCATCTGCATAATATTTACATCAGTTCAAGGAAGAGAATAAAAATAACAGTGCTTAAAAGCAGTACTATCAGCTGTGTAATCCAAGAAATTAGGGGAGGTGAGATTATATTCAATTAGTAAGTTCAAGAAAAGTTCTCTGTAGAAGGCAATATTTGAGATGGGCATTGAGTGATCTTAAGACATTGAAACAAAGGGAGCTCATGGGGTTCATAAGATCAAGGAAAATTGTATATGCAAACATAGCACGAGATTGGGGAGTGTTGTTAAGAGACTAACTGATGTGAGCCAAGCATATGCATTAAGGAGATGCGAGAGACAGAAGGCTGGGAAGTTTGTCATGGTAGAAAGAAGGTTCTCCACCTGCATCCTACTGCGTCTGTGCGCAGGTGCAGGAAATTTGGTTAAAAGACAGCCTCCACCTCTCAGGTGCTTCAAAGGATGCCTCAGTTGTGGAGAATCACTTTGCCCCAGGTCATGACTATTTCTAAGGTAGGTGGTTGAAAGTATTATAAATGTGAGATCATTTAAGCCTGAAGAGAGGCTTAATGGGCAATATTCTCTGGAAAGCTCCCTGATGGGATGGCCAAGGTTTTGTTAGGCTTGTATTACTTTCTGACTGATTCCTCTGCTCAATCGTTTTTCGTTATCAGATGTTGACCTCTAATACATACTCTGCAAACTGATGCCTATGTTATGGAGGAACTTGAATTCCAGAGTGAGGCACTTTGGCAGGTGATCAGGAATGACAAGTCTATCTTGAACTCAAGTGACAAGCTTGGATGTTAGGAAAACAAATTTGGCAGAAGCATGCACAGATGAGATTAAAGGGGAGGAACATGAACTAGAAACAGAGGTGAAAACTTTTGCTGTAAGCAAAGCAAGTGTAATAAAAGCCTGAAAAAAGATGTTTAAAAGAAAATAAATGTGAGAGACGTTGAAAAGCAGGAATCTGCAAAACTCAGGGAGTGACTGGGTATGAGAGGGGTGAGGCAGAGGTAGAAGCTCAATTTTCTTCAAGGTTTTAAATTTGAGGGTCTATGAAAATGGTAGGGCCCTCAACAAAGGTAAGGGAATTGAGTACAGTAGGCTTCAGAATTAGGCAGAAAGATAATCTACAGCTTATACATTCTGGTATGTTTCCGTAACTCACATTCCCTAGGCCTCCTTCTCATATGGGGAATAAATTAATTCATAATACTAACCATAAACAGAATTGCAGCAGCAACTCTTCCTTTTTCAGATATTTCTGAGCATCCACAGGGTCCTGTCATGGAGTTAGTAATAGCCTATTTATGCTCCTATGTCTATGACTCTCCCTTGCTCAAGTCTGATATCTATTAAACAACTTCAGATGGCATATGGAGCTCATCCTCTATCCAAGGTGCTGACACTCAGCTCTGGGTGCTGCAAACCCACCCAATGTTGCTGAACTTGCCATTGTGGTCACTTTTAAGTCTACAGTTCTGTGGTGTTCATTTCATTCACAATGTTGTGCAAATGTCACTACTATTTCCAAAACTATGTTTTTTTTTTAAACCAGTAATTAATTATAACAGGACTTTGCTTTGTGGAACAGTTGAAGACTCATAGCAAAGTCAAACAGGAAGTACGAAGAGTTCCCATATCTATCCTCCCCACAAACACAGGCACTCTCATGAACATCCTGTGCCAGAGTGGTACATTTGTTCAATTGATAAACCAAAATGTACACATTATCACTCAAAATTCATAATTTACATTAGTTTTCAGTCTTGGTATTGTATGTTCTATGAGTTTTGACAAATATATGATAAAAGGTATTCACCATTATAGTACCACACAGCATAGCTTCACTTTCCTAAAAATCACTATGTTCCATTTATTTTTTCCTCCTTTCCCCCAAATCCCTGAGAACCACTGGTCTTTTTACTGGTTCCATAGTTTTGCCTTTTCCAGAATGCCATATGCTGTAATTGTAAACATGTAGTATGTAGCATTTTTAGATTGGCTTACTTCTGGTAGTAATATGCATTCAAGCTTCTTCTGTGTCTTTTGGGGATTTTGTAGCTAATTTCTTTTATTTCTAAAGAAGTATTTTTGTTGTAATTTTGTCCAGCTTGACTGAAGAATAATTGACAAGTAAAAATTGTATATATGTAAGATATAAATTGTGATGTTTTAATAATACATATATATTGTGAGACAATGATCACAATCAAGTTAATTAACGTATCTATCACACCACATAGTTGCTTTTTCCTTTTTGTGGTGGGAAAACTTAAAATCTACTCTCTTGGCAATTTTTGAGTATATAGTCCATCATTATTATTAACCATAGTCACAATGTTGCACAGTAGGTCTCCAGAAATTATTAATCCTTTAACTGAAAGTTCGAACCCTTTGGCCAACATCACATATCACACTATTTCTACCACTGCTGCCCCACAAAACCCAGTAACAAACCTTCCACTTTCTGTTTCTATGAGTCTGACATTTTTAGATTCCACATATGATATAGTTTGGATGTTTGTCCCCACCCAAATCTCATATTGAATTGCAATCCCCAGTGTTGGAGGTGGGACCCGGTGGGAGGTGTTTGGGTCATCGGGGTGGATTCTGCAAGGTTTGATGCTGTCTTTGTGAGACAGTGAGTGAGTTCTCACAATGTCTGGTTGTTTAAAAGTGTGTGACCTCTCCTTCCCCCACTCTTTCTTGTTCCTGCTCTGACCATGTGATGTGTCTGCTCACCGTTTGCTTTCTGCCATGATTGTAAGCTTCCTGATACATCCTCAGAAGCCAAGCAGATGCCAGCACCATGCTTCCTGTAAAGCCTCAGAACTGGGAGCCAATTAAAACTTTTTTAAAATAAATTACCAAGTATCAGGTACTTCATTATAGCAATGCAAGAATGGCCTCATCCCACATATTTATGAGATCATGCAGTATTTGTTATCATTTGGGTCTTGGCTTATTTCACTTTGCATAGTGAAATAAGTGTCCTCCAGGTTCATCCATGCTCTCTCAAATGGCAAGATGTCCTTCTTTTTTAAGGCAGAATAACATTCTACTATTTGTGTGTCTGTGTGCGTGTGTGTGTGTGTCTCACTTTTTCTTTACGTATTCATCTATCAAGAGACTTAGGCTGTTTTCATGTCCTGGCCATTGCGAATAATGCTTCAGTGAACTTGGGAGTGCAGCTATTTTTTTTGAGTTACTGATTTCATTTCCTTTGGAAATACCCAGGAGTAGGATTGTTGGATCATATGGTAGTTCTATTTTTAATATTTTGAGGAATATCTATATTATTTTCCATAATGTTTGTACCAATTGACATTCCCACCAGCAGTATATATGTCTTCTCTTTTCTTCATGTCCTTGTCGACTCGTTATTTTTTGAATTTTTGACAGCAGCTATCTTAACAGGTGTGAGGTAATATTACATTTGCATTTCCCTGATTATAAATGATGTTGAGCATTTTTTTACACATGTATTAGCCATTTTGTATGTTTTCTTTAGAAAAATGTCCATTCAGGTCCTTTGTCCATTTTTTATCAGATTATTATTATGACTAGTACCTGTTGACTTACATTGATTCCTTATGTATTTTAGATATCAACCTCATATCAAGTATATGCTTTTAACTATTGTCTCCCATTTCATAGGTTCCCTATTCATTTTATAAATCTCTTTTTCTTTTTCCTGTACAGAAACTTTTTAGTTTGATGTAAGCCCACTTTTTAATTTTTGTTTTCTTGCCTGTGCTTTTGGTGTCATACCAAAAAATCATTTCCAAGACCAAAGTTATGGAAATTTTCATCTGCATTTTCTTGTAGGAGTTTGATGGTTTCAGATCTTATGTTCAAGTCTTTAATCTATTTTGAGTTGATTTTTATGTATGGCAGAAAATAAGGATCCACTTTTAATTTTTTTTGCATGTGGATATCCAATTTTCCCAGCAACGCTTATTGAAGAGACTATTCTATCCCTGATGTGTATTTTTGACACCTTTATCAAAGATTAGTTGATGATTGATACGGTTTGAATATTTGAACTTGCCAAAATCTCATGTTGAATTTTAATCCCTAGTGTTGGAGGTAGAGCCTGGTGAAAGCTGATTGGATCATGAGAGTGGATTCCCTCATGGCTTGGTGCTGTCCTCACAATAGTGAGTAAGTTCTCCTGAGATCTAGTTGTTTAATCATGTGTAGCTCCACCCCCTGCCACTCTCTCTTGTTTCTGCTTTTGCCATGTAATGTGCCTGGTCCCACTTCACCTTCTGCCACAAGTAAAACCTCTCTGAGGCCTTTCCAGAAGCCAAATAGATGCCGACACTATGCTTGTACAGCCTGCAGAACTCGAGCCAAGAAAACCTCTTTTCTTTGTAAATTACCCAGTCTCAGGTATTTCTTTATAACAATGCAAGAACAGCTAAATACAACAATAAAATCATATTTATTTTTGGGGTCTCTATTCTGTTCTGTTAATCAATGTGTCTGCTTTTATGCAAGTATCATAGTGTCTTGATTTCTATAGCTTTGAAATATAATTTGGAATCAGGAAGTGTGATGCCGCATGCTTTGTTCTTCTTGCTCAATATTGCTTTAGTTATTCAGTGGTCTTTTGTGGTTTCATAAGAATTTTAGTTTTTTTTTCTATTTCTGTTAAAAAAAAAACTGGAATTTTGATAGGGATTACACTTGGTCTGTAAATCACCTTGAGTAGTGTGGATAATTTGACAATATTAATTTTTCCAATCCATGGACATGGAATATCTTTTCATTTATTTATATCTACTTCAATTTCTCTTATCAATGTTTTATAGTTTTTAATGTACAAATCTTTCAAGTTCTTGGTTAAATTTATTCCTATTTTATTCTTTTTGATGCTATTGTAAATGAGATTGTTTTCTTAATTTCTTTCTTGGATAGTCAATTGTCAGTATACAGAAACGCAACTGATTTTCATATGATGATTTCGTATCCTATAACTTAACTGAATTAGTTTATTAGCTCTGACATTTTTAAAAGGAGTCTTTAGGTTTTTCTATATATAGGATCATGTCATCTGCAAACAACAGACAGTTTTAGTTCTTTCGTTTTCATCTGGATTTTTTTTTTTTAACCAATTGCTCTGGTTAGTACTTCCATTAATATGTTGAATAGAAGTGGCAAAAGCGGGCTTTCAGCTTTTCTCTATGATATTATCTATGGGCTTATCATATATGGTCTTTAGTATGTTAACATATATTCCTTGTATACAAAATTTGTTGAAATTTTTATATAAATGGGTAATGAATTTTTTCAAGTGCTTTTTCTGCATCTATTGACATAATCATATGATTTTCATTTTTTATTCTGTTAATATATTTTTTCACAGTTAATGATTTGTTTATGTTAAACCATCCTGCACACCAGGAATAAATTCCACTTAATGATGGTGTATGGTCCTTTTACTGTGCTGTTGGATTTAGTTTGCTGGTATTAGTTGAAGATTTTTGCATCTATGCTTCGTTAAGGATTTGGCCTATAGTTTTATTTTCTTGTAATATTCTTGCCTGGTTTTGTTAGCAGAGTAAAGCTGGCCTCACAGAATGAGTTTGGAATTGTTTCCTCTAATTGAATCTTTTGAAAGAGTTTAAGAAAGATTGGTATTAATTCTTCTTTAAATGTTTAGTAGAATTCACCCATGAAGCCATCAGGTCCTGGGCTTTTCATTAATGGGATATTTGATGATTGTTTCAATCTCCTTACTTGTTACTGGTCTATTTAGATTTTCAATTTTTCATGATTTAGTTTTGATAGGTTGTACTCTCAATAAATGGGAGTTCCTGTTGGTTTACATTCTTGTCAGCATTTGATGACAAGACTTGTCCATGTTTTGGATTTTAATCATTCTAATCGGTGTGTAGTTCTTTTAATTTGTAATTTTCTAATGACATATGAGGTTAAGCATATTTCCTATGTTTTTTGCCATTTGCACATATTCTTTGTCTTTATTCATATATTTTACTCATTTTATAATTTTTTTAATTGCAGAGTTTTAAGAAATCTTTGAGCATTTGGCTAACAGTCATTTGTCACATATGTGTTTCACAAATATTTCTCCCAATCTGTGGCTTGGAACATGTGGCTTCTTCTTCATTCCTAAGAGAGACTCTGTAATTATTAAGCAAAAACTCCCCAGCCAGCCCCTGGTAATATCTAATCTAGTTTCTGTTTCTATTAGTTTTTCTATTCTAAATATTTCATATAAATGGAATCATATAATGGTTTTCCTTTTATGTCTGGCTTATTTCACTTATAATGTTCTAAAGGTACACCCAAGTTGTAGCTATATCAGAATTTCATTCCTTTTATGGCTAATAAAGATAATTCTATTGTCTGTATATTCTACATTTTGTTATTCATCCATCTGTTGATGAACATTTGGTTTGTTTCTACTTTTTGGCGATTGTGAGCACTGATACAATGAACATTGGCACACAACTATCTGTTTGAGTCCCTGTTTTCAATTCTTTTGGACATATACTTAGGAGTGGAATTGTTGAGTCATCTGATAATTCTATGTTTAGCTTGTTGAGGAAGTGCCAAGCAGTTTTTCACAGAAGCTGCACCATTTAACTAAATTCCTATTTTTCTACTCATCTGAAAATGGGATAATGCCCTCTCCTCCACTTGGCTGACATTTGTCAGTATGGACCTTGAAGGAGCCTGTTAAAACATGGATCTCAAAGGCTCCCTCTTGATATCTGTTCCTCCATAGACCTAGGTCACAAAGAATGTTCAGGAGCAATGACCTATTCTGAATCTACCATCTTTAACCAGCAAACATTTTAATGCTCTGATTTCAAACTAAGGTAGCTTTAATTTTCCATTTTAAAATAAAGCTATTTTAATTGCCAGTTTACAGTCATTTTTTATTTTATCTAAAAAAAAATTTGGCCTGCCAAATATGGGAGGCACTCTTCAGTGATGAGGAAAAAGCAGTGAACAAACAGAAAATTTTCCTGCAATTGTGGAGTTTATATTCCAGTATGAGGAAATAAAAATAAACACATTTTGTAAAAAGCAAGATAATTTTATGTTGGGATAAGTTTTAATAAGGAGGATGATATAATAAAAGGTAACTCTGAACAAACTATTATAGATAGGGTGGTCAATGAAGATTTATCCAAAGTGAATTTTAAAACAAGAGTTGAAGGATGAGAAGGAGCCAAACATGTCAAGAAAATGTGGTGGTGGTGGGAGTGGAGTATTTTGAAGCATAAGGAACAGTCAAGACAAAGCTCTTAAGGTTGGAAAGATCTTGGCATGTTTGAGGCACATAAAGGAGGACAGCAGAGAAAATCATAGTGAACAGTAAAGAGAGATACAAAAAGAGTTAGGGCAACATGCAAGACTCTGCATCACATCAGAATCTGCCAGCAATTTAGAATTTATTCCAAGGGCAATTAGAAGGTTTAGATGGGAGGATAACATGCTGAAATAGTAACATGATATTTGTTTTTAGTACTGAATCTTCTGTCTTATTTGCAGAATGCCAGTCATGCCCATGACAGTCGCACTGTCCAGGACATACATAAGGGAATTTCATACAGCTTTATGGTTTGAATGTGTTCCCAAAAAGCAGTGTTGGAAACTTAATTGTCATTGTAACAATATTAAGAGGTGGAACTTTTAAGAGGTGATTAGGCCATGATTGCTCTACCCTCATGAATGGATTAATGCTGTTATTGAGGAATAGGTTTGTTATCAAGGGAGTAATTTCCTTATAAAGTAAGGATTTTGGCCCCTCTCTGTCTCTTTCACTGTCTTGCCATATGATGCCTTCTGTTATGTTATGACACAGCAAGAAGGCCCTGGCAAGATGTCAATTCCTTAATCTTGGACTTTCCAGCCTCCAGAACCATGAGCCAATAAATGTCTGTTCATATAAATAACTAAGTCTGTGGTATTCTGTTATAGCAGCAAAACACAGATTAAGTCAGTGTATTAGTTTGTTCTCACACTGCTATAAAGAACTACCTGAGACTGGGTATTTTATGAAGAAAAGAGGTTTAATTAACTCACAGTTCCATAAGTTTAACAGGAAGCATGACTGGGAGACCTCAAAAGACTTATAATCATGGCAGAAGGATGAAGGAGAAGTAAGCACCTTCTTCACAGGGTGATGGGAGAGAGAGAGAATGAAGCGGGGAGTGCCACACACTTTTACACCATCAGATCTCGTGAGAACTCACCATCATGAGAACAGAACAGGGAAAATCCATCCCCATGATCCAGTCACTTCCCATCAGGCTCCTCTCCTGATACGTGGGGATTACAATTCAACATGAGATTTGGGTGGGGACACAGCGTCAAACTATATTAGTCAGGCAAAGTGTGGCTTTTCTCTCTTTTCATATTTGGAAATTGGAGGAGTGTTTTAGGGTGGGGTTCCTTAACTAATGTTTAAAAACATTAAAATTTTATGAACTCAGAGCTTATTGTGTTATATCCCAAAAAGACATCTTCCACAAACCTAAGACAGTAGAACCAAATAGTACCAAAAAGATAATCCTTTTTTTTTTCTTTGAGACAGAGTCTCACTCTGTTGCCCAGGATGGAGCACAAAGGTAAAATACCAGCTCACTGCAGCCTCAACCTTCTGGGCCCAAGCAATCCTTCCACTTTAGCCTCCTGAGTAGCTGGGACCACAGGCATGTGCAACCATGCCAAACTTATTTATTTGTTTACTTAGAGAAGGGGTCTTCCTATGTTGTCCAGGTAGGTCTGAAACTCTTGGGCTCAGGCTATTCTCACATCTCAGCCTACCAAAATGTTCAGATTACAGTCACGAGCCACCATGCCTAACCAATGTTCTTTAATTATAAGATCTATTCTGGTCATCTTTACTTTTTTGTAATTTTAATTGACACATTATAGTTGTATATATTTATGGAGTACAATGTGATGTTTTAATACATGTATATATTGTGTAACAATCAAGTCAGAATTATCATACCATCACCTAGCTATTTTGAAATATACAGTACATTCTTATAAACTGTATTCACTTTATAATAATCTTTAACATTAGTCTAGAGTTGGAATTCAGGGTTCGCAGTTAATTAGTTGCAAATATGATGCTGGGGTGGCAGCAATCCTATATGGTTAGTATGTTTAGCATTTCAAAGAATGAGAAGGAGTGAGGGAGACATGAAGGAAGAGGTGAAAGAGGAGGAGGAGAAGGAGGAGTTGGGAAAGGAGGACACATACAAGACAAGAGAAATAATACAATGGGTAGGGGAATTCTGAGGCTTTGCCCCAGATTCTCCTATAAGTTGCTCCACTTAGTCTTAAAATTAAGATGGCTTCTTTCCCTTGCTTTCCATGGGACATCTTTATGATCCACCAATACATTTTGCAGTTAGGCAAAAACTAGTTTAGTAGGTTTATTTTACTTGCTACCCTAATGAGAAATAAGTCAAGGGAAAGGCATAATTTTTCATGGAGTGGGATTCCTTGGGAAATCTTTATGTATAAAGTTATGACTGGGTACACTTAGAATAATTAGAAGAAAAAGGAAAGGAATGCCATACATGGCACCAGCAGGTCCCTATATTTAGGATGAAATCTTCCTCAATTTCAGTCAGCTGGAACTCTTCTTGCTATGAAAATATATCATAGGAGGAGATAGACAGCAAAAAGGGGAAGGAAAACACCATCTTCTTCCTGGCATGCCCTTGTATGCCCATGAATATTCACTTTCAGTGGAAACTGGAGAATTTCTTGTTCTTCCTATGTGTTACTGTTAGGATACCAAATTGCCACCTGGTGTTCAGATTGTTGCTCTGTGTCCTCACATTGGGAATTTAAAAGGACATTGTTTTTTCTTTTCAGCTTAGAGTTCAAAATGGCCTGGTGTGCCTCTCTTTGGAAAAGTTAGAAGACAAAACCTTCCATAATATGATTATAGATTTTGCTTCTATTGTGGAAGTACCACTTTATGAGTAATAAAACATATTCAGTTGTGTGGACACGTGAGCATGCGTGTGGCCATTTTGTTTTCATGCTTAGTGCCAGAGAAGGAGTCATTGACCCCAACTCTTGGTCCTGAGACATCATTGCCATCCGAATAACCCAAGCAAGGCACATTCCTAATATTCTATGTGATCTGAAAGTAGCACTGATGATAGAAGAGTAATTGTACAGTTATAAATCACAACTGGCTTATGAAGCAGTTAGGCCTTCGGGGCACACTTGTGCCAGCTCCGAAACTCCTTGAGTTTTAGAGAGGTTTGTGGTGAACAAGCCAGTTTGAGGAATCTTATTCAGAACATATTGCTTTTATCCGTTTAAAAGTAATGACATAATGTTATACTAACATCAAGAGAAGTTCAAAAATAAATACTCCTACTATTAACTCTAAAACCTTAATATATTCTCATCACTTTCTATGTTCTCTGCCAATATACAGTAATAAATTTACCAAGTGGCATTCATGGAGTAAGATTTTTAGGTTTTAATTTGAATATTATATAGCAAATACTTCTCATCATTAATTGTATATATGTGATTACTTTTATGTTCACAAACTTTTTATTGAAGTATACAAAGCACAGAGAAAACACAGCTCTAATTATCCCAAAGTGAACACTCATGTCACCAGCACCCAGATAAAAATCAGAGCATTACCAGCAGCCCAGGTTCCTCCCTCGTACTGCTTCCAGAAATTCTGAATGCTCCCAAGAGTAACAAGTATCCTGACTTTCACCTGCCTTGATTAGTTTTGCCTGTAAATGGAATCACACAGCACATACATTTTGCACTTGCTTTTTTCAGTCAGCATTATTTATGTCAGGTCTACTGCGATGGTCTGAATGATTTTGTCCCCTGCAAGTTCATATGTTGAAATCCTACCCTCAAGGTAATGAGATTAGGAGGTGGAGCCTTTAGGAGGTGATAAGAGGCCATGAGAGTGGAACTCACATGAGCAGGATTAGTGCCCTTATAAAAGAGGCCAGGGAAAGCCCTCTCATACATTTCACCATGTGAGTACACAGCTGGAAGTGCCATCTAGGGCCCAGGAAGAAGCCCCTCATCACACATTGAACCTGGCAGCTTTTCGATCTTGGACTTGCCAACCTCCAGAACTGTGAAGAATAAATTTCTGCTGTTATAATGTGAACCCCAAATATCTGAGACAGGTCTCAAGTTAATTTAGAAAGTTTATTTTGCCAAAGTTGATGATGCACGCCCTTGACACAGCCTCAGGAGATCCTGACGACATGTGCCCAAGGTGGCTGGGGCACAACTTGGTTTTACACATTTTAGGGAGACATGAGATATTAATCGACATGTGTAAGATGTACATTGGTTCTGCCCAGAAAGGCGGGACAACTCGAAGCAGGGAAGGGGCTTCCAGGTCACAGGTAGATGAGAGACAAATGATGCATTCTTTTGAGTTCCTGATTAGCCTTTCCAAGAGAGGCAATGAGATATGCAGCATCTATCTCAGTGAGCAGAGGGAGATGACTATGAATAGAATGGGAGGCAGGTTAGTCCTAAGCAGTTCCCAGCTTGACTTTTCTCTTTAGATTAGTGGTTTGGGGGCCCCAATCTTTGTTTTCCTTTCACAATAAGCTACCCAGTTTATAGCATTTTGTTATAGCAGCCCAAGCAGACTAAGACATTCATTTGCAGTAACACAAGTACTTGCAGACTGCTCCTTTTCATTGTTGTATAGTATTCCATCATTTTAATAAATAAAAATTTATTCCAATATTAATCAGCATTTGAGTGACTTCTGGGTTGGGCCATGATGAACAATGCTACCAGGAACACTCTTGGACATTGTGTGTGTGTGTGTGTGTGTGTGTGTGTCTGTCTGTCTGTCTTGAAAGTGATTATTTTTTGTGTGTATACCTAGGTGTGGTTAGTTCTAGGCAAATCATGACTAATTGATTAAAAAATAATGAAATGGTTGGTGGAAGAGTTTCCCAAGTATAAACGGTTTTTCAAAAGATATATCAAATGCACCTTATGGATTATTGTAACATTAAATGTGATCATACATATATAAACACACACATGTTACTTAGCATAGTGCCTGGAAGGCAGGATGCACTTAATAAAGGTTAATCAAATGGGCAGACATAAACAGCTTAACAAGAAGTTGGTATTAAAGGCAACAATATGTTTTAAAGATTGGCATTTTTCTACTTAAATATATGACTTTGAAAGTTCTCCTCTTACTATAATTTGGAAATTTTTCTTGTTTTATCTTTAAATAAGAAAATTTCCTAATTTCTCCTACACTTTCTAATGGCATATTTGAGAATTGGACACAAATAGGAATATGATAATACTGGATTTAATTCTTCTCAGGTAAATTTGCTTAATACTTAGTAGTACATTGTCTAGGTGTAACCTTACTACTAAGCAGAAATAAGGTTGTGTAAAGCACACAGTAGAGATCCATAGGGCCTCTGATTACAAAGTAGATGTTTCTGCATTTGTAGAGAAACAGACTGAATGGTGCCTGTGTGCAGTAATCTTCCATGCTGCATATGCTCCCTCCCACCCCAACCAGCCTTTGTAACACAATCTCATTGCTCTTGAATTTTGCAGACAGAGTTTTGATTTTAGTATCTGGCCCATGAAACAGTGTTCATACATCTGTCCATTTGGAAAGCCTTTATTAGCAGACTAAATCCCTTAAAGCTGGCAAGAAGGGGCTGCTGGCTTTCCAAGTATTGTGGATGGATGGCTGACTGAGGGATCCAAATTTGAAAATTGGCTCCCATCTTCTTATGATGTGTCATTCTGCAAATGACTCAAAGTGAAGCAAAAAAAGAGAATTCTTAGGTTCTGTCCTTTTCCTCTTCAGTTTCTTTAGCTTGCTGTTCAAGCAACCCAAATCAAGCAAAATATAATGAAAAAACATTTTGCATATGTTTGCTTCGGCAATGTGTAATGTGTAGGATTATAGTTCCCTCATGAAGGAGTTGTGTTTTTCTCTTGAGTCATTTTGTTCTATGAATTCAGGATCCTGCATATTCAGTGGCCCGCCTTCGCTTTTTGAATGTTCTCAAGGTGTTTGAGGGAATACCTTGAGCAGGACAGCATAACGGGGATATGAAGTCAAATGTCTATAGGGGCCAGGAAGGTGGTAGAAAGGGGAAATTTTGCATGTAAGCTAAAGGAAGGGGCAGTGGCATTTCCAGTGGAGAATGTACGCTTTCTGTGAAGGTATACAAATGCATTTTAAAAAAACTCTGATACATAATTTCTACCCTATCTTCATCCACATATACCACATATACTTTATGTTCTCTCTCTCTCTCTCTCTCATTCATACTCATGCACAAGCACATATCCACCAAAGTATTTTACTATATTTTGCTGCTAGTCTGCATTTCTGGAGTGCCATTTGTTACTCCTTGTTTGGATCATAAAAGTATGATGAATTAGCACAATAGTGTTCAATGGATGTATGTGTGTGTGTATATATGTGTGTGTTTATAAAATTAGACTGAGTGATATCAGATTGCTTTCCAGAATCCTATACCAGCCATCCTTCTCATTAGTAGTTCACATGGGTCTCTACATCTCTGCATGTGGAGGTGCTAGGCAATGTCCAACTTTCTAATCGTGGCCAATTTAAAAGGTATAATGGGGTATATCACTGACGTCTTCATTTGCCTTTTCTGATTTCAATTTTGAATGGTCTTTCAAATTCTTGTGAGCATTTAGGGTTTCTTTTTCTGTAAACTGCTTGTCTGTTTCCTTTGTTCTTTTCTAGTTGATTATAAGAATTCCCTGTAGGTTCCAGATAGTGAAATCTTAGTTTACGGCATTATACCTATCACCTCCCTTTCTTTCATCCATTAACTTCTTCACAAAATTCCTTAATTTCATTGAAATCAGAGTAATGTTTTTTCTTCATAGACTGTGCTTTGGGAGTTTTATTGAAGGATCCCTTTAACCCAACATGTGCTTATGAAGGAACAGGCTCCATCCGTGTGTCCTCAGAGACTGGAGATGCTCTCAGAAATAGTCTGACAGTAACAAACTTGCAGGCAGTCCTTAATCCATGTAGATGCCTCACCACAAGTCAGTACCCCTCTTCTCCTCAGTAGGAAGATATGTTTAAACATGGGAACACTAGTCACAAAAGTGATTCTTTGTGTGCAAGATAATTAGAGAATTGTCTATTCCTCTTCTGCTGTGGCTTCCTCTCTCACGGGAGCCTCTTGAGCCATATTGGCACCCACTGCCCTCAGTCATTGAGAAGAACCCTGACAAGGTATAGAGATGCTGCAGTTCACTGTGTCCTCCAGGAGATATTCAAAACCAAAAGATCATGCGAAGGGTATATGGCCATTGTTATTTTGGATCTACTGTTCCTTGCATATTCACAGGTAGAATCTTGGTCCAACACATCAGAGAATGAAATATTAGAATATTCTATTTCCAAATGAAGACTGGGAAAACATAAGCTCATCATGTCGTTTCTAAAATTTGAGACCTATCTTTAGTGATGTTTTTGGAGACGAAAATAGCAGTACTATCCTAAGGCTTGCATGAAATGACTCCTTCTGTTAAGTAATCAGTTGGCACTGGGCATCCTAAGTCATCTAAGGAAAAGATATTATGTCCCAGGAGAGCCCACACTTGGTTAGTGAGACACAAAGACTGACAGAGATACTTAACTGAATGAAAAATACTGTGATGTAGGTTTAAGGGAATGCTATTGTTGCCAGTGATACTTTTAAATATACAGAAGTTGGTTCTGCTATGAATGCTTCATCACTTTACCTGATGGAGATTATTCATCACCCAAGTAATACTCTGCAGGTTTTTGCAGGTCTTTCAGCCTGTAAACTTAAACTTTTTTTTAAACTCATTTTTCTTACTCCCGGACATCCACATTTTACACCCACTCCCTTTTGACAAAGCATGTCACAGGAAGTTTGCCTCATCTACTGCCTGTCAGGGATACTGAATTGCATTGCTTTATAACTTTGACTTCCTTTTGAATTACTATGCGGTATATCTTTTCAACAGTGTCAAAAACACTGAAAGTAATGTTTTCATCACGTTTCCTAAAAACTGTAATGGTTTAGAATATTAGAATACAAATCTAGAATTATCAATTATACTCCAAACGATTTGGAAATTTAAAAAACCTCAAATGTAGCTTTTAATCTATGAGTAACTGCTAAACTTAATGTTAAATATTTTAGGATTTTCATCGTTGATCTAAAAGTAAAAGTGGCATACAAATAAGGCATTATGAGCACTTGGAAGCTGGACTCCTTTTTTTCCTCTAAAAATGAATATCTTTAACATAGGGACAATTACTAATGCAATATCAAAACAGAATATTGCATTTTCTTACAACTGACCCCAACCAGATGAAATGGTTAAATTAACATGAACTTTAAGTGACTCAGTATACCAGACTCTTACTAGACAAAACTGAAGACACTTTTTTAACCAATGAACAATGGAAATTGTTTAGCAAAGCATTTCAGACTCATTCGGTGACATTCAAGTGCAAGCTTTCAATGCTCGATTAGCATAATCACCAGGAAAATCCCTTCCTAATTATTCAAACCCCAGTTTCTTCCTCTTTGCAAAATACACCGTAAATTTCTTTACTGGTACTCTCTTACTTGGCAAGTACATTTTGTTATTTAAATTCTAGAGGTCTTTATTTTATTCTTTGTTACATCTGTGTTGCTGTATCTATAACAATACACCACAGGAAGAAGAAGCAAGATAATTATCCAAGAGTTTTAACTTGAACATCATTAAATACTTCAATTTCTATTCCAGTATTTTCTACCACACATTGTATCCATGTGTTAATGGACAGTTGGTGTTGGAGAGTCTTCAATAGTTGTCTACTCTGCCATCTTTCCCAACTTCTCTCCCTCTTGCTTCTCACAGGAAATTTCTTAGTAATAAAACTTGGCAGTGCAGTCAATATGTTGGCACCATTCACAATGAGAAAACTATGAAGTTGTGTACTTAACTAAAATCACTAAAATATCATAAAAAGATAGTTGGTGGGTTATTTCTTAGAGCCTGGAAATAAAACTGATCAAAATGAGAAACAGAAAGCAGGAATAATGAAAATAAAACGAATCATATTTATTGAATGCTTGCTATTGAATCCTCTTGTGGACTTTGAAAAAACTTCCTGAAACCAGTCCTTCCAACAACACTGGGAAGTAGCTACAACCATTTTCTCTATTTCACAGATGAAGAAATGGAGAAGCATGGAGAGAAAGACTAGCTAGGTTTGAATGGTTTAATGAACCAGTTAGACTAGGAAAAAGCCTGATTCCCAAAGCCCTTTATTTAATGGCCACATTTAGTGGTGTATTGTGTTGAGCTTGATTGTGGATAGGGCTGGCTAATTCCTGAAGATGGATTAGACAGAATTCCTAGGCTGTCACATACACAACATTGAAATTGCTTATCTTTAGGAGCAATCAACCATGAATGCCTCTGAATGAGAGGAAGAGTATTGCAGAGTGCTTGAGAAAACCTAACAAATGGAAAATTGTGGAATATGTTATGGCGCTTGTAGTGGACTATGTGTTTTTGTCCTGCCCCTTCCCCTACCAATTCATATGTTTAATACTAACCCCAATAGGGTGTTATTAGAAGGTGGGGTTTGGAGAGGTAATTAGGTCAGTAGTATGAAGCCCCCATTTTGAGATTAGTGCCCTTAGAAAAGGGATTCCAGAGAGCTCTCCCATTCTCTTTTAATGAGGACAAAGTGATAAGTTGGCAGTTTTCAACCTGGAAGAGAGCACTCACCAGAACGCAAGCATGCTGACACCCTGATCTCAGACTTCCAGGCTTCCAAACTCTAAGAAATAAATTTCTGTTGTTTGTAAGCCATCCAGTTTATGGTACTTTGTTGTAGCAGTCCAAACCCACTAAGACAGTACATATACATTATAGAATATTATAACACTCTTATAATCAAGTAATAGGAGTTGACATAAGGAAGTTTCTATAACTGGTATTGTTTAATAAGAAAGATAAGATGAAGAGTAGTGTTTAATGTAAATTCATATTTTACAAAGCCATTATTTCTTTGTTTCATTCTTTTGTTTCTTTGTAAAGTATGAATTTACATTAAACACTGCTCTTCATCTTATCTTTCTAAAACTAAAACTCCATGTAAATATTTGGTTCATATACATAGCATGTGTATGTGCATATATAAGTAAGAAAATGATAAACCAGGTGCTAACATGGATTACCTTAGAGCATAGTTATGGTAGTTATAGTGGATCACATAGTTGGAGAAGTGAATGAAACAAGAAACCAAAGATTACGTTGGATCCAAGTAAACAAACCAAAAATCACAGAAGCACCCGCCATGCAAAATAATCCCATTTGAGTAAAATAGTAGATATATATTGTTATGGACTAAATTGCGTCCTCCAAAAATGGTATGTTGAAGTCCTGACCTCCAGTATCTCAGAACGTGAGCCTATTTGGAAAAGGGATCTTTAAAGAAGTAATCAAGTTAAAATGAGGTGATTAGGGTATGTCCAATCCAATATGACTTGTGTGCTTACAAAAAGGGGGGAAACTTAGACACAGAAGGAGACACATGTGGAAGGAAGATGATGTGAAGAGACACAGGAAGAAGACAGTCATCTACAAGCCATGGAATGCTGGAGGCTGTCAGAGCTAGGAGAGATGCCTAGAACAAGGTCTCCCCTCACAGCCCTCAGAAGGAATCAGCACTGACATCACCTTGATTTCAGACTTCTAGCCTCTAGAACTATAAGATAATAAATTTCTGTCGTTTGAGTCATCTTATTTGAGGTATGTTTCTATGACAGCCTTTGCAAGCTAAAACATGGGTGTATATATTCATAATGATATTAGATGAGACAAAGACAGAGTCTAATGACTTTCATTTGTGGAGATGCCTAAGATACATTGTCAGGAGAAAAAAGAAACAGAATCAGGATAACATATGCAGCATGCTTCTATTAAACAAAAAGTGAATAAGAAAAATATATTTTTAATTAGGTGGGAGTTTAAATACCATCGTTCCTACTTCTTATCTTGTAGGAACTTGGTCACGTTACATTCGTTTTCTCATCTGTTCAGTGGGACTGATAATCCTCATGTCTTAAGATTGCTTGAGGAATAAATGGTAAAATGTTGTGTGTGGAGCTCTAGGCCTTCTTTGCTCTCCCCTGTGTCTGGAAGATATTGACACAGCTGACTCTTTACTCTACATGTCATCACGTTGGATGGCTTCTCCTGACCAGTCATTTCCCCCCTCCTTTTTTCTTCCTACAGCATCCAGTTTGTCTTTTTCATAGCACATTTCACAGCCTCACATTCTGTGTTCCTTTGATTACTGGTTCATTTCTTGTTTTCCCCATAGTACATTTACTCCATGAAGGCAATTGTTATTTTTGTCTTATTCACCATTGCACTCCAGTGCCGAGATCATTGCCAGGCACAAAAAAGGCAATCAGAAAATGTTTGTTGCAGGAATTTCTGAATGCACACAACTGCTTTCCACAGATTTATCACATTGTAGATTCATAGTAAATGTTAGCTATTATTTTTGTCATTATTTTTATTATACAGGTATATGATCCCCTTGGTGATGTGCCATAATCCATATATGGAGAAAGAGAGGAAGGTTTCTCCAAACATCACCCGCCTTGTTCACCTTCAACATGGGAAATGCGCTTCTCCTGACAGAGACAAAAAATTTGGTCTGAGCTCTATTATAGTTTAGCATTATTTGAGAACGTGTTCATGGGCCACATTCCCCATAATCTATTCAAAATTAATATTATGGAGTTCTTAGGTAGGCAAATAGTTATCCAACCATCTACACATACTTTTTTACATAATGTGACCTCATTTGGCACAGGTAATTGTCAGACACATAATTATGTTTAAAAATAAAATAGGAGACTGGGCATGGTGGCTCACGCCTGTAATCCCAGCACTTTGAGAGGCTGAGGCAGGCGGATCACGAGGTCAGGAGATCGAGACCATCCTGGCTAACACGGTGAAACCCTGTCTCTACTAAAAATACAAAAAATTAGTCAGGCATGGTGGCAGTGGCTGTAGTCTCAGCTACTTGGGAGGCCGAGGCAGGAGAATGGCGTGAACCCAGGAGGCAGAGCTTGCAGTGAGCCGAGATCGTGCCACTGCACTCCAGCCTGGGTGACAGAGTGACACTCTGTCTCAAAAAATAGGAACCACTACTCTTCATCCAGAATTTGTAACAACACCTCATCTGGAGGATGATATGGTAGTTGCTGAGAAACAGCCTCGGTAGTAATAATTGTTGGATAGAGTATTAACATGAAACCCAATAAGAATGAATAGATTGAGGTGAGCAAATTATAGTGATCCAAAGGCAATTTGTTAGGATTAGTAATCTAATTGTTAGAATAGGTGTCCTGACTATTATTATTGGCAAAATGGTGCTTGGCATGTGGCTTCAAAGCCCTCAGTGTTAGCCTTTGCAGGCAATAGTTTTTGCCCTTCCTATAATTTATATCAAGTACACATGACAACTAAGCACATGAACTTGTGTGGTGTGTTGCTGTAATACTCCTTGAAGGAATCAAAATATGTCAAAGTTTTAAAAATTTAGGAGAAGAAGGGGAGAACAGACTCAGACATTTTTATAGAATGTCTGCAAACTTTCAGTGAGAGAAGGGAACACCTTCTCAATAGTCTCATTGCCATAATTCCTAAGTGCTAAGTAAGAATAGGCACTGTTCAATTGAGCTCCTGTTCATTCATTTGACTTCATACACACACACACACACACACACACACACACACACACACACACACACATATATATATATATATTTGAGACGGAGTCTCGCTCTGTCGCCCAGGCTGGAGTGCAGGGGCCAGATCTCAGTTCACTGCAAGCTCTGCCTCCTGGGTTCATGCCATTCTCCTGCCTCAGCCTCCTGAGTAGCTGGGACTACAGGCGCCTGCCACCTTACCCGGCTAGTTTTTTGTATTTTTTAGTAGAGACGGGGTTTCACCATGTTAGCCAGGATGGTCTCGATCTCCTGACCTCGTGATCCGCCCATCTCGGCCTCTCAAAGTGCTGGGATTACAGGCTTGAGCCACCGTGCCCAGCCTATTTTTATATATTTTTTAGACTGTTTCACTATGTTGGCCAGGTTGGTCCTGAACTCTTGGCCTCAAGCAGTCCTCCCACCTTGGCCTCCCAAAATGCTAGGATTGCAGGCATGTGCCACCATACCCAGCCTTATCTGACTTCTGATTCTGAAAAATTAGAATCTGTCTAGCCCTTCTTCCATTTGACATTGCTTTAGAAGACTGAAGCTTGTAATATGTTCCTGCTTTTCTTTAAGCTAAACGTTTCCAATGATTTTCCAACACTTACTTCTCTTGAAAGTAGAGGCTGAATTGACCCTGGATCCTGTCATGGATTTTAATCCCTTAAAAAACTAAAAGAGGCATTTGTGTAAAATTGCAACTTTAGTCAGAGTGGCCCAAACAAAGCTGGGTTAGATACTTGGACACATACCAGGATTTTCTAACACCCTCCATGGGGGTTGGGGTTGGTACTTATAATACATTCAAATTGAGATATCATGTGAATATTCACACATAAGTCATTTTCTAAATAATTGAAATTTGTGCATCGTGCAGACAGGAAATAGGCATTAAATTGATTAGATGATTTACTCATTTAGTAGGACAAAGACATTCACAAAATTGGCCTCGTATTTTAAGTTTTATTTTCAGAATACACTGTAGAAGGATTCTTGTCATCATTAAATCACATTGTGCCAAACTGCACTCCATGCTACACAAGAGACTTTGAAGGTATTAGTAGGTAATCCTCAAAATACAGGAAACAATGAACATATTATATCTCATGAGACTCGAAGGTCCAGAGAGCTTCTGATCATACCTCTTACTGTCATACCATGTGACAAGTGATATTTTAAAACTAAAGTTAAATAGGAAGGCCATACTATATTACTACCTGAATTTGTTTGTTTCCCAGAGAAATACATTTTACACAAATTCTCTGAATGTATGACAAGAGGTTGAGACTTTTTAGTAGTCATCTAGGATGAACTTTGCAAGTACTAAATTTGTATATTTAATATTTCCTATAATAGTACTTCATTATATATTGTATTAATACCAAGTTTTTCTTTTTTATTAGTTTTGAATTTTCTTAATACTGTTAATTCTTGACATAATTTAAACACCAAGTATAATAGTATCGTGACAGTATATTATACCTACTTTTACTGTTTGTTACATTTG
Organism: Macaca thibetana thibetana; assembly: GCF_024542745.1. NCBI lineage: Eukaryota > Metazoa > Chordata > Mammalia > Primates > Cercopithecidae > Macaca > Macaca thibetana. The sequence goes on from NC_065582.1 coordinate 164,945,617, forward strand.
AGATATAATAATATTTAATAGCTTTTTATGTTTTACACTTTTTAAATAAAATTATCTCATTCCTTAATATAGATTATTTTCATATGAATAATTTAAAATCTTTACACACACATACACTCATTATGAATTGGTAAAACACTTAAAGTCATGGAACTGTTTTGTTTTTTCTTTTGGTTTTTGTTTGTTTGTTTGTTTGTTTTTTGAGATGGAGGCTCGCTCTGTCGCCCAGGCTAGAGTGCAGTGGCGCGATCTCGGTTCACTGCAAGCTCCGCCTCCCGGGTTCACACCATTCTCCTGCCTCAGCCTCCCGAGTAGCTGGGACTACAGGCGCCTGCCACCACGCTGGCTAATTTTTTTTGTGTTTTTCGTAGAGACGGGATTTCACCATGTTAGCCAGGATGGTCTCGATCTTCTGACCTCGTGATCTGCCTGCCTTGGCCTCCCAAAGTGCTGGGATTACAGGCATGAGCCACTGTGCCCAGCCAAAGTCATGGAACTGTTAATGGGCAATACTATTCTACAATAGGAAATACACAAATTTTAGAAAAAAACCTCTAGGATATTCTGCCTTTCAGTTTACAGAACAGCTTCATACCTCTAAAGTAAAGCAAGTTCCCCAGGAAACAACAAAAAGAAAGTGCTTTAGACATTTCAATATTAGCTTTTAGATCACTGTACTATTTGTTTATTTATTTATTTAATCAAGGCAGTAAATTGAAAACCCATTTTGGCAACCACACTCAGCGGAAGACATGAAAGTGTTTTTGCCTTTTCCTTAGAGGAAGGTACTATATAAGCACCTTAAACAAATGGACTGCATATTCTATATTTTTCATTCTCTTTGGACATTGAAAACACATTAGAGTCTGTTTATAATGCAGTTTCAGTGGTTTATGTAGCTGGAACATCTTTATAGGGAAACCACCTTGTACTGAATGAAGTTCTTTTGGTGTTTTCACATAAAACTACTGCTACCATCTAAATATTTGTGTCCCCCAAAATTCATATGTTACATCTAATCCCCAATGCAATAATATTACCAGGTGGGGCCTTTGGGAGGTGGTTAGGTCATGGGGGTGGGGCCTTCATGAATGGGATTAGTGCCCTTATAAAAGAAGCCTAGGGAGCTTATTCAGCCTTTTCACCATGTGAGGAGACAGCAAGAAAGCATCCTCTTGGAAGCAGGCAGAAAGCTCTCACCAGATACCAAGTCTACTGGTACCTCGATATTGGACTTTCCACTCTCCAGAACCACGAGCAATAAATTTATGTCGTTTTTAAATTATCCAGTCTAAGGTAATTTGTCTTACAAGCCAAACAGACTAAGACAACTACTTTTGTGGGCCCGCAGATAGATGTATTGTCATTCCAAATTCTGAAACTCACACTTGTAATCTAAAGTTCTGTGTATAGCTCCTGTCCTGTGACCTGCAATGACTTAAAAGGCACCTATCCATTGCCAGAAATAAGTCAATTTTATTTTGAATTCAGTGGATGCTATGAAACATATCTTCACTGTTCGTGTTTGTCTCTTTCTGAATCCACAAGTGATGGACACATGAATCTACTACTATTGTTCTCCTCTTTTCTTCTTTTTCCATCTTTCTCTCCCTTCCCACCCCTAGTTCCTGACGTTTGCCTACTCTATCATGTCTGCTGAGGTCAGGAATATTCATTTATCTTCATGCTCAAAGTAAGTGAAGCCATTAATGCTGAAAGTGTTGCATACCACTCTGCATCCTCATCTGTCTGAGACACATTCAACCACTAGGTCCTCAGCTGCTTCACTGCTGCCTGATGTTCTTTGAAGTCCAGTATCAGAGAGAACATTCTATTTTGCTAAAACTAAAAGACTACCCTTTATCTTTGCTGAGAATATGTAAAGAAAAGGGGAATGACTAGATCAGAAGGCTTATTCTGAGGTATATAGTAATGTTAATTTTTAAATAATTGTTAGGTGTTCTTCTTCATTAGGTATTCACCTTCAGTTTTCCAAGACTATGGAAAGCACCATTGGTGCATGTAGTTAACAGCAGCTTGACTCAGACGCAGAACTGCAGCCAGGACCCATCTGTTCCCATTACTCCTGTTGCCAGTTTTGCAACCAGAACTAGAGTGATTTATCCACCTCAATTTGCTCAGGACTCAGCAGAAGAGGATCCTGGGACACAAGACTTTCGGTGCTCAAACTTGGAGAGTTCTTGGCAATCACAGTTTGACTATGACTGAGAAGATTCCCAGAAAGCAGGACTTTTAATTTCAGAACTGAGAAAGTCCCAGGGCATGAGTTGTTCACCTTACTTGCAACCAACTTCTAATTCATCATGGGGGCTTTGCATAAACGTATGCTGTAGGACTAGTTCAGTCAGTCATTGCTTCAAATTAAGTAGTGTGGCAAAAGTCTGTTATTTTTCAGGATTATTCAGGTCTGATTGTGTTAATCCTGGTTGCAATAACTTATCTCATTTCCCCATTTTCCTGTGGAAAAATTCCCAATTATTCCCAATTTCTCAACCTGGCATATTAAGCATCTGAATAGTGGCCTATGCCTTCATCCCTGTCGCTGTCTCCCTCTACTCGCCACCATGCCCCAGTCTCTTTGAACTTTGTCATTCTCCTTCAAGACTAGTGATATGGCTTGGCTGTGTCCCCACCCAAATCTCATCTTGAATTGTAGCTCCCATAATCCCCACGTGTTGTGAGAGGGACCCAGTGGGAGGTAATTGAATCATGGAGTGGGTCTTTCCCATGCTGTTCTCTTGATAGTGAATAAGTCTCATGAGATCCGATGGTTTTATAAAGCACAGTTCCCCTGCACATGCTCTCTTGCCTGCCAACATGTAAGACGTGACTTTGCTCCTCCTTCACCTTCTGTCATGATTGTGAGGCCTCCCTAGCCATGTGGAACTGTGAGTCATTAAACCTCCTTTCCTTTATAAATTACCCAGTCTTGGGTATTTCTTCATAGCAGTATGAATATTGACTAATACAACTGGAGACCTGAGAACACAGACATTCTTTCATTCCAGATTTCTTTCTTTCTCTGTCTCCCCTACTGCTTCCATCCATTCAGCATAGTCATGTAAGAAAGTTCAAGCATCATTGACTCTGAATAACTGCTTTCATCTTCCTCAAGAAGTTATCTCCCCATCCTTTAAGCACAACTAATGCTTTGTTTATATCTTTAAAATAGAATTGATTATGTACTATATCAAATACATACGCTTTAGACCTGTCTCCGTTACTAGACTATTTCTCTGTTTAGTAGACTTGCTTCTCAACAGTGATAACTTATTTTTCCTTTTATCTCTAGTGCTTAATCTTTTGCCTGGTGTACAACAAAATTTGTTGTATGAACATCTAAGTGGATACATTTTTATATATTTTAAACAGATGGGAAAACTGAAGCTTAGAGTGGTTAAATGATTTCACCAAGATCAATAGCTAGGAAATGACTGAAATGGGGCTTGAACCAAAGTCTTCCAAATCTAACACCCATGCATTCATCACCCCCTCATTTGTATACATGGATTGCCAATAACACACACTCTCAACTTGCAGTGAAGAATGCCTGAAAGGGTCAGAAGAAGTATGTTTCTGGTGAAAGAGAAAGGAAGTACGTGTTTTAAGGCAACGATTTGCAACACTTAATAGAATTCCTCAAAGAGAAAATGGTCCATTTGGATTACGATAGTCTTACATTAAAAGTCACTGTTTTCTGCATATTTTGGTTAAACTTAGACCTGACTTATGTCAGCTTGCTGTACCCCAGATTACATTAACCAATATATAATATTTCTCGAACAAATCTTAGAGTACTGATTTTTGGTTATAATATCTTTTGTAAAGAAAGGTATTTTAGTAAAGGGAGATTGCCATTCTGATATATCAGATCATTCAGTTAGCACTAAATTTAAAGTCCAAGATTTTGTCACATTCCTGTCGGATTCAGTTCAGGGACACTTCATATTTTCCTCTGTTACTTTAAGCTTCAATAATTAAGATGAAGAGTCAAAGTTTATGGTTGTATTGAGTCTTGTGTACCTCAAACCAATATTAATAGTTAACATCTCATTGGAAATGAGCTAGAGAATCTCAAGAAATAGTCACTTATTTTTATATTGAGTTAAAATAAGAAGTCTAGTGGTGAATTTTCTCTGCTTTTAAAGAAACATCCATGTTCGTAGTTTAACTGAGATTTATTCTGTGTGCCTGGAACATATTTCCTGACTTTTTAGATGCTTTGTTTCTCCCGCAATTAGAATAACTAAGTACTCAGTTGTCATGGAAATACTCCTCTTCATAAAAATCTTTAAAACAGAAGCTCTCTTCATTTGTCTCTCTTTGCAGAGAAGGCAATTACTACCTCTACCTTTATACTCTTCTATTTGTGTTTCTCTTTATACCTCCTGGTACTGGTATCTTCCAATTCAAATTGTTTTGTAGCAGTTTCTTCGGGCTTAAACTCTAGGTGAAAATGCCTCTTCATTCATGAGAAGCCATAATAATATTCATATCATGTTCCAAGATTGTAGTACTTGACAATAATCACTGAAAAGGTGCGGATATGTAATAGAGGAATTGTTAGGTTGGCTGCTTTGAATTTAATCCATTCTCAGAATATTCTAGTAGTTACAGTCAGCCCTTCATATCCACGGGTTCTGCATCCAAGGATTCAATCCACCCCAGATTGAAAATACTTAAAACAATTGTGTCTGTATTGAACATGCACAGACTTTTTGTTATTGTCATTATTCCCCAAATACAGTATAACTATGTATATAGCATTCATATGGTATGAGGTATCATAAATGAAGTAGAGATGTTTTTAAATATACAGGAAGATGTGCACAGTTTATATGCAAATAATACAACATTCCATATCAGGGAATTGAGCATTTGAGGATTTAATATCCTAGGGGGGTTCCTGGAATCAATCTCCCAGAGATACTAAGGGTTGGCTCTACTCAGAAATAGACTGTTGTGCTCTGGAAGGTAAAAGCTGACACACCAAACCCAGAACTACACCCCATTCATCTCGATAAGGAGGTTTCGTCCCACACTAGTTGGTAAATCAACTGACATATCATCAGCCCACTTATCAGGGTGGGCACTTGATAACTATGGGTTCAACCAAAGGAATCACTGAGCAGATTCTGAAATTACAACCTATATTCTGGGGGTGTGAAGTAGGTAAAATGTTGACCTTAGAGAACTAGTGGTTTAGTGAAAACGGCATGTAAATGCAACCCATTATTTTACCTCTGTTAATTAATTTGTTTGTTTATTCATTTATTCAGCATCAACAATATGCTAGGCATTGTGCTTTGTGCTAAAAATTCAATGGTGACATCAAAGTGTGAGACAGAAGTCCAGCATAGTGGCTTTAGGCACAGGATCTGCAGCCAGATTACCTGTGTTCAAATCTAAGTGTTTTCTTTTGTTAGTTCTGCAACCTCTGTCTTCAGTTTCCTCATTTGTGAGAAATTATGATTTTACCTACTTTATAGGGTTGCCATGGGGGTTAGATGACTTCATATCTGTGTTTCAGAACAGTATCTGGCACATAATAAATATTCTCTGTTTGTAAGATATAAATAAAATAAGACAAAATGTTGAGCAAAAGAGACAAACTTCCTAAACTCAGGGAGCTTAAGATATTGGCAATAACTCTTCGTGGTCAATATCACTCCTTAGGCACAGTATAAGCACCAGATAAAACATGTCACCAAGGCAGCTTGTGATAGAATAAATGCAAGAACAATGAGAAAACTGAATGGGAGAGAAGAGTTCACCAACACTGAGATGTTCTTCACTTAAGCACCCACACAAAATTTCCCCTTATATTCACCAATGCCCTTGAAGGAAGGGTGATAAGAGAAGTGGATTATAATGAATGCACAAAATTGTATGTATGAATCACAGAGGTGACTTGGCAGATACAGATGCATCTCACTCAATGTAATGGATGTTTTCCTAAAAGACTATGGATCAGCTGAGGGTCTTTAAATGAAATTGTATTCATATACTCTAGGAGAACTTGTTTAAAGGAACCTATCATGAATCCATTTATAAAGGGACTATTTATTACCGAATTTATTCAGTTTTTGTATTTTGGCTTTTGCAGTGGATTTTTAAGTCACATTTTATGTACTAGATTTTCTTGAAAGGTAGATACTTTTAAATAACTGAATTTGTTCAAAGTTTCTGACAGCAGATACTCTCCTTTAGTAATATGAGCACTGGGCATATAAAGACATTCAAAAATTATTTGTTCAAAAATGAGTATCTAAATGCAATATCATTTAAAATGTGGAATATGTAAAATTTAAGCTGTTTCACTAACTGATTAATTTATCTTTAAATGAAGAAGAATTAAATGTTTTATTAAATGTTCTAGAGAAAGAGTCAGAGATAGAAATACTTTAAAAACTGATTGAACACAAATGTATTATCTCTGAAAAATGTAAGGAGATGAGCCCAGGAAAGAAAGACACAAAGTTTAGAGCTATCCATGATTTTATTCCTTCTTCCCTTCTCAGGCTGCTAATTTATATTATTCCATAGCAGTGTTACTTAAAAATCTAGAGTTAACACAGGGGCACAGCATGTAAATACAGATTTCTTTCATGTTGAAGCAATACCTTAGGGAAAGGCTTGAGTCACCATGGAGTGGGAGGTCAAGAGTCCTGCAGAGTGTTGGAACTCTGGAAGGCACACTGGGGTTGAATGTAGTCTCTAATCCAACAGAGCACTCAACTCTACTCAGTATTCTTGTATTTTCCAATCCAGCTCTCTTCCCTAAAATCCACATGACCACTGAAATCTTCCTCAGATGACTGGAACTTTCTTACCACTCTCTGTTTCCCAGCTCCCACCATACCCAAAGTCAACAGAAAACCTCATTCCTACTTCTCAGGAAAAATGTAGAAGTCCTCATATAGAACTCTCCTCAAGCTCTTGCTACCAGAACTCTTGCATGGACACAGGTTTTCATTATTTCTGCTACAACAATGTCCCTTTTCCTAAGACAAATCTCTTTAGCTGTGCTATGGAGCATATATTGGTCTGCTTCTTTAAGAAAATAACTACAGTGATTATTCCTTCATTTTGCCATATCTCTAAAAGAAAGGCAAAAGTTTCCAGATTTCATGTCTATTTTCAGCTATAACTTCTTCCTTCACAGCCAACATGGCTAAGATTCTTTGAAGAGTTAAATGTTCTGTCTATACATTCTCTTCATCATTTCCTCTGTTTGAGACAACTCTTTTTGCCCTTGCCACTCTATCAAAATGTTCCTCCAAGGACAGCAGTGATGTTCCTGTCACAAATCCAGTGGAAACATTTCAGTTCTTATCTTGTTTAATATCTCTGCAACATGTGACATTGTTGACCTCTCCTACTTTTTGTTCTTGGTTTCATTCACTCTGTATTCTTGGACTCTTTTCTACTTCTATTCTCCATCTCATTTCTCTTAACTATTCCTTAAATGTTGATAATTCTCCACTTTTGCCTTCAGCCCTTATTCATGAGAGGTAAATATTGACTCTCTTCTATGTGCCAGGCACTGTCTAGAACCTACTTTCTTCTAACCTACATACTGTCCTTGCTAATATCATCCATTGCTATGGCTTAAATTATCAAGTATACTTAATGTTGGCAGCTTTGGCAAATAAAACTACAAGAAATTCTTTCAAAGCCACTCAAATTAAATTGGGCATCATATATTTTATTCTGAAACCCTAACTATATCAGAAGTCACACACCCAAATGCCTTCAGGAGCAAGTTAGTTAATAAAATGTGCAAACCAGAAAGGGAAAGGACAAGTAACAGTGGGGACCACAGCCAACTGAGGAGGAAATGCCCCATCAGAAGACCTTATAATTCAGTGTCTTTTACATCCTTGCAGGCAAACAAATCAAGTCTGTGGGCCACATCTGATCCAAGGTGACACATTTGAAAATTCTAAAGTCTGTATCCCAATGATTTCTTCCATTCCTGTGTATACAACTATTTCCTGTATATCTTCACTTGGATACCCTCCCGGTAATTCAAGGCATACAAAAAGTGGTCTTCACACTATAGCCAGAGTTATCATTCCAAAGTAGAAATTAGGTTATGCCACTTTCCTATTTAAACCCATAACTCCTTCTTCATTGCCTTCAAGATAAAATTCAAACTTCTTGATAGGTTTTTTAGGAATTTTATGGGTTTCCAGGTTGCTGCCTTTAGAGTCATCTCTTATTTTCGTTATCCTCATCTGCTATTCAATACTTAAACCCTTACCAAACTAACCTCACTAACCTCAACAAATGACTTTCTCTCTGGCATCTGAGACATCGCTGGTTGGAGCCATTCCCACTGCATGTGTCCAGTCTACCTCTGTTGCCATGTGACTTGTTTTGGCCAATTAGATATGAACAGGAGGGACATATGCAAATTCTGGAACAAAGTATTAAGCACTATGCATGCTTTGCCATGCCAGCTTTTCTCTACCTCTATAGGAATAAGTCTTTTTTTTAGGTCAAAAGTACTCAGGAAACTAAACAATGCTTCTTTGGATTAGGGCCTGCACAGGGACAGTGAGAAGTTCAGTGTGCATCATAGGTGCTTGTTACAAAATGTCCATTGCAAGCCACAGATGTCACCTCAACCAGAAAAGACAAAGAAAAGTTTTATACTTCTCATGCACTTAAAATATTATATACATAATATTATATATATTAGATATATGTATGTATCCTGAGGATCATTGATTTCATTTCCTGTGTTACTGTTATGAAACAAAAAATGTTGGGATATAATAGGGGCATTCCATTACCACAAACACATGCCTTGGAATAAGAAAAATTCTCATGACAAACTGGAAGAATTTTCTCTAAGGCAGTTAAGTTTCTTATCATACTTTTTAAAAAACTTTTAAGTTCAGCAGTATATGTGCATGTTTGTTACACAGATAAACTTGTGTCATGGGGGTTTGTTGTACAGATTATTTTATCACCCAGGTATTAAGCCTTTTACCCATTAGTTGTATTTCTTGATCCTCTCCCTCCTCCCATCCTCCACCCGCTGATCGGCCCCAGTGTGTGCTGTTCCTTTCTGTGTGTTCATGTGTTCTCATCATTTAGTTCCCACTTATAAGAGAGAACACATAGTATTTAGTTTTCTGTTCCTCTATCAGTTTGCTAAGGATTATGACTCCCAGCTCCATCCATATCCCTGCAAAGGACATGATCTCATTTCTTTTTATGGCTGCATAGTATTCCATGGTGTATATGTACCAGATTTTCTTTATCCAGTCTATCATTGATGGACATTTAGGTTGGTTACATGTCTTTGCTACTGTGAAGAGTGCTGCAATGAACATACAAATGCATGTGTTTTTATAATTGAACAATTTATATCCTTTGGGAATATACCCAGTAATGGGATTGCTGGGTTGAATGGTATTTCTGTTTTTAGGTCTTTGAGGAATGGCTACATTGTAGCCACAATGGTTGAACTAACTAATTTACACTCCCACCAACCATGTATAAGTGTTCCTTCTTCTCAACAACCTTGATAGCATGTTATTTTTTGATTTTTTGATTTTTTAATGATAGTCATTCTGACTGGTATGAGATGGTATTTCATTGTGGTTTTGATTTGCATTTCTTTAATGATCAGTGATGTTGAGATTTTTTCCATTTTCTTATTGGTTGCATGTAGGTCTTCTTTTGAGAAGTGTCTGTTCATGTCCTTGGCCCACTTTTTAATAGAGTTTTTTTTTTCTTGTTAATTTGTTGAAGTTCCTTATAGATGTTGGATATTAGACCTTTGTTGGGTGCATAGTTTGCAATTTTTTTCCCATTCTATAGGTTGTCTGTTTACTCTGTTGATAGTTTATTTTGCTGTGCAGAAACTCTTTAGCTTAATTAGATCCCATTTGTCAATTTTTGTTTTTGTTGCAATTGCTTTTGGCGTCTTCATCATGAAATTGTTGTCTGTTCCTTTGTCCAGGATGGTACTGCCTAGGTTTTCCAAGGGTTTTATAGTTTTTGGTTTTACATTGAAGTCTTTAATCCATCTTGGGTTAATTTTTGTATATAGCGTAACGAAGGGGTTCAGTGTCAGTCTTTTGCATATAGCTAGCCAGTTATCCCAGCACCATTTATTGAATAGGAAATCCTTTTCCTATTGCTTATTCTTGTCAGCTTTGTTGAAATCAGATAGTTGTAGGTGTGTGGTCTTATTTCGGGGTTCTCTATTCTGTTCCATTGGTTTATGTGTTTGTTTTTGTACCAGTACCACGCTGTTCTGGTTACTCTAGCCCAGTAATATAGTTTGAAGTTGGGTAGCAGGATGTCTGCAGCTTTGTTCTTTTTGCTAAGGATTGCCTTGGCAACTGGCTCTTTTTTGGTTTTATATGTACATCTTCTTTATGAGGCTATTTTAGCACTGGGTCCTAAAGAAAAACGGAGCTCTTAAATGAGCCAGGTTCTATGCTAGGTATTTTTTACCACTTGATTTTTACAACAGTGCTATGAGACAGAATTTATGTCTATTGAACAGATGAGAAAACCAAGTGTTACAGGGGTTAAGTTCACTGCCTAAAGTCATGTGCCTTTTACAAGTCAGAGCTGAGGTTTGAACTTGAGTTCATCTGGTTTCTTTAGTGGTCAACTTGCTGCTAAACTTGAGGTCCCCTCTGACTCACACTGAGGGTCTAACCAACAATAGATTTTCATTTAAGATTCATTGACTTTTCTTTGTTGAAAATCTAACCATCAGTATCTCACTCTTCACATTGAAGGCAAAATTAACCTTTTCAATGCATTTCATTTTTTAATTCTGCTCCTCATCTCAAAGACTGGATTTTTACACACGTTGAATGTCTCTTTTCAACTGTCAAATGACTATAATAATTCTTTCACTGACACAGATTATTATTATCCAAATACAATGCCAGTACTTAATAATTAAACTGTATTTTTCTTGAAATATCAGTTGATCCTGAGCTTATCACCTACCTCTCTGGAGAAAAGGCTTGAATTCAGTAGCTTCCAAATCTAAAATTTCAGCAGTTCTAGAGTAGGGATCCATCATCCATATGTGTGAATATTTCCCCATTCAAGTCTGCTATCATCTGGGTTTAGGGATGTAAGCTTTAAAGGATATCTAGTAATATTCTTTAGTCCATATCACTTTATTGTGAGGTTCTTCATAAAACATTTCTCTCTACTTTGTGGAAATTAAAAAATGCTTAATAATAAATGAGTCTAGCAGTATAACTTAACTGATAGCATTCAATGTTGATAAAATGTTAGAGTGTGACTCCAAAGGAAAGGGTAAGGGATAGATTGTGGGAGGCCAGGTACATCCTTCACAGGAGGGTGGGCTTTATCCTGAAGGCACTAGAGAGTCCTTGAAGGGCTTTCTTGATGAATGAATGAGATGACAATAAACAAAAGGGGAGAAACTATTGAGAGTGAAAAAATTTAAGTTGTTTCATTTGATGTACCAAAACTAAATTATTACATCTTTCTGAGGTGTGATCTGAACTGTAAATGCCGTATTTGCTAATTCCAAGTTTTGTCTACTGCTGTTTTCTGGCGTGTGTATTCGAATGCTCATTTGCATTATCTCAATACTTTTGCTTCCTTGTTTACCCTCTTTGGAGGAAGTGTCACCCCAAGGTGACAGATGTAGTACAATGGCATTTTGATTTTTGGATGTCTTTCATCGTTAATTAATTCCTTTGATGATCAGTGGAAATACTTAGAAATTTTCAGGCTAACCTATGCCATTATAATGCCAAAATGATCCAGAGAAATCAGCTGACAAGCTAAATGCATCATCAGTTATCTTTTTATTGAAGGGAGACAACTGTGCATTGTTTTGCGCAGAAATGATAACCCTAGAAAAAAAAATCCAACTTTTTATTCAACCAATCTTTACTGACTAGCTATTTTGTGCTAGACACTGAGCCTAGCACTATATATCTATTTGGAAAAAAAAAAAATGTAGTGCTGTCTTCTAGGAGATAACAGTTGTGTGTGTTGGGGAGGAGATAATTATTAAACAAATAAATACACACCCAAAAATATGTATTTGCAATTTGTGATAAAGGCCATGAAAGAAAGGAACAAGATAGTCTGAAAGATAAAGAAAAATGAGAACATAGGGAATATATACTTTAGCCCAGTCAGTCAGGAATTTTCTGAGGAAGTGATATTTGTAATAAAACCTGAAGAATGGGAAGGAACAACTTAAAAGAGGAAAGGAGAACATCCCTGACACAGGGAATCATGTGGAAAATCGTGAGGTTGGAAAGGAGACCAGTGAGCTGAAATAACAGAGACACAAGAGGTATGCGCTTGAAGAAGGCAAGTGGTGTCAAGGTCCAACAGTCGCAAAATTGTCTTGGCTGCAACTGGAACTAACTGGGCCGTCTTGGTCAAGTTGCTCTAAGTCTTTGTGATGTTGGTACCTTGTCTGTAAAAGTAGGTATTTGAACTCAATGCTAAGACCTTGCAAAAAAAATAGGGCTTATTAATTATATTTTCATATAAAGAGTAAACTGATAAAGGAATAAGCTATTTGGATTGTCGAAAGCCTTGGTTTTTGGCAAATATTTATTGAGGACTCGATTTATACAGAGTGCCGGGGGAGCTGGGAGAGTAAAACTCATTGGCATCTGCTCTCTGAGCAAGGCTGTCACTTCTGCCCCATCTCTCATGCCTCAGGAGGCTGTAGTGGGAAGGATCCCCAAATACCACCACCCACGGACAACTTTTACAGGATCACTGAGAAGCTCTGTGCAGCTTCTGAATATTACAACTCCTCCCCACCAAGACCTCAAGATGTCACTTGTGACTTCTTGACTTTCCCTCTCCAAAGACTGGATATGATGCACTTGGGGGAGTGTGGGAGATGGTGTTGCTTCATGTCCCTGGTCACTCCAGTGCTCAGCTGCTGCAATATTTTATCTTCAGGGTGGGAAAGGTGAAGAGTGGGAGGAACTGGTCAGTGAAGCCTTAACACACTGAAAGTTTTCTGCAGTGTCTGCTGTTGGGAAGTGATTTAAAATAACTAGATGTAGCTGAGAATGATTTCTGGAGAAAACCATGTGATTCTCTCCAACACCTAAACATATCCCAGAAAAAGAGAATCTGGATGGTGGGTGGAGAGACTGCTAACCAAAATGCCTCGAGAGTGTGTGTTCCTTGACATAAAGAGAGAGAATTTAGCTCAAGATTGTTCAGATAGGAATGTCAGGATGTAAAGTTAATCTTTGACGTTTCCATTTGTGTCACACTATTTTCATCCTGTTGTCCCAGTCATCATGTGGCAGGAGGGAGTACATTCAGCTGCCTCAGTTGTTTTTTTGTCTGAAGTGATGTTCTAAATGGGACCTATTTTCTTGCTCTTCATTGCTAAATGACAATCACGTGTGAGGAAAGGCAGACGATCATTTCTATAGCAGTCTTTACTCGTGTTCTTATCAACGAGCCAAAGAAAGCACATATTAAGTGAATGTGAGGTGACACAAGGCCAGAGATAGCCCTCCAGGGATAATGTCTAAACTCTTCATTCCTATTTGATTTTCTTTGCCTTTACAATTTTATTTGCTGAACTATAAAATTTCTTATTATAATTTCCTAATTACAAATAAATATTCTTCTGAGAAGGAAAACAGTATTGTGAGTGAAATTAAAAGTAAATATATTAGACATATCCTAGCAAATGTTAATGAAGGCAATTTCTCAACACTTTATGTGTATACATGTATATACATATATATTTTTTCTCATGTGTACAAAAAACAATGAGATTGACTTATTTTTAATAACAGTCATGAAAAAAATTATAAAGGCTTCCCAAAACAAAACAACCTAGTTGTTCCAACCTAGTTGGAACTTCAAAATAACAGGCTGTTTTGAAGTTCCAACCAGGTTCTGACCTGTCAAAGTTTTGTCATCCAGCCTGATAACTCCTTTTGTCCTGTTTTTTAAATGATATTTCCTTAGGTTTTAAAAGTAGTTGTTGTAACTCAGATGAATTTATGCCGAAGGCATGCTGAATCCCTGCCTGGTTAAGAAAGGAGCAAAACAAAGATGAGGCAAGCTGGAGCCCCAGAAAACAAAGCTTCAGCTCTGGTCCCCAAAGAAGGGTGTTAGATAATGCACATGATAGTGTCTAATGGGACCCAGGAGTCTGGGCCTTGAGTTAGCACTTGACAAGCCACAAGAGCCTTTTGAATGTATTCATATAAGATGCCAGGCAAAACAGAAGTTAAATTTTTTCTACTTCATGAAGCTCTGTCTGCACAAGGTTTTCTTATGTTTGGTAAATCATAGTCTGGTGTTAGTTGTTCTCTTTTTCTGTTTCTCCAAGTATTTCTGAGATAAACCTGCCCTTATTTACCTTCAACTCTGAGGATATCTAGTCTTTTTATACCTTTCGGTCACAGTTCTAGTAATTATTCCCTGCTCTGAGAGGTGGATAGAAACATGGGAAGCATTTAGAATTGGCAACATTTCTTTGGTGGATCATAAAGAGTCATTTGGCTTATTGAGATGAGGATGAGAACACAGAATTTCCCAGTAGATATTGCAGACATTTTCATTAGGATCCAATTTCAAAGAATGCTGTTAGCATAGTTGTATTTCAGGAGACAAAAATCTCTTCCTCTCTTGAGGAACAGGATTCTGACTTTCCTCCTGATGATACTAATTTAGGCCATGTGTGATCAGAACCTTCCTGATTATTCACCAAATTTCGATGTTAGAGACAAGAAGATCATAAGAGGAAAAATATAAGCTATACCCTGGGTAGCGACCTGGGAGGAAGAGATTTTAGGGGAAGCATTGAGATTATGAGGGGCCAGGAAAGTGGTCAGAAGGTAGTGCTCCCTACCAGCATATCTCAGGTGAGTCAGGAGGACAGTTGTTAGGGCCACTGCTCATGAGTTCAAGACTGGATTAGATCATTGTTCTCACCTGAACTTCACCCAGGTCCTTGTTATTCATCCCTCTGGGCTTCTTGTAAATGAGAACTTTAATTATCTGCATCTATCTT
The DNA here is from genome assembly GCF_024542745.1 of Macaca thibetana thibetana. NCBI lineage: Eukaryota > Metazoa > Chordata > Mammalia > Primates > Cercopithecidae > Macaca > Macaca thibetana. The sequence goes on from NC_065582.1 coordinate 164,960,678, forward strand.
TGCCAGCAAAGCAGACAGTAACTTTAGGAGAGAGAATAACCATCAATGGCTGTTCAGAGAGGATGGTCTTCAATGCCTCCAAGACAGCAGTACGAAAAAAACGAACCTGGACATACAGTTCTGGGCTGGGGAGAGGCACCTGCACTTGGAGGTTGAACTGAGCATGCCACAACTGAGTTACTGGGGACTGGGCATCTCTGTTAATGCTTCTTTACGTTCCCTGAATAGTTCTGGGAGGTCAGCACTCCACAACACCCTCCCCACCCACCACTGTCCCTCTACAATCAGTACGCCCATCAGTCTCAATAACGTTTTCTGTAAAGCTTACAAAATATTGTACGTTCACTGTGTGAACATAGTGATATTGTGTCCTTGTCTATGCATGGTGCCTTGAGGTGTAGCAGAAATGATAACCCAGAAACGGAAGACTCATTCATTCTTTTACTCAGACTTTCATTGAGTGGATATTTTGTTTTAGGCACTGAGACTGGTATTAGATATTCATTTGTCAATAAACCAAATGCGATTTCAGCCCTCCCAGAGACTACAGGAGTGGGTGTGTGTGTCTGTGTGTGTGTCTACATTGGGAGATGACCACTAAATAATTTGATACACAAAAGATATGTATTTATAATTTGTGATAAATCATAGGTAATAAAGGAAGAAAACACTGTGATGGAGAAAAAAAATGGAGTGAAAGGGAGGGTGTCCCTATCTACTTTAGACTGGGCTATCAGGAATTTTGCATTGATTTAACACATTTACTTGTTACAATGCTGACGTCATGCTTTTCATCTCTAGTATATTTTTGTGCACTACTATTCACTATCAGAAAATGACCTTTACTCCCAAACATGGTTTACACTCATTTCTAATATTCTAAAACTATTGCATTTGGGTTGGTTACCAAAAACAATAATGATTATGTTTTACTTTTACCATCTGCTTAGTTATTGATTCATGATAATGTGCCATTAGCTAAATTTCTATTAATTAAAAAAATTATGTTCTCATGCTCACCTAGCTTCACAAATTGTCTCATTATCATTATTCTTTTGATGATAGAATAATCATCAACTTTAATTCATCGGACAGATGGATCATACTGAATTGTTCTAAGATCTAACATATAATAATGTCTAAATTACTAAGCGCTTTTTCACATACCATCACACTTAATTCTCATTTCACCCCGGAGATGTCTTGCTACTCCCACATTACAGATGAGAAAACTAATGGTAAAAGAAGTTAAACATCAGTTCAAAGTTATACCAATATGACTGGCAAACATAAAAACCCAACTCTTTTCACTTCAGAGCCAGTGCGGGTTCCCTGTTGGCCCAGCTTTCTCCACTACTCGTACTGGTTTGCTCTTGGGCCCCACCAATGTTCTGCTTCCACACACTGGTTATTCTTACCTTGATATATTTTTAACTTTTTTTTTTTTTGGACTTAATCCTGTATATCCACTTATTTGGTATTTCTGGATAATCACCTGCTCAGTGGAGCTAGCTGCATTGGTAAGACACTTCTACTTCCCTTGCCTCAGTCCTTCCTTCTGGAAAGTGAGAATTTGGTAGCATCTTCCTCAAATAAGTATTCAGTGAGGTAATACATACTACATATAATATATATCTTTTTAAAGTGCCTGCCACATAAGTGTTCAGCAAATACTAGTTTTTAATCTCTTCTCTCAATACGAGAAATAAGACCATTATTTCTTTTCAAACATGGCTTTGCAATGTCTACATAGTATAAAAAGCTCCATTATGCAAGAAGGAACGCTCCATATTAGGGATTATCTCCTGTTCACTGTAGATCTTCCACCGTTCAAGTGCCATCAAAATGCCCTCACTGGTAAGCACAGGAACTGGATAAAAAGGCACTGAGGTCAGACAAAAGGGATCTTGTAGTTAGCAAAAGCTCCAGACTCCACTTGCCGACATCCACTTCAGAACTCCTCTTTGGAAAGTCTTCTCAGTCCCTGATTTAGTTGTGTAAATGAACTTCCCCTCCAAGTAGTTTTAGACGGGAGACTGGATTTGGACAGTTGAACTGGCCACATCATAAAATATAGAATGCTGGTTTCAGTACCTGTGCCTCAGCAGGAAAGCGACTGGCAAGAAGCACTGTCCTCCCTTTTCCAGCTCTCCCTTCTCCAACAAAAGGAATAAGACATCAGTATCCTCCCTTCTTCCTTATCCTGTCTGCAGCTTTTGACCTTTTTATGACTTATTAAAACATCTCCACAAGCAAAGGCAGAGAATGCTTGAATGTCTATGCTTTAGAAACACCAGCCAAAATTGTGAAGGCAGCCCACATTGGAAAAAATTGATAAAAATGAGATCCTTGAATCAGCAGATACGATTTAGGACATTCCTTCTTTTCTCATAGGAATGCAAGGGGGACTGCAGAGTGGAGTGAATAAACAAAACTAAACAAAAAAACAAAGTCTGTGAACCTGGTGAGTTTTGAAGCAGCATGTTAGTTTTGTCAATGATCAGACTTGTGATTTCAGATAACTGCTCTAAGCCTGGGTATCTTCACTTGTCAAATGGAAAGGAAATCTGCTACATTGTAGGTAGTTGTCAGACATAATAAGAAGTGCCAATTACAGAACTTGGCATATGATAGGTGCTCAAAAAACGGTAGCTCTTAGTATTATCTGGAAATACCAATTATACACAATGATAGCCTGGAAAATAAAACAATGTTAACTTTCAGAGCGCAATCTTAAATATATGAACAAGGAATTTCTTGCTAATCCTTGTAGGAAGGTGATTAATGATATCCTTATTCCTAAATACTATCAATAAGTTATTTCAGGTTTTGGTGTCCTTGACATCTTGTTACCTCTTGTAACTAAGCCTCCTTGGAAAATCCTCTTTGCTTGGTTTCATGGCACAGGGATAGCCAGAATTCTGATAAAATTCATTTAAAAATTGGCTCCAATCCTGTGCCCCCTCCCGGTTCTTCAGTGGGGCAGACTAACATAATTATCTTCTATGGAGGAGCAATAGGTTTAGTGGGATGGAATTATAAAGGGCCTCTGCCCTCTGCTTTGGGGTTATTTGGGACTTTTTCAGTTTAGTGTATTATCTGTTACTGTAATGTAATTTTCACTATTTTGTGTTTTATTTTTGTGATTGTGCATAATGAATGAGTATGTATTTTTTCCCAGCTACTTCACAATGATACAACCCTACATTTCTCACCAACTGACATTTTTTGAAGACTGCATTTTTGTACCTCGTTCACCATGGTAAGCCAAAGTTAGTATTTGTATTGTGCAGTATTCTGCAGTAGAATCCTTCCTCATTCTGTACAGAGGAGCGGTATAACTTCATGATTAGCAGCATAAGCTCTAGAGCCAGATTACCCAGGTTTGAATGCTGGCTCTACCACTGTGCACCTTAATAACAGTGTGCCTTAATTTTCTCATCTGTAAAATGAGTATAACAGTATTACCTCATAGACTCGTGAAAATTAAACTAGTTAAATAATGTAAAGTGTTTTGAAATTGTTCAAGGTACAGAAAAATGCCTATTAAATGCAATGTATTATGGACATACACTTTCCCTAGACACTCTTCTGTATACCGGTGTATTCTCTTAGTCTATTCTCACACTACTATAAAGAACTACCTGAGACTGGCTAATATATGAAAAACAGAGGTTTAATTGACTCAAAGTTCCAGAGACTATATAGGAAGCATGGCTGGGAAGCCTCAGGAAACTTACAATCATGGTGGAAGGGTAAAGGAGAAACAAGGGCCTTCTTCACATGGTGGCAGGAGAGAGAGAGTAAAACAGGAAGTGTGATACACTTTTAAACCATCAGATCTTGTGAGAACTCACTCACTATCACGAGAATAGCAAGGGGGATTCTGGCCCCATGATCCAATCACCCCTGCTCCAATTTGACCTGAGATTTGGGTGGGGACACAAATTCAAACCCTATCAACTGATGACATTTGGATCTATTTCTTCAACCCAGTCTCTCTCTGGAACTCCAGGGTAATTCCCATTTCACAGCTGAATATATTCATTTTCATATGCAAATGAGAAGATATCATTTCCTTCTCTGAAATGCCTTTATTTGTGACCTCCATGGTTCAGGAAATGTACCCTCATCCAAGCAGCATCTCAGCCAGAACTCGGGCATCATCATTCTGACTCCTTCATCACATTTACTAGTCATTATGTCTTGCCTTCTAATTATCTTTCTAGTGTGTCTTTTTTTTAAATCCCCATTGCCTCTACCTTACTTCAGGCCATCAGACTTTATTGTTTAGTCACTGGATGACCCTTGGAAATGAATCCACCCATTTGCCCCATGTTGCCTGATTCCATTCTTTTCATGACTGCCAGAGTGATTAATCTGAAGCCACAATATAAACCTATTATTCCTTGGACTAAATTTTTTCAGTGGTCTGCTGATGTCTCTGATTAAAACTTAAGTTCAAAGCTTGGTTTTAAGACTGCCACAGTCTGGCCACACCTCACCTCTCCTGCCACAGAACTTGCTCTCTAGCCCAGGGAACTACTTGCAGCTCTCTGCACCATAAACTTTTTCAATCCCTGGTACTTTGCATATGTGGTCTGTTTTAAGACAATGTTTCTCCTCTTTCTTCCTTCTCAAGTGATTGATACATGCTTGTCCATTAAGATTCAGAATTGACATTAGGTTCATCTATGAAAGCTTCCCTATTACCCAAGATTGAATTGAGGGCTTTTCTTATGTGTTCTCACAGCACAGGAATCAGCCCTTTGTGGCATTTGCAATATAGTATAGTGGGTAGCTTCTTGGTGATGAAGTCAGACTGCCTTGTTTGAATCTTGGCTTTGTCACTTAGTAGCTCAATAAGCTTTAACTTAAGCTTTAAGTTCTTTAACCTCTCTGTGCCTCACGGTGATATTAATAGTTCCTGGGGTAGATGGAGAAAATGATTACAAATTCTTCCCTTCTCTGTATCTACCTTGCTTTAGATTTTTCAGGCTGTTATAACAAAATGCCACACCTTGAGTAGTTTAGAAATAACAAAAATCAAATTCTCACAGTTCTGGAGATTGAAAAGTCCAAGATCAAAGTGCCAGCAGATCCAGTGTCTGGTGAAGCCCAGATTTCTAGCTCATAGTTGGTTCCTTCTCGTTGTGTCCTTACATGGTAGAAGGAATGAGTTAGTCCTCTGGTCTTTTTTTCATAAGGGCATTAATCCCATTTATGAAGGAAGAACCCATATTACCACATAACCTCACAAAAGACCACCTTCAAACACCATTGCCTTAGGGGTTGGGATTTCAACATATGAATTTGGGGGTACACAAACACTGAAACTATAGCATATCCCTTTCCAACATGCCATTGTAATTTCCTCCATCAAAGTTAAACTCTTTCTTCTTTGAATCTGGGCTGGTCTTGTCACTTGCTCTGGCCAATGGGACAGTAGCAAAGGTGCCCCAGGCAGAGGCTTGGAAAATGCTGTACCATGGCACCTACTCCCTCTTGCTGCTCTTGGGAACTCTGCAGCTACCATCAAATGAAGAAGTACAGGCTAGTCATTGGGATAGTGATAGAGACATGGTCCAGTTGTACCCATTACTCCAACCACTTGCATGATATGTAAGATGGCCATATCATTGCCAGCTGGCCACAGATGCCTGAGTGATCCCAGAAGAGCACAGCCTACATTGGCAGACCACAGAACTGTGAGCCAAATAAATAATTATGTTAAGCCATTACGTTTGGGGGAGGTTTCTTATATAGCAAAAACTAACATATGACTCATGGGTCATGAATATTGGATAAGTTCACACATACAAAATACATAGAGAGTGCTATATAAGCATTCATTTTTCTTACTAAAGTTACTTATTTCCTTGTGCAAGTCTACCACTAGAATGCTGGCTCCCTGAAGGGACTCTTTCTTTTCCCCTATTACATCTTCCCCACACAGTGTCTGGCTTGACATGTGGTACGAATGATTCAAGATTCTTAGGTCGTTGTCAAAAATCAACAAAGGAAATAAAATATAAATGACTTCTCATATCAGATGACCTTGTTATCCAGTAGTCCATGATCTTATTTCTTTATCCCCATTCCCCTCACCACCACCATCCCTGAGTTCTTACTGACAACTTGAAACCTAATGAGACAATAAACAGTTGAATCCATAGGAGTACAACCGACACAAAAGTGAAACAAAGTTGTCTCACTAAAGTGCAGTGAATTGATTGTGATTGTGTCTTTAAAACTGAGTCTGTTCCCATGATTAGGGGTGTATCTTTCATTGCATGTTCCCCAACTCTCCCTAAATCCAAGTGTGCTTGTTCTGTAAGTATTCACTCTTCCAACATAGTTAGGTTTTCTCTTTTTGATACCATTTTATCACATCACCTATCTAAAAGACTCTGGACTTTAAAAAATCTAATGGCATTGACACTTAGACGGTCTCAGTCTTCCTTTTCCATTATTTTCTTCATTTGTTGGCAGGTTGTTAACTAACACCTGAATTTGAGTGTCAAGTTCTTCATCTATTTTAATGTGTACATGCGGCAGTTTCACTATTCAAGTGTGACAGACTGTTAGACGGAGTTTTGAATTTTCTAGGCCCAGACTGTGGCATTTTTGGTTTTTTACCTTACTCTGAAGAAATAGGTTCTCAGTCTTCCTATAACACCTATAATTCGAATATAAGAATTTTAATTTTACTAATGAATTTTCAAACAAAACAAATTAAACATTAATTCTCCAAAGTACCAATTTAATGAATAAAGCTTAAATATACCGAGATAATTAACTTCCTTATCAACAATATTATATAGTGCTTTGAGCCACGCACGCATCAGAAATACATATTTCTCCTATTTCTTTCTTCCTTTTCAAAGACTTTATGTCTTTCAATTAGATATTGGAAGAAAACAGTCATTTAGAATAGCTTTCAGCTATGTCCAACTTTTGGTTAAAAAGAATATTCTAGGCCCAGTGCGGTGGCTCATGCCTGTAATCCCAGCACTTTGGAAGGCCGAGGTGGGCAGATCGCCTGAGGTCAGGAGTTCGAGACCAGCCTGGCCAACATGGAGAAACCCTGTCTCTACTAAAAAACACAAAAAATTAGCCAGGCGTGGTAGCGGGCACTTATAATCCCAGCTACTTGGGAGGCTGAGGCAGGAGAATCGCTTGAACCTGGGAGGTGGAGGTTGCAGTGAGCAGACATTGCACCATTGCACTCCAGCCTGGGTAACAAGAGCAAATCTCTGTCTCAAAAAACAACAACAAAAAGGAATATTCTAGAAACGGATTCATTTAGTTATAACAAAATCTCTTTGGGACAGTTTTATTCAAACTGTTAGCAGACAAACCAGTAAATTCTTACTTTTCAAGGATTGACTTTTAGTCTTCATGCAGGAAAATGAGCAATTAAAGAAAATACAAGGATGAAAGATATAAAGTGATTTGGAATTTAATGGACCTATCTACTAATTATAACATATTTAAGTATAGAACCCAGAGATACGGAATTTAGGTAAAATCTTTTTGGCATTCACCTCATTAATGATATTTAAGTTTTTGCAGAGCTGTCTGGTTAAACTAAATCTCCATTCTGAAGCGAATCCTCTAATCACTTCTCCTGCTACCTACAGAATGTAGCCAGTGGATTTCCTGAAGTCCACAAGTCAGGGGTCATGGCAGTGAAGTGAAATAATGACTTTACATTTGTAATATGGACTCATCCTGCAAGACAAAGTTGCAAGGCAAACCTCAATTTTGATGCTTAGAGACTTACACTTCATGTGGCAGTATTCCAGCTTTTATAAACTTGGCAAACCTTATAGAAGCAAGTGCTGAAAGATATCAGACGATGAAGGTTTGTGACCTGGCTGCATCCCACGTGTCTTGTGAAAATAAGTCTCTTAATCTCCACGGGCTTCAGTTTCTTCTTCTGCAAAATGGGGATTATAAAATTTGAGCTGTCAACTTTTCAGAGTTGTAAAGATCAGATGAGGAATTGAATATAAAAATCCCACAGGAAGGTTGGAATTAACTTGGCAGCTCTAAAATGTTTACCTCATTTTTGTTTCATTATGGCATATTAATATTTCCTTTAATGTTAGGATCTCAAAGAAGATTATTTTACCTGATTATTATAATACAAGAGATTAAGAATCATAAATTTGCAAGTGTAGTCCAATGATCAAGGTTAGGTTGAAACCTAATGAGATAATAAGTGATTCTATTCACGTGAGTAGGGCTGGCATAAAAGTGAAGCTGGATTGTCTCATTAGGGTAAAGTACAGTGCGCTGATTGTAACACTAGCCTCTTCTTCTGCTCAGTGGGCTCTGCATGGCTCCAAGGGAGCCTAATGTAAATAAGTAAACAAACACAAAGCTGTGTCCAGTGTGTTGTTGAGCAGGACTTCCCACTTTTTTTTTTTTTTTTTTTTTTTTTTTTTAAGGCAGGGTTTTTCACTCCGTTACCTAGGCTGGAGTGCAGTGGTGCCATCATAGCTCACGGCAGCCTCGACCTCCTTGGCTCAGGCAATCCTCCTCTCTCAGTCTCTTGAGTAGCTGGGTGCCACTACCCACAGGTGTAAGCCATTATGCCTGGCCAATTTTTTTTGACTTATTTGTAGAGACGGGGTTTACTATGTTGACCAGACTGGTCTCAAACTCCTGAGCTCAATCAGCCTTCCTACCTCAGCCTCCCAACGTGCTGGGATTACAGGCATGAGCTACCATGCCCAGCCTTCTCACAGTGTAATATGCTTACCTGGAACCACCTGAGGATGTTGTTAAAATGATGACAGTGATTAAGAAGATCTGAGGCAGGCCCCAGATTCTGAATGCCTGACAAGCTCACAGGTGATGCAGATGTTGGTGGATTTCAGACCACACTTTCTTGCCTCTAGTGTGGAGTAGTGATTTCTCAAAGTATGATCTTAGGGTATGTATTAGTCTGCCTGGGCTACCACAACAAAATATTACAGGCAACAGAAGTTTACCTTCCCACAGTTCTGCAGGCTGGAAGTCCAAGATTAAGGTGTCAGTAGAGTTCTATTTACACCGAAGGCTCTCTTCCTGGCTTGCAGATGGCTGCTGTGTCCTCACATGGCCTTTCTTCTGAGTGATTTCTCTTTCTTCCTCTTCCTCTAAGGCCACCTCTTCCTCTAAGATTAGGCTTCCTATCTAAACGATGGACTTCAGTTAAAAATAATGTATCATTGGCTCAATTGTAAAAACGTACTACACTAATACCAGATGTTAACAATGGGAAAACTCGGGGAGGGGTTCCTGGAGAGGGGGTACACGGGAACTCTGTATGCTCATTTTTTTTGAAAACCAGAAAGTGCTCTAAAAGTCTATTAAAAAATAAATTATATTCTAAGACCTCCCTGCCAAACTCAGTGAATCCATCCATAGGCTGTAGCAGAGGAGTTTTTAATCTAACAGTTTAGGTGATTATTATGTATGTTAAAGTTTGAGAAACATCAAGAAGCAATTGGAAGCTCTCGTGTTTTAATCAGATAAATGTGAGTTCAAATTTCAGCTGCACCTCTTCACAGCTGACTGTCCTTGGGCTACTTAACCTCTCTGAGTCTCAGTCTCATTTAAAATCAGGGTAAGAATAAGTATATATGATTTTTCTTAGAACGAATTCATACAATGACATAGAGTTTTTAACACAGTGCATAGATGCATAGTGTAAGTGCTCAACAATTATGAAATAATAGAAGTTTTACTGTTACTGCCTAAGTTATGGTGAGCTAGGGAGAATTGTGGAAAATGTAAGGGGCTTTCAGAAAAGACAAAGCAATAAAGGTAATAGGCAATACAAAATCAGAAAATAATAAAAGTAATCCTGGTTGCTTCTATAACATTCCATTGTTTACATATAGCTTTCACTTTCATTCCCTGACTTGATCCTGACAATGACCTTGTGAGGCAGAAATTCCCCTTTTTACAGAAGAGGAACTGAAGCTTAGAAATGATCAGTGACTTTCTGGAGGATGTAGAACTAGGAAATGTCAGAGTCTAGAGCATCAAAATTCTAGTCCAGGGTGACAGTACAGTGTAGTAATTAAATTTGGGGGCTCTTGAGTCAGACTGTCGGATTCAAGGCCCAGAGATACTGATTACTATTATAAAATTGGCAAACCAGTTCCCTTCTCTGAGGCTTAATTTCTTCACTAGTTAAATAGGGATAATAACAGTACTTATCTCCCAGGGCTTTGTAAAGATTAAATGAAATAATGTTCATAAAGTCTGAGATTCATGGCTGGCACATGGTGAGTCTTCTATTTCTGCACTCAATTTTTAATATGGTTCCTTGAGGGAAAAATATGCATCCATGCTATACAAAGAGTAATCTAGGGTTAGTCAGAGAAGGTGGAAATCTGTGTATGTGTCTTGAGGATGGGAAGAGGGGCTAAGATTGCTACAGCCTCGGAGGAGTAATAAGATGCTGGCACAGCACGCTGTGGCCTATGAAGCTCTTCTCTATAACCATTTGAAGTACTTAAAGAGCCAATAAAGAGATAGTACAAGCAACACAGAGACATCCTGGACTTTTGGTCCCAAATATCAAAAATGATGGTAAATGCGGCAGTAAAAAGATAATTATTCTGTGATGTTTGACAATGACTAAGAATCCAAGTAAAAAGGTCTGAACTTGGAATTTATAGTAGATAAAATCCTATATGAATATTTTGGAAATATATTAATGTATTATTATATATAAATGATATAATATATAAATTATATTATATAATATATAATACAATACATATTTATATATTAATATATTACAAACTTCTTCAGCATAGTGTCTACTTTACACGATTTGGTTGTCTTCTTTATAATTAGTCAAGGGGTAAACATTTAGTAGGGCCAACATGGGCAGATACTCATTGGATAAGATTTGAAAGGTAGTTTGGTCCAACAAAATGTTCTGCATATTTTGGAGATGAAGAAGGAGTTGTGTATTACCTCCCACACTGTGAGGGAAGGTTGCTTAGACCTGTTATAGAATATAGCGGTGCCATTTCTTCTTTGAGTTCATCATGACAAAATATGATGATGATGATAATGGTGATAACTATTACGACGGTAGGTCTTACTGACTCTATGTGCCAGAAGCCATCCTAAACACTACATATGCTGCCTCATATAATCAATCTTTCCCAACAGTTAAGTAGACCCTCCCCTCCCCTTTCCTTTTTTTTTTTTTGAGACATAGTCTTGTACCGTTGCCCAGGCTGGAGTGCAACAGCATGATCTTGGCTCATTGCAATCTCCGCCTCCCAGGTTCAAGCAATTCTCCTGCCTCAGCCTCTTGAGTAGCTGGGATTATAGGCATGTGCCACCACACCTGGCTAATTTTTGTATCGTTAGTAGAGACCGAGTTTCACCATGTTGACCAGGCTGGTCTCGAACTCCTGACCTCAGGCGATCCCCTCATCTCGGCCTCCCAAAGTGTTGGGATTACACGTGTGAGACACCTTGCCCGGCTGAAACTATTATTTTCTTCATTTTAGAGTGAGAAAATTGAGGCAGGGTATTAGTCCTCAAACATACAGCTTGTTCACAGTTGGAACTGGAACTCCAACCCAGGCTGCAGAATCCAAACCAGCATGCTCAGGTAGCTTTAGCTTTAGAAGTCATCATATAGAAGATAAAATTTTGAGATGGACAAGTATTAGTGATTCAAAGTTGTGGGTGGTTTCTGGAAAGACTGCTAGTTACAGAAAAAGAGAAAGAAGTAGTTGGTCAGTAAGTTGGAAGTTTGCTATGAGAAGTCTGCAGAAGAGGGAGAAGGTGGCATGTGACAGAATCAAATGATTAAATCTGACAGAATGGGCAGAGAGAAGACTTGTTATAAGGAAGCTGGCAAGTGGGAAGAATGCATTGGCTGTAAAGTATGCAGACAAAATTCAATAAACATTTACACTGCATATGATCCCATCCTCTCTGACTCTCTCTCCTGTTACCCTTTCCTTCTCTCAATGTATTTCAGCCCTGTCAGCCTCCTAGCTGCCCTGCAAACATGCTGTTCTTATGTTAGTTCTTGCTGTTCTCTCTGCTTGGAAGTTCTTTTCCCCTTGAGATGTCCACGGCTGGCTCTTCACTTTCATCAGGATTCCACTTAACTGTTGCCTCTTTCATAAAGCCCTCCTGGACCCCCTATATAAAAGTGATCTCCCCAGCAGATCACTTCTGATTCCTTGATTTATTGTCAGTCTCTGCCTTCTAGAAAGAAAGCCAATAACTGAGAGTCTTTGTTGTATTCACTGTGGTATCCCAATGCCTACAACTGTGCCTTGTACACAGTAGTTACTAGATGTTTGCAGAATAATGAAAAAACAAATGTTTAGGGAAGACTAACTATGTGCAAGGAACTTTTCTAATTGCTTTGTCAATACAATATTGTTCTCAACTTCAAGAATCAGGGTTGCCTATCTTTATACAGTGATTGGCTACATGCCAGCCATGGCCCTAAGCCCTTTGCATCTATTCATTTTCTTAAATCCTCACAACAAAACAATAATGTAGGTACCAGTTATAGCTGATATTTGTACCAGGCGACACGATTATGCAGTAGTGGAACTAGGATTTGAACCCAGACAGTGGGAGTGTCAGCATCTGCTTCCTTAACAATGAACTAAAAGGAGAGGAAGAGGCTCTCAAGAAATATACAAATACAAGCTATAAGGGCTCAAAGGACTAAGTAAATCGTTCGTGGGTTTGGGGATGGGGAGAAGGGTAATAAGGTGTCAATTGAGACCTACTTGGAGAAAGGGGGAAGACTCCCCTTGGTGACAGTGTGTATAAATAATCCAGCAGCCACAGGGAGGGCAAATAGTTTCACAAACACTTAGAAATGGCTTCCACCCAAGTCATGGCCAACTGGCCTTGCAGCTGAGAGTGAGAGGGAATTTTAATTCCGTTTGCCTGGAGAACGGGTCAACTTGACCTTTCTTCTGAAAAGAGAGGCTTTACGCATTTGACTCCTGGGGACACAGAAGTCTGCGTTTTAATTTTGATTTCTCAAACAGTAACCATGGCCACAAGTGGTCTTATTGGTTTCTCTTTACCTTCCCAACTATTCCCGGCCTTACTGTGCTTCAGAAGGGCAAATGACCCTGGGGGTGGTGAGCGATAGCTGCTGGTTGACCTGCCTGGGAGATCTCAAATGAAACCTCCCACAAGGATGCTTCTCCAAAATGCCACCGGTCTATGCCACCCCCTCTCTCCAAGGTGGTATTCTTCACCTCCGCTCTGCCCTGCGATGCTCACCTGGAGTCTAGAGCCAGTGTTTCCCCACACTTAGCCGAGTCGCATGACCGGTTCTAGCTTCAATGGGAAGTTTCCTGTCTAGGAGTTCCTGGCGCTCTGCCCGGCTCGGGAGAAGGGCATCTCCTTGCGCTTCCCCTCTGGTGTCCTTCAAACTCAGCCTAACTTTGGCACCAGTATTTCCAGTCTAGCTGTCCGAGTTGGAGCCCCTGGGGGCCGCAGCGGCGTTATTTGAAAAGGCGCGGCGCCTTCGAGCCCCTCCCCAGAGCAGGCGCTGCTCGCAGTGACAAGGGGTCCTAGAGGCGCCCACTGAGAGCCGCTGGCAAGCCCGGGGGTGCCCTGCCCAGCCCGAAGTCACCTCGGGTCTCTTTCAGGTCCATCTGCTCTGTCGCTAGAGGCACCGCACCACCAGCTGCGTTTTCCCATCCCCGTACCCCCCCGCACCCCCCAGTCCGGTGACTCGGCAGCAGGTGGTAGGGGTGGCGCCCACGCGGGCGAGGGACTGGGGTCCCCGCACTGTAGCCGCCGGTGCAGCTCGCCTGCTTCCAGCCGCTGCCGCCGAGCTGCCAGCGCCTCGGCCGCCCCCGCGCGCCCCGCGCGCCCCCGCCGCCAAGGGCCGCGCAGCGCCCCCGGCGCCCCCCGCCGGCCTCCGCCTGCACCTGCAGCAGGCTCCGCGCGCCCTGCCCGCCGCCGCCGCCGCCGCCGCCGAAGCTCTCTCTCCCAGCTCCGCGGACGCCCCCGGGCCGAGCGGCGGTGCGCTCCCGTGCAGACCCGTTGACAGACGCCTCTGGCCGGTGGACTCCTGAGTCTTACTCCTGCACCCTGCGTCCCCAGACATGAATGTGAGGAGAGTGGAAAGCATTTCGGCTCAGCTGGAGGAGGCCAGCTCCACAGGCGGTAGGATGCAATAAGCTTGCGAGCGGGCGCCCGCTTCCGCCCTCCTTCCCTCGCGAGCCGAGACGGCTGCCCCTTCCCTTCCTCGGCTAGGGACGCTTGTTGCCTTCGCTGCATGAGACACAGTCACCTGGCGGGACTGGGAAGGGGAGGTGGGAGCGGCGGGAATGGGGTGCAAAGGAGAGGGGGGTGCATGCAAGATCCAGGTCGGGGAAGAAAAGATGTTTGAAGTGTGTTTGAAACTCGCCGGTGGCAGGGTCCCCTGCGATCCTGTGCGTACTTTTGCCTTCTCTGAAAATTTCCAAGGTTGTTTATGCATCTGCCAGATGACTCCAGACCGCACGCTTCCTTCCCCTAACACCTGGGGATTAATGAGCTGAAATAGTATTGGTCGTCTCCTTCCACTTTTCCTTTATGCCCCCAAACGTTTCTTCATTACAACTGTATTTTTGTCCCCTGGTAAGATACTGGCGGTATCTTGCCCATGTCGGATTCTTCAGCCGGAGCGTATGGCTTGTTTTATGGCTAGCTTCAGTTTAGTGTGTTCAGAGAAAATGGTCCTCAGTGACACTTGGAAATAATTTATATACAGTATAGCCTTGGAAAGGTATCGGGCACTGTGTTAGGATCTTGGCTTTCAGAGAAACGTGCGTTCTGCGAAAGCAGGGAGAAATGTTTTGCTGTTTGGTGGGATCCATAGAGAAATAGGGGACGATGCCCTCCCACAAAGAGTCTTGGGTTGCATCGATTTGTTATTAGGTGGTTTTGATGTGTACAGAGTATTTTGCAAGAGCCAGAAATAGAATGGAAGTGATTTTGGGGCACATGAGAGTGATAAAGGGCTGGACCAGCTCCCGGATTACATAAGCTAAGGGGTCACATATGGCTATAGCATAGTTTGGGTTTAGAGGGTGAAAAACTTGGACTTGAGGGCTGCAAACTTGCAAGGAAAGAGGTGTTTCCACTTGCTCCATTCTTTAGTACTCAGGGAAATGGAGTCACCTCAACAACTTGAGTCAGTCATTCGAATTTATGGCCATGAGAAATGGAAATGGACACCCTGCCTTTCTTTTCTTCACTCCAATAGTTAAGGTCATTGTAACTGGGAGGACACTAGTCTCACTTGAATATGAAATTTTAAAGAGAACAGTCTTAATCCTTTTGGACTGGAAAAAGTAATATGAACATCAACTGTAATGCCCCACATTTGACTTGTAACTGTATTTAGTTCTGTTTTCACTTATACCTGGAGATGCCCACTCATTATGAGCCAAGCATATGTAGAATATCTCTTGTGAGAAATACTTACAGTCTTTAAGAGATCAAATGTTTCCTGAGTGGCATGTTTAGTGTAGAGGGCTGAGTAGTTGTTGGGTGTTGAGTTGAGTTCGTAGGGTCTCTGTCTTTGCAGTTCTTTAGAATAAACATAGGGTAGAGGGCTAGTTGTCATACTAGAGACTCATTCACACACATGGCAGCCCAGGGAACTCAAGGCTGGAGCAGATGGCAGGAATGTCGTCTCCGGAACTGGAAGGCTTGCATTGCTTGGCTCCTCAGTGACCACAGCTTTTTTACTGTGCCTGTTCTTCCAGCAACTGGATGGGGATTGAATCAGCATGTCTAGTGTATGCACAGGGCCATAGGTGGCCATAATCACTATAAATGAGAAATGAAATTGAAGTCACACCTGGGGAGTACTATACATTTAAAAAAGCAAACCGTTTAGTGCTATCTCCCGAATCAGCAAGTGTTCACTGTTTATTTAGAGAACAGAAATATGTTGATGTATACTTTGGCTAAGGTGAGACCAAAGTGATTAGTTTTCTGGCTGAGAATTGATTTGACACCTGTTTCTTGAATTGTATTCACAAATTTTTATCTAGTTGTCATATGATGGGAAGAATAAAGAAAAAATAGTTTGGATTATCATTTTTATTCTTGTTGATATTGCTTCAAAGCTAATATTAGAGAATGATCCCCAAATATGTAATATTATTTTCACCAAACATATGCATAAGTACTTTGCTTACTTGTGATCAGATATAGGGTGGTCTTTACTAATCCTGGGATGAGAAAGGATGATTTTTAAAGGCTTAAACTCTATCTTCCATTTTTGTTTTAAAATAATAGTCCTGATATCTTGTTCTCTTTCCAATAAGTAGGCTGTTTATATAACTTCCAAACTATCTTGTACTATGATACAGTTTTTTCCTTGAATATATATCTCTGGGATGGAGGTTTATAAGATGATTTATCTGGAATCTAAGCAAAATTTAACTGGAAGCTCTAACTGAGAGAAATATATGTATATGATAGAGAAATCGGAAATTGGAGAAGTGTGAGTCTGTGTGTGTGTGTGTGTGTGTGTGTGTATTTTATTACCTGACTTGGAGATAGAACACTGTGAAAAATGATTTACTGAAAGGCAAAGGATGAAACTACATGAATGGAAAGTAGAGAGGAAATGTTGGAAATGACAGAACAGAGTCGAGTTGCAATTCTGAAACTTTATAATAATTTAGTTTAAAAAGTTCATTCCATACTCTCTTCTCAACAAGTAAAAGCATCTAATATGCTAACTGATGAGCACCACCTGTAAATCACTGTAATTGACATTGTTAATGCCAGAGAGGACAGAAAATGGGCGAGTTCTGCATAAGTACATGTAAGTAGAGAAGGTTTCTTACAAATTAGAGTGCTCACTTTTGCCCCGCCAACTTCCATGTTAAACCCAAAGCCTGACCAAAATACATTTTTTATTTCATTGTCTAATCCCATTATTTAAAATAATCTGCTAACAGTGGAGAGAAAGAGGGAGTTGATAATTCAGCTGTGTGTTTGAAAGATAATCAGAAATAAGGTCAGAGGAAAAAAAAACCTACAAAATTATTCATTGGTGTCCTTAATTTGTGCCATCTAACTTAGGGATGGCAGATGTTATGTGATGTAATCTACAACTAAAAGTGAGGAGGAAAATGTATGTTTCAATAGTAGAGTAAAAAAATCTCTTCAATTTTGAATTGTCATTTGATGGATGTATCATGGCTTTGGCTTAAGTTTTATGTTTATTAAAAATAAGGCAAACTCAAATTAGTAATTCCACAAGGGTAATATAGAAAAATCCATTTATTCTGAATCTATGAAAAGTTTTTCATCATACAATCATTATTTTATTTTCTTTATGTCATATAAATGTAAGGGGTGTACTAAACAAATGATAGGATGAAGTGTTGAAATTCAGCCACCCTCTCTCCCCAGGCCTAAAGCTTATGCCATCTCATAAAATAAAGCTATGGATGGTTTAGAAATTAATGAGCCATGCAATATAAAATATGTATGCAAGATTTCTGCAGAATTGTAGACTAGACAGTGGTTGATTGTTTTGAAGATATATTTCTGGGCTTAAATTATTAAGCCCTTACTATTTTTTGTCCTTTTATTTATTTTTCGTGTTCTCACTTTTTCCAGAACATGTGAATAATATTGCTTTTCAATAATACATAGCAGAATGTGTTTTTTTACTAAATAGCCTCTCTTCTTAGTGACTATTTCAAGTGGATTAATGTGTAAGGCGGGGAGGGGGTTGTGGGGAGATGAGTATCTTATTTGTTCAAGGAGCCTTTGCAAGTCTGAAAAATCTTTTAAAATTCTACAACTGTACCCATTATTATAAATTAATTCACCCTTGGGCATTGAATCACCCATTTGTTTTCCAAAAGTATTCATTTGGTTAAAGTTCCTGAGGGCCTTTTCTCAATTCATATCCTTCTGAACTCACTGGGTTGTTTCATGCTGTTTACCAACATGTCTTGGGAAATTGTGAGCTCTGTGAGAGCAGAGGTTTTCTGTCCTGTTCACCACTTCATCCCCAGGATTGAGCATGAAGTCTGACTTGTAATATTTGCTCAATAACAGATACTGAATGAAAGAAGCCTTCCCAACTTGCATTGAATTATTCTATTTTCTCTGATTTCTCTTGGATCTCATTTTTTGTTTGTTTGTTTTGTTTTGTTTGTTTGTTTGAGATGGAGTCTCATTCTGTCACCCAGGCTGGAGTGCAGTGGTGTGACCTTGGCTTGCTGCAATCTCTGCCTCCTAGGTTCAAGCGATTCTCCTGTCTCAGCCTTCCGAGTGGCTAGGATTACAGGTGCACCCGCCACCATGCCCGACTAATTTTTTTTTTTTTTTTTTTTTTTTTTTTTGGAGTTTTAGTAGAGATGGCGTTTCACCATGTTGGCCAGGCTGGTTTTGAACTCCTGACCTCAAGTGATCCAACTGCCTCGGCCTCCCAAAGTGCTAGGATTACAGGCATGAGCTACCGTGCCCAGCCAGATCTCCTTTTATGACACTTATTTCCTCTTTTTTGCCCATTTTGTGCAGCCTTTCACATGGTTGTCTTTTAATTATCTTCTCCCTCTATACTCTCTTCCTAATCAAAGTGTGGCTTTGATTCTTATTTTGATGGGGGAGTATCTCTTGAGTCTATAGTCTGCTCCATTCCTCTTCTGCTGGTCAGACTCATAAGAAAGTTTTACCAACACCTTAAAGTCAGTATGTCAAAAAGGACATCATGCTCTGTCTTCTAAAAACAATTATTGTGGCAACATTTTTTGAGACATGTTGTAAAACAAACAAACAAAGCAAAAGAGTCTCCTTCTCTATGGTATTCTCATCATGACGAATAAGTCACCAAGACTTACTGGTTCTCTTCTGTATTTTATGTCTGTCTCTTCCTTCAATTTCCATTTCCACCACCAAGATTTTGTTCTCAGCATCCTTTCTAGGCCATGATGGTTATATCCTATTTGCACTGACTGCTACTCCCCACTCAAAACCAACCAAATTTACTGAAACCTAACTTGAGTCATATAATTCTCCTGCACAAAATCTTTTAATGCCCCCCGCGTTACTTATAGAATCAAAAATACAAATTCCTTAGCTTGATTTTCAAGGCTCCTACAACGCAGTGATAGCTCTCCATCCTAACATTTTCTTTCATGATGCTGCTAGGTCTACACGTTGATCTGGCTAAACTGGACTGTTCCTTGGTCTCCAAACATATCTCTTTTTTTCTTTTTTTCACTTTCTTTTAAGTCAGAGTCTCACTCTGTTGCCCAGGCTGGAGTGCAGTGGTGCCATTATGGGTCACTGCAGCCTCGAACTCCTGGCCTCAAGCTGTCCTCCCACCTCAGCCTCCCAAGTAGCTGGGACCATAACCAGCTGTATCTCCTGTTTTACCCACTGCTTAGAATTAACTTCCTGCCCTCACATTGCCCGGTGAAAATCTGTATATCCATCAAGACATATCTGAAATGTAGTGTCCTTCTCTTGCAGCCTCACTGATTTCTCCCTGACTCCTCCCCAAATAATTATTCTTTGAATTTTCTTAACTTGCTTTGCTTTTATTATTGATATAGATCTGAATGACAAGGCAGAAGTAACTAGACATAATTTGTCTCATTTGCAGATATTCAGTTGTAACTTTTTGATGGCAAGTAGTACCATGCAAGAATTACTGATTTTTGTACCCCTAGTAAGCACTTGTACAATGCTTCATAAACTAGTAGACATTTAGACCAGGCATGGTGGCCCACGCTTGTAATCCCAGAACTTTGGGAGGCCGAGGCTGGCAGATCGCCTGAGGTCAGGAGGTTGAGACCTGCCTGGCCAACATGACGAAACCCATTCTCTACTAAAAATACAAAAATTAGCTGGGCATGGTGGCGGGCACCTGTAATCCCAGCTACTTGGGAGGCTGAGGCAGGGAGAATCGCTTGCACCCAGAAGGCAGAGGTTGCAGTGAGCCTAGATCGCGTCATTGCACTGCAGCCTGGGCGACAGAGTGAGACTGTGTCTCAAAAACAAAACAAAACAAAAACTAGTAGACATTTAAAACTATTGATGGAATTAAATCACATTGTCCCGTGGTAGACCCACCAAAGACCAAAGTTACAATTCACATTTGATTGCGTGTTAAGCCGTTGGCTGGAAGTGACTTTTGGCTCCATGTCTTTCCATTCAGTAGACTGAGTTTATGAGCACAGTACATGACATCAAGATAATGCTCCTTTGAACTGTGCATGTTCTTGCATCTATAGCACCATGACTATCAGAGTGCACACTGTTTCTGAAAAAGAGCTTAACAGATGCCCAGTGATTTTGTACATTTAGGGCAGTCGTCAGTGTCTTCTTTGGATGTTGTTACTGTGACATTCCCTCGTTCTTACTCCCTTCCTGATCGATGATCACCTCCAACATCAGTAGTCTGAGGGGCCTCACATCTCCTGGCCCCTAACCCCACAAATGGTCCTTTGTAAATTTCCCCTCAGTGAGTGAATGCCTACACCACCACATCCACCACCATTATTCTCATCAGATGATAGATCCTTGCATTACGGCAGTGGATGTGGAAAGGAATGGGAAAATTTAAAAAGGCATGGAGACGTCATTCAGTGTATACACACCCATTTCCTTAGGTGCAACTTCCTTTTACATCAGATTTCACAGTGAAAAATCAGGCAGTATTGAGGGGGAAGTAAGAGGGAAGTGAAAAGTGTGTCAAGACTGAGAGAGGCAGAAGTTCAGCTCCTTTGCTGTCATTGCTGTGGCTGTACCTCCTCTTCTTGCCCAGTCTTTTCTCTATAGGCTGTGCTATATGTGCACACATGCACATAGCATTAGAGAACCTGAAAAAGGGCTGACTGTCAGTATTTAAACATAAAGGCTCTTCACACACTCTGACAATATAAGAAATAATTTGAACATGGATATAAATATAGAATTTTCCATATTGAACATTTGGCCTTCATGCTCATGTTAGGGGCTGATTTTTCTTCCTGAACGAACACAGCCAGTGTGGTTGAGTGGCTCTCTCATTGGAAATAGGTTGTCAGTTTAAATACCCTTTGGATATGTTATTGACCTTTTAGAAACTTCTCTCCCTCTACCTGCCCCATCCAAACTATTTATTTAGGTAAAAATAAATCATCAAAACATTTTACAGCAACAGTTTATAACTTTTTGATTACCTGAAATCTGTATTGGCTTAGGGAAATGTCCCCTCTTGTATTCAGGCGGCATCTGCTCATGAAAGTCTTTAGGGAATTAGATCTGGATTTTTAAAAAAAATTTTAAATAGGTCTTTATTTTAAAAAGGTTTTGGAGGAAAAATAGACTTCCATCTCCAGATGTCAACAGTTCTTAATATTTTGAAGGATCTTTTGAGTTAAGCAGTTTAAGCAGTGACATTGCCCAGACGGGAATGAAAATCAGATTGAACTGATAACAGTAACTACTGCAGTCTAATGACGATTTCCCCACAATCCATGTCTTTTTTTTGTTGTGCTGTTTGTACATTGTTACATATGGTAAGATGTCTCAAAATCTTATTATTTTGTTTTTTATGAGAAAAGACATGACTTCTAAATGTCTTCATGAGTTTCATAATAATATCGAGTACATATAGCACATGTAGCTCTTAAAGTGATCTATATCTCCAAATAGATATTCTGCCAAGGGTTTTATTTTGGGTTGTAACTTTTTATAATTTAATGAATATTCATTATGATAGCATGGGAAACTACTTTCCCATGGTCTAGCCCATACCTTTTATCCATGCTTTGCATTTGGTAATTCACTCCATGAATTAAAGTATCTTATGGTTAGTTACATCTAAAGGCAAAGATACAGGGTTGTACTCCAACCCATTCTACTGTAGTGGAACTGATCCCCCAGTCTTCTTGTGTCCACAGGGAATTCGAGGAAAAAAAGGTAATATAGAACTAAGTAACAGACATTTATAAAATAATTCTGTGAGATATAGTATGAAGAACAAGTTAAATTTGGAGAGAAGCTTAATTTAGAGAAATTTTAATTTAGGAAGGTAAGAATATATAAAGTAGTCATTGAGTTTAATGTTGCTGTTTCTTTCTTTCTTCCACTGTGCAGTGGTGGTAATGATATCTACCTGTAGCTTATAAAGATCCTGTAATGATGAAATAAGATTAATTCAGCAAATATTTACAAAGGAACTACTTAGTATTGGGATGACTGAGACGTAGAGTCTGCTTCTAGAGAGCTTACTGTTTATACAAGAGTTAGTAACTGAATGTGCACGAGGCATTGATAGTCAAGTTGAGGAGAAAATAAATGCCTAAACATGTTTATTTTAAAATATTCATTCCCATAACAGAGTTAAGGATGAAGTGAGATGGATGTTTAAAAGCAAAATTACTTCCAGTTGGTATAAGTGCTGTTCCTTTCCAAATGGAAGCACACAGTGATATTGAAGTTGACCTTTTCCTCTTTGGGGTCCTGTAGAATAAAGCTATGAGAAGAACTGGGCTTGAAGTCCTGTGTTTTTTCTATTGTCCATTTCTTCCTGCCCTCTACCAATTTTTCTAACTGTAATCTGGGTTTATCTTTCAGTCACCTAAAGACATTACATTATCTAAGCTATTTTAAAGATTTTAAAAACCACCTTTGATGCTGGAAGTCTGTAAAAAATGCACTTTTTTCCTAAAACAAATATGATTTGGAAGCTTGGAGAATGCAAATGAGCTATATCTTCTGTTTAAAGACAATCCTAAAGGAATTGAAAATGCTCAGGTCTGTTATTGGGAATTTACATGATGTTCTGATGTAGGCAGAGGCACTTCAAATTGGTGTAGGAATTTTCAAATTAAATAGGATGTTTCTCTAATTTTTAAACTTAATTTTGGGGATCACTTATTATAAGGATGTTATACATTATCTAATATTTCAAGCACTTGTGAAAGTCACATTCTACTCAACTTTTCTCACATCCTTTCCAAGAATTTAAATCACTTTTTCCATATCATCTATTTTAATAAACTTCCTTTAATTTGCAGATGAGCCTTTTATACAGTGATGCACAGTATTATTGCAGTGGTTATCTGTTCCTTGTCCGCTCATGGTCCAGTTTCATCAGGATTTTCTGCTGAAGTCATGATATCTGAGAGAGTTGGCACAGACTCTGAAACGCAGGTGCACTGCATTAATTTAAAAGTTGTGAGGAGGAAAATTTTGGGGACAAGTATAAAACAATCCCAGGCATTGAGAAACATGGAAAAAGGAAGCAGGAAACAGTAAAATACAATATCCAGGGATATGGAGTGAGGGAATTCTCTTGCTGTGGGTTTATAGAATAAATCTCATTTTTTTTTTTTTTTTTTTTTTTTTTTGAGACAGAGTCTCGCTCTGTCGCCCAAGCTGGAGTCCAGTGGCGCGATCCTGGCTCACTGAAAGCTCCACCTCCTGGGTTCACGCCATTCTCCTATAAATCTCATTTTTTAAATGGAGGTGTTGTAAGATAGTTTTTAAGAAAGGGCACACATCTAAACTGGGAAGCTGGAAGGTAATAAATGCCAGCACTTCTGATGTAATTTAAGTACAGAAGTCACCGCTACACCCCATAAGTCCTCCTAGTTAAAGTTATGGATGTAACCTCCAAATGAAAATTGGTCATTAAAAAGTGCTTTGAAAATTGTTGTTCACCTCTCAGAATAAACAGTGAGAATGAAAAATCCACCACCTCTACCCTGGGAAGATTAAACTGTAAAATTAACTTGTTATAAGCATTGCAATTGAAAACATAGCTTTATTTATCCTTGGATCCCTGGGCACGGGATTGTGGCCTTCCATAACTATTATTAGAGCAAAATTTTAGATCTCAATGACAGTCATAACTTCAGCCTTAATGCAATTTGTGTTGCGATAGTTTTAGAAATATTTTTGAGAATGTTATTAAACAATCATTCACTTAAAATGCATTTATCAATCACCTACTATATGAGAGACACTGTGCTAGTAAATATTTCAGAATATAAAGATATGTTAATTGTTTAAGTTATAGGAATTAAACATTTAAATTATATCTTCCTTCTCTACCCTAGACTTCTACTTGACCCAAATTGTGTATTAATTACATAGTGTATGTTAGTTTACTTAATCTTCAAAGGCATGTGCTAAATACCTTCCTAGGACCCTATCATATGTTCTTAATGAAGAATGTCACTAGCTGTAGTCCTTGTCCTCTGTGAAGTAATAAGCTGAAGGAACACTCAGTAAATCTATCATAATCACATGGTTTGTTGTTGAGTCATAGTGGTTTTTTAGAATCATGTATAATACAACACAATCATGTATAATACAGAATCATATATAATACAGAATCATGTATAATACAACACAAACCTTATGTAGAAAAAGAGCATTATTCTGTAGACTAAATAATGTTACTACTCCTTCATATCAGTGGGGATTTCCCCAAATGTGAGCCAATTGATTCTTTCACAAAACATATACTGAACATTCATTTCCCAAGTATTCTTCTAAGTACTAGAATGCAGAGTTGAAAAATATCCCATGGAAAAGAAGCCCTGAATCTAAAGAGATAGACATGAGAGATGAAAATTAGAACTTCAAAAGCCCTGTAATAACACCAGGCACAGACTGCTTTGGAAACAGATGTAAGTCACACTATGCAGGCGGGACAGAGTCATAGAAAGCTACTTAGACTAGGTAGGACTGGAGGATGAGAATGAATTTTTCAGGGAGAGATGGCAGGTGAATTATGAAAGTTTCAGGCAGGGAGAGCTGTGGTCCCAAGGCTGGACCAAGAGAACATGGTACTACAATCAGGGAACATTAAGAATTTTGTGTGGTTTTGTGAATGTGTGGGGAAGAAGAAAATTGTGAGATGGGAAGCTGGACAGTAGTCACGGTCAAGATGTGATGAAGTATGAAAACTACTGATAGATTTCAATCAAGAGCAGAGCATCACCACATTTGCACACTGGGAAGATAACTGGTGATGTAGCCAATGGACAAAAAGGGAGTAAAACAGCAGGCAGAGACCTGCTGTGGCATAGCTGCAGGTGAGACATAATGAAGGACAGAGCAAGGCATTGGTCATGCAGTGGAAGGCAGAGAGTACACATGAGACAAATAGAGGACAAGAGCAACTCTCGGTTTCTGGCCAAGGGAACTGTTGCGTGGCATACATTTACCAAGATGGAAAATACAGAGAAGGAGGTTCGGTTGAGAAAAACCTGAATGGTCAGTTTTGGAGAACAATGAAATTTAAGGGCTTCTTGGATATCAAAGTGGAGAAGATGCCCAATAGGTATTGGGCCATATGGGTTGCAACAGGATACTGAGCTTAAATTTTGTGGATAGAACAGACATTTCTCAAAAGAAGACATTCATACAGCCAACAGACACATGAAAAAATGCTCATCATCACTGGCCATCAGAGAAATGCAAATCAAAACCACAATGAGATACCATCTCACACCAGTTAGAATGGCAATCATTAAAAAGTCAGGAAACAACAGGTGCTGGAGAGGATGTGGAGAAATAGGAACACTTTTACACTGTTGGTGGGATTGTAAACTAGTTCAACCATTATGGAAAACAGTATGGCGATTCCTCAAGGATCTAGAACTAGATGTACCATATGACCCAGCCATCCCATTACTGGGTATATACCCAAAGGATTATAAATCATGCTGCTATAAAGACACATGCACACGTATGTTTATTGCAGCACTATTCACAATAGCAAAGACTTGGAATCAACCCAAATGTCCATCAGTGACAGATTGGATTAAGAAAATGTGGCACATATACACCATGGAATACTATGCAGCCATAAAAAAGGATGAGTTTGAGTCCTTTGTAGGGACTTGGATGCAGCTGGAATCCATCATTCTTAGCAAACTATCACAAGAACAGAAAACCAAACACCGCATGTTCTCACTCATAGGTGGGAACTGAACAATGAGATCACTCGGACTCAGGAAGGGGAACATCACACACCGGGGCCTATCATGGGGAGGGGGGAGGGGGGAGGGATTGCACTGGGAGTTATACCTGATGTAAATGACGAGTTGATGGGTGCAGCACAGCAACATGGCACAAGTATACATATGTAACAAACCTGCACGTTATGCACATGTACCCTACAACTTAAAGTATAATAATAATAAATAAATTAAAAAAAAAAAAAAAAAAAAAAAAAAAAAAAAAACAAAACTTGCTTCTTTAGCTTAATAGTAAATTATGAATACTTTTTCATATTAATAATTTTTCTGTAACACAATTTTTAGGTGCCGTACAATATAACATTGTATAAATGAATGTATCTTTTTTTAAAGCCAGTTTTCTTTTGTTGGCTGTTTGTTTTCTTCCAATTGCTTCTATTATAAATACTATTGCAATAAACATCTTTGTAAATAAAAAAAAAAAAAAAAAAAAAAAATTTTGTGGATAGAAGACCATCAAATTTCACAAAAAGTGACAGAATGAAGGGAATTAATTTTGCATAGCTGTGTAGGAAGTACCATCAGTTGTGATATATTGAGGAGGCGGTCCCATTAGCCTAGGCAAGAGAAAACAAACGTTTGAACAAGGGTAAAGGCAATGGGAATGGAAAGGTGAGATGGCTGTTGTAGGGGAGAAAGATGGCAAGGTTGGTGACTGTGATACTTTGTGGTGCTACTGTGAGTGACAAGGAATATAGGAGGAGGGACAGGTTTTGGATGGAAGATAATGTGTTCATTTTTAGAAATATTGATTTTGAGATGCTGGGAAAACATCCAGGTCAAACTGTCCCAAAGGCAGATGGAAATGTAGAGTTCAAATTTAATCTATTTCAGAGAGGCACTCATTTATTTCACATCCAGCATTGTGATGAGTATTAGGAATAGAGAGATGAATGAGGCACAGTCTTGCACCCAAGAAACTGGCCATCAAATTAAACTGGGACCCCAGTTTAGGAATTAGTTGCAGAAAGATGATGGTAATTGAAGTCATGAACTGGATAAGGAATAGAGTCTAGAGTCAGAACTGTAAAGAATAAGGGTGGGAGATGGATGTGAAACCATGGAAACGTGTTATACCTGGAGAAGAAATTGGAGAGGTAGATGACCTCTAATGAATGGAGGTCAGTGCCTGGCATGTAGAAGGTCCATATTTGTTAACTAATGGGGAAAAAGGGAGTTTTAAAAATCCAGAGCTGGCTAATAGAATGAACTGCTGCAGAACATTAATGGAAGGTGAGGACTGGTGGCTAAGGATAAGACTTTGGAGTCAGAATTAGGATTCACATACTGTGCCTGCTATCGTGTGACCTTGAGAAGTCACATGGTCTCTCTGTAGTTTAGTTTCTTAATGTGTTCCTGGACCATTCTCACCCCATAATTCTGTTGGCTTTCTTCCTCACTTCCTTTGGGTCTCTGTTGATATGGTACTTCTCTGATGACTTCATCTAATATAACAACCCATCCTATTTCTCTTGTATTAGCCTGTTCTCACGCTGCTAGTAAAGACATATCTGAGACTGGGTAATTTATAAAGGAAAGAGGTTTGATTGACTCACATTCCACATGGCTGGGGAGACCTCACAATCATGGCAGAAGGCAAGGAGGAGCAAAGCCACATCTTATATGGTGGCAGGTAAAGAGAACGAGAGCCAAGCAAAAGGGGAAACCCCTTGTAAAACCATCAGATCTTGTGAGACTTATTCACCATCACGAGAACAGTATGGGGGAAACCACCCCATGATTCAGTTCTCTCTCACTGAGTTCCATGTGGGAATTATGGGAGCTGCATTTCAAGATGAGATTTGGGTGGGGACACAGCTAGACCATATCATCTTTCAATCCCTATCATCTCTCAATCTCTTTACCCTGCTTTACTTTCCTTCATAGTTTTTATATACTTTGTAAAAGAAAAAATATAGGCATATGATATATGCTATACTACTATTTTATAATGCTGTTTTATATATACTATATGTATGTAGATATACATGTGTGTACATATATATCTATCTTTATTTCTTTGGGGTTTATTTGTTTATTTTCCATTATCTTTCTATGAAAATGTACTCAAATCTATGTTGAGTTGTGAATCGCTGAAGAGAATCTATATCACCAGGTTGCACTGAGGATTAACTGAATTAATGCATATGTAGTGCTTAGCACAGTGCTTGACAATTAGATACGGCCCTATAAATGTGAGTTGTGGTCATTTTTATAATTATTTGGCCTGAGAAAAATGTTCTTTAATCATGAGGATAAGAAGTCAGGAGAGAGGAAAAACGGGGACTATGTGGGGGTCATGGAGGGAGGGAGTTCTGAGGAAGTGACATTTGCCCTCTGGAAGGGATAAATCTGGTCCTCTAGTGCAGAAGGGAACAGGAGGTCACTCTGGGGTGACTTGTTGGGGAATATTCTGTGGAAGAGCTGGACTCTAAATAGCCAGTGGAGTTCAGAGGGATTGAGAAGAAGCATTTAGTGTGGAGGCATGAATAACTGTGTGGGGACAGTATATGGATGGCATGGGTGGTGACCTGAGAAGTGATGAGGCTGAGACATGAGATTGGAGAGTCTAAGAAATGTGGATTTTATGCAGTGGGTAGGCATTCAAGGTTTCTGAGGACAATAATGGCATAATAAAAGTGATGCTTTAGGAAGAGTCCTCTTGTCTGATGTAAATGGAAGAATAAAGAAGAGAGAGTCTCCAGGTGGAAAGGTCACTGAGAAGTCATCAAAGTTGTTGAGGCATTAGGTAGGAAGGTCTAGTTCGAGAAGGGTGTTAGTGGCAGTTTCTTGGGGCATTGTGATTGGTCTTTGTAACTGATTGAATGTGGGGGTGGAGTTAAGTGGGAGATCAAGGAGGAGTAGGGGTCAAGGCATGCACCTAGGCAGGCTCTGTACTCCCACTGGGGTGACTGATGAAGGCCTTTGCTTATGGTGATGGGAGGATATTATTCAGATGACAGAAGACAGAAGAAGGAAATTGTGTGGGTCTTCGTACATGTGCATGCACATAGGGCCAAAAGCATTGAGTTCAATATTATATTTGGGGTGCTAGAGGAATACCCTGGTAAGAGGGACCCTCAAACAGTTTTGAATATCCTTTTTATTGATAAGTAAATTGAGGCTCAAAGGGGTTAAGCAACTTGCCCAAAGTCACACATCTGGTGATTGAGAGAGTGGGTGTATTTATTAACCAAGGCATCGTGGCTCCACAGCCTGTACTCTGAACTCTTATTTCTCGACTATCCTGCCTGGACAGGGAAGAAGAGGGGAAGAGTGGAGGGTGGCACGCGGTACTCTGAGCTGAGCTGGAATCGCTCTGGGAGGGCTGAGCTTGGCTTAGTTGAATTAGTGCTTGTTGTCTAGTTTGGTGGTACATGCAGTTAAAGAACAAATGAACTGGAAAACCTCCCTGTGGGTTTCTATATTATATACAGTATAGAGAGGTCTTATATAGTTTGTATATTTCTCTGCTTCAAATCTTATGTTTAATTGTGACCTCCAGTGTTGAAGGTGGAGCCTGGTGGGGTGACTGGATCATGGGGCAGATCTCTCATGAATGGCTCAGTGCCATCACCTTAGTGATGAGTAAGTTCTTACTCAGTTGGTTCATGTGCAACTTGGTTGCTTAGAAGAGTGTGGCATCTCCTCCCTCTTCTCTCTCTTGTTCCCACTCTTGTCATGTGATGTGCCTATTCTCCCCTTTTGTATAGCAATGCAAAAACTGCCTAATACAAGATCAAGACCATACCAAGTGCTCTTGCATGGGAAGAGGAAACCTTAGTACCTAGCTTTGTGGGTTAGGAAAAAGAACCATTAAATGCTTGAGGGGTTTGGATGGCAATGAAGGTAACCTGCAGGGCCTCCCTGAGCTTGAGTTGAAGGAATTGATGAAAATGACCACTGGACAAACTAGTGCCTGATAAGAGTCTGGGGCAACCTAGTCGTGGGAAGTGCAGTGCATAGGCAAGCTTCTGAAAGATGTATCTCATACTGTGCAACGAGATTTTTATCTGGAGCATTGCATTTGCATAGCTGCTTGTACTCCCTTCTCTCCACTGTTTGATCATGCACCTGCATTTCCAACCCCCTCCAAGGACAATGGGCACAGAGAATCTTGCTAAGACTAACCAACTAAGAATATATAACATTACTGCAAGCAATGAACTTGAGCCATCCTCTGTCCTGCCAGAATAAGTCATGAATCCTTTCAATATTGTGCCTTAATGAAAGCAGTTTTAATCAATTGTTTGGTATCTGCCAACCCAGAGTAAAGACACCATAGCACTTTCAAGACCCATTGAGGCACTCAAATATTTGTTGACCAGTGGAATATGAAGTGCCTTTAAACGTACTGATAAAACAGCTGTCAAATATTATTTTAACGATTAGGTAAGTATCATATTTCTGCCATCATCATATTAAATTAGCAAGTACGTAGGCAGCTCAGAGGCAAACTGTTTTTCTCTCTGGGTGTCAGGACACATTTCATTCAACTTCACTCCAGTGAACACATTTATTTATCACTTCTTATAAATCAAACATTGTGCTGTGTGCTTTGGGGTTACAGATACCTTCCCTATCCTCACAGATGGCTAGCAAGGAAGAAAGACCTTGAAAAATACATTCTGAGAATGCTGAGTTTCTCAGGAAAGCAAGCACAGGAGGCTATAGGAACATATGGGAAAAAGACTCAATATGTTTTAGAGGTCAGAGAATAATGATTAAAGGAATTAGAAATTGTGTCGGCATTTGAATTACACTTAGAGATAGACAAGAGCAAGGTTAGAGAACATACATGAAATGAGGAGGTCCTTCCCTTCCCCCCATTCTACCCCTGCAAAAAGACAGAAAGTGACAAAAGATAATGATGGAGAGTTGGGCAAGGTCCAGATGGTTGAATGTCTGAGAGTTTTATTAAATATTTGGACTTTATTCTAAGAGCAATGAGAAGTGATCACAGGTTTTAAACAGGGGAACAAGATAACCAAATAGTCACATCACATTATCTGATCTTGGTCCCTGCACCCAGCAAAAACCAGAAGACAATATTTCTATAATCAGCAAACTGTGGATCGTATCTTTGCACTGCTTGCCTTTGTGATATCTGGAATAATTTTTTCATTCTCTCTATTTTGGTGTTCTGTTTTTGTTTTTTCCATTTACCTTTTCTTTTCTGCTTTGCTTTACCTCTGAAATCTGACTGTGGTCTGTTACTTAGAATTCACGATTAGTCATCTGGTGTCTAGGTCAGCAGTCTCCAAAATGTTTTGATCATGGACCTCTATCTGTAAAAAATTTAGGGCATGTTCTTCATTTTTACAGATTTTTTTCATTGATTATACATGTATACATTTAGAAGTATGTATGCTAATTAGTAATAGAGCTTGTCTCCTCTTTTTCTTAGATAATAATAGACACAATGGTGGTAGTAATATTTTATTGCTGATTCCAGATGTACACATCCAGTGATCATCACGCCAGACTTAGGATTCCACTGGTCTGGTTCACCTCATCCTTGTATCTGACCTTTAAAGTAAGGCATGCTCAGTTGACTGGCCCGAAAGTTTTGATTTCTGTCAGGACACCAGTAAAACGATACCGGTAACCTCTTCTACAGGCCTTTCTCTTTATGCTTTACTAGTATAAAGAGAAAAGTCTGATATAGAAGACTTTAAAGCCTAAAACAAACCAGTGAACGGCAAAGAACTATCAGCAATGTGCAATTGTATCAGCAGGTAACTTCCCTATGTATTTATCTGTTCGCTAACACAAATAGCAAGTATCACAGAGGTAATGCTACCTTGCGATCTCTTATTAACTATTTCTCCTTCCTCAAGGCTTTGGGCCAGTTGCTATTGTTCCTGTTCCAACTGAGAACTTTTCTGCATGGATCAGACTCTGCATTGTCCTTTTTTGTTAGTGCCATATTCTTTCTGTTTTCTGAGTTTCTCACAGTTTCACTCATGACACGTGTACCAGTTACAGAGAAGCCTAAATCTCTCTGTCTACAAAATACTCAAAGATTACGTTAGATACTCATGGTACTAGTGCCTATTTTTAAAAGGCGTATGGTATAGGTTACCACTCTAACATGTGGACATTTTCTGACTCAACCACACAGAGCTTGTCTGCGGTTATTTCTGTTTCTTGAATCCATGCAGTGTGGGTCTGATGTCTGCTGACTTGTGGAGAAACTGAGTCAGTATTGGTCCATCCAACTACAATGTGCAATTGTATACTGTCTCTTGGAAAGGTTCCCACAGGCATCTAAAGAAAAGGACAGTTTTCATTAAAAAAAAAAAAAGCTGAGCTTCAATCATTTAAAGCTCCTATAGTATGTGCATATTTCTGTCACTGGTGCAAAGAAGTAAAAGGCTCTAGCTAGAGGTGTTGTGCTATAATGACATACGAAAGCTACCACAGTAAGACTTGTTAACACTCGGATTTTGTAATGGCCTTACTGATGATTTAAAAATCTCCAAATCATGACTGAGGTTTGCTAATCATAATTTTGTTCTCAGAAATTTAGACTCCATGAGTTTAGAGTTTGTCTGTTTTGTTCAGTATATGGCATAAGCCTAGAACAGGGCCTCTTGATGGTTGGCTCTCAAATACTCATTGAATTAATAAACTGTCACAAAAGCCTAGCACCTGCTTGCAATTCATTGGGAAAGAAGGGACATGTGGACAAGTAGCTCTTAGAAAAACATGACGTAAGTGCTAAATTAGAACCAGCTACAAAGTTTCATGGAAGCAAAGGTGCAGGAATAACTACCTACTTAGAGAAGCTAATGAAACATTGCAGAAGGAAATGACATCTCAATGGGATCTTAAAAACCTGTGTTGAGATGTATCAAGTGAAGGAGAGAAAAAGGGATTTAGAGGTAGGATCAGCCTGTACAAAGGCTCAGATTTGTGTGAAAAATCACGCCATAGTCAGGGAATGGTGAGAGGTCCATGTGGTTTGAATCCTGGCAGTGTAGAAAGATGTATCCAAAAGTAAGATTGGAAAGGTAGATGGTAGTAGATTATTTCAGAGCCTTGACTTAGTGACTGAGGAGTTTAAACTAAAATCTGCAGGTGCTTGAATGGTGTTAAGCAAGGTGAAGTTAATTGCTTCTCTTTAGCAGGAAATTATGAGGCAGTTCCATAGAAGTCTTGGAAACTAGTTAGAAAAATCGTACGAACAATGTGGACCAGGAGACTTGAATTAAAGCAGTGTGGAAGGTAGAGAAGAGGGGTTGCATTCAAGAGATACAGTAGCAGGTATAATCAAGAAGACATTCTGTATCAGAATAAGAGGAAGAAAAGTAGGAGTAGAGAAGTTTTCTGCATGTCTAGCTTAATCTTCAGTGGAATCTTTGAGGACATGGCTACTTTAGCACATATTGAGGTTGGGATACTTGCAAAGAATGTAAGCTAGCCAGCTGACAGTTGAAGGTGTGTGTCTTGATCCCAGAAGGGGCTAGAAATACACATTTAGGAGTCAGTGGATTGCAGATACGGCCATGCGAACAGGAGAGGTCACTTAGGGAGATAACGGAACTTAGAATGTACTACTAGAGGAAGCAGACTAGAATTAAGTGACTGCAACAGGAGATGGAATCAGAGATGGAACATGTAGGGAGGTAAAAGGAATGACAGCCAAGAGTAGAACTGTGGACGCCAAGGGAAGGGAAATTCTCCAATATTTGGCCAATTATCTTAAGTGCTTTGCATGGTTAAGTAAAATGAGAATAGAAAGGATTTGGCAGTTAGGAGGTTGAAGCAATTTAAGTGGGGCAGAAGCCAGATTGCAGTGGGCTTGGATATGAGTGAGGAGATTAAGGAGATGTGGGAAAGCAGGTGTAGACAATTCCTTTAAGAAGTTTAGCTGAGAAAGAAAAGGAATAGACTGAGCAGTTCTTAGGAGTAACTACTGGCAGATTCATTTTGTTTAGCTGGAAAAATTTGGGCATGTTTATAGGCATTGGCCTCATTAGAACAGTGGTTGAGTAGTGGAGAACGGTGGCGTAAAAGCATAACAGAAAGAACTATTGTTTTTTTAGAGCACTATTGTACCTTGTATACCATATAGACACATGGTGCAATTGGCTATTTCAATTTTAACTGCTTATAAAAATACTGAAAAATGTAGACAGTAACAAATACCTGGGGATTCCTGCCCCAAATTGTTAGTTAACAGTTATCAAAAATATTTGCCTCCAGCCTTTTTTCCATAAAATAAATAAAATGTTAGCAATAAAGTTGACATATTTATTATCACCTACAACATTACCTTTTCAATCACCTCTCCTCTGCCGTTACAACCACTACGATGAATTTGGTGTGTATCTTTTCAAATAATTTTAATATCCTTTATCTGGACATGTCAGTATGCATGAGCAGTGTTTAATATGTTTTATGTGTATGTTTTTTAAAAAATTTTCTAGGAAAATACAGTTTACTAAAATTGACCTCAGTATACATAGAACAATTAAACACACCAATATTCATAAACAAAGTAATCAAAATTATCAAAGAACTAGCTAACAATGCCCCTCCCCTCAAAAGAAAGAAATACTAGGCCCAGGCACTTTTACAAGGGAATTCTAACAATCTTTCATGGAACAGATATCCCCAATGATATTTATTTATTTTTATTTTTTTATTATTATTATACTTTAAGTTCTAGGGTACATGTGCACAATGTGCAGGTTTGTTACATATGTATACATGTGCCATGTTGGTGTGCTGAACCCATTAACTCGTCATTTACATTAGGTATATCTCCCAATGCTATCCCTCCCCCCTCCCCACAATAGGCCCCCGTGTGTGATGTTCCCCTTCCTGTGTCCAAGTGATCTCATTGTTCAATTCCCACCTATGAGTGAGAACATGTGGTGTTGGGTTTTCTGTTCTTGCGATAGTTTGCTGAGAATGATGGTTTCCAGCTTCATCCATGTCCCTACAAAGGACATGAACTCATCCTTTTTTATGGCTGCATGGTATTCCATGGTGTATATGTGCCACATTTTCTTAATCCAATCTGTCACTGATGGACATTTGGGTTGATTCCAAGTCTTTGCTATTGTGAATAGTGTTGCAATAAACATAAGTGTGCATGTGTCTTTATAGCAGCATGATTTATAATCCTTTGGGTGTATACCCAGTAATGGGATGGCTGGGTCAAATGGTATTTCTAGTTCTAGATCCTTGAGGAATCGCCACACTGTTTTCCACAATGGTTGAACTAGTTTACAATCCCCCCAACAGTGTAAAAGTGTTCCTATATCTCCACATCCTCTCCAGCACCTGTTGTTTCCTGATTTTTTAATGATTGCCATTCTAACTGGTGTGGGATGGTATCTCATTGTGGTTTTGATTTGCATTTCTCTGATGGCGAGTGATGATGAGCATTTTTTCATGTGTCTGTTGGCTGTATGAATGTCTTCTTCTTTTGAGAAGTGTCTGTTTATATCCTTTGCCCACTTTTTGATGGGGTTGTTTGTTTTTTTCTTGTAAATTTGTTTGAGTTCTTCGTAGGTCCTGGATATTAGCCCTTTGTCAGAGGAGTGCACAAATGGTGCATTTTAAGACGTTTTCACTTGGCATTGTGTTTTTGAGATCTAGCTGCCTTGGTGGATATAGTTTACTCTTCCTAATGCTGAATATTATTTGTGCAATACTTTTTTGCTCTGTATGTCTCTCTAAGAGAGTGAGTTGTTCTTGGGCAGGGATGGGATGTTGTTCATGTTTGTACCCTCAGTTTATAGATATACATTGACTAAGTTAATAAGTGGGTAGTTAGGTTGATCTTGGGAAGGAGTATGGGGTATTGAGGCTCTTCTTGGAGACATTAGGGAAGAAATTTGGTTTGGGGAGTACTTATGCAACAGATTTGCATTCTGTGAAATAGGAGGAGCATCATTTTCAGAGAAGGGGGATTAGAATTTGAGAAGTATGTCATGGATTTATAATCCTTTGCTTAATCAGGGGGAGATTATCCCAAATAGATACTGTTTCTTCAGGAGTCAGACATACACTGTAGGCTCTCTTCATTTGGGCTTTATGAATGATTAGAACTAGAAAACACCAACTAGCTTCTAAAATATTAGTTTGTTTGCCACAAACTCTTCTAATTTATATGTTCTTTTAGCATTAGGTAAAATGGTGACTTATTCTTTGGTTACAGACTATGTTGTGATTTAAATCTGTCTTCAGTTTTGTGGAAAGCATTCATCTAGTTGTCACTTGTACTCTTATTAAAGATATTTTTATGCTGAATGTGATGAATTGGGCTGTTTCATGTATTTTAATCTATTTTGTATGTTAATAACCCACCATGGCTTATATGCAAGATCATTTTTAAGTTTCACAGTCTATGTGTGAGTATTGTGAAGTCATCTAGCAGTGTTCAAGGGCTCCAGAGGGTGTCTCAGGGAATTAGGTCTTGCTAGCCCAAGCTGAGTCTTTAATTGATTCATCACTGATCCAAACCAGGGGTTTATTCTCTAGATCCAAGGGAAAAGAAAACTTCAGTATGGCTATATATATATATATATATATATATATATATATATAATGTCTAATCTGGACTAGGCACTTTTCCAGTTACTGAGTGGGTGAGAAGAGAAAGGATCCAAAAATGAAGATCACATTTTTGCTATGATTATTATACTTATAACCCATGTAGGCAGACTGCTTGGAGAGGGCTTAACATTTATTTTGCTCTCGTAGGTGTCAGGCCCTGTTTTAGAGTGTACATGTATAAATGGTTTAGATCCTTACATCCACATCGTGTGGGTGAGAATTGTCATCATTCCACAGATAGAGGTACTGAGGCTCATGCAGCAATTGTTAGAGCATGTGGATAATGGATTTAATGTCCATCTGACTCCAAAGCCTTTGTTCTTTTTACTCTTTGTCAGATTCTCCCAAATTTGTATAGAAGACTAATACATCTCCCATATTCATTAGAAAGAAGGTAATGCGAGGTGAATATTACACATGAAAATAAAAAAGGAAAGCGATTACTCATAACTCATTCTCTAGCTACAGCATTATAAATACACTATGTTGAAATTTGTTGGGATGCCCCAGCTCTAAGGTGGGTTTTGGCCATTCATGAGGCCAAAACATGGATACAGGTCTCCAGGAGCTCCCACTTGTGCTCTCTTTCTAATTTCTAGGCCCGTTCCATTTAGTCCCTGGTATTTGAAGGTTGCTGAGTATTGCTTTTCTTCCCAGAGAGTGTTAGGAGATGAGGTGGAGTGGGCCCCTAGCAGATCTGTTGCTTTGGTGTGATGGGCATACTCAAGGACCTCCACAGATATCCATATTCCTTATTCCTGGAACTTGTGAATATGTCACCTCAAATGGCTAAAGGGACCTCGCAGATATAATCAAGTTAAGGACCTTGATATGTGGCAATTACCCAGGATGATCAGGTGTCAGTGGGCCCAGTCTGATCACATGGGTCCTTATAGGTAAAAGTCCTTTCCTCCTGTAGTCAGAGAGAGATGTCACTAAAGAAGGATGCTTAATGAGATTCAAAGTTTTTGGCTTTGAAGATAGAAGGGAAACACGGACCCAGGAATGTAGGTGGCTTTAAAAGCTGGAAAAGACAAATGAGTTCTTTCCTAGAGCCTCCAGAAAGGAACCCAGCACCAGCATTTCAAATACTTTAGTCTTAGTTTAGTGTTAGAATTCTGACCTGCCACACTGTAAGATAATAAATTCGTGTTGTTTTCAGCCAGGTTTGTGGTAATTCTTTGCAGCAGCAACAGAGAATGAATTTACATGGCCACATGGCTATCTGTTTCATTAGTATTTTACAATAATATAAACAACATATTTAGAGAAAGGATATACGTCTTCATAATGGATATGCTTTTCTTAAAGATAAATGTTTTGATAAGGCTTCTCAGTATAGGTTCTTAGAGGCAGTCTAAGATGTAGTAGTTCAAAGAGCACAGCTTTGGAGTTAAAGAGAGGGGATCAACCCTGGCCTTGAAGCTCAAGTTATAGGGAGACAGATTGTTTGATTTGTTCTTGCTGAGTCTCATTTTCTCATTGGTAAAGTGATGGTTTTGGAGAAATTTAGGACTGGACACTGTAAAGTGCCTGTCCTGGAGACTGGCACAGAAGACTCACTTAACAAATGGTCACAGTGATTATGAGAGTTGTTTAAAATGTTGGATTCTTCTCAGTGATTCAGATAGTGAAACCACCTTGCTTATCAGCTTTATACTAACCTCTTGAGCAAAGTTATAGTTTGTCTGCTACGAAAACTGAACTCTCTTCTAAGAAATAGAATTGAATTTGTAGTAATGGGGAGTAGGCTTGTTGTGGTCTCACTTAAACTTTGGCATCTGTTGTAATTTGAATCTCAGATTCATCACTTACTTTGTGACTTAATTGTCTCCGTCTGTAAAGAGGCTTCATAATAACAATACTGACCTAGAAGTATTGTAAAAGTTAGCACTATGGGAGATAATGCATAGAAAGCTTTTAGCCACAGCAATTGCCTATTAAGTATTGGCTCTATATAGCTTAGTGAATCTTATGGCTATCTTTAGTCAATTAAAAATAATAGGTAAATTGTATAAATCTTTCCAAGTTACCAACTCTTTGACTGAATATATATCATTTTGTTCTTTCAATATACTAGAAGTGGGTGATGATAATGCCCTTTCTGAAGATTAAGACATTGAGGATCTGTGAGATAAGTGATTTGTCCAAGGTCACAGTAAGCAAAAATGGGGCTCCAACCTAGGTCTTCCAGCTCCAGTGTCCCAGTATCATTTATTAATTCAACAAATTTCTTCAGTATGAACTATATGCCTGACACAGGAATTTGCTGGGATCGCCAATCACCAAGAGAGACACAGTCTCTCTTATCTTGGGGTCTTGATATATAGTGAACCTCTAGATATTAAATTATTTTTATTACTATTACCAAGGAAAGTTCATGATCATCATTAAAGACTATATCAGAGGAATCTAAAGTTTCCTAGAGACCTTCATGAAGAAGTAACATTTAATTGGAAGAAGTGAGAGTTAGGCAGACAATAGAGGGTTGGGGGGGAAAGGAATTTCATGTGGTGGGAATCTCCTGAGTGCAGTCCTGGAGGATGAAAAAAAAAATGACATATTCTAAGAGTTGAAAGAAATCAAGTATGACTGGTGTAGAGTGAGTGAAGAGGAGAGAGAAGAGAGATGATGCCAGAAAGATTAGGAAAATGCATGCTAGAGATCACTGACCACTATCTTTTTTTCTTTTTCTTTTTCTTTTTTTTTTTTTGAGATGGAGTCTCACTCTGTTGTCCAGGCTGGAGAGCAGTGGCACACTCTTGGCTCACTGCAAGCTCTACCTCCTGGGTTCACGCCATTCTCCAGCCTCAGCCTCCCAAGTAGCTGGGACTATAGGCTCCCGCCACCATGCCTGGCTAATTTTTTGTAGTTTTAGTAGAGACGGGGTTTCATCATGTTAACCAGGATGGTCTCGATCTCCTGACCTTGTGATCTGCCTGCCTCAGCCTCCCAAAGTGCTGGGATTACAGGCGTGAGCCACTGCATCCGGCCACTCACCACTATCTTAAGGACTCAGGACATTTCGCTTAAGAGCAGCAGAAGGTACCAATGGAGTAGCATAATAAAATTCCACTTAAACAATTGGGGGCGGGGGAGGAGTGGTAGGTTATGGAAGAGT
This sequence comes from Macaca thibetana thibetana, assembly GCF_024542745.1. Classification (NCBI taxonomy): domain Eukaryota; kingdom Metazoa; phylum Chordata; class Mammalia; order Primates; family Cercopithecidae; genus Macaca; species Macaca thibetana. The sequence goes on from NC_065582.1 coordinate 165,000,404, forward strand.
GACAGAGGAAGATAGAGGAGAGAGAGGAGAGAGGTATAGGAAAGGGACCCTAGGACAGCAGCCTGAATAACTCTTTCCACTGTGAGTGTTGAGAAAATTATTTGAAATCAACAGCTTATCTAGTCCAAATCTATGCTTGCGGAGTCAGCACTGACCCTTGTGAAATTGGTGAAGACAGCAGCCAATTGCTCTTGCAGATAAGAGAAAAAGTTTTTTGTTTGTTGTTAATCCACAAACCTAATCCAAAGACCATGTGGCTGAATTACATAGAAATATATTCATTAATAGAAATTGTCCTCCTTGTCTACAGAAACCATTTGCAGTTATATTACTATTCAGTTAAAGGAGTTTATTTTTCTTTCTTCAACAAGAAACATTAATTTATCTCAGAGAGTATTCGTATCTGCTGATTTTCTGGATATGTGATTATTGACACCTAAAATGTTTGGTCTAAGTGTAAAAGAAATTGCATTGTAGAAGTAGAGACCCAATCATTGGTTTAACCTATACCTGTCTCCCTTCTGTGGCACCGTGACAAAACATGTTCATTTTCAGGTAAAATGCTGGGATTTGGGAACTGGTCACTTCCACTGTTTTTTTATGGGTATAGGTAGACAAGAACTAGAAGACAGAGCCACCATATTTAAAAATTAAATAATCTAGTTAGGAGGTTGTTAAAACTCAGATACATGAGCATTTAAACAATTCCAGGAGGTTTGTAAAAAGCTGCAAAGAGCCAGCAGGGGCAGTGAATGCTGTGGGTGGTTGGAGAAGGATGAGCTTATGGTGGGCTAGAGTGGCTGGAGGGGAAGACTTCATGGAGGAGATGAGCCCCTTGAACTTGAAGAATTGGTAGCGTTTGAATGTTAGAAGCAAGAAGGAAAAGTATTTTATTTTATTTTATTCAGGGACAGAGTCTCACTCTGTCACCTAGGCTGGAGTGCAATGGCACAATCTTGGCTCACTTCAATCTCCACCTCCTAGGTTCAAGCAATTCTCCTGCCTCAGCCTCCCAAGTAGCTAGGATTACAGGCATGCACCACCATGCCAGCTAATTTTGGTGTTTTTAGTAGAGATGGGGTTTTATCATGTTGGCCAGGCTGGTCTTGAACTCCTGACCTCAGATGATCCACCTGCCTCAGCCTCCCAAAGTGCTGGGCTTACAGGTGTGAGCCACCATAGCTGGCATAAGAAGAAAAGGTATTTTAAATGGGTAGTTGGGTTGAGAATGTGAGATTGAGTAAGGCACATTTGAAGGCCAGTGGGCAGGCCAGTCTGTTGGTAGAAGCTTAGTACTATTTCCTTTAGTACTATTTTCTTAGTACTATTATCAGAGATCAGAGTGTAATGGGAAGCCATGGGACACGGGCAGTGGGTGGTGATAGAGAGGTGCAGTGGAAGCTGGCAGAGAATAGGGTGGCAGCTGTGAGAGGGAGGATGAATTGAGAGAGTATCTATTTTATGGCAGTTCTATGTAATCTGTCACCTTGCATTATGATAATATAGAATTGTGTGTAATTGAATCACATAAGATCCTTGGAAGCAGTGTCCTTGAATTCGGTAAAACTTGACTTTCAGGTTATAATAACATTGTGACATACAAAGAAAAATCTCTCCTTCCGTAATTGTGACTTTGGAGGGCATCACTGTATGGGATTGAGAAATTAAACAAATGCAGTCTTTTCTCCTTGTAGCTTATAGAACTCAACCTCTGACTCATTTGTGTATAGCAAATGCCATCCTTCTTCTGTATTCATTACTGATTTTTGTTTCACTCCACTTCTGGCCCCCTTTGCACAAGGCCACGTTAGTAGGTATCTTAGTAGTTTGATTGATCTCAGTTTATATTGTACTTACTCATTTTCATGCCATTCTCTACCACTAGATAATGAATCTGCTGTCTCATTTTTCTTTGTATAGCAAAATGTTTGGCACAGTAAATATTTCTTGATTGAATGAATAAAGAATTGGCTCCAAAATGTCTTTTCTGATTAATCTTAAAACCGTAAAGAATATAAAAGAAAATACTTTTCCTAAGGTAGAGGAGCTAAGGGAATTTTAGGAAGAGGTTCCCTAATACATAAGAACCCAATAAACTTATTTGCAATTCACCAGATATTTATTGGGCATCTGTAATGTGTCTAGGAAATAGGCACACATCAATGACAGAGTCAGGCAAAGTCCCTGCTCTCAAGGATTGTAGGTTATTTTGGAGGAAGACAGTGCTTGCTGGGAAGGAAGGAAGGAAAGCAGCATCATGGGCCAAGAGCAGTAGGGTGGCTTGTTGAGGTTTATTGGTCAGAGAGGGCTTCTGTGAAGAGTTGACTTTGAGCAGAGGCCTAGATTATAAGTAAAATTCATCTATATGACTATCTGGAGGAAAAGTTTTCCAAAGAGAAGACACAACTCATGCAAAGCCTCCGAAGCAGAATAAACTGGGATTATATGAGGATGAGAAAAGAGGCCAGAGAAGTTAGCACATAGGGAGTGAGACAGAGAGATGTGAGATGAGTCAGTGAGGTAGGTGGGAGCCAGATCATCCAGAGAGAACCTCGGAGGCTAGAAGACAGCATCTGGATTTGAATCTAAATGTGTTAGGACACTATAAGGAGAGTTTTATGCAGAGAAGTGATGGGATATAATTTACATTTTTAAAAAGACCACTCTGGCTGATTTATGAAAAATGGATATTGAGATGGAGAGAAAAGAAGCAGAAGGATGAGTTAGGAGGTATGGTGGTATCCCAGGCAGGAGGTGTTGGTGGCTGAATTAGACTGAGATGTCAATGGAATTAGGTAGATTCAAGATGTGTTGTGCGGGTAGAGTAAGCAGACTTGATGAGTTAAATGTGAGCTGAGAGGAAGGAAGGATGACTTCCAGGCATTTAGCTTGAGCTACTGCATGGGTGGTGGCCTTGTGTACTGACATGGGGAAAACTGAGGGAAGAGAAGAATGGAAAGGGGCTGAAAAACCAGTTCGGTTTTGGATATGTCAGAGTCAAGGTATCTCTAGATATCTGAGTAGAAATTTCAACTAGGGAATTGGATATATTAGATAATATATTTTAGAGTAGAGATTAGGATTGAAGATATTAATGTTTGAGTCTTATAATGTATATCTTCTTTAAAATTGGGACAGAACATGATTACTCATAAGATCATGCATAGAGAAGAGACGAAGGAGAGGCGTATGTCTTGGGACTTCTTAACATTTAGAGATAGAGCAAAGAAGGACACAGCAAAAGCACCAAGAGTAAATGTCAGAGTTGGAGAAGAAAAATCAAAAGAGTGTGATGTCATGGAAACCAAGAAGGAAGGCGTGACAGCTGAGTCAAATGCTACTGAGAATCTTAATTAGTTAGAGAGGAAACAAACTGTTAAATAAAAATGAATAGATAAAGTATTAAGCAGAGTAAAAGAAGTAAAATTGAAAAAAAAAAAAATCAGAGAAGCTAAACAAGGAAAACTCAAGCACTTAAAGGAAAATATCTTCTAAAACTGGCCTTAAAAGTAAAAGTCCAGTGATGAGAGAGACAGCACTTACCAGGATGCATTCTGAAAGTCTGTAAAATTCTGTGGGATGTGAAAAGATTAACATGAGGTAGAACTAGACAGCTTCTAGGAAGCTGCTTTTAAGCAAATAAAGAAAATGTACGGTACACTTCTTAACAGGTTTTCAACTGTAGGTGTCCATTAGTATCTGACTATATCTGCAGCCTGCCAGTAACAGTTCAGTAAATACAGTTGTCCCTTGCTATCCATAGGGGATTGGTTATAGGATGTCCATTGGATATCAAAATCCATGGATGCTCGAGTCCCTGATATAAAATGGTGTAGTATTTTTGCATGTAACCTATGTACATTCTCCCATGTACTTTATTGTTTAATTATAATTATTTTTTATTTCAATAGGTTGGGGTACAAGTGATTTTTGGGTACATGGATAAGTTCAGTAGTGTTGAATTCTGAGATTTCAGTGCACCCTTCACCAGATAAGTGTACTCTGTACTCACTATGAAGCCTTTTTATTCCTCACCCACCTCCCAAACAACACCCCAAATCTCCAAAATCCACTATATCACTCTGTATACTTGAATTCATCTCTAGAGTACTCATAATCTCTAATACAGGGCAAATTCCATGTAAATAGTTGTAATTCTATATTGTTTAGGAAATGATGACACATAAAAGTCTGTACATATTTAGTACAGACACTTTTTAAAAATATATTTTCAATCCTTGGTTGGTTCCAAGGATGTGGAGCCTACAGATACAAAGAGTCAACTATACTCAATTCTATTTAGTAAAGTGTTTTGTCTATTTTGGTATGATTTGACCCTTTGTATATTTATTAACAGTTCCACATGTTACATAAATTCAGCATCAGTTTAAAGAAAAGATAATACTGTGTGAAAATAACAGTTTCAAGAACGGTATAGACAATAGTCTTTAAATAAGTCAGGATTCAGAAAGACTTGATCATCATCTTTGCCCCCTATTCTTCAAATATGTGTCCTTCTTCCATATGCTGCATACAGTTTATGAATTGGTTTTTTAATTAGACCTTTTTTTAACTGTAACATAAATCTCTACTGTGACATCAATTATAAAGTTGATTTACTTAACAAGAAATCTGATCCAGATTCTCTCACTTTTCTGCAATCTGCAGCATGTGAGTTTTTTTATCCTTGCGTTGATTGCTTGCTTCATAATCACAAAATGACTTCCACATTTTTCTAAGTATAGAAAAGAAAGGGAAATACTCCCTTTATCAGAATATAGAACTTTTCCACCCCGATATTCTCACCCTTAGGTCTCATTTGGCTACCTGAAGCTGCAAGGTGAGTGGGAAAGTGAATATTTGGCAAAAGGCTATGGGAACCCCATGATTTATCTAGATAGACTCATAATTTATCCCAGGAGCTGGGCATATTGCCACCTTAAACATAACCATATTTCTGTTATCAAGGAGGAAAGGAGAAATGGCCATTGGGTATGCTACTAATGCTGAATGCTATGGTTCGTCCATTGGGCTGTCTCACATCCATATCAAAGCTTCTTCCAAAATGTATATTTAACATTACCAAAGCTACTTAGAATGTGCTTACCCTCTCCTTGAGAGTGACCATCCCAAGTTTCATCCAGTTGTTTCTCTTAGAATCCAAGATCTGTGGGTGTTTTTATGGTCATCTCAATCATAACTGGATATGGATTTTCATAGTTGTTCAATGTAGTTAAAAGTTAATTGGCCCCCAATATTCTGAGTATGCAATTGTAAACTGCAATTAGATTCCCATTTGGAAAAAGACAGGAAGGGAACACACTATAGTCTACAGTCTGCAGCACACACATCTTGCTGGACAGGGGCAGAACTGTTAAGACAAAACTCTCTACCATTGACAGTAGATTAAATTCTGTAGTCAGTTATGGGGCAATCTAGGTGGTCTGCTTTCTGGACGGATCTCTTTTGTTCATCATCCTCTTTGGTCTCTGGTTCTGTCTTGTAAGATGTTCTTTGTTTATATTTCTCCATGGTCCCAACTGGGGTCAATTATAGGTAAGGATGTGCTTCACAGGTCTACCCAGATATAACAGCACAGGTCCCCAAAAAAGGAGTTCCAAGATCTCAGGAATGACTTAGGGAAAGGTGGCTAGTTTTGGGGTTTCCTTGGCAAAACGTTTTCCTCATATACCTAGTAGGCTTCCAGTGTATTTTTTTCACCCCTGAAAATTTCATCCCCTAATCACCATCGTTAGTGATCTGAACACACACTGTCTTAAAGCCAAAGGTTTCTTTTTTTTTTTTAGCTGAATGGCCGCTCCCTAAGAAAACTAGAAATTTGTTTCAAATGAAAAGCACCACTGTTATTTCTGTATTTGCTGGCAGGGCATCTTACTCTGGTTAGTATTCTTCTACTTTGGTAGGCATAAGATCTCCAAGTCAAGGTAAATCAGGTGACAATTTGACCAACCATGTTACCGTCAGTGGAGGGGGGTGTCACAGTTCTAGCCTGGACCACCTGACTTTCCCATGTTCTTCAACCCACTGACTCCACTCAGCAAATCCACAGTTTCCTGTCTATGCCTGTGGAACTCTTTTTCTAATACAATGTGCATGGAAATAACTAGTTTTCCAATCTTATCATTTCTACCTCCTGTTGAGCTCCAGTTTTCCTAAATCTCCCCCTTACTGTGGGGTGGTACAAAAATATACTTTTTTCATCCAGCAAGATTCCGAAGTATGAGATGTACAGCATTCAAAGTGCCTGTTTTTATCACAGTTATATTTCCATTATTTTTGGTTTCGCTCTGATGTAGGTTCATTTCTCTTAAAGGACATTTCTGAAGGCTGAAAGATAGCCAATATGTTGACTTTTTCCTAATACTACAACCTTGGTGGGAATAAGGCCTCCAAGTCAAGGTAAAATAGGCCACAATTTTACCAAACATGTTGCCACCACCCAATGGGGGTATCAAAGTCCTAGCTCTTCCCTGTTCTTGAACCCAATAACGCCGCTCAGTTAATTCATATTTTAGTGTCCATCTTGTAGCACTCTCTTTCTAAGAGCCAAATGCACTGCAAGGAGGAGTGTCTACTGTATCTATCTAATAACAGAATTTGAGATCATTTCTGAATGAGAGATTTCAGTTGATTATGAGAGAAACTACCATGTACCTCTTGCTTTTGCCAATCCAGTACTCATTCATTTGTTTTGTAATTGCAACCTTCTTTCGTTTTATTTGAAAATAGACCCCTCTTTTATTAGATATAGTGTTAATAAAACTGTAACGGAAGCTGCCTTATTCTCTCTGGCAAAAAGTGGAATCTGACCTAAGCTATATCAATCAGATATTGTATCTGAGAAATAGAAATTTTGCATGGAATGACACAACAAAGTGACATATGGGTTAGAGAGTCCAGGGTTGGAATCATCAATCTACCCCTTAGTAGCTCTTTGGATGTGGTCAAGTCCTTAACTTCTCTAAGCCTTTTTTGTTTTGTTTTCATTTGAAAAATGGCACTGATAATGGTTTGCGGTGTATCTGTGTGCCTTTGAATTTAATTAGTAGTGCATAAAAATACGTATACTCTGCCAGGTGTGGTGGTTTATGCTGGTAAATCCTAGCACTTTGGGATGCCAAGGTGGGTGGATCACAAGGTCAGGAGTTTGAGACCAGTCTGGCTTACGTAGTGAAACCCTGTCTCTACTAAAAATACAAAAAATTAACCGGGTGTGGTGGTGTGCGCCTGTAATCCCAGCTACTCAGGAGGCTGAGGCAGGAGAATCATGTGAACCTGGGAGGTAGAGGTTGCAGTGAGCCGAGACCACACCATTGCACTCCAGCCTGGGCAACAGAACGAGACTGTGTCTGAAACAAACAAACAAACAAAAAACCAAAACTGTACTAAATAAATATTAGTTCTTATTAATGACATGATCACACTAGTCGATTATGTAATAAATGGACCATAGAGGAGCAAACCTGAAGGAAAGAAGTCACAAGGTTGATGAATCTGTTGCATCTATGCTATTGAGAATTCTCAGAGGCCTCAGGTGGTAGAAGAGAGAGGTGCAGGAGGACAGGATGGAAGAACAATTTAGGATGTAAGAAAGAGAACTTAACAGTATTTAGTTGACTCCCTTGACTCAGAGGATGAAACACAGGGAGAAGCTTTGATATTGCTGATAGGAAGGAGCATCCTAATTCTTGATTGGCCCCAATTCTGCTGGAGACAGAACTCTGGCCAAGGCAAGCTAGGTAACAAATATGTCATTTGAGTTGTTATTTGAAAATCCTCAAAGCCCAGCTTTTTCCCAGAATAGCATTCACTTTGATTTACAACACAGTGACCCATGCTAAATACTGCAAGTGGTGGTTCTTTGAAAATAACAGACAAAATATTCCCCATATGACTTTTTCTTTTATAGATAGAATAGTATATTGGTAGACAGTACACCGATAATGTGAAATATTGATTGCTTCTGTTGAAACTGTAATGGGATAAGGAAACATGTAATCATGGAGAATTTCTATGAAATAATCCCATACCCTAAATTGTATAGGTACAGGCTGTGGAATAAAGTTTTAAAAGTGAAGAATAGTCTGAGATTGCTTATGACATCAGGACTTTTTCCTTTTCCTCAAACAATTTTCTCGAATATTGATGTTATTGCATAAAAAGTAACTGGAAAAAAGGCATAATTGTAATTTGGAGATATAATTTTAATAACTAGATAAGAAATATAGGAGATTTTTATTGGTTAAACTCTAAGTCACACAGGACAATGCTGGAGAGAGGCAGATATTTTAAAAATTGGACTCAAGAGGCACATATATTCACATCTTTACTCTTAAACCTGTCTGAAAAACACTTAGAGAAATAGCATTCTTGATATTATGTTGGTCCAATGAGGATGAGAAGGTATTTTGACCCAAACATATGGATGCAGGCTTCAAGGACACAGTGAATTATACCATCTGAAGAAACGGGAAACAAAAAGCTGTGTGGCTGGGAATCGGCAGTTTGTAACAACAGCTGTTGCTGTGGGCAGCAGTCTAATGGGGAAACTACTCAGCAGCAAGCCTTGCACACAGACAAAACAAAATCCACACCTGTGGTTGTTTACAAAGGGCAGAAGGGGCCACGGAAGACACATCATTAATATGGTGGAGAGCACCATTAGCGGTTCTAGCAAAATAAAAAAGAGCATGACATACTTTGAAATTCAGAGCCTGACATTAACAAGCTACAGTTTTGACAAATTGTAGAAAGAGATGGTCTCTACGATTTTGAATCTCCAGCACATTTCACAATGCCTGCCTGGCACATACTATGTACTAGGTAAATGTTTGTGGAATTGAAGTCAACATAGTTATGTCATATGCACAAATGCTTATACCTTGCTCCAAAAAGGGATAGGAAGGTATTTTGTGGTTATAAGGGAAGAATTGATAAAAACACAAATGTTGATCATGGAGATTTGGAGGAGAAAGACCTCCTGGATTTAAAGCCTGACTCCTTAACTGTATGACCTAGATAAGTTATTTTTCCTCTTGGAACTCTTAATTTTTGTAAAATGTTCATAATGATGCTTATCTACTGGAATTGTTAAAAAGATTGGATGCATTTTGTAGACAAAGGATCTTGCAAAAGGTCTAGCACGTAGAAGATTCTCAATAAGATTAGATCCTCTTCTTTACATGCTTCAATTGTGTGTCACTCTTTTTTACCTTTATTAGATTAGTCTAAAGCAGGAGTCAGCAAACCATCCGTCTCTGGCCAATTTCAGCCTATTTTGGAAGTAAAATTTTATTGTAACAACTGGCATGTCCATGTGTTTATGTGTTGTCTGTGGCAGCTTTATGTTTATAACAGCGGAGTTGAGTAGTTGCAGCAGCGTCCTTACGGCTTGCAAAGCCTAAAATACTGACTCTCTGGGCCTTTACAGCGCCCTGGTCTAAAGTAAACATTTTATTAGAAGATTCAACTGCTCTCATTTTTGTCTTTTTCTTCTTTTGATTTTTTTTTTTCAAATGCATACCTTTCTGTTTTTAATTTGTGTGTCTCCAAAAACAAGAACCTTTTATATTTGGCAGCTTCATGACTAAGCTTTAAATCCTGTATGTAATTTGTTACCCAGTTCCTCTGCTCATCCATCCATTCATTCAAAAAATATTTGTTGAGGATTTGCAAGGGGCTGGAAACAGAGTGGTGAACCTTGAAAGTGAGGCCGCTGCTCTTGGGGAGAGTATACGTAAATAAACATGGAAACGGAAGTGTGGATAAACCAACTTCTGAGCAAATTAACATGTATATGATTTAAAAGTAGGATGATTTTCAAGAGAGGAGCTGGTGAAGGTGTGTTATCAAGATCGGCCTAGGATGATCAGGGAAGCCCTTCCTAGGTGGGTGACATGTGAGCAGAAAGACCTGCCTGAAGAGAAGGGATAAACCAGCAAAGGCCTGGGGCAGACATTTTAGACAGAGAGACAAGTGCTGCAGAGACCATGAGCTGAGAAGGAGCCTGGCATGTTCAGGGGCTGACAGAACACTCGTAATGTCACAGGGTGTGGGAGTACTGGCACAGGTGAGGTCAGAGCATATAAAAAGGGCAGATTGTAAGGGATTTTGCATCTCACAACGTGGTCCCCTAGACTGTTCTCCCTTCCACCACCCACCCCTATGCACACATCCAAGCAGTGATAAGTTCTGTCCATTCTACATATTTGATGTCTCTCAGATTCCCACTTTTTCCACTACTTTAACAGGCACCGTCATCTTTTGGCTTATGCTCAATGTTTGCTAGCTGACTTCCCAGTCTCCCAGTGACTTCCTTCCTAACCATCTTTCAGAATGCCAAACATGATAGTTCTAATTTACTCACCTGCTTAAAGCCCTTTGCATAGCTCTTGGATGAAGAGCCAAATTCTTAGCTTTGCACAGGCCTTTGTTTCATGCAGTAGCCTCTGCTGGCTCTAGTCTTGTCTTCCTTGGCTCTCTACACTGAAACTTTCATTCGAGCCCTGGGGATGTGGTTCCTGAAACCTTCTTCTACATCTGCTTTCCGACATCCCTCCACCCATCTTCCCATCCTTATATTATTTGGACTATCCCACTTATGCTCAAGTGTTTTTTCCTCTTCTCAGAAGTCTTCATTCCCTCCCCAGGCTGATTTAGACCACTCTGTGATTAGTTAGACCACTCTGTGATTCTCTGTTACACTCAGAACATAACCCCATCAACACTCCCAAATGCTATAATCTCTTACCCTGCCATATTTTTTTCAACAGTCCTTGTTATCACACAACATACAATGCTTATTTGATTACTTCAGTTGTCTTTTGTTTCTCCAACTAGACTGATGGCTTTTTCATAGCAAGGAGTTTGCCTTATTCAGTGCTAAATCCTGGTTCAATGCTTGGCACAAGAAATTGCCTATCTTAATTTGATTTGTCTGTGTGGCTATAACAAAATATCTGAGATGCATAATTTATAAAGAACAGAAATTTATTTCTCACAGTTCTGGAGGCTGGGAAGTCCAAGATCAGGGTGGTTGCTTGTGAAGGACACTCTCTGCTTCCAAGATGGCTCCCCTCATGGTGAGGAGGAATACTGTGTCCTCACATGGCAGAAGGCAGAAGGGCAAGACAGCCAAATACTATTTAAAAAAAAAAAAAAAAGAAAAGGAAAGAGAAAAAAAAACAAACAAACAAAATACAAATCAGGTTCTCACTCTGTCACCAGCCTGGAGTGCAGTTGTAGCATCATAGCTCACTGCAGCCTCCAACTCTTGGACTCAAGCGATCCTCTTGCCTCAGCCTCCCAAATAGCTGGTCTTCAGGCATGTACCACCATGCCTGGCTACCAAACCCCTTTTTTATAAGAAACATTAAAAGGAAAGCATTCTTATGGCCTAACTACCTCTTAACGGCCCACTACTTAATACTATTAAAACGCAGGTTGCAACAACTGCGTTTTGGAGGGGACACATTCAAAAGGCACCATAGCTCAGTGATTGTTTTTGCTAAATAAGTAGATGGTCTAACCCACCATTATTACCTAGATTACCACAATAGTCCCCACTCCTCTCTTCTTCAGTTTACTCTGTACATGATATTCAGAGGGGAATTTAAAAAATATGTAAATATAGTCCACAACCTAAAAGAATGTCAGTGGCCTCGTATTGCAATGAAGGGAATATATATTATGTCATTGTATATATATATTATATATTATATAAAACATATATATGTTTAATATTAATAGTATTACATTATATATAATGTATATTACATATATTATATATTATATTACATATGTATATGTAATACTACATATAATGTTAATATTACATTTATAATATTAATATTTAATAATATTACATTATATATAGTATATATCTTGCACCACTCTTTGCTTTCTCTGTTAAGCTTTAGTCACACTGGCCTTAGACTTTCCCATCCTGAGCTATAGCCTTCTTTCAGCCTCAGGACCTTTGTACATGGCCAGCTCATTCTATGTTTCCAGATCTGCTCCTACCTCACCTTCTTGGGGGAGCCTTTATAGCCGTCTCACTGTTGAGCCCCACCCCTTCCAGTATATTGTATTTCTTTATCCACATTATTTCTGTCATAGCTCTGACATCGATTTGACTTTTAAAATTGTGCTTACTTGAGTGCTTATTGTTTGTTTCCTATACTAGATTGTAAACTCCATGAACATGTGGACAAAGACCAGAACTGATTTCTTCACCATTGTATACCTGACACTTAACATGGTGACTAATGCATATGAGGTGCTCAAATAGTTGTTGAGTAAATAAATGATGAAACTTTTCATACACTACTAAAAACATCAATCAGATTCTCCATTTTCCTGACTAGATAATAAACCCGTTGAACACAGGGACAATACCATACTCATCTTTGTATCCCCAATGCCCATAACAATATTCAGCACATAATAGGGATTTGATAAGTGTTCATTATAGTTAAAAAAAAATGAGAGTTTCGAAAAGCCAGGGATGTTCTCGATGTGTTATCATGGAAATAATGTTGCAATTATGGTTATAGCACAAGTCAATTGCTTGATGTAAAAGAGATAAACAAATGTTACCACCTAATTTTTAGGAAGCCAGGAGATCAGTGAGAGCGAGTTAGTGCTTTGCAAATATTGTAGAATTAGTGACATGAAAGTATGTATTAGTATCTTCAGATGTAAAGGGAATTTTTATGTGGAAGAGCAAGAATTAAAAAGAGAGATTATTATCTTGGCCAAACAGGCAATGTTGATGAAGAATCCATGTCTGTACTGAGGAAGACTGGAGGGCTGTGCCTGAATTAGGATCCATGAAAACATTAATGATTGAATTACAAGATGGAACCAAGCACCAGCTACTAAAGGACCCTGCTATTGCTGATGATACTGGGCAGGGGTCTGGCAGGTATGTCACCAATCCCAGACGTGTGTATGTGTGTGTGTGTGTGGGTGGGGGGGGTGTGAATATCAATTCTTTCCACCTTTCAGGACTTAGGAATATTTTCAGAAATCCCATCTCAAAAAGTCAAGTGCCTCTCAGGATTGGAATTGTAAAAACTTCTCACTCTCTTTTTCTCTTCATTTGAAAGCTCAGGTGGTTTCACTGCATGAACATAGATGTTAGGAAGTACTAGACAGTTAAAATGAGAGAATCTTATAACCAGCTTGCTTTTTCTTTGTAAAGCCATTAAAACATTTTTGTAGAATGTATAAATGCTGCCACGTTATGCACAGAAAACTTGTATCTTGTCTACTTGACAAGTGTAGGAACATTGCAGTAGATGTTAGGGGTTGGCTATCTTTTTATGAACCTTCCATCTTTCACATCTTAATTAAAAAAGCAGCAGCACCTTAGCAGAGACTATTGTTTGAGCTCCTTTTTGTACAGAGGACTTTTTTGAAGATTCTAAAGTTGCCAAAATTGATTCTTTTTAAAAATTAAATTAGTTCTTTGGTTAGTTGAGGTTGTCAGCTCATTGTATGCACCAGAAAAAAAAATTAAAAAAAAAACTGTAAACAGTCAATAAAAAATAAGATTGCTTTCTACTTCTATTTGGAATAGCTATTTAAAAAAATGAATAGCAGATTTCAGCTATTTATTATTTATTATTTATTTTAATTAAGGCATCTTATTGACTAAGCTAGGGTAAATCAGAGTAAATGAATGACCTCGGCTTCTTAAAAATACTAATCACTTAACAAATGATCTTAAAAAGCAAATTCAAGTTCAAATCTACATTTAATAATAGTTCGTGTGACTTTTTTAATCTTCTGAGAAAAAGTAAATTAAATACAGAAGCTGAAAAGTAACTGGCCGAATAATCAAATTTCATTTGCCTCTTAACTCACAGTGAGTTAGATTAGAGAGTAATGAAAAGCCTCCCTTACATAATTTAGTTCCTTATGGCTTTGATTTTTCCCAAATTACAGCTTTATTGGAGAGCAGGCATCTGTAGATGTCATGCTTAATCATGGTTGTTTTTAGAACTAAAGTCTGTAATTTCAGAATGAATTTTGAGGGAATCTCTGGGGCCTCACAAGATCCTCCTAAATGAGGCCTTATATTCAATTCTACGATGAAATCAGGAGACTGGATCTGTAGAAGCCTCCAGTCTGCTTTGGCTTTGTTTTCTGATGACCTTGAAAAGACCCAGAATTTCATGAGAAATCACGTAAGCTGGTTGGAATAAAATACTTTCGTGTGTTTTGCTTGTGTATTTTTCTTGAAAAATGTTTTAAATTTTAGTTTGATGATAAATTGATGTAATTTAGACCTTATAGACAACACATTTGCATTGATGCTGATGACTCCAGCTGGCTGTCCTGCTGGCTGGAAGAGAAGATTGAATACTACCTGACAGCCTCATCTCCTTCTTTTGGGTAGATGTGTCAGTGTTTGAGCCTTTTATCAGAGAGGGACACTGTAGTTCCTCTGAGTTCTCCTTATGGGCTCTGTGCCCTCCCCTGCACAGGTAACTATGCTTTCAGGGTAGAATCATCTTTGTTTGTTTGTTCACCTAATGTTTATTAAGTATGTAATATGATTTGGCTGTGTTCCCATCCAAATCTTATCATGAATTGTAGCTCCCATAATTCCCACATGTTGTGGGAGGGAACTGGTGGGAGATAATTGAATCATGGGAGCAGTTTCCCCCATACTATCCTCCGGGTAGTGAATAAGTCTCATGAAATCTGTTGGTTTCATGAGGGGAAACTCCTTTCACTTGGCTCTCATTCTGTCTTTGCCTGCCGCCATGTAAGACGTGCCTTTTGCCTTCCACCATGATTGTGAGGCCTCCCCATCCACTTGGAATTGTGAATTCATTAAGCCTCTTTTTCTTTATAAATTACCCAGTGTCAGGTATGTTTTTATCAGCAGCATGAAAACAGACTAATACAGTATGTGCTCTGAACCAGTTATTGCAGCTTACATACATAAAGAAGTTAACACACGAGTAAACCCAAAGCAAATTAAGAAACACATTCTGAGCCTAGAATGAAGGCTATGAAGTAAATAAGCAGCAGAAAGTAGTAACTGGATTTGGAGGTATCAGTAGGTTAGGCTTAAATAGGCTTTTCAGATAGAGTTTCTCTGAGGAGGTGATGTGTGAGACAAGGTGAGAAAGATAAGGAAACCCTTAAGTAAAGATGTGGGAGAAGAAAATTCCAGGCAGGTAGAGAAGCCTGGGGTGACCAAAGAATTCAGAGACATTTACTTGGCTGGAGGATGATGAGGGAGGGGCATGGGAATATGAGATTGGAGAGAGGGTAGGGATCATTCAGTCTCTTAGAGGGTTTAGAAAGGACTTTGAAGCTTATCCTAAATTTAATAATAAAGTGTATTATTTCTATAGTGTCATATTCTCTTTTTCTCTCCCAGAAATAAACTGTTGATATGGTTCTTTTTTTTCTTTTCATTTCCTTCCAACCAGTGATTACTGAACATTTACTCTGCATTACACCAAATCCTACCTTCCTGAAGTTTAATTTTCAGGTAATAAGATGGACATTAATCTAATGAGACATAAACTAGAGTTCGTATGGACTAAAACTCAAGAAAACTTATCCCATAACACACAAACTCGAAATTGTAGAACCAGTTATAACATAGTTGACTTTGATGCTTGATCTGGTGTTCGTTCTCCATTCTCAATTTGCAGTTCTTAATTTCTTAGGGCAAACATCATTAAGAAGTTGAAAGGAAACTTCAACTCCTTAATGAGGTTTAGTAGTTCAGTAGTTTTTCCAACTACTTTATGATTGGGGAATAAAAAAAATGATAAGACACTGTAGAAATAAAATGATTTCTCATTAAATTGAGAATAAGCTCTAAAATCCTTCCTAAACCTTTTAAGGAACTGAATGATCCCTGACTCCCTTTCCAATCTCATTGTCGTTTGGAACTCTTACTTTAGTCCATTGTATTCCATATACCCTTCACTGTGCTTATTTTCTGCTTTCTGTGACAGTAAAGAGAAACTGAAAAGTAATGTTTTTCCACAAACTTCACTCTAACATGATCCCACATTTTATATGATTGAATGGCAAACCTGATTTATTGCCTAGTGATGGACTTGACTGTATTACAAGGATAAGGGTGCTGCACAGGAAGCCATCACAGGGGAATTTGGTCTTGATGGGGAGCTT
Source organism: Macaca thibetana thibetana (assembly GCF_024542745.1). Classification (NCBI taxonomy): domain Eukaryota; kingdom Metazoa; phylum Chordata; class Mammalia; order Primates; family Cercopithecidae; genus Macaca; species Macaca thibetana. The sequence continues at coordinate 165,016,592 of NC_065582.1, forward strand.
GGGGAAGGATTCCTTAAACAGGTGGCACTTGAGCCAAGACCTGAAGGAGGGTAAGGATGTTCCCTCTTGGAGCAATAGGGAATGAAAGAAGGCCAGGATAGCTGGAGGTGAAGGAATGAGGGGAAATGTGGAATCGTTCCTGCTTTATAGAGGTAGGCAGATGCGGCAGAAAACCACCCAAAGGATGTATGACTCTTTTGTGCCAGTGTTCATATATTCTGAAGAAAAGAGGCATTAAAGTGATAGAATTGCCAGCTTTGCTTGGAATTCTATTTATTTTTATTACTTTTTATTACAGGCAGAGACTTTCGGAGCAGGAAGGGGTGGAAAAGCAGAAGAGCAAGCTAATGTGTGTGAAAGAGACAACACGTGAGGGGCGGCCTTGCCTTATAGCAACCCACTCTTTTCAGTAACTAATCCAGTCCTGCAAGAGCGAGAACTCATTCACTTACTGCTGTGAGAATTAACCCAGTCCCTCAAGAGTGGCATTAATTCCTCTTAATGCCCTCAGCGACCCACCAGCCAACATTGCCACTCCAAGGACCCCATTTCCAACACATGAGTTGTGGGGGCTACACTCAAAGTATAGCAGTACTCTCATCATGATGAGAATGAGAAATACTTTAATGTCCATCCATAGCAGAGTAAATAAAGGAATTGTGATATACTAAAACGTTGAGAGAAACTAAAAGCTTCATGTATCAAAGGGATAAATCTTAAAAATGTTATAGTGAGGTAGAAAAGCAACTTTTAGAAGGTTACATAAAAATATACCTTTTATGTAAAATGCAACATTCTCTAAATGATACTGTTTTGCTTTGGATGCATACCTTATTGATATATGTAAAAAGATGTAGACAGGCTTGGTAAATATCACATTTAGATGTTATCAGGGAAGGGTATGCAGATGGCTTTTATAGTGTGTGTGAAGATTTTCTTCCTTGTGTTGGGCGGTAGATATGTGCATTGATTGGTACAGATTTCGCCTGTTGCAGAAAACTTTTTCTGTAAAAGGCCAGAGTATTAATGTCCTGGGACCACTTTAAATAAACTACCCTGAACTTGGTGGCTTCTAACAGACAGAAATTTATTCTCTCACAGTTCTGGAAGCCAAAAGTCCAATATCAGGGTGCCAGCATGGGCTCTGAAGGGCCAGGGTCCTCCCCGGCAGGCTGTGGGGGAGAGCACTTCCTTGCCTCTTCCAGAGTCTGGTGACTGCCAACATGTCTTGACATTCCTTGGCTTGTGGCTACATTACAGCAATCTTTGCCTTTATCTTCATGTTAGCTTTTCTTCTCTGGGTGTGTCTAATCTCCCTCTACCTATCTCATACAAGGACACTTTGGCTGTCATTTAGGGCTCACCCAGATACACGAGAAGGATCTCACCTCAGGATCCTTGACTTATTTATTACACCTGCAAAGTCTCTCTTCCCAAATAAGGTAACATTCACAAATTAGAACATAGCACTGACTTTGGGAGTCATTATCAGATTACCACAACTAGGTAGTAAAAATTTTAGGATTTGTGGGTCATATAGTTTCTGCCACTTAACATTGCCACTGTAGCCTGAAACACTCAAAGATGAATGAAACAAATGAATGTAGCTATGTTTCTTTTTTTTTTTTTTTTTTTTTTTTTTTTTTTTTTTTTTTTTTTTTTTGAGACGGAGTCTCGCTGTGTCTCCCAGGCTGGAGTGCAGTGGCGCGATCTCGGCTCACTGCAAGCTCCGCCTCCCGGGTTCACGCCATTCTCCCGCCTCAGCCTCCGAGTAGCTGGGACTACAGGCGCCCGCCACCACGCCCGGCTAATTTTTTGTATTTTTAGTAGAGACGGGGTTTCACCGTGTTAGCCAGGATGGTCTTGATCTCCTGACCTCGTGATCCGCCCGTCTCGGCCTCCCAAAGTGCTGGGATTACAGGCTTGAGCCACCGCGCCCGGCCGAATGTAGCTATGTTTCAATAACACTTTATTTGGAAAAGAGATGAAGGCCTGGATTTGACTGGGAGCAAGTGGCTGCTGAAGTTTGCAGTCCTGTGGTCTATGGAAACAAGTGTTACGTGTGGCAAGTCAGTGGGATCTATTGGGATATTACCGATGGCTCACTACTAATATCACCCTCTAATGCCCATGGGGGAGTCTGATGCAATCAACTTACATATAAAGTTTTGTTTTTATAATACATTTCTAACTTTCAGAGAAAGTCAAGAATCTACTAATTCCATCCTAAATTTTCCTATCATTTATTTGTGACACCTACACTTTTGAAGAATACACAGAAGATGTGCACACATGCTGGTCACATGGTAGATTTGGCAGAAGGCTTTTTGAAAGAAAGGAGAGCCCGAAAGAAGTGGTAGCCATGTGCAAGCTGCATCAGCCCTGCATGAAGCCCAAACTGGTATAACTCAGTGCAGAGTTGAGCTATTCCCATTGCTCAGCCTGCTTCCTGAGCAGCATGATGTAACCTTGTTTTAAGAGACACAGCATGGCACCAACTAGGAAAGACAGGATGGTTCCTAGAAGGAGGTCAGGCAGAGCAGGATGCCAGCATCACCTTATACCCAAGGTCCAAATGAATATTTGCCCAAAAAGAATTGTATCTAATCATTTTATTTTTGGTGGCTTTGGGGGTCATTATGGAAAGATCTGGCTCCTCTTTGAGCAGTTTCTTTACTGTCACTGATGCTTATGTGTAATTTTGAAGAGAGAACATAATCAGAAATACAGTCCTGAATTTTATACCTGGATAAAAACGAATAACTAACATCTATTGAAAATTACTATATTCTAGGTACTATGTTAAGTAATTTTCAAGTTACTTATTTGAATCCAGTAGTTCTCAGTGGAGGCTTAGTTTGTTCCCCAGAATAAATTGTGCAATGTCTGGAGATGTTTTTGGTTGTTACGACTTGGGATGGAGCTACTTACACCATCTATTGAGTAGAGGCTGGTCATGCTGCTAAATATCATAGAATTATCAAGACAACCCCCTACAACAAAAAACGATCTCATCCAAAATATCTATAATTCTGAGGCTGAGAAATTCTGCTGTCACCCAGCGAAATAGGCTGTGGTACTGTTCATCTTACTGACAAGGAAATAGGCTTTGAAAGTTTATGTCTTCTCTCCAAGATAATTCAGGATGACTCCACCCTTTTGACCCTAAACTTCTGAAGTAGATTTCTAGAATTTGAAAAGGTGTTTGGTGAGACACAGGTTCAATCAGCCAGATTTTGAAAATGTATGCCAACTGACTTTTAAGGAAAGCAAAATGAGTATTTATGGAACAGCTAATGTCTGCTAAGTATTATATTAGATCCTGTCACATACACTGTATATGGTTCCTGTGGGATATCTTTGTGTCTGTTTTCCAGAGTAGAAAGCTGAGGCCCACAAGTGGTTAATAACTTATTTATTCAAGCATGTAATTATGGTATTAATAAATGGAGGAACAAGAATTTGAATCCAGGTATGTCTGACTGTAGAACCTATTTGGTTCTTAGGTCATGAGCCTGTTCTCTTGGTAAGAGGTGAAGCTAGGGAGGGGATTGAATAATTATTTTTCCTGTTTATTTTTAATGCAATGTCCCTATGGCAGGAATATATCAAAGAATATTCAGGATGTCTGAAATTTTGGACTACCCATGGCCTTTTCTGTTTCCAGTCTTAAAAATTGTAATTCCTAAAGGTGAAAGATAACAATGAAGTAAAGCAAAATCAAGTTAATCCATTTTCTATGTTGTTAATTGCTAGGCAAGTCCCATTTATTTTTAACAAACTGCAGAATATATTTTGAAGATATGAGACTATAAAGTTGTTTAATTGTTTAAAATGAAAATAAAATGCCTTGGAAATAGGTAGTGAAAGAATGAGACTCCTGAAATTTATGATAATGAATAAAACTATTAGGGCGTAGACATTAGGGTGATACGGGATTTATATTACTCAAAGGGGAAATGTTTACATAACTTCCTAATGGTTCTTCCACTTATGATTCAATAGTTCTTTTCCCATTTAAAAAATAAATTGCATATTTCATGATAGCCTATTATCTTTCCTTCTGTTGATTTTGTAAGATTTCTATAACTTACTCTATATTAAAAAAGAATAATAAATGAGTTTAATAATGTTCTTAAGCCTCTTAGCATTTACTTTTTCTCTTTTCACGCCCCTATTTTAAAAAATCAGTGCCCGCGGTCTTCCTAAATTAATTAAAAATGGCCATTTCTGTTCAAGCTTTGAAAGACCAATTAATATTGAAGTGACTTCATTCAGTCTTTTCTGCACTAATCTTATTAGTAGCAGAATTAGTGTAGCAATTAAAGTGGATTTTCCATATGGTTAATAACATTATATCATCAGATTTTCTTTTTGGCTCGAGATTGAGTTGAATTTCAGTTATTTGTTATTTATCATTCCTATACTTGGTCTATTCAAAGAAAAAAGAGTTCTTTCTGTGACCTGCATTATCCATGTCAAAAAAAATCTCAAATTGAGAGGAAGATGGCTTCAGAAGGAATAAAGAAATAAGCTATCATTCTACACTTCTATCAAATTTAAACATACTGTGCATGTTGTAGACACAATCAGAGATTAGAGACACTGAATTTCATTTGATTAGCAGTTTGTACCAGTGGCTACATGATAAAGTAGGATGTAAATGACCAATGATCACTCTGGTTTACTTGGTAACCAGGCTCTGTCGTGTTGCTTAGTCATTAGATGTTATGGGCAGGCCGACCCTTTGATAGCCTCTCCCTCCAATTCCTGCTACCTAGGACTTATGAAGGTGCCCAGAAACAGTGACATTTATGACTTCCATGTGAACTCACCTTTCTGGGTTCCTCTCTTCCAAGGGAAAATACGGTGGCTTCCTATATGTACTGAAGTCACGGCAGTCCTGCTTCTACGAAGTCCCTTCCATTATAACCTTTCCCTAATCCCTCCAAGCCTCAACCATATATTTCTGTCTATGGGTCTCCAGATATCTCTCTACTTGATAACTTAATTTCTACCCACCTTTCCAGCTTCATTCTCACACCATTCTCCCACTTGTTCACTTCATTATAGCCAGATGATCTCTCAGAGCTTCTCATGCTACCAGTCCTGTGTCATAGCCTCTCACTTGCCATTCCTTGACCTGAAAGTTTTTCCTTTCACTCTATAATGTCTAGCGCCTTTTTGCCCTGGGGTTCAGCTGGAATGTCCCTTTCCCAGAAGGTCTTTCTGTGAACATCTCATCGTACATAAGGGCTCCCTATCTTTCTCTCTCAGACCACCGTGTTCTTTTATATTATAACAAATTTGAAAATATGGATTTATTTACTTTATTTTCTCATTTTATTGACTTATTAAATTGTAAGAGCCATGAGGACAAAACTTCAAATACTGCATTCACTTCTATATACCCAGTATAACTTTATGTTTATAACTTACCCGAGTATACCAAAAATATTTGTAATATAAATAAATGGATGATGACGTCCTCTGTATGATGAAGGAAATGCCCTGTATTCATGAGGCCTCAACTCCCAGATATTATATGACACCACCCGCGCAGGCATCACTTCTGTTCATTCCTTCCCTCTTGGCAGAAATTTCTCAGAGAATTTTCCCATCCCTTCCCCCAGGTTTCTAACAAAGTACATGTTCTTCAAACATTCAGTAGTTGAAAGAATATAGCTGATGACTTAGCAATGGCTCAGACACAGTTTGTAACATCCTCAAATCCTCTTTGTAATTGTGATTCTATTTAATTTATAAAGTATCTATAGTTAGTTGTATCTGAGGCATTCCATGACACTTTTTGAGTGTATGTATTTTGGCAGACCAGTGAGATCAGGGGAGGGAATAAGAGGGCCTATTTTGAACATGGAAACTTCCCTAGATTTTTCAACCTACATTCATCAATTTGAATTTTTATATGGTTTCTCTTTGGGCCTTTCAAATGACCCCTTGTATGAAAACAAAGGTTTGTGGAGGGAGTAATGAATCTAGTTTGCAATATTAAAGAATGAGTAGTAATAGATTTCATCATAGCAGTTTTAACTTCTAGTAATTAATGCATTTATTATTATTCTAAAAATAAAAATGAGATGTTCATTTTTGCAAAATGTGGGCACTGCCAATATGTAGAAGAGAATAAAAAATCAGCCATAATTCCAGCCCCACTTTACCTCTGGAGGGCATGAACTTTGTCTTATTTAACATTCTATCTCTAGCACCTCATGGGGTGTGGGCACATGAAGAGCACACAATAAATATTGTTTAATAAATAACCTACATATTGCTTGTGTCAACAACTTGATATATGGCTCTTACTTTATGTATATAATTTATGTAATTAAAAGCAGTGGCCCCCTCAGGTGTAAGCACAAGAGGGTGTGTTGTTTGAAGGGAATTTAATAGCAATAGTAAAACCAACTAACAGTGGGTCTGCTTTTTGTTATCACCATGCTTGGGCAATTCTAAACAATGGCAGTGATAAAATCGTTCTCCTCCAGCCAGACCACTCCCACCCCCTCACTTTGTGCTTCACAGGTTAAGTGCACACTATATGTTAAATTTTATCCTCAGCTTTTTAAATAACATTTTATCATAAGCAGTTTCCAGCTGAAAACTTTTACAACTTCTGGTGAAAGCACTTGGCAATATATCTCAATAACTGAAAGTATTCATGATCTTTGAATCTTTCTGCTGGGATTCTACTATAAAAGTAGCATAAAATGCAAATGAAGATGTATGGAAAATGATATTCATGGAAACAGTATTTATTATAACAAAAGAGTAGAAGTAGTCTGAATGTTGAACACTGAAGAAATGAGCTATTAATGGTACATTCATAAGATGAACTATTATAGTCATTAAAGTGACATTTATGCACAGAAAACTCAGTATATTTTGAAGTGGATCTGAATCTGAAGCATGTACTTACTGGTCAGAATTACATTCAATGGAGAACACATAAAATAGAAACATGACAGGGAAAAAAGTAGAAAGCTATAGATTATTGCTAGAGTAATAATGTTTACACTATTCCTAGGGACTAGACATGCAATCAGAAATCAGAACTTAAGATGCACATTTTTACAACTGTAGTGTATTCAAAATATAGTTGTAGAAAAGCTTGAAAATGACATATTTAGTAAAATGCAGTTAATCCACTAAATATGGAAAGTTCCTGGTTCCCAGTCTTTTGATGGCCTATAGGACATATCCCAAAAGCTATGGCAGCATCGATGCAGAGGACCAAGTCCATTGCAGCTTTCTGAATTGGCACTACTTTCTCATTTTAGGGAGCCAGGCAAGAAGGACCTTTCTCTTGGCTAAAGTAAAGGCAGGCAAAGGTGTGGATTACTCATTCAGGAAATGAATCGGTCAACCAAATTAGTGGAGAAGCTCTATTATTTTCAATAGGCTTCCGTCAGTCTTATCAGATAGGACACTCTGGTTTTCTATTCACATGATTGCTTTTTTCTGTTAAATTGAAGTGTCTCCAAATTTTCTAATTACTTTTAAGTCGGACTTATTTTAGTAAACCATCTGCAAATTCTCTTAGTGGTTAATTTTGTGAACCCAGATTTACAGAAACAATGAAAACTTGATATGTTTTCACATTTGAAATATATGTTGAGATTTTTCTATCATTTAAAAAGAAACTATTGCAATTAGAAATGAAATCAAAGAATCGAAAACAAAATATCCCATAGGTCTATGTGTCTGCTTTTATGCTAGTACCATACTGTTTTGGTTACTGTATCTCTGTAGTTTAATTTGAAGTCAGAATGTGATCCCTCCAGTTTTGTGTTTTGTTTTTTTTGTTTTTTTTTTTCCATTTGTATTCAGGATAGCTTTGACTTTTGTGGTTCCATGTTAATTTGATGAAGAATGTCATTGATATTTGAATAGAGATTGCATTGAATCTCTAGATTACTTATGTAGTATAGACATTTTAACCATGTGATTCTTCCAATCCATGAACATGGGATATCTTTCTGTTTTTGTGTGTCCTCTTTAATTTATTGCATCAATGCTTTGTAGTTTTCAGTGTAGAATTCTTTCCTTTCTTTAATTAAGGTTGCACCTAAGTGCTTTATTTTATTTGTAGCTCTTGCAAATGGGATTACTTTTTTTTATTCCTTTTTCAGATTGTTCATTGTTGACATATGGAAATGCTAGTGATTTTTCTGTGTTTTGTATCCTGCAACTTCGCTGAATTTATCAGTTCTAACAATTTTTTTGATGGAGTCCTTAGGTTTTTTCAACTATAAGATCATATTATCTTCAAACAATGATAATTTGACTTCTTCCTTTCCTATTTTGATGCCCTTTACTTTTTTCTCTTGTCTGATTGCTCTAGTAGGACTTCTAGTACTATGTTGAATAACAGTGGTGAAAGTGGGCATACTTGTCTTGTTCCAGATCTTACAGGAAAAGCTTTCAGTTTTTCTCCATTCAGCATGATACCTTCTGGGGATTTGTTCTTTATTTGGCTTTTATGTGATAAAGGTATATTCCTTTTATACACAGTTTTTTGAGGGTTTTTATCATGAAGGGATGTTGATTTTATCAAATGCCTTTTTTTGGGATCTGTCAAAATAATCATTTGGATTTTGCTCTTCATTCTTTTGACATTATGTATTAGATTGATTGATTTGTGTGTGTTGAACTATCCTTGCATCCCTGGGATAAATCCCACTTAGTCATGATGAAATTTACTTGTTTTTCTATTCTACTGTGACTAAGCTGACACAAATCACAATACAAATTCATTCCCACTCTTTTCTCCCCTTTCCACATGCAAAGGTGCCTCTCCCTATGACCACAACCACCATCAGCTCACGGTGGGGTTCTGTCAGGCCAGCACCATTCAGGGCACTGGGCTTCCCTCTGGCCCAGGGCAGGTCCAGAAATGCTGTCCAAGAGCCTAGGCCTGTACTTGGGGACCACAAGAGTGTGCTTGTTGCTGTACCTCACTGTGGCTGAGCTGGTACCCAAACTGTAAGACATAGTCCCCTTTACTTCTCTTTCCTTCCCTCAAACAGAAGAAGTCTCTTCCCATAGCCATCCCAGCTGGGATTATTCTGGGTCACACCTGAAGTTTGCACAGCTCTGAGTCTCACCCAAGGCCCTCAGCAAGTACTGCCTGGGTATGATTGCTGATTATTCAGGGCCCAAGTGCTTATTAGTCAGCAGGTGATGAATCCTGCCAGGACTGGCTCTTTCTATTCAAGGCAGTGGGTTCCTTTCTGGCCTAGACTGTGTCTAGAAATGTTATTGGGGAGCTAAGGCTTGAAATGGGAGTCTCAGGACTCTGCCTGGTACCCTGTCCTGCTGTGGCTGAACTGGTATACAGGTTGCAAGACAAAGTCCTCTTTACTCTTCCCTCACCTCTCAAGCAAAAGGAAGGAGTCTCTGCTGGAACTGCGAGCTGTTCTGCCTGGAGTTGGGGAAGCATGATGATGCAGTCATTCCCTTGGCTGCCCCCGCTGGCGTCTCGCTAGGTCATGTGCATCCCAAGTCCACTGACTTCAAGCCCAGCACAGCACCAGGACTTGCCCAGAAATTGCAGTACTTGGGGCCTATAAGGCCTTTCAAGTTGATTGAGGACCCCTGGGCACTTTAGTGCATGGTGGCAAGGCTTGCAGGAACTCAGGGACCACTGGGATGGACAGTTTGCCTCTGGCTAAGGCTTGTCTAGATGCTCCCTCCATCCACACTGGCTGAGTTCTTCCTTGTCCTGCTTTCTGAGTTCTGCTTTCCACTGTGACAGGGCAGCACTGCATTTTTTTTTTTTTTTTTTTTGAGTTTGATGGACATGATTTTCTTTTTTTTAATTTAAGTTCTGGGGTGCATGTACACAATGTGCAGGTTTGTTACATATGTATATGTGTGCCACATTGGTGTGCTGCACCCATTAACTCGTCATTTACATTAGATATATCTCCTGATGCTATCCCTCCCCTCTCCCCCCTCCCCACAATAGGATGTTCCCCTTCCTGTGTCCAAGTGATCTCATTGTTCAGTTCCCACCTATGAGTTAGAACATGCGGTATTTGGTTTTCTGTTCTTGTGATAGTTTGCTGAGAATGATGGTTTCCAGCTTCATCCATGTCCCTACAAAGGACACTAACTCATCCTTTTTTATGGCTGCATAATATTCCATGGTGTGTATGTGCCACATTTTCTTAATCCAGTCTGTCACTGATGGACATTTGGGTTGATTTCAAGTCTTTGCTATTGTGAATAGTGCTGCAATAAACATAAGTGTGCATGTGTCTTTATAGCAGCATGATTTATAATCCTTTGGGTATATCCCCAGTAATGGGATGACTGGGTCAAATGGTATTTCTAGTTCTAGATCCTTGAGGAATCGCCACACTGTTTTCCACAATGGTTGAACTAGTTTACAGTCCCTGCAGCAGTGTAAAAGTGTTCCTATTTCTCCACATCCTCTCCAGCACCTGTTGTTTCCTGATTTCTTAATGATTGCCATTCTAACTGGTGTTGGATGATATCTCATTGTGGTTTTGATTTGCATTTCTCTGATGGCCAGTGATGATGAGCATTTTTTCATGTGTCTGTTGACTGTATGAATGTCTTCTTTTGAGAAGTGTCTGTTCATATCCTTTGCCCACTTTTTGATGGGGTTGTTTGTTTTTTTCTTGTAAATTTGATTGAGTTCTTTGTAGGTTCTGGATATTAGCCCTTTGTCAGATGAGTAGTTTGCAAACATTTTCTCTCATTCTGTAGGTTGCCTGTTCACTCTGATGGTAGTTTCTTTTGCTGTGCAGAAGCTCTTTCAATGCAAAGTCCCATAATCGCGGTGCTTTCCCTACCCCAAACACACAGATTCTCCCTCCACACCATGTCCCTGCTGCCAGGGGATGGGGATGGAGTGGTGTAGGCCATACAAGACTATCTTCCCTCCTTTATTCAGTGCCTGTTTCCTTAATATGATGTTAAAACCAGGTGATGTGATTGCCCACCTGATTTTTGGTTCTTATGAAGTTGTTTTTTTCGTGTGAATAGTTGCTCAATTTGGTGTTCCTGTGGCAAAGACAATCACTGGAGGCTTCTAGTTGATCATCCTTCTCTGCTCTCTAAGAGTGTTTCATTTCCATTCCTGGAAGTCCTTTAGATTATTCATTCTAAAGCCCTTTCACAGTTATTAGCCCTATTTTTTTTTTATTTTCTTGCCCTCCAAACTCTAAATATATCTCTTTCCCCTTCCTATTTCACACTGTGGCATGTTGCCTAGCACTTAGGTATAAAGGAATTAAAATCATACTGAATTATGAGTAGGTCAAAGTTTTAAGAACATTGTGTTACATAAGTCTATTTACTCTTCGAGGACTTTTACAGCAAGGGCAAGAAAAAAAAAAAAAACTCTGACAGTTGTGTTGGAAGAAATAGAAGTTGAAGATCTCATGGCCAATTAAGTTGGTATGTAAATTAGAACCTTGCTTTTACAGGCATGCTATTCTTTTACTGTCTTATTAGAACTTCTGAAATACTAAAATGTAGGCAAAAAGGAAAAAAAATTATTCTTATTCTCAAATCTCTATTTCTGTAGGCAATGCCTTTACTATCTTTTCTTGAGGATTATAAATATCCTTTAAAAAGGAAATGTGGCTAAAGGTCTTACTGTTCTCTTATGGTAAAAATAAAGTGTAAATTTTAAAGTCTTATATAAAGCTTTACACAAAAATATCACGAAAGAGAGGCTGAAGAGTTAAATGCAAGAGAGAGGGGCAATATCCAATCTATACACTATAGCCAGGGTATAAACAAATATAAGCATGTTATTTCCATGATTAAAATATTTATTTATTTATTATTTATGTATTTTTTTGAGAGTTTACTCTGTTGCCCAGGCTGGAGTACAGTGTCACAATCTTGGCCCACTGCAACCTCTGTCTCCTGGGTTCAAGCAATTTTCCTCCCTCAGCCTTCCGATTAGCCGGGATTACAGGTGCATGCCACCACACCCAGCTAATTTTTGTATTTTTAGTAGAGACAGGTTTTCACCATGTAGCCAGCCTGATCTCGAACTCCTAACCTCAAATGATCTGCCTGCCTCGGCCTGCCAAAGTGCTGGGATTACAGGTATAAGCCACCGTACCTGACCTGATTATAATATTTAAATGGCTGTGAATTGTCATATGCATCATGCCTAAACTATTTAACGTGATCCTGAGGCCTTTCATGATAGCCTCAACAGACCACACTCACATTTTCCGTTGTCCTTACTCCTCTTCTCTCTCTGATTTCCAACAAGCCGGGTCTTCTGTCATATCCTAGAATGTGCCATGATACCTTCTACCCCAGCTTTGTTGCAAACACAAGTCCTTTTTCTTAGATATCCCCATGGGCTACCAACTATATGTTTACATATACTTTGTCCTTCTGTAGTCTCTAAAACCAGGTTTCCATATAATATGAACTGATAATACCTTGTGGAGCTCCTTTAGGTGTGTGTAATAATTTTAAGCACGTTATTTTATTAATAGGGTTAAATGTGTTTTCTCTATGAGAGTGTGCATTCTAAGAGAGTGGTGACTATATCTGGGTAATTTTTATCTGAACTTTAAGTGCCTGGCAAATAGTGAACTTTCATATGTAAGATGGAGAAAATGATGAACTCTGTTTCATAGAATAGTTATAAGGAGAAAGTGAGACTATGTATAGAAAGGTCTTAGCATGGATTAGAGCAAAGAAACTTATAGTAAAATATCTGAAACCCTGGATTAGTGATGGAGTTGGCAAAGCCTCATCAGTATAGACCAAACAGTTTTCCACCAACCCTTCATTTATTCTTTAGGAATGTCTGGATGATTCAGGCACCCCAGAATCACCCTAGAACTTAGCATCACTTAGCAGCATTGAGGCACCTTGATAGAAAAAGAGAGGTATAAATCGATCAATCTGAGTTTTATTGAATGTTGTTAGATGGCCACCAATTGGAAGAGTACAGGGGAAGGGTCTTTTCCCATTCTCAATCTGAGGACAGATGCTGTGGGCCACTTTCTAATTAGCTCCTTTTTGTTCATGCAAAGTATAGTGTAGTCACTTTCTTGTTGTAGTTCTCACTATCCAAACTATAGATACTTATCTTACTTTTGCTGGCCTAATGAAACCCAAAATATATTAAAATAATTTAATATTTGAACATTTATGTTCTGCTAGGGCCTATTCTAGGTGCCTTAAATGTGTAGACTTATTTAATTCTTGTGGTGAACCTACAAAATAGGATTTATTATCATTCCTAATACTGACATAAAGAGGTAGCTGTGGTTACACAGCTAATAAGTGGTACAGCTGATGCTTGAATGTAGATAGTGTAACTCTTAGTATCTCATGCTTTCAACCACAGTATTGTGCTGATGAAATGATTTTAAAGGCAACTCTGTTGTTCACAGCACCTTTAAATCTATATTTCAGCTACCATTTGAGAGAGTTTTATCTTTTGTCCTTATCACATACCTAGAGAAAAAGAAATGTTGAAAGCAGTTGTCTGTCTCATTTTGACCAAAAGTAAACTCACCTTTCTAGAGCTTTGCTTGATCAAGATTATCTTATCACCAAAACAAAGAAGAAAACAAAACAAAACAAACAAAACCCCTGGGGCCTATGAAGGTTTAGCAAGACAACAAAGATGTCCCACAGAATTGTCCAACTGATTCGTCTTCCAACTGAGAAATGTAAGGCAGCCGTCCCACTATGGATGGAAAGCCCACCAGCTCACCTGGAACATGAGGGAAGAAAGTCAGGGGAAGAAGAGAGAAGAGATAAGAGAACATGGATTAGAGGGACAGAGACAATGAGAGACAGCTGCAGAAATAAGCCAGGAAAAACTGAGTCAGCTCTACAGGAATGATAGTCGATCTTCAGATGGCTTCCAGAAGCAACAGAAAGGAAAGAGATGGAGTACTAAGGTATCAAGACATTTAACTCAGCATCTTTTCTGCACTAAGTAGTAGAAGGATTTTATCCCTACCCTGTGTAAAAGATTAAAGTTTAGATTTTCTTTGAAGATGGAAAAACAACAACTTTTGTTGGAGAGTTCATACCTTAGCAATGTGAAATAACAGAACAGCACCAAACTTTTATTTAAATTATTTATAAGTGACAAAATAACACTAATCAGAATGTAAATTTTTAATGTTTGCTATTGAATATTCTGTAATTCTCTGCATTATGTCTTTGATGACATGATTTGTTGAAAATGGAAAATGGCATTATTTCTATATTACTACTCGGTTTCTTTTTTTGTAAGCTCTGTGTTTCCTTAGATAGTCACAAATGATGTACCTATTATTTTTGTAGTGCCTTAGTTTTTAGAACAGGTAGGAATTAATGAACCATACCTAATTAATTATAAGTAAGTTTCTAAGAAAAATTTGAGGAGAGATTGCGTCAAAAAGTAGCTCTTCATATTTATGTATGTATGTATGTATGTATGTATGTATGTATTTATTTATTTATTTATTCATTTAAGACCAGGTCTCACTTTGTCACCCAGGGTGGAGTGCAGTAGTGCAATCTCGGCTCACTTCAGCCTCTACCTCCTAATTTAAGTGATCCTCCTGCCTCAGCTTCCCAAGTGTCTTGTACTACAGGCACGTGCCACCATACACAGCAAATTTTTTTTTTGTATTTTTAGTAGAGACAGGGTTTTACCATGTTGCCTAGGCTGGTCTTGAACTCCTGAGCTCTAGCAGTCTGTCCGCCTTGGCCTCCCAAAGTACTAAGATTACATGCATGAGCCACCCTGCCTGGCCTCATTATTTTATTTTTTAAAAATTCAGAATGTGATCTAGGTGACAGGTTATTCCATAACATATATATGGTAAAAGTGTAGAATGATACTGGACTAGATTATTTTCAAGGTTATGAATAATGCTAACCAGGATCCTAAAGCAGGAAGTAAGGGAAACCTTTAATATGCACACAGCAGCACTGAAAATTCAATTCAGATGTAATCCTCTCTAAAACTATATGTTGGCCAATAAAAATATCATGCAAGTACAGCTTCATGTATTTGAGGTGGAGTTGGTTTTAACTGCATTTCAACAACAAGGCAACATAAAATCTAGTATCTTATTTTTGGCTATAGGAAATGATCTAGTCTCAAAATGACTATTCTGTTAAATTCAATCATTATTCAGTATGTACTGTTGGGGCAACATGTACACAAGTAAATTGCAAATGTTGGATTGCTTTGCTCTGAACTCTTTCTTGTGTGTAATGAATTTGTCTAAGGAGAAAATTAGGGGGAGATGAATGATGCAATTTGAATATCATAGGGATTCAAAGAAAAACTCCAAACCATTCTGATTTTATGCATTTTACTCATTGATGGGAATTGATATACTTCTTGAGGTCTAGCAATTTTATAAGTCTAAGAAGCCTCATTGTTGGAACAACATACTATTAAAAACATGAAAAGGATATCAAAAGAAATGTTATAAAAACCTGTTTCGACAACTGGTGTTCATTTCTCAAGTGGAGGGAAAACAAAACCAAAGCATAAATTGGATCATGATTTCTGGCATAGATATACAATGGCATGTACTCATGCTTTGGATATTACTAGGAAGGCATTCTGCCCTTATAATTTATTTGTGAGTTTTACACACACACACACACACACACACACACAAACAATTTTTGCTTCTGGGTGCCTGGTTTAATATGAGATATCTTTTTGCTCATTAAGGCTCTTGCTTACTCATCAGATATTTGTTATCTAAATGCATTAGACTTCCTGAAATTTTATTGTGTCTGTAACTTGTGATTGGCAAAATGTAGATGAGTTATGCAGATCTCAGAAACAAAACCGAAATGGGGTATTAACTTTTGAAATAAGAAGATATTTTCTAAATCAATGGCCCAAAGCTGTGGCTATATTGCCTGTGGAACTGCTGAAAATAGAGATGCACTGGCTTTTTTCCAGACCTAGGAAATCAAAATCTGTAGGGTAGTGGGAATAACATGCCTATTTAGTTGTCCCTGTTAATCTTCTTAGGTGAGTCTTATTCACAGCAAGGGTTGCAAACCACTGGTTTAAATAATTAACAGTTGTACAGAACTTTATAATTTACAAAGCATATTACAATTTGTAATCTATTTTAATCCATTGTGATAGGCATCTATTTTATAGACAACTTAATTAAGATTTACAGAGGTTAAGTGATCACCTAAGATTCTATAACCTGTTGGGACCTAATTTTTAAGATAGACTTTCGATGCAAAATCAACAGTTTTATTTTTTGCTTTTGCATTTTTTAAAGTCATAATATACATACAGAAAATGGCCATGCCATTAATGTAGAGCCCCAGGAATTTTCACAAAATGAACATACACACTCTAACGAGCACCACAAAAACTTCCCTATTGTTCTAGAACAGTCACTAATTGCCCTGCCCCTGTGAGGGTAATCACAATGCTGACTTCTAGCAGCCTAACTTAGATTCACCCTGTTTTTTTCTTTTCTTTTCTTTTCTTTTCTTTTCTTTTCCTTTTCTTTTCTTTTCTTTTCTTTTCTTTTCTTTTCTCCTTCCTTCCTTCCTTCCTTCCTTCCTTCCTTCCTTCCTTCCTTCCTTCCTTCCTTCCTTCCTTCCTTCCTCTTTCTTTCTTTTTTTTTGTATTTGGATAAATCTAATCACCTAATACAAACTCTTTCGTGTAGGCCTTTTTTTGTTGATCATGACATCTGACATCTGTCAGATTCATCCATGTTGTTTTATGCAGCAATAGTTAATCTACCCTTGGTTCTTATAGTGAATAAGTTCTTGGTTCTTGAATATTGGTTTTGGAATTACTGGTGGCATTGATGAATTTGTTAGTGGTATCCACGATGGAATTGGTGGTGGTACTGGCGATGGAATTCTAATGGGATTGTTGGTCATATTGATAGATGCATTGTGGTAGTACTACTATTCACTAGAGTAGAAACACAGTGAATGTTTACTGATGATCCCTCTCTAAATGAAGACCTGTCTTTTTTTTTTTTTTTTTTCCTTTGAGACGGAGTCTGGCTCTGTCACCCAGGCTGGAGTGCAGTAGTGCCATCTCGGCTCACTGCAAGCTCTTGGTTCTTGGTTCTTTACATGAATATACAACAATTATTTTATCTATTCTAGTATCTGTGGAAAAATTTGGCAGTTTCAGCTTTTTAACTATTGACAACAGCGTTCTCTCAACAGTCTGGGACATATCTTTGGTAAGCATGTACATATTTCTATTGGGGATATATCTCGGTAAATCCAGAGATTTTCACACTGTAATTTTTAAACTGTAAGTTGACAGAAATCACCCCTAGCCTTTCCCTTCTAAACTTTCCCCTTCTTTATTAATTGTAATTCTTACCACAACTCTCAACTTAATTCATCAAAGCTGTTCTGAAAAAGAGACAGAGGCAAATTAATCTACTCTACGTTATACCATGCCTAGTAATTCCTAATTTATTTGTAAGGCTAGTGCTTTGATTTAAAGGGACAACTTTCTGATTGTAGAATTTCAGAAACCAGTGAGTCAGGCATAAAAGAATTATTGATAGAGTTCAGCAAATGGTTTTCTCTTATTTGGTACAGATTTTTGCATGAAATTCCTTTGGACAAAATGTTATGAGAAAAACAAAATGATTAATGAATTAATGGGTTACTCGTTTAGGTTAACAGATCATTGTTTGACCCTGTGCACTTAGACAGGTCTTCCATTCCCTCCAAGTCCTGGCCTCACTCTACACAATACACTGGTAAAAATCGGTCACCCTGCTCAGAGACGGTGTGCCCATATGTACTTCAGAGTCATCACCAGTGTCTATCCTTCAGGTGTTTCTTTGTCCCTGACTCCTTTCTTAGGGATCTGAAGAACCATGTGGAACTTTCCTATGGAATTCTCACCCATAGACCCTGGATCCTTAGCTTTAAGGTTCATCGATGTACTATGCAATACTTAAATATTTCCCAGGGTCTTTATACAAGGAGCAAGGCAGGAGATGAGATTCATGAATGGCAAGTTGTATGGCAGATGTACCTGACAGCGGTCACTTAATTTAAGCATACCCTGAATTCTATTCTTAGACCCTATGGGGAGTCTGAGAAATCCAAGAGTGTTCAACCCAGGGATTCATTCCTTATCTATGAGGAAAATCTGAACCTCCACCCGTCCCTTGGAAAACAGGCCATGCAGAGTATCTAGGCTGTTTGTTTTGGGTTAAATAAAGATTGCCAGGTGGAGGTTGCTGGAAAAGAAAGCTAAGTAAAAATGCTGTATAAACTGCATGCTGTTTACAAGTGGTCACAGTTCTCCTGCCACCACTGAACTGCCCTGTATGTAAGTCTCCTCAATAAACCCTATGTTTCATCCTCTGGCTCTGGGTTTCTTCTTCAAGTTCTTGAACATTATACCATCACTATTGAAATCCATCAGGATCTGGCTGACATAAACCCATGCTTTTCCCAAAAGGAAAGGCAGTTCTCTAGGCCTCAGTTTTCTCAAGTATAAAATTGGAATAATAACATTTCCATTAGATTAAATAATATAATGACATGATGTGCTTAATACAAGTATGTGGTGCTGAATAAGTGGTATCATTAGATGAACACCAAGTTCAGGGACTGTGTCTTCTTCATCCTTATAGTAGTATCCGGTATGAAGCTGCCTGTAAATTTTTAAGGGAATTTGTGATTTATAACATTCTCATGAAAGAGGATATTTTCTGGTCCTTTTCCCCATTTGGATGAATACCAAATTACTAATAGAAATATAAAATTGATCTTTAGGCTCTTCAAATCTGTTATTTCTATGAAGAACATTCACAGATGACATCACACTTAAAGGATTCAAGGAGAGTCAGACTGTGTTTACACAAGAGTTAGAGCATGTTCCAGAAGTTCAGGAAGAATTTTGCTGAGGATATGGTCATTAACGAACATAAATTATTTAAATTCAGCTTTTCCAAATTCTTAAGTCTGCCTCTGGTCAGGCATGTTAATAAAACCAGGTGAATCATTTTAATTGCTTTTCACCTTCTCATCTAGGCTTCAGTGTTAACTATCATTTGCCTCTGAATGATATGAATTATAACATATGGTGCATTGAGACAGGTCTTCCGGGCACCTGTAGTCCCAGCTACTCGGGAGGCTGAGGCAGGAGAATGGTGTGAACCCGGGAGGCGGAGCTTGCAGTGAGCCTAGATGGCGCTACTGCACTCCAGCCTGGGTGACAGAGCTAGACTCCATCTCAAAGGAAAAAAAAAAAAAAAGACAGGTCTTCGTTTAGAGGGGGATGATCAGTAAACATTCACTGTGTTTCTACTCTAGTGAATGGTAGTACTACCACAATGCCTCTATCAATAGGACCAGCAATCCCATCAGAATTCCACACCAGTACCACCACCAATTCCATCGTGGATACCACCAACAAATTCATCATCAATGCCACCAGCAATTCCAAAACCAATATTCAAGCTAACACTAAGGGTGAGCAAATATGCTAGACTCTGGGAGCCCACATGAATCAAACGTGGAAACATGGTTTATGGCAATACTGAGTACATAGTTGAGTGGAGGAAATACATCATGAAGCCAGCATTATTCAGTCTTGCCTGGCCTGCATAGTCCCTTCTTGGGCCACTCTGCTACTCTGCCCCTCACAGGTTTTTCTCTAGCCACATTAGCTTATTGTTAGTTCTAGGTCCTACTTGAAAACCTTTACATGTTCTGAACCATCTGCCTGGGGTAGTTGTTTCTAGTATTCACAAGTTGAAACCCTTTTCGTACTTAAGCTATTGGCTCAAATGTCGTTCCCCAAGAGAAACCTTCTCTGGTCTCCCTTGTGTATTAGGATCATAGGGATGATAGCTCTTGCCTTGCATATTTGATCTACATTTGAGGTAAATGAGTGTTGAGTACCTAATGCAATGCCTGCCTGCAGCTATTGATAGTACAGGTTCAGTATCCCTTATCCAAAATGCTCAGAGATCAGAAGTGTTTCAGAATTTAGATTTTTTTTTTTCAGATTTTAGATATTTGCATATACATAATTAATAAGATATCTTGGGGATGGGACCCAAATCTAAACATGAGATTCATTTATGATTTATATACACATTATACACATAGCCCAAGGGTAATTTTATACAATATTTTACATAATTTTTGTATATAAAACAAAGTTTCCATACACTGGCCTATGGAGAAGCGAAAGCGTCACTGTCTCAGCCGCCTGTGTGGATAACCTGTGGTTGGTTGGCACCACTGTCACTCCTGACTCTAAATTTATATTGTACCTATATGCAATCATTTTCTTATACTCATTCACATGTAAATACTTAGCAATAAAAATATGACATGCTATTAATATAGTGAAAAAATAGTGCGTTCAGGCTAACTTGTGTCATGTCGATGTTCAAACAGTTTTGAATTTTGGAGCATTTCAAGTTTCAGGTTTTCAGATTCGATATGCTCAACTTGTAGCAGTAAAAGTAAAACTTAACGGGTGATCCATGTGACTGTATAAAAAGAGCCAAACTGGATATGAAGCCAAAGACCAAAAAGGCTCAGCGAGATAGAAGTTTCAGATTGGAGATGAGGAAGCAAAGCCTTGAGCTTTGCTTGAGTCATGAAGAGAGTAGCTGTAGGCCAGCTCTGAGCAGGATCAGAAGCCCTTCAGAAGGTGTGGACAGTTATAATAGCATGGTGAATGCAATGAAACAGAGCATACAAAATATGAAAGTAGCAAAGGGGAGGGTACAGAATTAACTGCTTCTGGCATGATTGCACCTGAGAGCAAAGGAAAACGGTTGAGGAGAGTGGCTCCTAATCACCCTTATGTGTGCTGGTCTATTTGAAAGTCTTGTTTCTTTCTAGTTTCCTTTTATCTTCTTGTGTTCGCAACGCTTTGAGTGCAACATGATTATGGAAATACGAACCTGAAGTTTTGACTCATTTTTATTGCTTCTGAATCCTTTGAGTCTAGGCACAGGGAGAATTTAGTCACCAGTTCTACTTTGGTTGTTAAAAGATAAGCATTATCCAACACACTTTGCATAATGTTCCACAGAGAAGCTTCATAAGTAATTCTTGTGGCCTGCACCAGTTTTCCCTTACTCTTCTTTAAGTTATTCTGTGTATGAGTCAGAGTGTTAAATTTGTTTTATTTATCCTTATTCAGAATCGATTTAGTTTAGTGAGTTTAAGAGCAAAGATTGAATCCCAGCTCTGTGAGACCTTGGGGTAAGTCACTTAACTTCTCTCTGTGTTAATTTTCTTCTCTGTAAAGCGGTGATAAGAATCATACCTAATAATATGTAAGTCATAAAGTTGTTGTGACAATAAAATGAAATAATGAACAAGAATGAGAACAGTACCTGGCACATAATAAGTGTTACATAAATATGAACTATCATAGTTGAACAACTAATGATAAAACACTAGGTAGAAAGTTTTACCAAGAGTTTCTTTTTTTTCAGTTGCCCTAAGTTTACATTTGAAATTCAAAAAGTAATTGCAAAGACTTTTTATGATCAGCAAGTATTCTGCAAAATCAAGTGGTTTCAATCATCGGCAATATTTTCTTTATGAGTTAGAATATGTCAAGGATGGTTACAACCTCTTTTAAGCTTTTCAATTATATAACCTCATCTATAATAATAACTGTGTTAGTTAAGGAAATCATTCAGAAGGCTGAATCATCTCCATGCAAATGAGTTCAGCATAATTTCCTTAAGCATGACAATGACTAAAGAGAAAATATTCATTTTCTTTCGTAAGTCTCTGTGTTTGAAACAATTTAGGAAGGTAAATGGGGGAAGGGTGAAATTCATCATTCGAAATCTCTTTGGAGCATCCTGTCGCCAGGTGTTGTGGACTAAATGTTTGTGTTCCCCCACAATTCATACATTGAAATTGCATCCTGAATGTGATGGTATTTTGAAGTAAGGCCTTTAGGAGGTGATTAGGTCTTAGGGGTGGAACACTCATGAATGAGATTAGTGTCCTTGTAAGAAGAGACGAGAGAGCTAACTCTCCTCCGCTCCAACTGAGGATACATCCAGAATATGGCCAACTGCAAACCAGGAAGAGAGTCCTCACCAGAACCTGACCATGCTGGAACCCTGATCTCAGACTTCCAGCCTGCAGAACTATGACAAATACATCTCTGTTGTTTAAGCCACCTTGTCCATGGTACCTTTATTATAGAAGCCCAGACTGACTAAGACACCAGGCCATTATCATCTACTCTTAAAGACAGCATTTTCTATGTATTTTGTGTCTGGAGTCTATCTTTTACACAAAGTCAGTTTTCTCTTTTAAAAAAATTTGTACTTTATCTTTGTTCTGAAGCTGACAATGATGTCAATAGGTTGCTACTTAGTATATTTTTAATTAAGACCAGGGCTTTTAGCCTGTATTCCTGACTGTTTGATTTCATGCAGTTTTTTCAGTGGTCTTCAAACTTTTGTGATTGTGTGTCCTCAAACTGTAATCGTTTGAACACTCACACCCTATAAAGCAAAAGCATTTATCATACACAGCTTAGTTTCCTAATATAACGAACATTTTAACATGAAGAAAAATGAAAAAGGAAGAAGAGCTTTTGTAATTTAGCCAAATGTAATCTGTGTGTGTGTGCCCTCAATGATTGCCACAGGTATCGGGCGCATTTACTTCACTGAGAATATCACTGATCTTGAAGTCAGTCTTTGGAGATATTTAAAGTTATTAAATGTCACATCTTTTGGTAAGACACAAAGATCATGATCACACTTTTCAATATGGAAAACCTTTGCATTCACAGATTTGGGATTTACAGTTGCGATGGAAGCTTTATGTAGACCCTGTCTCTCACCCCCTGTGGGAACCGTTTATAGCTCCCTGGTGCTGGCAGAAACCCATCTGCTTACTCCCTTTGTGAAAATACATTAGGGTTAAGTGTTGAAGAGGGACAGTACATTTTAGTAACTGAGAAACCTTCTCTGATATAATTAGAGAAATGGAAAGACCTTCAGAAAACAGCCTGAGAGAGAAGATAGGATGTAGTGTGAAAAATGCTTGTGTTGGGCAAAAATATTTCCAAGTATCTGCTTTTTATTTGTTTTCTAGCATCTTGAAAGCTTTTGGCACTTTTGGAGCTTAATTTCACCCCCCAATGAATTGGAAAATTATGCTGTATAAATCAGTTTATAACATACCTTTTCAGTCATAATGATTAGATTCTAAACATTAAACCTGGAAAATCAAAATATGTTTCAGTAAAATTTCCAAAACATTTCTAAAACTGCATGAATCTCATTCATTCCAAACAATACAGAATTTCATGTTCTAAAAAACTGCTTACTTATGTAAGAAATACGACATATTATATAATAGTAAGAAAAAAATAATCCACAAGCTTCATCCACATGAGAAGGGGATTATGGATTGTTGTAAGAATGAGTAATGATACTTGAAAACTGCAGGCGTAATAGAAGACACAAGCCGATAGATTTGCCTTTTAAGAACGGATGTCTATCCTTTGGATTTCAGTGCAAATATTCTCGTCTTCGTGGCAGTCAGGACAAAGAAGCAAGCTTCATGTGATCATCAGGATGCCCATTAGTAGCATATGGAAAAAAACATAATATTCTTAGTACTTTCCACAAACTAGCAATCTATTTTATTGGAAGGAAGTGTCTCCTCCCCCTTAATTATTCCGTCTGAAAATCTAGTCCTGACATTTAAAGCAAAGCACGTTCAAATTTCCTTTGAAATTTAAAGTTTGTGCTAAATTAGGGTTGTTTGGTGGGAAGTGAGTTTTGCATTTGTTAAGGAGATTTGGTTATAAAAGTTTGATTGACTTAAGATGCTTAAGTGGGTGAATAGAACCTGTGGCAAGAAAACAAGAAATAGAAATTGGAGGGGAAGTGATTCATTTCTGTTTCCTGCAGTTCTTAGTCTACAAGACAGAGTTGTAGATCAGAGGTCAAGAAATGAAGACGTGGCTGCATTTTTTAGTATTTTGCAATAACAATGAAGCAAAATACTACTCATGTACTAAATATGGCATCTGTATTTTTCATGAGACTTTCTTCATGGATAGAACAATGTTCAGTTCTACAAAATGCAGTGGCTTCCTGCAGCCAGTAATAATTGCTCAATAAATGAATATTGAATGAAATTATGGAAGACTTTTATAAAATAAGATAAATGCTGCAAATATTTCTTCCTCGGCCTCTGTTTCCTTTCCTCCCTCTTGCTTTCTGTATTCATTTATTGGACCTCAGTTATATCCCAGGAATTGCAGAAGGTACTAGAGATGCCATA
This sequence comes from Macaca thibetana thibetana, assembly GCF_024542745.1. Lineage (NCBI taxonomy): Eukaryota > Metazoa > Chordata > Mammalia > Primates > Cercopithecidae > Macaca > Macaca thibetana. The sequence goes on from NC_065582.1 coordinate 165,040,910, forward strand.
GTGAACAACACAAAACTGTGCTTGCCCTCATGGAGCTTATATTCTAATGGGCAAAGTGGAACATAAGGAAGTAAATGGATTAAACATACAAATTGTGACAAGTGCCATGAAGGACCCATTTAAATAATCAAGTTTGAAAATAACAGTAGTGGAGGGGAGGCTACTGTACTTTGCTTGGCAGAGAATCACTGAGATGGACTCCTGAGTAGTGAGCTGGAGCCAGGAACCATTGAAGACCTGGGGGTAGAGTTTCAGGAAGAGGGAAGGCAGTGACTGTGGTGGTGACGTCATCATCTTTCAGAATCTGTAAGAGAGACAGAATGACTAGAAAGTAGTGAGAGAGGGGGACAGTAGCAAGTGATGATGTTGGCATTCCTTTTCTTCTGGTTGACCCTAGCAACATGTCCTGAAGACAAGTTGTCTAAGCCTTTATCATAGATCACCTGGTGAGTGGATTCTCTCCATCCCTCCTGTTCTTCTTTTCTCTTTTTCTTCCTGCTTATTTGCTTATTGTAAGTAACAAAATTTAGAGCCCTCAATGGTAGCTCCATTGGGGAATTAATAAGAAATAAGTCCCATTTATCCTGTTTGGAATTTTGTAAAGATAATGAGTTCCATCCATCTGGCCATCTTGGGGAACTACTGTGCTGAGACCAGACCTCTAACTGCGGGGCTAGACGAGGAGGGCATTTCTTCTAAGGAGAATGGCTCCATTGTACTTTCTTGTCTGGAAGTGCTCCTCTCAAGGTTGGTGGGCATTGTAGCACTCAAAACTGAGTGGCCGTCTGAGTACAACCTTTCTTCATGCGCTATTCCCCATCTTCTTCCTTTGAAATAAAGTGTTATGCTGCATAGTAGCCTGTCGTCAAGAACTGGCCATTATGCCACCAGCAAATGGGAAGTACTTATGCTTTGAAACAAATGTATGTTATTGTTATTGGGCTTATTATCATCCTAAAATATATCTTCCTACAACTCCCTCGGATAGGTTAGATTCGCTTATGCTATTAACAGTAAATAGGATGAAGGGCCGTCAGTTTGGAGGAAGCCTACAAAGCAATTTTGATCTATTAATTACCTTACATTTGAGTTCCTGCTACTATATTCCTAGCAAATGATGATGTGACCTACTCCTGAATATTTCTAACTACAGAAATGTTTAATGTGTGTTTAGCTTATTCCAAAAAGAAGTCTCTGTTGGGCCATTTATTTGGTTACCCTATCCATTCTCCATTCACTGCATTCATTCATCAGTCAATTGAAAGGTTGTTTCATCAGTAAGCTACTTAGTGATTGCTATGGGCCAGGAATTTGTTAGTCACTAATGTAAAGACAAACACCATGGAAAGACCTCCACCCTATTTTCAATAAGCCTATAGCCGAAAAAAGATACAGAATGTGGATAGTCAGTGGCACTGTGGATGACATTTGCTAAAATGGAAATATGTTCAAAGTTAATTAGGATTATTTGTCTGCCAAAGTAGTAGTCACAAAGAAAGTAAGTTCTTTGCTTTTAGATCAAAGAGAACACAGGAGCAATGGTTCATCACACATGACTGTGTAGCTAAGATTTTTTAAAAATAAAATCTTATATTAATATACCTTTGTCAGTCTAATCGAACTCTCCCCAACTTTAAAAATGTTTTAGGCCAGACACTGTGGCTCATGTCTGTAATCACAACACTTTGGGAGGCCAAGGCAAAAAGATCACTTGAAGCCAAGTGTTTGAGACCAGCTCGGGCAACTAGTAAGCCCTCGTTTCTAAAAATTTTTTAAAATAATTAGCTAGGCATGGTGGTGCTTGCCTACAGTTCTAGCTACTTGGGAGGCTGAAGCAGGGGGATCTCTTGAGGCCAGGAGTTTAAGGCTGCAGCAAGCTGTGATTGCCGCAGCATTCCAGCCTGCGTCGCAGAGGCAGACCTTGTCTCTTAAAAAAAGAAAACCTCAAAAGCAAAATTTTAGGTTGTCCATTTAAATGTCTTTTATAAAACTTATTTGCCTTTCTTTGACGTCTATATTTTGGTCTTAGAATGTTATTTCTTGGGCCTAGAGAGCATAGAATATAAGGTCTATTCAGGGTACATTTTAATTTTATTTCCATATTCTAAATAACTACGTGGAATTTAAGTGAATTTCAGGGAAAAAAATCAGGTATTAAAAAGTTCTATTGAGCTCTTTAATATTTGTTTTTACTACATTAGCAAAACTATAGTACCTCAGAAGATCACATGGCAACATCTGGTTATTCTGGAAAAGAAGTTCTCAAGACCCTCCTTAGGAAAAGCCACTCATGGATGAGGCTTCCATTTCATTTTTGCTGCTGAGCTCTCCATGCATTTAAATAAAGCCCAAGCTTCCTGAAGTCCACACTAGTTCAAACTCCCTCTGCTCTTTTCCTACAGAAGTCAGGGACTCAGCCACTTGAAAGACTGCTCTAGGCTACTTTTGGTGCAATCTCTCAGTTTCTATTTTGATTCTGTCTGGTCTCCTACATGCTTCCGTTTCTTCTTCTGCGAGCTTTTCCTCTGCCCGTCTACTTAGATTTCCGTGTCCCAACTCCAAAAATTCTTCTCCTTTTCTTCTCCTTGAAATGCATATTTTTCTTAGCTTTGAACTTTGCCTTGGAGACATTAAAGATCAACTAAGTCTCAAAACACAAAATTTGAAAAACTCTTCATGTTTTGTAAAATGCTTTTTTCACTGTCTTCTGCTTCTTTCGATCTTCTTTAGTGGCTGTTCAAGCCCTTGCCTACCAGATTTGAATGCTGTGTGACTTTGAGCAAATTAATCACTCTGAGCCTCATATTTTTACTCACAGTGGTGAGACAGTAATGCTCACTTGATGAGTCAGTTGAGCATTGAATAAGCCAATGTTAAATGTCATAACACAGTGCTTTCCTTCTTATGAATCTTACTCTTTGATGTCTATTAAACTGTGCAGTAATTCCAGAGAGAGGAGGTAACATCTCACATACATCCTATACTTAATTGCACTCACTTTCATATGAGAAAAGACACAACTATAAATGTAGCAGATACAGTTTCTGCTTAATAAGTATTAGTAGATTCAAATTTCCTTTGATTGGAACCAGCCTTGATCCTTCCCAGTTTGTGTAGAAATAATCTTTTCCAGGCGTAGTATCTTTTTCCATCTTAATATGTTCATGGGATATGGGTCTATAGTAAATGAGAGTGGCAGGTTCTCAGATTTCTGTGAGTACCTGATAGCATTTGTTTTATATGAAGCAGCAGAAAAATATTGAGCTAAGTTTGGGTCAAGGCTAAGATGTCTCAAAGATTTTAAAGTTGATGTTTTGGGAAACCGTCATTAACAATGGGCTACCTGCAACTCACCCAAAACATATTTAGAAATGTATTAATATTTACAGTGTTAGTTTTTGTTACTGGGCAATTTCCACAAACCCGGATATACTGCTGCTTTATAACTCTGCTTAATACTGTGTGTGTATCAACGTGTGCAACTTAACGATTACTATATAGTTGTGATCAAGGCAGTTTAGTCTATTCACCAGAATCATTAGATCAGGTCAAAAGCCCTTGAAAACTCAAGGACAGTGACCTAGTTATAGTAGTACATTTTCCTGAACGGGTTTGAAATTAAGGTTTCCAATACTCATCATAATTTCATAGATTGAAAATAATATTTACTATTTTATCCTAGGGTACTATTTTTCTTTTACTGCCTTTACATTTAGCTTCTAAACCCTATATATAATCCAAAATATTAACATTAGGAAGAAAAGCTGGCTTCTCTACATTTACCCAATTATGACAGCACATTTATTCATTTGCATTATTTTGATATAAAGAGTTAATTTCTCTTTGAATAATGTCTTTAGCAAAAAACAAATGATAGTCATATTTGCAAGAAAAATATTAGTCAAGAGAGAACGGCAAAATTTCTCTAGAGTGAAATCAAGGAATTTTTTTTAAGAATAACACCAGGAAATTAAGAACTTGGAGGCTTTAAAAAATATTGTAATTCACTATAAGGATTTAAAAATGAACTATATTCCAATGACAATTACAACTTAACAATTTAACATCACAAATGTCTTCCCAAAGGAAGAAGCAGGTATTCTTGGGAAAGGAAGAATGGAAAACTATCAATTAATAAGGGTTTTATCTTTATTTTTGCAACTTCTGGTTTGGTGTTACCCTTGACAAATCCACATAAGAAGTAAGAGGTTGGCCGGGCGCGGTGGCTCAAGCCTGTAATCCCAGCACTTTGGGAGGCCGAGACGGGCGGATCACGAGGTCAGGAGATCGAGACCATCCTGGCGAACACGGTGAAACCCCGTCTCTACTAAAAAAATACAAAAAACTAGCCGGGCGAGGTGGCGGGCGCCTGTAGTCCCAGCTACACAGGAGGCTGAGGCAGGAGAATGGCGTAAACCCGGGAGGCGGAGCTTGCAGTGAGCTGAGATCCGGCCACTGCGCTCCAGCCCCGGCGACAGAGCGAGACTCCGTCTCAAAAACAAAAACAAAAACAAAAACAAAACAAAAAACAAAAAAAAAAAAAAAAAAAAGAAGTAAGAGGTTAAAACTATAGAGTCATTGTTAAGTTGCATACATTGATAGCATTCCTGAAAGTGTACCAGACTGTGAAGCTCAGGGTTTTCAAGACAGACACACCTGGTTTGGATTCTAGTATTTCAGTTTACTGGGAAACCTAGATGGCTATCCACCAGAATAATTATGAGTGCTACTACAAGACTGGAATAAAGCTCTATACATGCCATATATTACATTCTCATTAATATCATTTTATTCTCTTCCTTTTACCTTAGAAATAAACAGAATAACAACATTATTTTGAAAAAACTTCATTCAACCTGTATAACAATGACCAAGGAAGAGCTATGACTAATAAAGATCAAATGTGTTCAACCTCAGTAGGTTTTAATGATGAAAATATAAAAATAACTAGCTGCTGGCTTTTCAGTTTTCAAATTAACTATGGTTAAGAATAAGTACCAATATGGGAGATACAGACATTCTTATATTGATGGTAAGAGTATAAATTAGGAGAACTAATGTACATTGACTACATGGAATGCCTTAAAATTTCATACCTTTCAACTCAACAATTCTGCTAATTTGTTTACCATGATAATTATGTTTTCTTACAAAGGTTTATAAACAAACATTTCCATTAGGCTATTTTTAAATAATAAAAAAAATTATATGATAAAACATTTTTGGTCAACAAATGCAGTTATTTCAGAGAATTCTTAATAGCATGACAAAAGTCTCCCCATGCCATGTGTCCTTAAAAAGCAAGACAGTCAACCATACATAGATGTATTAGTCCATTCTCACGCCGCTAATAAAGACATACCCGAGACTGGGTAATTTATAAAGGAAAGAGGTTCAATTGACTCACACTTCCGCAGGGCTGGGGAAGCCTCAGTAAACTTACAATCATGGTGGAAGGGGAAGCAAACACATCCTTCTTTGCATTATGGCAGGAAGGAGAAGTGCAGAGTGAAAGTGGGGAAAAGCTCCTTATAAAACCATCAGATCTCATGAAAACTTACGATCATGAGACTAATCTGGAGGTAACTGCCCCCGTGATTCCATTACCTCCCACCAGGTCCCTCCCATGACATGTGGGGATTATGGGAACTATAATTCAAGATGAGATTTGGGTGAGGACACAGTCAAACCATATCAATAGATTATTATTCAAATTATATAAAAATAAAAATAATATATGAATTATCAAAACAAGAAAATCATAAAGGGAAAAATTGGTTGCCTTTAATGGTGGGTTATTGATGAGTTCCGTTTTCCTTCTTGATACTTTCCTGTGTTTTCTAAATCTTTACAATATGCAAGACCTGATTTTATGTTCAGAAAAACAGAACAAAATGACGAAGTCAGTCTATTGAGTTAAAGTTTGGACAAGAAGCCTGAATGCAGGAGTCCAGGGTACTCTTCAGCCAACAGTCAGGCTTGCCTGAAGGGGGCAGCCATGCTGGTCAGATTGGAGTCTGGTTTGAGAGGAATGACTCACAGGTCCGTGGCCTCTGACAAGGAGGTGATGCTGAGGGATAGGGGTGAGAAGCACTGCCAAAACATTCCAATTCATGGGGTTTTCTTGGTTTCAATATGATACCTCTGAGCTTCCAAGACAACTAAGAGTTCAACTATGCTCAGAAACTGTTTTGCCTTATGACAAGGATCTAAGCTTTTCAGACCTCTCTAAGTTCCTTGAGGGTGTGCAATTTTTTTAAAAAGTGGACTGTGATCACATGGCATATGTTCATATTTTCATTTTGTAATATAAAGGACCTAATGGGGGAAAACTACTGTCTATAATCATAATGATTTTATAAAAGAAAGAGCTCTATTAAAAAATGTAGACAGCACATGATAATCTAAGGATGCAAAACAATATTTTAGTTGGATAAAGTTTGTCTTCTGAAAAATTCATTGCCTATTTCTTTGAATTTCATTATAAGTACGTGAAAGTATTACCATGGACCCACAAGGGTCTAGGAACTCCCACTTAAGGAACCACTAAGTAGTACTCAGCTCACTTCTTTATTTTCATCTCACTTCATTCTAATAACATCTACTGTCCTTTTGTAGAAATGAGAGCACTGAGGCCCACAAGGTGTAGGAAGTACATGTAGCTTGCTTGTCTGACCATATTTCATTGTATTGTCTATGAGTCTTCATGTATGTGTTCACGTTGTCCAGAATAAAAAGAAAATAAAATAATTGATTTAAATATAGAAATTGCCTTAAGAGTGACCTAAGCTTTAAAGTAGTAAATTTGCTAAATTAAATTGTTGAAAGTGTTGCTCATTGTCATCTTGGGTATTGCTAGGTTAACTGGAAGGGACCAGGAACATTAATTTACAGAGAGAGTACATATTTCTTGAAAGGGTGATGGCAGTAAGTGAAAGGATGCAGACGAATAGCAGAAAACAATATGAACTTAATTAATATAGGCAGAAGATGCAAAAACTATGCTGTATGCAGAAAGCGTTGATCAGAGGACACAGTGATCTTCAAAACAAAAGGGCAGGGTCGGGTACTGTCGCTCATGCCTCTAATCCCAGCACTTTGGGAGGTCCAGGTGGGTGGATCGCTTGAGGTCAGGAGTTAGAGACCAGCCTGGCCAACATGGTGAAACTCCATCTCTTCTAAAAATACAAAAATTAGCTGTGCGTTGTGGTACGTGCCTGTAATCCCAGCTACTCGGGAGGCTGAGGCAGGAGAATGACTTGCATCTGGAAGGTGGAGGCTACAGTGAGCTGAGACTGTGTCGCTGCACTCCAGCCTCGGCAAGAGAGCGAGACAGCATCTCAAAAAACAAACAAACAAACAAAACCCAAAACACAAACATACAAAAGTACAAGATTCCATGGGCCTTGTGTTCTCCAGAAGTTCTTACCCTCTTGTTCTCAGAAATCTCTCTGTGCTCACTCAGCATATCTGAATTGTTCTGAGAAACCTCTGTCTCTTTGTCCACAACCCCAGAACATTCCTCAGTGTCTACTATGAGATCGTGTGACATGGAGAGAAAAGGCCTTCTAGGTTTTTGCTGGACCAAGAATTAATATCTAAGAGATATTCTTGTAAAATGAGAAGGGTTAGAAACAGAAGCGGGACTGGAGAACACCTGGTGGTCCAGAAAGAATGGAGGCATCTGCAGGGTGATTAGTTGTGCGTACTAAAATGGCACAAAGTTCTTCAGATTAGAGTACGCAGTGGTGAAAAATCAGGTAGGTGGGAGGGCAGTCATTGCCAGAGAACAAAGGAGAGTGGTAGGAAAAACTAAGAACCCCGAAATTCACTGTGGCCGTTGAAAAGAGGGAAATTAGGAGGAGAGACTTAAGATGCAGAAAAACTAGATTGTTACTATGGTGACCATTTGGTCTTGTTAAGTCTTACTTACTATATTCCCTCTAAATTCCTGATCCATTCTAGGGTGATACCATAAAACCAACCTTGGTACTATGTTATACATTTAATGAGAATGGTAACTCAGTATTTGGTTTTATTTATTTATTTATTTATTTATTTATTTTTGAGATGGAGTTTTGCTTTTGTTGCCGAGGCTGCAGTGCAGTGGTGCCATCTCGGCTCACTGCAACCACCATCTCTTGCGTGCAAGCAATTCTCCTGCCTCAGCCTCCCAAGTAGCTGTGATTACAGGGACCCGCCACCACACTCAGCTAATTTTTGCATTTTTAGTATAGACGTGGTTTCACCATGTTGGTCAGACTGGTCTTGAACTCCTTACCTCAGGTGATCCACCGCCTCGGCTTCCCAAAGTGCTGGGATTACAGGTGTGAACCTCTGCACCCAGCCCAGTATTTGGTTTTAATGGACCTATTTTAAAATCTGCTGATATTGTTCTTGGTCAGTGTATTTTTGCTGATCTTTAATCCTTTTTTTTTTCCCCCTAACCCAGGCAATTGAGTGGTGCCTGTCTAAGATTGTCTGGCCACTAACAGATGGGCTGGCTTGCACATGTTATCACTACAAATTTGAGAGTGTGCTAACATAAATAATCCAGACACAAGTCTCCCATTGACAAAACGTGTTTGCTTTTATCATGTATATAAAATAAGTGTATAGTCCTACCATTTTCTTTCTTTGAACTTTCACTCACTTTTTATGATGAAATATGCGTTAGAAATTTTAAAAAACACTTCATCCTGTCAGTCACTTCAAAATTCAGCACATTCTGTTTTCAAAGACTTTCATGAGGCAGTCTGCTTGAAATCTATTTTCACTTATTTTTTTAAAATAGCATTTTATTTTGCTCTGTGGAGCAAGAGTATATTTGGCTCTACAATTAATTCCATTCGAACAGCCCCAGTTTTCTTTTGCACTTAGTCTTGGAGAAAGGAAGTATTTTCTTTCCCCCTCTCTTTCTGATTAATGTATTTCCTCATTTAGTACTCCACTTACAATCCTGCTTCTGTTTCTTAACCTAGGACCCACCAATAGAATTTAAGGGTTCAATGAACTTACATAGGAATAAAAATTTCATCTTTATTTTACTAACTTCTATTTAATTTAAGGTCCTTAAATTATGGGTGTGTAAGCAAAAAAGCACAGAAATTATGCGTAACTTTGCCTCCAGTAAAATCATAGATAGAATCATAATCATAATATCACATTGCAGTTGTTGCAGATATAGTTAAAAATTACGGTATTTGATCCACTTCTACATCTTGATAGTTAATACGTTTATAGCGAAGTGTATCACTATATCACAAGTTACTTTTGTAATATTTTTATAGCTTTTTTCAATATAATTAATTTTCTTTGTAGATATATGTATTTCCTTTTATTCGTTGGAAAACATTGTTTTGAGAAGAAGGCCATAGGCTTCATAAAACTGTGAAAGGGATCCATGGTTCAAAAACGATTAAGAACTTAAATTGATTTTTCTGAAGTCTCCTTTTTCTATGTGGACCGTAATTTGAATGTATTTTACTTGTCCTGAAATGCCTCTAAGTCAATAAGCTTGTATTTTCTTCTGAAATTCTATGATCTGAAATATTTTCATATGGCATGTGAAGTAAAAGCATTTCTGGTGCCAATTAGAAAAAATGCATCTGACATTAAATTAGCATTTATTGTGATGAAATCAGACCTGTGTGATTAATACAGTACAATTATACTCATCTGAAAATTTGCTATATTTAATTTTTCAGCATCAAATAATCAAAAATCTTATTTGTTTGTGAAGGATAAAATGTTCTTATCTAAGTGCTGAACACTGGCATTGATTTCTGGTGACAAGAAGGCTTCTATAACAACTTAATTGATTATAATATTTATTAAGTGCTTACAACATACTGACATTGTGCCAAAAAAATCACTTTTACTGGTATAGAAATGCCTAATCCAACTCACAGAGATGAAGTGGTAAGTGCAACTTGCCCAAATCACCATAGACTATTTCAAAGTAGAAAAGCATTTTGTGAGTAAATAGATGAAAAAAATGAGCCACAGAAATACTTATTTCTATCTATTTATTTGTCTGAATTTAATTCCAGAATTAATCAAATCCTATCTCTGTTGGCCGCTGATGACTCTGTGTCTAATGAAGAATCAGCTCCATTTGCAGCAGTTGGCTCACTGGAGCAATAGTCATGGTGTCCATTATGAGTGACCATCTCAAATAGTGGGAAAGGGCCTGAACTTAGGAGTCAGAAAGACCCAGGTCTGCATCATGGCTTTTCTACTGACTAGTTCTGTGACCCTGTTTAAGTTACATTTGTGCCTCAGATTCCTTATCTTAAGAAAAGACAATAATAAGTTATAACTTACAAGGTAGTTATGGAAAACACAAGACTTATAGGGAAAATGTCTGTCACAGTTGTCTGGCAGATACTGAGCTCTCAACAGTTTTTAGTTGTCATTGTTTGTTGTCAGAACTCTACTCAAATATGCCTCCTTCCCAGTAATAAGAATTCAAGAACCACATCAATTCCTACACTTTGTTGAAATCTTATCATAAGCCCAGAGGCACACTCCTTGTCTCAGAGAAATACAATCAAGTTAGAAATTACAAATTTATACAGGAATCAGATGGGAAATATGGAAAGGTAGTAATAAATAGTAAAAAATGCTAAATATTGTGATACGTATTTATATAAATAGAATCCTGGCATGAAATGGGGTGATTGAAGAGAGGTTAAGTGAAAGAACAATTTACCAATATGTGGGTAGAAAAGAGAATCAAATTTACCAATATGTGGGTAAAAACAGTTTACTGATATATGGGTGAAAAAGAGAATCAAAATAGAGTGAAGTAGCACCCAAGGAGTAGCAAATATCAGGAGCCATTACTACCCTATGGAACTGGGTGGGGAAGAAGCCTTTTCCAGAATCCGGAGAGAGCTGTGGCTATCACTGTAGGGGAGTACCTCCTGATAGGAGTTACAGCCTTTTTCTAAAGGAGCACAGCCCTTCTCTCTCCCTCTGTGGGTCAGATCCCAGAGAACATACATTAACGTCTGTCTCCATCAACCCCCAAACCAACTGAAAGCTAGAGAGCTCAGGAACCCAGGTAAAGCAGTCTGGACAGATGGCCTCATACAGCATGATGGAGAAGGACAGAGAGTAAATGTGAAGAGGCAATCGAGATTAGTCAGCAAAATATTATAAGATTCATTTAGCAATTTAGAGAAGGAGGGAGCAATAAGGATTCAAGCAGTCTTAGGAAGCTGCTCTAACAATGAAAGTTGGGTTCTATAAATAATTCGTGCTTTAGACTTAACATGTGTGTACCTTGTAATCGAATGTGACATAATCATTCTGCTCTAACAATTCCACCCAACGATATGGTTAGGTGCCCCCTTTGAATAACAGTGCTACTCCTTGTTGCAGCTATGCTTATCAGTCGCAGTGAATGTGATACAGCTTGGCAAGAGCCCAGGATTTTAGCCTTGCAAGTCTTCAGGAAATGTAGAGAGAGCAAGCAAATTATCTTGTGTGAGCAGAGTGAACAAAATGCATGGGGAGGTAGAATTTCAGTTAGCTTGATAATAAGTCTCAGCCTTGTTCACTTTCCTGCCCTCAAACGGCCAAGGAATCTGTTCAAAGATAAATGCTCTGTGGTGTTTAGAAGCCTGCTGAATCTTTCACCCGGATACCATTGATTACTCCTACAAGACCTATTTACTTGAAACTTCCTATTGATCTGTTTACAGAATTCACTTCAGGACTTATTTTGTAACTGGGATGCTTTCAATTAGGGATTCCTTTGGGTCTTATTTTTATAATTTTGTTGTGGTTGGCAAGGCCGTTTGTATGTTCAAATAGAATTGTCCCAAATGTTTAGTCTCATGATTTTGTCCAATAGTAATAATTCAGTCTTTCAACAGTCAATTCAGTGACTCATTCATTGACCAAACATTTTCTCAGTGACTATTTTGTGCCAGGCACTGTGGTATGTGTGTATTAGCTAACTCTAAAGGGCCAAATTATTTTCATTTCTTTTAATTCTGATGGGCTGATAATACTGTCTTTACATTGTTCTCTTGAGGAAGATTTTCAGGTCTATCTAGGGCTCAGCAGAAACGAGTTCTGTAATTGATGGGCATGGCTATGAGGCAGTAAGTACTTTCAACTGTGGGTCAGCTGAGTGGTTGGTTTGCATAATGCATTGTAACGTTTAGGTTTAGTAACACTCATTTTCTATGAGAGGAAACCTTTTACTACAAGCTCATTTCAAGTATATATCACCTTGTACCTGGAAGGCTCTCTAAATCTTTGCTGAATAAATTAATTTAATATTTAAACATTCAAAGAGATTGGATTTTATTTGGACAACATGTGATTCTACTTTCTACTTCTGTCATACTTTGAAAAGTGGCAGAGGAAATGCACGTACAAAATGGTGGATACCTTTCTGTGGTTCACATTTCTAAAGATTTTTACTAATGATATCAATGTATCTATATATGAATGTTGGAGCTAATGGACCGTGTTGGAAATCATGAGTGATTAGGTTTTTAAGCTCCGGACCACTTCCAAGTGAAATCTAAGAAACAATTGTAAGGTGAAGGTTACATTTTCTGTCTGTGACAGCTATATGGATGTGTTCTATACTGGCTTCATTGAAAAAGTTAATGCTATATTTGCCCTTTGGTTAGAAATAATGAAGCTTTACAACCTCAGGACAATTTTAACAATTCTTGAAAAATATTTGCCAATACATCTCTTCAGGCATACTCACCTTGCTGAAATGAAATAAATTAGATCTTAGGGTGGTATGCATATTCTTTGAGACACAGAAAGAGTGAAATACATTCATGGTAACTGAATCTATTATCTGTTCCTTCTTAAGATAACTTCTGTCAAGTGGTCTTTGCATCTTCTTTCTCTCTGTCCCTCCTTTCTTCATGTATTCTAAGGCATTATAAAAATCTCATTTTTGGATCACTAGCCTTTGGGTCTCGATTCTGTGCTTCAACCTGGGATGAAACAAGAGTCTATTCATACCTGAAATGGTCAAAATGCCTGCTGCTTCTCTTTAGCCTGTGGATCACTCCTGCCTTTAGAGGGGATTATCAAAATATTCAGCACTCTGAAGGACAAAGGCAGCAGCCTGATAGAATAAATGCTGGCCCATAGCACTGGAGTAGGAGTTCAGAAGCCCCGAGTATGAATGATGAATGCCAGACATTTACATTTCTCAGGGGGCCTGTGAGAAAGAATAAGGTAAGTGGGTTGGAGGGGATTTTGTTCCTGGGGATAAGACAGTGACTATGAAGTAGTTCAGAAATATCAACCTTTTATAGTCAGAATCAACTGGACACTTCTGGCTCTTCCCTTCTCTGAGGGCTGCAGAGATTCCCAGGTCAGGGAACTGCAGCTGATAGGACACTTAAGCTCTCTCTTCTACTAGGGGACAAGGCATCATCATTTCTCATTGCTTTTTCTCTTTCTCCATGTTAAAGTAAAATTATTCAGACACTTGTTAAAATGATAAGGCAGACTTTATTCAGGACTATTCCAATAGGTGCAGGGACAACTGCGGTGCAGTTTTGCAGCAGGGGAGAAAGACTGGGTTCAACCCTGAATATAAGAAGAAACAATGAGAAATCAAAGGCAAGGAGAAGAGAGGAGGAGAGGGGATCAGTTAACAGAAAATTACTAAGAGGAAATCTCAGGGGTAAGGGGGGGATCTGGCCAAACTGGCGTAACAGGATTATTGCTGAAGATAAACCTGAGTGATCAAATTCACTAGGAGATGGTGGAGGACGAGAAATTGGATCAGATATTGAGGGTGATAAGATATCGATGGATTCCGGCAAAAGCAACTGGAGAAGAATCTTGCTAAAACTGGGCACTTTGTTCAATTCCCACCTATGAGTGGGAACATGTGGTGTTTGGTTTTCTGTCCTTGCCATTGTTTGCTCATAATGATGGTTTCCAGCTTCATCCGTGTCACTACAAAGGAGATGAACTCATCCTTTTATATGGCTGCATAGTATTCCATGGTGTATATGTGCCACATTTTCTTAATCCAGTCTATTATTGATGGACATTGGGGTTGGTTGCAAGTCTTTGCTATTGTGAATAGTGCTGGAATAAACATACGTGTGCATGTGTCTTTATAGCAGCATGATTTATATGGGGAACATCACACACTGGGGCCTGTCATGGGGTGGTGGGAGGGGGGAGGGATAGCATTAGGAGATATACCTAATGTAAATGATGAGTTAATGGGTGCAACACACCAACATGGCACATGTATACCTATGTAGCAAACCTGCATGTTGTGCACATGTACCCTACAACTTAAAATATAATAATAATAATTTAAAAACTGGGTTCTTGAAGGACATGCTCATGAATGGGCTTAATTTGGCTCAGAGGATCCTGATTAAAATTTAGTCAAGGAGAGAATTTTTGTCAACCACATGTTTTTCTGTCTATTCTTTTTTCCTTTACTTGTATTTGCTATTTTTTTCTTACCCGATTTGAATTTGGTTAGCTTTTATTTATTTTTATTAATACTTACTCTAATTCATGTAGTATGTTAATTGCTTTATGTGCCTCATCTTGTTTAATCCTGCCAACAAATTTGAACTATGACTGCCTCTGTCATAAATGAGCAAATGAGTTTCAGAAAGGTTCCCAAGATCTTACCTTGTCCAAGAATGTGTTGTTGGTGGGCTGGTTCAGGTTCTTGACTTTGCCACACAAAATAATTTGAGAGCGAGTCCAAAGTCAGAGTAAACAAAGAAGCTTATTGGAAAACAAAAGTATACTCTGAGAGATGAAGCAAGCTGCTCAAAGGGAGAGGTGGCGGATAGTACCTTAAGAGGAATTCTTTTTATGGGAGTTGTTCATACATACTCATACTGATGAGGTCAAGTATGCAAAGGCAGACCTGCAGTTGGAGCATTTGCTTAGCATCTACATGTCCTAACATGCATCACATGTATCAGTAGCATGTAAAATCTCCACCTAGGGGTGTGTTTTTTACTATTATGACATAAAGGTTACTATAAGCTAGACCTTGAGATTAGCTGTGCATACGGGACCCCAGAGAAGTCCCTAGCCCCTACAAGGCAGAAATCTGTAACTAATAGTTTCCTGGACTTTCAGTGCTGATGGGCTGGAGATTGGAGAAGTTACATCACAAATAAGAGAGTTTTATTCTCTTTCCTAGGCCTTACTAGGTGTTGAGAACATGTAGCCATCTGGCGGTCTGCTGGTATCCTATAGGAATGCTTACGTTGCAAAGGAGTTAGATGCTGACACACTAAGGTGACACTAAGGTGCAAGAGACCTAGATTCCTCTGGGCTTCTTACAAAGGGAAAAGCCAGTATGGCCTCCTAATCTTACTTATCCTGCTGCAGATACACAGCTGGTGTAAGACCGTCCTGGGATGTGATCCAGCTAGATTTTGCTGACTAAAAATCCCATTTATTTACTATGACAGAATATGCAGGCATTTCATGTGTTAAACTTAAATGCATTTAGACTGGCTGGTTATCTCCCAAATACTCCTCATTGCCTAAACCAGGCATCAGGCTTGTATGTGTGTGGTATATGTGTATGCGATATACCTATCTATAGTGATATCTATCTATCTATCTATCTATCTATCTCCTTATCTCTCTATGTGGGGTTGGGGGCAGGGAAGAGCGAGAGAGAGAGAGAGAGAGATATTAAACAAGTGTAAGCCCTAAAGGAAAAAAAAATAAAAGTCCCTAAAAGTGAAAACATAAGAGAGAAAGAAAAGAATTGTTTTGTGTAATACAGGAACAGGGAATTTAGGTTCACCCTGGCCGGTCAACAAAGTCTGGGGCCCTGGAATTTGGGAAGAAATAGGAGACTTGAAAGGTTTTTAGAAGGATCATGGCCGAGGTTGAAACCTAGGAGGAGAATGAATAGTAAGAAAGAAAACCTTGAAGACAGGAAGGCCCAGAAACTTAGAAATGTCAAATAATACAATTTAGATTTGGTTTTGTTTTGGATTCTACCTCAAGTGTCATTCTCAACCTTCTAGGAGCCTACTGGGAGGAGGATGTGCTCTGGAGAATAAAGGAAAAGGAGTTCTCCATACTCCACACATGGGTTGAGTCAAGGAGCTATGAGAGGAACACAGGATGTGTACAGATCAATGAGGATCTAGCTGGGAGGAGAAAATTGGGGTAGAAATGACAAGAAAATTTAGGCTTCCTCCCCTAGGTTGCTCAGAAATAATAGCAGCAGTGCAGGCAGTCCCCCAAGCAAATAGGATAGAGAATGGGGTCAGGTTGCTTGCATATTAAAGAAACTCGCTTGGATATTAAAGATTGGAACAGATAGGGTCAACTTAGGGTCAACAGGGTTTTCAGTGTTCTGAGAAAGTGAAGAGTTGCTTCTCCTCAGGCTTATTTTGGAACTTGTACTTGTTGTCCCAGTGAGAACATTCGAACAAATAATCCTTTTGCCATCAGCCTATTTTATAAACACCTTTTGCTATCAACCTGTCGTGTAAATATCTGGTCAAAGGAAGATCAGCTCCAATGGACTTTTATCATTTTTCTTTATGGTACTATGTTCTGGAGTCATGAGATGAAACCAACCCATGCTCTATACCACCTGCCTTTGTAAATATTTTCTAAATTGTATTCCCTGAAATGTGTTTCAGGATGGATTCTCATTATCTCCGAATCAACAGTCAATTACTACTTTTTAAGGATCTCAGCACATCTGTGTTTCCTTGAAGAAATGGAATTAGATTCAGTAACAATAGTTAGCATTTAACTGGGTGCCTATGAGCCAGATACTCTTTCAAGTACCTTAGTGTTAACTTTCAAATAGTAGAGGTTGCTACTATTCTTACTTCCACTTTGCTAATAAAGAAACCAAGGGTGTAGAAGTTAGGTCTTCTGAAAAAGGTATCATAGCAGTGATCAGTAGCAGACTTAGTCATAAATTTAGGCTATCAGGTTCCACTCAGCCTATACAACCTCTTTTTTAAATTTTAATTTTTTAGTTATTATGGATAAATAATTGTTGTACATATTTATGGGGTACAAGTATACACATATAAAATGCATAATGTATACATCCTCTTGATAAAATAACTTTGGGTTATTGGCAATAGTACAGTTTTTGATAATCCCTTTTTATTGTTCTCAAGCCCTAAACTTTCAATAAAATATCTATGCTATTTTGTCAATGGTGGTCAGGAATGAATGTGTTCCGATGTTGGCCTTTGTGAGTTTAAGTTACTGAATACACATGAAAATGCTATCCATTGGAATTCAGAGACTGAAAAGGTTAATTATCACTTTCCCTCTGATTATACTAGGAGCAATTCAAGCAAGACTTCTAGGTTGAAAAATATTTTTGGCTAGATACGGAATTCTCGTCTTATTTTTTATTGCAGTGAAGGATGATTTTAAAACTAAGGTACCTGACAAAAATATAGGGTGCACTAACTAGGGAGAATGACCCGAAAGGATTCTTGAAGATCATCTGGACATCTTTAAAAAAAAGACCATCTCTGTAAATTGGAAGGTACAAATGCTTTTCTTTTATTGGCTCACTGTGATGAAAACATGCCTCTAAACAGATTAAGAAGATTGATATTGATGAAGATTTATTTAGAATATGTTATTAAATTTGAGGGATTCCTGTAACTATTGTTTCTGTGGTTTAGGGGATTCTCACTTACTCAACTGATTTGGTGAGAACCGTTTTTCCATGTAGAGGTTTTGGCCTGGTTGTGACTTGTGCCATGGGATGCTCCAGCATCTCTGCTTTCTGTCTTGAGAAAACTCAGTGACTAGCTTCATCAGTGATCTTTCGCTCTGCAGAGGTCAATCCTGTCCTAACCTGTGGTTGTGATCTGTTTAAGGAATTGGAAGAATGCTACTGGTCTGTAGAAGCTGCCGTCCAGTATTGTGCACAGTTTGGATTCTAGAGACAAAGAATGTAGTAGTAGAGAATTTGCAAGCTAACTCTGACTCTGGTAATTCATATCAAGACTTTATGAGGGGAAACTTGGTATACTTGCTCTCCACAGCCCCCACCCCTGGTAAATTTTTTTATGAAAAGTGAGACTCATTTCTACTTCTACATTGGGTGATTTACTTAAATGAACCCTTCCTTCAAATTGTTGCACTGAATTCATTACATTAAATTCAACAGTTTATTGCACCTCTAGTATTTGCAATATGTCGTGGAGGCAGACCTTGGTTTAGAGTACAATTTTTAATAAAATTTAGCAAGAAAGACACATAGTTAAATTTAATTCTGATACAAATTAACACTAAAGTTGAAGCATTAGAATTCCTGGCTGAGCTATGGAATTCACTTTGAATAGGTGTGGAATGAGATTGAGAGTTTTACATTTTTCTGAAACAGAAATATAGTTTGGCCAGTATTTATGGACCAAGTACTTTGTTGCCATTGTCGATGTGCATGGATAAGGACAGCATACTTCATACCTGCTTTTCCTTTCTCTTCTAGTATCTTGTATGCATTATGCACGTGATCATTTCTACTCTTTAAGTGTAGATTCCTAAAAAACAGAAGAGACTGTCTTTCCTAATTCCTTCTACATTTCATGGCCAGACTACACCTCATTTGGGCTGCCTGTCCTATGAATGGGCACAGCAACTCCCTACAGATATGGCAAAAGACAACAGGTTTATCTATGGTAGTGGAACTGCTTTCTGCTTTTTTCCCTGCAGAAACAGAGCTTGACCCTGGTCCACCTCAGAGAAGTGGAGAAGGCAATTTTACATAACAAATTTCATTTACTTGTGCAAATGGAGAAGACTTGCTGTGATTTGCCTGAATCTAGAGAAGATGTGCAAAGTCTCAGTGTTTGTACCAATTTCAATTTAAGCTGCTGATTATCTGTATGTTTTTATAACATTTAGAAAAAACAAATGATTTCAATTACCAAGCCTTAGGAATGCAACTCTGCAAGTTTTATTTAAATCCACAGTGTAGCCATGGCAATCATTTCTGAAATAACCCTTCTAGTTTCATTGCATTTATTTTTGTATTGGTATTTATTTTTTATTAAGTTTGTCAAAGTCACTTCATAGATAGATGCTATATATATATATATGTAGTTTTTTTTTTTTTTTTTTTGGTAACTGTATGATTGAAACCTTTCTGGTTGTTTTAAAAGAGTCTCTTTTGTTGGCCGGGCACCGACAAATGGTGGCTCACACCTGTAATCCCAGCACTTTGGGAGGCCAAGGCAGGCAGATCACCTGAGGTCAGAAGTTCAAAACCAGCCTGGCCAACATGGTAAAACCCCATCTCTACTAATGATACACAAATTAGTTGGGTATGGTGGCGCATGCCTGTAATCCCAGCTACTCCAGAGGCTGAGGCAGGAGAATCACTTGAACCCGGGAGGCGGAGGTTGCAGTGAGCTGAGATCACGCCACTGCACTCCAGCTTGGGCAACAAGAGCGAAACTCCGTCTCAAATAAATAAATAAATAAATTAAATAAACATTAAAAAAGAGTCTCATTTGTCATATTTTGATGTGAGATTCAGAAATCAGTACATTATGAGTTAGGTTGATTTCTTTTCTGTGTACTTTTCCTTTTTCCTTTACTTTCCTTTTCTCTCCTGTCCTATCCTGTCTTGTTCTATCCTTTCCTTTCCCCTTCCTCTTTTCCTTTCTTCCCCCCCCCCCTTCCTCACCCACTTATTTTTATTTCTTCTTCTTTTTTTTTTGTTTGTGTTTGTTTTTGTTGATGATGGAAGTGGTCATGAATTGTGAGTGAGCCACTGAATCATCTTTTGCTTCCTATAGGGATCTATCTTTCAGAAGTCAAATAGATAAATTATCATCTTGAAAAGAAAGTTACTTGTTATTTAGGAGTTTTTTTCTCTCTTCTCATGAATGAGCTGTTTTTTGTTTTGGTTTTTTTTTTTTTTTTTTTTTTTAATTTGACTTAAATTTTTCAAGTATGAAACAGCAGGAAAAAAAAAGAGAGAGGCAATGTTCTCTTATAACTCCTTGGGACCATGCATGGAGTTCCATCACTAAGTGGTGATATTTCTTTTTAACTTTATTTCAGTCATCTAGTTTATTTCAGCATCACCTTGTCAATGTCCAGATCATCAGCAGGTGGCATGTGCTGAACTGAGTTGCTTGCTGCTTCTGCATATGTCTGGTAGGAAACCCAACTTTCTGCATTTATGCCTATTACCCAGCATTCTTTCTCTCTTTTATTTCACTGTAAGGTAATTAAAATTGCTTTCATCAACCAGTCTTCATGGGACTTTGGATTTTTGCATAAGGATTTGGTGTTCAGTATGAGGGATTCTGGGAGCTCTTTCTTTTTGACAAATCTAAGTTCTAGCCCTGGCACCCTTTTCTCAGTAGCAGACATGTGGAAAAAAGTAGATGCTTGAGAGAGAGAAGGAAATATTTCTCATCCCTCATCAACTGAAAAATATATAGCTTGTTCTAATCCTTTTATTTTCTGGAATCCCAGGAATGGACATGTGTGACAGATACCTAATAACTGGAGGAATCCTGAGATTTCTCAGTCTGGCAGTTTTGATGTGGGTCACACAAACGAACATCTTCTCATTGTTTTTTCATGTAAGGCATTATCATGTTCAACCCAGTTTTCTTAAAGCACACATGCAAAAATGAAATGGTTCTACAAACCTGGTTGTTATGGAGAAGCATGTTTCTATCATTCTGAGACAAAATAAAATGTAGTGATCTTGTGAATATCCTTGATAATAAATAAAATAATTCTGTATTACCTATTGTATTTGCCTTGCTTATAAATGTTTGAGAATATTTTGGGTTTATGCAGAATATATTGTGATATTATCCATGGAAATTAAGAAGCAGCAAAAATGGAATTTAAGCAGTTTAACCATCTCATATTGAGAAAGTGTGCTAAAAAGTATAACCCATCTTTGGATTATTATATTATGACAATGAGTTCATGGCAATATGGAAATATTAATCTGATGCTAGTCATGTAACAAAGTCACTATTCGCCAGAGTTTCATAGAATTATTACATTTCCACTGTGGAAAAAAATTACTTCAGGTCTTCATTAGTATATAACAGGAAAATCAAAGACTAATTTTTTTTGTTAAAAAAATTATAATTGTAGTTTGCTTAATATTTGCATTTGCCAAGGAAAACTGAGACACCTTAGCCTCTGCACATATAATAAATAATCCTTTATTTTGTAACTGTTTTCATAGGACAGCTTTAGTCACAAAGCTCAGAGACCAATTTCAACTTTCACAGCTAATAGAGGAAATGGATCTGTGGTTATAGTTGCAGGTATGGTTGGATCTAAGAGTTCAAGCAAGATCATGAGAGTTCTTTTTCTCTTTTTTCCCCTTTCTACTTTTTGTTTCTCCATTTCTTCTCCTGCTCTAAACCCCATGTGTCACTACATTGCTTTGGGTCTGGCCTCACTCTCTTCATGCATTGGGTAAGATGGATTCTAGCATTGTCCTATTTGTTGTGTTCCTCTCTTCCTTCTTCCGAAAAGAGAAGCAATACCTTCCCCCTCCGCATCTATATATCAAAACTAGTGGCAGGGCACTGATTGTCCTTACTCGGTTAATGAAGCCATCCCCTTACCGACAAATTGAGAGGAGATAGTGCATATTTGATGGTTCAGGTTTATGTGACATACTCCCACAGGCCAGGAAGCGGAATGCTGTTGCTATCTACTTCATCCAGGAATATTTAAAATAGTTTTTTCCATCTATTTCTATCTGCTGAACTCCTTCCAAATAGACCATCTGCAAAAAAAAAAAAAAAAAAAAAATCAATCCGTGGGATTTATTAGCCATATATATGGGTAACACACTTAACAAAAGCTGCCTAGGAATTACCTGAAATGATTCTGAATTGCTTTTGATAAAGAATAACGACTTCATAGAGTAACAGGTTTTTTTTGGTTTGGTTTGGTTTTTTGCTGCCTCAGCAAAAATAGTAGTATGAACACTTAATTTTTTGCCCTTATTGTTGGCGATGATGATGAAACTGGTGGGATTAACAGTATCAATATATGGAAAAAAAATCACTTAAGGTGAATGTTTGAGAATTCTACCTTAATTCTGTATATGTATTCATTTAACACATAATTATTGAACACCTACCATCTGGCTGGGATCATCAGTGATCAAGACAAATACAGCCCTTCCCTTACTTAAATGTCACTTTCTTTTTTTTTTCTTTTTTTATTATACTTTAAGTTCTAGGGTACATGTGCACAACGTGCAGGTTTGTTACATATATATACATGTGCCATGTTGGTGTGCTGCACCTATTAACTCATCATTTACATTAGTCACTTTCTCAATGAAGCCTTGTGTGTCTGCTATACTGAAAACTCCCACCCTCTGCTCTGCTTTTACCCGTCAGCATTCTCTATTCTCCTTTCCTGCCTTTTTATCTTTGTGGCGGTTACCACCATTCGATTGTATTTTACTTATTTATTCTTATCTCTTTTGATGAGAGCTTAAGCTCCTTAGAACAGAGAATTTTATTTTATTATTATGTTGTCGGTGTCTAGGACGATGCCTGGCATGAAGAAATAAATAACAATATTTGTGGAAGAATTGATGAGGTCCTGCCTGTGGTCTCCCTGTTTCTGTTGCCTATGGATGGACGCTAAGCATGCTAACTAGATAGATGCTGACCTCCTTCTTTTTTTTTTTTTTTTTTTTTTTTTTTTTTTTTTTTTTTTTTGAGACGGAGTCTCGCTCTGTCGCCCAGGCTGGAGTGCAGTGGCCGGATCTCAGCTCACTGCAAACTCCGCCTCCCGAGTTTTTACACCATTCTCCTGCCTCAGCCTCCCGAGTAGCTGGGACTACAGGCGCCCGCCACCTCGCCCGGCTAGTTTTTTGTAGTTTTAGTAGAGACGGGGTTTTCACTGTGTTCACCAGGATGGTCTCGATCTCCTGACCTCGTGATCCACCCGTCTCGGCCTCCCAAAGTGCTGGGATTACAGGCTTGAGCCACCGCGCCCGGCCCCTCCTTCTAAGAAACAAAGTAAAGCAGCCTAAAGTAACAGAGAGTGATGGGAAAGGGGCTAATTTGGATTAGACGGCCAGACAGGTCTTGCCGTTGAGTTGATATTTGGCACTGAATGATGTGAGGGTATGGTCCAGGCTACTTCTTGGGGAGGAGACTTCACAGCAAAGGGAGGAACAGATGAAAATCTCAGAGTGGAATTGTCCCTAGCTGTAGTCAAGGAGCAGCAAGATGTTTAAGGAGGCTTTGCAGGGGGTAGGAGTCAGTGAGAGGCAAAGAGAGAAGAGATAGAGTAGGGGCCAGATCAAGCATGCCGTGGTTAAGATGGGGTTTTACTCTGAGTGAGATAAGTTATAAAGAGTTCTTGAGCAAAATAAGTGACATGACTTGACCTGTGTTTGCTGGGGCTATGTTTGTCAATCAAGAAAGAAAAATAGTTGGAAGAAAGAACAATAGTTGATGGCCACTATATGAGTCCAGGTGTGAGACAGAGGCCATGGACTCCATAATAGTGGTGCCAGCAGTGAAAGCAGATTCTGAGATTTTTTTTTTTTTTTTTTTTTTTTTTTTTTTTGACACAGAGTCTCGCTCTGTCGCCCAGGCTGGAATGCAGTAGCATGATCTCAGCTCACTGTTACCTCCACCTCCCAGGTCCCAGTTCAAGCAATTCTCCTGCCTCACCCTCCCAAGTAGCTGGGATTACGGGAACAAACGACCATGCCCAGCTAATTTTTGTATTTTTAGTAGAGACAGGGTTTCACCATGTTGGCCAGGCTGGTCTCAAACTCCTGACTTCAGGTGATCCACCTGCCTCGGCCTCCCAAAGTAGGGAATATTTTTAAAGCTTGAACTGAAGAAATTTCCTAATAGATTGGATACAAAGTGATAAAGAGAGCACTCAAAGATGACTCCAAGGTTTAATTTGACTTTTTAATTTGAATTATTATATAAATTTACCAAAACATTAATATCCCTTGAAACCAGTGAGTTCTGTTAACTCCCTTTGTGTGGTTATACTTGAAAAATATCTTTAAGGAAATAAGTTATACTTTGTAATATTTGAAATATGAAAAGCCTTGCTAGAATGAGCATGTGAAATTATTGAAGAGATGAGTTAAGTTCTAGGATTTTACAACTTGAATAATTGATGACAAAATACTCTATCTTTAATATCTATGTGCCTCTGACAACTGCCCCATTTTTGATATTCTTGAATGGTTTGTTCTGCTCTGGAAAATATACTTGCCATTTGTAGCACTGAGAGTTTTTGAATGGAGTGGCTGTTGGCTGAGTGGGAGGAACAGGCAGTTTTGGGGATAAGAAAAAAATTTCAGAATTTTCTATAGGGGAAGAAATTAATCAGTTTCAAGATTTAGCAAAATAAAAGAATGAATATTTGTAGACTGGGACACTAGCATGTTACTGGAGCCATAGTTATGTCACGTGTGTATCTATACATCTATATAAGCTATGTGTATAACTTCAGTTGTGTATATGAGCATCCATGTTGAGATCTGGGCTCTAAATATCCTTTAAAAACAAAATGTTGTATCTGATTTTTTTTTTTTTT
This sequence comes from Macaca thibetana thibetana, assembly GCF_024542745.1. Taxonomy (NCBI): domain Eukaryota; kingdom Metazoa; phylum Chordata; class Mammalia; order Primates; family Cercopithecidae; genus Macaca; species Macaca thibetana. Next base: position 165,065,489 of record NC_065582.1, read on the forward strand.
ATTGTCAGTAGAAATCTGAGTCTATATGACAGGCCAATTATCTTAAAAGTGTTTTAAGAGATCTCAGAATTCAAATTCTACTGTTCAAGTATCAAACTTCTTTTTAAGCATATTTAGGTGAGATAAAATAATTATATTCTTTTAGCAAAAATGGGGGAAAAAGTCATAACATTTAAAATTATGGTCATCTCAAATGTGAAACATTTTAAACTCTTCTTAATTCTTGACAAATCTGGTCAGGCACAGTGACTCATGTCTGTAATCCCAGCACTTTGGGAGGCTGAGGCGGGCGGATCACTTGAGGTCAGGAGTTGGAGACCAGCCTGGCTAACATAGTGAAACCCTGTCTCTACTAAAAATACAAAAATCAGCCGGGTGTGGTGGCACATGCCTGTAATCTCAGCTACTTGGGAGGCTGAGGTACAAGAATTGCTTGAACCCAGGAGGCAGAAGTTGCAGTGAGCTGAGATTGTGCCACTGCACTACAGCCTGGGTGACAGAGTGAGACTTCATCTCAAAAAAACAAAACAAAACAAAAATTATTGACAAATCTTCTCCTTGATCATAAATACATGAATTTAAAAATTATGTTTGATTCAATACCCTTTTGAATCAGTTGATGCTTTTTAGATAGCGTATCTCTCAGTTGTGCCGCCTGGAGTGCAGTGGCACTATCACAGCTCATTACAGCCTAGACCTCCAGGGCTCAAGCAATCCTTCCACCTCAGCCTCCCAAGTAGCGAGTAGCTGGGACTACAGGCATGCACCAACAATTTTCTTTTTGTAATGGTTATTATTTGTAGAGATAAGTCTCACTCTGTTGCCTTGTTAGTCTCCAACTCCCGGGCTCCAGTGATCTTCTCACCTCAGCTTCCCAAAGTGCTGGGATTACAGGCATGAGCCGCCACTCCCATCCGAATCAATTTTTTAAACTCCCTTCAGATACTAATTGATAGTTGTACTCTCTAGTTGCAGACGTAAACCTTTTGACATGATTCCTTAGGTAAATGAGAAGGTAAATGAGAGCACTATTTTTTTTTTTTTTTTTTTTTTAGACGGAGTCTCACTCTGTTGCCCAGGCTGGAGTGCAGTGGTGTGATCTCGGCTCACTGCAAGCTCTGCCTCCCAGGTTCATGCCATTCTGCTGCCTCAGCCTCCTGAGTAGCTGGGACTACAGGTGCCTGCCACCACGCCTGGCTAATTTTTTTGGTATTTTTAATAGAGATGGGGTTTCACCATGTTAGCCAGGATGGTCTCAATCTCCTGACCTCGTGATCTGCCCTAGAGCACTATTCTTGAGAAGTGGTTAGTCTAACAACACCTTACAGGCCAATTAAGCCAAGTGAAAGAGTCCTCAAAGGGATAGCAGGACAGAGATGAAGGGGAGTCAAGTGTCTGTCTCTCTTGACCATTCTGCCTACTTCCACAGACAATCTGGAAATGTCTTGCCCTTTGCCAAATGTACATAGGGATGACTAGTTCAGCAATTTGTGACAAGTTGCCAGAAGATTGTTTATTTATGTTTGGCTGAAGTTTGTTACTCACAGTTATTCCTTTTGGTCTTATATTCTATGTCTGATAAAATTCCCTTATCTAAGAGCAGTGATTTCGAGGATCTTCCTTGTGTCTGATTTTGCTGTGAGGGTTGGATAATCCTGTATATTCCCATCTCTTCTCCTTTACTCTCACACAGTTTTATTATAACATTGTGTTTGTTTTTCCAAATTTCCTGTGTTTTCTAAATTTGGAGCCTAAGAACTATAAACAATTAATACTCTATATGAATATGGCTTAGGATACTATGGTTTCAACCAACAGCCACAATAACTTTAGGAAAGTAAGTTGTCTTAAAACTATAATCAGTAGGATTTCCTAAATACTGTTTAAAAAGGAAATTAGTTGATTTTGATTTATGAGAAAATTTTTAAGCTGTGTTAAAATTTTATCTAAAAAGCACATACAATTAGGAGTGATAGCAAGTTACCTTGCTTTTAACTTTATTTTGGTGGTACCTTATTATAAATTAAATATATTAAAAATGTCAATGTGCTTGTAAAAGTAATTTTTATTGTAATATTACAGTGAACCTTTTGAGTTGAATTCTTCATTGCATAACCATAATTTCTACATAAACTCCATGAAGAGTTAGGGAATGAAATGAGGGAGAAACTGGGCCACTAGGGTTTTAAGTTAAATTTCATTTCAGAGAAAGCTGAGACACTTTCATTTTTTCTTGTGCTAGTAATCAATTCAGAAAATGACAAGAAAAGCGCTTCTTAGAGTTATCAAGAAATTAAACTTTTTGCCAGCAATTTTTCTTCTTTGTTCTCTTTCACACTGAAAATATCCAATTATAGAAGTGACTGTGACAAAACTTGATAATGTTATGAGATCCCTGGGGTGTCACTTCACCAGCTGGAAACCTGTGTGGCCAGTGGTGCCTTTGCCTGAGTTTTGCTCTTGCCCACTGGGCCCACTCGGCCTGGCAGGCTGAGCTCAGCTCACGCTACTGACCTGGATCCCATATCTGTCAAGGGTGAGTGGAGCGGCAAGGGTTGTGTGAGTGAGTGAGCATGGGGTCCGGCCACTGTGCGCAGCCAAGCATGCTGGCTGCAGTGGGGCGGCAGCTCCAGGCACCACCACGGGTGCTACCTCCCTGCGAGGCTGCTGTTGGACCAGATGTACAGCAAGCAGCTTCCACAGCTGGCACTGGGAAATGCGGTGGCACTCAAGGTTGAAGACACCAGGAACTGCAGAAACCCAAAGAGAGTGTCACAGCCCTGGCTTGGGGAGCTACTAAGTCTGGGCTCCCTGAAGGGCCACAGCCCTTCTCTCCTTGTTGCCTGCAATGTGGAGAGCAAGGGGTGGTGTTTCAGCCCTGTTTGTGTTACAGCTCCTTCAGCCCCACCATTCAGGAGGACCTGAGTTCTTGTCCTGCAGCCAGAAAGAATGAAGTATGCAAACAAGTGGAGAATGAGCAAGGCAAAGAGGAGCTTTATTGAGTGGTAGAACAACTCAGAGGAGACTCACAGTGGGTAGCTCCTTTCCTCAGGCAGGGTGTCCTGAAGAGTGTTCAGCTGTCAGCAGAGAGGAGGCCCTGGAGTGGGTAGCTCCTCTCCACAGGTCCATTTTCCCATTGTCTTCTCAGCTCTCAGGAGAGAGAAAACCCTGGTGTGGATAGCTCCTCTCCACAGCTGGTCATTCCATCATCTTCTCAGCTCTCAGCAGAGAAGAGACCCTGATGTGGGTAGCTCCTCTCCACAGCTGGTGGTCCTGTCATCTATTTTCAGCTCTCAGCAGAGGAGACCCTGGCATGGGTAGCTCCTTTCCACCGCTGGTCATCTTGTGATCTCTTTTTAGCTCTCAGCAGAGAGGAGACCCTGGGGTAAGTAGCTCCTTTCTGCAGCTGGTGGTCATCCAATCCCTTTTTGAATCTGCCTAAGTCCTGGGGTTTTTATGGACTTCAAAAGAGAGGAAGTATGTGCTGATTGGTCCATGTGAGGCCATGGGCAGGCCCAGAAAAAGCATTATAAGTTCCCACTCTGCAGGACTGGTAGCCCTGGCCCAGGCTTCAGGCCTTTCCCCACTTGAAGACGGGGCTTTACCAGAGACCCGTGTCTTTCCACCCAGGAGCCTATCTGCCTCCTACCGCTGTTCATGATGCCAACACTGTTTGTGTTGAGGGATGCCAGCAGGCCAGCTCTGAGCTGCCTTCAGCCTCCCTCAGCCTCCATCCCGTGCTCCTCAGTGCCCAAAGTCTGGAGGAGTCCAAGGCAGCAGGGGGCTGGTGTGTCAGTGCTCCCCAAGAGTGCACATACCTGGCCAGGTTGCAACGGCTCCCAGGTTCAGCCTCCACTTTGCTCTGATATTGGAGTGGGTGCTTGGAGTGGGGAGAGGCCAGGCGGAAGGAGCAGGCACCCTCAGGCGCTTGGAGTAGGGAGAGGCCAGACGGTGGGAGAGGGGCTTCCAGGGTTCCTGAGAGTGGAGAGATGCTCAAATTTATAGCTACAGCTTGGGCAGCTGCAGGTGTGCCAGGGAGAGTGGGGCTCCCGCCTACTTCCAGCCCCCAAGAGCACAGGCATGCCCAGGTCTGCAGCCACAGCTGGGTGTCACAGCTGCGCTTGGGGCGCATAAGTCTCCTGCCCTGCCAACTCAGAAGGGGATGGAGCTTCTGCCTGTTCCTGGCTTTTGCTGACTCCATGGTGGCAGCCCTGGCCGGTCCTCTCCCACTGTTTCCGGCATTGTGGCAGCAGCCACTCCAGACGGGCTGCCACTGGCGTCAATAAGATGTTTACCAAAATGTCTGTAAAGAGAGCCACTCACAACTTTATATTCATCTACAAGAACCCTCAAATAAATTTAATCCCCATTTGGGCTTATCCCTCAAATGTAGCTCTGAGTACTTATTAGTTATTATTCTGGTATCCCTACATCTAATAAGATATAGAGTGGAGTGTACACAGTCTCCAGGAATCAACCAGCCTGTAAATGAGTGAAGTCTTCCGGTGATATATCAGCACCATGATAAATGGCCCCACCCAAGGTGATGTCAAAATATTAACATTAGTGAGTGGGACAGACCGTGGCAACAGGAGCAGCTTCTGTCCTTTCCTTATGGGGCAGTTACTAGTCAGCTCCAGCCAATTGTGACCGTATAGGAATGGTGGCCTAGAATTGCCAGAACTGTTAAGTAAAAAATCTCATTTTAATGGAAATACTCTGATTTTTCAATGTTGTTAATTGATTTAAATTTTAAAAGAATGTATGTGGGCTAAAAGGTTTCATTGACAATATTTGAAGGAAAAGCCCAACTAGATAGAATCTTGTGGCAATTCTAGTAAGTATGTGGAAGATGGAGGGAAGAAGGGCAAGAGTGTAAACAGGAAGATAGTTTCAGACTGTCCAGATGGATTATAATGGTGGTGAGTACTGGAACAGTAGAAAGCATTCTGGAGACAGAATAAAGTAAGAATAAAGAGTGGGCTAGCGACTTTCAGGGGATAGAACAGGTAGAACTCAGAAGCCAATTGTATATGGATAAGCATTTATAGAAGAATAGAAGTTTCAAGTTTCTCTAGAGTCCCAGAAAAAAGAAACTGCTAGGGCTCAGGTGGAATGTGCATATTTTTTAACAGTACTCTGAAATCCAATTATCTGCCTTCTGCAAGTGCAGGTACCACTCCTGCACACACAGAATAATTATGCTATCTATGGACTCACTTTTTATTTTCAATCAGAGGATGCGCTGGTACCATTGCTGCATTTGCTTGAAAGGTCACAGCTTCAGTGGTTTAGACGCTGGAAAACAAAGATGAAAATAGAATGCCAGAGCGATTTTGTAAAACAGATTGAAGAAAAGCTAACGGAGGTCAGACTACAGTCACTGGCAGGAGAGAAGAGTGAGCGAGGCAAAGTCATAAACTAAAATCTCTGCTGTAGACTGTGATGCTAGAAAAATGGGAAAGTGGAGATACAGGGGCAATTCTTCCCTTTCTGAGTTAGCTAGATACTGAAAAATGAACAACGGATGGATCCCCATTGAACGTCCCTGTAGGGGGAAGATTCTGTCTGTTGCTTAAAGACAATGTTTAAATGACCTTTAAAATCCTGGGGATATCTGTCATCTCTATTCTAAGACAAGAATAAGAAGAGTTGGCAGGGGCAAATGATAGAACAGGGAATGAAAAGCAACAGCCATTTCTATTCAGTAGTATTCATTGGAAACTGTCAGATACAAGAAAAGGCCCTAATGATCCACTATTGATTAAAACACAGTCCAAACTCTCAAGGCAGATACACATTTAAGTGTCTGATAGCAATGAAATAGAATGAATATTGTATTAGCCCTCTTAGAGAGGGTGAGCTTCAGAGTCCCAGGAAGAAATAATGAGATCCAAGTGGCCATGTCCGGTTGTTGGAAAGAAGGGCCTGGTTTCCGAAAGAGACGTCAAGGCTCAACACAATCGCTTAGAATATGGTTTAGGAGTTAATTCTAGCAAACATTAGAGATGACTGGTATTTCTCGAAGAGAAAATGGACAGCACAAAGAATGCTGTACCAAGGGTAGATCCCAGACAATTCTCAAAGTCTGGTAGACAGGGGTTTACCAGATTCACACAGGATAGGCAATGCCTTTGTCATTCTTCACCTGTACATTGAGGGAAATTTAAGCAGTTGTGGTCATAAACACTCAAAAGTGGAGAAGACCAATGTAGGTTTGGGAATGATTAAGTTAAATATAACATTGATAGCAAAAAAAGTAAAAACTCTGCTCTGCAATTAATATGTGGGATGAGAAGCAGTTTGACATTCAACATAATTTTATATGTTGTATGGAATCCCCTCCATTTAGCTATCTCATCTTCTAGGTTTAAATTCTGTCCCAACTCCTTCATGAAGCCTTAGATAATCCAGAAAACAGGTTGTTAATTTTTGCACTGCTGAGTGTAGGAGCAGTTATGTCTGTCACTTTCTTGATAGTTACTGTTTTGTCATCTTGCCTTATCAGCTTGTGTGTATATGCCTGATTACTAGGGTGATGGTTATATGTGGGCATTCAAACTGGAACACTTTGGAGAGTGAAACTTGGAAAGAGAGATTGCTATTGGGGCTATGAACAGTTACTGAGGACAACAGGCATAAATAGACACTGCCCTGAGCAACCTAGGCTGTGTGATCCCTGAACTTATTACCATACCTGGGTCATATGGTTCTTCTGTCATCTCAAGGCCTTGCACAGAGCAGCACTTAATGACAACATTAGATACTATTAAAAGGACCATGGATGGCACATGACCCCAAACTCTTTATTTGACAGACGAATAAACTGAGGTTCAGGGAAGTTAAGTGACTTTCCTGTGGCTGCACAGCTAGTTCTTACCTTGAAGGTTCATTATCTTCATGCTTAACTTTGTTTTCTTACTGATACCCTAGATAGATAGATTTTCTCAGATATTCCCCTATGCTTATGGCCTGGTGGATTAATAATGTTTTCTTGACTCTGGTCAGATTCTGATGTGTAACTTTTGCATGATCTGGGTGTTTCTGTTGTATCCTTCAAATTCATGTGTTGAAACCTAGTAAGCAATGTGATAGTATTAGTAACTGAGGTTTTAGGAGGTGATTGGGTCATGAAGGTGCTCAGAAAATGTTAATTGAATTAACAAATGATCGTGGAAACACTGATTCCTATAAATGAAAGGGACTTAAAAATAATGTAGTCAGGTTCTCTAATAAGTAGGAAGAAACAAGCTCAGAAAATATTACATGACTTATTCGAAGGTCAATCAGCCACTGATAAATCCAGATGAAAACTTAGTTCTCCTGGGTCTTTCGTTTCCCAAACCAGTGTTTTGCCTACAATGTCCCACTATTTCAAAAGTGATTGACAGTAAAATATTAGAGCCCTATATTTTAAAGTGACTTCGTAATCATTTTTGTTTTTTCTTACAACTTTCCAAATGCTGCCTGATGTTACTGGACTCCCCACTACAAACCTGTGAGTCTGGCAGGAAGCTGAATAGCTTTACAAATTAGGCAATCAAGACTCAGGATTTAAGTGACTTGGACTGAATTGGCTCAATTTCTTCAAATATAGAGAGCACAAAGAAACCTGGTCAATCTTACTACTGTCCTTGAAAGAATGTTTTTTCCTAATTCAGCAAGGCGAAACTGTTAGCAAAAATGTTCTTCAACAAGGGATTTGTGATTGTATGTTAAAAACCTTTCTCTAAGGCACTTATCACTTAAGTAACAGTGACCTGATTCATTGTTGTTTTTGTGGGGAATTGTAACAGTAGGGAAATCATGGTTCTTCATTGTTTTAGTGAGATAGGTGAATTTGGAATTGTGTACCAACTGAGCTAAGGCAAAGGTCTATAGTAAAACAGTTAGAATTCTAATTAAAGATATGAATAGAAAATGCAGAAAATAAGTAAATATAAATAAATCTACAGATCAGTTGCATGCAGAGTGAGTATGAATGTGTCATGTATGATGCTGAGTTACTGATGTGACTCTGAGCACATGTGACTCTGTGGGCTCACCCCATAGGACTTGGTATTTTCTGATGGGTTCACACTATCTCTAATTAGGGAACATTTAAGCTTATGTTTGCTGTGTTAGAGAACATCGACTTAAATCTACCCTATTAACAAATAGAGTTTCCCAGGTTGTTTTGTTGCTTTGCTCTGCTGAAGTTCGATTTAGACTATTTCTAAGTAAATTAAACGTGAATGAGAGAAGACCGTTAGAAGAGGCAAACATTCTCAGTTCTTCCAGAATCCTTCCTAAAAAGTAGCTGAACCACCCTTTCCCTGGGATTTAGCAGAGATGTGAGTTGCCTTATGGAAGGCAGGGGCCATGCTTTGTTGACAATCTTTATTTCCAGAACCTCAATGAGGACAAAGCTTATAAAAAGCACTCAGTACACACTGGCTGAATAAACTAATGAGCTGCAGTCTGGAAGCCTTCCTGGGACAGACTCTCTGGACTTTAGTAAGATGGAGAGCTTCCTTGGAGGTCCCCACACACTTATCTTGACAGTGACCTTACTGGTTTGTAATGAATTGTTGATGTTTCTTTCCCACTAGAAAGTTATCTCCCAGAAGTTATTTTTTGCCAGCTGTGAATCTCTGTAATCTGTGAACACACACACACACACACACACACACACACACACACATTTAGTATATTAATTGAATTGTAGAGGTTTTACATGTCTAGACTTCTTATACTAAGAGGGTACCATAGACAGCATATAGGCATGAAACGATTGACTCAAAAGCAAAAATGTTATTTTTTTTTTTTTTTTTTGAGACGGAGTCTTGCTCTGTCGCCCAGGCTGGGGTGCAGTGGCCGGATCTCAGCTCACTGCAAGCTCCACCTCCCGGGTTTACGCCATTCTCCTGCCTCAGCCTCCTGAGTAGCTGGGACTACAGGCGCCCGCCACCTCGCCCGGCTAGTTTTTTGTATTTTTTAGTAGAGATGGGGTTTCACCGTGTTAGCCAGGATGGTCTCGATCTCCTGACCTCGTGATCCACCCGTCTCGGCCTCCCAAAGTGCTAGGATTACAGGCTTGAGCCACCGCGCCCGGCCGCAAAAATGTTATTAAGACAGAACTGAGATGAGGGTTCCAGTATCTTGAGAGTCTCCCCTGGCCAGTGTTTCATCTCCTTCACCTGTGCACCCATCTGACAATTTAAAAAACTAAAGCTTGGAGATTCATGTTGGCAATTTTGTATTATCAGTGTATGTGGTATATATAGCTTTCCCCTAATTTGGTTGGAGATATGTTTTGCTAGCTTCCCAGAAACTAGCACCTTTCACCAAAGTGGGAGCTGTCTTAAGGTGTGCCCCCTTACTTGGGATAAAGCTGTGGGCTATGGAATCGCACAAGCCCGTGTTTGTATTTTTTTTTTTTTTTTAATTTTTAAACACTTATATAAAATTAAGGGGTAAAGTGCAGTTTGGCTTCCTGGATCTATTGCTTTAGAAGTCTGGGCTTTTAGTGTAACCATCACCTGAATAATGTACATTGTACCCATTAAGTAATTTCTCATCCCTCAACCTCTCCCACCCTCCCACTCTTCCGAATCTCCAGTGTGATTGTTCCACGCTCTACGTCCACCTGTATACGTTATTTAGCTCCCCTTTATAAATGCGAACATGCAGTGTTGGATTTTCAGAAAGCCTTTCTGAGCCTTGTTTTTCTCATCTGTATAACTGGGATTTGAATGCCTTCCTGAGGGACTCTCAACCCTGGCTTAACCCCTCTCGTCTCCTCCCTCCCTGCACTAATGCCTGTGACTCTCTTCTGTCTGCTAGGGCGGGATCAAAAGTTAAAAATATCAGCATATTTCAACCTCATTTCAGTGTTCTTGATGTTGTTTTCAAAACTTGAGTGTTACTCCTCCCTTTACCACAGCTAGGTTGTCGTGTTCTTTCACAGTGCTTTTAGTGTTGCTTTTTTTTTTCCCCTATGTCATTATGTTCTGTGTTAGTCTGCCCTGCAAGACTCTAAGCTTTATGATGATTAGAGACTTTGTCTGTTTTATTTATGCATGACTAACAATCAGTTTTGAATCTTGCACAAATGTGGAGTGCACGGTTAATGAGGGAATATGTAGTGTCTGGGTTAAAAGGCATGAGCTCCACAGCAAGCCTGAGCGCGGAGTCAGTGAGCTGAGGTGAATGGGACCATCTGCAGTTTCAAGATGATCTTATCGGGATCAAACTGATGTAAAAAACCTTATTTTGTACTACAATAAAAGTTTAAAACTGAAAAAAAAATCATAGAATTGAAATTAAATGAGATTAATCTGTTTTCTGTGGTTTATAACAAAATACTTGCAACTGGGCAATTTATAAAGAAAAGGAATTTATTTCTTACAGTTATGGAGGTTGAAAAGTCCAAGGTTGAAGGGCCTTCTTGCTGGTGGGGACTCTGTAGAGTCCCGAGGTGACACAGGGCATCACACAGTGAGGGGACTGAGCATGCTAGCTTAGTTCTCTCTTCCTCTTCTTATGAAGCCACTGGTCCCATGCCATTAAAACCCATTAAACCATTAATCTGGGAATTAAGTTTCAACATGAGTTTTGGAGGCGACAGATATTCAAATCGTAGCATGAGCCCTACACCAAGGCCACTGTGTCACCCAGGTTAGTAACCAGTAACACGTACATTTTTCATTAGTGTCTCTCAGTTACTGAAGTATGAGGATCCTGCCTGATACCTTTCGTCTGTATTATTGGTGGTCGGGATGATATTATTTTATATGTCCTAAACAGCACCAAATATAAAGATCTCTATAATGCCCTTAATTTTTTTTTCAATTTAGCTTTTAAAGTTATTTGAGGTTTGTAGATTTTGCTGTTTATCTCGCAAAATAACTCTGTTTCAGTTACTGCGTCTTGAACTTACTATTTTCACCAGTTTAAATGTGTTGTAGGAATACTGGATTGGAATTCAGCATATGTAAGTTCTAGGCCCACTTTTCTTTTTTAGTCAATAAGCTTTGCCATTATACTTACATTTACATTGCTTATGCCCTCAAAGCCTAAGTCTTATTTGTGTAGTGAATAGGAACACACACACACATACACATTTATCAAAATTTGATAATATATAATTAATTTAGTATTATCAACTTGGGAATTACTGAATTCTCTTGCTGTGCATAAAGATTATTGAAAAGCAGCATCTACTCCCTTAGAATTTTCACATCTAGTATTCTTTCTTTATATTGTTAAAATAATTTTAATAATGATCTAAATTGGATATAAATTCAGGTAATTATTGCCATCATTTTGTATAAGTACTGTCATATCTGGTACTAGTTGTCTCTGACAGCAAAATAAAACATGATGATCAATATTTCTGATTGATTTTCTTTTTCCGCTGGGATGGTGTGAGCATACACTGTTCACAGCTGATTTTTGCTGCTGATCAGTCTCTATGAGGCAAAATTTCAATAATTGTTTTGTTTTTAGGTGACTGTCTTCTCTGATGTCCAGACCGATTTGCAGATTGCAAAGATCCACTTTGATAATAGAAAGAGATGCCATTAGATTAGGAAAAAAGCCAAAGCCACTTATCGCAGGAATTATGTGCTAACACAGTGGTTCACCTTAATGTTCTCTCTTTATAATGCCCCCTTTCAAGATGTGCATAATTGATATTGCCGTAAGCACTCTCCTGTTCTTTTGGCACAGCTAAAAGAATAGAGCGGATTAGAATACAGAATAAAGTCTCAGGATTGCACAACGGAATTACTCATATTCTATGTCATAAAATATTGCATTCATTAGAAATGAATATTTTCATTGCAAGTGAACTGAGACAGGCAGGTAGACAGAGTGATTCCTTTTATTTTGTTTCTCTTAGAAGGAATGATTCCAACAGCTGGTAAAAACACAACTAAGCTTTGGCATGTGCCAATCAACTATTTCACAATATATATTTTTTTAGAGGAAAACACGTATATATCACAAAGTAACCTTTTCTCTTGTGGCAATCTCCTTAGGTCCCATTCATTTTTAGAACCACATGTATTCTTAGCACCCTGTGATACTTGCTGCCAGAGTGAACATATTTTCCCAGCCACAACCTGATTGCATGTTCTGGATTATACTCATATTCTCCAGAAATAATTTAAGGATTGAGATCAATAATGGTGCTCCCGAGGTGGGTGCCGTCGGAAATCTAACACACAATGTTTACCTGTAGGGATGATCAAGAACCTCTCTTGAAAAAATTAGGCCCTTATGGATATTTTAGAGCAACGTTTAGATTTTTTAAATAACAAAAATGATGATCAAGAACCTTTGTTGAAAGAATTAGGCCTTTATGGATATTTTAGAGCAATGTTTAGATTTTTTAAATAACAAAAATGATGATCAAGAACCTCTGTTGAAAGAATTAGGCCTTTATGGATATTTTAGAGCAATGTTTAGATTTTTTAAATAACAAAAATGATAATGAGAATGATGATAGATTCTGCTTGTTGAGTGCTTTTTGTCTTCATAAATTTACATGAGAAGGGTGTTAATGTGTCCATTTTATGAATTAGTCATCTGACCCTCAGAACACCTAAATAACTTGACACAGCTGGGTGAGCAATGGAGCCAGAATTTGACCTCCACACTGCCTGATTATGAAGCTGTGTATTCTGTCTGCTTTTAGCTGCTGCCTCTTATTTCCAGTTCCAAGGTCAGTCTAAAACAGTCCGCCCAAACACCCACATATGTTGAATCCTTGTGCTGAAGGCAGGTGGTGCCACGGGCTTTTCAGGGTGAGTGCTTTATTTTTCAAGAAGCGTAGAGAATTAATTCATTAAGTGGAACTTGAGAGGCTACTCAAATATCTGAGCTGCTGAGAAGTTCAACCTTTTTAATTATGTGGAGTGAGACTTCCCACAATGTTAAACCTTCGGAATGGTGCCAAACTCAGAAGCTCCTCTGCAGTGATTCTGAATTGACCGAATAGAGTCAAATAGCTGAGATGAAGTCAAGATCTGAACACTCCAACCGGCATGTTTCAGTGGTTCTGCCACACAGGAAAAAGGAAAGGTGGGCTTTTGTTGCTAGTGAAGGGATAATGACCAATGAAAAAAATAAAACTGAGCAAAGAGAGACAAAGAAGGAAATGAGACAGTGAGAGAGAGAGAAAATGTAGAGATGAGCATAAAATCTGCAGAGAAAGTAAGTAAATGGTGGTGTCAGAAAAGGTAAAAGAAGGTGAAATATTTTGTGTAAGGGATGACAACAGGGTGCCATGTGACAGCTATTCTAAGAGCAGAAAAGAAATCTAAGACTAAAGAAAGAAATCATTTTTGTGATCAAGAGAAGGATTAGGAAACAAAAAACAATTTAATTATTACAGATAATATTACTAATTATTTTCATTACACATACAAAGTACTTCTGCATGTAATATTTCATTTAATTCCCTCACAATATTCCTGTGTAATTGGTTAAGTGGATATTTCAGACTTTCTTTTAGAAATATGGAAACTTAGTGGCTGACTTATCTAATTTCTTATTTTTTTGGAAGATATATTTTCTTACAGCTTCAAAAATCACCAACATGGCACATGTATACATATGTAACAAACCTGTACGTTTGCACATGTACCCTAGAGCTTAAAGTATCATTATAAATAAATAAATAAATAAATAAATGACTTGTCTAATTTCTAAAATAAGTGGTAGAGTTGAAACAAGAAAATGTGTGGTTTTTTTTTTTTCACTATGTGCTGCTGGACATTGTTGTGTGTTGTTAAAAGTACATCTGCCATAACACAGCTTTACCACATATGCTTGGGGGCATTTAATTACTGGGCTAGTCTGGTCTTCATTTGAAATACCCCTAGGGGATAGTGACATGTAAAATGTACAGCACTGAGTGTATTTCCAACTACTGCATTTTACTAACCTGAGACTGTCGGGGTGCTTTTATTATAAAATGGAGATGAAATATGGAAAAAAGGTATTACTTCTGTTATTACAGCTTTGGTGGTTATAGAAGGTGATGAACTGAAACATCAGGACTTGTGGATTTGGCAATAGAGACAAGGCCACCTGCAGAGTAAAAAAAGGGTGATGTCTATAAAGAGAATTGTGAATAACTGTGCTCGTCTGTTCTTTCTGTTTACCCAGGATCTCTATTCCTCATCTTCTTGGTTGTGAATACATTAGGTGGTGTTGACTTATCTCCCCTTCTCTATCCAACATTGATTGGCATATGCTTTGCACAGGGCCAGTGTTCTCCTTGGCTACTTTCTGCCAGAGTACATGGAAAAAACAGATATTGCTCAGTTGTATATGGGTCTGGGGTGGCCACTTACCATTTTATTTTTGGGAGCCTGATGGAAAACCCAGGACAACTGGAACCCTTGGTCCCACTAATTGAGCCTCTAGAAAATAGAATCACCTGAATCCATGGACTTGCCATTTGGGGTAACAAATAAATCCTCAAGCTGGTATAAGTTGAGATTTGGTCACTGTAAATCAGTCAAATACAAATGCAGGGAGTTGGTGCATCATAATAATAATCAACATTTATTGAATGTATGCTACGCTAGTAATCATTCTTTAATCATTTCATTCTCACAGAAATCCTATGGTGTGCATGTCATTACTGTCTCCATTTTGCAGGAAGAAACAGAGACAGAGTGGTTAGATGATTTGTTAAAGATCAGAGATAGGAAGAAGCAGAGCTGGGATTTGAACTCAGGAAGTCTAGCTGTACTCTGTGAACTCTAGTCATTATCTGCCTCTCTTTGTGTATATCACCTTGCCATATATGTGTAAATGTCTTTATCTTTCTGTATCTGTATCTGTATCTGTCTGTTATCTCTCTGAAATATGCAAATTCTTGGCAAGAATGGAATTTATGTTACAAATTAGAATATTAATGTTGATTCTGTGCATGGAAATTAGTATCTCAAATTTCATCCCAGTGTTGTGGACAATAATAGAAATTACTATTAGAGCTTAAAAAGAAACTGTAGATCTATGTGTGTTTTCAAAAGAGTATAACAGGAAAATTAAAATAATTAAGTATAATATTGAAGCATCCATATTATGTGACATTAAGTCTCAGTAAGAGACTGAGTTGGTTAGCTGATCAAATCTTTTTGCAGTTAAAACAAAACAAACAAAAGAACAGAGGCAATCACGTATAAGCACTAGGGCATATTTAATATGACTATTATTGAGGAGAAGATTGCAGTGGGGAAGAACAGATACTTAGTAAAAACTAAAATATCTGTGAGTCAGAACATTTAGCCAATCCAGGTACTAAGACATTTTAAAGTCAGATGAGTTATCACAAAGCTAGAAGACAAACAACACTGTACTGGGGAAGCTGTCTAATTTAGTTAATCCTAACTTAGACAGTTAGTGAATCCGGTGCCAAGATAACATGTCGAATTGAAAGGGTTAACTTTTTCACTGTGCATCACTGATATAAGGTGCTCTGAAAAATAAATTTTATTACTAATAAGTGTCCAGGTCCTATGTAACTTCCTTTTGCAAGAAAAAAAGCAAGACAACGAGGTAAACACTTAAAAAAATCTGCTCTTACGCTTTTGGAAAAAAGAATTGTCTAAGAATCACGGTGATAATTTAGGACAGGGGTAGGCAAATGGGCCAAATCTGGCCCACCACCTGTTCTTGTAAGGCCTGTATACTTGGAACCATTTTTATGTTTATAAATGGTTGATAAAAGTCACAAGAAGAATAATATTGTTACTGGTGAAAATTATATGAAATTTAAATTTTAATGTCCATACATAAGTTTTATTGGAATATAGCCACAGTAATTTCCATATTGTCTATGACTGCTTTTGTGCTATGCCAGCAGAGTTGAGTAATTGTGATAAAGATTGTATAACCCGCAAAGCCTAAAACATGTACTGATCCTTTACAGAAGCAATTTACCAATCCTCTATTTGTATAATAGAGCAATGGTATTGGGAGGTACTTGAAATGTTGTAAGGAAGCAGAGTTAGTGCCTAGAAACAAACAAACAAAGTGACAAATAAGTGAGTATATGTGGGTAGGTTTTAAACATCCTTCCCATTGTCTCGATATTGCTTCCTGAATTAAAATGATAAACCAAAATTGCATCCAAATATGCAGTGCAGTTTTAGAACTTCTTTTTTTTGTGACAAGTTTACACAACCTTCTTTGAGAGGTGATGTAGTGGGTTATCGATTTCAGCGTAACACAGAACACATGTATTTAATAATAGAATGACTTCATGAACACTATATCCTATTGAAATATGTAGTCTCATAAAGATAAAGCAGGGACACATTTGGGTTTTGAAATGAGGTTTTCTTAAAATACCCGTGTTAATTCTGAAAACGTAGCCATTCTTGGACTTCATTCACCTCATCAATGGACTTGGAAAGGGAAGCAGGATTCAAAAAATGCAGGTCAGCTAGCAGAAAGATTATGATCCCCGTTCGCCATTGTACTGCAATCTAGAAATTACAGTTAGAATGGTGTGGACATAGGAGAGGCAAAGAAAAAAGTACTAAAAAGGGCCAAGTAATTCCATATTTTGGAGTTGACTGTCAGATTGTTGTGCTTATGCTGTTTGTCTGTTTATAATTACCAACCAGCTTTTTTTCTTATCTCTACATTTATAAATTCTACCCGTGTATTATATTTATTTAAAAACAATTGAAGCATATACTATATGCAAAATGTATATCTCACTGTGCAGGCTGAAGAATGATAATCAACTTTTTCATGTACCCATCTTTAATCTCTCAAACACTGTTTCCTCTGTGTTCTTAGGAAATACGTTTTCTATTTTCTCTTCTAATTGCTTGTGCATATGTGTCCTAAATTCTTCTGAAATACTGTGAGTTTCTTCAATGCATGATTCTTGACTCATTCATGTTTGGTTCCCATTACCTTCAACATGTAAGGATTTAAATATGTGTAGAGTGAGTGAGTGAATGCATTGTAAGATCTCTGTGGTAAGAAATCATTTATTATCTGACTATTCCTTGTAGATACTATGCTTAGGGGCAATTAGCAAATGTTGGAATTGAATGCATTGAAAGATCCTGTTAGTCTATCTAGGCACCTCTTGAATGTTTGTGCACAGGTACTGTGCTGTGTTATGTGTTGTTCATTCATTTTCATGAGAGTAATAAGTAAAATATAAAACTTACTGAGGAGTTTGAGACTACCCTGCCTGTTCATTGAAGACCTCATATTGTCATATTAATTGCAATTGTAATTGTCATAATCTTTCTTTCTCTTTCTAACTATTTCTGGTAGTCATGTCAAGTTGAATTTATATGCTAGGTTTGATGAAGAGGTGGGTAGCCATGGAGTGTGATTGGAAAAATGGAGTGTGATCTAATGGAAATAAACTGGGGAGAACTTAGCAGGGCCAGTTGGTCCAGATTCTCTTCTGCATCCTGTTTCTTCAGAGATAGGATTTTCCTTTCTTCTGGGAATATGGAAGGCACCTCTGGAATGAGGGTCTTAGGACCTGCTTCAAGGGAAGGTCAGAAAAATCCTTCCTGGAGTTTAGGACCAAATTTCAGGGGAATATGAGAATGACTTTCCTGCTTCTGCTATAGTCTCCAGTGTCAAGGTGTGATATTTTGGGGGGAACATGTCTTAAACCCCATCAAACTGTATTATCTAACCCTTGGTTTCCTCGTCTGCAAAATGGAAATGAAAACATCAGTTGTATAATGCTAATGGAAAGATTAATCAAGATAAAATATAAGATCCTTGACAAAGTCCTCATAATATAAAAGGTGTTCAAGAAGTGGAAGCTATTATTGGTAGTTGAGTTTTATTTTGTAAATTCTCCCAATAAATAACAATAGCTTTTAATAAGTGTTAATTTAGTTTTCAGAAGATGCTAATTTACAGGATGAATCATATTTTGTACAAATTTGGGGCTTTTACCCTTCTTTAAGAGGATTTGAGTAACATCTACTTTAAAATAATATAAAGCAAAACATTTATTTTCTGATGATAAAGTTTTAATTCTGAAATATGGGTATGAAACACTAATTTTTACTGAGCACTTATTATTTGCCAGATACTGTTCTAAGTACTTTACAAGGAATTAACTCTAAATCTCACAACATCCCAGTGAGGTTGGTAGAATGGCTCTTTACAGATGAGGAAATTAAGGTACAGAAAGGAATAGAAATGGCAGAGCCTAGAGGAAAATCCAAGCTGTTTTACTCTTAGCCCTACATTAATAATCGTTGTAATAATGTTACCTCAATATGAAAGAAAGCAGTATTTGAAGTAACAATTATCAGAGACAATTTAGAAGACTATTACTTCTTAAAAATCTGTATTAGGTGAAAATATATGTCAGATTGAAATGGCAACATACAATATTTAGAAAAAGCAAAAGTATCTCCACAGAGCTCTAAAAATTTAATGTTAAAATATTTGTACATAAAATGTGTAAAAGTATTTGCACATAAAATATAGTATGTACGTAAAACCTAGTGTCAAAGTATTTGTACATAAAAAGCATTTGTACATCATTGAGTACTGTTAATATAGGAGAGAGTAATATTTGAAGTAATGACTTCTATTCAGAGACAAATATTACTTGCTAGGAATCTGTATTAGGTGAAAAATGTGCCAATTTGAAATGGCAACATAGACTGTTTAAAAAAAGCAAAAGCATCTCATTGGAGCTCTAAACATCTAGTGTAAAAGTATTTATATATAAAATGTAGGTCAAATTAGTAATAAGGTATGAGGAGCCTCTTGTCAGAGACATATATGGTAGGCATTTAAAAAATCTTACTGAACTCTGAGTCAACTTTCTGCATGTTATGGTTATTACTCTGAAAATTTTCAAGATATGGATAATTACTTTGGGGCATGAATTAGCAAATAATATATTTTATTGATGAATAATAAATCCTGGCAAATGTTCAAAGCGTTTTACTCTTTCGGCACTTACAGATTCTGCCAAGGTGTGTGGTTTCTTGTGATTGCCATCAGTTTCTGAGAGAGGGCTTCCTAAAAAGGAGGAGAGTTTCCAGTGGTCTTCAGCATAGATTTTGCTGCTGAAGGATACCACTTTTAACCAGGTGCTGCACAAAAGTAGCAACGTTTTTTGAGAGCCTGAAGTTATAGCTTGTTTTCAGATAATCTTAAGTGCACTGACTCTTAGGAAATGATTGTTTCAAGGGAACCACCACAATATTTTACAAACAACGAATCCTTACTCGTTGTTTATTTCGGAGCTAATTTTAAAAATATATCATTTAGGTTTTCTGACACCCTGTATATCTCCAATCACTTTAAGAACCCTTCAGAAAATTTCAAAACAACCTATAGATTTTGACCTATAGATTTCGTATGGTTCAAATGATTTGCTTGGAATACTTTTAGGAGAACAGGGATATGTTCCATGAAATTGGACAGTCATCTTAAAATCTTTGAAGGGTAGCCAGATACCAGTGATCACTTACGCAGAAATAAAATTTATAGGCAGAAGTTCCTGGATGCATATGAAGAGGAAAAGAGCCATTGGGAGAAAGAATAAGGTTGGAAATCACATTCTTTTTCAACACAAGGAAGAACATTCTCATGATAAAATCTTATAAAATTGTGATGGATTGGTCAAATAAACTAATAGTTGCTTGCTAACAAGTGTTTAAAAAGAGACCAGTTAACCATCTGTTAGGTATAATATGGGAAGAATTCCTTTTGGGCTGCTGAGTTTGGATTAAATGATCTGTATGGACCTTTTCAAATGCAATGACCTGAGAAAGCAAAATGGTAGCATGTTCTTGATGTTAAGAATGTTGATGATCTCTGCCTTAGTTCATAAGCATTATGAGAATTCTAAGAAATAACATGCCTCAGAGTTCTCCCTAAAAGTTTCCAAGGATAGCTTCAGCAGGAAAAAATAATTTTATAGTTATTTTAAAAATAAATTTTATGAAACAAACATTAGGAAGACACATAAAAAGCAATTTATAATGGTTTCTTTCACATGCTCAGTAGCAACCATTAATTTCAAAGCAGATGGAGCTCTGTTAGGAAAATATCCCCATGATATAAGTTAGTTTAATTTGGTTGTCAGCAATAGAAACTGGTGATGCATGACATAATCAATAAAGAAATTTATTGATGAGACAGGATAGCTCACAGCACTGAAGAAAATTCTGAGACATTGACTTTCAAGTAAACCAGAGCCTTTATGCAGATTTGGCTATAACAAATTAATACATAGTGTCTTCAAGATGCCATTAAAGTGATGAATTCTGGGCATTTTATGTGTTTGTTTCACTCTGTTCAAGACTCATGTTTTAGTGAAAAAGTATTAAGAGAATATAGTTTCAAAGCCTTGCTCATTTCTTGGTTTGGGAAAGAAAAACTCTTTAACAACCCCACCAACATATTATTCAAGGGGCAGGGATACCTTCTCAAAGCAAAATTGGGGTGCCATTATTGGAAAAAGAGGGATGTAAGTTGGTCAGAAGAAAACACAGATATGCACCATCTTGAGCCACTTTGGTTTGAAATATGAGTTTTCAACCCTATTTAACTTCTTTCAACATTGCCTCTTCCTCAAAATGCCTATTTAGTAAGAGCAGGGCACAACAGAAGAGAAACAGCTGTTCTGCACATAAAATAAAAGGCATTTAAAATTCAGAAAGTAACTTGTGCAACGTCGTCTACAGTGGAAGACTACAGACTACAGAGGAGACGCACTAGTGTGGTAGAATGTATAGGCTCTAAGGAGGGCGATCACCGGAATGGCATTCTTCATGCTGGGGATGGTTGATGGAGTTTCAGCACAGTTTTATCTAATATCCTCTTTCAAGTTGTTGCCTGTGCTTGCCATGCCCTAACCCATCTCCATTGTCCCAAATGTGCCCTACACAACTGCTGTGCATGATGAACTTACCTTCACGGTACTTTGTAACTGTAAAGACCAATGTGTAGTGAGGAATTGTCGTAACAGAAGAAGCTTCTACAAAAGCCATGAAGTATGTTTGGTAAGTAAGTTCTTGATTAGGAAACTATCAACTATCCTGGAATTTATGAGAGTGATAAGATGTAGGGTGGGGAGGGAGAGTTTCCACCTTACGTGAGATGGAGATCCAAGGCATCTTACTTGCATAATAACGCATACACCAGCACTTTGTCCTCTAGCTATGATTCTTGTCTCAAACTTGATTCCATGTTCAGCATTGGTCCACATTCTTCAAAAAAAAGAGAACGTACTTATAGAAAAGCATGCTATTTCTTCTCTTTTTTTTTTTTTTTTGAGATGGAGTTTTGCTCTTGTTGCCCAGGCTAGAGTGCAATGGCATGATCTTGGCTCACCACAACCTCCTCTGCCTCCCAGGTTCAAGTGATTCTCCTGCCTCAGCCTCCCAAGTAGCTGGGATTACAGGCATGCACCACTACACTTGGCTAATTTTGCATTTTTAATCGAGACGGGATTTCTCCATGTTGGTCAGGCTGGTCTCGAACTCCTTACCTCAGATGATCCACCCACCTTCGCCTCCCAAAGTGCTGGGATTACAGACGTCAGCCACTGCAGCTCGTCTTCTTCATTCTTTTATAGGAAAGATAGGGGAATGTATCACCTGACATATATTACAAAATATTTTTCAAATACTTGGCATTGTTTTAAAGTTTCTCTGGAAGACTTAGAGACATCTAACTTCAGATTTCTATAATCTGACTTATGTTTGCATCACGTGAGCTTTAATACAAATAAATCATTGTTAAATTGAGATAATACCTTGCAAATTCTAATGGAATATAATACTATTTATTAAAAGTTTAATTTTGATTTATTACTTATTCAATTACATTTTATTTGTGAATATAGATACTAGGATTTCTATCCTCTTATATATGCTGAAAAACTTTTAAATATAATAAAATTCAGTGTTGAGAGAATATAAATTTCAGTGAAATAGAGCATTTTGTCTTTATCTTGATCAAACTTGCTAGAGGCATATTTCCTTCTAAATGATTATTTTAATGTAATTCAGAAAACACAATTGTGCCCTCACAAATGACTTTTTTCTCTTGCTTACTATATTTTAAGTTACTCAACTATTTGAGTAAAGGACAGTCATAGAAAATCATATGCAACAGTAAATACCATGTGGCTATTATGAGTAATAGGGAACTGAGATATTCAAGAGAAAAAATTTAGTTCATTACTTTGATTGATCAAATATATGCGCAGAAAATTTTGTAGTCCCATGAGAAAGTACAGATGTGTTTTTTTGTTTGTTTTTTCTAAGGATCCGTAGCCCCAAACTGTTTGTACCTCCCTATAGATACAAGTGTATACTTCTTTACACTGGTGAAAGAGAAATGGTGGGAAATTCAGCACAGAACATAGTGCTGATGGGTGTACTATCTTTCTAAGTGATATCATTGTTAATATATAGCCCAATACGAATTCATAAAAGTCTTGTGTGGTGATAGCATTAATGTATCCATAGATATAAAATGACGGTAGACCAGCAGGTAACCAGAATATATAGAAGAAATTCACTAAGGAAGTTATTTCATTCTCCGTGGCTGGGGTGGAAAGGTTCTCCATGAGGCCACGCCCTCTCATTATTGTCCACGTGGGGAGTAATAAAGCCCCATGTGAGCTACCAGTCCACGGAGAGCGTTAGGAATTGTCCGTTGCAATCGTCCCACTTGTACAGCCCAAGAGTGAGAGCGATTTTTCAATACCATGAGAATAATTAGCTTGGCAGAAGTTCTGGCACTCTGCTCTCCTGACTTTTTTTCATGTCACTTTCAGGGGGTTCCTGTTAGTTATTGCTAGTCAAGGAGGGTTGAAGATTAAAGAGTTGTCATTCTTCTTTCTGCCCTTTGGAGCCTGAAAGGCAATAATCAAGTGAAATATTTTCTTTTCCGTAATATAACAGAAGATGCAGGCCTTATTATTTAGTGTAAGGAATGTGAATTAGGAATTACTTCTTTTTCCTTGTTTTATATTTAATATTTTATAGCTTTTAAGTAATAAATTATTTTTGTAATAATTCATTGTTTATGGAATATTTTTAAACAAAATGTAATGTAATTCCACAAAATGACAGGCATAGGGCAAAAATCGTGCCTGGAGATAATTGGCCCAGTGCTGCCCAAAATAATTTAAGACATTATTTTAGTAGAAATGTTGATGGAATTTCTAAGAAAAGCCTTTTCACTAGCAATGACAGATAATCAGCTTGGATTATTCAGGATCCCAAACTCCAATTTATAAAATTTTTTTTCTATCTTTTAGCCATCTTAATTAAATGAATTTAAATTTTTGAAGCTAACTCATTTTGAGCAACTTCTATGGACTTATAATAATGAAATTATTTCATTATCTCTGAGAGGCATGGGGGAGAAAGAAACAGCCTATGGAAACCCTAAAAATGAGTAGTTGTCAATTTTTTTTCTGTTCTATCTATCTGCCTCTTTCTTTTCTTTTCTTTCTTTTTCTTCTTCTTCTTCTTTTTTTTTTTTTTGATGGAGTTTCGCTCTTGTTGCCCAGCCTGGAGTGCAATGGTACCATCTCAGCTCACTGCGACCTCTGCCTCCGGGTTCAAGTGATTCTCCTGCCTCAGCCTTGCGAGTAGCTGGGATTACAGGCGCCCACCACCATGCCCAGCTAAATTTTTGTTGTTTTAGTAGAGACGGGGTTTCACCATGTTGGCCAGGATGGCCTCGAACTGCTGACCTCAGGTGATCCACCCGCCTTGGCTCCGCAAAGTGCTGGGATTACAGGCGTGAGCCACTGCGCCTGGCCATGTCTCTTTCTTTTGGAAATTTTTGGCTGGGCGCGGTGGCTCACACCTGTAATCCCAGCACTTTGGGAGGCAGGTGGATTACCAGGTCAGCAGGTCGAGACCATCCTGCTAACACGGTGAAACCTCGTCTCTACTAAAAATACAAAAAATTAGCCGTTAGCCGGGCGAGGTGGCGGGCGCCTGTAGTCGCAGCTACTCGGGAGGCTGAGGCAGTAGAAGGGCGTGAACCCAGGAGGCGGAGCTTGTAGTGAGCCGAGATCGCGCCACTGCACTCCAGCCTGGGCGACAGAGCGAGGCTCCGTCTCAAAGAAAGAAAAAGAAGAAAGAAAGAAAGAAAAGAAAGAAAGAAAGAAAATATTATCCCAGTTTATTTGAGCTTCCACAACGTCACCAACATATTAATACCTCTGCACCTTGAGAAAATACAAATCCATCCGGCTCCTAGATTAAGCCCGTTAATATATCTCAGTTGTCTGACCACAATCCTGGTTTCAGGGCCCTGGAACTAGTTGAAACCCACGAGACATTTGCTGGGCTCTTCTGGGAGGAGGCTCCTTTGCTTTTAGAAAATAGCGACAAGGGATTTTCCATCCTTCCTTCCCATAACAACACTCCCCTGTCCTTTAGAGACCATCACCTTTTACAGTGTGAAGTAAGATACCATGTTAAAACATCATCATATTAGAGAACTAGTTAACCTGTAAATTTTCTAACAGCCATGTTTTGTGATTTTTTTCAATTTTTTTTTTTTTTGGAAAATGTACATTGAAGTAGAATAAATCGAAGGGAGTGTAAACACCATTCTCTTGTGTTAAAACTTGGGGAAAAAATAGGACATCTCTTGGCATCACTGCACACCTGGCTTTTCCCAGCGGGCTATAGTTTCCCAGTCACAGATAGTGGAGAGGCAATTATCTCCTTTCTAGGCTTTCTACTTTCAGGCAAAAGCTGTCGATGTACAATAATTGAGTTTTCCCAGGGTGTCTAAAGAAAGGGCATGTCATCAAGAAGTGCAGCTGAGTCCTTCTTGTTTATTTCTCTTTGTAATTTAAAAAAATTTGTTATGGAATATGTAAGACACAAATGATCCACCATTTAAACTTAAGAACTTAAGTGAAAACAGTGCACCCACTTCCCAGCTCAAAAAATAAAACATTACAAGTAATTTAGGGGTGGTGTGCTTCTTGCCAGCCTCACAACCAGTCCACCCAAAAACGTTCCTACCATCCTGAATTTTGGCTTAGTTTTGCCCTGTTTTTTTTCTTAGCGTTTTACCACCTGTGTTGGTACCCATAAGCCATATATTTTTAGTTTTGCTTATAGTTGAATTATGTACAATTGAGTCATACTGAATGTATTCTTTGTTACTTTTATTTGCTAAATATTGTGTTTTTGATGTCTATTCTTGCTGAAGCTATTTCCTGTGGCTTATTCATTTTCAGTGTTAAACTGTATTGAATCGAATACACCTCATTTGATTTATCCATTCTGTCTTTGATTGGTATTTGTTTGCTTCTAGTCTTTATAAACAGTAGAAATCATTCTCATGCATGGCCCCTGATACATGAAGGCTTCTTCAGAAAAGAATTCTGGACTATTATGAAAATACCTATAATTTAATTTGTAAATGTAGGAAACATATACAAGTAAGATTGTTAGTTAAAAACAACAACAACAACAAAAAACCTAACAAAAAAAAGTAAGAAAACATTTGGCAAAACTTTTCTGAAGTTGGTGCACCATTTTCCACCCTCCTAATAATTACTTTACTAATAATTATTGAGAGCTTGGATTGATTCACAGGGTCATCCATGGTTAGTATTGGATGGTTTTAAATTTTTTTAGAAGCTAGTAGTTATATATAATGGTATTTAATAATTAATTGCATTTACCAAATTACTAATGAGGTTGGTCACCTTTTTATTTTTTTATAGACAATTTAAAATTTCCTATTATGTTATTTGTCTTTCACTTTTTAGTCATGGGAGTTTGCAAATAGTCATTTATTAGTGTAAGTAGCCTTCTGTCATCTCTGGTTTGTCTTTTCACTCTTTAAACTGGTATGTAGTAGAATTTATTATCATCTTTCATAGTTTATGTTTTGTGTCTTGTTTTTAAAAATAATCTCACCCTACTGTAAAGTAGGGTGAAACTTTTTTCCTGAAAGTTTTAAAATTTTGCTTTTTCACATTTAAGAATTTAATTCATCTGGAATTGTTTGGGATTGAGAGTGGGTTTCAAATTGATGATTTCCTTGCATGGGTAATTAGTTGCCCCAGGACCATTTTTTCCCTCTAATTGACAGAGCTCACCATCTTTCCATATAGTACTGAGTCTGTATCTGGCATTGCCATTCTGTCCATCCTTATGTCAGAGCCACAATACGCTAAATAGCACACCCTTATAAAAATAGAATAGAAGCAGCAAGAGTGGGCATCTTTCTCTTGTTCCTGAAGGATAAGCTCTCAGTTTTTCACTGTTGAGTATAATATTAGCTGTATGTTTGTCATTTAAGGTGTTTATTATCATCTATACCTAATTTGTTGAGCGTTTTTACCATGAAAGGATATTGAATTTTGTCAAATGCTTCATTTTTGCATGTATGAAAGAATTATATGATTTTGGTATTTCGAGTTGTTAATGTTGTATATCACATTTATTGATCTGTGTATGTTGAGCCATTGTTGCATGCAAGGGATAAATTTTACTTGATTGTGATATATGTGCTGTTTTAATGTGCTGTTGGATTTGTTTTGCTAGTATTTGTTAAGGATTTTTGCATATAAGTTCATCAGGGATTTGTGGAATATGATCTTTGTAATGTGCCATTGAATTTGGTTTGCTAGTATTTGTTAAGGATTTTTGTATCTATGTTCATCCAAGATATTGGATATTGGTTTGTAATTTTCTTTTCTTGCAGTATCCTTGTCTGGTTTTCATATCTGGGTAGTGATGGCTCTATAAAATGAGTTTGGAAGTGTTCTCGCCAACTCAGTGTTTTAGAAGACTTTAAATGGATCCAGTGTTAATTCTTTAAATGTTTGGTAGAATTAACCAATGAAACCATCAGGTCCTGAGCTTTTTTTTGTTTTGTTTTGTTTTTGATGAAAAATGTTTGATTGCTGATTCAATCTACTTATTATTGGTCTGCTCAGATTTTCTCTTTCTTCATCATTTTGTCTTGGGACATGTATGCTTCTAGGAATTTGTTTCTTCTTAGTTATTCAATTTGTTAGTGTATAATTGTTCCTAGTAGACGCTATGATCCTTTGTATTTCTGTGGTATCAGTTGTTATGTGTGATTCCTCTGTCACTTCTGATTTTATTTGAGTCTTCTTTTTTCTTTGTTAATCTGGCTAAATGTCTGTTTTGTTTATCTTTTCAAAAAACCAATTATTGGTTTATTTAATCTTCTCTATTAATTTCCTAGTCTCTATTTCATGTATTTCTTCTCTGACCTTTGTTTCCTTCCTTCTTTAACTTTGGGGTTAGTTTGATTTTTTTTTCCCCTGAATTCTTTAGGTGTGATGTCAGGTTATTTGAGATCTTTCTTCTTCTTTGATGTCAGCCATTATTGCTATAAACATCCCTTTCAGAACTGCTTTTGCAGCATCCCAGAAGTTTTTGTCTGTTGTGTTTCCATTTTTTGTAAGTCTCAAGATATTTTAAAATTTGCCTTTTAGTTTTCTATTTGACCCACTGCTTGTTCGGGAGCATGTTGTTTAATTTCCACATACTTGTGAATTTTCCAGAATTTTCCAGAATTCTCCTGTTATTGATTTCTAGTCATACCACTGTGGTCAGGAAAAGAACTTGAAATGATTTTAAACTTTGAACATCTCTTAAGACTTGTTTGGGGACCGAATATATGAACTGTCCAGCAGAATATTTCATTAAATTCTTGAGAAAAATGTGTATTCTGCTGCAGTTGGGTGGAACGTTCTATGTATGCCTTTTCTATCCATTTGGCCTAACATATACTTTAATTTGGATGTTTTATTATTGATTTTCTGTCTGGATGATCTGGCCATTGCTGAAAATGTGTATTGAAGTTTCCTACTAGTCTTATTATTTGTTTGTTTGAGACTGAGTCTTGCTCTCTCATCCAGGCTGGAGTGTAGTGGCATGATCTTGGTTCACTGTAACCTCTGGCTTCCAGGTTTAAGCAGTTCTCCTGCCTCAGCTTCCTGAGTAGCTGGGATTACAGCACTGTGGCACCCAGCTAATTTTTGTATTGTTTGTAGTAGAAATGGGGTTTCATTGTGTTGGCCAGGCTGGTCTTGAACTTATGACCTCAAGTGATCCAGCCCACCTTGGCCTCCCAAAGTGCTTGGATTGCAGGCATGAGCCACCACTCCTGGCCAGTTTCCTACTATGATTGTGTTAAAATCTAATTTCCTTCAAATCTGTTAATATTTGCTTTATAGGTTTAGATGGTTTTATTTTGGGTACATATATATCTTTATAATTATTATATTCTCCTGATGAATTGAGCCATTTTTATACTAGAATAGCCTTTTTTTTCTTTTTACAGTTTTCGACTTAAAGTCTATTTTATCTGGTATAGATTTAGCTCTCTATGCTGTCTTTTTATTTATATTTGTGGAAAATATTTTTCCATCTTTAATTTATCCTGTGTTTCCGCCAAGAAGAAGTGAGTCTCTGGTAGGCTACATGTACTTAAGTTTTGGGTTATTCCTTCAGCTAGTCTGTGCGTTTGATTGGATAATTTAATCCATTTAAATTCAAAATAATTATTGATAGATAAAAACTTACTACTGTCATTTAAAATAATTTTTTTCTGGTTGTTTTATAGATCTTTTGTTCCTTCCTCTTTTTCTTTCTTTCTCTGCTATTAGGTTAATTTTTATTGGTATGCTTTGATTGCATAGTTTTTCTTTTTTATGACTACTATAGGTTTTTACTTTGTGGAACTATGAAGCTTATATACAATATTTTGTAGCAGGCTATTTTAAGCTGAGGACAATTTAATTTGATTTTTTTTTCTATATTATTGTGCTTTTTCTTAGTCCTTGTATTCTATTCTTTAAAACTCATTCTTGCTGTTCTTTAGGTTTTTCTTTTGATATTCCATTTTTTCCCCTACTTTTTTGGAAAATCTGCACTCAATTTCTATTCTTCTAGTAGTTACCTTTATACCTTACTATTTATTACTTATGAAATCTGATTGATGGATATGTGTACCCATCTTTTCAAGCTATACAAAGATTTAAGAATGTTTGAATGACCAACACCCCCTTTCAGTGTCATTGCTGTTTTCTCTCTACAGATGGTTTCTGATACACAATGGTTTGACATATGATTTTTTTACTTTACGATGGTTATCAAGATGTAACCCTATCATAAATTGAGGAGTTTCCTGTCTTGTGATGGGGTTATGGTTTCTATTGAAACCAGTAACTGATCCACACCCAAAGATTGCTTTTGCACCATTGTAAAGTAAAAAAATGGTAAGTCCAACTGTTGTAAGTTGGGGACTGTCTGCTGTGTTGCCAGCATTTATTTATTTATTTTTTTACTTACAATATTTTTAATTTATGATGGATATATTGGGATACAACCTCATCATATGTTGAAAAGCATCTGTATTTCCATCCCGTATTGCTTTTCTCCTATATGTATTTTTGCAGAGTTACCAAAATATTAAGCAGTGTGTTTATCACGGTTTCTTATTGCATTGCAAAGCTCTCATTGGGCAACATTTCCTTCAGCCTTAAAAATATTTGTTATTAATTTAGATAGTGTGTGTTTGTGGTAAACTCTACTTGGGCATTTGTCAGAAATTTTATTGATTTCTTTTTGGTATTCAACAATAAAATTGAGTAGATACTTCTAGTTTGATATACATTTTTCTCTTCTCAGCCCTCGGAGACATGATTTCATGGTGCCTTTCTATTATTTAGAAGTCAGTCATCATTCTAATCACTGTTAGTCCCTAAGTGGTCTGTTCTTTCTTTTCTTTTTGTTTTTTATTCTGCTTTAAAATCTTGTTATGGTCTGGCATTTTTTAGGTTTACTGTTATATGTCCAGGAATGGATTTATTTTTATTTACATTGTTTTCAATTTATGTTCCTTTCTAGATTTTAAAGTTTATGTCTTTCAACAGTTTTGAAAAGTCTTGTTATTATATCTTTGAATATTGTTGCTTCTCCATTCTCTCCTATTGTCTTCATCTAAAATTCAGTTACGTTGTTATTAGACCTTCTTACACTACCTTCAGAGTATCTTAAGTTTTTCATATTCCCTCTCTTTGTTTTTCTGTCCTTCAATTAAGATGACTTATTTAAATCTGCTTCCCAGTTTACCAGTTCTAATATTCTGTGTCTAATCTGTTTAATCATGTTATTGAGTATTAATTTCAATTGTTATATATTATATTATTTTTAAAATTCTATTAGATTTTTAAAAATATACATACCAACTTTTATAGTTTTTTATTCCTAATTTGTATTTTTAATTTTTACTTTATTTTCTCATACTATTAATACATGTATTCAGCATCCAATGGAGATAATTCTAAGAAGTAAAGTATTTGTGGTCTTGTTTCTACAGGCCGTTTTTTTTTTTTTTTTACATGATTCTCATTAATGGTGCCTTTTTTCCTATTTATAAGTTAGAGCTGCTCACTTTACCCAAAATTTTGTATATGAGAATTATTTCAGCCTTGGGTTGAAATAATTTGACTCTAGAGAAAGGTTTCTTTTGTTATTTCAGACATCAGGGAGTACCACCACACCTGGAAAATGTTAAATGAAATTCTTAGCTTGCTATTTTGTATGACACAGTAGTGTAAATTTAGATTGTAAATTCGTAGGAGGTTCAGCTTGTGGTTAGGGATTCTTAGGAAAGTGTATTCATTTTTTCTTAACCAAGTGCCAAATTCAAAACCAGCAAATTGCTTGTTATCTTATTTTTTGTGGCAAGATTATTTCTTTTGTGGTTCTGTATCTATGTAGGGGTTTCTGTCCTTTGTGTTCTGTACATCTTTCACAAAAGAATCTCATAGTTTTCAGAATTTGGCAGAGACCTTGAATATGTAACCAAACTTGATGCTTGATTATCTACTAGTTTCTGCTTTCACTTTGTTTTTGGCCTTTCTGAAATTCTTCCTTTTTGTTTCAACAGATCAGTACATTAGAAATTTTGAAAAGTATTTTGTTAAACCTTAGGGCTGTTTCTTCCATACTGCAAAGCATTGAAATTTCTCAAGAAGTATTTTTTACTCCATTGATTTTACTCTGTTGTTAAGTCTCCTAGGTTGCAGTTTTATGAATTTTTACTAAGGAGGCATTTGAGATACACAAACTGTAACCATTTTCTTTTATAGTATATTGTAGATTTTATGGTTGAATAAAACCAACCATACACTGTGGATTTTTATAACTGAGCACCTATTTTGAGTGAAATATTTGAACACAAGTGGAATTTATTTTGTGTTCTTAGAATTTATTGCTTGTTCACATTATGTATTCAGCCAATTGTATTATTATTTAAGATACAGTGTTAGGTTTACTTTTAGGGGGGATCTACTATATTACCAAAATATTATATGTAAAGAAGCAGTAACACTACACATTATTTATTCAGATTTGTTTTCATGACTATTTTCTGTATGATTCAACTGTGTGTATTTTTAAAACTCCTGTTGTGGAAACAGCCTCAGAAAAGTTTTTCAAGCTCCCTTCTGCCATTCTTTTTAGGTTTTCAGTATTTACCTGAAATCTCAAGTTTTCAACCCTTTTCAGCTAAAACATGACCTTTTCTACTTGTTCATTCAGTTTGCATATGTAGATGATCAAATTTATAGTTAATTTATAGAGGGAATAAAATATATTTTGCTATTTATAGCACAGACTTTTCTCCAACTTGCTATTATTTGGGTTTTAGTAGAGTAATTGGACTTCTGAATTACTTGCAAATTTTTGTTTGTCTTTTTTTTTTTCATACATGATCATAGCTTTAATCAACACCAGTTTACTAAAACAATCCTATTGCAGTGATCATTTAAAAATTTTTGATTAAGTCTTATAGCTTTTATCCTAGATTTAAGTTCTTTAAAAAGCACTTTGTTGACTAGTTCTGTATTTTTTAATTGTTGTTACTGTTTTAGTGATACACAAATAAGGTAAGATCAAGATACCTGGGTGGGAAAAGTATAGGAAATATTTAAAGGGTTTTAAAACTGAATCTTTTGTGGAAATATTCTGCCTTTCAAAATATTTCCGGAGTCTTACTCATTTAGTAGTCAGTTTAGAAATTATTGTATTGCTTCAGTTAACATTCCATGCTTCCTATATTCTTATGGTGGATTACCAAAGTTGAGTAGGCAGGCAAAATCCCCACGTATCTGTCAAAAATGACTTATGTAGATTTCATACACAGACATTTAGGATAAAATCCAAATGACTCTGCATGGCTTGTGAAATGCTACATACTCTGCCCACTGCACGTCTTTCTAACCTTATCCCTTAGCACTTCTTTTTTGGCTCACTGAGTATCAGCCATGTTGGTCTTTTCCTGGACACTGAAAAGGCCACTTCCATTTGCACTTTAGGTTCTTTGAGCTTGCTGTCCTCTCTTAGTGAAATACTCAGCTCTTTAAAATTTGCATGACTGACTCTATCTTTTTATTCAGGTCTCATCTTAAATATCATCTCCCTAAGGACTCCTTGATTCTCCATTCTAAATTATCTGCCATCCTCTTTCACATTTTCCTGTTTTGTTTTATTCACAGAACTTATAAACACCTGAAACTATCTTGTTTTTCCTGCCAAAATATGGTTTCCATGAGAGCAGGGAATTGTCTACCTTAGTAATAACTTCAGTATACCTAGTAGGTAACCGTGAGCCAGGCACAGAACAATGCTCTTATGTTAAATAAATCAGTGAATAAAACTAAATAATGGAAGTTTCCTTCAAAGTAATATTTTTGTTGCTGTAATAATGTGCAATGTTTTTTAGCCCTTGAAAGCTTTTAAAGCATCTTCACATGCTTCATGTCATTACCTTCAATCTTGTGGAAACCATTCTAATTATCCTTTGAGTGTAATAAAATCTTTATATACAAGCAGCCTGATAATCTGACTTTTAATATGTCTTACACAAGCATGATGATGAGAACTTTCCTATTCAATAGAGTTCATATCATCATCTACAAATACCTTTGTTGGGAATAAAAATGATGTGTGAGGAAGTAGTTACCATGGTAAACTTAAATTTTCAGTAATGCAAGTGAATTTCCTTTGTAAAAGCCAAAAATAAATATCAGAGCTGGTTTTTCCAGTTGTGGGTTTTTTGTTTTTGTTTTTTTCATGTTTATTTCTACAAAGTATTTTGTTCATTTTATATATATTTTTTTCTTCCTGAATTGGTCACCTCTCTCGGTGGCACTTGATAAAAAGTATGTTTAAATTTCTTGAATTCATCTAGTTCTGTACAGATATGTTTACCACTTACGTCAAGTCCTGAAAACATGTGAAATAATTCCAGAATGTGGTAAAGCTTGAACACTACCAAAATTAACATCAGAAACATCGTCTTCTATTTGCTTTTTTTGTAAAAGTGGTGTATCATTTAGCTTTTGCTACAAAACAAAACACCTATAATACTAGTGGTTTATGCAACATGCCTTATTGCAATACTATGGGTTGGCCATTTTTGTCTCTGGGACTCACTAGCAGTCAGCTAGTAGATTGGATAGGGACAGCATGGCCTCTCTCACACACATCTTGCTGTTGATTGAATGATGGAGGCAACTGGGCCCTGTGTCTCTAGCATCTGGTGTAACAGCCCAACAGGTTCTTCTTGATTGCTGCCCAGATAGAGCCCATCTATCAAGACAGGGGAATTGCAATAGAAAAATAGTTTTTGTTTTTTTTTTAAATTTATTTATTATTATTATACTTTAAGTTCTAGTGTACATGTGCGTAACGTGCAGGTTTGTTACATATGTATACTTGTGCCATGTTGGTGTGCTGTACCCATCAACTCATCAGCACCCATCAACTCGTCATTTACATCAGGTATAACTCCCAATGCAATCCTTCCCCCCTCCCCCCTCCCCCCTCCCCATGATAGGCCCCAGTGTGTGATGTTCCCTTCCTGAGTCCAAGTGATCTCATTGTTCAGTTCCCACCTATGAGTGAGATCATGCAGTGTTTGTGATAGTTTGCTAAGAATGATGGTTTCCAGCTGCATCCATGTCCCTACAAAGGACACAAACTCATCCTTTTTGATGGCTGCATAGTATTCCATGGTGTATATGTGCCACATTTTCTTAATCCAATCTGTCACTGATGGACATTTGGGTTGATTCCAAGTCTTTGCTATTGTGAATAGTGCTGCAATAAACATACGTGTGCATGTGTCTTTATAGCAGCATAATTTATAATCCTTTGGGTATATACCCAGTAATGGGATGGCTGGGTCATATGGTACATCTAGTTCTAGATCCTTGAGGAATCGCCATACTGTTTTCCATAATGGTTGAACTAGTTTACAATCCCACCAACAGTGTAAAAGTGTTCCTATTTCTCCACATCCTCTCCAGCACCTGTTGTTTCCTGACTTTTTAATGATCGCCATTCTAACTGGTGTGAGATGGTATCTCATAAATAGTTTAATTCAAGCAGAGCTGGCTGAACAGGAGACCAGAGTTTTATTACTCAAATAAGACTCTCTGAAAATTCAGAGACTGAAGTTTTTAAATGATAATTTGGTCGGTGCGAGGCCAGAGAGTGTGGAGTGCTGATTGGTCAGGTTGGAAATGAAATCATAGGGGGTCCAAGTGGATTTTTCTTGCTGTCTTCTCTTCTGATTCTGATCACAGAATTAGCTGAGCCGGATTACTGGTCTGGGTGGTGGCAGCTGGTGCATCAGACTGCAGGTTCTGAAAAATGCCTTCAGCACCAATCTTAGGTTTTAACAATAGTGATTTTATCCCTAGGAGCAATTTAGGAAGTTCAGAATCTTGCAGCCACTGGCTGCATGACTCCTTAACCCTAATTTCTAACCTTGTGGCTAATTTGTTAGTCCTACAAAGGCAGCCTGGTCCCCAGGCAAGAAGAGGATTTGTTTCGGGAAATAGCTATTACGATCTTCGTTTCAAAATTAAACTATAAACCAAGTTCCTCCCAACATTATTTTGGCCTATATCCAGGAATAACAGGAGCAGATTGGAGGTTAGAAGCAAGATGAAGTTGGTTAGATCAGAGCTTTTCTCATTGTTATGATAATTTGCAAAGGTGGTTGTTTTACTGGCAGGCTAGCCCAGGCTTCTTCACATGGTAGCGAAACACAAAAAACAGCAAGCCCCATTGCACGAGCTCTTATTCACTCTCTGTTCTGTCGCATTCACTAATGTCATGTTAGCAAAAATATGTCACCTGGCCAAAAACGGATACCCAGAGGTATAGATATGCATTCTATCTCTTAATGGGAGGAGCTGCAAAGCTGCATTGTGGAGGGGTGTTTGTATAGGAATGGGAAAAATAGATGGTAATTTTTTTTTTTTTGTAATTTACTAAGAGGCATTCCTAAAAATCATTTGTTTTTAGAATTAGAATCTCAGTAATTTAAAAGTTCAGTCACTGACTGCCTTCTAACTATTTAATAGCCTGAATTCTCAGGTGAGTAGTCATTCTCACATTTTGGGTTGTATATTGAAACACCTTGTATGCCCACTGTTGTGTAAATTTCAGCATCCTTCCCTTACCCTATTCTGATTTAGTGTCTTTGGGGTGGGGACCAATAATCTATTCTTAAAAAATATACAAATGTATTGAGATGTAGAAGATCTGGAAGGACTGTAGTTTTTTTTAAGACAGAACAAAAATGGCATGCACATTTATGTTTGGACAAGAAGAATGCGGCTGTTGAAAGCTTGTATTTCTTTGAAATTTTAGAATGTATTTTTAAAAAATTGAATAATATAGTTTTCTTTAACCCCTCTAGCATAAACTTAATTTTAAACTCTGGTTTAACCATATAACAAATTTTCTTTCATATAAATAAATAATATTTTTAAAGTTTGTTAAAGAGTATATTATAAAATGGCAAAGTACTGCTTAATTGATAATATGCCTTCTATGAAGTCGGCAGTAGCTCTTGTATGAAAGATTTGTCTAGAAAGATCTTTCTAATCAATTTTGAACATTGTAAATTTCAGAAAAGAAAAGAAGGTGAGATAGAGAAATAGCAAATTAGATATTTTTATTTTAAGGGGTATGTGTGCCGTGTCTAAATAATTATAATCAGGAAAATTATCTTTAAGTTTAGCTCTTTGGCCAAATATTTTATTTATGTAAAAATTATTTGATCAACTCACGCCTGTAATCCCAGAACTTTGGGAGGCCGAAGAGGGTGGATCATGAGGTCAGGAGTTCGAGACCAGCCTGACCAACATGGTGAAACCCTGTCTCTACTAAAAATACAAAAATTAGCTGGGCGTGGTGGCGGGCACCTGCAATCCTAGCTACTCAGGAGGCTGAGGCAAGAGAATCTCTTGAAACTGGAAGGCAGAGATTGCAGTGAGCCACGATCGCACCACTGTGCTCCAGCCTGGGTGAAAGAGTGAAACTCATCTCAAAAAAAAAAAAAAAATAATAATAATATACTTTTTACTGGTAATGAGCTTGTATTTTCTTTTGTAAAATCTTATTCATATCTGTTTAAATGTATATAAACCATCTTCTGGGCAAATAATCTCTACCACTTTATAATCCCTTCATTGTAATCCCATGAAAACTACCAATTTACCATGAAACAAAACGCTAGATGAATATATGGTTAGAAACTAACAGGAAATAAGTTTAAGTATGAAAATAATAGAGAGTTACGTTTGTTTCTGGATAATATTATCATGGCATCCTAGATGACATTATGGATTGGTACCCTGTGGCTATATCTGCTTGTTGGATTATTGGGTTGAGACTCTGGATTTGTCCTAATAAAATCCCAGAGGGAAGAAAGTTTCTCCCTTAGGAAACCTCAAGAAGACTTCTGCAGAACAGCTCTGCCTCTGGAGACTGACTAATTACACAATTTTATTATCATCTCATAACAGATTCCCAGTATGCTCTTTGCCATTGAATTTTCTGAAAGCATAATGAAAATGGAAAATATTATTTGTTCTATTTTATGTCCTGTGAAGACAATATCAGTATGTCTCTTGGTAAATCACATGTTAGGATGCCATGTAGAAATCCTGATGAATTCATGTGTAATCCTGATGCAGAGGCAATGATTACTTTATTTTGTGGACTGTAGAATGGAAGCTAAATAAGTTGGTGACATCTTCTTTGCACCTGTTTTTTATTTTGTAAATATTAGCATTAGAGCTTCATCTTGGTGAATTTGTCAAACATGCTTCTCCTTTGGAAAAGCATTGTAAAAATGTGAGTTAGAAAAGATGTTGTATTCCAAGGGAGCAGTAGTAGTCATCACTATTTAAGTAGAATTGTTTCATTGTGACATTTTATAAGAGGCTTAATGAATAGGGTATAAAATTTTAAATTTAAATGTTTTAAATATGAGGTTTATTACAAATATAGAACAATGTGGACAACTGGTAAGACTTCAAGTATTCATTCATTCATTCATCCATCTAACATCATTATTGATAACCAGGTAATAGTGAGGCTGTGATGATTCCCAAGAAAGCCTGAAATTGAGCTACTTCCGTTTATCTAACCACATATTCCACTCTACAGTTAAGAGTTTATTCAGCCCACTAAAACATTTTCATAACATACATTCTCAGGTTTGCTAATTCTGTGACTAATTTTAAAATTCCATATGATATTAAGCTTCAGCCACTATTTAAAATTTTAAAATGTCCCTGCTCAATTTCAACTGCAGGTAACATTTCTGAAAAGAGATTTGATTTCTTTTTAAATGGAATGGCTCTGACTTCTCTTTCCCCAATGAAATGTATCATCTTTAATGTTATATGGTGGAAAAATTCAGTGACCTTAAAAGTATATTTCATGGGAATCTTTTGGGCCTCAGTGACACCCACAGGAGGATGCTTTGGTGTTAGAGAGAGAGATTGGAATTGAAAGGTGCCTCCACTTTTTGCTTTATACTCTTGCTTCATAGGTGGGTCAAGACATACAAGACAATTGCCAGCAGGTCAGGTTATCGACCTGGGGTATCTAAACACCTGAGTAACAGTGGCTTCTATATATATTACATAGAAATTAAAGAATAGTGAGTTTTCACTAGCTAACAATTGCTAACACTGAGAACTGCATTTTATTATTAGGAGATGTAAATTAAAACTGTCTTTTCCTCAAATAGCAACAAGGTACTCAGTATGAATTGCATAACACAGCTGAAAATATGTTTCAGTGTCTTCCAAAAATGAATATGCCTGATGTTCAGTTATCAGTGATAACCACTTTCGGTTATCAGTTGCATAATGTTTAGTTAAAAATGACAATTATTTTTCAACCTCAGTGTCTCAAAGTAGAATGACATTCCAATGTGGAAATCAGCATTTTCTGATGGGTTTCTTTGCATATGAACAGCCCTATGAGCATGACCCAAATGTAGATTAAAGAAAAAAAAAAAAAAAAAACTTTAATGATCATTGAAGCTAACTGAAATGTCAGTGAACTTAGAGAAATCTAATTATGATGCAAATGTGAAATTATCAGCAGAGCAAAATAAACAAATCATTCGAACCTTTCTAAAGCCCCTTCCAGTTCTAAAATTACATTCGATTAAGGTCACAACTTGACTTATGAATTAAAATGGCAGAGAAAGATAGCAGAATTCCTGCCACTCTGGTAGTAATTTATATATTTTGTTCAGCTAAATTCAGGGACCATAATTCGTATGGTTTTGCATAACTTAAGCGCTTCTCCAAATTTGTATATATCCAGTTGGCTTATTTTCAAAAAAGGATTGTCTGACTATGGATAAACCAGCTCTGCATGTGGGTCAACATATATAGGAAATCAAGTTTATACTACTTCATGCCTATATATGTGTGTGTGTATGTATATATATTTATATACATATCTTATAATCTAGTGTCATTTAAAATAATTTATTATACTGTATATTGTTTATAGATATGTAATGTGATTTGCACAAGAGTAAAAATAAGTTCAAGAAGATATCTAATTTTTTATAATCATTTGATATTTTCTTAGTGTATCTGCCTTATTTTATTTTTTTAACTTTCGAATCCATTCAAACTAATAGTGAAACAATTCATTATTTTTAATGAAAATACTTTTTAAAAAGTACTCAGAGGACATTTAGAGAGCTATATCAAACTTAAATATCTTGCCATTTTCCATCTGGGCATCGCTCCAGTATTTTAAGCCACTAAATTTAATGAATATTTAAGATTAAATCTTAGTTCACTATTTCCCTAAAAGAGACCAAATCTCATATTGCACATCAAAAAGGACTGCCTCATAATTTTCTAACAATATGTAAGTGTCTCTCAAACCTTACAAATTTGAACAAAGGATAAATTTGATAGTTTTATGTGATATTTTCAAAATTAAACCTCCTTCCATCTTCTCTCTCTCCCTTACCCCACAGCACACATAAAGGCAATCACAAAACTAAGTTAACTTGAAATTCCTTTTTTTAAAATAAAAATCATTATTTCCTTCAACAAAATCAATTCTCTGAGATTCTGCTTCTTTTTTTCATTTAATAAATATGTGTTAAGTATCTAGCCACTGCAACATAAG
The DNA here is from genome assembly GCF_024542745.1 of Macaca thibetana thibetana. NCBI lineage: Eukaryota > Metazoa > Chordata > Mammalia > Primates > Cercopithecidae > Macaca > Macaca thibetana. The sequence continues at coordinate 165,105,028 of NC_065582.1, forward strand.
ATGCTGGGTAAACAGTGGGAAATAAAAGAGTATAGTTCTGGCATTCACCAAACTTAATGTCTACTGCAGGATATAGACAATAAACAGATAAACAACAAACATCATGTTACACATGAAGGAAAATAAGGTACTGGAAGAAGTGGTCAGGCAAGACAGCTCTGAGGAAGTGAAAATCAAAGTGAAGACTGAAGAAATCTGGCTTGCACAGTGTGCGTTGTGCAGCATGTTGTGAGCTGTGTTGGCTGGGAGGGGTGGGGACCTGCCTGTTTCCATGAACTGAAAGAAGGCCAGCATAGCTGCAAGCCAGCCAGTAACAGAGAGAGTGGTGACAGATGAAACTCAAGAACATTCCAAAACGCTTGACTTGATTCTAAGTGCAACAGGAAGCCCTGGCAGGGTTTTAACCTCACCTAATATCAGTGCAAAGAAAATATGTAGTTTTTAAAAAAATTTCCTGGAAAGACTCTGTTTGAAACTTTATGAAGAAATTTAGAAATCTGAGTGAGAATTTTGCATGAATTAGCTATGGCTTAAAGTGTGGTCATGCTAGAACCACAGAGTAGGCAGTCTCCATTATTCTGAAAGGGTGCGATGTCTTTTGTATGTTTTAAGCTGTTTGCCTGGCTGCAATGTGAAACTGGTTTCTGGTTCCCTCACTACTACTCTACTTGTAGAAAAAAAAAATGTTTTTTTGTTTCGTTTTGTTTTGTTTTTTACTAGTCTTACAGAATGAATTATCTTGATGACCTAAATCTTATTTTCATTTTCAGCATTTGCTTGGTTAAACCTCTGATGAGATACAAAAGTTTCTAAGAGAATAACATTTCTAAAATACAGAGGGGATTTAAAAAACATTTATTCACCTATTATCTACTGCAGCAGTATCCAACAGAAGTTTCTGTGGTTATGAAAATGTTCTATATCTGTGCTGTCCAATATAGTAGCCAGTGCTCACATGTAGCTACTGAGTATTTAAAATCTGGCTAGGGTGACTAAAGAGCTGAATTGTTAATTTAATTTCATTTTAATTTGTTTAAAATCCATGCACCGCTAGTGGCCATGAAATTGAACAGCTCAGATCTACTGTATATGTATCAGGGGTTTTCAACCAGGGCAGGCCACTGGGAAACACAGACACAGCACCTACTCTCTAGAAATGTACAAACATATAAATATGACAAGACATGAACATGCATCTCTGCAATATAAGGTAGAAAATATGAAGCTGAGATTGGGGTTACCCCCTGGGGATTTCAGAACAGGCATTGATGCTTTTTGAGTGAGAAGCTGAGGGGCATGTGGTGGAATATTGGGGGAACCCAACCACAATATTTCAATGTAGGTTCTTTCTATTTTCCATAAGTGTCGGCCGAATGAGAAATAAAGAGAGACAGTATAAAGAGAGGAACTTTACACCTAGGCTTATGGGGGTGACATCACCTATCAGTAGGACCATGATGCCCACCCAAGCCTCAAAACCAGCAAGTTTTTATTAAAGGTTTCAAAAAGGAGGGGGTGTAAGAACAGGGAGTAGGTACAAAGAGCACATGCTTCAAAGGGCAAAAAAGCAGAACTACTAATAAGGGTCTAATAAAGATCACATGCTTCTGAGGGAACAGGACAAAGGGCAAAAGCAGAACTACTGATAAGGTTCCAAGAAAGATCACAAGGCAAAGGGAAAAAGCAGAACTACTGATAAGGGTCTATGTTCAGTGGTGCACATATTGTCTTGATAAACATCTTAAACAACAGAAAACAGGGTTCGAGAGCAGAGAACTGGTCTGACCATAAATTTACCAGGGCTGAGTTTTTCTCCACCCTAGCAAGCCTGAGGGTACTGCAGGAGACCAGGGTGTATCTCAGTCCTTATCTTAACCGTGTAAGACAGACATTCCCAGAGTGGCTGTTTATAGACCTCCCCCCAGGAATGCATTCCTTTCCCAGGGTATTAATATTAATATTCCTTGCTAGGAAAAGAAGTTAGTGATATCTTCCCTACTTGCACGTCTGTTTATAGGCTCTCCGCAAGAAGAAAAATATGGCTGTTTTTGCCCGACCCTGCAGGCAGTCAGACCTTATGGTTGTCTTCCCTTGTTCCCTAAAGATTGTTGTTATTCTGTTCTTTTTCAAGGTGCACTGATTTCATATTGTTCAAACACACATATTTTACAATCAATTTTTATAGTTAACGCAGTTATCACAGTGGTCCTGAGGTAACCTACATCCTCACCTTGTGACGATAACAGGATTAAGAGATTAAAGACATGCATAAGAAATTATAAAAGTATTATTTGGGAATTGATAAATGTCCATATTAAAATGAAATCTTCACAATTTATGTTCCTCTGCCACGGCTCCAGCCGGGCCCTCCATTTGGGGTCCCTGACTTCCCGCAACAGTGGAAGAACTGGCAAAAGTCCTGGGCCTTGAAGGATGGGCAGGGTTGTTAATATGTGGAACTGGAATGAAGATACTAAGAGCAAAGGAACCAATAGAAGAGGAGAACACAGGATCAACATTAGTGACATGAAAATAATAGCTCACATCTGTCAAGCACATATTATGAAAGGGTTTTCTAAGAGCTTTACATGCATCAATTAATTAATTCTCACAACAGCTTTTAAAGCTAAATGCTATTGTCATGATCCTTAATTTATAGATAAGGAAACTGAGGGCAGTGAGGTCAAGCACATTGCTCAAGGTCAAGCTGGTAGTGACAGAACTGAGATCTGAACCCAAGAAATTTGCTTCCAGATTGGGCAGCTTTATACTGATTTTGCTACCTGATTTAAAAGTTTCATTAGAGTATCCCTAATGAAAGCTTTGGGGTCAACTAATAACTATAGGGTTGGGATGTGGAGATCACCTGTGATGACCAAACACAGGTCCTCATAACAAATCCTCATCAGAGGATGGCAGGAAGATGAGAAAACAGTAAGAGACTTCCCAGTTTAAGGGTTAATGGGAGAACAAAGGTGGTGCTGTGTACTGGGAGAAAGCTGGGGTGAGAATGCAATGGAGATGTGAGCAACTGACTCTAAGGACGTCTGAAAGGCCAAAGCTCTTTGACTTGGCTTTTGAAGTTTTCCTGGTGGTCCTGAGTCATCTTTTTCTATAGAAATTTTATTTGATGGGGGAATTATTTCACTTTTTTAGGTTCTTACCCTTTCTCTTCTTTTTAAGTGTCTCCCTTACAAAGATGAGTTATGTTATAGCTTGGTTGTTGAATTCATACTGTTTAATCAAATGTCCATAGATATTCAGAGTTATGTTTAATCCTCTCTGGAAATGGTTAATTTTATCTTGGAAAGCCATCATGTTTTGTACAACAGCATTATGTACACTATGTTAGGGTACATTTTTGTGGTATCCATTCTTCTGGTGATGTCATTATCACTTCTTCTAAACCTACACTTGCTTCTGTTACAGTTGCTCTTTTAAATGAGTTCATAACTCTGGCTTTCATTTTGTATAAGGAAAAATGTCCCAGAGTTGTCACAAGCAATAGCTTTGATAGTAGAAACATTTCAACCATCCCAAAGGACCTGCCTGTGAGATTCACCCTCATTATTAAAATCAAGTCACCTGCCACAAGGATGAAATTAAAATTTTTGTATTGGTAAATACAGTTAATCTACAATGTATACATATGGAAAACCCAATTAGTACCTACAGTTGAGGAATATTTCTGGAGACCATACCAGCTGGTAGTCTAGATGGGACAGATGGCCTAAAGCTCTTTAATGGGGAGAAGATAATGTGCTGGCTTGGAGAGATCTGAATAAAAGACTTCATGAACTCTGTTTCTCATTAAAAAAGTATACTAGAATAATAATTTTACAGGCAGTACTTTTATGAGAATGGAAGTTAGCTTCACAAACAGGATAATTTGCATCCAGCTTATATCAAATGATAACAAAACATAGGAATTTTTTTTCTGTCTTGTCCTTATAGATGTCAGTCTGCACACCCACACGAAATAATTATGCTGTAAATGTTAAAGCTTGAGGTCTTTTTGCTTTTTTTTCCTTTTATCTTGTTTGAAAACTCTGAGGACCCCATCACTTACATAACTCTTAGACCTTTAATCATCTTTAGTGATAATGGTACTAACAGTGATGATGGTGGTGGTGGTTTTGGTAATGATTGATAATTAACTAATGATGGTACCTAACATAACATTACAAGAGTCTTTACATATATTATCACATTTGTTCTTCACAACAGTCCTTACTGGTATCCCCGTTTTACATTATCATCTTCATTTTGTATTAGCATATTTGAGTCTCACAAAAGATTATTTCTATCCCCTTTTTACAAATGAGGTTGGGGTACACACAGATAGGCAAAGTAGCTTACCCAAGATCATCTAGCTAGTTGATGGCTGAGATGAGATTCATCCAGGCAGATGGTTTTACAGTCCACCTTAACCCGGTATACACGATCCTCATAGCATTTCTTATATAACTTTTAAATGAATTAATAACAGGCATAATATGTATATTGTTCTATTGGTTGTCTAGTACTTTTGCTTACATTATCTGACTCCCACCAGCTCTATAAAGTTGTTGAAAAATGGCCTTAAGAAGGAGGATGTGATGTTGCCAAAGTTGCCCCAGTAAGATTGTTAGAGCTCAGGCTTACTCCTTAGTTTTATGGAAACAAGTTCCATATCAATTTTAATTGTTTCTGTCATATCGGGATGGTATTTCTTGTGGAAATGAACACTGAGACAGTCACGGAGCACATCCCATGCCTGGGAGAAGTGTTACCTGCCCGCCTAGTCTGAAGGTAGTGAACTGACTTTTGAAGCTTGGGCAAATGCAGGTCCCTCCTTTCCTTAGAGGTGTGTGAGTCTGAAAATGTTCCTCCTTTGCCTTTTGCTCTTAATGGGGCTCAGTCAGTTCCTCTGATGCCTAGAAAGTACATCAGGGTATTAGTCTCTTCTCACGCTGCTGATAAAGACATACCCAAAACTGGGTAATTTATAAAGGAAAGAGGTTTAATTGACTTACAGTTTCCCATGGTTGGGGAGGCCTCACAATCATGGTGGAAGATCAAGGGATGTCTTATATGGTGACAGGCAGGAGAGAGCTTGTGCAGGGGAACTCTCCTTTATAAAACCATCAGATCTCATGAGACTTATTCATTATCACAAGAACAGCATGGGAAACACCCACCCCTGTAATTCAGTTACCTCCCACTGGGTCTGTCCCATGACATGTGGGAATTGTGGGAGCTACAATTTAAGATAAATTTGGGTGGGGACACGACCAAACCACATCAGTCAGATTTCATTAAGGTTTTAGGTTAGTATTTTTGCTCAAATATCCCTTTGATTTAGATCGATGGTATTTCATAGGGTCTTAGGTCAGAAAAGGTTAGATTACAAAAATGTGAATTATAACCTCATGATTCCCAGTCACTAGCAGCGTGACCTCGAAAACCTGACTTATCTTCCAGGAGCCTTGGTTCCCTCACCTGTAAAATAATGATTTAAAAAAACTGGCATGACAGAATTTCTCTGGCTATTACATGAAATGCTTCATGTAAAGCACCTAACTCAATATCTGGATAGGAGACACTCAATGCATTTTGACAGGTACTTTTGGCATCATATTTAATTCAGAGCTGGCTCAGATCTAGGACATGAATGATTCTACCTTTATGCAGAAACTGGCAAAAGTGATTCATGCAACTCTCTCAGGGAGCTTTTCTGTTTTTGCGGTAAGTGCTCATCAAATGAAGGATAAATCACAAGGGTCTAAAGGGGAGACTTCCTATCACCTATTATACCTTACTGCATTTGATGTGGGAAAATATATGGCCTGGTAACATTTTTGACATTTTTGAAATGTTTATCATTTATTTTAAAGGGTTTTTATATACAACTACGTTATTATATTTGCATTAGTTTGCCTGTTTCTCTTCTCTGTACTCTTCATTTACTTATGTTTATTTATTGTTTTGTACTCATGATAACTGGATCTTTGCCTCAAATTGCTTTACTTGTGTTACACTTCAAAGTTCATCACCATTGGGCAAGTTTCTGAAAAGTTTTTCTCTAGGATGGTAATAACTTCTTGTTGAAAGATGGGTGATTCTATCTTACCTATATATTTGTCTAGATGTTGTAAATATTATTAAATAACTTCTTCTCTGTGTTGTTGGTAGCAGGAAAATCTATGGTAATAATTTTAAATTTGTGCTGTTAACACTATTTGTTCCTGTTAAAATGCAGTTTTCCCCCCTTTCAACCAGATAGCTAGATTCTCATCTTGGAGATTTTGCAAGACAAACAATAGAAGCTGTTTGATGCTAGAAACTCTTGGCTTCTTCTGTAGAAGCTTGGATTTGTTTGCAGAGGTGATATGAATTGTTCTAAAAAGGGAAAGTAGAAATAAATGAAAGGGACTTATTTTTCTTTCCTGATTGGCAGAATCCGGAGGTTTTCAGTATTCCAGGAGTATCAGGAACCTTTGCAGATTATGGCAACATCTAGAAAAGTTGGAAGTCATTAGAAGATGTAGCCCCTTGGGAGCACCTAGGCAAGCTGGATCTAGGCACAGGATTTATCCTGAGTATGACACAGAAGACTGGACATAGGTACAGGAATCCTGTATCCCAAGTCTTATGTGAAAGCCTGGATCTTGGCATAGGAATCCTATATCCCAAGCATTACACAGAAACATCAGAACTTCTGGCTGTGGATAGGCTTATCCTGGGTGAGACAGTAGGTAAACCAGTGATTTTGACCAATAGTCTTACCAAGTAAGGAAGGCACCCAATTCCTTAGCATTATGTAAGAGCCTGGGATCTTTGTATGATCTTTGTATGTTCTTGTGGTTGATTTTCTGTCATATGGTGTGATGCGAGAACACAGTCAAATTTAAATTGGTTTTAAGAAAAAGAAATTGACTTATTTTTTGCAATTTGAGTTTGTGGATTGGGATTCATTTTACTACAGCTTCATGTATGTACAAGCATAATATTTAGCTAAACAACTCTTATGGATCCTGACATTTAATAACTAGCCCAACCTCTTGACAGCTGATAGCTCATGGTATTGTTTTATAGTGTTGTTTACATTTTTTAGTTTGTCTCTTTTTTTCCAGCTATGGTATGAGCTTCTGGAATACAGAAATCTTGCTGGCATTCCCTGTAATATCTACAGTATTAATTTAAATATCTGTGCCTGGATTCCCACCATTATGTTTGTTCTGGAGGGTATTAGAAAATAACAATATTTGTTTTTAATACAATTCTTATTTTCTTAGATTCTCAAAGGATGATGTTAATAATTAATAGACTCTTAGTAGTCCAGTTAATAGTATTCATCTTAAGGGAAAAATTAAGTAATAAAGGGTGATAATAATCTAAAATAAAGTAGCCTCTTTTTCTAGAACTAGATGCATTAATTTTTATTTTCTTGAAAATAGTTATTGTGAATATGCCAATTTGTTTGGTATATGGGATACCTGGAGATATTTTTCTTGAGCCAAACATGTATGAATTTATCCAGCACATGCTTGCTTATAAGTATTTCAGCTTAACTTTATTCACTGAAAAGTTGGTATAGCTCATCAAACAGTAAGAATGTTTGTAGATGTTAAAATTTCAAGGCAACCTCCGCTATTAACTGCATTTGACCTCATTTGCAACCATGACAAGGGATTCTCATGAGGTCTTGCCTGTACTGGTTGAGACACACTTTGCAGCTTTCTTGGAACACTCTTTCATGGGCCTAGTTTAAATTCTGTCAAGCATCATGCTAACTATACCTTTATCCTGTCATCCCACACATTCCTTTTCTTGCTCAAATCACACATACTACATTCATTTAATCTTACAGAAAAGAAAAGAAAAAAAAGTATGCCACTCAGATGTGTCTGCAAGGCTGTTTTGTCTCTTCTTTCTCCAGTTATTTACTTTTTAAATTCAGTGGCCATATGTGAGTAGCTCCCATCACCACATGAGTGGAAGGTTCAGCGAATCCTACTCACTTCTCTTGAGTTTTGCTGCAGATATAGAAATCCTCAAGTGGGATTATAAAAGGCAAGGTTTTATTGAAAACACCTGGGTAGCATTACATTGTTATCTATTTCATTTTGTTAGCTTAGGAGCTTTCTTTTAGACATGAACTGTGGCTTAATTAAAGTCTAAAATATTCCTTCACTATTCCACCCAAATCCTCATATAGTACCATATACCCTATGGCAAATAGTGGATGAGAGAGTTCATGGAGTAATCAGACGTTGGATTTTACTCTTATCCATCTTTAACCTTGGAAATGGAGACAGGTTATGTAAGTAGGATTGAGTAGCATATTTGATCTTAGCTTTTTAAAGTATTGTAAATCTGAAATGTGTTGCTATTTACTAAGGAATCCCTGATTCTCTCATTTGTGTTACTTTTGCCATGTGTTTTCTAGCCAGAGGGCTCAAGTCGAGCATGTGGTAAATGTCTTTCTCTGTTAGTTAAAGGGGGGCTAATGCTGCCTACTCTGTCCCTTACAGTAAGAGTAAAGTGGGAATGGAATATGTTGGCACTAAAAAAATATTTTCTTGTTAACTTAATAGTTGGTATTAAAAGATAACAAAACTTGTATTTCCCTTCCCCATTTTGTGATGAGCACAGCTTTCTGAATTTGTTTACCTCATTCAGACTCTTACTCAAGAGTTTTTTGTCTTTGGTGTTTGATGTATAAGGGAGTCCATTGCCTGTCTTTGGGGAATACACTAGCCTAGCAATAGGCCAGTCATCTCCAATAATAGTCCTTCCTTCTCATAAAAAATCTGTGGGTACTAGGAAAAATTCTCTCTGATTTTTAAGAAGTTTGGGCAAAAAGAAGGTAGGAGGGTTAGGGGGAGGAGGAGTTGATAGAGATTTTGAGGAGAGATCACACTTCTTGGAGTTGTAATCTCTTACCAGTTTTCTGATTTTGTGTTATTTAATATTTCTATGCATTGTCCTTGTTTTAGGTACTTGATAGGATAATGAGATCACATTGTAGACATGTGGTATTAAATGATTCTTTTGTCTTATCCTCATCCCCCTTTCCTAACAGGCTCAGCAGTCTCTGTTGGTCTCAGTCCCCTCTTGTTCAACCTTCATAGTGTCTTTCTTTGTCCACTTGGTGATCTAACCTTGGCCCTTCCCAGTGAGCTGTCTGAATGGAGACTCTCGAGTCTTTGCTTGTAAAACGTTGCTGCCATTTACCATACCTTAAAAGAATGACACGTGTTCTAAGCATGGGAGGCAATTACATGATCTTCGTGATAATTAGATTAATGCCTTACTTCTCTCTAGGATGTCAGTTCTAAATAGGCAGGACCCTGGTCTCATTAATCCCCTTGTGAATCCTAAAAGGCTAATATAAGTCTGACCTGTCAGAGATGCTCTACAAATTAAATAAACTTATGACTGAAAATGCTGATCATTAGAGTAGCATTTAGAGTGTGTAAAGTTCATGTGTAAAGTTAAATAACAAAAAATAATTAAACTTCCTGTGGTTTAAATTAGTAAGGAAACTGTAGGCACTGTAAACCTATTAGGTATATGCAAAATAACACCATTAGTTTCTTGTATCATGCACTACACTAGATAACTGCCCAGGTATGCATGATGAAGCCTGGAAAGATGAGATACCTACATTAAAAATGTTTTAGGTGAACATATGCATATTAGGGTTCTCCAGAGAAATAAAACTAATAGTGTGTGTGTGTGTGTTTAATTTATGCATTATGGGAATTAGATCATGTATTATGGAGGCTGATAAATTCCATAATCTGCCATTTGCAAGCTGGAGAACCTGGAAGTCCAATGGTGTAATTCAATTTGAATCAAAGGCCTGAGAACCGAGGTAGGGGTTAGTGGCACTGGTGTAAGCCTTTGAGTCTGAAGACTTGAGAAGGAGGAGCTGTGGTGTCCAAGAGCAGGAGAAGATGGATGTCTTAGCTCAAGACAGAAAGTGAATTTGCCCTTCCTCCACCTTTTTGTCCTATTTGAGCCCTTAACAGAATGACTAATGCCTACCCACATTGGTGAAGCTGATCTTCTTTACATAGTCTACTTACTCAAATGCTAATGTCTTCTGGAAACACCCTCACAGACACACCCAGAAATAGTGTTTTACCAGCTACCCGGGCATCCCACGGTCCAGTCAAGTTGAGACATAAAATTAACCATCACAAAATGCTTTCAAATTCAGAGCAATTTATCATGGACTTTATTGCTCTACTGAGAAAACATGTATTTTTTGAAATCTTTGAGCTGTGAAGTCTGGCATGGTGTGTCAGGAATTCTCCATCTTGGAGAGTTTCTTCTCAGGGCCAGTCTCTCTTCGAGAGCTCTAGCCAAGCTTTTGTAGCTCCTCTCTTCTAGTGTTGAGTGCAGATTAGATGAGGGAGTTGTTGGGGTCCGTGTGTTTCCTAAACAATGAACACACAAGACAACACAGAACGGGACAAACATGGTGGCCGCCCCGAACGGCATGCTCTGCTTTATTTTATACAATCAGTTGTGGAATGTTGCCAAGTCACAAGTCACGTGTTGTTTTTCTGACCTTTTCCTGACTTTCTGGTTTCTCAAGATATTTACACATTAACCAGTCCCCAGGGCCTGCTGTTTGCAGCTGGCTCCTTTGTCCTCCCTGTTTGCAGGGAAGGAATGCCTTGCTTTGTTTGCAAGAGCAGGACTTATTGGGAACATCTCGTTTTCGAGCACATAGTCCTCTACAGGAGTCATCCCCAAAATTATAGATTTGAAGCTAAATGGAATCATGTTCATGAAACAGAATAAACTTGGAGAGAATTCCAGAATTTGAAAGTGATCATTAACGTGTTCCTCACATATCACTTAAGGCTAGCCATCCATTTCATATACAGTTTACCATGAACAATGTAGGAGTTAGTGGTGCCAACCCCCAATGCAGGCAAAAATCTGTATATAAGTTTTGACTGCCACAAAAGCTTAACTACTAATAGTCTACTGTTGACTGGAAGCCTTGCAGATGGAAAAAACAGTTGATTAACACATATTCTGTATGTTATGTGTTTTATATACTGTATTCTTACAATAAAGTAAGATACAGAAAAGAAAATATTAAGATAATCATAAAAGAATACATATTTACTATTAAGTGGAAGTGGATCATAATAGAGGTCATCATTCTCACTGATTTCATGTTGAGTAGGCTGAGGAGGAGGAATAAGAGGAAGGACTGGTCTCCCTATCTAAGGTATGGCAGAAGTGGAAGAAAATCTACATATAAATGTACCAAGCAATTCAAATGTATGTGTTCAAAGATCAACTATTAACTATGATCTAAGGAAGAAGGGAGACTAAAGCAAATTCCTATTCCATGTTGGGATGTGACAATATCAAAACTACATCTCAAGTCAAGAAACCACTAATTATTATCCCTTCTACCCTATGATATATGATATACATATGTCAAAACTACACATTCTGAGTGAAATAATTTTCTTTGTAATTAAATGTATGCATATATGTTAATTTTAATACAATTTTTGTTTATTTATTTAACTTACCAAACTGCTTGGCCAGTCATACTCAACATAAACCTAGCTTTTAGGGAAGTATTTATTCCTCCAGTTTTATTCCTAAATTTTATGTAAAGTTCTGCATATATATTACTTAGTTACAGAAGCAATATTGAAGAAAGGCTCCAATTTGCTAAATTTACCCTTGATTGATGATGCATGAGGATCCAAATTTTATTTCAGTAACTCATGGATGCAATTAGTTGTATGTGTAATGAGGATTAGGTAGGTCAGAAATTTTGTCCCATTAAGTGGACTGCTGAATAATAGAGAATTTTAATTCCAATCGGGCAATGAAGGAACACTGACACTAATACAGTATGGTCATGACACATTGTTGAATGTTCTCATCAACCTCAAGCCACAGGTTATTAACATGTTTTCTGGGAACAACTCATGTATTTTCAGAACTTGAAAGAATAAGTTGTTGATGAATCAATAAGTAGCCATTAACTTTTATTAATTATATAGGTAACCTGAACTTAATTTATTGATATGCATGGTAAGCTGCCCTAGATTGAGTGACCCCTCATCCTTCTCATAGATTCACAGATTAGATGTCCATGTGTTAACACACATGCCATCAGGTAGCTGGCGTCCATGGAGATGTGTAAATTACCAGATGCAGGACGGAATTGGGCTTTCAATGCAGGGGTCCCCAGTCCTCAGGCCGTGGACCAGTCACAGTCTGTGGTCTGTTAGGAATCAGGCAGCACAGCAGGAGATGAGTGTCAGTGAGCAAGCAAAGCTTTGTCTGTATTTACAGCAGCTCCCCATTGCTTGCATTACCTCCTGAGCTCTGCCTCCTGTCAGATTAGTGGCAGAATTAAATCCTCATAGGAACATGAACCCTCATGTGAACTGTGCATGTGAAGGGCTCTAGGTTGCATGCTCCTTATGAGAATCGAATGCCTGATGATCTGTCACTGTCTCTCATCACCCCAAGATGGGACCATCTAGTTGCAGGAAAACAAGTTCAGTGCTCCCACTGATTCTACATTGTGGTGAGTGGCATGATTGTTTCATTACATAGTATAATGTAATAATAATAGAAATAAAGTGGACAATAAGTATAATGTGCTTGAATCATCTCATAACTATCCCCTCCAACCCTTCTGGTCTGTGGAAAAAATGTATTCCATGAAACTAATCCCTGGTGCCAAAAAGGTTGAGGACTGCTATTTTAATGTCTTTAGATTCCTATTTGTCTTCATGGAAAAATACTTTAGCCATATTTGATACTTCTTATATGTTTTCCCTTTCAACTTCTGATTTTTTTTTAAATAATTACTTGTTTAATGTCTAAACCCAATAGGTCATGAACTTTGAGAAGGTAATCGTATGCATTTATGCACAGTTGCATTTGAGTGCTGAATATAGTGCCTGAAATGTGACAGGTAGTCTACATATTTATTGAAAGAGTATAACTAAAATATTAATCAGTCATCTCCCTCTTTTGCATATGTCATAACAGGATTCTTCTATACAAAAGTAATTGTTTCTGGTCCTGGTGACAAATTTTTACTACAGTTTTCTCACACTTTTTTACTTCCAAGTACACAAGTGACATTAGTATAATAACTACAGGTCACTGTTGAAACAATTCAAATAAATACAGAATTGTAAATGGCAAGACAGAAAGATGTAGATGTTCTTTTCAGGGAAGAAGTAACTAAATACTCTATGGGGTCCTATATTGTACTGAATAAACACCCTGCGATGCTACATGAGACAATGTGTGTATTTTATTGTCCCACCTTGATTTTTATGGGACTGTTCCTTAGAAAACATTGACCTGAAGCCTCTAGTGCAGCTTCATTTGGAAGAGGTCCAGAGTATATAATGTTTTGGTAACATTTAAGCATATGAAAGGGCAGAAAAAAAAAGCCTTAACTACCATGCTGTTTCATTGACTAACTCTGTCGCTTGTTTCCTAGTTTATATGTCAGAAGAAAACCATGATACAATTGATGTGTCCATCTAAACAGAAAACTCCTAAAGGAAAAGCAGCTCCATTTGTGACCTACATTCTTGAAACATTCACTTTTTCATGCCTAATTCTTAACACCACTACTATCAGTTATTGAATTGCTTAATATGTGCCACACCTGTATCATGCCCTGCCAAGCGCAGGGCCTTTGGATACGAAGTCCACAGTCTGGATGGTTCAAGTGTTCAAGTGAGATGAACTTGCTTACTGGCCAGGGCTCAGGAAGGGAAGAGCTGGAAGGGTGAGATATTTCACTCCCATTTTGCTTGATAAATCTTCCATAGAGGGGAAACTTCATGGAGGCAGAGAGTATAGAGATGTTACAGATAAAGGTGTTTTCAAGAGTGAGACTGCAGGATATTTGGTAAACAGCCTTGGGTTGCTGTTAGGTAGATATACATGTATTAGTCCATTTTCATGCTGCTGATAAAGATATACCTGAGACTGGGAAGAAAAATGTTTAATGGACTCACAGTTCCACATGGCTGGGGAGGCTTCACAATCATGGCAGAAGATGAAAGACACTTCTTACATGGTGGTGGCAAGAGAGAATGAAAGCAGAAACCCTTTATAAAACCATCAGATCTTGTGAGACTTATTCACTACCGTGAGAACAGTCTGGGGGAAACTTCCCCCACGATTCAACTGTCTGTCACCAGGTCCCTCCCTCAACACATGGGAATTAGGGGTGGGGGGATACAATTCAAGATGAGATTTGGGTGCAGACACAGAGCCCAACCATATCAATACATCTAGATGGAGTTCCACCAACTTTTATTTGGTAATAACTTTACTATATAAATATAGTAAATTTACATACCATGAAATTCACATACCATATAATTTACATACCATGAAATCCACCCATTGCAAATGTAATATCCAGTGATTCTGTGTAGATTTCTATAGTGCAACCATTACCACATGTGGATGTTCAAAAGGCTGTGTGTCCTTCCGCCTCCTCAGCCCTCTTCTGTAATGATAGTGAACTCTCACAATGAGATCCTAATCTCTATCTCTTAAACCAGTGAAGGAATATTTTTAGTTTGTGGTCTTTTTCTTCTCCATTAAATTGTTTTCATTCCTCTGTTGTCAGGTAAGCATCCTAATTTGTTCTTAGCTTTCTGTAAATTTGTTCGTAGCTTTCTAACATTTCAGGTTTCAATATATTGTTTATTTGTGGGTAGAATGGCAGTGGAATGCGACAGAATGAAATTGCATGTTTAGGAATGTAAGTGCCTGTGTGGAGGGAGATAATAAAGTTTTTATTAAGTCACAAAATTCTATAACTTACCTTTGTCTTTATATTTATGATAATATATCCATATGCTGTTATATGAATATTTAGTAAATTTTGAATATCTTAGAATTATAGGTTTTTAAAGTGGCAGTGGTTTAAAGTCATTTTCTGGTCTAATTTTGAGCGGGTGAAATGTTATCCCCCAAACACGAAGCAGCTGACGCTAAGAGTGGCTAAATGTATTCATTCACGTTTTCATCAATTATTTGATGAATGACTTCTACAACCAAGTCACAGGATTAGTTATTAGTGAGGAAAAAGAAAAAGTGAAGTCTTTGTGGTTAGCTGAGCTGGCTTGGCTGTAACTGCTAATTTGGTGTTTGTTCATCAAATATATAATTTCACAGAATATCTACATCACACAAGGTCCCTGTATGATCATGATGGAGTGAGACAAAAAACAAGACCACTCTATTATCATGTCTGATCACAAACCAAACAAGAACACAACCCAAGCCATGAAAATGACTATGTGCGCTCAGCTAACATGACTGCTGTTTCTTTACCAACCCTCATTTTAGCCTTGCATTGTCCTTCTTGCCTTCTAAATAAAAACTACTAAGATTCACAGATTAGATGGTCATGTATTAACCCTACACATGACATCAGGTAGCTGGCATCCATGGAGATGTGTAAATTACCAGATGCAGGATGGAATTGGACTTTTAATGCAGGGGTCCCCAATCCTCAGGCCGTGGACCAGTCGCAGTCTGTGGTCTGTTACAGGCAGCACAGCAGGAGATGAGTGTCAGTGAGCAAGTGAAGCTTTGTCTGTATTTACAGATGCTCCCCATTGCTTGCATTACCTCTTGAGCTCCGCCTCCTGTCAGATTAGTGGCAGCATTAGATTCTCTACATCACAAAGGTCACTGTATAATCATGATAGAGTGAGACAAAAAACAAGATTCTAAGATTCCCGATGGTAGAATTGACCTTCCTTTTCAGCATTCAACAGAAAAATCTAATTCATAGTCCTCAATAGAGAGGAAAATTAGATTTGTCTGAATCTTCCACAAAATCATCTAACACAAACCCAAATCTTGTACCGAGCCCCTCTTAATAACCTCTACTGAGACCTTTCCTTCATGGTTCCACATGGTTGCTCCCTCCCTTGTTGCAATGAGCCTGGCTTTGTTTGACTCCTGATCTATTCCTGGTGATCTTTGGCTGGAGGTCAAGTACTTTAGGTTTGGAGGTAAAATGGATATAAAGAGACTTTGTCTCAGTTCTCATGGAACTTTTATGCTGTTCAGAGAGAAACTTGCTAATTAGTAGAAAATTGCCAATGAAATCAGTGCTCTGAATATAGGAATTTGCCTGTTTGTATAACAGGGCTCTGGAAGCTTCACTGGGGAAGTGTCTATTGAACTGAGAGGTAAGAAGGACAGACAAGGGGAAAGGTGAGAAGGGCAAAGGGAAAGGACCTGAAACAGCAGATCGGGTAGCACTTTGGAGAAACTGAAAGAAGGCCAGTAGCAATAGAGGGCAGGGTAATGGTGGGGGTTGGGCAGGTGAGGTCCAGTGTTAGAGGTTCTGAATGGAGAAAATCGTGGTCGTTTTTTCAAAGAGCTGAAAGAAAGCCATTGAAAGATTTACGGAAGGTAATGGTGTTGTCACATCACAGTGCATTGTACAAAGATTTTTGGATGTTGTGTGAAGAACATATTTGGGAGGATCCACATTGGATGTGGGAGGACTGGCCCAGAGGTTTATTTAGATGAGAAGTGATAAAAGCTTGGGTTACAACAGAGGAAGTAAGAATGGAGAGATGTCGACTCTTCTTGGATATATTTTATTGCTAAAATAAATAAGACTGTATAATGGATTAGGACCAAGGAAGTGGGAGGGAGAGGGAGGTGTTGTGGCTTGGGCAACTCAAGAGATGCCATGACATTTACCAGCTTGATGCATGGCACATTTACTACCTTTACTAACGTCAAAAACCTGCTCAATATTGGAACTAAAATTCACTTTGTCTGTCTTCTGGAGCAGGCCTTCTTCCCTTTACTTTCAACCTTTGTGTCAAAAATGAAGTACGAAGGAAGACGTGGAACTGGGAGAATTTCAGGAAGGTTAGTTCAGAAATTGATTTGCAGGAAGTTTTGAAATATACCATCATGTTATAATAATTGGTCATTTTAAGGCCCCTTTAAAAAATTCCAAGATTAATAATTTTAAAGTTGACTCAGTTGAATAGGAAGGTTGTTCTCTGGGAATGAAAGTTGGGGTGCAAGGTTGGAGAGAGAATGCGGTTTAGGAAACATGATGATATGGATGAGAACGATCTCTTTAGATGTTATTGGAACCGTGTCTTTATTTTTGTGCTTTTTTTGTTAATAGATCAGCCTTGCATTCATCCACTCAACCATTATTTTCATTCAAAAACATGTTCAGAGAGTGATTAATTCCCATGTCTGTTGCCAGAAGCTGAAGATAAATAACAATGAATAATTGTTTTACGATGTAGAGAATATCAGTCCAGGAGTCAGGAAACCTGGTGTTAGCCCCAGATCTGTTTCTATTCTTATGTACATTTCTTTAAATACTTTATTATTTTTTGACCTTTGTTTTCTTATCTGCAATATGGAAATAAAAAAATACTTACCCTGATTACCTTAGAGGCACCAACCTTTATTTAGGGAAACAAAAACAAAAACTATGCTCCCCAAACTGCAAAGCAACCTAAGGGAGGCAGAGAGACGATGAATTTTGGTTCCTTGTAAAGTGAGGATAATATTAGTGCAGGCCTAAGGTTTTCAGGATTGGTAAATGAGATAGGACATGTAAGGTCTATTAAATACTAAATATCCTAAGTGAAAAATACTATTCATACTAAATATTAAAACACTAAAAACTGAAATGTTCCCTTGTTGTTGGAGAAAGTCAGATTTTAACATTCCTGGCATAGTGGTCAAATACTGTGGTTTTGATTTGTAAGACAGGCAACAGTCTGCACTTCAGTCTCGGTAGCCTGGGGTTAAGAAAAATTGAATAATATTAATAATATTAATTCCCGTTCTCATTAAACATTTTCTCTCCCGTGAAGAACTTCAGGACCTTAGCCCCTTCTGTGCCCTACCCTATGCACCCCACCTAAAATTATTCTTTTTAAAAAAAAAAATTACCTGAATTCTGTTTGTGTTCTCTATCCCTTTCCTACTATTTTTTTTTTTTCTTGATGACTTCTGTCTGTATAGCTCTTAAGAAGGACGTTTTATACGGCACTGTCTAAGAAGGCACTGCTTCTCAGCCCAGTAGCTATATCCTGGTGCTGTGCAGCTGTAAAAAAATAAAAATTCTTCAATTAGCCGGGCATGGTGGCACGCGCCTGTAGTCCCAGCTACTTGGGAGGCCAAGACAGGAGAATTGCTTGAACTCATGAGGCAGAAGTTGCAGTGAGCTGAGATTGTGCCACTGCACTCCAGCCTGGGTGACAGAGCGAGACTCCATCTCAAAAAAAATAATAATAATATTAAAATAAAATAAATAAAATAAAATAAAATAAATCTTTCATGTGTCATTTGCCACCATTTTCCAAGCAGTGTTCTGGGCAGATGTGAGGAATAATGCCTCCTCCTGCCTCCACAACTTGGTGGTGTATGTCATGACTTGCGTGTCCCAAATTAGTATTGTTTTGGTACCAAATCCATGGCGCACTTTCTATACCCACCAATCTAACTCACTTTCCCTTCTTTCTCTTGCCAGACACAAAGCCACTCTTGACAACTAGAGGTTTGTCACGGGTGTCATATGACCAGTGATTTTTAAATTCAACTGGGTCTCATCTACTGCTGCACATGTATCAATGTATTTTAGAGGTTTCTTTTTATTCCTTGACTCTTTTATCATAAATTTAAAAAAATTACACGTCAAAATACCTTTTATTGCTTATGTAATAAAAGTGCTTTGGACATGAAGCTATGAAAACCGGCGTGACCGCATGTTCTCACTCATAGGTGGGAACTGAACAATGAGATCACTTGGACTCGGGAAGGGGAACATCACACACCGGGGCCTATCATGGGGAGGGGGGAGGGGGGAGGGATGGCATTGGGAGTTATACCTGATGTAAATGACGAGTTGATGGGTGCTGACGAGTCGATGGGTGCAGCACAGCAACATGGCACAAGCATACACATGTAACAAACCTGCAGGTTATGCACATGTACCCTAGAACTTAAAGTATAATAATAATAAAAAATAAATTAAAAAAATAAAAAGATTTATGCAAAAAAAAAAAAAAAAAAAAAGGAAAACCAGTGTGAGAATATGTTCTGTCTCACACACTAGTTAAATCATCCGAGGGAAAACATTTAAAAGTGTCCGAACCTTATTTACCTGTAAAATGGACATAAAACCTTACTCGACTTTTCTGAGAAGATGCGCTCACAAAATCTTGCACGGTGCCTTACAAAGGTTCGGACTTGGAGAGTGAGTGTAATGAAAGTGTCGGCCCCAGTTTGACTAAAGAAGACACGAGAGACTTCTCATGAGAGATGCTGGCAAATGTTGACTAGAATCTCTTTCTGAAGCTAGAGTGTGCTTGATTACCTGAGGCCCTGGGGAGAGTTTATGTTCGTCATCATAATGTTACGTGCTATGTTTGGCAGTATATTACATTCTGCTATACCTGCAATTTATTTTGGGAAGGAGTTTGTATGAGGAAATCTGTAGTAACATAAGTAGTATCGGATTTTCCTTCAATTCCTCCAGGTCCTGTTTTATTAATGCCTCAGTCCTTTCTTTTTAGATCATCATGTGAATGATGATGAAAGTAGAAAATATTCATTGAAAACAGAAAATGTACATGATTGGGGAGTGAGGTGTTGTCTCAAGGCAAATAATTCACTTGCTTCTTTTGACTGCAAACTTCTATGTTATTTGAAAGTATTTTGCCTAGGGAGTCACTGTTTTATTTTAGTTCTTTAAAAATGTTGGTAACTTTACTATATGAATTGATCTGATTTGGTTCATTTTTGTAATCCTTGCTTTGGCTAGAAAAGGAAAGAAAATGACAGTAAAGGCCCTTTTGCAAAACAAACCAAATCTAATAAGAAAGCAAATGTAAAACAATGAATTGGAGCAACTCTTCCGTGTCTCTTAATATTTTAGTTGAAAACCATAAAATCAACCGTGAAAACTGCCAGTTACAGAACTCCGTAGCATAACCAAAATTCCCAGTGGTCTCGAAATAATGTAGTACCAACTTGATTTAAATAATTTGGTCACTGATAATTTGATTTCTTTAACACACCAATAGAATGGACACTTTTAGGGTGAAAGAACTCATTTCTCCACAGGAGGCTAGAGAATATTCAGGATCTTTCTATAAGCTTAGCTATCAAAGGTGTGTGCTGTATATAGAGATTATCTTTAAGTAGATTCTTATCCAGATTGAGTGGAGGGGTTGGCAAGCATTTTCTATAGTGAGCTCCATGGTAGAAATTTTAAACTTTGCAGTCATATAGTCACCGTTACAACTACTCAACTCTGTCATTGTAGGATGAATGAAACTACAGACAATAAGGAAATGAATGGATGTGGTTTGTTGTCATAAGATTTATTTACAAATATAGGCAGTGTGTCAGGTTTACTCCATGGAGTGTAGTTTACTAACTTCTGTTCTAGGGAGAGGGAGGGAGGGAAACTTATTTGTTAAATGGTTAACATGTGACATAGAAATCACAGCTTTCCAGAGTTCAGAAGTGTGTCTTCATTGCTGTTCTAAAGGCCTGAACATGAAGTCTTTATCCCTATCCAGTTCTGTCACTCCCTTGCACCTGGCACATTCAACAAATATTTACTGTCTTGTTATTAACCTGTTAAAGTCATCACTAAGCAATTTGAAAGTGAATATATATTAATATTTTAGTGAGTGCTGTTGTACTAATTTCTTAGTCACTACCTCTACCTTCCTCCAACAAACAGGTATCATATAGTTTTCGACCAATATTAATGTCAAAGATTACGAAAGCGAATACAGTCAGCCAGGATTAGCACTTGGAGAAGTCTTTTAAAATGTTGGTAATATAAAGAAAAGTTTGAGTGTGGTGTTTGGAGTTACCCATACCTAGATTCAATTTCTGGCTTTGTCGTTTACTAGAGATAATAGACCTCAGCCAAGTAAGTTCACCTCTCTAAATCTCAGTTACCTCATCTGTAAAGGAGGGAAAATAATGTGCCTTCTTCATTAGATTGTTGTGAATACTACAGAAAATTCTTCTTGGAAAGCACTTAACATGGTGCCTAGTAAGAGCTCTGTAAATAGCACCTCTTATTATTATTAATGGTATATCATTAAAGTACCAAATTCTTGGTATGCTCATACTTTCATGAATAAAAAAGTTGAAATTATAGAGTTTTTTTTTCCCCCCTTTTTTCCTGGATGGACTGTTACGTAAAATCGATATTTCTTCTAGGAAAATGTCAGCTCATTGTCAATTAATTAAAACATTTTGATAATGTAGTCAAAGATTGGAAATGAATTTTATTATATATGGGTGAAAAGTGTTGATATACCAAATATATAAGCCAAATATATTAGTAGTTTTTAACCCACGGAAAGAACTGATTATTTTGAAGCAGGGTAGCTTTTACTATCTTTACCTTTTTCGTTTCATATGCCTTCTAAGCATGCAAGAGTACAAAACATTCAGATAGTTTCTGAGGAAATTATAAATGTAAAGCTGAAATCTGGAATTGAAAGTAGATATTTCTTCAATTTCAAACTACATCACCTTCAAAAACCTTAAAAGCTTTTTTTTTCTCATTCTCTTAATCTATTGCAGAATAGCTTAAAAGAATGACTCTTTGCTCTCTTTCTTTCTTTCTCTTTCTTTCTTTCTTTCTTTCTTTCTTTCTTTCTTTCTTTCTTTCTTTCTTTCTTTCTCTCTCTCTCTCTCTCTCTCTCTCTCTCTCTCTCTCTCTCTCTCTCTCTCTCTCTCTCTCTCTCTCTCTCTCTCTGTCTCTCTCTCTCCCCCTCTCTTTATCTCTCTCTCTCTCTTTCCTTTTTTTTTTTTCAGGTCTTGCTCTGTCACCCAGGCTGGTAGAAACGGGGTTTTGCCATGTTGCCCAGGCTGGTCTCGAATCCCTGAGTTCAAACAGTCTTCCCACCTCAGCCTCCCAAAGTGCTGGAATTATAGGCGTGAGCCACCACGACCATCCTGCATTTTATTTTATTTCTCAATTTAACTGGTTCATTTCAGACATCTTTCTCTCACGCAACTTAAATGAAGATGTGTGTCTATATGACCAGAGAGAGTCCTGGATTTTGAGATGCCAGAGATCAGACAGAGAAGGACCAAGCCTGACAGTCTGGAGTAGGAAAGACCTCATTGGAAGAGGTCACGCCAGTCAACACCATGAAGAGTTGGAAGAAATGGGGAAGGCTTGGACTTACAGGGAGTGGAGAAAGCTAATGTAGGGAATGAGTTCTGGAGAACGAAAGATTGGAGAGAACCTGTGCTATAGATATTGAGAAAGAGAAAAAATTGTGTAAGAAGTACATTACAGGCCACGTGAACCAATTTCTGTAACATTCCATGAGAAACCAGAGTAAAGAACAAAACTTGCTTTAAAATAGTGTAATGTGATATTATATAAGAACTGAACCACAGTGTTCTCCATGTTTATTAGGGTTTATTTTAATTTTTATTTATTTATTGAGAAAGAGTCTCACTCTGTAGCTCAGGCTGGAGTGCAGTGGCACAATCTCAGCTCACTGCTCCCTCCGCCTCCTGGGTTCAAGTGATTCTCTTGCTTCAGCCTCCCTAGTAGCTGGGATTACAGGCAAGCATCACCGGACCTGGCTAATTTTTCCTTTTTTAGAAGAGACACGTTCTCACCGTGTGTTGGCCAGTCTGATCTTGAACTCCTGGCCTCAGGTGATCCATCTGCCTCGGCCTCCCAAAGTGCTGGGATTACAGCTGTGAGTCACCACATGGGGCCTTTTTTTTTTTTAAAGAGAGTGTGTTTCAGTTGCAGATTTACCAGAGATTATATAATATACCCTTGCATCTCTTTTTACTAATTTATATTTAAGAAAATCAACTCAGAAAGCAACAGAAAAAAAATATTGTGTGAGATGTCCCATATAAATGGCATCCGAAACAGGCAAACAATTCCAATGAGAAGAGTATTTCAAGTTCCTGTGGAATTTTCACTTACTTACACAAATCCTACCTGACCTATTTGTTTTAAAGTTTTTCCGTGTCTGAAAAGTAAGATTCTATATTAGTATCACTTTGCTCATAGACATTACACAGGGTGATTTATCAGGCAGTTTTCCCTTTGATAACTGTACTAGATTGCTGGGGCTGCCGTAACAAAATACCACAGACTGGGTGGCTTACGCAACAGACGTTTTCCTCACAGTTCCGCAGGCTGGATGTCCAAGATCAAGGCGTCCCTGGGTTTGGTTTCTTCTAAGGCCTTGCTTTTTGACTATACTACTCTCCACGTCCTCACACTGCCTTTCTTCTGTGCACACGCTTCCCTGATGTCTACTTATGTGTCCTAATTTCTGCTGCTTAGAAGGACACCAGTAGGACTGAATCAGTGCTCACCCCAGTGGCCTCATTTGAACTTCATCACTTCCTTAAAGCTCCTGTCTCCGAATACAATCTCATTTTGAGGTATGGGTGAGTTAGGGCTTTGAATTTTGGGGGAACTGAAAATGCAGTCTCTAGCAAAGACCACAGGCCTATTTGCTGAGTACTTGAGGGTAATCATGGGTTTGGCTGGAGAGACGAAGGGAACTTCAGGTCTCAGTGAGATTTTTGTTTGTTTGTTTGTTTTGAGACAGTCTCCTTCTGTCACCCATGCTGGAATGCAGTGGTGCAATCCCAACTCACTGCAACCTACGCCTGCCTGGTTCAAGCAATTCCCCTGCTTCAGCCTCCCGAGTAGCTGGGATTACAGGTGCACGCCACCACCCCTGGCTAATGTTTTGTATTTTTAGTAGAGACGGGGTTTCAGACTGTTCGCAAACTGCTGACCTCAGGCAACCTGCCCACCTTGGCCTCCCAAAGTACTAGGATTACAGGCGTGAGCCACCACACCCCATTGTCTCAGTTTGAGTTTTTAAGCCAGGGTCTCAGATTCTCCGAGCCTCCCCAAGAATTGTAGGTGGAAGCCTTCCCAGAGGGCAACCCGGTATTTACAGCATCCATCATGTTGCAGTTATTGCTCTACGTACTCAGATGCCTTCAGGAAGCTGTCAGTGCTCATGCTGTCTACTAGGTATATATTTTCATGAGATAAAACAATTGATTGAAAATGAACCCATTCAATTAAGCAGTTTATGAGTAAGTGGCCCCTGACAGGATAAAATTAAGTGAAATCTGAGATAATCCCATCAATGTTATCTTCCCCTGTCGTATATTTTATGTATTTTTCCCTTAAGTGGCAATTGGACCCAGACCTGGAAGACAATTTTTATGGGCAGATTTTGTATGATTAAATGGAATTTAATATTTTAATATAAAAAAAGGATTCAGGTGGTATTTTTTATTTTCTTTTCCAAACTCTGCCTCTTAAATCATAAGATAGGTGTTTGAATTTTATTTCGTTTTTCTCTTATTGAAAAACTACTTGTCAGGCCAGTCATGGTGATTCACACCTGTAATTCCAGCAATTTGGGAGGTCGAGGCGGGTGGATCACTTGAGGTCAGGAGTTCAAGACCAATCTTGTCTGTACTAAAAATACAAAAATTAGCCGGGCATGGTGGTACACGCCTGTAATTCTAGCTACTGGGGAGGCTGAGGCAGGAGAATTGCTTGAGGCTGGGAGGTGGAGGTTGCAAGGTTGCAGTGAGCCAAGATGGTGCTACTGCATTTCAGCCTGGGTGACAGAGCGAGACTCCATCTCAAAAAAGAATAACTACTTGTCGTCTTAAAGAAACCAGAACATGTCAAGGTGCACAGGTTTCATGATAATTCCTACTGAAGAACTGATAGTATTTTATATTTGATTGGTATACAAATTTCCATTGATACATGGATAGATTTCTTTTCTTAAACACTCATTTTAGGCTTTGGTTTTTTTAAAGGTACAACAAAAACTGGGACTGCCCATGAATGTTGACCATCCTTACCTCAGTTTGCTTCTCAGGAATGGAAAATTTCTGCCCCTGAACACTTAAGGCAGTAGCTTTCCTTCTCTCATCTGTTGACTCTGAGCCAGGGGATTCTTTCCAAATTTCTTTCACATACTCTGAGCATTTAGAATATTTAGAATAATGCCCTTGACTGTCATGTGTCGTTTTCTAGGTTTGGTGTTTATAAAGAAATAGGAAACTATGGATGCTTCTCAACATTACAGGAAGACATACAGTGGGTAGTTTGGTAAGTCATAACCCTTCACAATCAGAGATTCTCCTCCATAAAGTTAGAGAGGTAGTTAAACCTGGGGATACAAATGTATGTCTGTAGCCCTGTGCACTCTCAATGTGGGAAGTCCCAGCTTTTCCCTCTGCTGGCCTCGGCCATCTCCGAAATGCCCAGCTATGAAACCAAGTCCTTAAACTTCCTCCGACCTCCGCCTTCACTTTTGATGCCAGGCTTCTGTTGTGCTTATTCTCCATCTAGTGAGTTTTACAAACCTCTGTTATCCATGACCACTTTCACATGTGTGACATTTACACACAGCATCTGTTCTATTATTTACTTAATAGTTTTCTTTAAATCAGTAAGTTTTGACTTCATTTATTATATGAAGACAATTTTATGCCATTAGCACACACTTCAAAATCTGTATCATATGCCATTAGTGTAAGGTAAGTTAAAAATTAACATCACAGAAGCAGAGTGTAGTGGAAATTCTCATGACTGACCATGTGGCGAGTTCAGGGTTAGTATCTTGGCAGAGCTCCATAACATCCCCTTGCTGATTCCTTCAGCTAGAATTTGTTGTGGGCCTGCCACATTCCAGACCCTGGGAATGGGGGAAAGGATAAGACAGATGCAGTCTATGTACTTGTGAAACTTACGGTCTATTGAGAGAGAGAAACAAGAGAGATAAGTAAGCAACTAAGCAAGCCAACCCTTCCCGCCAAGAAAATCAGAAAGCAGTGTCTCGAAGAAATAGAGAGAGTGTAGGGATGAAGAGTGCCTATTAGGTAGTTTTTTTTGTTTTTTTTTTTTGAGACAGAGTCTCATTCTGTCACCAGGCTGGAGTACAGTGGTGTGATCTCGGCTCACTGCAACCTCCGTCTCCCAGGTTCAAGTGATTCTCTTGCCTCAGCCTCCCAAGTAGCTGGGATTATAGGCATGCACCACCATGCCTGGCTAATTTTTGTATTTTTTAGTAAAGACAGGGTTTCACCATGTTGGCCAGGCTGGTCTTGAACTCCTGACCTCAGGTGATCCGCCCACCTCGGCCTCCCAAAGTGCTGGGATTTACAGGCATGAGATGTAGTTCTTATTATTGTTTGCTTTCTATAGCTGAGGAATGGAAAGACAAAGTATGTTAAGGAACCTACTCAAAGCCATAAAAGTAGGAAAGAGCAGAGTCAACCTTCCTAGTTAGGCTGAGTGTGGACACAGACATCCCACTCACCGGAGTGAGTCCCGTGGTTGTGTCCGTCCCCTCTGCCCACATGAATTCTTGTTCTTGTCTTGTTTTCTGCAGTGAACAGAAATTTCTAAAAGAAGCACCGTTCCCATTCTTTCTCCTTTTCTTCTTCAAACTCTCACTTGTCTGATTTATTTTTCAGTTACTCCAATGCTATAGAATGACTGTCCCCTCCACCCTCTGCCGTGCAATTCCTGTGTTGAAATCCTAACCTCTAATACCTCCTGATGGTATTAGGAGGTGGAGCCTTTGGGAGGTGACTCAGACATAAGGATGAAGCCCTCATGAATGAGATTAATGCTCACACACACACCCCCCCCCAGAACTCGCTTGCCCCATCCGCCAGTCTTACGAGTATACAGTGAGAAGTCAGCAGTCTGCAGTCCCAAAGACAGCCTTCACCAGAACCCAACCATGCTGGCAATTTGTCCTCGAAATTCCAGACTCCAGATCTGTGAGGAATACATTTCTGTTGTTAATAAATCACCTAGCCTAGAGTTGCCTGTTATTGCACCTTAAACTAAGATACCAAGAAAAATAGCAATCTTTGTAAAATGATGTATTCCAAGATAGAGCTTTTTTTGGTGGCGCACACAGGCAAATAAAGGAGCCACACATTTCAGTTGAGTGAATGCAACAGCTAAGCATTTTTAAAAGTTATAAATTATGAAGATTGTGATGCTACAGAATGATACCTTTTCAACTTCTGTTGTCATTAACTTGGATTTATAATGGCTACTCTGAGTATCGTAAATGAGGATATCGTGCAAGTTGGTTATTCCACCCTTCAAAGATATGGTTAGGGTTCTTTCTAAGATTATAATGCAATGATTAAACTGGATTATGCTGAAGCATCTTTCAGAACTGCAAATGTACTTTAGCAGGCGAGTGTGGAAGTTTTAAGTTTGAGGATAGCGCCCTCTTCTGGTAATTAAAAGTTCTCTCTTTTTTTTCTTAATGTGTTTTCTATTTTATATTCAAATCGAATTATAATACAAAACTTGTCCTGGGAATTAAATTTTTAAAAAATTTAAAGCTGAGGAGTGGAACATAAGTTGTCATAACGTGAGGTTTTGGAAAGGGAAGTCCCACCTCTAAAGCTTTTGAAATTCCTCTCCTATTCTGGTGTATGTGAAATTCGAGTGTACTCTGTAACATCCTCTAAACACAGGATACAGTGAGTGTGTGTAGTTAAAGTGTTTGCTTAGATTTCCAGCATTGATGAAATATGTTTTTAATCGTAAGTAATTTCGAAAATGTTTTAAGGATTGTACACACTTATCAGGGAATGACTGTTCAATGGCTACTGTGCTACTGAGCAGCACAGTGCTTAGTTTGGATCATTTTTATTTCTTCTTCCAGCCTCTCATTCTCTCTTCTCATGGCTTAAACTTAATACTCATGCAAGCAGGATGCAATTTCTTCCCAGCCTCCTCTCATTTTCCCATCCACATAATGGCTTTGCCTGGAGCTCTTTCCGTTAAGTGACATGCTGAGGCAGATTTTCATGGCAGTTTCATAACCAAAATAATATTTCCATGCTTTTCCTACTGTCAAATGTATATGAAGATGGAAAATGGGAAGAAACCGGACTTCAGTTCTGGGTTCCTATTCAAATCAATTTCCTTTAAAACAAACGCAAACCGAATCTGATGTTCATTTACATAAGTAATAGTTTTGAAGGCCCAGTTTGGGTGGGTTGCCTTAGACATCGTATTTATTTAACTAGAAGGAATAACATAAGGTTCTGCCTCCTTTGATTTCTTCCTTGTAAGAGCAAGCACAAATATCTTGCCTTTTGTTGGCATAAAAACAATGATCTACACAGACATTAAATCTGTTGTTTATGCTTTGTTTTAGGAAACGATATAAGAACCTTTCAATGTCTTGACGATGAGCTAACTAGGAAAGACATGTGCTGTTCTTCACACAGAGGTAGCAAAGATGTTATGTAGTCTTAAACCTCCATCCCTTTGTGACCCAGTTGCTGTACCTAATAATAATACAGAATTTAGATTTTTAAAAGAAGTACTTTTTGTGAAGCCAACCGCTTGCTGAAAAGGAGACCATGTTCCTACTGTCCTTGGAATAACTGTGTAGGTACCGCCATCTAGTGGTGGTTATGCAGGAGACTAAAGCAAAATAAAGTTTCCATTGTCCAACGTGAAGCAGCTCTCTTCCATTAGTGATAAATTATCAGCTGAGATGAAACATTGCACCCGAAATTTACTTACATTTTAAATTAAATTTTAAAAGACACAATCATTCCCAAAGTAAATGAAAATGTATACAACTAAGATGGATTTATTAAAATCCTCTGTGGGAGGTGGCATGAAACCCGGGGCGGGTAGAAGAAACCTTGAACTTTGGAATCTGTTAAGTGTGAGTTGTAATACCTGCACTAGCTGTGTGGCTTGAGGCAAAACACATAGCCTCCCTTGAACCTCAGCTAGACTTATTTCTTTATTTATTTTTTGGACAGAGTCTCTGTTGCCCAGGCTGGAGTGCAGTGGCGCGATCTCAGCTCACTGCAGCCTCTGCCTCCCGGATTCAAGCAATCTTTCTGCCTCAGCCTCCCAAGTAGCTGGGACTACAGGCACGCACCGCCACGCCTGGCTAATTTTGTATTTTTAGTAGAGATGGGGTTTCACCATGTTGGCCGGGATGGTCTTGATCTCCTGACCTTGTGATCTGCCTGCCTCAGCCTCCCAAAGTGGTGGGATTACAGGCATGAGCCACCACAACCAGTCAGCTAGACTCTTTTTACAATGACAGTGACATGAGCATATCTACTTTAATGGGTAGTTGTGAATATGCCAGGGGCACATGTAGGTCCTGGAAGGGGCTCAAGGAATGGTAACTATTTTTATAGTTATTCTGTATTAAAGAACTAAAACATCAGTGTTTGTTTGTAGGGATTTTTCTCCACATCAACTGTAAATTTCTGGAGGGTGGAAGCTGCTTTAGCTCCCCTTTTGATCTGAGATGTCTGGTGACCTGCCTGAGGCGGAGTACATGTTTGTAGAATGCGTGCATCTTGTTCCATCTTGCAAGCCAGGCTGTAGTTTTATGAGATTAGAGGCTGGGGGTGAGACTTCTTTGCATTCCTCATAATTCATAGCATAGAAATTAAAGTAATTGATTAGAACTTTTTTTATGAATCTTTGATGAATATGCTGACACTTGTGCACCATCTGCTTTGTCATTTAGCTATGTGTTAATGTATCTTTCAAGTAAGGAAGTCTTTAATCCCAGAGTTTTGGGTTTTTTGTTCATTCTCCATTTCCCATAAAAATCTCAACTCCTTGTTTATATTGTCCATTGCTTAAAAATCTCTAATAGCATTGCTTTTGAGTTTATATGAAATTCTCTGTGGAAAATAATGTGGCTACTTCTTTACCTCCTGAATTTTGAAATGTCCAGTGTGGTGTACTTGCAAAAGAGTGAACGTCTTTTGGTTGAAATTTAATTGACAAGGCCTGCCTTTGGCTTCTGGACTTGACTTTAATTTTCTTTTGGAAAATGTATCAAGTGGCCTGCCTTCAAAGCCATCTTTTTTTTTTTTTTTTCCTTTTTATTCATTTGCTCCTACCTGGAGCAAGAGACAAATAATCTGAAGGAATTTTCGCATGGCACATTTGGTTGGTATTTGCCTCCCCCACTAGAACATCAGCTCTGGAAGAACCCATATACAATTATATGCCAGTGTGTAGTAGAGAATCAGTGTCTAATGCTGAATGAATAAGCACATAGAGAAAAAAGGAAGAATTAATGATGGAGGCAAAAATGTGGATTTTTAAAAAATTTAGTTTTTAAAATACAAGATCTGCCCAATATGGTTTCAACTGTGTGTGAAATGTTATAATGGGAAGGCAAGCAAATTAGTGAGAAGATCAGTGACTTTGGAGTCAAATAACCCTAGGAACAAATCTTCGCTCTGCTATGAGCAAGGACTATGTGTAAATTAATTATTTAGAACCTCAGTTTCTTGTATGTAAAATTAGGATAATAATAGCTTCCTCATGGAGTTGTTGCGAAAAACAAATGACAAAGAGCATTTAGTGTAATACCTGGAGTGTACTTACTTTTCCCCTGTGGGCATAAATGAGAAAGCATCTAACTCTAGTTGGAGAGACCAGGCTTCATTGAGGAGGAGGTGTTTCAGCTGGAGTTTGACAAACTGGAATGAATGCAGTAGATTATAGGCCAGTAAGAAGAACTGACTGAAATGCTTGGGACCAAAAGTGTTTCAGATTTCAGATTTTTAAATCTGAGAATAATTGCATGTGCATAATGAGAATCTTGGGAATGGAATCGAAGCCTAAACACAGCATTTATTTATGTTTTATATGCACCATGTGCACATAGCCTTAAGGTAAATTTAAACATTTTCAAATAATTTTGCACGTGAAACAAAGTTTGTATTAGATACTTATGCATAGAATTTTCCACTTGTGGTGGTGTATCAGGTGTTCAAAAAGGTTTAAATCTTGGATTTTAGATTTTCATATTAGGGATGCTCAAACTGTCTATACACACATTTATCTCACTTTATCACTGGCTTATTTGGTTTACCTTCACCTGGCAGAAATGGCTTCCAAGTTCTTAGGCTAGAGACATAACCTTTATTCTCTTGATTGTATGAGGTACTTTCTGATAGAGGCTAAAGTAGTGACTATCTTGGTTTTAAATCACTCAATGTAGACAAATAACATATAATTAAATAAACATACAGTCTGGGTACAACAGCTACACCAGTTGAACCAAACTCTCTGGGAGTACATGCCAGTATGGCAATAATAAAATGACTGATCAGATTATAACAGGTGTTGGCAAAAATGGAGAGAGATTAGAATCTTCCTACACTGCTCATGGGAATGTAAAATGCAGCCACTTTGGAGAGCACTTGGACAATTAGCTCAAAAGGTTAAACAGAGTTACTATATGACCCAGAGATTTCAACTCTAGGTATATATTTAAGAGAAGCGAGGCCGGGCATGGTGGCTCAGGCCTGTAATCCCAGCACTTTGGGAGGCCGAGGCAGGCAGATCATGAGGTCAAGAGGTTGAGACTATCCTGGCTAACATGGTGAAACCCTGTCTCTACTAAAAATACAAATTTTAGCTGGGCGTGGTGGCACACGCCTGCAATCCCAGCTACTTGGGAGGCTGAGGCAGCAGAATTGCTTGAAACGGGGAGGTGGAAGTTGCAGTGAGCCGAGATCGCACCACTGCACTCCAGCCTGGCAACAGAGTGAGACTCCTCCTCAGATAAAAAGAGAAGTGAAAATATATGTCCACACCAAAACCTGTACATGAATGGTCACAGCAGCATTATTTGTAATAGTCAAAAAGTGGGAACAACTCAAATGTCCCTGCCGAATGGATAAATAAAATGTGGCATATCCATACAATGAAATATTGTTTGCAACAAATAGAAATAAGTGCTGTTATGAAATGTGTGCTAAGTGAAAGAAACTAGACACAAAAGGTGACATTTTGTATGATTCAGCATAGCCAGGCAAATTCATAGAAACAGAATAGGTTAGTGAATATTTAGGGCTGGACAAAAGGGAGGATTGGGGATAATAGCTCATGATATTTTTAATTATTTTTATTTTTATTTTTAGATGAAATCTCACTCTTTCACCCAGGCTGGAGAGCAATGGTGCGATCTCGGCTCACTGCAACCTCTGAGTAACTGGGATTACAGACACGCGCCGCCACACCTGGCTAATTTTTTTTTTTGCATTTTTAGTAGAGGCAGGGTTTCACCATGTTGACCAGGCTGGTCTCAAACTCCTGACCTCAAGTGATCAGCCTCCCTTGGCCTCCCAAAGTGCTGGGATTACAGGCGTGAACCACTGTGGCCAGCCAAGGTTTTTTTTTTGTTTTTTTTTTTTGAAGTGATATAAATGTTCTAAAATTAATTGTGGTGATAGCTGCACAAACCTTTAAATATACTAAAATGGATTGAATTGGATACTTTAAATGGGTGAATTCTGTGGTATGTGAGTTATATCTCCATAAAGCTACTACAAAAATAATCTCTAGGGATGAGGTCTGAGTGATTCTGATAAATAGTGAGTGTTAAAAACCACTATTCTTAATGGACCAAAGTATCTAATCTTTACTGCGGTACATATAGTTTAACCAGCTATTGACTGCAAAGGATAGGTGAGAGTGGGGAGAGTCAGTAATATATCTTCATAGTTCAAGGACAATTTAATTTCTGCTGTACATCAGCTAATTTAGCTTAAAAGACTGGATGCAAGAAATGACACTTGGTCATGAAGGTTTTGAAAATATTTAATGTCAACTCAACATTGAATCAAATATAGTGTAATCAAATTTACTCTGATAAAGAGTAGAAAGAAACTACATTTAGGACATGATCATGATGAGATAAATGAGAATGCTGTGTGAAGGAGCCAGGAGGTATACTCTCTGATGGTAAATTCTGCATTTTTATTTGACCTAGTTCGATTTTGATCAGAATGTTCCAAATAAAAATATATCTTTGAGGATAAAATGTTTGGCTTCATGGTAACACCCTTGAGGTTTTTGACATCTACATATATTTATTTTTTCATATAAAAAATATGGCATTATGACTAGTTTCAATAAAGCATTCTTGTGCAAGTGTTTCTGTCTTTGGCAGGTTGACATATTAGAATATGAATTCAAAGATTTCCATAAAAATATTTTTATAACTCCTTGTTTTTATTTAAAATATAATTTTTTTAAATCAAAAAATTTTTTTCTAGTGTTAAGAATATTTTCTTTGGGCAAGAAAGTTTTTGTTTTGTCATTTGAGAGGTTTTGAAGTTGCTGTTCTGTATATAGTGACAGGGCACAGAATTTGTTGGAGTTGAGTATGTTTCTGTTTTTTATATGTATATTAATATGGTTTGGCTCTGTCCTCATCCAAATCTCATCTCAAATTGTAATCATGGGGACGGTTCCCCCATGCTGTTCTCATGATAGTGAGTGAGTTCTCACGAGATCTGGTTGTTTGATAAGTATCTGGCACTTCGACCCCACCCCCCACCGCCTCGTGAAGAAGGTGCCTGCTTCTCCTTTGCCTTCTGCCATGATTGTAAGTTTCCTGAGGCCTCCCCAGCCATGCGGAACTGTGAGTCAATTAAACCTCTTTCCTTGATAAATTACCCAGTCTCAGGTGGTATAGCAGTGTGAAAACAGAGTAATACATATATATGTCTGATTAAGTAGATATTTCTACAAAGCTTATTATGAAAAACGTTTTTGGCCAAATTATGTAATTATGCTGCTACTTTTTGATATTTCAGTTTTGTACTTTATCTGTTGATATGTGCAAAACTGATGTGATCTGTTGAAGTTGTAAATTAATAGAAATAATAATGGAAGATAGGGATTAAACTCTGTTTACCCCCTCCTCCGATATGTACATTTATAATATTCTCATCTTTCTATTATGTGATTGTTTTATGTAAATAAGTCTTTAATGTTTGTATTGTTATGACTATAAACACTAACTTCAGAAGATTCATGTTATTGTGCTTACATTTCCTTTTTTGATGTCCTATCTTTATTTTTTTCTGGAAATGACATCTGCTTTGGGTTTACTTTTGATTTAATGTACTTATTACTAATTTATCTGTAAACTCGCTCCCACTTTTATAATAATTTTTCAATGTGATCAAGCACTTCGGATAATTTATCAGTTTCATTTTGGAAATATTTCTTCTGTAGTTTCCTGCCTGCCCCAATCCACATTATTCATATTTAGGCCTGTTAAAAACTTTTATTTTTTTAGTTTATCTTTATCTCTCTCTGGTGCTTGATTTCCTGTTTCTAGGATCCTTGTCTGCCTCTTTTTAAAGGTAGTTTTAGTTTTGGCTTTGTTTAACCATTTAATTTGAATACATTATAAATTCATAGAAAGTTTCGAAGATAACCCTGAGAAAACTTGTGTACCTATCACGTAGTTTCCTCCAATTATTACCTCTTATGTAACTAAAGTGCAAAATCAAAACCAGGAAACTGAAATTCTATAAGGTATGTAAGTAGTTCTATGTCATTTCATCATATTTGCAGATTTCTTTTACCACATGATCAAAATACCTAACTGTTCCCTTTCAACAAAAATCCTGTTATTCTACCCATTTATCATTACATCCACCCCCTCTTCACCATCCCTCACCATTGGCAACTACTAATTTGTTGTCCCTATCTATAATTTTGTCATTTCAAGAATTTTGCCTACATGGATCATATAATATTTGAGATTGGCTTTTTTCCATAGGCATAATGACTCTGAGATCCATCTAACTTGCTGTTTATAGTAGTAGTTGGTTCTTTTTTATTCCTGAATTGTATTTCATGGCAGGGATCTACTGTAATTTGTTTAACTATTCACTTATTGGACATTTTGGCTGTTTCCAAGTTTTTTGGCTATTACAAGTAAAGTTACTCTAAGCAATTGTGTACAAGTTTGTTTGTTTCTGTGAGACAGAATCTCTTCTGTCTCCCAGGCTTAAATGCAGTGGCACTAACACAGCTCACTGCAACCTCAACCTCCTGGGCTCAAGTGATCCTTTTGCCTTAGCCTTCTGAGTAGCTGGGACCAAAGGTGCATGCCACTATGCCCGGCTAATTTAAATTTTTTTTTTTTTTTTTTTTGTAGAAACGGAGTCTTACCATGTAGCACAGGCTGGTTTCAAACTCCTGGGCTCAAGTGATTCTCCTGTCTCAGCCTCCCAAAGTGCTGGAATTACAGGCATGAATCACCACATCCAGCTGAGTACAGGTTTTGATATAAAGATGAATTTTCATTTATTTGGCATAAATGCCTAGGTGTATGATTGCTGAGTCATATGGTAAGAATTTGTCTTGTATCTTATATTAAAATAGCCACTCCTGTTTTCTTTTGATCATTGTTTGTATGGCATATCTATTTCTATCCTTTTACTTTCAACATATATATACAGTTATATTTGAAGTGAGTTCCTTGTAGACAGCTTGTAGTTAGGTCATGTTTTTTCACTCCACTACATCAGTCTCTTTTACTTGGTTTATTTAGAGTATTTGTATTTAATGTAATTGTTGTAATGTTTGTGAATGCTTAAATCTTTGATTGTATTTTTTTTTTATTTTTCTATCTCTCCTTTTCATTTCTTTATTTTTTTCTCTGACTTTCTTTGGGTTACTTGAACATTTTTTGAATTTCATTTTGATTTATCAATAGTACCTTTTGTATCTCTTTTCCTATTGGTTTTCTAGTGGTTGCTCTATCTTTTCAGCTATATATGCATTAGTTGAAAAAGTTTACTGGTGTCAACAGTTTACCAGTTGGAGTGAAATATAGAAACCTTCCCTCCCTTTAAGCTCACTTACTCTCCACCATTTATTTACCCCATATAATTGTTTTTAATATCTCATGTATATATGCTAAGAATAATATCAGACATTGTTATAATGTTTGCTTAGACACACAAAAAAATTAAAAATTCAAGAGGAGGAAAAAGTCTATTTTATTTATAATTTTTTCTTTTTTTTCTCTCCTGATGTCCAAAGAGTCCTTTGTTTAGTATTTCCTTTCTGTTCAATAAATAATAGATAAATAATTTCCTTTGGCATTCTTTTGGTCTAGGTCTGCTGGTGACACATTTTCTTAGTTTTCCTTCATCTGAGAATGTCTTTGTTATGGGTGAATAGTGACTCTCAAATATATGTGTTGAAAACCTAACCCCCAGTACCTCAAAATGGAAATATGGTCATTGTGTATGTTATATTAGTCTGATCTCACACCGCTCTAAAGATACTACCTGAGACTGGGTAATTTATAAAGGAAAGAAGTTAATTGACTCACAGTTCCAGATGGCTAGGGAGGCCTCAGGAAACTTAAATTATGGCAGAAGGTGAAAGGGAAGCAAGGAGCTTCTTCACAGGGCAGTAGGAGAGAGAAGTACAAGCAGGGGAAATGCCAGACGCTTATAAAACCATCAGATTTTGTGAAAACTTGCTCACTATCATGAGAACAGCATGGGGGCAACCACCCCCACAATGCAATCACTTCGCTCCCTCAACATGTGGGGATTATGATTCTAGGTGACATTCAAGTGGGGACACAGAGACCAACCATATCAGATGAATTTAGGTCAATTAAGATGGCGTCGGGGCCGGGCGCGGTGGCTCAAGCCTGTAATCCCAGCACTTTGGGAGGCCGAGACGGGTGGATCACGAGGTCAGGAGATCGAGACCATCCTGGCGAACACAGTGAAACCCCGTCTCTACTAAAAACTACAAAAAAAAAAAAAAAAAAAAAACTAGCCTGGCGAGGTGGCGGGCGCCTGTAGTCTCAGCTACTTGGGAGGCTGAGGCAGGAGAATGGCGTGAACCCGGGAGGCGGAGCTTGCAGTGAGCTGAGATCCGGCCACTGCACTCCAGCCTGGGCGACAGAGCGAGACTCCGTCTCAAAAAAAAAAAAAAAAAAAAAAAAAAAAAAAAGATGGCGTCGGACTGGAATGGTGTGGGCCCTTAATCTCAAGTAACTGGTGTTCTGATCAGAAGAGACACACACTCAAACACAGGACGAGAACCCTGTGAAGACAGCAGCAAAAATTGGAGTGATGCTGCCACAAGCCAAAGGATGGACTGGGGTTACCTGAAGCTAGAAGAGGCAAGGAAGGATTCTCCCCTAGCAGCTTCAGAGGGAACATGGTCCAGGCAGCACCTTAATGTTAGACTTTATGCCTTCAGAAATGTGAGAGAATAATTCTACACAGTTTTAATCCACAGGTGTGTGGATAATTTGTTTCAGCAGCCCTAGAAAACTAACACAGGGTGATTGGCACATGTCTGAGCAAAGTATCTTTCAGTCTTAAGCCTGTAAGTTACCTTTCGGGCTGCCACTGCTGTAAACTGAGATTCATGTGAAGGGGAGGTTGGAGCAGCCTGAGGAGTCTCAGTGTTCAGGACATAACTTCCTCGGAGTCCCCCTTATGTTTCGTATGGTACCCTTCCCTCCAATGCATGTGGTTTCCTCTAATCCTGAAACCAACAGTTTCACCCTCTCTAAAAAAATAACTCACAAGTCTTTGGCAGATGAGAGTGGTGGAGGCGGTGGATTACCCAGCTGTCATGAGTAGGAGCATATGGAATGGGTCTTGCTGATTATTCATGGGACTTTCAAGCAATCTGTTTATT
Source organism: Macaca thibetana thibetana (assembly GCF_024542745.1). Classification (NCBI taxonomy): domain Eukaryota; kingdom Metazoa; phylum Chordata; class Mammalia; order Primates; family Cercopithecidae; genus Macaca; species Macaca thibetana. The sequence continues at coordinate 165,142,643 of NC_065582.1, forward strand.
TTTTGGCCCCTTCCCTACCACTTCCAGGTGGCATGGGGAATTTTTGACCCTTTTGGAGTTGCGCAAGCAAATCATATTGCTTCCTGGTGTTGTACTGCCTACAAAGGTCAGGTGGCAACGTCAGATTCCATACGTCCTCACAATTTCCTGCTTCCAGAATCTTATTCCCCTCTCCCGTTCTGGGTTATTCTCTGTTCATACCATTATAAAACTTGTGTGCTCTCTTTTTAGTGGGTGTTTTGGAGGAACTGTGTAGATTTCATCCATTATCTTCATCTGGAGGCTCAGAGTTGTTTTCATAATATTTACTAAGCATCTGAGTTCCTTCTTAAATCACTGTGTCTTCTAGCCATTGTGACATGCCATTTCTTGCAGACCTCATTTTTCAATAATATTCTTCTTCTTCTTCTTTTAAGAGACGGGATCTTACTCTATTGCTTAGGCTAGAGTGCAGCAGCGCAATTACAGCTCACTGCAGCCTTGAACTCTAGGGCTCAAGTGATCCTCCTGCTTCAGCCTCCTGAGAGGCCGAGACTACAGGAGGAAGTGTGCCACCATGCCTGGCTAATTTTTTATTGTATAGTAGAAATGGGATCTCGCTATGTTGCTCAAACTGGTCTGGAACTCCTGGGCTAAATGATTCTTCTGTCTCAGCCTCACAAAGCACTGGGATTACAGATGTGAGCTATCACGCCGGTTCCATTTTTGTATATTCTTGTTTTTCATCTCCTTGTCCTCAAGCTTTATTAGAGTATAATTGACAAATAAAAATTGTGTATGCTTATGGTGTACAATGTGACATTTTGTTATGCGTATACATTGTGAAATAAAGCTAATTAACATATCATTACGTTATATGCTTACCATTTTTTGAGAAGAACATTTGAGTCTTAATCTGTCATCAATTTTCAAATATATATCATTATTACAATCACCGTACTATTATTCTTAACTTCAGGCTGCAGTTACTATAGTAGGAAAATTTGTGCTTATTAGTATTTTTATGCTTTTTAAATGCTAATAGAGTTATCATCTTTGCTGCTGTGTTTTGTGACCCTAAATATATATTATACTTCAGAATTGCCACTGCAAGTTTATAATATCCTTAGAATTACCATAAATATAAAGATGAAAGCCGAATGTTTACATATTTCTAAATGTCTTTCTGAGGAAACAAGATACTTTTTTTTTCATCACAGTGGAATCCCTTATGGTAGAGAAATGAATGGAATAGAAAACAGGAAGAGGCAAGATTTATTTATATAACAATATATTCTTCTCTCTCTCTCTCTCTCATGCCCAAACACATGCACATTCACGCACACCACACCCATACTTTAAAACCTCACAGTAATTCTAGGAAGTGGGTACTAATGCAATTAGTACCTTCCTCATTTTACAAAGAGAGCTACAGATTGCCCAAGGTTACACAGTCAATAAGTGACTGAGTTGGAATTTGCACACAGGTATCCTGGAGACAGAGTAGCTGGTACAGAGTGACAGCTCAGTAAATTTAGTTGATGTTATTATTATTATTTCATTGGAGTATATTTGTATCATATTACCTAGCTCCTCCAAGAATCCTATTTTTACATTATGCCTTAATTTGTATCAAAGGATACTTCTAGGGTTATATAAAATGTGCTTCTACCTTTGCTCTAAAAATGCTATTTGTAATATTTTATGTTACAATATGCAGTGTCTCTTCTGCAGAGAAATACAAGAGACTTTTTCTTTTTGACTTAGGTTCAAACAAAAACAAACAAAAAATATATAGACCTGGCGCAGTGGCTCACACCTGTAATCTCAGCACTTTGGGAGGCCAAGGTGAGAGTTCAACCCGAGAGTTCAAGACCAGCCTAAGTAACATGATGAGATCCCATCCCTCCCCAAAGTGTTTCTTTTTTTTAATTGCCCAGTGTGGTGGCGTATACCTGTGGTCCTAGCTACTCAGGAGGCTGAAGTGGGAGGATCACTTGAGCCCAGGAGGTTGAAGCTGCAGTGAGCCATGTGTGTGCCACTGCACTGCAGCCTGGGCAAAAGAGTGAAACCCTGTGAAAACAAAACAAAGAAAGAAAGAAAGAGAAAGGAAGGAAAGGAATGAATGAAGGAAGGAAGGAAGGGAAAATATAAACACATTTGCTATTTGGCTTCCTTTTGATAATAAGAGTTATGAAAATTATGCACCAATTTGTTTATTTTTTCCTGCTCTGAAACTCAGTCACAGAGGGAGAACTGACAGTTTCACCTGGTAAAGACAGATAAGTTGTCTTATATTGGTTTTTGGAGAATTATGACCTTATTTTGTTGTTTATAATGATCAAACTATTATTTATTTTCCCTAAATGAGTTTATAGTCAAAAATTGATTATATGTTTATGGTCAAAACTTACAAAATTTTATAAGCAAATGCTCCCTTGGTTTAGGCATTTAAAGTAAAATTTCAACTCTTATTAATGGCTATATAAAAGGGGAAAATCGCAAAAAGTGTGTAAAATTTGTATAACATTATTCAAGAAGTAAAGAACTGAAGTGCTTAAAAATATAAACAAGTAAAGCTCTATGTTTTTAGTGAGCTGATTAAGATAGTTGAGTTGCTGAGTATCTATTTCTTTGCCTATAATTGTATCAGTCATGTGCTAGTGGTAGAGTTCATTATAGGAGTTTTGATGAGTGTAAGATTGTGAGTGTCCCTCTCTCTGTATATGTAATTCTGACCAGAAGTGACAGCTATTCCATCCATTTAATGATGTGTTTGGTAACGTAAGTTATTCACCATTGTGTCCTACTGTAAAAATTGTACAGTTTCTTTGCTAAGTCATATTACATCTAGTTTAAAAATGTCCCATTTTTAATTCTGTTTCCTCAAAATGGTATGCTTTGTGGTACCACATGATGGTGCTTTAATGATTATTGTATATTATAGTGGTCACTGTTGATTACTGCATTGGCCCGATTGAGATATTATCCAAGTGTGTCTGAGAAATATAAATTTGTGGTAAGTTAGAGAGTGAAGACATCTATATTAGTTTATTTTCGCACTGCTATAAAGAACTGCCTGAGACTGGGTAATTTATAAAGGAGAGAGGTTTAATTGACTCACAGTTCTGCATGGCTGGAGAAGCCTCAGGAAACTTACAATCATGGAAGATGGGGAAGTAAACACGTCCTTCTTCACAAGGCAGCAGGAGAGAGAAGAGTGGCAGAGTGAAGGCAGGAAAGCCCATTATAAAACCATTAGATCTTGGCCGGGAACGGTAGCCCATGCCTGTAATACCAGCACTTTGGGAGGTTGAGTTGGGCAGATCACTTGAGGTCAGGAGTTCAAGACCAGCCTGGCCAATATGGTGAAACCCTGTCTAACCCTATCTCTACTAGAAATATAAAAATTAGCCGGGTGTAGTGGTGGATGCCTGTAATCCCAGCTACTTGGGAGGCTGAGGCAGGAGAATTGCTTGAACCTGAGAGGCGGAGGTTGCAAGGAGCCGAGATTGTGCACTCCAGCTTGGGTGACAAAGGGAGACTATGTCTCAAAAAATAAAATAAAATTAAACCATTAGATCTCATGAAAACTCATTCACTATCATAAAAACAGCATGAAGGAAGCTCTCCCCATGATCCAGTCACCTCTACCTGGTTTCTTCCTCAACACCTAGGTATTATGGGATTACAATTCAAGATGAGATCTGGGTAGGGACACAAAGCCTAACCATATCAACATCTTTGAGGTCATTAACTCAAGTTCCCTCATTTTACATCAGAAGTAAAGGAAATTTAGGAAAGGATAAATTAGTTGATTTTCTGTGGGTTGCAGTGTTGCCAGGCCTGTTCACCACACTTTCTACTTCACCATATTATAAATGTAGGAAAACTCCATAATACGTGACCCATGTTCAAGAGACTTCTGGGGTGGGGCCAAAATGGCCGACTAGAAGCAGAGTGTTTGGAGGCTCCCATCAAAAAAAAAAAAAAAAAAAAAGAAACATAATAAGTATGTGAATTCTTCACTGGCAACCGAGGTATCCAGCTTCTCTCATCAAAATTGACTAAAAGGCTGGCGTGACTCAGAGAGAGAAGGAAGAACAGTGGGGTGCGGCAGCTTACCTCAGAGCCACAGGGGGAAGGGGAACCCCCTCTCCCTAGCCAAGGGAGGTGGTGAGTGAGCATGCTACCCAGCTGAGGAAACTGCTTTTTCCACGGAACTTTTCAACCCATGGACTGGAAGATCCCACTTGCAAACTCATGCCACCGGGGCCCACTGTCCCAGCCCTGGAATGGTTAGATTCTTACAGCTTCTCAGCTGGAATCAGCTTAAGCCTACTGAACTGGAGTGAGGGGCGAGAGGCGACCTGCATCAGGTGTGACTGTCTGCTGTCTAAGTCATTTGAGCTCCTTGTGGGAGGGGCAGCAGCCAGCACTGGGACTCGCAACTACCTAATACGCTAAGCTCCCTGGGCAGGGGAAGGACTGAACGCATTTCTATAGCTCCAGGTTGTGCTTTTCCCCGGCTGGAACCAGGGAGGCTGGGCAGCTTGGTCCCAAGACATGTCCCCACAACCCAACATACGAGTTGTGGCCAGAGTGCCTCTTCAGGCATGAACCTTATCCATCCTTCCTCATTGGGTGAGGCTTCTCTGCAAGATCTCCAATAACTCCAGCCAGAGGCTTGGGGACAGAATTCGGATCTCCCTGGGCCTGAGCCCTTATGGGGAAGGGTGACTGCATTCTCTGTGGACCAGCAGACTTAGCCTCTCCTCATGGTAGTTCTAAGGAATCTGGGCAGCCCAGACAAATGGGTTTCCCCTGAAGAAAAGCACACCCTCTGCACCAAGGGACAAAGTGCTTTGATAAATGGGTCCTGCTCCCCGTGCCACCCAGCTGGTGAGACCCTCCAAGAGGGGTTGTCAGACACCCTATACGGGAACAATCCTACTGGCATCAGGTTGGTGCCCCTCGAGGTCAGAGGTCCCAGAAGGAGCAGGAGCCCATCTTTGCTCTTTTCCAGCCTCTTTGAGTGACATCTCCAAGCGCAGGAGTGAATCAGATGAATAGGACCTGAAGTGAACCCCCAGCAAACTGCAGCAGCCCTACAGAAGAGGGACCTGACTATTGAAAGAAAAACAAAAAAAACAGAAAATGACAACAACAGCATCAACAACAGCAACAAAAAAGGCCTCCACAAAAACCCTGTCCAAGGGTCAGCAGCCAGAAAGACCAAAACTAGACAAATTCATGAAGATGAGAAAGAATCAATGAAAAAAATGCTGAAAACCCAACAGGTCAAAACGCCTCCTCTCCTCCAGATGATCACAACGTCTCTCCATTAACGACGCAGAACTAGACAGAGGATCAGATGGATGAATTGACAGAAGTAGGCTTCAGAAGATGGGTAATAAAAAAGTACGCTAAACTAAAGGAGCATGTTCTAACCCAATTCAAAGAAACTAAGAACCTTGATAAAAGGGTTAGAGGAATTGCTAACTAGAATTACAGGTTTAGAGAGGAACATACATGACCTGAGGGAAAACACAGCACAAAAGCTGAAAAACACAGCACAAAAACTTCATGAAGCATACACAAGTGTCAACAGCCAGATTGATCAAGCAGAAGAAAGGATATCAGAGATTGAAGACTACCTTACTGAAATAAGATATGCATTCTTGTCTAAGAATAGAGAAAAAAGAATGAAAAGGAAGGAACAAAGCCTCCAAGAATTTTGGGACTTCGTAAAAAGACAAAACCTACGATTGACTGGAGTACAAGAAGGAGACAGGGAGAATGGAAACAAGCTGGAAAACACACTGCAGGATATTACCCAGGAGAGCTTCCCCAACCTAGCAAGACAGGTCAACATGCAAATTCAGAAAATACAGAGAATACCATTAAGATACAACATGAGAAGATCAACGCAAAGACACATAATCATAAGATTCTCCTAGGTTGAAATGAAGGAAAAACTTTAGAGAGAAAGGCCAAGTCACCTACAAAGGGAAGCCCATCAGACTAACAGAGGACTTCTCAGCAGAAAATCTACAAGCCAGAAGAGATTGGGAGCCAATACTTAACATTCTTAAAGAAAAGAATTTTCAACCCAGAATTTCCTATCCAGCCAAACTAAGTTTCATAAGCAAAGGAGAAATAAAATCCTTTCCAGACAAGCAAATGCTGAGGGATTTTGTTATCACCAGGCCTGCCGTGCTTGAGCTTTTGAAAGAAGCACTAAATATAGAAAGGAAAAACCAGTAGCAGCCACCACAAGAAAACCAATATATAAAGGCCAATGACACTATGAAGAAACATCAACTAGTGTGCAGAATAACCAAATAGCATCATAATGACAGGATCCAATCGACACATAGCAATATTAACCATAAACGTAAATGGGCTAAATGCCCCAATTAAAAGACACAGAATGGCAAATTGGATAAAGAGTCAAGACCCATTGGTGTGCTGTATTCAGGAGACCCATCTTATGTGCAGAGACACACACAGGCTCAAAATAAAGGGATGGAGGAAAATTTATGAAGCAAATGGAAAGCAAAGCCAAAAAAATAAATAAATAAATAAAGAAGAAGAAAAAAGAAAAAAGAAAAAGCAGGGGTTGCAATCCTAGTCTCCAGCAAAACAGACTTTAAACCAACAAAGCCAAAAGAGACAAGGGCATTAGATAAAGATAAAGGAAACAATTTAACAAGAAGACCTAACTATTCTAAATATATGTACACAAAACACAGGAGCACCCAGATTCATAAAACAAGTTCTTAGAGACATACAAAGAGACTTAGACTCCCACACAATAATAGTGGGAGACTTTAACACCCCACTGTCAACATTAGACAGATCAAAGAGAAAGAAAATTAACAACGATATTCAGGACTTGAACTCAGCTCTGGATTAAATGGACCTAGTAGACGGCTACAGAATTATCTACCCGAAATCAACAGAATATACATTCTTCTTAGTGCCCCATGGCACTTATTCTAAAATTGACCACGTACTTGGGAGTAAAACACTCCTCAGCAAATGCAAAAGAACTGATATCATAACAAACAGTCTCTCAGACCACAGTGCAATTAAATTAGAACCCAGGATTAAGGAACTCACTCTAAACCACAAAATTTCATGGAAATTGAACAGCCTGCTCCTGAATGACTTCTGAGTAAATAATGAAATTAAGGCAGAAATCAATGAGAAACCAATAAGAACATAGACAACATACCAAAATCTCTGGGACACAGGAAAAGCAGTGTTAAAAGGGAAATTTACAGCACTAAACACCCACATCAGAAAACTGGAAAGATCTCAAATTGACACCCTAACATCACAATTGAAAGAACTAGAGAGGCAAGAGCAATCTAACCCGAAAACTACAGAAGACAAGAAATAACTAAGATCAGAGCAGAACCAAATGAGATAGAGACATGAAAAATCCTCCTAAAAATAAACAAATCCAGAAGCTGATTTTTCGAACAAAATAGATAGACTGCTAGCTAAACTAATAAAGAAGAGAGAGAAGAATCAAATAGATGCAATAAAAAATGACAAAGGAGGTATCATCACTGACCCCACAGAAGTACAAAGCACCATCAGAGAATACTGTAAACACCTCTATGCAAATAAACTAGAAAATCTAGAAGAAATGAGTAAATTTCTGGACGCATACACCCTACCAAGACTAAATCAGGAAGAAGTCGAATCCCTGAATAAACAAATAAAAATCTCTGAAATTGAGGCAGTAATTTATAGCCTACCAACCAAAAAAAAAACAAAAAAAAAAAAGGCCAGGACCAGATGGATTCATAGCTGAATTCTACCAGAAACACAAAGAGGAACTGGTACTATTCCTTTGGAAACTATTCCAAACAATTGAACAGGAGAGACTCCCTGACTCACTTTATGAAGCCAGCATCATCCTGATACCAAAACTGGGAAGAGACAAAACAAGAAAAGGAAATGTCAGGCAAATATCCCTAATGAACATTGATGTGAAAATTGTCAATTAAAATACTGGCAAACTGAATCCAGCAGCACATCAAAAAACTTATCCACAATAATCAAGTCAACTTCATCCCTGGGATGCAAGGCTGGTTCAACATACACAAATCAATAAACGTCATCCATCACATAAACAGAATCAAAGACAAAAACCACTTGATTTTCTCAATAGATGCAGAAAAGCCTTTGTTAAAATTCAACATCCCTTCATGTGAAAAACTCTCAATAAATTAGGTATTGATGGAACATATCTCAAAATAATAAGAGCTGTTTATGACAAACCCACAGCCAATATCATATTGAATGGGCAAAAACTGGAAGCATTCGCTTTGAAAATTGGCACAAGACAAGGATGCCCTCTCACCACCCCCGTTCAACGTAGTGTTGGAAGTTCTGGCCATGGCAATTAGGCAAGAGAAAGAATTAAATGGTATTCAAATAGGAAGGGGAGAGGTCAGGTTATCTCTGTTTACAGACATGATTTTATATTTAGAAAACCCCATCATCTCAGTCCAAAAACTTCTTGAACTGATAAGCAACTTCAGCAAAGTTTCAGGATACAAAATCATTGTGCAAAAATCACAAGCATTCCTTTATACCAACAATAGGCAAGGAGAGAGCCAAATCATGAATGAACTCCCATTCACAATCACTACAAAGAGAATAAAATACCTAGGAGTACAGCTAACAAGGGATGTGAGAAATACAGACCACTGCTTAAGGAACTAAGAGAGGACACAAACAAATGGGAAAACATTCCATCCTCATGGATAGGAAGAATCAATATCATGAAAATGGCCATAATGCCCAAAGTAATTTATAGATTCAATGCTATTCCCATTAAACTACCATTGACATTCTTCACAGAATTAGGGAAAGAAATATTTTCAATTTCATGTGGAATCAAAGAATACCCCATATAGCCAACATAATCCTAAGCAAAAAGAACGAAACTGGAAGTAACACACTACTCGACTTCAAACTATACTACAAGGCTACAATAACCAAAACAGCAAGGTACTCGTACCAAAACAGACAGGCAGAATAATGAAGCAGAACAGAGACCTCAGAAATAACACCACACATCTACAACCATTTGATCTTCAACAAACGTGACAAAAACAAACAATGGGAAAATGATCTCCTATTCAGTAAATGGTGCTGGGAAAGCTGGCTAGCCATATGCAGAAAACTGAACCTGGACCCCTTCCTTACACTTGTACAAAAGTCAACTCAAGATGGATTAAAGACTTAAATCTAAAACCAAAAACCATAAGATCCCTAGAAGAAAACCTAGACAATATCATTTGGGACGTAGGCATGGGCAAAGACTTCATGCAAAAATGCCAAAAGCAATTGCAACAAAAGCCAAAATTGACAACTGGGATCTAATTAAATTAAAGAACTTCTGCACAACAACAACAAAAAAACTATCATCAGAGGGAACTGGCAACCTACAGAGTGGGAGAAAATTTTTGCAATCTATCCATCTGACAAAGGGCTAATATCCAGAATTTATAAGGAACTTATACATATTTACAAGAAAAAAAAACATCAAAAAGTGGGCAAAGAATATGAACAGAAACTTCTCAAAAGGAGACATTTACATGGTCAAATAACATGAAAGCTCAACATCACTGATCATCAGAGAAATACAAATCAAAATCACAATGCGATACCATCTCACACCAGTAAGAATGGTGGTAATTAAAAAGTCAGGAAACAATAGATGCTGGTGAGTCTGCGGTGAAATAGGAATACTTTTACACTGTTGGTGGGAATGTTAATTAGTTCAACCATTGTGGAAGACAGTATGGTGATTCCTCAAGGATCTAGAACCAGAAATACCATTTGACCCAGCAATCCCATTACTCGGTATATATTCAAAGGAATATAAATCATTCTACTATAAAGACACATGCACACAGTATGTATTTACAATAGCAAAGACGTGGAACCAACCCAAGTTCCCATCAATGATAGACTGGATAAAGAAAATGTGGTACATATACACCATGGAATACTATGCAACTGTAAAAAGGAATGAGACCATATCTTTTGCAGGGGCATAGATGAAGCTGGACGCCATCATCCTCAGCAGACTAACACAGGAACAGAAAACCAAACACCACATGTTCTCACTCATAAGTGGATGTTGAACATTGAGAACACATGGACACAGAGGAGGGGAACAACACACACCAGGGCCTGTTGGAGGGTAGGGGGTGAGGGGAGGGAACTTAGAGGATAAGTCGATAGGTGCAGCAAACCACCATGGCACACGTATACCTGTGTGACAAACCTGCACGTTCTGCACATGTATCTTTTTTTTTTTTTTAGAAGAAATGGAAAAAGAGAACCGTCTGATATGAATTGATTGGCAGCCAGCCAAGCTGTCCTCCTCCTAGGTCCCATTCTGATTTTAGTAACCTCACAATAATAGAAGTCCGCTTCTGTTTGTGGTTGAATTTTATGGTGAGTTTTATTTGATGTAAAGTATGATTTTTACTTTTTTTGTTGACAATTGAACAGAATTTATAAGTGTGGAATGCTGTGAAGGAGAGATGGCTAGCCCATTAATAGACATACTAAGGGATTCCTTATAATGTCCTCAAAATATTTTGCAATCAGTGTCATAAATTCCTGTAAGCAGAGAAAAAACAAATGGTGTAATGTGATAATGACTCATAGATCAACCTTCCGTCTCATGCCAGGCAACTTGGTGAACTGCCACAGGAAAAATATCTAGATAAAAATCTTCTTGCATGAAAGAGGGAATTGGAACAGTTTCCTTCAAGATAAAATAATGAATAATTCTAAGAACAAGGAAGTTATTTCTAAAACATAAAACCACAGGCAAACAACATGAAGGAAATAAGTGACGTATTTGACTAAATCAATATTGAAAAGGTCTATTGTTAATACCACAAATGAAATCAAATAATATATGACCAACAAAAGTATTTGGAACATACATGAAAAGTGATTACTTCCTCTTTTATACAAACACTAAAATAGAAAACCCGGCAGAGGAACATAAGGCATCTTAGAAATGCAAAAATAGAAATGGTTAATAGATATGAATATAAATGTTCACTCCCAATAAAATAAATATAAATGATAAAAGTATCCAATTTTCCTTCAGGATATGATTGGAGTAGTTTTTTAAAATACTTAAAAGGAGGTGTTGATGATAGTGTGGAGAGAGTAGCACTTTTATAGGAGTGTGAATTCGTATAGACTTCTGGAGGTGAACTTGTCTGTACATGTCAAAAGCCTTCCAATTTTGAAGTCCTTTGATGTACTAGCTATATTTCTAGTAAAATTTCTTATAGCTTAGAGCTGAGTCTAAGGTTTTAAAACCAGGATATTGCTACATCAAACAAATAACAACAACAAAAAATGAGAACAATTCCAAATGTTTGAAAATAAATTGGCATATGATTACATGTAGTGTATCCAACAAAGAATTATTAAATGACATCACATTTGATTTTAGATGATAAACATCACATAACCCAATTGTGTGTTCTTGAAGGCTGTATACCAGAGATTATCTCTGGGAGATGAAAATGCAGCAACTAGGCCGGGCGCGGTGGCTCAAGCCTGTAATCCCAGCACTTTGGGAGGCCGAGACGGGCGGATCACGAGGTCAGGAGATCGAGACCATCCTGGCTAACACGGTGAAACCCCGTCTACTAAAAAATACAAAAAAAACTAGCCGGGCGAGGTAGCGGGCGCCTGTAGTCCCAGCTACTCGGGAGGCTGAGGCAGGAGAATGGCGTCAACCCGGGAGGCGGAGCTTGCAGTAAGCTGAGATCCGGCCACTGCACTCCAGCCTGGGCGACAGAGCAAGACTCCGTCTCAAAAAAAAAAAAAAAAAAAAAAACTGATACAAGTCTGAGAGTGTAATACCACCTGAGTGGATGTGTGATTTCTCATTTATAAAAATAAATTTTGATGCTTACCAGCAGGTGGCAGTACAAAACAAGCAGTGATAAATCCCTTGTAAACAAAGGTACCTTAAGACTGGAAAATGAAAAAGACTTGGGAGTGAAGCACCTTTCTTTTTCCTTGACATGCAGACTTGTATCCACAACACCAAGGCGAAGGTCTGCTTTATAATTATTTGTGTACTTAAATCGGAATTTCCCTTAAAATATTAACGTACTCAGAGATCAAAAGAGTCAAGCAAAGCACTCCTGGAGTTTCTGGTATTGTTTAGAGAGAAAGCAGAATCTATACTTCACATGCTTGCATAGTTATTTTATTATTATTAGTCATTAATATAGAATTGATGATTTTTGTGTTAAGATGCATACTATATCCAAAATCTTACGTCTTAAAAAGCTCTCTAAAGTGCTGTTTAGTCCATCTAATTATTTTACTAAATATTTGTTTTAATCACAAATCATAAACTTAGAAGCTCTTGCTTGGCAGTTCATAGGCACTAGTTGGTGGTGTAACTAAGATTGATATCCATGTCTGTCAATTTTCCTTTAAGGAATGATGTGTATAATAAGAGCAAATTCTTGGAAGTTTTTTCTTCAGCAGGATTAGTTTTGAAATAAGAAGTATGGCTTCTCTTCTTCCTTTAGGGAATTTTGTTGGCTTTCTTAATTGACATTTTATCATTTTTCCCATCTTTAATTTATTTAACCAGAACCAAGAGCTCTGACAATACTGAAATAGATAAGCCTGTGATAAATTTGGTTGCTTTGGCACTTACAACTATTTGATGCTTGCTTTCAGGAAATCGTGTGTATATTTTAAATCCATTTCTGAATCAGCTTCTGTGCTTATTAGGTTCCCACTGTGTATATTTTCTCTATGACAAGAGAAAAACAATTTAACATTTTATATATTTCAGGATATGTGATTTTTTTGTAATTTTACTTTCATTACAGACTTGTAAGGATTTTAATAACTGTATTTTGAAATACAAATAAGCTAATTAACCCCAAAGAGGTTAATTAAACTCAAGGTCATAGAACCTAAAAGTATTGCATAGTTGGCAATAAAGCCAGCTGCAGTTACCATTCTATTCTTAGCCATCAACCTCTCTCACCTGTCACTCCATCTGCTTCCTAACCCCATCTCCTTGATTTCTCTCTGCACTGCCTCCCCACCCCACATCCCTGAGTCAAATTTCCACAGCGCCATGGAAGTATCCTTTAAACATGTATCAGCCCCGCCCCACCCTGCTCTGAACCCTCCCATGGATCCCCATCATTCTTGGAATAAGTCTCCCGCACTCTCTACAAGGCATTTCAAGCTCTGTGTAATCTGGCTGTCTCCTCCTCCAGTGTCTTCTGGTAGCACTCGTCCTTGCTCACTGGGCTCCAATCACACTGGCCTCCCCATTCTTTCATAAAGCAAATTCCCTTCTAAAGCTTTAATGCATTAAGTCTTCTCCCCAGTCCTCTTCCTCACCTCTTCTCAGATGTTGTTCTGCAAAGAGAGATTCTCCCACTCCCTTTCTTGTGGTCTCTTTGTTTTTCTTCATTGCCAAGATCACTCCCTGACACTTGATCTGGAATCATTGTTTCCTTGTGCATTTTCTGTTTCTTTCACTAGATTGCATTCCCTAAGAGGACAGGGTCTTTGTTTTGATCACTGCTGTGTTTCAGTACCTCAAATAATGCCTAGTAGGTGATAGGCAGTCAATGGATTTGTAATTACACGAGTGAATGAATGAATAAATAAAACCCACACTTTCTGACTCTCAGTCCATGACTATATACTGGTCAGTTTAACAAGGAGTGAAATAAATGTATTGTTGACAGGTGCCAGACTTTGAAATAAGTACATTAATTAGTGCCCTACCTACCTCTCATATAAAATGAGATAATAATAACCTTTATTTTACCCATCTTATGAAATTGTGGGAAGACTGAAAAGGAAATTGTTTTCATAAGAACTTTAGAAACTATGAGAAATTATGCAGATCATTGTTGTTAGAAAATTTTAGTTTCACCAATCAAGCAAGTTTGCTTTATGCCAACAGTGATAACAGCAGAGGGAAGCCCGGGAAACATTTATTTTAAGACTGTGGGGGGTGGACAAGGGGAACAGAGATTGGAAGCCCAGGATTTTGAAGACAAATGAACTTGCATGTGAGTCCCAGCTCAAACTCTTACAATTGAGTAATCATTGTGCAAATTATTTGAACTCTCTGACCCTTAGTTATTCTTGCCTAAAGCGGAGTAAGAGAAACTGTCTCGAGGGTTATTATTGAGATATTAAATGAGATTGGTGCATGCCAAGTGCCGTGCTACCTTCTTATGGAAAATAGGATGGACTAGAATAAACCTTGTAGAACCCCAATAATTACTTTCTCACATTTGTTAAAAAACGTATTGTTCAAACCACCATCTGCTCCATTAGCAGGAAGACATCTGAGTTTTCCTATTCTTCCACTTTCTTCTGTCATTCCTGTGTAATTCAAGAGCCCTCACCCAGAGAGTGTTAATCAGAGGTTAAAAGCCGAGGGAAGAGATAGCTACAATCCTAGTCCACTGCTGCTATGACACATTATTACCACATGGTGCCACTATTGCAGATGGCTCCTTTCTAATCTAACGGCCACTTAGTTTATTGTATGCCTTTTCCTAAGTATCTTTGCTCCTGGGCTCTGAGATTCCTTGATCTGTCTCTCTCTTTCTGCCCTCACATACACATCTTCAGGGTTTTTTTTTGTTTGTTTGTTTGTTTGTTTTCACGACCTAGTGTTAAGGTCTCTGGGTCCCGAGGGATTCTGTGGAAGGAGCCCTCAGCCAGGCGGGTGGCTTGCACCTGTAATCCCAGCTACTAGGGAGGCTGAGGTGGGAGGATCACATGAGATCAGGAGGTCAAGAACAGCCTGGGCAATAAAACAAGACCCATTTATATAATAATACAAGAAAAGAAAACAAAGAAAAGAAAAAGAAGAAGGAGCCCTGTTTCTGACCCCAGAGTCCATCTTTAAGCTCGAGTCACCATCCTGATTCCATGTCCCTCCAGGGGAACAGGTCCTCTCTTTCAAACAGGCCCTAACTCAGAAATTGCCCACTTTTCCCCCAGGGAGCAAGTCTGCATAAAAAAGGGATAAAACAGTTCTTGTTAAGCAACATGGACATGTGCACACACAGTTACACACACTCAAACACACATAGTCATTTACCATTGTCTTCTCCTGGAGCAGTGGGTACCATTTACATAGTTAATAAGACCACTCCAGTGGCCCAATAAAACAAAAATGATTACATTCTGCCCTGGATACTTGGAATGTTGAGATGGGAGGATCACTTGAGCCCCAGAGATCAAGGTTGCAGTAAGCTGAGAGCACATCACTCTACTCCGGCCTGGGTGACACAGCAAGACCCTGTCTCAAAAAAAAAAAAAAAAAAAAAAAAAAAAAAAAAAAAAAAAAAAAAAAAAAGGTTCTCTTCATAACAAAACAATGACAAAAGCCATTGCACTTCCCATCTTAAATTCCTACTATTATTATTATTTGACTGTTGTATCCACAGTGTATACTCACTGAGAGTAGCTCAATTTAATCTGGGGAGAAAACACTAGGCTCCATCCCAAGTTGACACAGCTGTGATATGGGTCTCATAGAACCTCTCCTCCAATACACAGCTTTTAATGAGAAGAGCAAAGGGGTTATGAATTGAACTTACAGGGAAAATCCTCTTCTTCTCCTGGATCTTCAAATGCCTCTCTTCAATGCCTGTGCACTCCACATCTCCCCTCCAGCTAGTCTGGGGGTTTGGAGGAGGCCTGAGGGCTTCCCAGTCCTAAGGAGCACAAGGGATAGCAGACAAGCAACAAAGAACAGGGCAGCAGGTCCCTTAGTCTTGCTCTCATCTAAGCCCTTGGGGGAAAGGGCAGACAAGGTTTCTAAGCCTCCATATGGCCCATTCCCTCCAGGGATGTGGAGCAAAAGTCCAGTATTAAAGAACAAAGCCATCACCACCCTCTCATGTCTTCTGGGAGCCAAGGCATTGGCTGGCAGTGGTTTATATAGTCCAGTTTCTGATCCTGACCAGACATAATTAATCATCACCAACTATGGGCACCAATATGACACACCTTGTTTCATTTTTATATAAATATTTCACTGAAAACAAATGCCTTAGTGTCATGATATAGCCCAAGGCTCACTCTTCTTCCACCTTCTCTCCAAGTTGAACTAGCTCGTTTATGAACTTTCTCGTTGGACTTTTCTTATTTCTCTTGTGAGTTGCAAACTTTGCACATTCATTGGCACTCACTCAGTATTACCACCTCTAACATCTTTGCCTTTTCTGTTCTGAACTTCAAAGTTTGTCTCCCTGGCTGGTGTTATGGCCACATTCTGAGAATTGCCAGTCCGTACGCTCTGTATCCTCCACACAATTGTCTGAAATCATTTACTTGTTATCTCCAGCCATTATGGAAAATGCCTGCTTATGATTCACATATGATTTCCCTTTCTGCAGGTCTATGAAGCTTCTGTACTAAATTGAATTTCTTCTTACTGCTTTCCTTCTATTGTTCTGGCTTTACCATACTGTTCACTACTAAAATACGTAATCACATTTAGACCAAATGATCTAATTGCATAAATTTTCTTGTGATCTGGAGTTCCTGGCACTGAAACCCATTTCCTAGCAAACCTATTAAAACTCCCAGGCTGCTTCCAAATTCTGTGTGTTGGCTGAGGGTTCCTTTTTCAAACTATGGCAAGCAAACCTGGGAATTTTTATAATCGGAGATAAATCAGTGATTGTTTTTCTTCCTTTTGTCAACTTCGTTTTTCAGCAAAAAGGAAGATGTATATAACAAGACTGAAATGAAAAATTTAGCATATACAGTGGAAGAAGCATTCTACTTATGTTATTTAATCCTCAGAGTAGCTGTGCTGGTTTTTCTTTATTTCCTTCTGCTGAGAAAGTTGAGACTAAGAGAAGAGAAATAACTTGCTCAATATCAACCAGCTCAGGGTACAGACCCAAGCTATTATATACCTACCATTGCCAACGAATGTCCTGGCTCTCAGAAAACACTCTAGAATGGCACATTTACCCTTTGATACTAGCTAAGGCTTTTGCTCCACACTTTTGAAGACACTGTTGTTTTTATTAGCCAGTAGAATCATGTTCAAAATTCTACCCAGTTCTTTTTATTCAGTAAAAGAAAAAGAAGGCAATTATTAAACCTTCATTATGGAAAGAGATAAAGCCAAGTGTATTTGTGAGTTATAACTAGGCTGAGCTAGTTGCCCGTTTTGTCTCTCTGTATATAACCGTAATCACTAGCACCTTGTGTATAATAAGCACCGGATGGCATGTGCCTATTGTGTTAGAGGAATGCACAGCCCTGGGCTTTGTTTCTTACGATACACAGACCGCAGCTATATTTAAAATGATAATCTGGGTAATGTTCTTCACATTTTATTTGTGTGAACTCAACCATGATGAAGGAATTATTATCTGGTGAACCTGTGCTTGTTGTTAGGAATGCATTCCTGAGTGTCCTGATGAGGAAATTAGACGAACCATGCATATGTCCATTCAATCTAGAAGCGGTTATTGAGCATTCATTGTGTACCAATTGCTGTCCTTGACAAGAAGACTTACACCCAGTGGTCCCAGAGGGAGACTTAGGAAGTGGGAGCACCTGTCAGATCGTCATGTGAATCCTTCCCTCCAATTCCATCCATCTACAGCCCCCTCCCAACCTTCTGGGATTCTCCTTTCCTGTTTCACACTTATATATACACATTCTTCATGTGAACATTTATTCAGATAAAGAAGAGTCATGACTGGAAGAGGGTTTTGATGACTGGTGGAAGAGTCTCGTTGACCCAGCCCACTAATGACGCTGGTAACGTGTTTAAATGTTGTCTTGTAGATGCCATCTTTGCTTATGATGGTTGGCTTTAACACTTAAGAATAAAATAAGGGTGGTATCCTTGCTGGTTTGTTTTATGTTTGCAGATGAAGAACAGTATCCTTGGCTTTTTTTCCTGAGATTCTTCTAACTAACAGCAACCAATTCTGTTCAAAATTAATTTTGTTAGTATTTTTGTAAGTTAAAGGCAGCCCAGATTTATTGAGCCTAGCAGTGTACTAGGCAATGGGGAAAATATAAAATAAGGAAACTTGTGCATAAGAAACGGGAAAAACGTATCAAGAAAAGACAATAATTTCTAATCTTCTTGGTTTCGTTTCAATGCAATGCTGTCCTTTAGGGTAGTCACAAGTCACATATGGCTAATGAGCAAGTGAAATGTAACTGGTCCAAATTGGGATGTGTGGTAAAATAATCATATGAAAGAGATCATGAATAATTTTTTATGTTGATTGCATATTGAAATGATATTTTGAATATATTGAGTTGAATATAGTATTAATTTAATTTCACCTGTTTCTTTTTACTTTATAAAATGTGGCTAATAGGAAAATAAAATTATATCTGTGGCACATATTGCTTTTTAAAATGTGGCTAATAGAAACATAAAATTACATATGTGGCATACATTATATTTTTGTTAGAAAGTGTCATTGTAATATTTCCACCAGTCATATTGGGGATTATATAGTGTATAGTGATTTATAATATGATTTTTTACATTTAAAATTATTTCATTAAATATTTTTCTCAAATCATGATATTTGTGTAGCCACCTTGAATGTTATAATTATCCCATCATGGAAGTGTTGAGGTGTGTGTATAACTGGGACTTCCTGTTCCGCATCATTTAGCCATTTAGACATTTAGGTCATTTGCAGTTTGCAAAGTAAGGATTTTTTTTTAATGTTAAACAATACAATCTTCCCCTCCCTCTAAGGGAGTAAATTTGGAAAAAATAAATATGGAAGAAATAGTTAAAAATTAATTTTGTTATAAGAAATATTTTTAATATTGTGGTATATTTATTTTGAGAGTTCTTTTGCTTTTTTGTGCTTGTTTTACAAATTTATGTTAATATTATATATTGCATTTTAATTATTTTTATGTGAATGTAAGAATTATATGTTTTAAATTTAATTATAAGATGGTTGTAAAAAAAGAGAGAGAGGTCATTGTAATATCTGTATAGTGTTCAACTGAGTGAATATGTTATTTTTCTCTGCTACTGGCCTTAGAGATTGAATCAAATTTTGAATCATTCATCGTTTTCTCCAAATTTTAGATTATTTGAATTTCTTCATCAAACAGGCCTCAGATGGGCATTTACAAAAAAGTACACAAAGAAGTACTGTGTATCACACCTTAGTAACCACCATGGTTCAATTTAGAAGTTCTATTGTTGAAAAGATTATAGATAAGTCCTGTAGTAGCAGCTGCTTGAGAAGCTGTGGCAGGTGAATTCAGGAGTTTGAGGCTATAGTGAGTTATGATCATGCCACTGCACTCCAGCCTGGGCAACAGAGTGAGATTCATGTCTCAAAAAATTATTACAGGATGTTCTTAATAAAGTACATAATTAAAGAAGAGGTACACACTCTCTCCTTGCAACCTATTCTTATAGTCAATTGTTACACGTGCAAACGTTATTTAATTTTATGAGATTCGTAAGTTCTTTCTAATATGAGCAAAATATCAGACCTAGAGCAGTGCCTGCCATTTAGTAGTGTTGGTGAGTGAATATCTGTTAAATGAATAAACTTAGCTTATTAAGGTATGTTTTGGTCATTGCATGCTGGTCTTGCCATAGAATGCATTGGGAGTGTGGATGGAAAATAGTGGAAATGGCATCCATGACCATTCTGTGGCTACCCTTGAGCGATCTGTTTGCTTTGCAAAGCAATAAATAATAGAAATATTTAAAATTTTAGCTTTTTAATACTTGAAAGAAATTTAGAGAGGATTTCTCTAATTGATGATGTACTCAATTTACAGAGGAGAAAACAGGCATGGAGCTATTGTGTACTGAAATTGATTCAGAAAAGGCCTAGAAGTAAGGCCCTGGGCTTCCGAATTCTGCATTTCACATTGCTGTGCTGCCAATAGAACACAAATATTTTAATAAAGTCAGTCTCCAAACCCATTATTTTCCTGTTTTATTGAACAAATTTAGAGAATTTTACTTTAATAAAAACACGTATCTAATTGAAGGTTGAATTTAAGCCAAGGTTTTCATTGTTAATAATTAGCAGCATGAATTTGTGGGCATGGGATGGGGTGTTTTCCCTCATTTTGTTGGCACAGTTATTACTAGGGTTTTTCTTGTGCTGACATGCTTTATTATTAGCATCAGCAGAGCACTCAAGATTTTCAGTCATTCATGGAACCACTAGATTCTAGTCCCTAAGCTTAGTTAATTTTAGGCTCTGGAAGTTGAATGTTAAGAAAGGAAGCTTTGAGTTGAAGGAGTAGCAAGGGAGATAAGCTTTCAGCAAAAAAAAACCATGAGTAATTGAGATGCACAGCAACATTATGGATGAAAAGATCATTGTTCATATTTATATTCAGTATTTCTATTTGTAGGATGCTGTTCTTGAGTATGAGGGCAGCTGAATAGAATAGTTTGACACCTGTAGTTCTTCCTTTATCAGTTAGCTATAACAGAATATTTATGTCAATGAAAATAGAAGAGCAAAGAAATTGAGAGCAGAAATCCAAAGGAGCAGTACGTCAAATTCAAGCGGAAGTGAAAAATGAGGACTTTGACTTGTGTTATAATTCCATTCCTCCTGTATCCAGAGCCATGTTTAGACAGGAATTTAATAGTGGGTTACACGGACCGGTGGCAAGATCATGGGCATGAGAATTTTG
Source organism: Macaca thibetana thibetana (assembly GCF_024542745.1). Classification (NCBI taxonomy): domain Eukaryota; kingdom Metazoa; phylum Chordata; class Mammalia; order Primates; family Cercopithecidae; genus Macaca; species Macaca thibetana. The sequence continues at coordinate 165,163,388 of NC_065582.1, forward strand.
GAAACGTAGGTTGTCATTCCAGGTCTACTGCTGTGTGACCTCAGCAAAATAAATTCACCTATGAAGACTTCAGACTGCCCTGAAGTCACCTCGAACGTGAAAAGCTGATACCAGGTTAACAGGTCTCCTCTTCCACAACTCAGTCTAGAAACGACTTCCCAGAACTCACAGTCAGTTACAGAATAAAGAATGTCCTGATCAGTTGAGGATGTCTATGCAAAGTAGCATGATTACTGTTCTTAGGTTCTATGATTCTTTGACTACAAAGGTTTCTATGTCCTGCTATATGGTAAAACCAAGAATATTCACTTGAAGATGTTCATTTCTTTTTTACTTGGCAATGAGTTCAAATTACTTTTGTGATTTGTTAATGACACAGGAAATACAGCCAATGTTGATTGAAGAGGCATGTGGTGATAATTGGACTCAATCTTTAGAAATGTGTAAATTAAAAGAGCAATCAAAATGGGCAGAATTATGCAAAGCAAGTGTTCCTATTCACTGATCATGTCACTGTGTTGAAATGTTTAATCAATATCTTAAAATCTCCAGAAGATACAAAATGGTTCACATAATTGTTCTGTTAGGGAAGATTTTCATGGGAACAGCTTAGTTCAACATATTTCTAAGTCAATAATCTTTTCTCTCACAGTGGTCTATGAGCCTGTGATTAGTAATTCATTGATGTCAATGTCATGAGTAATACTAACAAGGAGCACTCAGTGAGTTTGCTCTTTGCCAGAACCCATTCAAAGTGGTGTGTACAAGTCAGTTAATTTCTCACACAAACTTGATAAGTAGGTATTATTGTTGTTATTATCCTTATCTTACACATTAGTACACTGATGCTCAGAGAAGTCACACAACTTTCCCTAGGTCACATTGCAAGTGGGCAGTGAAGGTCTTAACCAGGATATTTCTCTACTGCTAGTGGTGACAATAATTGCCATTTGGAGGTTCTTTTCTGCATCACAGACTCTGGCAGAAGGAGTGCATATATGACTTTGTTTCATGGCTGTTTTACAGATGGGATAAGTAAGGCTTAGGGTGCCTATGTAATGAGTCCACTATCACCCACCCAATAAGTGTTATGGCTGGGTTTCTGTAATTCCAAAGACCAAGATGGATTCACCACTTAGGCAACTATGGATTTCCCTTTTGTTAAAGTGAACAAAGTATGCCTATTAAAATCTGAATCCCATTTATTACTTGGGTTTAGAGAAATGGTGGATTGCAGGAAGTGAAAAGGCGTCTTAAGTAAGCATGTGCCAAACTCCTGCAGAAAGTCTGCACAGGGCGCAGGTCAAAGCTTCAACCTTACTTCCTCAAAGAGACATGTGGATGTCACCCTGTTTTTAAGGCACTCTCCAAACATCCACTCTCCCACGAAACCATACACACATCTTCAGTTACTCTATTCACATTATTTTGTTTTGTTGTCTTCAGAGCATTGACATTGTCTTGTCTATTCTTCACCAGACATGGTTTCATGAGAACAGAGAGGTTGTTGGTTTTATTCACCTCTGTGTCCCCAGTACCTCCAACAGTATATGGACACAAATTGTACCCCAAAGCTTTAATTGAATGAATGATTTTGCTTATGGTTATTATTCTAAATATCAATAGCAACAATTTTTATTGACTGGTTTCCTGTGTTCCTTTCTTTGTAGTAAGTACACATTTTCTAAATTTATTTCTTACAATAAAATTAGGGAGTTTGTCTTATTGTTATATCCATTTTGCAGATGTGGAAAATAAGACATACTAAGGTCAAATTACTTGCATAAGGACACAAACCTAGTAGTTAAGAGTCACACCCCAACGCATGTCTTTTCATCTGCACAGGCTGTACTCTCACGCCCAATACTCAGCTCACTTGTGACTACAAAAAGTTGTGAACAGGTCTGTCCTTTCATTGGTTGATTTTCCCAAGATGTAATTAATGTGGCTTCATCGCTGACTTTGTAGATAAGATTTAAATTCAATGAACACTTATTGAATGGAGTCACAGATTATATGGTAAGCATCACCAGTTCCACTTTACAAGAGCAAAAAAGGAAGTTCAAATAAGTGATATTTGTGTTGCTAGAAATTGGTAAAGCCAGAATTTAAACCCAGGACTGTTAATTCCAAGTCTTTGGCTCAATCTATAATAAATGATGGAGACTTCTCTAAAAAAGAAAAATAGCATTCTCAACCATGTATTTCCAAACAAGTGTTTTCAAATTGCATATAGAGAGGAGGCATTACATCATGATAAATATTGTGATTCTTTTGCTAAGTGCTCTCTTGGGACAGATAATATCTGAAATAGATACTTGATCATTATTTAGTCCAAACCCACATGTAAGCCTATGTCCTCTGTTGTCAGAGATCTAACCTACACAAAGAGGTATCCTGAATGATTTTGTTTTAGTTTCATTTCTTTCTCTTTCTCTTTCTCTTTCTTTTCTTTTTCCCTTTTTTTTCTTTTCTTTTCTTTTCTTTTTTTTTTTTTTTTTTGATACAGGACTCTATCTCTCAGGCCGGAGTGCAGTGGGATGATCTCAGCTCACTGCAACCTCCACCTCCCAGGTTCAAGCGATTTTCCTGCCTCAGCCTCCCAAATAGCTGGGATTACAGGTTCCTGCCACCACATCTGGCTAATTTCTGTATTTTTAGTGGAGATAGGGATTTCACATCATGGCCAGGCTGGTCTCGAACTTCTGTCAAGAGATCTGCCCGCCTCAGCATCTCAAAGTGCTGGGATTACAGGCGTGAGCCACTGCGCCTGGCCTATTTTCTCTAAAAGCATGTTTTACGTTTGCTTTTCAGTATCATGAAATGACAAGTGGCAAATTTCAGGAGTGTTCATTGATTTTTCTTTCAGGATAAAGAATAATTTCAGAAGTAATTCAGAAATATCATGGTAGATTTGTGCCCCTTTTAAAGTGGTTACATAGTTGCTAAGCTGATAAACATACATCTGGACTTCTTCCAGCTGAGAAAGAGAGAGGCTGCAGTTGATAGATATTTCCTTTTTTTTTTTTTTTTTTTTTTTTTTTTTTTTTTGAGACAAAGTCCTGCTCTGTCACCAGGCTGGAGTGCAGTGGTGCAATCTTGGTTCACTGCAGCCTCTGCCTCCTGGGTTCAAGCAATTCTTATGCCTCAGCCCCCCGAGTAGCTGAGATTACAGGCATACGCCATCACACCCAGCTAATTTTTGTATATTTTTTGTAGACATGGGGTTTCACCATGTTGGCCAGGCTGGTCTCTATCTCCTGACCTTGTGATCTGCCTGCCTCAGCCTCCCAAAGTGGTGGGATTACAGGCGTGAGCCACTGTGCCCGGCCAATAGATATTTCTTGTAATACTTCAGCTATTTTAAAACCAGCACTTAAATAAACAGACAAAGACGAAAACCATCGAAAGATCTAAAGTGGCCAAATAGAACAAGGAGAAATGTATCTGCATTTCTTTAGGAAGTGGGAAAGAAAGAGAGAAATAAAAATCCATGTTTTTAGCTATAAAATATCAGTTGATATTTCTTTAGGGAGACTAAAACTTTTCAGTTTTCAAGCAAATATTCTGATTCTAAAAAAGGAGATGGGCTGATAAGATTTAAAATGTGTGGCATGACCTATGTTGTTTCAGAGGTGATAGAGCCATTTATAGTTTCTAATAAAATCTAAGAGAAAATGCAAGTTATTGTATCAATTCAACCATAACACAACAAAAGATCATTACTGCCCTATCAGCAACTATATAAATTGTGACAAACTAAATATGTTAGACCACATCTGAGCTAGAACATCAGTCACTTTGTTTTGAAAACCGTATGAATACCAAGTCTTTGATGAATATGCACAGAATGTTACCGGTACTTTTATTAAAGACATTTGATAAACTATAGTTTTTTTTCTTCCAAATATTTGACCAGTTAAGTGGTTTCTCTATCCGTGCTTGGGAAGTCCGTTAGTTAATGTCTAAATAAATATTTGGGTGCTACTATACCTCCTTCCACAGCCTGATCAATTGTTCAGTATGAGCAACAGCAAATAAACAAAGTTAGAGTATCTTCCCTGGGATTAGGGACCATTGTTTCTGACTGTCACTAGCCACTTGTCCTTCAGTTTCAGTTGCTCTGGGGTAAGTCTGCCTGTTGCTTTGTGATGCCCAGCACTGCTGTTTTTATGCATTAATAGATCCATAACTGAAACCTAATTTTATTTATTTGGTTAGGACTTATGAGAGTAAATAACTAAATGAGTCATTCATTTAACTTAAAGTTTTGCCAGAAACTTTACATTCATTATCTAATTTCCTCCTTCTGCCAACAACCTTGGTGAGTTAGGCATCAGTCTTACCTTATAGATAACAAAAACTGAGGTTGAGAAGGTAAACAAATTACTGGCAGAGACAGGCTATCCATGCTCAACTCTAAAGCTTTTCTTCTTTCCATGTTCTATTTCTTTTCTTTTTCTTTTTTTTTTTTTCGAGACAGTGTCTTGCTCTGTCTCTGCTGGAGTGAAGTGGCACTATCTGCTACCTCTGTCTCCTGGGTTCAAGTAGTTCTCCTGCCTCAGCCTCCCGAGTAGCTGGGATTACAGGCACACACCACCATGCCTGGCTAATTTTTGTACTTTTAGTAGAGACGGGATTTCTCCATGTTGGCCAGGGTGGTCTCGAACTCGTGACCTCAGGTGGTCCACCCACCTCGGCCTCCCAAACTGCTGAGATTACAGGCATGAGCCACCACACCCAGCCACCCATGTACTTTCAATAGTATGTTTTGTTGTCGTTGTTGTTTGTTTTTTTTTGTTTGTTTTGTTTTTTGTTTTTTTGTTTGTTTGGTTTTTCGGAGACAGAATCTCTCTCTGTCGACCAGGCTGCAGTGCAGTGGTGCCACCTTGGCTCACAGCAACCTCTGCCTTCCAGGTTCAAGCAATTCTCCTGCTTCAGCCTCCCGAGTAGCTGGGATTACAGGCTTCCGCTACCACACCCAGTTAATTTTTGTATTTTTAGTAGAGACAGCAGGGTTTTGCCATGTTGGCCAGGCTGGTCACTAACTCCTGACCTCAGGTGATCTGCCCACCTCGGCCTCCAAAAGTGCTGGGAGTACAGACGTGAGCCACTGTGCCCGGCCCAATAGCACATATTTTTATGTTAACTCTGTACATGATAAAACTGTCCTAAATTTTACTCTGAAGTTTTTCAGAATTACATTTGTAGTTTTGTATTTTTATCTTTATACGTTGTTCAGTGGCATTTCTTCTATTTAATGTCTTCATCCCATCCTAGATTGAGAGTTTAGGGAAGCTTCTAATATTAGACATGTTAAAGAAATGATTCCTTGAAGTGGGACAATTTAGAGTAATGATCAAGAGGCCAGACTTTCTGCTCCAGAAGACCTGGGCTGAGCCCTACTTTCACTGCTTATGTATCGGGTGACTTTAGGCAAATTTCTTATCCTCATTAAGTGTAAATTTCCCATTTGAAAAACAGGAATAATGATCATACCTATTGCTTATGGTTATTTATGCATTAATTAATTCAACAAATATGTATTCATCTCTTATAATAAGCCAGGTACTCAGTAATGAATTAACCAAGTTGGCTGCCCTGAAACACTTTATATTCTAGCAAGAAAAGACACACACACACAAAAAACTGATAAATAAATAAACTTAGTCCAGTAGTGCTAAGGGCTGTAGAGACAAATAAAGCAAGGTAGAGAGAGGTGGGTGTGGAGTGGTAGTAGTTGGAGAAGGATGTTTTTTAGAAGGAGAACTTTCCATTATAAAGTGACAATTGAGCAGAAACTTGAAATAAGTTTTATTGAGCGAATTAAGAAAAAACGACACAGAAAACCAAATTGAAGGTACAATGTTTTGTAAGATGCCTGCTGTGGAGAGATGCAAGCCCTTACTACAGGCTTACTTTAAATCACTAGAATTCGAGCTCCCTAAGATGAGGGCACACTTCTGTCTCATTTGTTGCTGCATCACAAGCATGCACAATGCCTGTTAGAGTCTCAGTACAACTAAGCTATAACTCTTGGAATCTCTGTCTATTTCCTGGTGGAGATAGTTGGATGAGGGGGTCAGTAGATGGAGAGAAGAAGCTGAGAGTAAAAGAGGAATCTCCATGGTAGCAGTCACCTGCCCCACCTCATCAGAATGTCATCAGAGGTCTAGACCTAGATGGCTTTTGGGCATGGGCTTGACTATAGTTTCACGAAAGGTATAATGCTTCAATAAAAAGTTTTATTGACAGCAGCTATGAAATCTACAGAAAATAGCACAAGTGATGGCTTGAGATTCGAAGACAAGTCTGGGATTCCCTACTAACCCAGTGAGGGCACATGGAGAGAAATATACAACAGGACATTTAACCTGCATATGCTACCAGTCCTGCTGCAACTCACATGTTCCATTCTGATTTGCTGTTGGCTTACTGGAAGTAACCTAGGGCATATTTTTTTTTAGAGACCAGGAAGGATTCTCTTTTCTTTTATTCACTCATTCAACTAATAGTGTCCTCAGCTCCTGGTTCCAAACTCTGCCTGAGGCGTGAGATCTGAAACCTCATACTGTTTAAACATGGTATCTTCCATGAGGTCTGTGCTGTTTTACTTGGTGATACCCAATAGAGGTGATTACCTCTAAAATAACCCAAAGATAGCCAGCACTTAGTGCACCCAGAGATTGTCTGACAAAACTGAATGATTCATAAGGCAGTCTTTTAAGTGAATTTGCTCCTGATTTACTTAGTGAACATTTTTTCTCTAAGATCTCAGATAGTGTGAAAAACCTTTACAGCTTATGCATGAGGAGCCTCACTACGCTTTACCCTGCCCTGCTTAATTGCAGATCTTGGAAACACTCACTCAAAGATGCCAGATATTTAACTGAACTTCCAGTTCACTGTTGCTAAATTGCAAACATCCTTGAAAAACTGATGAACAGAAATAAGCTTCCAAGTGCCTCCAAAAAGGCACAATGCTTGGAAAAAAAAAAATAGAAATAAACCCTCTAATTGCAGCAGCACATTTTATGGTCAATAAAGTATTCAATATGCTATACAGCAGGGGTATCTCAACTGAGAGTCAAATAAAAATAACTGTGCATGTGATAGCTCAATGAAAACTTTCTTTTCTCAGCAAGAGATAAAAAATCTCAACTGTCTCCAGCCTGGCATATTTGATGAATTGCTTGCACAAAAGAGGATGTGTGGGATTTAGCCTAGCTAAAACAAAACGAAACAAATTCCTAGTAACAGGCTCCTAAAGAAAGGTAGCACCTGATTCTGCTTGGTTTGGGATTATTTACATGAAATCTTTCTTAAATATCAGCCCCAACCCTCTGACCTCAGAATTTTTTCTTCCCAGGAAAGAATAGAATTTTTCTTTTTCTTCCATCCGTCTCTTTTTTTCCTTTCTTTAGTACCCATGTGATACGGTTAGGCTTTGTGTCCCCACCCAAATCTCATCTGGAATTGGAATCCCCAGGTGTTGAGGGAGAGACCTGGTGGGAGGGGTTGGATTATGGGGGCAGTGTGCCCCATGCTGTTCTCATGGTAGTGAAGTGAGCTCTTATGAGATCTGATGGTTTTATAAGGGGCTCTTTCCCCTTTGCTGGCTCACTTTCTCTTTCCCATTGACATGTGAGAAGGTACAAGCTTGCTTCCCCTTTGCCTTTCACCATGATTGTAAATTTCATGAGGCCCCCCGAGCCATGCAGAAATGTGAGTCTATTAAACCTCTTTGTTTTATAAATTACCCAGCCTCTGATATTTCTTTATAACAATGTGAAAATGGACAAATAGACCATGCATCCATTTCTTCCACTATTTCTTAAGTGTATACATATATGACATTGCAAGGCAAGTGCTAGTCAACATCTCTTCCTTTATAAAGTGTAGAAAACCAGAAAAGTATGAACAAAGCTTTGTGGAATCTCCCATGAGACAGCAGCTAACAGCTTTGGGGAGCTGGCAAAGGCAGCACTGATCTATAACTTTTGATGAGTCTTGAAGGAGGAGGGCGATTATACCACCTGCAGAACAGTAGAAAGACAGTTTCTATTAGTTTGGCCACCTTTTTACTTGAACTTGTCTTTCTTGGAGTTCTTTCACTTCTTTCATATTGTGACTATGCACATAATTATTGATTGTTCCAGCAGATGTTGTTTTAATACTCGTAATCCCTAAGCCTTCTTTTCTTCTTGGCTCTGTTTGCCTTTTCTCTACCTGTGTTCAACCCAGTTGTGAGTTCATATAAATTTAAATTGATCTGGGCATTCCAGTTACACTTCTAAAACTTGGACACATTACCTGGCAGGCACAAATGTCTCTTTTTGAGATAAAAAGAATCAATGAATTTGCTTTTGGTAAAGCTTGTTATTATGAAAATTTCAAACACAAACAAAAGAAAGTGAATAGTACAATAAAGCTTATGCACCCTTTACCTAGCTTCAATAATTGTCAGCAATTTTCCAATCTTGTTCCATTCATTAATTTATTTGAGGAGGTCATATTTTAAAATGAATGTTAGACATAATGCTTTTCTCCTGCAGATTCTGAAGTATACATGTCCAAATGATAAGAACGTGTGTATACATAAACACAGTGTCATTTATAACGCCTAACACAATTAATAATAATCCTTTAATGCAATTTAAGATTCGGTTCATATATCCATATTTGCATTTCCTCAATTTTCTCAAGAAGTCTTTTAATTGTGTGTTTGTTTGCATCAGAATCCAAACAAAGTCTTTATAAGTCTTTATATAGTATTTGCTGTTATGTTTTCCAAGTCTTTTTAAATGTGTAACACTAGCTCTGCCTCCTTTTTATTCAAGTCATTGATTTGTTTGAGAAAGGGGATATTTGGTCTTTGGATTTGGCTAAGAGCTTCCTCTAGATGTCTTCACCCAATCTCCTCTTCTCTACCTACCTGTGTAGAATTTCCATAAGATCAGGTTCAATTTATTTTTTGCAAGGCCTAAATAATCAAGACACCCCCTACGTCCTACAGTAGGACCCCCTACTTCCTACAAATGGATAGTCTTAAGTAAAAATAGATGATTGCAGTCTTATCTAGCTAGGAGGTGTGGCAAACTAACTTAACTATAGGGCTTTTATGTTGCCTAATGGAGTAGTATGTTTGGGGCCAGGGCTGAATTGTTTGAGGCCATTTAGGAGCAATGGAATGCTCACATTAGTAGCCTACCTTCTCCACCTTCCCATTCTGCAGCCCACAGCTTCTCCTCAAAATAACTGTTGAGCATCTGGAAAATATAGTTGGTAAGGGCAATAGATTATTAGTCTTCTCAGGGCAATCACATGGTTTGAACTTACAGGTGCCTAGAATTAGATTAGGATGATATATATAAAATATGTAATAAACTACTTAATTCTTGGTCCTAGTAAATGCTGAATAAATGGTAGCATTTCTTTTCAGAATATGTTTGTAATTAACCGCTTTCCTCAAAGGATGTTCGTGTTTCACTTACTTGATAGTCAGACCGTCATCAAGCTCAATCACTACACCCTCATTCCCAAACTGTCATCAGACCTCGAGCTGGGGAGGCATATTTGAGGGAACTGGAAATGCTGGTGTCACTCCAGTTTCATGGATAGAAGATGTGGTCATACCATAGACCTTAGCTACCTCAGCATAAGTTTTTGTGTTCTTTATTAAGTTTAGAACTTTTACATCTTCACTTTAAGGAAGCGCTTTACAGCTTCTTTTTGGTATATTCGAATTGCCAGCATCACTACTCCTGTGCTTTGGGGCCATTGTTAAGAAAAATAAAGGGTTTCTTGAACATAAGCCCTGTAATACTGAGACGGTAGATCTGATCACCAGTGGCTACAAAGTGATTTATGGGCAGGCAGCGTCTACGATGTGGAAACCCAGGACAAAAGGAGTATTCACATCACTGGAGGGAGGGAGCAGGATGGGCACATTTCATCATGCTACTCTGAAGGGTGTGTGATATAAAACTTACAAATGGTTTATTTCTGGAATTTTCTATTTAATATTTTCAGACCACCATTGACAGCTGGTAACCGAAACCACAGAAAGCAAAACTGCAGCTAAGTGGGAACTACTGTATAGCTCCAGCCTCACCCTGGGATTAAGAAACTTAGACTCTAAGTATGGAGTATGAAGTGATGAGACATAGTCAAAGGAGGCAAAGAGAAGAGCAAGGAACTCAGCATGAGGGTGTTTGGGCAAGGATCTCCGGTATGTGTGCTCCAAACAGGCATGCCCTGCTGTTCTCTCTACCCAAAGATATGGAAGAGTGAAAGGGCGCTGACCCTCAGTATGATGGCAGTATAGCACATGTGGAGGGCAGTGATGGGAGATGCAGAAGTAGGGTAAGCACAAGTCCAAGGATGACAGGTCTCATTAGCTGAATATTGCAATGACTCATCCAGGATTGGGTGACGATATGAACTTATGAATGGGGTTAGAGAGAAATTCCTAGGGTGGTGAATTTTTTTCCACCATCACTACTATCTGCATGTCTGGGAATGGTGTCAAGTGAGGAGAGGGCAAAACCAGTGAGGAATTGGCACTTACCACACTGGTCCTTCATTGGAACACAGAAGAAGACTGGAGAACAATGTAGCCGGCTAGGTAGACCCAATGAAAGACAGCGATGATCATGGAAACTAATTACCCAACATTGACAAAATGCTTCTAAGGAGTTGAGCTTTGGAGAAATTGTTTGCTGTCAGTGAGTTTTGTTCACAACACCTTAGGTTTGGCATCAATTTTCCGTTGAGAATGAGCTTGGAGGAATGAGTCTTGCCTTCTGCTCTAATAGGGAGGAAAGCATGAACACAGAAGCCTTCAACCCATCTTCTATTTCATTTTGAAAACATGTTTGGATAACATCAATTCTTAGAGATAATGCTTGAAATAATTTGCCACAGTATATTTTTATTGAATGAGGAGATTCACAATCAAGAGTTATACATTGAATCTTCTGAATGGTACACCAAAGCTGTTGCTTTAAGAACTGAGTAATTTATTCTAGTAGTTATTATGGCCTGGAATGTTATAAAAGCAGTATTGTACTGTGGTTATTACTTAAATAACAGCAATCAGTTTTCTTGCCTTTGATGCCACCCATCTACCACTTTTCTCAAATAGGATGGTGAATGCCATCAAAACCCAGGAACTGGACATTAGTGACAGGATTCTTTGTCCCTAACTTTTTATTTTTCTCAATCAGAAACACTAAAAAGCTGCCTTACCATGATCAGGGCTATCTATTTCTTTTCTTTTCCAGTTCAGATGACTAAAAGTACAAGAGATGATTATTAATGACAGTACAACAACCTAAAAATAACAGCCCCATATTACCCCCCTTCTGAAATATCGCTGATAATTCACCTGTCTGTGTGATAAATTATTCATATCAGGGTCCAAATTCAGTCTTCATGATATAAACCCACCCTTTAGGGAAGAAAGATCCTGTAATAAAGAAAGAACTGAAAGGTAAACCACACATTTACTTGTGTAAATATTTTTTGGTCTGTTTTCATATTTCCTAAATAGATATTGAGTGTAAAATTGGCATTTACTCTAAACCACTGACAATAACAACAAAATCCGAATTTCTGTCTATACCTTATCAAATGCTTACTATGCATACCATTTCCTTTGTCTTGTTAAGAATCCTATGCAATTGAGATGATAATCATGTCTATTACGAGCAGCTATTTGGAGAGGCTCTGTTTTGCCTAGTGGAAAATTGTAGCATGGAGCCAATACCCAACCCTTTGACTCTGCTCTTTTGGTTCTCTTTCCACCACACCCTTCTGCCTCAATATAAAGGGACAGTTTTGTGAAATGTGGCATCATTGTCTTCATACAGCACTTTATTAATTTCCCAGGGCTGTCATAACAAATCATCACAACTAGGTTACTTAAAACAACAGAAATTTGTGTTCTCACCGTTCTCCAGATTAGACGTCCAAGGTCAAGGAGTCAGCAGGGTCAGGGTCTCTCTGAAGACTGTAAAGAATCTTTCCTTCTTCTTCTAGCTTCCAGTGGCTCCTGGTATTCCTTGGCTTGTGGCAGCCTCGCTCTCACCTTAGCCTCTGACTTCACATGGCTCCTTCTCTGTGTGTCCTTTTATGCGCCTTGTAGAAACACTTTCACTGCATTTAGAGCCTACCCTAATCCTAATGAGTTTACCTTGATCTTTACCTTAATTATATTTGGAAAGACCACATTTCTAAATAAGGTTACATTCTGAGGTTCCAGGTGGATGTGAGTTTTGGTGAGACACTACGGAACTCGTTACAATTATGTTTCTTATTTCTAGTCTAGTAGGAAAATAAGAGTCCCAATGAAGATCCATCAAATTGATGAACACAGTTTGAGTCCTGTAGTTTTGATTGGCAATCAGTTGCTCAAGGTTTACAATTTGGAGCTCCTCACAAACTCCAAGATTGAGTGTTCTTCGAATCTCGGTATTTTACCAAAAAGTAAAATAAAACATTTCGTAGGTTCTTCTGGCACCGTACTCTATACCCTGCACTTAACTAAGAGTTGAGATGCATGTGTTAGAACTTGCCACACTTTGCTGTATATTTCTCACAGTCACAGAGAAAGGCAGCAGAAAGGTAGTGTCTCATGTTATTGAGGCATCTATGGAATGAATGCCTCTGATCTTTAGGCAGATAAAGTGGATGGTCTCAGGTAGAAAAGCTGAACAGAGAATGATCTTACCAAGGTTTCCTGAAAGGCAAACTTGACCTGCTAAGGATTCTCAAACTCTTATAATAGGGATTTCCATCTTTTCCCATAGAGTGATCTGTTTTTATTTCTGGGGCATAAGTGGGTTGGGTTTGAAATGGGTGTTGAGTGAAGGTATCACTTATGTCAATAGGGGGGGGGGGGGAGCGTGGTTTCCTGGGGTGAGGGGGGGGGGGGGGGAGTGGGGGGGGGGGGGGGGTAGCGGGGGTGGTTCCTACGGGGGGGGGTGGGGGGTGGGGGGGGGGGGTGGGGGGGGTGGGTGGTGGGTGTGGGGGGGGGTTGGGGGGGTGTGTTGTTGGGGGGGGGGTGGGGGGGGGGGGGGGGTGGGGGGTGGGAGGATTTTTGTTTTTTTTTTTTTTTTTTTTTATTTTTTTTTGTTTTTTTTTTGTTTTTTGTTGTTTATCTTTTTTGTTTGTTTTTTTTTTTTATTTTTTTTTTGTGGTTGTTTTTTTTTTTTTATCGTTTTAATTTTTTATTCGTTATATTTATTAATAATTATAATTAATTTAAAAAAAAAAAGAATAACATATAATATATAAAAAAATAAAAATAATTTATTATATAAAAAAAAATAAAAAAACAAATAAATAACTAAAAAAAAAACCCCAAAGTTGGTTAAAAACCATGTGGCAGAGTGAAAGCAAAGCATTAAAGTAAGAAGCTGACCTTTTGACCTACGCTTAATAGAATTGAAACTAAATTTTGGCATATTCAATCCAATTTTACTCAAGCTGAAATGATTGTTTTTATTGTAAATATGAATGCATGGGTTTTTTTTTGGAAAATTTAAAAGTGTAATTCCGGTAAATTAAAACAAATAACAACAAACAATTCTGTTATCTTAAAGAAATGACTGTGAGTATATTTCCTGCTCCTTTTATTCTGTGAGTATTTTTAATATATAGCTTTGCATACTGCATTTTATAAAACAAAATTGTAACTATTATGTATTTTTGGTAGTTTTTACACACACCATTTTAATGGCTGCATAGCAGCTTATGAAGTGTTGAGTTTACATTAGAGTTTCTCCATTGTGAGCATTTAGATTGGTTCAACTTTTTTTTGGTATTATGAATAAGACTCAGATAACATTTTAGTAAAGATCTCTTCCTAGAAGTTAATATGCTCATATCTAAATATGCATTTTCTTATTTTTTTGATTATATTGACCTAGACTGAGTATAATATTTTTTATAATCTTGATTAATATTAAAAGTTTGCTTCCCAAAATGGTTTGTCAGGTTACACTCCTGCCAATAGCATTCAAAGTTCTCATTGAACTGAAACCTTGCCAGGATTAAAATGCTTTTAAAAGACGTTCAAGTCTTACTAGTTTGAAAAATGAGGCCGGGCGCGGTGGCTCACGCCTGTATTCCCAGCACTCTGGGAGGCCGAGGTGGGTGGATCATGAGGTCGGGAGATTGAGACCATCCTGGCTAACATAGTGAAACCCCGTCTCTACTAAAGAATACAAAAAATTAGCCAGGCGTAGTGGCGAGCACCTATAGTCCCAGCTACTTGGGAGGCTGAGGCAGGAGAATGATGTGAACCCAGGAGGCAGAGGTTGCAGTGAGCCAAGGTTGTGCCACTGCACTCCAGCCTGGGTGAGAGAGCAAGACTCTGTCTCAAACAAAAAAAAAAAGAAAAATGAAAAGTATAATAATATTTTACCTTCAATTAGCATTCCTTTACTTATTAGCAAATGTAATATTTTTATGTGCCTGTTTCAGACATTTCTGTTTTGAATTGTTTGTGGTTTGTTATGGGATAAATTGTCCTTCCCACCTCAATACATATGTTGAACACCTAAACCTCAGCATGATACTATATTTGAAGATGGGCTTTAAGTAAGTAAGTAAGATAAAATGAGGTCCTATGGGTGGGTCCTAATCCAGTATCACTATTGTCCTATAAGCGGAGGAAATTAGGACACAGACAACACAAAGACTTGAGGACAGCTATGTGGGGACACAGCAAGAATGTGGCCATTTGCAAACCAAGGAGAGAGGCCTCTGAAGAAACCAAACCCGCTAATACCTTAATCTAGGACATCTAGCCTCCAAATCTGTGGGAAAATACATTTCTATTGTGTAAGCCCTGTAGTCTGTGGTATTTTATTATGGCATCATAACAAACAAAAGCACTGATTTTTGCCTATTTATTTATTAGGGTCTTACGGCTTTTCTTAGTAATCTATACATGCTCTTGTTATATTAAACATACTTATTGTTTCCTTCTTACATTTGTTGCAAAGTGGTTATTTGTCTTTTGAATATTTTCTTATTTTTTAGCATAGAGCATGCATATATTTACTATTATTCCACAATTATTCATTTTCTCCTTTGTGCTTTTGTTTTCATAGTACTTCAAAGCTTAGAAAGTCCTTTTTCCTTAAGAGTTTTGATACATTGTCGGTTTATTTTTTGTGTTTCTGTGGTTTGATGTGGACCTGTATAATGTAACTATTTTCCAGGTATGAGAGTGCAGACTCACAAAAGTAGGTAAATTTTAAATTTACAGAGTAAAGCTTTCTTTAAGATTTTTATGCTCTCACCTGTCTCATGTAAGATATTTTCTATGGATATTACATCCTTTTGAAAATGTTCACTGTCTAAATTGAACAATAACCTCATTTAAAACAAATCTTCTGTTTCACAAATTTCACAGTTATTAAGGCAAAGAACCTAAAGATAAAGAGTAGCTACTACTTTATGAAATCTGCTAAATATCTTTGAAGTTCTACTGGAATCTTATTTCAAGTGAAGGACACTTATCTTGCAAGATGAAAGAAACATTCTCCTCTGTTTTTTCTTGTTTTCACTTGTGATTCTTCTTCTTAAAAAATGCTTAAAGTCTTCCTTTGTGGAACTTTTTAATCAAAGATTTCCAGTTTATTTCTTGGGAGATCTTTCTAGAACCTATTTAGACATGTCTCTCTTTTCCGTAGCTTTATGCTTATTTCATTTAGTTTTGCTGTCTGGTCAATAAAAAATGCCATCTCTACAAGGCACCATTTTTTGTTCTTTTGCTGGTAGTGTTCTTTTTAAAACATAAAACTGTTTTCATTTGTGAGATAAAATTATCATTCTGGAATCTCTCCTCAGTGGGACCACAGTAGGTCGGTGCAAAATAGTAGAAAATATCGTTTGCAAAACTACATTAAATAAAGATTTGAATGACATTCTGTGAAATTGTGAGGAACGTGTTTTGTTTTTATTTTTTATTTTTTGTAGCAAAATATATTGACATACAAAATATGTCATTATAGGTAATTATACAAGGTAAGATTCATTCATTCAACAGATATGTACTGAGTGCCCATTATAAGCCAGATACTGTCCTGCAGTTTGGGAATGCAGTCAATTTGTGGAGCCTGGACACCGACCAATTAGAAGCGGCCTTGGCTGTGGTTCTACAGCAGGGTCCCAGAGGCTCCTGGATGGCCCAGGCATCACCGTTTTAGTTGCTGGGTTGAGAGTCCCAGGGGAAAGTTCAGGGAAGCAGGTGTTCATTGAAGCATTTCAATATCTGAGCAAGTGGGATAGCTCTATCAGACTGTAAACTTTTTCCTGGCCTTATGGTTATCTTTACAATGGTTGAAATAAGTCAAACCGATTCTCACCTCTGGATATTAATGTGGGGATGTAGACCATGCAAAGATGAAAGTCACAAAAGTTGTAAGTATTTCCAGCGGAATTCCAGGGAGGCAGGGGTCAGTGTTATTTGAGATGACAGTGAGAACACAGAGACAAAGGACTTCAATGGAAGGGTAAGAGGGTGACTTTGCTAAGTTTTGGAAGTTGCGCAAATATTCACCAAGGGGTTGTAGGCAGAGGGTGAATCATGAGCAAAGACCAAGTCCTCACTGTATAGATTGTGGTCACCGTTAGATTTATGAGGAGATGCCAACAACTTCATTGTGAATAGGTCTGCAAAATGTTTATTAGAAAAGTCAGTCCTTAACCTTACATCATTTGACGTTACAGTAGTAGCTCATTAATAGCAGTTGAGCTTGGTAGAATTCTTCTCCAATATTTGATTGTCAAGAAGGCTATAATCTAGATTTTCTCTTCCATGGATTTATTTCTGGTATAGCTTTAGCAGGTCTAGCCACTGGGGTAATCAGGCAAAGCATTACTTTATAACATCAACTCCCATGGCAATGACTCCTCCCATTTTCAGAATTCCATTAACTATGGATGAAGAGCATAATTTCTCATCTAGGATGCTCTGGTAGCTAAGAACAAAGCTGCATAACTTGCAGAGAATAACCTCTGCCTCTTCTCTCTTGTTATCTTGGTGGTGAGTTACAAATTTGACATTACTGATTTTCTTATACCACTCAAGTTGAGTTACAATATTTTTAAAAGTGGTATATGGAGAAAAGGAGAAAGTGTGCATCTCCCCCGTCCCCCTCCAAAAAAGGAATTGTGTCAAGGAATGTGTTTATTTCTTAAATATTATTTTGGTATTTAAAATAATCTACTTACCAAAATGTCCATGTCCTAATTCCTGGAGCCTATGAGTATAATGCTGTACATGGTAAAAGATTTTGAAGATGTGATTAAGTTATGGATCCTTAGATGAGACTATTTTTCCATACTTCCTGGGTGGGCCTGATGTAATCACACGATTCTCTATAAGTTAAAAGAAAATAAGGGGAGGGGGGCAAAAGTGTCGATGTCCCAGTGACATAGTATAATAAAGACTACACCAGACATTGCTGGTTTTGAGGCTGGACAGGGGCCATGAGCCAAGGAATGTGGGTGGTCTCTAGAAGCTGGAAAGAGCAGTAAGTCAGATTTTCCCCTGACCCTCCAGAAGGAATGCAACCCTGCCAACACCTTGATTTTATCCCAGTGAGACCAATTTTGTACTTCTGAACTCCAGACCTGTGAGATAATAAACTTAGGCCATTTTAAACCAACCCACCAAGTTTGTGATAATTCATTACAGTAGCAATAGGAAACTAATATAAGTATTTTTGATGGTAACTTAATCTTGGTGACTACTGATTATATCTTTACAGATCCACAGTAAATCCGAATGTAGATCTTCCTACTTCAGCCTATGGTAGCCTATTATATTCTACAGATAACATTTGAAGTGTTTTTGTTATAAAAGCAAATGCGTGTATACTATAGAAAATATGAATGTAATAAAGGCGTATCTATCCCACTACCCAGAGATATCCTTCTAATCTTTTCATTGTAGGTGTATATGTATGCTCTTAATATATGTATATGTCTTATAAATCTCCCTATTCTGCTGGGCCTCAAACTGCCTTCATGTTTTTTTCTATTTTCCCATGTTTATATAACTTACCTCCTCATCTGGTTTGGAAACTCCTTGAGAAGTGAAACTAAGTCTTGTTGTATTTCTCTATGTCTGCCATGCTTTGAGGAATGATTTGCATATATATACCATTAACTTGACAAATTTACCAGTACATCTGGTTGGCCCTAAATCTCACATGTTTTAGTAATTCCATCTTTTCTTTGTTGTAGGTAATTGGAACTTGAAATGCTGATTCATACTTAGAAAACTCATAAAAGACTGAGGAACATGAAGTAAAAGGCCAACTTTCTACTTTGCAATGAGAAATATAATTGTAAAGTGAATCAGAGGCCTCCCTTAATCACAAAGGAAAATCCATGTAGGGAACTAAATGGCAATCAGTAAGGTTGTTTGGAAAATATAGAATCAGTCTGATTGGAAATAATTGCTTATTTTAATACTTAGGGACAATAAGCCCTGACCATTTAACACATCCATCTGCAAAGGACACTCTCTCAGTAAGGGATCCTATTAGTTCTGCAGACCTTCTCTCTATGTAGCGCATGGTTGGACAACAAAAACATTGGAAGTGTCATTTTCGCATAGCCCTGTACAGAAATCTGACTTTTATTAAATGCATTTTCATTAGGTACAATAATACTGTTTCAATTTGGCACTTGAGTTTTTTATTTATGGAGAAGAAACATTTTTTCTAGTGTTTTTTGTTTGTTTGTTTTTGTTTGTTTGTTTGTTTGAGACAGAGTCTCACTCTGTTGCCCAGACTGGAGTGCAATGGCATGATCTTGGCTCACCACAACCTCCACCTCCTGGGTTCAAGCAATTCTCCTGCCTCAGCCTCCTGAGTAGCTGGGACTAAAGGCGTGTGTCACCATGCCCAGCTAATTTTTGTATTTTTAGTAGAAATATGGTTTCACTATGTTGACCAGGCTAGTCTCGAACTCCTGACCTCGTGATCTGCCCACCTTGGCTTCCCAAAGTGCTGGGATTACAGGCGTGAGCCACTGCGCCTGGCCTAGTGTGTTTTTCAATTACATTGATATCAACAGTTAGGAGTTGATTTTACATTTTAAATTCCAGTGTTTCGAAAGTGCTCTACCTCTCACTATAAATCCACTTCTGTCTTTGCTTTATTGTTTTCATAAAATTGCCTATTTAAAACTAAGACTACTAGATTCAGCCAGTTTCTGGAATTTTATAGCAAGTAATGGTGAGGCTTAAAGTATAGATGATGCTGGGTTCCACTGGAGTCCATTGTTTTCAAATCTCATTTAGAATCATCCAGCCCATCCCAGAGATAAAAGCTTCCTTGAGGAGTAGAAGCAGATAAAAGATGGACCAGAACATGCCTTGGATTTCTGGAATATGCAGTGTGCTCATAGAGGTCAGATCATTTCCTCGTGAGAACGTCCATTCTGTTAGTTGTTTCCACGGTGCTATTTGAGTTTCCTGCAGACCTACCTCCTTCTCGAGCTTATCTATCTTTTCATGCACCAACTTATTTCATAGAAACCTAGAATATTACCTGCCATGGCTGGAGGCCTACTTGCCGTAGCTCTCTTCCCAGTAAGTGAAAACACCTCCTTCATAAAAACGGAAAACATAAAATTGCGTTTGGAAATATTATAAGCCAGCATTACAAAATGGTGCCTCTTATATGAACAAGAAGGATGAACCAGTCACCTTTTAATCTGCTGTATTTATTAAAATAAGCCCACCATGGGCTTATTTTTCCACACTGTCTCTCCAAGTCCCTGTGTCATTGTCTCTGATTTTTTTTTCTCTCCCTCTGTTTGGTAATACCAACATATTTTCAACTAGTGTTTATTCAGTACCTTTTCTGAGTAAAATGTTTACTTTAGAGCAAGGTAATACCCTGAGCATCTTTTCTTTTCTTGACCATCTGTGAACCTGAAACATTGAATCTAAGATTTAACTGCAATTTAATGTTAAATGTATATGGGGAGAGGAGTTATGTAGCATTTATTGAACACCTGCTAAATCCCAGATTTTCCACCAGATTTTTTCATTCATGATTTTATTTAATTCTCAAGATAAATGATGGAATTAAAATTATTGTCACTTTCCTTTTGAACAAATGGAAACTTAGCAAAGTTAAGTAATTACCCAAATAAGTGAGATAAGTGATGTTATTAGGATTTGAATGTCAGTCTATCTGATTTGAAACGCTATGATTTTCATTTTTTTCAGTGGATTTACACCCAGCACAATTAAAGCTCTGTGAAGGGGGGTTCCTTCTCTAATTGCTTACCATTGAATCTTCTGTATATACCAGTTACTGGCACATGTGATATGATTAATACTTATTTATGGAAAGAAGGAATAAATTGATAGAAAAATGGAGGGAGCATGACAGGGAAGAAAGGAACAAAAAGAGGGAAGGAAGGGAGAAAAGAAAGAATGAATGAAGGGAGAAAGGGTAGGTCTTTGAAAATACTTTAGTTTCAGGACTTCAAGTGTTTCTTCTACAGAATATAATCATTTTTATACTTGTTTACTGTGCATATATAAATATTTCAGAATTGAAAACCATAACTGTATATGTGTATGTTTGTTTATGTCTATGACTGTATATATGCATGTGTCAGTACATATATACACATATTTTCTTATATAGGTAGTCATGTGTATACATATATTCATGTGTATACGTATATTCTTGTGTATACATATATTCATGTGTATACATATATTCTTGAGTATCTGAAAAGTTGCTTGGCTGTAGTTACTCAAGTGTATGCAATGTCATCCACATTTTTGAAACCCTTTTGGACTAAGCCCATATACAGAGATTAAAACCAGTTGCTTTAATGGTTGAATGAATATGAAAGCAAATTAAATCAAAAATTTCTGCTTCCTTGTAGATACCATATTTTGCTTTTTCTCTGAACCAACCATTGGATACTTTTGTTTGAGCATTTTAATTTATTCATTGTTTTCTTCTTTTGCATAATAGTAGTTATATTTTAATGAGAGAAACAGAAAATTGGTGGTGACATAAAGGTTGTACTTCAAAAGAGGTATTCAAGACAACCCGGCAAATATTTTTGGACATAACTGTATTTTAACAAGTATAATTTTATCCTTATATCATGGTGGTATGGGTAGCATAGGGCGTTTTCTGTGCATATGTGATTCATTTATTTCTTGAAAGTAATGATTATTTTGTGACAAAGAAATTTGTTTGAAACAATTAGAAACTGTCATGTATCTTTAGTGAGAAAATTTTCAATATAAGTTTTCATGATACTTCTGTGAAAAACGTCATTTTCTCAAGTTTTTTGTCAATATCATGCCTAAATTGTTTTAAGAAAAAAAGAGATGAAACCATGTAAGAGCTGTAAGCTTTAAAAAGTATCCTTTTTGAAACATAGATTGAATTTTCAAATCCTGAAGATAGCTTTTAGGGTTCATAATTTATTTAAAAATGCAATTATTTACTTTATTCTTATTAAAACATATATTTAAATTCATTTTAGAACAAATGTTAGTGCATCTTCCTATAACACAGATCTATGGGGTAATATGTCAACAGTTTTTGGAAGATAACTATTAAAATATTACAGGAAAGCTCCTTCCTCAGTTTAGAAAACAAACTCAGAGATTCAGTCTTTTATGATGAGCAGGTTTAACCTAATTTTACAATAAGTCTATGTATGCATTTTTACCTTTCCTTCCTTTTCTCAGCAAAATGTAGTGGCCAGTCCAGCACTCTGTATTGTCTAAGATAATCGGGTCAACAGTCTTTCACTCCTTAATTGCTTCCATCTGAAATACATGTCTATGATTTCACTATGATTTTAATGAAAGCTGAATCAAGATATTTGTATCTTATAATAATGTTGTTCAATAACTACAATTTCTATTCTCCAAACTCTTCTTCCCTTTTGTTTAATGATAGATCATCATGTATGTCTGTATATCTTATGCTGTTGTCTACAGAAAAATAAGTAAGCAACCTACGTGCTGCTGGAAATTGAGAAGAAAGTGGGGAAAACAGGGGAAATGACCAGAAAAAAAGCATAGACCTTGATATTTGGAGGTGTTATGACAAGTTTATTGCATTTAACTGGCTATAAAGCCTGGATGGAATTAGACACATGAGAATTAAAGGCAGCATTTTAAAAGCTTACATTAATTCGACCAGAGACACTGTGAAAAGCAGGACACATGTAAGCATAAAATACATTCTTAATTTATCAAACATTTATGTAGCACAAGCCCTGAGCAATGTTCTGAAATTCATACTGTGATGCTTTCTAGGAATTAGAGGTTTTGTTTCAGGGACTCTTTTTAGAAGACTGAGATTCATTTTGTTTAGGCTTAAGTTATTAAGTCAGCAGTTTCCCATTTACTTCGAACATGTAACTAAATACAGAACTTTAATCCCTCTTGCAGTTGCCTTGAATGGATGATCAGGTCATTTCATTTAATTTAAACAGCTTGCATTCCCTTGTCTGACATGTTTTATTTGAATGAACATTTTACTGTGGGATTTTCTTTTCAAATCCTACAAGTAGATTATAGAAAGAGGAATAAAAACAAATAGATTTCAAGTATATGCCTTTTAAAATATTAATACATTTGTTAGATTTGACTTTTAAGTCTTTTTTATTTTTTTTTAAGACAGAGTCTCGCTCTATTGCCCGGGCTGGAGTGCAGTGGTGAGATCTTGGCTCACTGCAACCTCTACCTCCTGGGTTCCAGCAGTTCTCCTGCTTCGGAGTGGCTGGGACTACAGGCATGCCACCACACCTGTTAATTTTTTTTTTTTTTTTTTTTTTTTTTTTAGTAGAGATGGGGTTTCACCGTGTTGGCCAGGCTGGTCTCGATCTCCTGACCTCATGATCCGCCGATGTTGTCCTCCCAAAGTGCAAGGATTATAGGCGTGAGCCACCATGCCTGGCTGACTTTTAAGCCTTTTATTAACTTAGGTTTTAGGTTCTACAGAGTATTTTCCTTTATTTTTAAACGTTTGTATTTAAATAAATAGGATTTCACTTGTATTATTAATTTCAGCCACAGAACTGGGGACCTAAGCTGTAAGGCAATAGTGGCCATGGTTACTGGCAAAAAAAAAAAAAAAAAATCCTGCATTCTGCTGGAAGACAGCTCCTGGCCTGGGAGTTGAGAAATCTGAATGCATTCTTGCTTTGACCACATGATAGTGGTGTATCCTTTAATAAATGATGTTGTATTTTAGGATCTCATTTTAAAAACATTGTCAAAGGGAAAGTTTGCACTGAATTATTTTTCTGGTCTCCTCCAGTTCAGAAATTCTGTTTTTTTTTTTTTTTTTTTTTTTTCCGTTTTCATTGAATGTCCACTTCAAGACATATTTTGGGGCATTAAAAAAAAAAAAACAGAAAAAGTATGTGAGAGGTAAGAGCAATGAGTGTGAACATAGCCTATGGAAATAAATTGAGAAATACTAGAATAACGGTGACTATATTTCTCAGGCACGGTTTGATGTGAATGATGAGAACGTGAAATTTTGGTTAGTGCACATAAGGATAACATTTTAGTCCACATCGCACTCAAGGTAGGTAAATGACTACACCTGAGGGTGAGAAGACCTTAGGTGTTATTTCTGACTTGGTCACTAAATAGGCACCAGGTCACCCAACATCTGTAATCCTTGGTTTCTGTCCCTCAAGTGAAAGGGTTGGAGGAAATGATTAGAACTCTCTTTTAGAGTTCTAGCAGGAGTCTAAGATACAATCTTAATTACAATCAAAGTCAAGAAAACCAAAAGGAAAATTCTGTGCTAGCTGACCATATTTAGTAAATCAAAGATTAGTCACTCATATACATTGAGCGCAAGCTTTTAATGAGCCCTGTGTGTCAAATCCCTGGGATACAAAAATAGATTCCAGAAAGTTAAATCTAGATAGGGAAATATATAAAATTATTTATAATGTCATAGGATCCTTGCTGTCATAGAAGTGTGAGCAACGTGCTACTAAAAATACAGAGAAAAGAAGAGGTAACTGATGTGACTGGAGGTTTCACTTATGAAGCGACATAATAATTGGTATTTGATGTTTAAGTTTGAGTTTGTCAAAACGAGGAATGGGATGATAACACAAAGTCTCAAAGTTTGAGCATTCTGATGCCAGGAAAACTGTTTGAGAAAGTGACGAGTTCAGTGTGATTGGGACACAAATCCCTGAGGACAGATGATGAAGTACTTGTTGAATATACTGTTCTAAATTGTATAGATTCATTCTGTGTGTCACGAGAATATTTTAAAGATGTTTAAGTCGAAGAGTATTTGAGGGCCCTATCTCCCTACAGTACAGAGGACAGGTGGAAGGATGCTGAGACTAGTTGTAGGAAGGGAGGTGGCTAGTATAGTGGTTCTAGTGAGAGATTAATAGGGAGGTGAATTGAGATGGGATGGGCCATGCTGGAGTGATGAATAACGCCCCAAATCTCAGCGGTTTCCTTTTACTCAGTATACATGAACAATCTAAGTTTATTTCTTACTCAATGTAATAACCAATCCAAATAGGAGTTGAGAGACTGCTCACTAAAGGCATTCAGGGACTTAGGCTGACAGCTTCCACAGTCATCACAGTAAGGTTAAATGAGCACACTAAGTCACACGCTGTCTCTAACAGCTTTCACCTTGAAATGACTGATTTCATTTCTTCTTGCATTCTCTTTGCAAAACCAAGTCACCTGGCCATGCATGGCTTCAAGGGGACTGAAAAATGCAGTCCCATAAAGGCTCTGAAAGTGAAAACTAGAATATAGATGAAGAGCTCTCATTAGAGAGATGATATGATCGCAAATGATCACATTTGGAAGACATAAGAGTAGAGAAGTTAGGATAACTTCAAAGATGTTTCTAGTTTGGATTTTTGTTTCTGCAGGCTAGTCCCCATTCTTCATCTGACAGGTTTTACTTATCTTTACTTCCTCTGCTTCCAGGAAGTCTTCTCTGACCAGGAGTAGATAGGGACTTAGGTTCCATGTTCTCAGTGGAAAACATGGTGTTTAACAACATGGCTGATGTTTAACAACAGGTTAAATGTTAACGTGTTTAACAACAGGTAATTGATACGTGTTTAACAACAGGCTTTCTGTAGAAAAACAAAAACAAAAACAAATCTCTATTTTGGAGGCATTGCTGAACTCCCGAGTGCACATCCTCCTGTTAAGGCAAATTTCAGGCTACTGACGTGATGCCAGTGAACACGGAGTTGGTAACAGATACACAGCAGCATGCCATTGTTTGGCATTTCCATCATATAGATGTAGTAGAACTGAATAGGTGAAATGTACAGATACTATTATGCCATAGTAAAATAATTAGGATGCAATGAAGATTTAAGTATTTATAATCTTTGTTTTAAATCTAATTTATTGAGTTATAACTTTTTCCAATTTAATTTTTAATAATGGCTATGTTCAGTGAGTAGCTTACAAGATTTCTGAAAATTTAGCAATTGGCTCTCACAAGCCAGTTAGAAGCCGGCTCTAGCACACCATGAATGTCTTCTTTTTCTGTGCACTCCCACCCTTGGTACTTGCCCCATTATGGCTCTTAACAAATTTTATTTCAATTATTCTATACTCATCTGCTTGTCTGCTGGACAATGAGCTGGACAAGGAAAAGGACATTATCTCACTGTTGAATTTCTCAGGACTTAACATGGTGCTTGGAACACAGAAGAAATTCAGCAAATATCAGTTGAGGCAATTAATGAATGAAAACATTTTTTCAGGAAATAAGAAACGTATCGTTCTCTCTTTACACTAATCTTTATTTGTAGGAGCCAAGTCATTTCATTTTATAAAGAAAGAACCACTCCAGGCAATTGGTCTTATGTGAATCTCACCTACTGCAAATACTCAGCTGTTTTTAAAAAAAATATCTTAGAGCCTGGCTTTGCTCCTCTGGGTGAATGCCAATGTCTATAGAAAATATCTCGAGTTAAATGTACGTTCAAGACCTAGATTGTAGCTTTTGAAAATTCTGTTGTATTTTTGAAGTTTTATCATACATTTCCTTATGTAAATAATCTATTTATGTTTATAACCATTTAAAAAATTTTTGTGTACCAATTGAGTCAAGTGATTAAAGATAGCAATTGTATCTTGTGCTATATTTGTATTCCTTTCACACAGCACAGTATTGGTCAAAACAGAGTGACTCAAATTATTTAGGAGTTTGCATTGATTGTTTTACTGCTAACTGAAATACAGATACAATAAATCCAAAATTATTTTCTGAAGTTTCCTATAGATCTTACATATAAGATCTTATGTATAAGATCTATAGGAACTCACTCATTTCAGTGAGTTCCCTGGATTGAAGAATGCCAATTTTCTGAATTCCACTGAATTCTACTTTGATATTAGTAGGTGAAAATCTGTTTTGTACATTTTTTAGCTTTATTAAAACTCACTATCTTGATACTGAGTCACGTTTGTCTTCCTATGTACATTCCGCTGAAATAACACTTCAAGGACAATAGACTGTTCCACCGAAGAATAAGAGAGCACCAAGCGACAGATTGCAGACACTTGGTATAGCTGGATTATTAGACTCCTTATCTAAATTGTTTACATGTCAGGTTTCTTTGGTAGCCCAGAAAAATTTAGATAAATGAGCCTCCCCACTGGTAATTACATTTTCTTAACAACATTTTGGAGAATGTACATAAAAGGTAATAATAGCTCCTACCAGCTCCCTGTCCTGCAGCATGTCACAGCCCCAGACTCTGATAGTGTCTGACACTTATTACTTAAGTCATATATTTCTAAAAGCAGAGACCTCTGCAAGGTCTTTTCCTGAATGATATTCTCTCAAGCTGCAGAGTCAAAAATCTGATTATGTTTCTAACTTTCCATGGATGTCATACGCATTGATGGGAATCACTAAACTTTTTGAATAAGGAATTATTAAGTAGGGAATACGAAATAGAATCTCCAAAATGGGAGATTTTTTTTTACGTCCCCTTTTTAAGATACTGCTATACCCCCTGGGGAAGTTATCCTCCCCACTCCCCACACGAATCTCCACTCTTCCTGCAGTAGCAACACATGGATATTCATGAACAAGTGTTTTCTTGCTCAGGTGCTTAAGGACAGGAACAGATTCAAAAACGTCATTCCACCGCTCCTCTTATCAAAAGAGAAAATTATTGACTTGCAAAAATTATACTGCTGTTTCCCATGGACAGGCATTGTCTTCAAAATTCTACCAGGTGGAATTTTGCTATACTATAGTTTCGAACATCTGTGTCCCAATATATGTCCCACAGAGCACTAATCTTATGCCATGGTGCGTGTGTGTGTGTGTGTGTGTGTGTGTATCTGTACACAAGCTTGCAAAACTCTGTATACAATATATTCTTCTATTAAATTTGTAACATGTATTAACATACTTGAGACCCTCTGAGAAATGCCCTGGGAATAGATCTGTATCTATATCTTTATACAATTCACTGTTTTTCAAATTCAGTTCACTGTGTGTCTAAGTCATGTCCCAATCAGGAGATAGAAACCACATAGTAATTTGAACAGGGAAGTTGAATATAAAGGATTATTAATTACAACAGGGTACTGGAGTAAAAATTGGGATTGGCTCATTAAAAATGAAGAGAAGGATAAAGCACAAAGACATAGCAGGTAAAATCATCCATGAGTGCCCAAGGAAAGTCTTATCCTCTTACTCAGGGTTGAAATTCATGCTTTCCTACTTGGGGAGAGCACAGTTTGTGAAAGTTTTCTATTTTCTATTAAAAGTTAAATAGGAAGTTTAATTTTCTCTTAAAACGTGTTATCTTTAATATCAATATACTTTTTAGGTAATTTTGGTTAGGTGAAATTATACAGAAATAAAACAGAAATAGAAGAGCAATGTTTTATGATTGGAGTAGGTGTGTTAAGCTTTTATTTTGGAAATTGTATTTTTCTCATTTACCTTTATATGATTTGGACCCTGCTTACCCCTCAGAGTCTGAGCAGACATCAGTAGACAAAGTATCACTTTTCAATACTGGTTTTATTCTTCCCCTGATGCCACCTTGAGAGGCGAATGTATTGAGGCCGTCAGAGCTGAGGCAAGAACTGAATACCCCAGATCAGTGCTGGAGTGGGGCGAGGAGAGTGGAGGCAGGGGCTCTTCATTAGGAGCAGGCTCTGGGAGGCATCAGTAAAGGGTAGGATGCCCCTGAGTTCTGGCTGTCCAACTCTGCATTAGGCTCCTTCCTGCTTTGAAACAGCTGGGTTGACTTTGGGCAAGATTAACTATTTTAGTTATTGTGGAAATTAAATAAAAATGCAGAGCTTCAGACTAGCCAGAAAGAACACAATAGGTGATCATCAATATTACGCCTCTACTTTCTCACTTCTCGGGAATTGAATGTAGTAATTAAGGAGAGATGGGCCATCACTTAGTATGCTTTGAAATATTTCTTATTTTAAGACCTGGAGCTATTGTTCTGATGTCTTGTATTATTTGCTCAATTATATATCATTTAATCCTAGCATGTAGCACTGAAAAGGTCTTCAAGCATAATCTAATGTAATTTATAAAGGGAGTTAATGAATAATAATTATTTTTACTAGTAGATTTTCCAAGCTATCTCATTACTGGACACATTATGCCTATTTTAAATATTTTAAAAATTTATAAACTGAAGAAGTAAGTGACCAACTCATGATGTATCTAAAAACTAAGCCAAAATTATGCAATCAAGTTTATTCAGTTAAATATATATTTTTACATATATGTAATTTATTTGTATTTGGAACTATTGGAATACCTGAAGCATATATAATAAATAAGGGATACTAGAAAACTCATAATTCTGAGGTTTCTCATTGAGCCCTGCCCTTTCTTTCAAGTTGTTCTTAGCTGTTCTGATTTTTTGGTGGAGGTTCGTATCTATTTAGCAAAGTTATCTGGTATTCTTTTAGTACATGGAAAGAAAATGGCAATCTTATCTCTTGATGGCATATGGTGACAATATTATGTAGATAACCACATGATTACATTAACCATGAGTTATGTCCTGTGTATCAGAGGGCTATGCAAAACCTCACTAGTTACAGACTTGTTCCCAGAAAGCCCTAAGAGTGCAATCTTCGATTGGGTTTTGAAGATCAGTAAAATTTTCAGATTTTAAGCCTTTAGGATGTCAGGGGTGAAGTACTGGGGTTTTGATAAAAAAAAATCTTAATTTAAGAATAACTTGGGGATATAAATGAGCATGAGATTTCTGGCATATTGTTTGCCATATATTCTTAGAATTTTCTAGTCCACCTAAAATACAGCATGATTAGAAGCAAAGTACTCTTCATATAAATATTTTACTTTTAGATCTTTTCACCCCCTCCTCCTCCACCTCTCCTTCCATCCTCTACCATGTTGAAAGCGTATTTCTGTATGTCTAAACATTGTGACAAAGATCTGCTTTATCTTTTGTGTATAGCTCTCTTGCTCTCTCTCTTTGTGTCTATGTACCTTCTCTTGATGTATGAAGAAGCTAGATAATACGAGAAAGAAAATTTCTGCCAGTTAAAATTGTCTAAAAGTGAGACAGTCTCTCTCACCAATAATGGACCGCTGTTATTTGGAGGATTTAATCATAAGGCTAATGTCTATTGTCACAGTGGATTTCTTTTTTTTTCTTTTCTTTTTTTTTTTTTTTTTTTTTTTGAGACAGGTTCTTACTTCAGGTGCCCAGGCTGGAGTGCAGTGAGTGGCACAATTAAGGCTTACTGCAGTCTTGACTTCCTGGGCTCAGGTGATACTCCAACCTTAGCCTCCCAAGAAGCTAGGACTATGGGAGTGTACCACCATGCCTGGCTAATTTTTAGTATTTTTTATAGAGATGGGGTTTTGCCAGGTTGCCCAGACTTGTCTCAATATCCTGGACTCAAGGTATTTGCCTGCCTTGGCCTCTCAAAGTGCTGGAATTACAGGCGTGAGCCACTGCTCCCGGCCCAGAATGGATTCTTAAGTTGCACAATAACCAGAATCAAGTGACCTATGTAGTAATATCTTCCAGTGTATAAGTTTGTGATCCCGAACAGATGTCCATTTCAGAGTAAATCTGAATCAAAATAACATTTCCGCTTAGCAGATATCTAAACAAAGTTGGCTGACACATCCGTGACTCCTACATCCCCTTTACCCATTACAATGTTTTATTATTTTTTTCCCTCATGAAACTTATTTTTCATTATGGTATATTAATATCTCCAAGCCTCATAGCCTTCCTTGCAAAGACATCAGCCCCAATGTATATCCTTTCTGACTGTCACTGGCATGATTTTGTGCTTTACCAGAACCAGTCCAGTAAGCAGCTCGCTTACCTGCCGTCATTCATTCCTGAGCATGTCCTGAATGTGCACCAACACTGGGCTATACGTGGACTTAGAGTGAAAAACAACACGGAACTATTTCCTCCAAGGAGGTCAGAGTCTAGAAAAAGGAGATTTTAGTTTGAAAAATTATAATACTAAGTTGCAAATGTTAATGAGGGTTTAAGAAGAAGCAGAGTATTACTGTGTTTAAGATCTGGGATGTGGCTGTTGATCTCTCTTTCCCAGTTTAATCACTGGGTGATATTGAGCCAGGCACTCATTTTATTTTATTCATTTCTAAATAATAATACATCCGTGTTGCAATACTGAATATATTTGACATCTTCTTCTAACAAGGAACCAGATTTACCTCCCACCTGAAACAAATGATGAATAAGCAAAACCATAAAATAACAGTTTTCAGACATTGAACATCAGGCATTAAAGAACAGTGTTCCTGAGACTGGGAAGCAAGGCAACAATTTCTGCTTCAGGGAGAGTTTTCTAAACCAATTGTTATTAATGAGTCACGTGTCATATCTGATTTATGATTTATTAAACTTTGTGCATTAAATACTTTTCAGACAAGACAAGTTTTATAATGTGCCATACATTATAAAATGTGTTTATGTTTTGTAAAAGATTCAAATGAAATTAGAAAACTTAGTGTGTGAAATATATATTTCATTTTTAAATAAAACAACTGTCAATTTAAATAGTTTCTTGATTAAAATTAAAGTTTGCAAAGTTCTGTTTCACATGTAAACTTGTAGGAAACATTCATGGGAATGAAGCAGAGTCATACCTTTGCTTTTAGAATTCTTATATTAATTCTTTTCATTCACAGAAGTATTACTATTTATTTCATGCATCTTTTTCATTTAAAAAACACTGGAGGCTCCATAGAATATAACAAAAATCTTTTTACTGTGCATTTGTGTGAAAGGACATGGTGAAATTTTTGTCACAGAAGTCTTGCCTCTTACCTGAAATAATTGTTTCTAGAATAATAATGTGCTTCCAACAAATTATATTCCCTAGGTTAGTACTAGGGCCAGAAGATTTATAGCAGCGTCTATTCTAAGTCGTCACTAGTGTATTCCTTGTTCCTTTTTAATTTATGTTAAGCCTGGTAAATTAAATGCAAAAGTGTTTCTAATAATGAAATAAGAAGATTCTGTGTCTAGTAGGATATTGATGGTGGACTGTGACTAAGCAAAAGGCAACCTAACCCCAAATGATTCCTATTGAGGTATACATATGTAATTTTTTAAATTAAAATTGTATTCAGTATGGGTAGGGAAAAACCTGCGGAAGGTGCTCAGATTAAAGCACTCAGCACAAAGATAAAAGCCTGTGCATCATGGAATTTAGGTTCTGGAGGAGAGAAATCATTATTTGCAAAGCGGCATTATTTGCCAAGAAATAAATGCCAGAAACAAGCATGTGCATGTGCATGCGCACACAATGTATGAGTGTGTATATGTGTGGCATCATATTGGAAGAAACTATGGAGTAAAATAAACCAAAGAAGGGAAAAACAAGAATCCAGTGTGATGAAATTTGTTTTTAATAGGGTGGTCTTGGAAAGCCTTATTGAAAAGTTGAATCTTGAGCTAAGAGCTGAAGGTGGTAAGACAATGAGACATAGAGATCTCCTTAAGAAGGGCTTCCCCAGGGGATGACCCTCAAAGGCAAACTCCTGAGGAAGGCATATGGAGTCTTTTAAAAGAGCATCACATCTATGTGATCCAGAGTGAAGAAGAGGCCAGTAGTTCAGATGAGGTCAGATCGCTTCTCGGCCTTTTGGCCAAGATCAAGTGCAGATGAAGTCAGAGAGGAAACAGAGAAAAAAATGACGTGGGTGGTTTAAGTGCTTTTTCCTTGAATGGAATGGGTAGTCATTGGAGAGACTTGAGCAGAGGTGTGGCATGATTTGAATTATGTTTTAAGAGGATCACTCTGGTTGTTGCATTAAGAATAGACTGTAAGGCAGCAAGGGCAGAAGCAGACACCCAGTGAAGAGGTTACTGCAATAAATAGGCCATAAATCACAGCAGCTTGGCCAGCAGTTGTGGGGTGGCAGTGGTGGGAAGTACTTCAGTTTTGAACATTGAGCCAACACCATTTGCTGATGGATTCGATGTGGGGTTGGAAGAAAAAGCCTTATTTAACTTAACCTGAGCACCTGGAAGAAGGGTATTGCCATTTGCAGAGATAAGAAAGACTCTTATCTTTCTTATCTGTGGAACAGAGTTGAGGCAAGGAGAGATTTGGAGTTTGGTTTGGTTAGTTTTGAAATGCTCCTTATGCATCCAGTTGGCTATGTTGATGTATAAGTCTCAAGTTCAGGGAAGAGGCTCAAGCTGGATATTTAAATTTGGAAATTATCAGTGTTTACTGGGATGGAATTACCTAGAAAGTGGGTGTAGATGGAGAAGAAAAGCGGTCTGAGGCTGAGATTTGAAAGACAGGAGTCCAGAAGATAGAAAGTGTAAGTCATTTGGGTAGGAGCAAAACTAGTACAGTGTAGTGGTAGATACTATGTGAAAAAGTGCAAGAAATACCTGGCCTGTTTATTAGTTGCATTTTAGGTTGTGGCTTGTGTGTAGGCTGCTGTTCTGAAAAATAGGCTGAACAAAGGTAAAATAACCATTTTATTTATTGTTCTTATTCTCATTATTTTAATTTTTTGAGATAGAGTCTTGCTCTGTCACCCAGACTGGAATGCAGTGGTGCAGTCTCAGCTCACTGTAACCTCTGCCTCCTGGGTTCAAGTGATTCTCCTGCCTCAGCCTCCTGAGTAGCTGGGATTACAAGTGAGCACCACCATACTTGGATAATTTTTGAATTTTTAGTAAGGACAGGTTCTTGTTATGTTGGCCAGGCTTATCTTGAACTCCTGACCTCCAGTGATCTACCCACCTCGGCCTCCCACAGTGCTAGGATTACAGGCATGAGCCACTGCACCTGGCCACAAATAACCATTTTAAATGCAGGGTATTGTCTTGGTTTGTGCTGCTATAACAAAAATAACACAAATTGGATGAGTTACATATAATTTACTCCTTATGGTTCTGGAGGCTGGCAAGTCCAAGACCAAGGCACCAGAAGATTTTGT
Organism: Macaca thibetana thibetana; assembly: GCF_024542745.1. Classification (NCBI taxonomy): domain Eukaryota; kingdom Metazoa; phylum Chordata; class Mammalia; order Primates; family Cercopithecidae; genus Macaca; species Macaca thibetana. The sequence continues at coordinate 165,196,912 of NC_065582.1, forward strand.
GTCTTTTGAGGGCTGCTGTCTGTTTCCAAGTTAGTACCTTCTTGCTGTGTCCTCACATGGTGGGATGAATGAAGACTGTGTCCTCACAGGGTGGAAGAAATGACGATTGTGTCCTCACATGGTAGAAGGACAGAAGAGAGAAAAGCATACTCCCTCAAGCCTTGTATAAGGGCACTATTCCTGTTTAGAAAGGAAGAGTCCTCATGAATTAATCATCTCTTAAAAGTCCCATGTCTTAATACTATCACATTGGGTGTTTGATCCCAACATGAATTTTGGAGGAACACATTTGGAGGATACATAGCACATGTGACCAGTCTATGTGTTTCAGTATTCTAGAGTACTAACCAAAAAAACATTTGAGAAATCAGTTATCAGATTACCATAATTTTTGCACTGTATAGTGCCAACCATAATATATAGATTCCCCTTCCCTAGATAAATTGAGCCTGTGGCTAGGGGGAAATAGATTTCCCCTCATAATAATGAAATAATCTACTTTCCCAAACCCACAGAAAGATAATTTAGAATTTATAGCTATGTTCTTATGCATGATTGACACAAATCAGCATTGATCCATGGATTGAAGTCATATGTATAGATTATCTGCTTTGTGTCAGGCACTGTGCTAGCCACTGTATAAATGCTGGTGAACAGGATATTTTGTCAGTGAGCAAACATTTGGGGGGCGAAGTAGACAATTAAAGAAGCAGTTACAGTGCAGAGTGATAAATGATTTATTTCTGAAAGCATAGGGAAATAAGGGTGTTCACAGGCACATGGAATCTAATCTTAAGGTCTTAGCAAACATTTCCTGAAAGCAGGACTCAAATATTGCTGACCTAAATGACGATATTCTCCAGGACCATTTGAACACATTCCTAGGTTTCAAATTTCTGTCTTATGATTTCTCTAACTTGTACTCTAGGCCATCTTATAGTTAGGCAAAAATATTACTCACCATCCTCTGCTACATGAGACTCATGTTTATGATTAGTCAGTTTCACATTTAGTGTTTCATCTGCTGCTTTTTGGGCAACTTAAAATGCAGTTTATTAGTAAGCAGAAGACATGCCTCTTTGAAAGACTGTAAAGCCTGTTGAAGCTGGCTATTGAGGGAGCAACTGCTTCATTGCTTGCCCCAGAAGCAACTCATTTCAGTAGTACTGATTTGTTATTTATCCATGAGGAGTCTGAAAGGAGAAGTAAGCATCTCCAGGCTAACAGTACACTGATGTCCTAGTTGCTTTGAAGCTAAGCATCAAAATTAATGAAGTTATGAGACCTAATATTGCTGTCCTTAGACTTCCTACTCTATAGATTCTAGGCAAATAAACTTGATAGGAATCGAGCTATTTCCATATGTATACCTCTAACCTACATAACATTTGTTTGCTGTAGATTAAGAAAATACATATTGCCAAAGCAGTACACTCAGTGATAGATTTCCTTTCATTTTATTCTTCCAGAAACAGAATTTATTTTCTTCTTTTTACAGTGCCATCTCTCTTTTAGTATAGAAAAGATCTGATAATTAATTAATTAGTCAATCAAATTCATCACATTTATTATATACCTGCTATGTGCCAGGTGCTTTACTTGTAACGTGAAATCACCAAGATAAAAACAGTCTTCATCAGAATTTAACAGTTAATATTGAACGTTTTTCTATGGGAAATAGACACTAATGAAGAAGAAAAATATTGCCAAACAAAGTTGTTTTGGTGTCCTCTATTTTCAGTTACAGAGATGGTAAGATAGAATATCAAAATAATAAGGTCATTTGCTTCAGATATACTAATGCAAAGATTACAGGGCCTTGTTCCAAAGCTGTAATCCTCTCCATCTCTCAGAGCTGTAGGCTTATGTCTATCATTCTGCCAGAGCCAGATGCGTCATAGATAGCAATTGTGTCTTTGAATGTCTCTTGTCTTTTCTCATGATCCACTGGCAGTGGCTTTACTTCATTTTGATGCCTTTGTAACCAATGGGTTTCCTTGCCTCTTTTCCAGTGAGTATTTTATGGATGACTTCTAAGTGAATCTGAGGTATCCAATTTTTTAGCCTGACTCTAACACACCAGCTCCAGATTGTTATTCATAAATGGTGTGAATGTTGTGACAGGAAGTCTAAGAAAAGAAAGGGAGCTGGGGATGTTTTTATATATGAAGTTTTGAAATATTTACTGAGAAGTTTGATTTTCTGGATTTGTGTTTTGATGAAGAATGATTGTTTTAAAAGACATCTGTGATGCCTTAACCAATAATATTAGGAATCATAGGTTTGTGAAGGCAGAGGTGTCAAACAAATGATATCCCAAATTTACTGGGTTTAGACGCAAAATCAGGCTGATTAAATACAGAGATGGAATATTTTGACATCTCATAGGAACTTCTATGAAGCTGAAGTGTTTACAAAGCAACTCCAGAAAGGAAAGAGTAAGGACTGAGTAGAGGAAACTCAAAAGATAATGTAGGCAAGAGAATGTCAGGCTAGAAGTACAAAGACCTTTGGACACTGTATGGTTAGGTCTGTTATGCTGCAGACTGTCACACATTCCTTGAGTCTCTTAAGCATGCCCTGCAAGCTGTCTTTTTCTTCACTGAGCAGAAGATATTTAATGGAACCTTTCAGTCTCCATCATCTCTTCATTTCAGAATGATAATACTTTGAAAAGTTATGTGTAAGTGCATATATTTACTAAATGAGCATAAAACTGTATGCGAAATTCAAGAACTTAATAGTAATTTTTAGACCAACAGAAGGAAATACAGTATTTTTTTTTAAACTTTAAAGATTTAAAGATACTGAAGAGGTTAAAAAAAAAAAAGGTCCTCACTGAGCCTATGTAAAGTGATGAGTAGCCCCACAAAGTGACGAATTGCTCCAGAAGCACCATGCAGAAATATTGCACTTTAGGGTTATAACTCACTTACATTTCTAGATGCTGTTCATGTAATAATAGTTCATACATGTTGAATGTCAAACATATGCCAAATATCTCACTTGTATTATTTATAACTTTTTTCCCACAATATTTTAGGGTTATATAGATGACTTTGAGACTGAGAGAGGCCAATAAAATATTTTGTGGGTGAATAACTAGTAAATTGGAAAGCCAGAGCTCAGACTTTTGTTTACATGACTTCAAAACCCATTCTCTTACTCTGTACCTCATTGGCTCTCAGGGGTCTTTCTTAGGCACCTCATTATCTGTGCTCTGTGATAGTTTGACCAGTTGTGTTTGATCAAAGAGATAGAGATGTACAGATCCAAATCTGCAAATCTTTGACCATGTACCCTCATTCGTGTAGGTTCTATTCTGATTCAGGACCTGCTTGGAGCCTTTTCTCCAACTCATATGGCATTCTCCCATCCTGACAATCTTCCCTGATTCTTCATGTTGTAGCATTGCTCCCCCCGCCTTTGCTATAAGACCTGCACATAAAATTGGTTGAGGAATGTCCTTGGCTCTTTTCCTAAAGGTTATAAAATGATCATGACCCCATGAGGCCTTAATGCCCTACAGAGAGAAGGCCCTAAAAATCTAAACTCAAGGAAAACTGTGTTTTTCATAGTCCAGACTCATTTATATTAAATAGATCACAACCAGATAATCCCTGAGAAATTTATTATATCAAAGTTTCTCCTTTTTGAGTTGATGTAAAGGCTAGGAAGAGCCTTGCACATACCTTAGAGGATAGACTATGTGTATGTGTATGGCTAGGAATTTACATGTATTAATTCTTTAACCATGTATGACTGTGCTCCCATATGACACCAAACTTTCTTTTTCTGAGCCATTTGTTGTGAGTTCTTTGTGCTTTTTTAACCTTGTCTCCTATGTTTTCCTGCAAACCACTTCTCCACTAGCCATGCAGAACTCAATATTTCTTCTATACATCATTTTAGGTAAACTATACATTACTGAAAATAGATGATGGGTAAATATACTAGGTGAAGGCCTAACATGTGATTTAGCTAGCTATGGATTCAAAAGTTTATCAGAAGTGAGTTTACTGCACAGAAAAAGAGAAGCAGCAGTGAATATTAGCAAAATATTCTCCAAAAGCTCTTCTTTTCTCATATGGGTCCTGGGGACCCTGTCAATTCAAAGGAGGGTCTTCAAATTTGGGAAATAAATGACCTTTAGCAGCATCACAAATTTTACTTTAATTGTTGTTGTTTTGTTTTTAGTAAGTGAAATCTGAGTCCACATGCCTGAAGAACTTATACCATCTATGTGAAATCATGTCTTGGAGAAAATGAATAGGATTGGGGACAGTGACAACAAATCTTTTCATAGATCCCTTAGGCCTTTCCATATTGTTAAATTTTATTCTATAGAAATATATGTAAAACAAATATCTAGGTAAATAGCTAGACAGTGAGAATCCTTATGGAACTTCTGTTTTGTTTGTTTGTTTGTTTGTTTTTGTCTGAAGACCTCACTTTCCTTACCATGTTGTTAACATCGGAAATCTTTGTAAAACTATTCCCTTGAAGGTTATACATAGTGAATTGCCAATGCATATATAGTCACAATAGTTAAAATTATGTTTAACCATAGAATGGCACAAAAATATTACCATAGGATGTGGAAAGAGCAGACTGTAGCATGCACAGTAAAAAGGCAGCAATAATACATTTTAGCAAGAATTCACAAAGCTGTAACAAGCCACATTGAAGAGAACTGGCAAGAGAACCAGATGCCCATCAGCTCCCTCTAGCACGGCAGCAACCACATGATCTTGCCAAATTTGCTTTTATAATTCGAATTGAATTGTGATTTCTGTCTTCTCAATTGAAAATTCTAGTGGTTGCCCAAATGACGTGTTGAATTAAATCTGCATATACTAACTGAAAGTAACAAAACTTTTGGCTGAGGAAAAAGGAGTATTTTTCTTACAATGTCATTTTCTCTCCTTGCTCATTCGTGCTTCTGTTGTTCAGGTATTCTGTTTCTCTTTAGAATGTGGGATTTCCTTGTTTTCTCTCCTACCCACTGGCCAAAAACCTACTCATTTCCTGAAACTCTTTGCAAACTCTTTTTAGTAACGTCTATCCTGAACACATTTTCTGTCTTCCCTATCTCCCCCGCCTCACATGCCTAAAGTGTGGATATAACAGCCCTGCATACACTGGAATTGTTTTCATACCTCTCTTCCCAGTTGAGCTGTGACATCCCAAAATGCAGAGCTGGCTTAGATTTACTTTTACAGCTTTCTTTAGCACTAGCAGTAGATTGAATACAAGAATGGCTTTCCACAAAATAGTTCTTGTTTGTACTGCTGAAAGACTGAATAATGAGCTCAATAGAATGGTACTATGATTGAATAAGAAATTTATGATTTAAGGAGTCTAAGTTTTTAGTGCAAATCAGAACATAGATACCTTTGAAATAAAAGACTGTCTCTTTTTGCATCAGTGATGTTTACACATAAATAGAACATACACACAGGCAGTGTTCAGAGCCCCTTAACAGATAAGCACTGTCTAAATGCACAGTCATGTCTTATGAACACCGCATATAATTTGGAGGAAATTAACTTTAATATGGCCACGAGGATGACTTTATGTTGGTGTAGTATTATGGAGATGGGCAGAATTGTGTTAGCCGTGTGAATGGTAAGTGCTGAGTTTACAACCATGTTTTATTGATGTAGCAGCAAAAGTATTATTGGATGTATCAGAACATTACCTGTAGGCCAGAACTCAACACTGCAATTATGAAAACCAAATAGTGTTTGATAATGAGAGGGTGGGAGAATTTTTATGTGACATCTTTAGTTAGTTGATCAACAACTTCAACTCTGATATATACTTGCCCCCAGAAATTACTTATAAGCAAAAATTGAGTGGCTGATTTATGCTTTCTGCTAACTGATTAAAATTAGAAACTACGTTGATTATAGCTGAAGTAGAACTTTATAAAGTGTAGCATTTAAGGTGGTACCTCATGTAATGTTCATTTTTACTTGATACCTTGTCACCAATTGAAGTTTCTTCTTTTTTAAAAAAAAAATCTGTTCGCTATAGGAAGTATAGAAAGCAGAAAAATAAAACATAAACAAGGAAATATAAATTACTATAGATTCCCTGAATGCAGAAATAATCATACATAATCTTTTGGTGACAAGTAACTTGGTCATTATTACACAGCTATTAAAGGCAACATAGGGTGGAAATCCAGGGGATCTGTCACTGAATCTCTACTTGTAGAATCTCCTCTTTTAGGTCATTACATCACACTGTTTTCACGGAAAAAGTACTTTCTATGTAAACATTAGAGTTAGCTCACTGAACAGTTTAACCAAACTCTAAACTAAGGCTCTAGTGTTAAAGAACAGCTTTGAGTCATTCTTTTTTACTGTAAAACAAATAAAATAAAATAAAATAAAATATGAAAAAAAGCTTTCTAGCACTTAGATATGAAAATCAAGAAGGCAGAGTCTAGGTTGGATTTTCTTAATATCTATCTGCTCTGAGGCTCCACTTATCTTTGGAGTTTGAATATTTTCTTTTGTCACACTGATTTTTTTTTCAATTTATATTTTACATGAAAAAAATTACAGAAATATATACTGCATTTATGATGGAAAATCCTGTATGTGATATTAAACGCAACTGGCCTAGTGCATACTTCCTGAGGGTAAGAGAGAAGTGGAGACATGTTTCAATGGAGCTTTGAAGATTAAGAAGTCCCTCTCATCACCAGCTGGTAGATGCTAGCAGATATAGAAAAGGTATCAAGTAACAGGCACTGGAATTATTTTTGATTTTTCCTCTTTTATTTATTTCTGCTTCTGTGGCTGCTGCTGCTGCTGCTGCTGCTGCTGCTGCTGCTGCTGCTTCTTCTTCTTCTTCTTCTTCTTCTTCTTCTTCTTCTTCTTCTTCTTCTTCTTCTTCTTCTTCTTCTTCTTCTCCTCCTCCTCCTCCTTCTCCTCCTCCTCCTCCTCCTCCTTCTTCTCCTCCTCCTCCTTCTTCTCCTTCTTCTCCTTCTTCTCCTTCTTTCTTCTCCTTCCTTTCTTCCTTCTTCCTTCTTCCTTCTTCTTTCTGCTGCTTCTGCTGCTTCTTTTTTTTTTTTTTTTTCTTGAGATGGAGCTTCGCTCTTGTTGCCTAGGCTGGAACACAATGGCACAATTTCAGCTCACTGTAACCTCTGCCTCCCGGGTTCAAGTGATTCTCCTGCCTCGGCCTCCCAGGTAGCTGGGATTACAGGCGCCCATTACCATGTCCACCTAATTTTTTGTATTTTTAGTAGAGACGGGGTTTCCCCATGTTGACCAGGCTGATCTTGAACTCTTGACCTCAGGTGATTCACCTACTTCGGCCTCCCAAAGGCTGGGATTACAGGCTTGAGCCACCATGCCTGGCACCTATTGTTTCTTCTTTTACCTGACACAAAGATTTCTTCTTGCCACTGCTGAGGAGAGGTCATGGTTCAATACTAGACTCTACTGCACCACACAATGGATTTCTAGGGAGTTTTGGAATCACTGCATCGTTTATTTATTCAGCAAATGTTCATTGAACTTTTACTTTACTTAGATCTGTTGAGAAGGTAACAGAAAACTTGGTCCTGATGAAATACCATATATTCACATTTGCATTCATCCTCAACACCCTCACCCCAGCTTCTTACCAGGAGAACATATAAAAATGCTTTTCTCCCTATAGGTTTTCTGTGGAACGTCTGTTAGCAGCAGCTGAAACAGCAGCAGGCAGATAATAAATTTAAATTGACTCCTCTACATTTCTTTATGTTCCTCTGAGATGAAACGAGTTCATTTCAGAGTTCCTGGGTGTCTGATATAATTAGGTTTCTTTCTGTCTCTTTTTTCTTCTCCTTACTGATTTTCTGTCTTATATTCCATCTCATGTATTGAAGATGTGTATCTGTTATTGGTTTCTAACATGAGCTATCATCAATTATTAGCAACTATAGGGGTTTCACTGCACAAAATATTACTTTAATGATCGCTTGTTAAGGTGGCAGTTGCGTACTGAAACTTAATGATTCTTTAGCTTGTTTTGTTAGGTTCTTGCTGCTGAGTGCTGTCATCTTAAAATGACAAATGCAATGCACATTATTGATTATACTGCTGGAGATTAGAAACCAAAAAATGCAATTGTTGACATTTGCAATTGAAATGCACTAAACATAGCAAAACAGAAACTCGAGGATCCGTGAACGGTCCTTTGCAAATAGATTTGCTAATTAAAATGATCACCTCATTCTCTTATTTAATCCATTGGCTACAGAGTCATTACTCGCATTGTCTTGTGGAGTCATTACTTGTACTGTTTTAGTTGATTGTTCAGTTAATGTTCCTGAGTTTCTGGAATCATGAAGTTATCCGTGCAAGAAGGAAGCATTGATGAAACCTTAGCAAAATGAAAATTATTTTTATAATATTTTAAGTGTACTTGGCTTTTGAAGAAGGGGTTGCTAGTTTGTATTGTCTTGCATTTAGAGAAGTTTCACACAAGATCGGGCATGTTCAGGGTGGTATGGCCTGGCACATGTTTACCTATGTAACAAACTTTCACGTCCTGCACATGTATCCTGGAACTTAAAAAAAAAAAATCTTTCAGTATTATTTTGGTGGAATATATAATTGTTAATATTTGTGAAATATTTACCAAGTTTTATAATATTTGTAAAACTAGCAATCATATACAATTCAACATAATAAGCATAAATACAAATTGGCTAACAAATACTCTGTTTAGGTAATATAGTGTTTTACATAAGTGTGTTTTGCAGAAAATTTGAGCTTATCACTTCAGGTGTTGCAACTTCTATATTAACCAGATGAGATGAAACTATTTCTAAATATAGTACATTTTTTCTTCTTAAGCACACATACTCCTTTATTGAAGGCTCAAAATCATTACTGCCAATGACACTTGGCACACTGTCGTGGGATAATGTGGTGTCCTCAGAAGTTGTGAAGTTTACATGCTTATTTCTAAGAATGTATGGGTTTCTATTTTTGCCCCTTTGTTAAATTGCCTTCCCTTACTTTTTCATGTTCTAAGTGTTCTGTCATGACATGAAACGAACAGGTTCTGAACAGAGGAATCAAAAAGATGTAGGATGACACTAGTGAATTGAGGCCAACTGGGTACCATAGGTCTAAGCTGGTGATGCATTAAAAGATGAAAGAGAAAAGTGATGATCACAGATTTGGAATATAAAACAGAAGTCGGGAGTGAGAAGTATATTAAAGAAGGAACTATTACGCAGGAATGGGGCCATTGAAAATGACAGTGATCAAGAGCCTTGAAACATAAAACACAGGAAGAAAAGAATCAGGTTACATAGGCTAATATGTACAAAGTCTAATCAGTTCACCCCAATAAAGAAACACAAGAAGCAATCAAGAGTAAAATTAAGAACTGATAGCTATTGGCTCTTTGCTCCAGTCCTAGGCTACCAGTTGAACAAAGGTGGTCATAACTTGCAAGATGGGTTTTATATTGGGGAGGTATGGTCTCATTGGTTTTGGCATAGCCAAATTCTTACAAAAACAAAGGCTCAGCTTTTCTTGAGGGGTATAAAATGCTCAATGCTAAATCCAAGTGCATTTGATTTATTGCTTATAAGCCAATGTATTCTAGGGAGTGATATAGTTAATATATAGCAAATTATGAAATCACGTGTAAAATCTGAGTCACTAGGGCTGAAATCAAGAATCCATGGCACTCTCATTAATCAAGTTCATAGACTTAGTAGAGTGGTTCTCTATCCAGGGTGATATTACCCCTAGGGGACATTAGAGAATGTCCGGCAACATTTTTGTTGCTACAGTGGGAGAATACTTCTGACATTTAGTAGATAAGAGACCAAGGACGCTGCTAATCATCCTACAATACACAGGGTACCCCTCCAAAACAGCCCAAAATATTTGGCCCAAAATAGTGCTGAGTTTGAGAAACACTACGACAACGATGCATGTAAGAGAGAAAGGTGAGATTTGCAAGCATCCCTGAAACCCGTCAGATGGGGAAATAAATTAAGAAGCTCCAATGTGGTAGTTTGACCTTTGGAAGGACAGTGGGCACACTGGCCCAGCATGAGAACTTGCTTTTCTCCGTCTACCTGGGTATGGAGAGAAGTGGCTTCTGTATTTCTAAATTTACCTACACTTGAGTTCTTAATAGTCAGTCACCCCAAAAGGAGGAATGGCTATAGGATCAAAGTGACATTAATATCAGGTCACAGCAATTTGTTCCCTTCAACAAGGCCATTTTAACATGGGATGAGTCACAACCAGCTTTGGAGGTGAGAAAACAAATAGGTTAATAATCAGGCTGGAAGGCGGAAACTGTGATCTAAACTGACTCACTTGTTGGGGGTAAACATGTGCATCAGACCATCTTATGATTAAGCTTTCTAACTTTACCCAATAACTCTTCATTATAGGGTTTCAAGAAACTAGCAGTTTCTGCCTCTTCTCAGAAACTAAAGACTACTCTCCCGGCATAGTAGCAGTGTCTCCTGCCTGTAATCCCAGCACTTTGGGAGGTCAAGGCGGGTGATTACCTGAAGTCAGGAGTTCGAGACCAGCGTGGCCGACATGGCAAAACCCTGTCTCAACTCAAAATACAAAAAATGAGCCAGATGTGGTGGCATGCACCTGTAATTATAGCCACTCAGGAGGCTGAGGCGGAAGAATCGCTTGAACCCGGGAGGCAGAGGTTGCGGGGAGCCGAGATCACACCATTGCACTCCAGCCTGGGAGACAGAGCAAGACTCTATCTCAAAAATTAAAATTAAAAAAAGACTATTATGTTGGCCCCGTACATAAACTGAGCCACTTTGCTAATAGACTTGGGGTTCTGTAGACAACTGTCTGACCGTCAAAGCTGACCAAGACTGATTTGTTTTATTCTTAGTTTTAGCTGCTCCCCATCAACTTCAGATTAGGATAAAAGAGGCTTTTCAATGGTGATACTAATTCATTTTGTACACAAATTTCCTCTAGTTATTTAGATCCCAGGTGTTTCCACTTTAATGTTGATCTTAAAGAAATCAGAAGTCGTATCAAAGTAACCTGATTTTACAGTTCCTTCCCTAATAAATGATTGACTGATGGGTGAATAAATAATACAGAGCCAAGTGAAATATTTTGCAATTATGATATCAGAAACACAAAGAAAAGATTGAAAGCCATATCACGGAAACAGTAGATATTTTCAGGAAGAAAGCAAAGTAATTTTTAGAAAAAAATAAGTTTTTTCAGTTAGGACTTTTTTTGATGGATGCAACTCACCCCTAACATTTGCAGTCCTCTCAATTTTTAGAGCAGATATAATTTTTCTATTTCTTGGGCTCGATATAAGAAGGCTATAAGAAATCCAATTCACATTTGTTAAACTGAGTTGAAAATAATTTATCTTGTAGCACAAATGTCAGAGACATCTAATGTTGTATCAAGACAAAAGAGCAAAACTGGCATAGAAGGGATTTTTTTGTTCAGTTCACTAAGGAGGCGGTTGTCCCCCTCATTCATACTCCAAGAAATAGTTTGTCAATAATAAAGTATAACTCAGTAACTTGGTAGTATAAAATGAAATACGTCAAAGGAAAATTATTAACACGTTTGATATAATATCAATTCATAGGTCACTTTAAAAGCTGTAGGCCAGGTTGTCCTCAATTACTTCACCTTTATCTTAGAGCAAATGTGTTGAATGGGGAAGCAAGTTGAGAGGTTTGAAAGAGGTGTTTCTCATAAACCTACTTCTTGACCTACCAAAAGCTACCAAGTCCTATTCTCTCTTCCTTTTTTTTTCCTTCCCCCATTATTTCCCCCCTTCCTCCCTCTCTTCTTCCTCTTCTCCTTTCCTCTTTCTTCCTCCTCTCTTGTCTCTATCTCCTTCCTCCCTGTGTCTGACTCTCTTACCCTTCCGTCCCATCTTCTTTCTGCCCCCTTCTCCTTGTCTCTTTCTTTCTCTGTCCATGTCCTAGATAGCCAGTACTGTAGAAGGACTCACTGCTGTGGCCTTCTCACAAAGAACAAAGGAGATTAGAGAGCAGAGAAATACCAGGGGAGATTGTAAAGTAGTAAGTATGTCAAGGAAGGGAGAGATGGAATGTTCCTAGCCGCTATGAGGGAAAATTTACCACCAGGAGCCTTTGAAAATACAGCCATTATTGATGACAATTTATTACTCTTGAGAGAAAGTTTATAATTTTTATAAAACTATCAAAGGGGACTACCAGCTCAGAGGTGACAAAACACTGCACTAGACTATATTTTTGGAGTATGTTAAACTTATTCTTTAGGTTTCTAAGGAAAAATAAATCTGATGATGTATTTACGCACAATATATCCAGTATAGAATCACTTCAGGATTATTAGAATTTGTTTAGAATTGAATGGGGGTGCTGGACTCTTTTGTCAGAAAATGCATACATGTTCGTATCATTTTCATTCAATTTTATAATTTTTTGAGTGATTGAAGTCTAATCATGGGTTTGTACATGAGCTTGTGCTGTGAAATATAATCATTTGGTAATTTGTTTCCCATTGACTAAAAAGCCAGTGTTTATGTGATGAAAGAAAGATAACATTGGGAAAAAAGGCTGGAGAGGGTGTGTATGTGTGGGAAGGGAATGTAGGAAGAGAGGCTGGTGAATGGGTAAAACATACAGTGAGGTAGAAGGAATGCGTTCTAATGTTCAATAGCAGAGTAAGGTGACTATAGTGAACAAGAATATGTTGTATATTTCAAAATTGCTAGAAGAGAGGACTGAAAATATTTTGAACACTTAAAAATGACAAATACTCAAGGTGATGGACAACCTTAACATTCTGACTTGATCATTACACTTTCTATTCAGATATCAAAATATCACTTGTACCCCATAAAAATATACAACTATTATGTATTAGTAATTTTTTAAAGAGAAGTGCAGATATATTTCTATATTGCCTATAAAATAATTAAAATGGTGCTGTCTCCTGTTATCCAAATAATCATACCAGCACTGTTCAAGAAGATGTGTAATGGTCCTTGCAGAAACTTTAGATGCTTCCTCCTGACTCTACTGGATACTTGCTTTAGAAAGATTTTCTTCTCAAATTGGAATCTAGTAGAAACAGCAGCAGTAACAACTCCCATTGATGACATATCCCCTGTAGACAAGAGTTTCCAATGTGTTTAATATACATTTTCCCACTTAATTCTCAAAAGAATTTTATTGGGTGGGTCCGTTAGGTAGGTATTATTAGCTTCCTTTACCCATGAGGAAACTGAGGCTTAGACATTTTAAATGGCTTGGCCAAAATCATGAGCAATAAGTGAAAGAGCTGGCCTGGAAAGCACAGATGGTCTGAGTCAGCATTCATTAGGAGCTGGACAGGGAAGGAAAGAGTGAAGGAAATGGGGAAGCAAAGAAGATGGGACAGAAAGAGAATCAGACACAGGGAGGAAGAAGATGGTCCTCATCTTTCCCAGGTGTTTAATGATTGTCCATAGAATGGACATGTACTGGAATGATTGTCCATGCAATCTTATATCCTGAATGAATCATGCTTAGAAATAAAAAGGAGGGCAATGAAGACAACAACTGGACTAATTGCTGTTATGACCAGCTTTTTTTTTTTTTTTTTTTTTTTTTTTAATCTCTGAAGGGAAAATGTACTTTTAAATCCCACACAACGGCACTTGTCCATAGCATTGCTCTATGCTATAGGTGCTGGAGTAAACATTTATGGAAATGAATCAGTGTTTCTGCAGCAATGTAAAAAGGGAGATTCTAGGCTATCTCAGGAGAAAGGTGTAGGGAGAGCTTATCTAGAAAGAAGGAGACACAGGAGAGGCGACATTTCCTAAGAACTTTTGTGAGAATAATCATTCTGTGCTTATTGGCTGTGGGGAAATCTTCAAAATGTGCCTGAATGCCCAGGAGATAAGCAGCCCTTTGCCAAAGGCAGAATTATAAAATATTGAAAAGATACTTCTCAGGCTAGTGAAAGATGGGAAGGAGGTTCCCCGCCCCCCACCATCCTGTTTCACTAGCACATGAGGAGTCACTATATAGAACTAATAATAGTAGACTGAGCCCAGCTTATGAGAAAGCCAGTTCATTTTGCTTGACTTACAGTAAAGCCAGCTCCATCTTGGTAAATTCCCTAAATACAGTATGGTATCTAGGACCCCATATAAAGTTATCATATTCTTTAAAAATATTTTAGAATGGGAAGGATGATATTATTCTGTAATATTTATTGTTATTGTTCTAAGCAAGTGTGTTGTGTTTTGTTTTGAATACTTTAAAAATAGATATTTATCTAGTGTAATTTTAATAGCTCCCATAGTAGAAAATAGAGAATTTGGGGGCTGTAGGGAAGGCAGAGAGGGTTTTGATGTTCCACAATGCTTCAGAGCACCGGTTTGGGGTCAGGCAAAGAATAGAACACATTTAAAGTATGATACTTATGCTGCAATGAGTATAGGCCAGTTACTTAACCCTTCCCAGCCTCAGTTTTCCTATCCTTTTTGAAGGATGATAAAACCTACTTAAAAAGTTTCCTGTGAAGATTAGTTCATACAGTTCAGGAGAATTTCTCATCCTGCTGCCTTTCCCATAGAGAATAAGTAGATATCATTGGTATTTCGCAGCCCCGGAACTGCTCAGGGAAATACACATCACAGGTTCATTACTTCTCTTTTTGTATGTTACTTTTCTGCAAAAACAATATGAAAAACAATAACAGAAGGAACCCAATTAAAATTTGCCTATATATTTTATCTCTTAATGAAATCTGTTTTTTATTAATCTATATTTCTTTTTCAAAGCAGTATATGAAAATATTTTATATTTTTATACATTTTAGTTTTATATTCTAAATATTAACACTATATTGTGGGAACTTCCATTTTGCTGCCGTTTCCTTTTCCTTTTGTTTTGTTTTGTTTTGTTTTGCTTTGTTTGAGACAGAGTCTCACTCTGTTACCAGGCTGGAGTGCAGTGGCGAGATCTCAGCTCACTGCAGTTCACTGCAACCTCCACCTCCCAGGTTCAAGCAGTTCTCCTGCCTCAGCCTCATGAGTTCCTGGGACTACAGGTACGTGTCACCACGCCCAACTAATTTTTGTATTTTTAGTAGAGACGGGGGTTTCACCATGTTGACCCGGATGGTCTCAATCTCTTGACCTCATGATCTGCCCACCTGAGCCTTCCAAAGAGCTGGGATGACAGGCATGAGCCACTGCATCCAACCTGTTTCCTTTTTCTTATAGCATCTCTTCTCTTCCTTTAGGCTGAAATCTTATACAAATGAAATATACCCCTATAGAGAATGTAGCTTTATTTCATAAACATAGGATCATACATATCGCATGTACGTATCTTCTTAATTTGCTTTTTTACTTAACCATGGGTAGTAGGCATGCCTCTAAGTTAATGACATTAACCTGTGGAAAAAAATAAAGCTTTATATTGTGAGGATATGTGTACAGGACTGTTTGTTGCAGTATTGTTTGAAATAGCAGTACAACTGAAAACATCCTAAAAGTTTATCAATAGGGGTAAGGGTGAGTAAACAGAAGTGGATCCACATTATAGGGCATTCTTTGGCGATTTTAATGCTATTTAGAAGTCTATCTCTAGATTTTTTTGAATTGGAACATATAACAGATGTTATTTAAATGATACCTTCATTTTACATATCAGGAGATTGAAACCTGAAGCAGCTTGCCCAACCTTAGTCCTTGAGAGAGCCAGACACAAGTCTGACTCAGTCTAGGGCTCATTCCACTGCCTCCCCCTCCAGGCACATGCTGACTACGGAGTTCACATGGAGCCGAAGGTCAGCTGTGGCTGGATCTGCATGTGAATTTGCAGCATGCATTTAAAAAAGCTTTTAGTACAACATCTTCTGCAGTGAGTATTGGAGAGTGTGTAACATGAAAACTGCATTAGGTGGTTTTCGGTTACAGTACACAGTTAGTACCACCTGTTGTCATGTATTTGTTCCCTGACTGATTTTCCTGGAGGAGGTCAGAGCCCTGCATTACTTTGCTATGCACCACGATGGCAGGGTCCTGAATATTTAATCATGCTTCTCTGATGAGAAGGGGGTATGGCAGCAAGTTCCAGGGGAGTGTGTGAGTGTGATCGTCCTCAGACTGCTGTTGGGAAATGAATCCTTAGGACACACTCAAGGACATTCAGAAGGCACAGAGGATTTCTGAGCCAAGCTCTCCCTTTACCTAGTCGAAATTGAATTTAGATGTGTAGGATGAAGTACTAAAGAGGTATTATCTTCCATATAATCTAATATTTTGCCTTATGTAAGTCAAAACAAGAATATATAATTTGGGAAGAATGACAGCAGTTATGTCTTGTTCTATTGCTACGTTTCCCAGCACAGCATGCCAATGTGTGCCCTCCTATCCAATTTAATCTAAAGGTTCCATGTCCTGGCAGCTCTGGTGGTTGTCATTATATGATGTCAGTAATTATTAGCTGTTGGACTAGGATATGTGCTTCTCTTTTGGCATTTGGCCTATGGCATTAGTGTAGTTATAAAAGCATCACTGGACATTTTAGCCCAAAAAGGGATTACTCACACTAAAGAGAATTGTAACCTGGTATAGACAAGACATCACTGAGTATGTATGTTTCTGCGATTCTCTAATACCATTGCTTCTACTATTTCTGGGTGTTTACATAAGTAATAAAATCTTTTTTACTGAGCAAATCAAGAATACTTCTGTTTTAATACAACCCTTATTTTTAAATAATATTTAGACTATTTTTTGTTGACGATCTTAACTTTAAAAAAAAATTTATTTGCACCTTCTCTTTCTTAAAAACTAGTATCTGTTTATGACAAAGAAATAGTGTAACACAGTACAATTTCAAGTGAAAAATAGGGCAATGCCATTTATAACGAAGACAATGTGACAACAGCCTGTAGGGCACCTTTGTCTCCTTCAGGTATTCTATCCATATTCAGTTTTAATTGCTATGTCTTCAGGAATGATATCAACATGTGACCTTCAACATTGACCTTTCTTCTGAATGGTAAATAATCATTTCCAAATACTCAGTTTGTATCTTAACATCATCTGAAACTCAGCTTTCAACTTCTACCTGATAAGTAGAAACTCAATAAATATATACTGAGTCAACTCATCATCTGTATATGTTGGGTGGGCATTAAGGGAAGTTCAGCACATTTATTGTTCTTTTTAATGCTTTTTTTATTATGCTATTGTCCTTCACTTAGTTACCCCAGACTCACAATTGTTTTTTGGGGGGATCTCACCTCACAAGAGATTGAGACAGAAAGTTTTGTGCCTCTCCCTTAAAAAATATACACATATATTTTTTGTTAGAGTTCAGCTTACTCATATTTATATTAGTCTAGTAGTATATGTAACATAATTTAACAAATACTAATCTGCAGAAAAATTAATAAAGGAAGGGGAGAAAATAGCATGCTGAATTCGAAAGTTTAAATCACCTATGTGGCCTAATTGTTTTTAAACATTAGGTAACTGGCGAATCTACAAAATATTGTAAAAAGGCAATATAAAATATTGTAAAAAGTTTACCAAATCTGTGTGAGTCCATTAGATTCCAATGGACACCACAGGATTGCTTGCGGTTGATGACTTTTGTTCGAGCCAAATGAGCAACCTCATTGTTTTAAAGCTGCCTATTGATTGCCTTTGATATAACTGAAAATGAGGCTTCCTTGACTCACTTGTGATTTGTTTTGAAATGGAAGGCTGGGAATGCATTACCAAGACCACATCCCAGCCGCTCAGTGGTCTGCAGGTGGCTTTAGGCAGAAATGTCTGGTGGGTTATTGGGACTTTTATAGAGCCATAATTTTGTCATCTTCAGCTTGCTCTTTGGCTTTTCTTTGACATTCTCATTCCAAGGTGGTATTTGGCTTATGTCGCCTTGATTATCAAAAGTCTGTGTTTTGAGAACTCGGGAGATATCAGACTTGTAAGACTCTTCACCCCATACTCAGAAATTCTGTCTATATATTGGAGGCGGGGCCCAAGAATTCTGCATTTTAAACAGGCATTCCAGGTGGTTCTGATGCAAATAGGCCAAACGTTGTACTTGGAGAAAAAATGGGTAGGAGTGTAAATACAATTAAGTGGATAAGCTCCAGGGATCTCAATAAAGAAAAAAGTTGATATACTAACACTTTAAAATGGTTATATACTTGTAGGATACTATTTTAATACTTCCTGTAACTACATGTGTTTTGTCAGGCAGGAGACTGCATGACGGTTTAATAGCTGAGAACATGCATCTGAGTGAAGGTAAACAATTTGATATTATGTTCCAGTGTGAAATTAGAACCCCAGTTCCTTATTCTAAATGGTCCACCAAAGAGTGGGAAAAAGATAATTTCTCATAAGTTGATTTTGTATATATACATATTAGCTGACACTATCCGTGTGTGTGTGTGTGTGTGTGTGTGTGTGTGTGTTTCAGGATAATGTCAGCCTAATTTTATGGAATATTCGACTTGACGACACATCTCATCCTTTTCTCTTATAATCTAGGTATAAATCTATTACTGGAAACTCAGCTCCCCTAACCCTGCTGACCCCTCAACCTTTCCTTTTTTGAAGTCCTGGATGCTGACACAGAAACCCAATTCCGAGCCCATGATGCCAGTCGTGTCTCCATTGGACAGGATTCTCCAATGTATTTTTATTTTCATTTAAGTGTGATGTAAGCATCTGTCTCTGACACTCAGGGCTCTCCCTCAGCTAAACACATCTGCTTCCATCTCCTGTCACAACAATAATGAGGACTTCAGACAGAGTTTTAGGTGGGTGGGGTCTCATCAATGGAGCCTCAGCTCTACCTGGTGCACATTTCCAATGGACTGTTTGTCCAAAATCTACACGTATGTCATAAACACTTTTCCTTACCTCTGAACACTCATGAATAACAAACAGTGGCTCTCCTTAAAAACATAGCCAAACAAAGAATTGTTCAATCTCATCTTCTAGAAAAAAATTCACTTCTTCGGCCCTCCAGGATGTTTTGTTTTACTTTTTAAAGCTCATAATCTGTATTTAGTAGATACTTCTGTGAATCTATTTACATGTAAATATTCGTTCACATTGTCACACTCAATCCCAAGGTGATACAGAATCCTCATATCTTTCAATGGTTTAGTCTTCATTGTGTGACATTAGACTATGGCAGAAAGCCTCAACAGCGGCATCATTTAGGCATTACCTAAAATCTTTATCGTGTGGTTTGTGGTCAATTTAGACCTAATCACACTAAAGGAGGACTTCTCATGCCAGTAGGATTGATTTTGACTTGCTTTGTATTCATAGAGCTATAACCAAAGTTGATGCAAACATTGGTAGTGTCGTGGCAGACTCTTTACTCATTGAAGTAGAGGAACAGCTTCTGGAATAATAAGGGACCTGGAATTGGGGAGTTCCTCTCTAATGGACAGTGGCGAGTCTCATATTTTATCAAGACCCACTTTCAAAACCCGTGACTTTGCTGCTAGGCTCTGTTCTGCTTCTCTTTGTAGCCCCATGGTGTGCTATTTTTACGCTGCACATGTTTAATTTTGCAACTTGTGACAATTTGAAAGGCATAACAATGTCTATTCCCACTGAGATACACAGAATACACCAAGATGTTTTGAGAGGAGCAGTCTTTGTGAGAAAACTCCATTGTGAAAAGAGTCTTCTTGGGAATCACTACACTCCTCATTCCTTGAAGGGAAGCCAACCTTCTTCCCTTAATCAATCAGTCACATTTATTTTTCCATTCTAAGGAGCAATGAGGATCATCTAAGTGCATTTAAGATTTCATATATTTGGACTTTGGCCTTCTCTAAAAGAGCTGCTCTGAAAAACATTTCCTCCAAAATGCAATTAGGAGAAATATATCTTGAAATAAGCCTACACTTCTATGTCCTTCTGTAACTTACTTCACGTGGCCAGTAGTTGCTTGTGGAATCATCGCTCTTCAAGGAACCTTTTGTTCTTATCACATGATGAGCCGGTTTGCATTTAAACTAAATTTTTCTGTAACTTTACTGTTAGGAATTTTAGTAGTCCCCTTACCATGTGCCAAAACTGGTTTTATCCAGAAGACCTTTAAGCCCTTATGAGCTGTTCACTTATATTTCTTTGTAAACGACAGTGGCTTTGCTCAAACATCTCTGAAATATTAAAGACATCTGTTATTATTGAACATGCAACTCTTGATTCTTGATATTGCTGCTAGTGGTAGTTATATCTAATCCAAATTATCTGATCATTAAAAGAACATTTTTGTCTTCTAATACTCTGTGATATTTGTATAGTTCTCTTCCTAATTATGTTTTGTGTTTTCCCAAGGATGGCATTAAACAACATTATTTTCCCTGCACACTCCCCAACGATACATAGATACAGGCAGTGGGATCCTTGCACACATCCAGCACAATTGGTGATTAGTAATTGCTTTCCCTAGAGAAAATATTGATCATGCTGGTGGTCTAGGCTTCGATGTTAAAAATAAACCTTCTACAGAGGGCTGATTTTGAGGAGGTTTTTCAAACAGATTGATTTGTAGAATATTAGGTGACTGTCCAGGGTGTACAGAAAGTTACATATACAGAGAAAGCACCTATGTGCACTTTCCAGGTATCTACATGGTTCTCTTATACACCACCTTCAAATTTTACTCAAACATCCTCACTTTCTCATGAGGACTTTTGTATCACCTTGCTTTACATGCTCTGCCATCCCTTCCCTCCATTCAGCATGCTCAGTGTCCCTTTGCCTATTCTGTTGTTTCTTTCCCCGTTTCCCATTGTAAGTTCCATGAGACACCAATTTTGTCCATTGGATTCACTCGTGTATATTCAGCACCTAAAACAAAGCACATAGAAGGGGCTCAAAAGGTATTTTTACAACTTTTTATTTATTAAATTTTTCATTAAATTTTTTTTTGGGGATAATTGTAGATTAGCGTGGAATTATAAGCAAATAATACAGAGAGATGCAGTGTACAATTTACTACTCAGTTTTCTGTAATGGCAACGTCTTACAAAACTATAATAAAATATCACAACTCAGATATCAACATTGATACAATAAGAATACAGAAGACTTCCATCACCACGGGGATCTGCCATGTTGTGCTTTTATAGCGAATCCACTTCCTTCTGCCCCCTACCCTTTGCTTAATCCTTGGTACCCACTAATCTGTTCTCCACTTTTGTAATTCTGTCATTTTGAGAATGTTGTGTGAATGGAACCATGTGGTATGTAATCTTTTGAGATAGGCATTTTCACTCCGTGTAATTCCCTTGAGATCCATCTAAAGTGTGTCTATCACTAGTTCATTCCGTTTTATTGCTGTGTAGTATCACATGGTTTGGACATATACAATTTCTTTGACCATTCACCCATTAAAGGGCATCTAGGTTGTTTCCAGGTTAAGACCATGACAAGTCAAAATGCTCTAAGCATCCGTGTACAGGTTTTTGTGTGAAAACAAATTTTTATTTCTCTGGGATAAATGCTCAGGAGTACAATTGCTGGGTTTTGTAGCTGATGTATGTTCAGAATTTTAAGACACCACCAGACTGTTTTCCAGAGCGACTGTAACATTTTACATTTTCACTGTCAATGTATGAGTGATCCAGTTTTTCTGTGTCCTTGCCAACATTTGATCTTGACACTATTTTTCCTTTTATTTTAGCCATTCTAATAGATATGTAGTAATAACTCATTGTAGTTTTAGTCTGCATTTCAATAATTACTAATGCTGTTAAATATCTTTTCATGTGCTTACTTGCCATCTGCTTTACCTTTCTGGTGAAATGACTCTCCGTGTTTTTCGCTCATGTTCTAATTGGATTGTGTGCTTCTCTATTGTTGAATATTCAAAGTTTTTATATATTCTAGATACAAATCCTTTGTCAGATAAGTGGTTTGCAGATATTTCACTTTCACTCTGTATATTGTCTTTTCATTGTCTTGACAGGGTCTCTGATGTGTGAAAGTATTAAACTTTGATGCCATCTAATTTATTAATTTCTCCTTTCATGGCTCGTGTTTTTGGAATATATACTACTTGAAAAATCTGTTTTACTAGCAATGAACATTGCTAAGGACTCTGCCTAGCCCTAGATTCTGAAGATTTTCTTCTTCTTTTTTTCTAAAACTTTAACAGTTTTACATTTTACATTTAAGCCTGTCATGTATTTTGAGTTAATATTTATACAAGGTGTGAGATCTTCACCAAGGTTGGGTTCTTGCCTATGGATGTCCATGTGCTCCAGCATCACTGTTGAAAGGCTGCCTTTCCTCTCTTGAATAGCTGCTGTTGCATCTTCGTCAAAATTAGGTGTGCATAATCGTGTAGCTGTATTTCTGTGTTTTCTACTCTGTACCACTGAACCATGTGCCCATCTGTTGTTCTAACCATACCTCACAAACTTGAGAACTGCAGCCATGTAAGTCTTAAAATCGCTCTACCTGATTTCAAGACTTACTTTTCAAAATTGTGCTGGCTGTTCTAGTTCCTTCGTACATCTGTATACATTTTTGAAAAATCTTGTCTATATTCGAAAAGTCTTGTGGTAATTTTGCTTGCAGTTGCAGTAAAGAACTGACATCTTTAGTACATTTTATTTAAATCATCTTTTTATTTTTTTTCAGCAATTTTGTAATTGTTAGCACACAAGTCTTGTGTATGTTTTGTTTGACACACACCAAAGTATTTCATTTTTTGAGTCATTGTAAATGATATTGTGTTTTAAATTTTAGTGCCCATATGTTCATTCCTAGTACAACAGATTTTTTGCAAGTAGTATAATTGAATATTTAGCTAGTATCCTATGACATTCTTGAAGACACTAATTTATACTAGAAATTTTAATTTTTATAGATTCCTTGGGTTTTGTATACAGAAAATCATCTTATCAGCAAATGGAAAGATTTTGTTTATTTATTTACAATCCGTATGCCTTTAAGTTTCTTTTCTTACCTTATCGTACTGGCTAGCACTTCTAACACTATGTTGAATAACATTGATTGAAGCACTTTTTTATCTTGACCCTTATCTTTGGGTGAAAGCACTTAGCCTTTCACCATTAATCATAATGTTATTAGTAGGTTTTTGTAGATGTTCTTTATCAAAGTGAGGCAGTTTCTCTATTCCTATTTCTTGGATTTTTTTTTAATCATGAATGAGTTTTGAATTTTGTCATATGCTTTTTTTTTTTTTGCATCAGTGAATATAATCAAGTGATTCTTTTTTTTTTTTTTTTTTTTTGGCCTGATAGTATGATATACTACTTTGATTTTTTAAATATTGAACCAGGTTTGCATCCCCAGAATGAACTCTACCTGGTTATAATACTATTTCCTTTTATATGTTGCTAATTTATCTTTGATAGTGTTTTGTTAAGGATTTTGGAGACCATACTTGTGAGAGATATTTGTGTGTACTTTACTTTTTTGTGATATTGTCTTTCTCTAGTTTTTGTGTCATGCCAATACTGTATTCATAAAATGAATTATGAAGTATTGACTCCTGTCCGTTTTCTGGAAGAGATTGTGAAAAATTAGTGTTAATTCTTTTTTATATGTTTGGTAGAATTCTCCAGTGAAACCATGTGGTCTGAAGGTTTTTTTAATGGAAAATTGTATAAATTGTAAATTAAGTTTACTTAACAGGTATAAAGCTATTCAAATTATCTATTTAATCTTTGCTGAATTATTTTAGTTTGCATTTTTTAAGGAATTGTTCCATTTCATCCAATTCACAAACATTATGTTGTAGGGTTGTTTGTAGTATTCTTCTCTTACGGAATGAATATTTGTTTTTCCTGCTCACAAATTTGTATGTAAAGTCCTAACCTCCCAATGTGATTGTATTTGGAGGTGCGACATTTAGAGGTCATTAGGTTTTGATAACGTCAGGAGGGTAGTGTGCTCACAATAGAATTCATGTCCTTATAAGAGGAGGAGGATACCGCATCTCTCTCTTTCTCCTCCATGTGAGGATGCAGAGAGAAGACAGCACTCTACAAGCTAGAAAGACGGCCGTCACCAAAACCTGAGTATTCGGGCACCTCGATCTTGGAATTCTCAGTCTCCAGAATTGTGAGAAATTGTCTGTTGTTTTAGCCCCACAGACTATGGTATTTTGCTGTAGCAGCCTGCATTGACCAACATATCTATTATCCTTTTGACATTTGTAGGTTTTCTGGTTTTATCTCTCATTTTAAAAAGCATTTTTAGTAGGCCGGGCGTGGTGACTCACTCCTGTAATCCCAGCATTTTAGGAGGCCGTGGCGGGTGGATCACCTGAGTTTGAGACCAGCCTGCCCAACATGGTGAAACCCCATCTCTACTAAAAATATAAAAATTAGCCAGGCGTGGTGGCGGGCACCTGTAATCTCAGCTACTCAGGAGGCTGAGGCAGGAGAATCACTTGAACCCAGGAGGTAGAGGTTGCAGTGAGCCAAGATCATGCCACTATACTCAGCTGGGGTGACAGGGTGAGACTCCATCTCAAAAAAACAGAACAACAACAAAAATGTATTTTTAAATGACTTGAAACATCCATCTTAATTTTTGAGTACATTATAGATATCTAAATTCTAATATATCTGAAGCAGATCTGTCGATTCTCTTAACTCTAGAAGACTACACAACAGTATTAATTTGTATTTATTTATATTTTTAAGGTTTTAATTGGCAAATAATACTTGGCATATATTTATAGGGTACAATATGATGTTTTGATATATGTGGTTATTGCAGAAAGATTAAATCAAGATGATTAACAATTTGATTACCTCACCTACTTATCTTTCTGTGGTGAGAATGGTTAAAATCTACTCTTCACAATTTTGAAATATATATTATTAGCAGCTATGGTCATCGCATTGTACAATTGATCAATAAAATTTATTCCTCCTGTTTAGCTGAAACTTTGTACCCTTTGACCAACATTCTTCCTTTGTCCATCAGCCCTTCCCTCTCATCCTCTGGTAAATACCATTCAACTCTTTGTTCTTATGAGTTTAACTTTTCTAGATTCCACATATAAGTGAGATCATACAATACTCGTCGTTCTGTGCCTGGCTTATTTAACTTAGCATAACATCCTTGAGGTTCTTCCCTATTATCACAAATGACAGAATGTCCTAATTTGTATAAGGCTAGATATTATTCCAATGTGTATATATACCACATTTTTTTATTCATTTGTTGATGAACACTTAGATTGCTTCCATATCTTGGCTATTATGATTCATGATGAAATGAACATGGAAATGCAGATATTTTTTTGACATACTAATTTCAATTTTTTATATATATCCCCAGAAGTAGTTTTGACAAAGGTGCCAAGAACACACCATGGGGGAAGGACAGTGTCTTCAATAAAAGGTGTTGGAAAAACTGGATAACCATATGTAGAACGAAACTGGACCTTTATCTCACATCATCTACAAAAATATTAACTCAAAATAGGTTGAATACTTAAATGTAAAACCTGGAACTGTGGTACTACTGAAATATAGAGAAAAAGCTTCAGGACATTGGTATGGACAATGATTTCTCATAAAGGACCCCAAAAGCACAGGCAACAAAAGCAAAAATAGAGAAATGAAATTGCAGCAAACTAAAAAGCTTCTGCACAGCAAAAATCAAAAACAACAACAAAAACATAATGAAAAGATAACCCACAATTGGGAGAAAATATTTGCAGACCATACATCTGATAAGGGGTAACATCCAAAATATGTAAGAAACTCAAATGGCTCAATAGCAAGAAAACAAATAACTCGATTTAAAAAATGGGCAAAGCACCTGAACAGGCATTTCTCAAAAGATGACATACAAATGACCCATAGGTTCCTGAAAAAACAGTCAACATCCCTAATCATCAGGGAAATGCAAATTAAAATCACAATGATCTATCACTGCACATCTGTTAGAATGGCTATTAGACAAAAGACAAAAGATAACAAGTATCCTAAGGGCGCAGAGAAAAGGGAACCTGGGTATACTGTTATTGGGAATGTAAATTATAATAGTACAGCTATTTTAGAATACAGTATGGAGGATCTCAAAAAAACTCAGAATTACCATACGATCCAGCAATCCCATAGCATTTCTATGTCATCAACTCATTAAATTTACCCATTCAGTTATTCATGTCCCAAACTAATTCATCCTTTATTTTTTCTTTCCCTCATGTCCCTATTCAGTGTACCAAACTATACTGATTCTGTTTTCAATTATATCCAGAAACTGACTACCTATATTTCCACTCCAGGCTATGCCACCATTGTTTCTCACCTGGACCGCTGTGACGCCCCCTCTCATGTGTTCCTTTTCCTCCCTTGCTCCCTAGCAGTTCATCCTTTACATAGCAGGCAGATCACACAAGTCCCATATTCCCTAGAGTGGCTTTCTGGCAAAAAGCCTGAAATCTGAATCCCTTACCCCAGCTATAAGGCTTCACATACTGCCTACTGTAGCTCCCGACTTCATCCATGAAAATGTCTCCCCGAAGTCTCTTCTGGCTCAGCATGTTTCAGCAGCCACACCCTTCTTTCTGTTCCTTAAGGATGCCAAGCTCATTCCCAGCTTGGGGTATTTGCACAAGCTGTTTCCTCCACCCAAGGTGCCCTTTACCCTAAACATCTCACGGTCAGTTCCTTCGTGTAATGTAAACTCCTGCTTAACTTCTTTTCTTAGAGATCTCTTTCCTGACCTCTCAACCTACTCACTTTCTATTCTGCCAGCTGGTTTTAATGTTTTCTCCTGGTTCAACAACACTGACTCATGTGGGATATGTTCTTATTATTTGGTAACTTGATGTTTTCTTTGTTGAGGTGTAAGCTGCATGAGAACAGAGGCTTTGCCTTTCTCAGTTACCACTGTGTTCCCAGCACATAGAACCATGTCTAGAACATAATAGGTTCTCAGTATATAATTGCTAGATCTATGAATAAAAGTATTGTGCTTAACGTTGTCCATTCCCATCTTATTTTACTCTCCAACAAGTAAATAAAATATGCATTCTAGTCCCACTTTTGGAGATAAGGTAATGGAGTGTTCAACTGATTAAACCAACTGTTGAACTACGATTGTGTATTTCTCCTGCCTGTTTCAAACTTAGGGATGCCATCACTCATGATAAATGCGTAGGAGAAAGAACTTCAAAAAGCATGTTGCTGATCTTTGTGTATGAGTCTATTTATATCTTAAATACTTTCAATTAAAGTTCTGAAAATTCCTAGAAAGCATGCTTTGTTATTCCATTTAAATGGTTAGCCTGGTTAGACCCCTGAGACTGGTGGGAATGGGGAAGAGTTCTAGAAGAGAATGAGTTTCTGTTCAATGTGTTTCAGTCTGTGAGTCCAGGAGTGCTTCTTTCTTTAGTATAGAAGAACATCATTTCTTATGTAGTATTGTTGGAAATTATCAGTTTCAACTAGAATTATTGCAGCTGTCAGAATAAGAAGCCAAAAGACCTGTCTCGGATTTAAAATATGGCCCCATCTGTGCTAAATCTCACAGATACAATATTTATGTTTATACAGAACAAACAAAAATAAACAAAAAACTCTTGGAGTATAAATTAAGAGTGTAGACAAATCCTAAAAACTGCCTAAGGCACTTAAGAATTCAGGAAAACCACTTTTTCAGAGAAGGCAAGCCTGTAGTTTTCTGGCTTCCACAGCAACTGCCTCTTTCCCAGTGTCTTAAAGGGAAAGTACTTTGTGAAAATTGTAAATCCTTGCCATTGTTCTGGCTATTAACTTTTAAAAAGTTGATTGGTAGGGAGATGGTTGTATTAGCATTGTTGAAATATGAAGAAACTGAGGCACTTCTTTCTCTTAGGACAAGACAGCAAATTAGTTTTGGAGCTCTGTTGCCTGGAGGCAATGTAGAGGGCTTAAGATTTGTGGTTTCTAGGCTACTGTGTTTTAAAGGAGACAATTATATATCCTAATTTCCAAATACCTGAGCCCATGCGCTGTGCAGAAAATGTAGCCAGTTTTAAGAAACAGCTTATTTTCTACCTCTAAGCCCATGAAGAATACATTTATCCCTGACAAAATAGCATTGTCCCCAGGTGGTGGTAAATCGTCAAGTCTGTTTAGAATCAGGGTCAGCTTCTCACATGAGCCTTTCCCCCATGTAGCCTTCCTGAATCTGATTAACACCGTGTCAGGGAGTTGTCTGATGTCTGACCTTGAGCAGCATACTTCCCTCTCCCCACCTCCTTTTTTTGGGAATCATTCATTTTGTACAGCCTCGGGCCCTGAGATTCCTCCCCAGCAGGCTGGAGTGCACTCACACATTCCCTTTATTGGTATCCGAAGGGTTTCAGACCCAGTGACCTGTCATCTGTCTTCTCACCTGCTTACATGCTGATTCACTGATGAGCTGGCATCACAGGCCCCGCCTCCCTCTGAATGGTCTGTGAGGTTGCAACTGCTTCTGGAGAGGGAATGCCGAGCCGAACCAGAGCTGGGATACTACAAGTGTGAACCGGCAGCCTATCTGTTGCCACAGAAGAACTTGGTCACCACACTGAGAAGCCGTGTTTTCTCAACTCCCTGTTACTGTTGTAGCTGTATCTGGCTTCTCTAGCATTTTAAAGGAATTTCTGATTGAGGCGCTAACAGCTAATTCCACAGGAGTTGTAAGGCAGCCTGTGCATAAACTGAGACAGAAGTTTCTCCTCAGAGACTGTCTTTTTTTTTATTATTATTATTGGCAAAGACTTCTGGCTCTCCTCAGAGGAATACCTTGTTGCTTAAGATGAGTGGCTGTAGAAAGCGGTGTAAACGGGAAATATTGAAATGTGCCCAGTACCTTCTCAGACTATTAACAGGTTCTCTTCATACAGGTAATGACTTTTTTTTTTTTTTTAATAGAGGCTAGTAGAGCATGGTAATGAAGTTGAAATGGAATAGGAAAGACTCACTATTTCTTTGTTGTGATTATTTTTAATGTTGTCAATAAAATGCAACTGTATTTGCTGAGATTTATGTTTCTAAAAATGTGTGCAGTGCAGCTCTTTTAGGGGTAAAACTGAATTCTGTGGATGTATTTTTTTTTATGTCTTCAAGACAGTGTTGTTGGTAAATTTCAGGAAACAGTATCTGCAGAGTAGAAAGATTTTTTTTTTTTTTTAAATACATGATCGTGCAAGGGGTTTTTCTCTTCTTTCCTGCTTGCTGCAGTTTACTGGAAAAGCACACAGATTTTCTTCCTGCAGATATTTAGAAATTCTCTAGAACTCTTTGATTATTATAATCCACAGATTATTTCCAGTGTGTTTGATCATAGGGCTTGGCCGTGAAAGAGCTAAGGATATTTCTTTTGGATCTCTGAGTTCCTTGCAAATTGTGAGCAAAATATGAAAACAGCTGTAGAGTAAAATGTCCATGCGAGGTTTGATATTTGTTTCATTGCAGTGGATTTCAATGTTTAAAAATTTGCACGATTGAAATAGAAACTCTATTTAAATCTTAAGTGTTGATAGCAAGAAAGTATTTTTAAAATGTTCCAAAATTATGAGGCTAAACCAACAGTTTTGTTGCCCATGAAATTCCTAGGCAATGCCGTCATTAAGTTAGTGACAGGTGGGACCAAAATTACTTGACACTGATAATATATATATTTTTAACGGACCATCAAACTTCTGAGAGACAAATCTTGGTTAATAGAACACCATACTTTGATTCTGGTCGTAAAGAACTGTTGTGAGCTTTATTTTTCAAATACTGACCTGTATTTGTCTTCTTTAAATGAAGAGAAAAAAAAGAGTAAAGAAACTCACACACTGTAAATAAGTAAGGATGATGTCAGGATGATGTGCCATTTATGATATCATGTCACATTTGACAATGAGCAAGAGGTGATGTGCTGATATAAAGCTGAGAGATGAATTTGAGCAACATTTTACCTAAGAAAGTAAAGTCTTCACGATAATTAACAAAACTGCATATGCAATTATGTTAGTGTAATAAGGGAAAACCATTTTAAGAGAATAACTGACAATCAAATGATTTTAGAGAGCCTCATTAAATATTAATAGATATTAAGAGGATTTTTAATATCCTAATGTTAATTTCCTGTTAATATCCGCATTTTAATCTTTAGGTAATGTGAATTGTGGTGACTTTGGATATTCTTTAAGGAATAATCGTTGAGAGTCTGTATCTGACTTTTGCCAGCTCAGAGCTCTGTGGTGGTTCTCATGCGGTCTTCACCTTTAGATTACAAATGTTTAGTCCCATCACTATGACTTTGACGTTACCAGCATATTCGCTTTCAACATTCAAGTAAGGATGATGTACCATTTATGGTATCATGGCACATTTGAAAATGAGCAAGAGGTGATCTTTCACCTTGCCATGAAACTAGAGAAATATTTTATAAAAGAAAGCTTTCCATGAGGTTTCCATGGTTGTCTGTCCTTTCCTCTCTGATAGGGCAATCCTAAGGTTCTATCTGTTTCTAACTGGATTTAGGTGCAGTTTTCTGCCTGTCTAGCTCATTCTGTTTGTTGAATAGTTTTCTTAAACTTTTGATTTCAAAGAATTTTATGAAAATGGTAAGTGGTTGTGAAGCTGTAAACCATAGGTATTAAATCCAAATTACTGTGGTTGGTACTTTATCACTGGATGGTACTTTAATATATGGAAATTATGGAAAGCTAGTATAGCAGCAATATTTTAAGCTTTATTCAATGCATATTTAGAAATCACTCTAAGTGGGATTGCTTTCTTTTTGAACCACAGGAGAAACAAAAAGAAGCACAGCATCTTTGAACTTTGAGAACAAGGACCGACAGATTATCATAAAGTAGTAACATAGATTTATGACCTGAGAAATGTGATTACAGCAACCTGTTTCTTGTAAAAATTCTTTTCGGCTCAGTCTCTAATACTAAATTTTGTGATATCCAGCCAGAATCTTTACAACTCCTCAAAATGCTACTTGGAAAAGTCAATTTATGCATTTGCTAGATGCTGTGGTAATATACACCATTGATATTGCAGAGTCTAATGTAAAATTCATTAGGACATTTTCAAGTCCTTTAGCTAAGTAATTAATGAAGAAGTAGGAAACAGAGTTGAACTAGCTTAAAAAATTTCCTTTAAAGTTGGATATGCAGGCAGCCGCTAATCGTATCCTGAGCAATCAGCATACATCTTTGTAGTTATCAAAAATTTAAAACAGCACGAACATGTCTTGGGTGATTTTTTTCTTTTTACCAACAATCCCTTTATTTTTATTTTTTGGTCAATCATGTTATCTGAGGAAATAGTGATTTTGTTTTACATTTGAAAACAGGTTAATTCTGAAATATATAATTTTATTTTTGACAGCTGCTTCTCATTTGATGCCAAAATGGGCCATTTATATAAACATAGAACATTGGAAGTGCAAAGAAACTTTTGTGGATACAAACTTTCCTTCAATTTGTCTTATTAGTGTTATCACAAGTTAGAGAAAAGCAGTTTCCTTTTGTGAGAGCTTTTCATGTAAGTTTTGGCAATGCCTAGGATTGCTTACAAATTAAAAATTTAATTTGATTTCTAAAATAATTTTTTTAAAGAGTACAGATTCAAAGATAAATATTTGTCCAGCTAAAATAAGATACATCTATTTTCCCTGAAACTTCCTACATATTTTTTATCATGGCAAATCACTTCTCAAAGAGTGTATTTTACAAACATATGTAATGTCTGTATTAATCATAAAAACACAAGCATTTAAAAAATTTATTTGTTATGTATAGTAAATCACAGAAATCCATATGCAAATATTACAAGTTAATGACCTCAGTTCATTGTAGGATCAAGTATCCTGTTTTCTTCTCAGTTTGAGACCTGCCTCTTGATGTACCATATTACATTCAATTCTAGATGAGGCTCATGCTACCCAATATATTCTTGTACACCTAAATAAATGGAGATAGGTCTTAGGATTGCTCCAAGAATATGACGCTTCTATCAGTGGGCAATTTGTGTATCATAGGAACCCATACAACACCCTATCATATGAATGATTTGTGTATCGTAGGAACCCATACAACACCCTATCATATGAATGATTTGTGTATCATAGGAACCCATACAACACCCTATCATATGAATGCCGCCCCATTGAGAAGGATGAATGTTATTGCTGATATCATGTTTTTGAACTGTTTCTTCTTTATGTGCAAAATTTAGTATTGTCATGTTTTAGGGTACTTATTTGAAGGTTGTTTTGACATTTTTCAATATTCTGTACGTTGTTTGCTTGAAAAGTCAAGACCTGAACACATTTTTCTATTAGCAAGAATTCCCCAAATATATGTGTGTGGTGGTTATTGCCTGGAGCTCTGTTTCAGGCTTCAGGCCTGAAAGTTATAGGCATGTCCAAGTTCAATTCTCCACCTAAGGGAAGCAAAAGCAATTTAAACCCCAAAATTCTGTGAAACACTGAATTGCTGTTTAACTACTGGGTTAAAGTATTTCAAATTTTGTGAAATTATTAAAAGCAGGAGGTAAGAATTCATCATTCCATCAAGTAGAGAGCTTTAGATCAAAGGATGAGAGAGAGAGATGGTGCACATTTGACATATGTTTCACAAGTTTTCACTGAGTGGTTTCCAGCCTTAAACTTGACATCATTGAAGTATTGTGGGACAAGTCACCACAGGCTAGACATATAAATACTTACTTTTTTTTTTTGAGACGGAATTTTGCTCTATTGCCTAGGCTGGAGTGCAGTGGCGCGATCTCAGCTCACTGTAACCTCCGCCTACCAGGTTTTAAGCAATTCTGTCTGCCTCAACCTCCCGAGTAGCTGGGATTACAGGTGCTCACCACCAAGCCCTGCTAATTTTTGTATTTTTAGTAGAGACGAGGTTTTGCCATGTTGGCCAGGCTGGTCTTTAACTCCTGACCTCAGGTGATCCACCCACCTCGGCCTTCCGAAGTGCTAGCGTTATAGGCATGAGCCACCATGCCCGGCCTTAAATATTTTTTTATGCTACATTTTTGAAGTCTGAAGAGAAGGTAAGAGGTGATCCTAAGCAAAATCAGAGACTTAAAGTTTTTTTCTGGCCATGTGCCCTTCCATTTTCTGTTCTCTTCTTCCCCCCTGGAGATGATAGAACAGAGAATTGTATTTCCAACCTCTCTCCCCTATGTATTCTCTCATCCCCCAGCCAGCCACATTTACACATAGGGCAGACACATCTCACACAAAGGATGTGCCCCTAAAGACCTCACATAAATACACACGAGCAAAATTCAAGCTGAATCTTGGCAAAAAATAAATAAAATAAAATAAAATAAAATAAAATAAAATAAAATAAAATGACAGGATTTTCTATTTCCCAGTTCAAGTGGCCCTGGCATGTGGCAGTCAAATAGTTTATATTCTCTTGGCCTGCCTGCTCTGACATTATGCTATTCCTGATTTTTTTTTCAACTTTTCAATCAATTCTTTCCAATTTTGCTGATAAAACAAGATTATATTTCGTATAGCATCATGTAAAATTTGCATTATTCAAATATATATAAAATACCACCATGTTACACTGTTTTCTTGTGCTATTTCTTCCATCGAAATCTATTCTCAAGCAAAAAGAAAGCAAAGAAAAATGATGTTTACACTTGACTGCCAATGAATTTATGGCACTGTTACTTTTCGCAACAGAGTTTACATTTTAAACTTTATCAGGATAATTATTTTGTCCTGTTTAAGTTTATAATCAGGATTAAAGGGACATTTGTGGAGAATTCATAGTCTTGCTTAATCTTCTTATAATCTGCCATTTCTGCCAAATCTGATTACAGGATCCCTGATTAAACAGACAAAACACTTATATATATAGGTAACTGGTTGCCGTCTTGAATTTCAGAAAGAAATTTGCATGTTAATGTTTTTTTACATTGCAAATTATGTTCTTTTTCCTATAATTAGCATATTAGGTAAGCTTGCAGGGTTAAAACCTCTTCTTTCCCAAAGAAGACTGTTTTTATCATTGTCATAACTTTAAAGTAGTAAGTGGTCTGATCTCATAGTCTTAGACGTGGTAAACTCTTAAAACTCACTTGTTTACTGATTGGCTAAACTAATCAATATGTTGCACATGGTTTAAAG
Organism: Macaca thibetana thibetana; assembly: GCF_024542745.1. NCBI lineage: Eukaryota > Metazoa > Chordata > Mammalia > Primates > Cercopithecidae > Macaca > Macaca thibetana. The sequence goes on from NC_065582.1 coordinate 165,231,085, forward strand.
GGAAGAGCTCATATTCATAGAAAGAGCTGCATTTAGCCCTGTGCGGTGGCTCACACCTGTAATTCCAGCACTATGGGAGGCCGAGGCAGGTGGATCACCTGGTCAGGAGTTTCAAGCCAGCCTGACCAGTTTGGTGAAACCCCTTCTCTACTAAAGATATGAAAAAATAGCTGAGCATGGTGGCGGGCGCCTGTAGTACCAGCTACTCAAGAGGCTGAAGCAGGAGAATCGCTGGAATCCTGGAGGCAGAGGTTGCAGTGAGCCAAGATCATGCCATTGCACTCCAGCCTGGGCAACAGGGTGAAACTCTGTCTCAAGAAAAAAAAGAAAAGAAAAGAAAAGCTGCATTTGCCCCTCTTGCTAAAGGTAATCAGAGCTTTCTTACCAGAAATTTCAGCACTTACAAATCAGTGCATCGTTTAAGTACTTAAAGAAATGTTTAAGTTTCACGATACAAGACAAAGACTAGAGGATATTATACATTGATTGTGATCTGTATTAGTTCTGTTTCTGACAGGAACGAGATCTTACACTCCAGAAAAGAATGTGATAAAGTGACTCTGTATTGGAGCAATAAGGAGTCATGTGTATTCTCCAGCTGGTAACAGTGAACTATTGAAGAGGCAAGAGATAGGAACCACTTCCAGAGCCTGGAGAGGAAAACTGTGTCCAGAAAGCTTCCAGAGTGGCGGCCTTGAGTACAGGAATATAGCCTACCCACAGAGGCCTGATAGGAAGAAAGCTCAGGGAAGAAAAAAATGCTGGTCTCATTTTTCTCCTACTTTCAGAGTTTCTGCTACTGCTTCCATTGTCTGACCCCATCCTAGAAACCTGCAGGAAAGCTACTCTAAGCAGGAGAAATATGTTCATAGCAGTATTGAATATTTTATATTCACTCACCGCTGGTATAACCACTGACTGGGCTTTTTTATTTAAAATTTGTCACAGTGGTCAAGTTGCTTCCCCTCAAAAGATATTGAAGGTGGCATGAGCAAGCTAATCGTATCTCTGGGTCATGCAGAGGTTCCTATCATTCTACCACATCGTTCACTATCATTGTTTATCTTTTACTTTGACCGTAAAACTCCTCTCAAATATTTCTCTGTATATTTTTTTTTACATTCCAGAAGTAAAGCAAACCTATACGTTCAAACAGATTGACTCTGTATTCCGAGAGAATGTCATTATGATCAGCTAAATTAAATGATATTTGAAATTAATGTGATGTTTGTTATTATGGGAAGATGTTATTACAACTCAGTGAGATGTTGCTGTGGTTTGTGTTTGTTAGGCACGTTGACGTCTGTGTTACTCTGTTTTGCATTGCTGTAAAGGAATACCAGAGGCTGGGTAATTTATAAAGACAAAAGATTTACTTGGCGTATGGTTCTGCAGGCTGTACAAGTATTGCACCAGTATCTGCCTGGCTTCTGGTGATGCCTCAGGAAGCTTACAATCCTGGTGGAAAGTGAAAGTCGAGCAGATGTGTCACATGGCAAGAGAGGAAGCTAGATGAGGGGAGGTCCCAGATTCTTTTTAACAATCAGATCTGTCAGTAACTCATTACACTGGGGAAGGCACCAAGTCATTCATGAGGGATCTACCCCCATGATCCAAACACCTCCCACCAGGCACCATCTCCAACACTGGGCATCACATTTCAACATGTGATTTGGAGGGAACAGAACATCCAAACCATATCAACAGCTTTTCTTGGGCGAAGTTTATTTTCTCTCCAACACTGTTTTTCCAGTCTTGGGATATTTTTGTGGGCTTGGGAAGATAAGATCTGAGGAACTTCCCTTAACTGTGGAAGAAAAGTCCAACTGACCATGACAGAGGTCATCACTGAGGGGTGTGTGTGTGTGTGTGTGTGTGTGTGTGTGTGTGTGTGTGTACAATATATACACACACGTATGTACAATGTATATACACACACACATATACATATATATGCAATATAAACTAGTTTTGCCAACAAATCAGTTTTTAGCAAGTCCCTGCAAAATATGGCTCTGTGCCTAAGGTTATCTATTTCTCCTGCCTAATAGAGATATAGCAGTGGCATCAGGATGTCCCAAGATATTCTTTATTTGGGGCTAATGTTCACTTTATGTTTTTAGAGGAGGGCAAATAAAGCCCTGCAGTGAATCAACATATAATAATGGCTGAGGATGGCCAATGAATCATTATTTTCCAACTTCAGGAAGAACAAATCTGAGAGTAGGACTGAATGAGTAGCCAGGGTGGGCATAGAAGGACTGTGCCAAGGTTTGGCATAAGGGAGCATTTCATCGTTGTATGTATCATCATAAAAAGCATTTCGTCACTTGACACCCTTCTTTACTTGTCTCATATCCGGACTATTAGGCTTTGTTTTGCTTCCTCTAATGTCTTTTCATCATAGTCTTAATCACAATAATATACATATATTACATTATAACTGAAAAAAGTTTGTATTCTGAAAATGTGTTCCAGGAGAACTGTTCTCTCTGCTCAACCGCCAGTCATTCTTCTGAGAGGCAACAGCACAGCATAGAGTTGTGTCAGAATTCCAGCTTCATTCCTAACCCCACAATTGGGAAGACCAGTTAGATGACCCCTCTAAGCTGGGTCATCGCATCTGCAAAATGGGGATCTTTGTATAATTATTTCTGTTACTGGCACACATTTAACACATTTGTCACTATTACTGATCTGGTATCTATAGGATGTTCTGTTAGTTTTATTCAAATTAAATTTTCACTAAAGATAATTGAAATACCTAATCATTATATGCTTCCTGGTAATTAGGAGTAAATAGAAACCAACCTATATAAATGACTGCAATTTTTAAACTCATTTGCCTTTAATTTTATTAGTTTTCAACAACTATAATAGCCATTTATTCATTCAACCAACATTTATTAAGTGATTGTTAAGAGCTGAATCTCGTGGTTCTGCTGAGCTATTTCTTCATGATTCCCAATTGCCCTGTGTCAACTTGCCAGTACAGCAAATAAATATGAAGCAGTTAACTCAACCAACCAACATATGCTAAGATTTCAAAAAGCAGAGGAAAACTATCTCTTGCTATTTCAGTCAAGGACAGTTTTAGGCAAGGACAATGGGCAAGGTAGGTGAAGCAACGAGACTGTAAAATATGTTCCTCTGAAAAAATTAGAAAGAGGCTTATGAGAGGGGAGCCAAGCAGGAAGGGTGAGGAAGCAGCTGGGGAGAGAGAGGATTAGTGGGATTATTTGTAGGAACAGGGAGTTTTGCTAAAAAGCTAAATTGTCCACACAATCCAGATTGCTGCAGAAACTACCGGCCAAGCCCAACAGAGGGTCCTGTTGTCTGTCTGGAGCAATATTTCGATGGCTTTTTGAGTGGTCAGGTAGGAAATGTTGCATTTTATCAATTAAACACCTGTTCAGATCCTATTTTCTTTCCTTGGAACCCTGCTTCATTCTGTGATGTATATTGATTTATTTTCTTTTTGAGCTCTGATAGTACAAGTTGTCTGTCCCATATTGTTCAGCATTTAATTACTAGTCAACCCTGTATATTGAACAGATTCAGGTGTTCAAGTTGTATCTCAGGTAGATCAGGATCTTCTAAATGACAGAAAACCTGGTTCAGTATCTCATCATTGAAATGCTTGGACCAGCAGTGTTTTGGTTTTTGGACGCTTCTGGATTTTGGAATATTTGCAGAATATATACTGGTTCAGCATTCCTAATCTGAAAATTTGAAATCCAAAGTGCTCCACTGAGCATTTCCTTTGAGTGTCCATTGAGCATTCAGAAAGGTTCAGATTTTGGAGCAGTTTGGATTTCATATTTTTGAATTAGGGATACTCAACCAGTAATACTTAATTATCCAGCTGAACCCAAACACAGTGTTTACTGCACAGTAGTTGCTTTAAAATATAGATTATTTCCTTATGGTGTTGTGAGAGGATATCATAAATAAATATGTGTCTTTGCCCATATAATTTAATGTGTTCATTTCTGCATCACATTATTAGACTTAAGCTATACTATTGAGTATCTCACAGGGAGCCTAGCCCGAAGTACCAAACCTAGGGTGTGCTGGGGCTAAGGTATAAAACCAGATTTGTTAGAATCTGAACTACATCTTTGTTTGAATCTGAACTATATCTTTGTTTGACTACATAGTTTTCCCCTGTCAAATTCAAATTCACCCTTAAGAGCTGTGTGATTACTTTAATTCTCAGCTCAAATATCACCTAGTGAGACATCTCCTGACCATCCAATCCAAAAGAACCCCTCCCATACATATTTTCATATTATCATTGTCTTGAAATTTCTTTTACAGAGAGGGTCACCAAAACTGGGACATTTTTGAGAGTAAAAAGAGGCAATCTTAATAATCACAGCAGGAAAACAGGCATAAATCCAAACTGTCCCAGACAAGCTGGGAGGCATGGTAGTCTTTTCCATAAAAATTATCACTACCTAAAATAACACAGAATATTTACAAATGTCTGTAAAGGTGGAATATACACTTTTTAAAATAATTATGGGTTTTTTGCTGTTTATTGTAATCCAGTGCCTAGACCATACTGGTGCACAGTCAATGTTCATTACATAGTCGTTGGAAGTACTACAAAATTGAACACCAGTGCTTTTAAGGGGACAAAGCTACACCATCTCCTGCCTGTTTCTTTGCATATCTTTTCCACAGTTGGTAGAATTGTGACTTCCTAATCACTTCTGATCTTGGCTACTTCAGCTGCTCATTCTAATCTCTGTTATGATTCTGCTGTTCTATCTCTGCCTGGTACTTCCTCCAATTATAAAAGTAGTTATAGATAATTGAGATTATTATAAATAATTGAAAGTGTGAATTCTCTCTAACTGTACTCAGAGGAGGTGTAACTAAATGGGGTAGGTCCTGTATATTTGCTCATTTATTTAAAAAGTCATGTATCTTATGGTTGATTTATGTATAAATGTCAATGTATTTGCATTTCCTCATTTTTCTACAGAGAACATAGTATATGTATAATGGTTGAATTTTAATGTTTTTTAAATTAAAAAATACATAGTTATATCTCTATACAATAAACTAATAAATTAATATTAGAAATGTAGAGGTTCCTCCCATCTTCAACTATGGTAAAATTACTGGAAACAAAAAGATACAGCCTTGGCTGTACTATCATTTTAGAGATTTTACATGCGCACACAAACATATTACCATGCTTTGAGTAAAGTATTACTGGGCTTTAAGTTGATCTGTTCTCTAGCTGCAGTTTTCTTCTCCTGGAGAAATTAGTAAATTTTCTGGGCTCAATATCATTACCTCTACAATGGGAAGATTTTTATTTTGCAAGGTCACCAGATTAGGATAAGTGACTCAATGCCTGCCAAGTCAGTCACGTCCCTGTTCTATAATATGTTAAGATACATAGAGCCTGTTTTATGATAAGAGATACAAAAAGAATTTCATAATCATCTTGTAATTCCCTGAGCCAAACAAAAGTCAAAAGGCTTTGAAGAGCTAGGAAGCCAGTTCTATAAAAAGCTTTTAGAACTTTAAAGATCAGTTTTATGCTGTGTCTACTGAATTCCCCCAAGGGAAACTATATAGCCAAGGGCTGGGCATGTTCCCAAATCCATGCAAATGTTCCCTCCAATGATGCCCTCCTAGCCTGTCTTCAAGTAAAAGCACAAACCCTGAACTTGGAAGGCTGAGAAGCTCTTTTGCACTCAAAGTGGTACAAGTCCTGAAAACAACGGCAACAATATAGACAACATTATGTTTATCATGTCACTCATGTAAAGATTTTTTTTGCGTCAGAATGTATTCTTGGATCATAGACATGTTACATCTCAATGGATCTTAAAAATCATTTGGTCAGGCTGGGTGCAGTGGCTCACGCCTGTAATCCCAGCACTTTGGGAGGCTGAGGCAGGCAGATCACGAGGTCAGGAGATCGAGACCATCCTGGCTAACACGGTGAAACCCCGTCTCTACTGAAAATACAAAAAAATTATCCAGGCATGGTGGCGGGCACCTGTAGTCCCAGCTACTCTGGAGGCTGAGGCAGGAGAATGGCGTGAACCCGGGAGGTGGAGCTTGCAGTGAGCCAAGATCACACCACTGCACTTCAGCCTGGGCGACAGAACAAGACTCCATCTCAAAACAAAAACCAAACCAAAACAAACAAACAAACAACAACAAAAAAATCATTTGGCCTGCTTTCTTTATTTTCAGAAGAGACAATTGAACCTTAGTTATTCAAGTGATATTACCAAGATTATAACAGCTAATTGGTTCATGTACTGATTATTACTCTCCCATTCCACAAGCACATTATTCTCACAACCTTACATTGTGAAAAGTGCCTCAGGTGGTGGCTTGGTGGGGTAGAAACACTTAGACTTGGCAGACAAAATGATCTGAACTTTTATCTTAGCACCATCACATCTTAGCAGGTGACCTTGGACAAGTTCATATTCCCCCCATGATACCAGTTTCCTCATCGGAAAAAATAAAGCAATCCCAATTCAAGGTGCCACTGAGTACTTTTACAAGCCAGCATTTGTAAGGACAGTGACTGGAATCAGTACTCATTCAAATAGCACTAAGTCCTATTTCGGATACTTATATATCAGTGTAGTATATTATTTTAAATTCCTTAGAAAATGTTAAAATGTGTTCACTTTCTATTGATTTTAAAATGTTCCAAATTAGGTAAAACATATGACTCAAAGATCTCCTTCATAAATGATAATATTATAAATTAATATACTTAAAGGGTTTTACTTAATTATGCTTTAATACTCTCCTGCCAAAAGATATTTTCCTACCCAAAAATGTCAGATGACTTGTATATTGCACAAATATGTGCAATATATATTCTTGCTAACACTTTTTGAGTCTAAACTCCTTAATTTTCAAAAAATTTGTAATTAAGTTTTTTTTTCCCACCAAAAATAAGATTAACTATTAATCTTGGCTTTCTCGTGGGATATGAAGTATAGTAAAAAATGGTTTACACTACAATAACATGTATACATTAGTTACTTCAGAAGCCAATATTAACAGCTACTCATTCTTTAAATTATTTATGAAATATTATAAAAGCACGAGAGATTTGCATAGATGTTAAAGTCCTATTTTAAGGAAAGACGAACACATTTAATACATTTTATTATTTTATGTTTTAAGTCTTCAAGTATTACCAGTGAAATAAGATGGAGAGAATAATTTTATGATGAAATATGAATTTAAAACTTTCAGTTGGTATATAAATTTGAGCAGTGCACAAAGACTGCACTCTCAGAGTTTAGAATAAGAAAAGTAGTCATGGGAAGTGTGAAATCTGTCCATTCCAGCTTCTAAAACACACAAGAATTCAGGAACATGCTGCTTCCTTTTCTTTCATTTAATATGGTAGCAATATTTTTATTTTAAAGTAAGCATTTTCTGTGTGCTTTCGAGATTTTTTTTTAATTTTTATTTTAGGTTTGGAGGTACATGTGTTGTATAAGTAAACTTGTGTCACTAGGGTTTGTTTTACAGAATTTCATTAGCCAGGTAGTAAGCCTAGTACCCAATAGTTATATTTTCTGCTCCTCTCCCTCCTCCAACCCTCCTCCCTCAAATAGGCCCCAGTATCAGTTGTTCCCTTCTTTGTGTTCATGAATTCTCATCATTTAGCTCCCATTTATAAGTGAGAACATGTGGTATTTGGTTTTCTGTTCCTGCTTTAGTTTGCTAAGGATAATGACCTCCAGCTTCATCCATGTTCCCACAAAAGACATGATCTTGTTTAAGCATTTTTTTTTCTAACTGGCAAGACAGTACACTATAGATCCTGATGTCTGTAGAACAATAAGTCTGTGCTTCAAATCTGGCTTCACTACCCCATCTGTACTAAAAATACAAAAAATTAGCCGGGCGTGGTGGCCAGCGCCTGTAGTCCTAGCTATTCGGGAGGCTGAGGCCGGAGAAGGGCGTGAACCCGGGAGGTGGAGCTTGCAGTGAGCCGAGATCGCGCCACTGTACTCCAGCCTGGGCGGCAGAGCAAAACTCTGTCTCAAAATAAAATAAAATAAAATAAAACAAATAAATAAATAAATAAATAAAAATAAAAGTAAAAAAAAATCTGGCTTCACCAATCACTAGTCTATGATCTTGGGCAAGTTACTTATCTGAGGTTCAGTGACCTTATGAATAAATTGGAGATAATGATAGTCCGACCTTCATGAGGTTTTTGTTAATAAAGGCAAATGACATGAAGACTTAAAATAGAGCCCGATACAATGTGTAATTGTTCAGTCACAAGTGTTTTTATTGTAATAATCTTCGTAATTTCAGCAAAGGTCTGTTGTGTCTTTCATATGTGCGGCACATTCAGAAGGTACGGTAAGGGCTTTTAAGATGCGTGAGGCAATAGCTGCGCCATAAAGGAGCTTAACATTTAGTGGAGAATCTAAAACATACAGGCATGCCTCATTGTATTGTGCTTTGCTTTATTGCACTTCTCAAATACTGCATTTTTTACAAATTGTAGTTTCATGGCAACCCTGTGTTTTGCAACACTATCAGCGCCATTTTTCCAAAAACACATGTTCATTTCATGTTTCTGAGTCACATTATGATCATTGTAATATTTCATAGTTTTTCATTATCATTATATCTTTTATGACGATCTGTGATTAGTGATCTTTGAGGTTACTATTGTAACTGTTTTGGAGTGCCAGCAGCCATACCTACATAGGACAGGGAACATAATAAATGTTGTGTGTGTTCTCACTGCTGCACTGACCAGCTATTCCCTGTGTCTTTTCTTCTCCTTGGGCCTCCCTATTTCCTGAGACACAACAGCATTGCAACTAGTTCAATTAATAACTTTTTAATGGCCTCTAAGTGTTCAAGGGAAAGGAAGAGTCGCACGTCTCTCACTTTTAAATCAAAAGCTAGAAATAATCAAGCTTGGTGAGGAGGGCATGTCGAAAGCCAATATAGCTGAAATCTCATGTCAAACTGTTAGTTAAGTTGTCACTGCAAAGGAAAATTTCTAGAAGGAAATTAATATTGCTACTCTAGTGAAGACATGAATAATAAGAAAGTGAAACAGCTTTATTGCTGATATAAAGAAAGTTTTAGTGGTCTGGGTAAAAGATCAAACCTGCCTCAACACCCTCTTAAGCCAAAGCCTAATCCAGAGGAAGTCTCTGATATAGTTTGGATATGTGTCCCTGCCCAAATCTCATGTCGAATTACAATCCCCAGTGTTGGAGGTGGGAGAAAATTGGATCATGGGGGTGGGTTTCTCATGAATGGTTTAGCACCATCCCCTTGGTACTGTTCTCACAATAGTGTGTGAGTTCTTGCAATATCTGGTCATTTGAAAGTGCGTGGCATTGGCTGGGCGTGGTGGCCCATGCTGGTAATCTCAGCACTTTGGAAGGCCAACGTGGATGTAATCACTTGAGGTCGGGAGTTCGAGACCAGCCTGGCCAACATGGTGAAACCCTCTCTCTACTAAAAATACAAAATTTAGTTGGGCTTGATTGTGCATGCCTGTAATTCCAGACACTTAGGAAGCTGAGGTAGGTGAATCACTTGAACCCAGGAGGCAGAAGTTGCGGTGAGCCAAGATTGTACCACTACACTTCAGCCTGGGTGAAAGAGTGAGGCTCTGTCTCAAAAAAAAAAAAACAACAACAAAAAACTGTGTAGCATCCCCCTCCCTCACTCTCTCTTGCTCCTGCTTTTGCTGTGTCATGTGTCTGCTCCCACTTGGCCTTCTGCCATGAGTGGAAGCTTTCTGAGGCCTCCCCAGAAGCAGATGCTTCTATGCTCTCTGTACAGACTGCAGAACCGTGAGCCAGTGAAACCTTTTTTCTTTGTAATTTATCCAGCCTCAGGTATTTCTTTACAGCAATGCAAGAATGGTCTAATGCAGGCTCTAACTCTCTTCAATTCTGTATATGCTGAGAGAGATCAGGAAGCTGCCGAAGAAAGTTTGAAGCTAGCAGAGGTTGGTTCATGAAGAAGCCATATCCATACCACAAAAGTGCAAGGTTAAAGAGCAAGTGCTGATGTAGAAGCTGCACCAGCTTATTCAGAAGATCCAGACGAGATCATTGATAAATGTTGTTGCTCTGAAAACCAAATTTTCCATGTAGATGAAGAAGCCCCTGGCTGGGCATGGTGGCTCATGCCTGCAATCCTAACACTTTGGGAGGCCGAGGCAGGAGGATTGCTTGAGCCCAGGAGTTTGAGACCAGCCTGATCAACATAGTGAGACCTTGTCATTTTTTAAAAAAATTAAAAATTAGCCTGGCATAGTGGCGCATGCACGTTGTCCCAGCTACTCAAGACTGTACGTAGTCCCAGCTACTCAAGACTGTACGTAGTCCCAGCTCCTTAGGAGACTGAGGTGGGAGGGTTGCATGAGCTAGGGAGATCAAGGCTTCAGTGAGCTATGATCATGCCACTGCACCCCACCTGGGTGACAAACTAAGACCCTGTATCAAAAAACAAAAATAAAGAAAAAGACTTGTATTGGAAGAAGATGCCATCTAGGACATTTATAACTAGAGAGAAGAATTTAATGCCTGGCTTCAAAGCTTGAAAGGGGAGACTGACTCTCTTTTTAGGGGCTAATGCAGCTGATGGCTTTAAGTTGCAGCAAATGCTCCTTTATCATTGTAAAAATTCCAGGGCCCTTAATAATTATGCTAAATTGACTCTGTCTCTGCTCAATAATGGAACAACCAAACCTGGATGACATCACGTCTGTTTATAGCATGGTTTACTGTATATTTTAAGCCCAGTGTTGACACCTACTGCTTAGAAAAAAATGATTACTTTCAAAATGTTACTGCTCATTGACAATTCAAGAGCTCTGATGGAGATAGACAAAGAGATTAATGTTATTTTCATGCCTGCTAACACAACATCCATTCTGCAGCCCGTGGATCAAACAGTAATTTTGACTTCCAAGTCTTATCACTGAAGAAGCACTTTCCATAAGGCTGTAACTGTCATAGATAGTGATTCCTCTGATGATCTGGGAAAAGTAAATTGAAAACTTTCTGGAAAGGTTTCACCATTCTAGATGCCATTAAGAACATTCAGGATTCATGACAGGAAGTCAAAATATCAACATTTGGCAGAAGTTCATTCTAACATTCATGGATGACTTTGAGAGGTTCAAGACTTCAGTGGAGGAAGTTGCTGCAAATGTGATGGAAATGGCAAGAAAACGAGGATTAGAAATGGGTCATGGAGATGTGACTGAATTGCTGCCATCTAAAGAACAAACTTAAATGGATGAAGAGTTGCTTCTTATGGGTGAGTAAAGAAAGTGGTTTCTTGAGATGGAGTCTACTCCTCATGAAGATGCTGTGAACAATGCTGGAATGACAGCAAAGAATTTAGACTGTTACATAAACAGTCAATAAACAGCAGTGCTTGAGAGGAATGACTCTAATTTTGGAAAAAGCTATCTTGTGGGTGAAATGCTATCAAATAGCATCATATGCTTCAGATAAATCCTTGATGAAAGAAAGAGTCAATCAATGTGGCAAACTTCATTGTTGTCTTATTTAAGAATTATACTAGACACCTCAACCTTCAGCAGCCACCATCCTGATCAGTCAATATTTGTCAACGTAGAGGCAAGACCCTCCGTGAACAAAAAATTACTTCTTACTGAAGGCTCAGATGATGGTTTGCATTTTTTTTAGTAATAGAGTACTTTTAATTTAAGATATGTACATTTTTTTAGACGTAATGCAATAGCACACTTCATAGACTACTTCATAGACTACAGTACAGTGTAAACAAAACTCTTATGTGCACTGGGAAGCCAAGAAATTTGTATGACTCACTTTAATGTGATATTCACTTTATTGCTGTATTTTATAATGGAACCTGCAATATCTCTGAGATATGTGTATATATAGAAAATTCAATACAGGCTTGAATGTATTAAGCACCACAAGAGAAATACAGATGGTGTATCACTAGACTCCAAAGAGAAAGAGCACAGAGTGTTGGTGGCAAGAGATATATTCTTAGCATTGTTCATATTTGAACTGGGTTTCACTGGCCATGGTGTGGAGTTGGGGATTGGTATTCTCAGGAAGAGCCAAGAAACAAAGGCAAGGGTTATAAGAGATGAATGCATTGCTAGGGTTCATTTATCCAGCAGGTATTCCTTAAATGCCTACCCTTTGCTAGGTCCTCTTCTGCGAACTTTGGATACATCCATAAACAAAACATCTTAGCCTCATGTAATGGGGAGTTGGATAATACACGTACTAAGCCAGTAAATTAAATTGCATGTCAGTAGGTGATAAATACTATAGGTAAGTATACAACAGGATAAGTCGGTTTGGGAAGACTGTGGAGGTTAGAGTGTGCTTTTGTTTAACAGGGCCGTCACTATAAAATATCACAGACTACGTTGTCTAAACAACAGAAAGTTGTTTTCTCACAAAAATTGAGGCTAGAAGTCCAAAGTCAGGGTATGAGCAAGTTGGATTTTTTTTCCAAGACCTCTCTCCTTGGCTTGCAAATGGCCACCTTGTCACTGTGTCTTCATGCCATCTTTGCTGTGTGCATGTGTGCTCCTGGTATCTCCCTGTGTGTTTGGATTTTCTCTTCTTATAAGGAAATTGGTCAGACTGGATTAGGACCCAACCGAGAGGCCTCATTTTAACTGAATCACCCCTTTAAAGATCTTATCTCCAAATACGGTCACATTCTGAGGTAGTGAGGGTTAGGACTTCAACAAACAAGTTTGGGATGGAGACGTACAATTCTGTCCATAACAGTGTGGTTATAATTTAAATAGAGTGGTCAAGGTAGACTGTCAGAGAATGGCATTTTGTCAAAATCTTGAAGCAAGCAAGAGAAACATAGAAATATTCGGGAAGACAAATTTCAGGCAGACAGACCAGCCAGTGCAGAAGTCACAAGGCAGGCTGTGTTCAATGTGTTCAAGAAGCAGAAAGCAGGTCAGTTTGCTGAAACAGAGGAAAACCATGGAGTAATTGGAGAAGAAGGAAGAAGGGCAAAGGGAAACCAGATTATATGAAGCCTTTTAGGCCATGGTGAGGGCCTGAGCATATGTTGTGAGTAGAATGAGGAACCATTGCAGGATTCTAATCAGAGCAGTTACAATTAAGTTGTAGAGCAGAGGTCAGCAAACTGTAGGCTATGGGCTAAATCCAGTCTATTGGCTGCTGTTTTGCATGGTCCATTAACTAAGAATTGCTTCTACATTGTTAAATGTTGGAAACAAACATAAAACATCAAAAGATTTTATGACACTTGGAAATTATATAAAATTGAAACGTAAAGAGATAAAGTTTGCATGAAACATGGCCATGCTCATTTATTTATATATTGCCTATGGCTGCTTTTGCATTATAATGGTACAGTTGAGTAGTTGTAACAGAAACTGGCCCACAGAGCCTGCAATACTTACTATCTGACCCTTCACAGAGTAAGTTCTCTGGTCCATACTCTGGAGGGTCAAGAATAAAAACAGTGGGGCCAGGCACATTGGCTCACACCTGTACTTCGAGCACTTTGGGAGGCCATGGCAGGCAGATCACCTGAGGTCAGGAGTTCAAGACCAGGCTGGTCAACATAGTGAAACCCCATCTCTAATAAAAATACAAAATAATTAGCCAGGCATGGTGGCTCCTGGCTGTAGTCCCAGCTTAATCTCAGCTTCTTCGGAAGCTGAGACACAAGAATCGCTTGAACTCAGGAGGAGGAGGTTGCAGTAAGCTGACATCGTGCCACTGCACTCTAGCCTGGGTGACAGAGTGAGACTCCATCTCAAAAAAAAAAAAAAAAAAAAAAAAAAAAAAAAAAAAGAATAGAAACAGTGGAAGAGTGGTGGCTGTGACCAGGGCGGTAGCAGTGGAGGCTGCAGTGGGAGTTAGAAGGCATTGTTGATATGGCAGAGTGAGAGAAATGATTGGAAATATGGACTGGGGAGGGCTTGTGGCATTGGCATACATTCCAGTGGAACAGGATGCCCTACAGGCCTTTGGGTGGAGAGGCCTCACCATTGCAGCAATGCTTTAGGAAACCCTATTGGTAGCAGATGGCTGCAGGGAACTAGTGGTGATGGTAAATTCAAGAGGTACTGATGGCCTGGAAATGAAGAGAGGAAGGCAATAAAAAGGTAGCTTCAAGAGCATCCTGAACACATTGAGCAACTTTTCCATTTTCTGTGCCAGTGAGGAACCTTCTGTGATAATATAGCAGTTTTCAAACAACTTTAAAAATATCTTGAAGTGCTAGAATACTAGTATTCTAATTATATACCCTTTGAATTAAAATAGAATTCTTCAAGTGAATCAGGCCAGATGCCTTTTACAAGTTAAGCCTTTGGATGTGTAATATTGAACATATGAACTCAAAAGAAGACTGTCAGTAATCCCTAAATGCTCTGAGGGACTCAGAATCTGGATTTTTAACTTATGTAATTCACATTTATTTGTAAAAGCCAAAATGTCTAACTTGGCATTTCTGTTTTTTTTAATAGACTACTTTCATAATCTGTATATCTGATCTTAAAGTACTTCTGTAGAAATCCATTATCTTTGCTAAGATTTAGTGCACGATGTATTTTTTTTTCTGAATATATACTTTAGAAGATTGATGGATGAAAAAGACAATCTCAGTTATAACTCTTAGAGATATTTTTGCTCTTTCCTTTAAAAAACCTTTATTTTATAAAATGTGATTGCAGTATTAATTACATAATCTTATCTGATATATTTAAAGATATACTCAGTATTTCATGGATTATGTCCAGTTATACACATTTGCTTCGTAACATACATTTTCCAACTTTATTGAGTCCCATCTTTGTAAATATAAGCTATGATAAGTAAGTCAAAACACAAAACACTCCAATATAGGAATAACAGAATAAACTAAAATCTCATTAATACAGTCTACAAAAAGTTACATAGCATAAAATAGACCTAGAACACGAAGCTGATTTATTCACATATGACAGAGTACAAAGTTCCTTGAATGAGTATATTTGTGGTGACAGAATCTTTAAGGCATAACCATTTTGAATTTGGACTAGTTGAAAAAGTGTGAAATATCTCTGCTGCAATGGGAAGAAAGTAGGATCTCCTGTTCATCTAAAAATAATCATTCTTTAACAAGAATGGAGAGGCAATTGGGTCTCTTCACTAGGATTTCCAAGGGAAGAGTCATCTTTTGACAAGACTTGAAGACAACTTATCCAGATTATAATTTGACTTTGGAAATGTCACTCTTAAGTTTATATTGAGGTAATCATGTTAGGAAGATGATAGCATTCATTTCATATTTTCTAATTTATCTTTGTTAAAGGTGAGGTGGCAGTCCTTTGGGGCTTTAAAAGTTCTCTGACTGTGGGAAGTAAAATGCAAAAGTTTCAAAAATGTTGATAATGAAAACAGCTGGTGAAGGCAGTCATACTCTAGAAAGAGGCATAGTGACGCTCCACCCTAGTCCCATCATTTTTCAGAGAAATTAAGGAGACCAAGTTCATTGAGTTTCTTGGTGCTCCATATGGTTTTCTCAGTATATAATTGCTGTCAGATCAGCTTTACTGAGCAGCTTAGTGGTCGTACTCAAACTAGGACCCCGTTCTTGGGCTAAAATCCCATTCTCTTTCTGCTAGAGTCTAGATCACAAGTCCTCCAGATATATGATACACATATTGGTAGAAGTAAGCTGATTTTACATGACACTGAAACTTGGCATTGAAAAGCAGTTGGATCGTGTAATATGGAAGTAGTCCCTTTCATGTTTTCTTTCAGGCTTTTGATAGCCTCAGGGGGCATCCTCAAGTTGCTACACATATATCTGTATCAACACCTAAAACATGTGACTCTCTGCTTTTCATAAGAGAAAACATATGAAACTCAACCTTCAGCAAGGCGAGGTGGTAAACTGAAATTTTTAGAAAATGCCCAGATTATTTTTTGATGGTGTTTCTTTTCTTTTAATTAAAAAAATTGATGAGTACATAGTAAGTGTATATATTTATAAGATACGTAAGACATGTTGATACAGGCATGCAATGTGAAATAAACACATCATGGAGAACGGGGTGTCTATCCTCTCAAGCATTTATCCTTTGAGTTACAAACCATCCAGCTACATTCTTTAAGTTATTTAAAAATATATGATTAAGTTATTATTGACTATAATCACTCTATTGTGCTATCAAATAGTAGGTCTTATTCATTCTTTCTAATTATTTTTTGTACCCATTAATCATCCTCACCTCCCCCACAATTCCTCCCTTCCAGCCTCTGGTAACCATCCTTCTATTCTCTATATCTATGAGTTCAATTGATTTCATTTGTAGATTCTACAAATAAATGAGAACATGCAATATTTGTCTTTCTCTGCCTTGCTTATTTTATCTTCACATAAACAGATAATGATCTCTGTTTCATTATTGTTGTTACAAATGACTGGATCTCATCCTTTTCAATGGCTAGATAGTACTCCACTGTGTATAGGTACCACATTTTCTTCATCCATTCATCTGTTGATGGACATTTAGGTTGCTTCCAAATCTTAGCTATTGTAAACAGTGCTGCAATAAGCATAGGAGTGCAGACAAAAACCCAGATTTTGTTTACAGGAGATTTTTATGGGCATCTTCCATTTATGAAAAATAGTAATTTTATAAGAATTACTTTATTTAAAATAAATTTATTTCACTAAAACTAATTTATTTTTAAAATATCGATCCAAAGGTTACTCAGGTGTGGCAAAACTCACAAAGGAATACTAGGTAGAATACAGGTACTGTACAACCATGAATGGGATCCACAAATGATTGAGGTATGGAAACGATCCTCTAGGTACTGCCAAGGCTGTTGTATCTGGAGATGAAAGTGGTATGATATAGAATTAAAATTCCCAAAATAAGAACAAGGGGAGAAGTTCTAGTTCTTGATTTATTGGGTAAGGACACTCAATCCAAGCTTCCTTTCTCAAAGGTACAATGAGAGAGATTGCAGTTGAGAACAACTAAGTACACTGCATCCCAGACTTTCTTAGATAACTTGCAAAAGTGAAAACACTGCTGTCTTCAAGATGTAATATTCAAAGCAATTAAGGAACATTACCCACTCATAGCCATTATGGGCTAAATTGCCCAAATAATCACCATACACTGTTACCTCTTTAAATTTACTTTCACCAAGAAGTATAGAGATCAGTTTAACCCTGCAGAAAGCTTATTTGAATTAGATGTAGAGAAAGCCCACACCAAGGATCCTGTATATAAGGTAGAAATGTACATGGGTGTGTGTGCACACATACACACACCACAATCTTGCCTGATCTGTGATCTTCCATGTTCAGTGTTCATGAGGGCTAAGTTTCTGGTTATTACTCTAAGAAAAAATTTAGACTGGACACAAACTCAATACATATAGCAAAGAGCTGTAAGTATCACTTTAACTCTGCTGACAAGTCATTAATATTCTCCTCTCTAAATCTGTTTTTAACCTTTTTAAAGCTAAAGTGTTTAGAGGATTGAGTCTTCTGATGAGACATTGTTTATTTTTCATTTTTGTTTTCAAACACTCCCTGCAAGGCATGAGACTATGTGCTGGTTTCTTTGCATCTAAAATGAGTTAGGATTTTTTAAATCACATGTAGAAACGTGTATAATAATGTGTCAATTAACTGACAATTAAACTTCAGTTCTTCAGTAACACTGACTACAAGTCAGTCATGTAAAATGAGGAAATAAGTAATTATTGGTGTTTAATATTTATCCTGAAATCAGCAATGTTTAAAAAATTGCTTAAAGTTGGCTGTTTACTTGGAATAACACAGGAGCATAGTTCATTACCCACCACCACTAGCTAGTTCAAGTATGTATAGTACGTTAGTGTAGTTGATTCAAAGTTAGAATTGCATTTTTACAGATTGAAAATCAGATAACACCGCATTTCCACTGGTTTTTATATTTATTTTTATAAAAGTATAAATTAAATTTTTAGAAAGTGAGATTTGGAATAAGGCCCAATATTATGTTAGTAGAGGGTTTATTTTTTAAATATGCCATTCTAAAATAAAATGTTTTATTCTTATTGTTATAATTTGTTTAAATTAACTTTCTGCCATCGTACTTAAGCACTGTATTTTATTTTAAATGAAAATCAACACTTTATTAGAACTTAATCAAGATGAAGCTATTTAGTGTCAAAATAGAAGTCAGTATATCCTGATCAACTAAGAGAACCAAGAAGATATAAAGAATATAATGGAAAATAACACTTTTGAGTCATTTTGAGTATATGCTGTGGATAACTGTGGCCGTAGGCAGGTAATTTCAACTGCCTGGTTTCTTGCTTCATTAGAGTTGTTTGATTTGTGAAAAGCACTTTATAACTTGAGAGATGTTATATAAATGCTAGTTGCTTACAAGGATCCCCACCTCCTGGTAGTCACACTTTCCTATATTCTCCTCCCACATTACACCAGGCTATGGCAATCATGATGCTATGTCACTTCTAAGGTTAGGGTTGAAAAAGTGCTGCAGCATTTATTCTGGTTGCCTTTTTTCTCTCTCTTTTTCTATTGGATCATTCGCTCTGGGTAAGCCAGGAGCCATGTCATTGTCTCCCTCTGGAGAAACCCACACGGCAGGAAAGTGAGGCCTTCTGCCAACAGTCTTGTGCATGAGCCATCATGGCAGCAGATCTCCCAGGCCTGACAGAGCTTCAGATGACTGTGGCTCTGACCTATACCTTGACTGCAAACTCATGAGCAATGCTGGGCCAGAAGCACCCAGCTAAGCCACTCACAAAGTACTGACCCACAAGAACTGTGAGATCAATGTTTGCTGTTTTAATATGCCAACTTTGCGGGTAATTTGTTACACAATGGACACCTGGAACATGTGGTTATCCCAATAGTCACCTGAGCCTTCCTGAAGGAATCTTATCATGCTTTCATGGTATGTGAACTAGACAGAAGAAAACAAACATGCTTACCAGTAAATATACTTAGCCAATGAAAAATATGTAAAAGCACATATTTAATATACACAGAACCTTTGTTTCAAGTGATCAGTGAATTACTATCAGAAGGTTATTATCTCAGTTCCAGCCCCTAACAATTCTAGAAATAGGTGTTTTTAACCCATCACAGAAAAGGAAAACAAAATTGACAGAAGTCAGGAAATTTCCCCATGGTCTCACAGCAGATGTGTTATAGAACGAGTATCATTTTTTTGTTTCATTTTAAATTATTATATTTTAAGTTCTGGGGTACATCTGCAGAATGTGCAGGTTTGTTACATAAGTATACACGTGCCATGGTGGTTTGGTCCTCCCATCAACCCATCATCTACATTAGGTGTTTCTTTTAATGCTATTCCTCCCCTAGTCCTCCACCTCCTGACAGGCCCCAGTGTGTGATTTTCCCCTCCCTGCGTCCATGTTAGAACCAGTATCTTAAGTCTGATCTATCTTAGCATAAAATCCCTCCTTGGTAAGTTAAGTAAGCATCAATCAGGCTCTAAGAGAGAGTCTATTAAGTGCTCACTTTACTGCTGGGGCCTTCATACATCCAGGAGCATTTGTTCATTTACTTCAATGTTCAGGACTGGGTTCTAGTGGGATGCATTTGGTTGAACTCAGACCTTTAAGTGAAGGGGCATTGCTGGGGAGGAATTCAATTTTATGGGTATCTAACTTTTTTCCTTGGAATCACTGGTCATTTAAAAAGAGTATTTATTCTTGCAAGCCATTAGGATTTAGTTTTCCTCCAACGTGAGCATTTCAGCATAGGTTTCGGGTGCCACTGTGACACACAGCTCAAAGCATCATAATACTCCACAGTCTGAGTAACATGTTCTCAGAATAGAGACCCCATCAATCAATCATATCGACCCATTAACAGCAAGAGGAAAATGATGAAGTATATAGCCAAGAGAAAAACTGGATTCTGATGACAGTTGAAATGTGATGAAGATTCTGTGAGGCAGAGATAATATAAGAAAGATGCCTGTGTAGAAATTAACTGTAAACATGCCAATGGATGGAAATTTTCTCCAAATTTACAAGGCTTCCCCTATAATTTTAAAATGGAGCCAAACTGCTTTATGATGGGAATATTACTAGGCATCCATGCAGGAGAAGTCTTCCAGAAACAGACTACTGGTTCTGAAAATTGGGCATGGCGTCAGTCATGCACTTCCGAATCTTCAGGACCCCTCCAAGAGTTTTCAAAACTCTTGTGAGATCAATGTTTGCTGTTTTAATATGCCAACTTTGCGGGTAAAATGTGACTGGCTACATTTGAAGAATGTTTGTTTGCCTTCATAGCCGGCCATTCTTGTTAGATTTTGGAAACTCAATAAGCTCTGACTGTTCACAATTTAATATTTTAGTGACACATTTCTGGGTTTCTAAATCAGTTTTATGAGGCATGTGATAAAAATAAAATCAAAGTCGGCTGAACACTTATGGTGCTCAGTCAACTCTGAATATGACCTGTAGAAACACAGCAGAAACAAAACGACACTAAGTCATTTTTACTTCAATTTTATTAAAAGAAAGAGAATGATTAAACCAGTGGAAAACATAACACGTTACTAAATTTTTTAAAGTTTACTCATATATTTTTTAGATTCTGTCTGTAATTTTACCAGATGGTGTTAAAGTACAAAATTGAAGTTCAATATGATCGATTGTTTTCATTCTCTAAGTTTAATAGCAATGTTATATTTCATTATTAGGAAGTATGTTTGATGTGTTGCTTTCTCATTGCGTTTCAGATATGTGCCTTTTTCAATTTGTTAGCAAATCTTAAGCAAAGATAATTAATTTTTCTACCATTTAAAAAATGGAATTTTATCAATTATGAGTATCTTATTTAAAAACTAACAAATATTCCTGAATAGATAAATGTAGCTTATGGAAGATTAGAAAATGTAAACTTAAGAATTATTTAAAATAAGGTTGTCATGTAAAGCTTAATGTCTTGCAAGGTATAGGTATAATTTTTACAGTTGCTAACAGTTCACTCATTTTACTTTGAAAATTTCCATCTTCTCCCAAATAGATTATTTTTCAGTAATATAAAACATTAGAAGGGGAAATATATTTCACCCCAAATGCTTTCAGCCTTGGCATTTATGTTCATGAAAATTTCGTGCATAGCAAACAAGTAGTGGTAAGATTATGGTAACTGGTAATGGAGTAAAAGGAAAATGGTATAAAATTATTAGAGTGGGCATCTTTATGCCTCAGTTTCTCCTTTAATGATAGAGTTCGTCATACTTTGCATTATCTGCCCTCTAAATTTAAAAAAGACAGTTGACTCCTAAACAATGTGTGTTTAGAAGTGCCCGTCTCAGCACAGTCAAAAATCCACGTAAAACTTTTGAGTCCCCCAAAATTAACTACTGGTTGTCTGCTGTTGATCAGAAGGCTTACTGATAAAATATTCAGTTGGTTAACACATATTTTGTATGTTACATGTATTATATATTGTGTTCTTACGGTAAATTAGCCAGAGAAAAGAAAATGTTATTAAGAAAATTATGGCTGGGCATGTTGGCTCATGCCTGTAATCCCGGCACTTTGGGAGGCCGAGGCCAGAGGATTGTTTGAGCCTAGGAGTTTGAAAACAGCCTGGGCAACAAAGTGAGACTCTGTATCTACAAAATATAAAATAATTATCAGGTGTGTTGGCTCGCACCTGTGGTCCCAGGTGCACGGGAGGCTGGGCAGGATTATCGCCTGAGCTCTGGAGGTCGAGGCTACAGCAAGCTATGTTTGCAACAATGCACTCCAGTCTAGGTGACCCTGGTCAAGGAAGGAAGGAAGGGAGGAAGGGAAGAAGGCAGGAAGGGAGGAAGGGAGGAAGGGAGGGAGGGAGGGAGGGAGGGAGGGAGGGGAGAAAATCATAAGAAAGAGAAAATGTGTACTATGCATTAATTGGAAGTGGATCATCATAAAAGTATTCCTCTTCATTGTCTTTACATTGAGTAGGCTGAGGAGGAGGAGAAGCAGGCAGGTGGTCTTGCTGAGTTTTAGGCAAAGTGGCGGAGCTGGAGGAGCTGGAAGGAGAGACAGGAGAGGCAGGCACACTTGGTGTAACTTTCATTGAAAACAATCCACAAGGGGACCCATGCAGTTCAAATATAAATTGTTTAAGGGTCAACGGTACGTAGATATAAATATATCTACATATATCTCACTGTGTTTATTTATTTATAAATTATAAGTAAATTGTATTACTCTGCTAAAATATTGTGTCCAAAACACAGAAAAACTGAAACATAAAGTGTTAAGATTGATAAAAAATTATTTGAATATTTTTGTGAATTATCAAAGAAACTTTTTGCACTCACTAACGTTAGAATTGTATATATTGCATATTGTTATCTTATTGTATATAATAATAGACTATTTGTAATAATTTTAGTGAGGGCAGTGTGATTATATGTACTTAATTATTTTTGAAAATCTTGATTTGTACTTTGGGTTATTGATACATATTAATTCAGAACTTAGTTCTAATTTTAGTTTTATATCCGCTTTTAATAATTGAAAAAGTTTTCACATAAATAACTTCATAAAAATGTAAGAAGCAGGCCGGGCGCGGTGGCTCAAGCCTGTAATCCCAGCACTTTGGGAGGCCGAGACGGGCGGATCACGAGGTCAGGAGATCGAGATCATCCTGGCTAAAACGGTGAAACCCCGTCTCTACTAAAAAAATACAAAAAACTAGCCAGGCGTGGTGGCGGGCGCCTGTAGTCCCAGCTACTCGGGAGGCTGAGGCAGGAGAATGGCGTAAACCCGGAAGGTGGAGCTTGCAGTGAGCTGAGTTCCGGCCACTGTACTCCAGCCTGTGCGACAGAGCGAGACTCCGTCTCAAAAAAAAAAAAAAAAAAAAAAAAAATGTAAGAAGCACATTATACCTTGTGCTTACTAAATGATGACACACAGTAACCGGGATACATGTGCAGAACGTGTGGGCTTGTTACATAGGTATACCTGTGCCATGGTGGTTTGCTGAACCTATTGACCCAGCCTCTAGGTTCCCTCTCCTCACCCCCCAGTCCCCAACAGGTCCTGGTGTGATGTTCCCCTCTCTGTGTCCTTGTGTTCTCATTGGGTTCAACTCCTGCTTATGAGCAAGAACATGTGGTGTTTGGTTTTCTGTTCTCATGTTCGTTTGCTGAGGATAATGGCTTCCAGATTCATCCATGTCTCGGCAAAGGACATGATCTCATTCCTTTTTATGGCTATATAGTATTCCATGGTATATATGTACCACATTTTCTTCATCCAGTCTATCATTGATGGGCATTTGGGTTGGTTCCATGTCTTTACTATTGTAAATAGTGCTGCAGTAAAGATACATGTGCATGTGTCTTTATTGTAGAATGATTTATATTCATTTGGGTATATACCCAGTAATAGGAGTGCTGGGTCGAATCGTATTTCTGGTTCTAGATCCTTGAGCAATCGCCATACTGTCTTCCACAATGATTGAACTAATTTACATTCCCACCAACAGTGTAAAAGTGTTTCTATTTTCCCACAGCCTCGCCAGCATCTATTGTTTCCTTACTTTTTAATAACTGTCATTCTGACTGGTGTGAGATGGTATCTCATTGTGGTTTTGATTTGCATTTCTCTGATGATCAGTGATGTTGAGCTTTTTTTATATGTTGGCTGCATAAATGTCTTTTTTTGAGAAATGTCTGTTCATATCCTTTGCTTACTTTTTGATGGGGTTGTTTTTTATTGTAAATTTGTTTAAATTCCTTGTAGATTCTAGATATTAGACCTTTGTCAGATGGGTAGATTGCAAAATTTTTATCCCATTCTGTAGGTTGCCTGTTCACTACGATGATAGTTTATTTTGCTCTGCAGAAGCTCTTTAGTTTATTAGCTCCCATTTGTCAATTTCAGCTTTTGTTGGAATTACTTTTGGCATTTTTGTCATAAAGTCTTTGCTCATGCTTATGCCCCGAATGGTATTGCATAGGTTTTCTTCTAGGGTTTTTAAATTTTGGCCAAACTTAGAGTTAAGTCTTTAATCCATCTTGAGTTGTTTTTGTTAAGGTGTAAGGAAGGGGTCCAATGTCAGTTTTCTGCATATGGCTATCCAGTTTTCTCAGCACCACTTACTGAATAGGCCATCCTTTCCCCATTGCTTGTTTTTGTCAGGTTTGTCGAAGACAAGATGATTATAGATGTGTGGTGTTATTTCTGAGGGATCTGTTCTGCTCCATTGGTCTATATGTTTGTTTTGGTACCAGTACCATGCAATACAGCAGTTATTAAAAGCCCACATAATACATTTAGGATGAAGTTCATTTTCAAAGTACAAAAGGTAACTCTGATATCAGAGAACATCTTGATAATTTCAGATTATTTAGGACCTACATATATCTGATCTGAATATATCATTGTTTCCATTTCCAGCCACATAACTAAAACAGGTTTCTCCAAGAAGTAGAGTTGTTACCTTTGCCATGTTATTGTTCTCGGCATACATTACTAGTATTGTTTCCAATTCAAGGTTTCTTTTTACAAGTGATATATTTCTGTTGTTTCTTTTGTGAGTTAGTTGGAGTGAGATACTATGCTAAATAGTGTGATCTGTCTATCAAGTTAACCAAGGTACACACAAACTAGAAGATGCTGCAGAGTACTGGAGGTGAACTTCTGTATAACGATGGGCAGTTTGCTGCACCGCCTGTGCCACCATAGAACTTCCTTTTCTTCCATCAATTTCCACCGTGATTCAATGACATTCAATACAATTCATTATGCTTTAGCTTAATTCTCCCAAAAATAAGTAAGTAGAAGCATTATTCACAATTCTTCATAATATTTTCCTTCCAGACTTTGTTCAACACCTCACTATAGAGACTAACAATTTGTGGAATAAGGAAGTGGTCATTGTTGGCTTATCTTTTATTCTGGAAAAAGACTTTTCTGTGCAGCTGGGCAATCATCATAGACTTAAAATTTTATTACCAAAAAAATTCATGTCTGGACAAACTGTTTGAGTGGAATCTCACAGCACTTGATGTATACTTTTATCATTCCACTGTTACAGCTTTCTATTCCTGGCTCTGTCTCCAACATCCTCTCTCACATACCTTTTGAGACCTTGAGCCCAATAAGCTTAGCAGTGACATTGTGTATGTGTGATGTCTTTATTAATCCTAGCAGAGCACGTGAGGGATTTTCAGTAGATGGTTTTTGAATTAATGGACATGTGAAATCAAGAATAGAGGTGGTTGGGACTGCTCAAATATCCTATCTTTTCCCAAATGGGAAAAGGAGAATTGGAAAACTAATGTGAGATGAGCTGGAATTTTCCTAAGGTCTGTAGAATTCTGAGATCTTCCTGCAACTTTCCACTTTCATGTCCTGCCATCTTCTTATGCCATGTGCAAAATTGTTTGAGGCTGAGATTGGCTTCGTCTCTTTCCTCTTCAAGTTTCTCCGTGGGGTGTGTCTGGAAGGGGAGTATAACTGGATTTTCTATTGTTATAGCTGTCTGGTTTCCTTCCCAGAGTTCCTGAGATTGGTTATTGATGACTTTTTTAAACATTTTTGAATGGTTGTCCATTTCTCCTTCTACTTCTTGATATGCTTCTTTCTTCTCTGTTTATTCCCTGCAAGTCAGTGGGGTTTAGAAAGGTCTGAAGTTGAAGAAAGGTAAGCAGAAGAAGAACCTATTCAATGTGACTCTCTTTCCTCCCCCTTATTCACCACCACTAACTGAAGCATATCTTTTAAAAAGACTTGAAGGGACATGTAGAGAAGTTTCTATTCTTGCTTTTCTTATAAAGGACAGCTTTGGCATTTTTTTCATTTAATGTCTGTAAAGCTTCTCTGCATAAGTACCATGTGAAACACAGAGATTAGTGTTGTTAATTTAATGTAGTAAGCTTAGAGTCTTTATAAGATATCATCTCCTTTTGAACTTTATGTTCAAATCAGTAGAGACCAGAACAGAGTTTTTCAGAAGAATATTAACTTTCCTACTTCATAAATTAAGCAAATAGAAGGGCCAGGGAAAATATAAATACGTGGGCTCATACACTGGCATAAATCATCCTGATATGTAAGAGAGTAGGTATTTTTAATTTGTTCTTTTCTCTCATAAACTGTTGGGGAAATCGAATGAACTTGCTGTACACATAATGGATACAGTAATGTGGGGAGATGATCCGTTGCAATGATGCATTTGGGTAGGCTCTAATGAAGTAAAGACTCACTTATTGATGACAAAAAGAAAACAATGGTTATGTATAAAGTATCATATATCTTCTCATCAAGCTGTCCCACTGAATGAGAGATGCAGTGTTACTTACGTAATGCATTATGTTTTCATCTTTTAAAAAGGAACAAAGCTGAGACATTTCCACTTGATTTTTATGCATTCTCTTTCAGGTAACTTCTTAACTTGGCACCAGTAGAATGTTTGAAAGGAAACTAAAATTCTTATATAGGCAGGAGCAACAGAGAAATCCTTGCAGGAAAATGTCAGCCAAGGAAAATAACTTGGCTTTAGTCACTGATTTTTTTTATATTAATACATTTATATTTCTTGTTATGTTTTATTACCGCAGATATTAAAATTAGTTTCCACCCTCCTAGGTTTACAATAATTGAAAATGACAAAAGGCCAAAGGGACGCCATATATGGTCAGAGGAAGGGTTCAGGGGATATAGTGAGTTGGCTGCAGATGCTCCTGCAAGTGGGAAATAAAGACCTGGATAACAGAGAGAATTCTGTATCCAGCATAGTTGGAGCCCCAGCACAAGTTTTGCCAAATGCCTGATACGCCCTTATGATATGCCATCTTGTTCGTTTTCTGACAGTACGACACAATGCTCCTAAAAAATTCCTTTTTGGAAAGGCCAGCTGGCTGGGTGCCTACTAGTCAGGTGTACTTGGTTTGAAATGTTCCTACCTGTGCTTCTTAGAGCCTTGACTTATTTTAGCTTTACATTTGTGTTGATTAACTTTTACAAAAAAAAAAAAAAAAAAAAAAGATGTATAAAATGAAGGGGGCGGAGTGGGGGGGGGGGTGCCCTGTGATAGAAAAGACAGTAGTAACCATTCCTCAGCTTTTCCTGACTTCTTTTTAAGTTGGCAATTATTCAAAGTTAGGTTTTTTAGCAATATATCACCTGCTACAATATTTCCATTCTTATGCATTTAGTCTTTAAATTAAATTTCTGTCTCCTAAGGCTTCTCAGCCTATGATCTCTAAATGTTAAAGAGAAAGAAAGATTCATGAAACAAATCTTCCTCTGTTTTACCCAGAGGAAGGTCCTGGACATTGAAGAGGTTTCCAGAAGTTATAAAATTTTCACTTTCCATATCTTTCCTGAACTTTGGGCGTATGCTGGTCAATCAGAGGACCAATGATAAAGCTTAAAAAGAGCAATTATTTCTTTCTGAAAAATAACAGAATTGATTTATTGAGAGCCCACTATATGTCAGGCATTGTGCTGGTCCTCAGATCCTGTTTTATTTAATCGTCACCAAAAATACTATATGATTACCATTAATACACAGCTCATATGACAGATGAATTAAGCATCCATGAGTTTAAGTCAGGACCTTCCAAGACCCGGAAGTTCAAGCCATTTTCATTTTTAGGCTTTTATTAAAAATTAAAGACGTACCAAATCATGTCACAACAACTATTGTGATAATTTTAAAATTATATGTGAAAAACATTTAACACAAAAACAATGCAATAAAGTTGTGCAATGCACAAAAATCTTCACAGTAGGCATTTAAAAAATAGTCCATAGTGTGCTATAGGTGGCATGGTAAGATGAAGGAACAGGAATTGTATTAGGAATGCTATTTTTTCGACTCTTGAGTGTATCTCTGGGAAGCAACTGAGACAAGGAGATTAAGCAAACTGCCTGAAGCCACCTAGATCCTAAATAACAAAGCTAGAAGATAAACTGAGGTGCCTGACCTCAGAAATTTTGCTTTTAATGACTTTGCTACCTTCCAAATAGGCCCACATTCCAAACTCTTTTACTCACCATAAGCCATTTCCAACTTTCAAACTGCAAGATGGCAAGCAGAAATATTTATCTGGTTTAAATATGCTATGGGAATAATTGCTTTCTCTGGTTCCTATTTTTTGTCTCCGTTTAAGAACTAGGTTAGGGATAGTGTTTCGGTTGCCTCTGTTTTGTTTTGTTTTTTTTTTTTTTTTTTTTTGACAGGTGTATCTACTGTAGAGCATTTGCAGGTGGTTTAAATGTGACTAATGCACAGAACTGCTGTGCAGTTTAGGAGCATTAGTGATATATGTATCAGAAGACCTGTCGGGCGTGGTGGCTCACACCTGTAATGCCAGCACGTTTGGAGGCTGAGGTGGGTGGATCCCTTGAGGCAAGCAGTTCAAGACCAGCCTGGCCAATATGGTGAAACCCTGTCTCTACTAAAAATACAAAAAATAAATTAACCAGTTGTGGTGGTGCACACCTGTAATCCCAGCTACTCAGGAGGCTGAGGCAAGAGAAATCACTTGAGCCGGGGAGGCAGAGGTTGCAGTGAGCCAAGATTATGCCACTGCACTCCAGCCTGGGCAACACAGCAAGACTCTGTCTCAAAAAACAAACAAACAAACAAACAAAAACAAACAAAAAAAAAAACCTGAGTTTGAATCCCAGCTCTGAAGTTATTTAGCACTGTGACTTTGAGGAAGTTGCAACATCATTCTTTACCTTGGATTTTATACCTACAAAATAGTGCTGTTGTGAGAATGAGATTTTGGAAGCTATATAAGGATCTAGCATGGGGATTTCTGTTTTCTAGATGTCAAACTCTTCTGGAATGGACTTGCCCAAAGGACATCCCAGAGTGTGTCCAGAAGAGCCTGAAGGAAGCTTATTGGGTTCTACAGGACCTTTCAAAAATCAGTCAGTGTTAGACACCACTCATAGTTATTAGGCCTTAGAACAAGCAAGGTCAGGATCACAGGTTCAAGACCTATGTGGGTAAGTGAGCACCAACCAGAGGCTACTTATGAAGCCAGTCCTAAGCCATTGAAGACATGAAGAAAGCAGGTAGTAGAGTAGCCTTGGCTTAGTCACAGCTGGGCTCTGAGCAGCCAGAGAGCAACTGCAGTCATAGCATGGTGCTCCCAAAGGCTTACACTCCCCTCCCCGTGGAAAGCCTGAATCTTTTCCTTGGTTAATATTTTAGTTTTTCTGGTAACTCTGTGTATGAAATCTGTGGTTTCTAAGAGCGAACACATACAACTGCAAAGCTATTACAATCATTTTTATATAGAAACAATTATTTTAGACCACAAACCAAAATTATATGAAGATGATGTTACGTAGGAGGCCCAAGTAGAAAGAAATAGGGTTCTAATTAATCCTGCTTTTGTGCTTCTGTCATTATCCTGGATGAATTCCCTAATGCTACATTTTTAATGGGAGATGCATTTCCAATGCTGTTTAGCAAATCACTTTGTAGGCAGATGTTAGGTAGCCCATCTTTCAGGCCAGGGAGCAACTTCTATTTTATTCTGTGATATGTGTTGGTATGGAGGAATCACTGCATTCAGATCGTAAACTGTGTGACTTTGGGCATTTTTTATGGACAAAAATAAAAATAAATCTGGTAGAAATGAAGAGAAGATGTACTTTTTATTACTGGAAAAAGCTTTAAGAAAAATATAACAAATGTCAGTATCTTCCCAAGCTCGACAGACCTGTAAAGTCAGAAACATCCCAGGGCACCCCTGACTCTGCTTTGTATTTCTTTAAGCTTCAGGTTTGAGGACACAGAGTGTATGAAATACCTTTGTAGAGGTCATTTCTTTAAGCTTCAGTTTGGAGGACACAGAGTGTATGAAATACCCTTGTAGAGGTTATTTCTTTAAGCTTCAGGTTGGAGGACACAGGGTAGATGAAATACCTTTGTAGAGGTTGCTTACAAGCAAATATCATTTTGTCCAGGTGGTGTGAGGAAGCCTTAACACCTTTCTGAAAAGAAACTTTGGACTCAGCCCTGTTTCAAAAATGTCTTCAGATCACTTGGGTTGCATTGTATCACCCTTTACAGCAACTGAAAATTTTCTCTCACAGCGAGAAAGCTGCCTTTATATAGTTCAGACCTAAGCTATTTTTTTTTAATAGAAACAAGGACAGTTAGTTACTTTTACACTAAAATTGTTTGGTATTTTCTTCTTTGCCTTTGGCACTAGTATTTTATCTTTTCTTTCATTATTTGCCTTGCAGCAATTTAGAGATGCCAGTTAAAAAATGAAGGAATAAAAGAACCTATTGAGGGCAGCAAACTAGACAGAGGGTGGAGGGTGGTGGGGCCAGGAGAAGAGATTTTATGTAAAATTTTCTATCAGGTGAGTGTCTTGGTAACTCTGGGCCAATTTGGCTCATCACTCTGAGCCATAGCGTTCTCATAGGTAAGATAGATTTAATGACAACTACCTCAGAGAGTTGGATTCCTATTCAAATTGAAATGGGAGACTTCCCTGACCCCCTTGTGGGACTTGTGACATGGATGTGGCATGCTCAAACCCCTTATGGGAGGGGGAGCACACAGGTGAGCAGGTGCACAAGCCAGAGTGAGCACTTTTGGGCTCCAGACCATGTCCAGGAGTGCTACAATGCTCTTTTAGCCCTGATATCCAAGAATGGCTTAAGTGTTAAACAGCTCAGTGAAGAGTCAGTGTGACAGCCTTTCTGGGTTCCCGTACTCACTGCCTCCCAAGTTCTTGTCCAGTGTCCAGGAAGAATCAGGTCACACAAACTTGAAGGATGGTGAATGCGGGGATTTTATTGAGTGAAGGAGGTGGCTCTAAACAGGATAGGGAGCTGGAAAGGAGATGGAGTGGGAAGATGATGTTCCCCTGAGTTCAGCCGTCCCGTGGTTGATGTCCTCGCCTATCATCCCCAGAAGAACTTCTCTTGATGTGTTCAGACACTTCCTCTCTTCTTTCCTTCTCTGCCACACTGCTCTGCTGCTCTGCCAATGGAGCTTGGGGTTTATATGGGCACAGAATAGGGGTATGGCAGGCCAGAGTGGTCTTGGAAAAGGCAACATTTGGGCATGAAAACAGTAATGCTTGTTCTGATTTAGGGCTGCAAGTTTCCAGGCTTAAGGGTGGGGTCTTTGCCAGGGAACCTCCCTTTTCTACCCAGTATTTCCCTGCCTCCTGTCCATCTCAAAATGAGATATATATATAAGTGAAATTGCCACATAAATGAAAATAACAAGTATCATTGTCATCACTACAACCACCACTAGAAAAGGGAACTAACTTTCAAGCATACATTCTTGGACCTGTTTAAGGGTAGCATTAACAATTTAGAGTAGTGGACAGAGAACTCCACATCTCATGAGCCCACTCTAACCTCCAGGTCCAAGTCAACAGTGCTATCTTTCTCATTTCTTGCTGTGTTCTTTTCTCAGATGCCAGAAGTAGGACACGTTAGTCCACTATTGAAATTCCGCTGAGCTACACTTACTCTTGTCTTTTCCAGCTGTCATCTGTGACTACCCATGATAGCACATCTTCAGGGAAGATTTGAAAAGATATGTGGGTAGATCAATGGAAAGTAAAAATATGTTATATATTCTGTTTGATGTGAAATGTCCCTAAATGTAAAAATTACTTTAGAAGGGAAACAAGGAGTTTAAAATAGAGACCAAAGCATACAGAGAAATCATAGTGTAGTTAACCTAAGTTTATTGAATGTTTCTTACCTGCAAGGCATTGGGAAATTTCATTTAGGAGATATGGAGAATGATGCTCCCATCTCTGCCTTTCATGTATTATAGTCTAAGTAAGGGAAGCAAGAGGTATATATAAATAAGGAGGACATATATATTTGGAAAGATAAAAGAGGGTATACAGGATAGAGAAGATATTTCCTGGTGGAAAAATCCTAGGACTTTAAATAAGGGAAATATCTCAGCTGTACCTTAGGTAAAATATTGATAGATAGGATATAGGAGTACATTATAGATTGAGGGACTAGCCTGAGAAAACTTTTAGTGTTAGAAAAGGAAAGACATGGTAAACAAATGGTGATTATCCTATAGCTAAAATATAGGGTACACATGGAACAGACGAAAAGGGAAACAAACTCTTGTTGGTGCTTTTAACTAGAATCCTCTCCTCAAGTATTTAATCTAAGTCCATCCTCTCATTATTTAATCCTGTACTATACCCACTTTACAAATAAAGAAATGAGAGCACAAGAAGATTAATTAACCTACCTGAAAATGAAGAATAACAAATACGGTTTAGGACTTGAATCCATGTTTTCTTCAGTTAAAGTAAGCATATTCTTTTTACCATGGGGCCTCAAAAGTAATAATAACAATCAATAATTGTGGTTTATTGAGTACTCACCCTAGGCCACAGATATTTAATTTTTCTTAATCTTCAAAATTACATAAAATGTAGAAGTTATTATCCAAATCTCTAGATGAAGAAATGGTGGTTTAGAAAATATATTTGATGCATTAAAAATAATGAAGATTAATGCTGAGGAGAATGAAGATAGAAATAAAATGGACTTGACTACCAGGCTAAGAGGTCTTATTTTATTGAAAAACTAGTAAGATAATCATTAAATGTATTCATTCGAAAAAATGCATGATCAGAATCGTACTTGAGGAAGATTCATCTGTTAGCTTCATCCAGGAGTATGAATAAAGAGATGAGAGATTCTTAGTAAGATTTAAAAAATTTATGGTTAAAACTGCTTTGAATCAAATTAACCCAAGATTTAGGTTTTTAAAAATTAGTTTTAACTTCAATGGATCTAATTAAAATATATAAGATAATCATATTATCTTTTGTCTCGTATGTTTAGGCAATGAGATGCTCTGATAAACAAAATGTTTATATCAAAATGACATAATGTACACAGAGTAACACTTTTTAAAGAAAATATAACACCATAATATGCACAAAAGCATATTTTCTACAGGTAGCTGATCTAATAATCAACAGTCTACTTTTTAAATTATACATATTGTTTAGAGAGACTTTGAACAGGTCCACTCACTAATTCAGTTTTATCTGTAGAATACATTGGCAAACTGACTTTAAAATTCTACTGTAAAACCAACCTCTTATTGGAGAAAACTTACAGAATCATTGAAATCCTAAAGCTGAAGGAAAGATTTAGACCGACCTTGTCAGTTTACAAAGGAAACAGAGGTCACAGGGCAATACAGTGAGGGAATTCAGGCCTGTGATCCTCAATGACCTCGTGCTGTATGCTTCACTTACCTGCCGCCACCCCATCAAAACAAAAGTATGTTGTATTAAAGGATATGCACTATGTGGGCCTGGCGTGGTGGATCACGCCTGTAATCCCAATACTCTGTGGG
Source organism: Macaca thibetana thibetana (assembly GCF_024542745.1). Taxonomy (NCBI): domain Eukaryota; kingdom Metazoa; phylum Chordata; class Mammalia; order Primates; family Cercopithecidae; genus Macaca; species Macaca thibetana. Next base: position 165,264,514 of record NC_065582.1, read on the forward strand.
GCTGAGGTGGGCAAATCACAAGGTCAAGAGTTCAAGACTAGCCTGGCCAACATGGTGAAATCTGTCTCTACTAAAAATATAAAAATTAGCCGGGCATGGTGGTGGGCACCTGTAATCTGAGCTACTCAGGAAGCTGAGGCAGGAGAATCACTTGAACCCAGGAGGTGGAGGTTGCAGTGAACTGAGATCATGCCATTGCACTCTAGCCTGGGCAATACCATGAGATTCATTCTCAAAAAAAAGAAAAAAAAAAGTGGGATATGCACTATGTGATGTGATGTGATGTGATGTGATGTGATGTGATGTGATGTGATGTGATGTGATGTGATGTGTTCTTCATAGGCTGGAACTTTATTATGTTTCCCTGTGTATAATATAGTACAGATGCATTACTTAAGATGAAATGGAAAGTTTCTCCAAGTTAGATAAATGATCAGTTTACTTCCTATAGAAGTAAACTTACAGTATGTTTAGTATGTTTAATGAGGTCTTTAAAAGTTTGCTTCTAGAAAGTTTATCTAGTGTTGTAGAATTTTTATTGCTTTCAATATTTAGCTGTATGCCGTGTATCTTAAATAAAATTACGTTTAGGCTGGGAGCAGTGGCTCACGCCTGTAATCGCAGCACTTTGGGAGGCCAAGGCGAGAGGATCATGAGGTCAGGAGATTGATACCATCCTGGCCAACATGGTGAAACGCAGTCTCTACTAAAAATACAAAAATTAGCTGGGCATGGTGACACGTGCCTGTAGTCCCAGTTACACTGAGGCAGGAGAATTGCTTGAAACTGGGAGGCAGAGGTTGCAGTGAGCCAAGATCGTGACACTGCACTCCAGCCTAGTGACAAAGTGAGACTCCATCTCAAAAAAAAAAAAAACACTAATAACACTTTGCTGCAGACTCATTGAACATCTAATTACGATCAAAGACAAGTCAAGAGAGTTTCCAAAGAATCTCAGCAGATTTCAGAGGTCTGTAGATGAACCCTTACACACTGACTCATAGAAAGAGCCTCATTCAGAGTCCTGTTATTCTCATTTTACACATGAGTCCAACAGATCAGTGCTTTTCTACTTTGATACATTGTGGAGTGGAAGAAACATTAATAATTCTAATTTCATAAATAATAATCCTAACTACTATATCAAATAATGGGTACCTCAGTGCCTATTATGACTTGAGCACTATCTTAGCTGTATCTCTAATTCTCACATCAACTCTACAGCCTAAGAATTTTATCCTGATTTGGGATGAGGAAATGAGAATTAAAAGTGATTTGCCTTGCCTGGATTCAGTCACAAAGTCTAGAATAAAGAAAGGGAGTCTGTCAGACACAAGATCTGTAGATCTGTAATCACAGCAAGACATTTACCAGAAAATGTTAAGCCAACAGAGGCAACACACTAATGCTCACTGGCAGTCTTAATTTCTTTAATTAGATAAAATAATGAAAAAGCAAGTAAAAAAAGATTGGTAAAATAATTAAAAACAAGTGATCACAGAGCAGGGTTGAAAGGTCTCAATAGTGCTTTCTCTTATTGCCACATAACTACTCAGAGTGGTTACTATTTATCTGCTATTATTACTATTATCATTATTCATAATACTAGCTGACATTTATTGACCTAGGTCAGGGAAGGCTTCCTGAATGAAGGGAAATGATAGCAGTGATGTGAGCAGTTAATTAGTCAGTTGAAAGGAATGTGGAGGTCAGGAAGGGGACAGTGGTGGGTGGAGTATCCTAAGTGTGGGGGACATCTCGTGCAAAGGCTCAGATGTAAGAGACTGTTATGGTTCCTTTCCAACCTAAACCTGGTGGAATGGCTCCCATAAAGAAAGTCAAGAAGAAGGACCATTTTACCATCAACAAGAAGGTGAACAGAGAATACACCATCAATATTTAGAGGTGCATCCATGGAGTGGGATACAAGAAGTAGGTCTTATGGGCACTCAAACAGATCTGGAAATTTGCCATGAAAGAGATGAGAGCTCCAGATGTGTGCATTGATACTAGGCTCAACAAAGCTATGTGGCGTAAAGGAATAAGAAATGTTCTATCTTGTACTCTTGGGTGACTGTCCTGAAACGGCAATGAGATGAAGATTCACCAAACAGACTCTATACCTATTTTACCTGTCACCACTTTCAAAAATCTATAGTCGATTTCAATGAGGACTAACTGCTCGGTGTCAAAGTTATTAAACTGCAAATAAATAAATAAAAGAGACTGTTAGTAGTTGAATTGTGCACTCCTAAATTCACATGTTGAAGTTCTAACCCCCAATATTTCAGAATGCAACTTTATTTGAATATAGGGTCATTGAAGATATAATTAGTTAAGATGAGGTCATACTGCAGAAATATGGGCCCTTAATCCAATGTGACTGTTGTCCTGATAAAAAGGGGAGTTTTGAACACAGGCTTACACAGGAGAGATGCCATATGGACCTGAAGGTAGAGATGGGGGCATGGCTTTGGCAAGCTAAAGAAAACCAAGATTGCCAGCAAACCACTAGAAGCCAGGGAGGAGAGACATGGAGTACATTCTTCCTTACAGCCCTCAGAAGAAATTAACCCTGCTGACGCCTTGATCTTGGACTTCCTGCATCTAGAACTGTGAGACAATATATTTCTGTTGTTTATGCTTCTCAGTTTATTTTACTTTATTATAGCAGCACTAGCAAACTAATACAGAGATTAAGGAGTTCAAAGACATGCAGCTTAACTCCTGACTCTCAGTCATCAATTAAGGATAAATTGTCCTCTGCCCACCAGTAAAGTGTCAGAGAGATGCCCAAGATATTTTAGAGCCATCCCATTCATAATAATCAATATTTTAAAGAACACATTGGGGGCAAAAATTTATGCATGGTGACCTGTTAAATGCACGTAATAACAAACACTTGACTTCTCTGTGTTATATGCTCATTCAATAAACAAGCATTTTTTTAGCATGCATGATGTACCATGTAACATGCATGATGTAGGAGAGTGGTCAGAAGCTTGGGTTCTGTGAACAGAATTAAGATCAGGGACCCCACCTTTGAGGATATATGTTTTGGAAAATATTCCACCTTTATGGGATATCAATATCCTCATCAACTTCGCCAATGAAAGGAGATTAAATAAGAGTATAGTTATAATGCATTTAGTGGAGCATGTGTTTTATCACAAATATACTCTAAAACAGCCGTATTCTTCTTATTGTTATTACTTTATTATGTTGCTTAGGGTAGGGAGATGTTCATTTTATCCCTCCTGCGCTCCCTTTAGACTCTTGGTCTCTTCCTGCTTGTAAACTGTGTTGGCAGTTTCTGGCTCTGTTCCCTGTCTCCTCATTTCGGCTTTTGATGGGGCATGATGATCAGATGGCCATGATTAGTTCTTTGGCTTGCATTGCAGATTATCTATTAAGTAGCCATCTCCTCAGCCACCGAGGCATATGGTCAGCACTTCTAGGGCTTAAAATAAATCTGCATTTTAACATGTGGAATTTCATTATGCAAAAGAGAGCTTGTATGGGGTCTAATCTTGTTATTTGTTATGCTGTACACACATATACTTGCTGCCTTCTGGATGGAATAGTACATTAGGCCCCTGGGACTTTCGTTTTATTGGCACTGCATAGATATTCCGGGTGAGGACATTTAGGAAGTAGCATCAACTCTTGACTATGCAGAGTACAGGAAAGAAAAGAAGAATGAGGAGCAATTTTTCTTTCCACCTTTTTCAGACCAGTCATACAGTTTTTTGTTTGTTTGTTTTTGTTTTGTTGTTTTTGTTTTTGTTTTTGTTTTGAGACGGAGTCTCGCTCTGTCGCCCAGGCTGGAGTGCCCTGGCGTGATCTCGGCTCACTGCGAGCTCCGTCTCCTGGGTTCACACCATTCTCCTGTCTCAGCCTCCCGAGTAGCTGGGACTACAGGTCTCTGCCACCACACCCGGCTAACTTTTTGTATTTTTTAGTAGAGACAGGGTTTCACCATGTTAGCCAGGATGGTCTCAATCTCCTGACCTCATGATCCACCTACCTCGGCCTCCCAAAGTGTTGGGGTTACAGGCGTGAGCCACCGCACCCAGCCCAGTTTTCTAAACATTTACTTAGCACTTACTATGAGCCCAGTGTTTCCCCAGGTACTTGGATGATGAGGAACAAGATGGCACAGCCCTTTTATCTAAAGGTATCAAACAACTTTAGATATCTTTAGATAAAAAAGAAACATTTTTATCAAGGTGTTTGTTAGCAAAGATCAGCCTTTAGTGCTGATTAGAAAAATGACACCTCTTTTCCTAGGTGAATGCATCTATGTCCTAGGCACCTGCCACTGCGAGTGGGAGTGTGAAATATACTTTAGATTGCATCCTCTTGATTAAGTGCCCTTGCACTAGGTACATGATTAAGGCAGTTAAGTGACAATTGCAAAAGCAAATGGTCAGTAAGTGACAAAGAACTCATTATATGATACTCTGAGGGCTGCGTGGTTTGGGGAAGTGTGTATGCTAGAGAAATTTATTAAATTTCATTCTGTATACTCAACTGTAAACTGACTGCTTCTTGTGTGAATGAACAGAAAGTATTAGTTTATCCACATTTGATTGAGCAAATACTTCTGATTTTCATTATAAAGCTACCTATTCTTTGTTCTAACATTTTTCCTAGTACTACTATCTTAGGATATAAATAGGTTAATGGGAAATAAGAGATTCGTTTGTAGAAATTAACTCGAGTACTTTCTAGTATTAATAGAAACTTATTTGAGTTTCCTAAATGAGGACTTCTTCAATCTATTCAGATGTGACATGTCATCTAAGTTAATAAGTAGAGCAAAAAATAAAAATAACAGCATCAAGCACAAAAATTCAGTCTCTGGAAACTGAGAGATTTGAATTTGGATTCTAATTCCAGTTCCTCTGCCTGCTTGATTTGTTACCACAGGAAAGTAACTAATCCTTTACTGTGCTTATAATAATACTTCCTATGATCTTTGAATGTTGTGAAGATTAAACAAGACAGTGCAAATAAAGTGCTATACACAGCCGCTGACACCTAGTAAATATTTAATAAGTAGTAGCTGTTGTTAATGCTGCCGGACTCTTTAAAATTCATAAGGTTCTGCAACATGTAAACTAGCATTACACATATCACGACAATGGATTTTTCATTTATCTATATAGAAATAGATGGATGGATATATAAATATGTATGTATGTGTTTGTATACCCACTATTATGTACGTGCACAATTGAGGGCATGTTTACCTCTGTGGCATTGTAAAACTAATGTTAGCTAACATGTACAAGACTGTTCCAACTCCTGTCCTGTGTACCTCATATTAATTATTTCATCCTAATAACAATCCTGTGAAGTGGGATCTTTTGCACCAATTTTGCAGATAAGAAAGCTGATGCCTGAAGATGAGTTTATGCCGCTAGTAAGCTGTAGAAATGGAATTTTAACCCAGGCAGTGTGCCCCGGGTCTGTGTTTCTAACAACAGTGGTAGTGTGAATTTCAATGATAAACACTTAGGTTAATCATTATGTACAAACAGACACATTGCAATGCACAAATGTACGTGCACACACACATGCTTTTCTGTGTATGTATTTGCCTAAAGATGCATAATGAATTTGTGGAATATCCCTTCCTCTCTGGTGCTCTTGAGGTCTGTAGCCGCATTTACATTTTTCTGTTTGTGGTTCCCTTTTCCCAGCAGGCTGATTGAATTATATGACATATCACATGCAAATGAAACACTAAATGGAAACCTCTCTCTGTTGCCCAGCAATGGATGATTGCTCCACATTACTTGAAGTTATGCTTAAGCACATCCTACGGCATTATTCTCCTTGTTTGCCTCCTCTCGCTTGCGCTCACATTGCTTGAACAGTGGCTCTACATCCAATTATATGTCATCAAGTGGCAGAAGATGACATTAATATGGATTAACTGTATTCCACAAGCCCTTTGGTGATCTTTTGGCCTTCAATGCTGAATACACTGTTGTAGCAGTTAAAATATGTACCAGGGTACATTTAACAGAAATCTGGTACTTGTAAGTCGGTACTTGTAAGTCGGGCCTGTAATTCCAGCACTTCAGGAGGCCGAGGCGGGCAGATCACGAGGTCAGGAGATCAAGACCATCCTGGCTAACATGGTGAAACCCTGTCTTTACTAAAAAAATACAAAAAATTAGCCGGGCGTTGTGGCAGGTGCCCGTAGTCCCAGCTACTCAGGAGGCTGAGGCAGGAGAATGGCGTGAACCCGGGAGGTGGAGCTTGCAGTAAGCCGAGATCACGCCAGGGCACTCCAGCCTGGGCGACGGAGCCAGACTCCGTCTCAAAAAAAAAAAAAAAAAAGAAAAAAAAAAGAAAGAAAGAAAGAAAAAAAAAAGAAATCTGGCACTTGTAACATATGGCTCAATGGAAAATTTGGCACTTGTAGCATGCGGCTCAAGGAAAATATATTTTCCTTATATATCAGCAAGTATAGGCATAGCCTTTCCAGCACGGCTTCGGCAGGTTTTCAGACCCCAATATCCCAGGCTCCTTACATCTTTTGGCGTAACGTCTTTAGCTTGTGTCTGTCTTCTAGAATATTCATTTGAGTCACTAAGTGGGTGTTCTACCTCCCACCTCATATCCCTATTTTAGACAGGAAAGTCTGAGGTATTTCTCCCTACACTTTTTCATCAGAATGGTACCAAAAGAGGTGGTGGGTCAAAGAGCCTGCACATTGTTGCCCCTAACAAAATCCAGACTCTGCTTGAAGTATAAGTATAAAATGAATGAGTTACTGGCAGAGTCTGCCACAGCTTATACTGCAAGGATGATTTACTGTTGTGATAGTCAAGCCAGCATAAAGAATCCACTAAAAGCTAGATCGATGAGAAGCACAACCTTTTTACCTTAAGAAATTTACTATCCAGAAGATTAGATGGATGAGTAACTAAATAAATATAGAAGTGTTAGAGGTGTAGACCTGTTGGAACTTTGCAATGTCGGTGTTAGGGCTAAGACACACAAACGTTATTGCCAGTAATATTAAGAGGACTATAAACAACTAGTGGTAATAATGACTTTGTATTGTATACTAACTACTTTTCCAGCATTTGTCCAAATTATATATATATTTTATATGTATATCTATATTACATATACACACACACACAGACATAGATGTATGTATCTGTAGATCTATACACATAAAATGAAGTTCAATCACTTACCCAAGGTCAAATATTTAGTAAGTTAGAAAGTTAGGATTTGAATCCTGAAAGTCTGCCATCAAAGCCTTCAATTTGCAACCTATATTGAGGATTCTAAGGACATGCTGTTTTCATTTATTTGCTTTGTTGCTGTTATGTTTTGTTTTTGTAAAAGAATTCATTAGGTTTCTTTGGCTGCTGCCAATTATGTAAAACCCTTTTGAGTCATTCAGTATTCATCATATTTCACAAACTGGCTTTACCCAGGGTAGGCAGACATCAGTTTGGCCACCCAATTGCACAGAAGATCGCTGTGCTAGAATATTTTCCATTAGGAAGTGGTAAATTGCAGTTAGCAAAATTGTTCGCGTTTCTCTAAACAGTTGTGAGATGGAATATTAACAATGCCATTTCTTGGACAAAATACCCTCTTTGTCCCATATCTTCATTAGATGGCAGTCATCACTCATGTGAACATCCATATTTCCTATTATGCCCTCTCTTTGCTTTCTCTGTCCAGCCCTCCTGAAGATAACAGCTTACTTGCCTTGCCTCAGGCCTTGGCTTTATGATACTCCCTTCAAGAATTATGTGGTAGACAGAATTATAAAATAAGCCCATAAGCCCCAATGGCCCATGATCTTATAGAATATCCTCCCTTTGACTGTGAGAAAGACCTGTGTTTGTGATATCACTCTCATAACTAGATTGTGTTATTTGGCACAGTTTACTTAAAGAAATGAGATCATGTTCAGCGGGCCTGACCTAGACAAGATAGCCCTTAAAAGGGCAAGGCTCTTTATAGTAACAGAGATTTGAAATCTGAAAGGGATTCAGCAGAAGGAGAGTCTCCATTGCTCACTTTTAAAGATGGAGAAGACCATATGGCAAAGAACTGTGGGTGGCCTCAAGGAGCTGAGTGGCCCCATGCTGACAACCAGCAAAGAATAGGCATCTTGTCTTACAATTGCAAAGAACTAAATTCTGCTATAACCACGTGAGCTTTTAAGAGGACCCCAAATTCCAGATGGAAATGAAGCCTGGCTGACATCATAATTTTGACCTTGTGAAATCATAATCAGAGAGCCTAATTGTTTCATGTCTGGAGCTGTGACGTACAGAAACTGAGTGATAATAAATTCATGTTGTTTTAAGATACTAAGTTTTAGTTAAAATTTTATGCAGCAGTAGACAGCTAATATCCTTTGGCTGTCTATTTGATTACTATGTCTAATATCCTTTGGCTGTTCCAAATATCTGACCCCTCTTTCCTGACCTCAGATATGCAAAAGTATAATAACTTGCACAGGTTATGTAGAGAGTACTAGAGTGGGCTGTGCCCAAACTATGCTAGAGACATAAACCTCAAGGTGAAGAATAGGGATCCAATATCATAGGAACAAGTGTGTTTATTTTTGTTATTTTATTATTTGTACTAGAAAGATTTTACCAGTGTCCTCCCATATTACATACCTTCTAACACCCCCTACTATGACTACCAAAAACATTAAAACAAACACCATATGATATACTGATTTGAAGTTGCAATTCATTGGAACAAGGACAAAGTCCAAGGTGAAAGAAAATTTTTAAATTCCAAAATTAGCAGACCATGCATTAAGGGTTTTCCACATAGTGAGAAGCAAAATTTGATGCTCCTTTTCTTGCTGGGTGAAGTACAGATCCTGTGGAGTGGGTTGGGAAGCAAAATGCTTTTTCTGTTAGTTTCTGCTTCAGTGAGTTTTCTAGCAATCTATTTTAGTCTTCATTAACATATAAAGATTGAGTTTGGGGTTAAAACATAGTAGGATCATTTGTCTAGCACACACAATGGTTCCACATGGGGATGGAAAGGCCAAAGATTTGTGGTTGTGTGCATTTTTGGTAACTGTTTGCAAAGTTGGAATAAGCCACCTGCCTGTGATAAAATATGACCCTCACTCACTCTTGTAAATTGCTTTTGCCCATTCACACTTAGAGGTCATTAATCTTGTTTCCCTTTATGGATAGACATTCAGCACATTCCCTACAGTTGATTCAGCTCTAGTTTAGAGATGTATACAAAATTCACCAAGTGCATTTGGAGAAAAATGTCACTTTGCAAGGCTTCAAGTTAAAAAGTGCTATCTTTATCTTAACTACACAGAAATACAGGCATTTGCAAAACAGGCCGTGAAGAGGATAAAAGGAACAAGACATAAATAGCCAATAAATAATTACAAATTCTTACAAATAAAAGAATTTGTAAATTGTTTTATTTACAAGAAATAAAGAATTCTTTATTTGTAAGAATTTGTGATTCTTACAAATTACAAATAATTGATCAAACAGGAGCGACAGGAGTATATATCATAAAGCAAACACAACGGAATTTAAAATCATGTCATAATCAGATGAATAAATATTTGACTTTCCATGATGTGCGGGGCCTCTACTCGATTATGTAAACAGAAAATAAATACGATAATTTTGACAGAATTTTTCCTTTCTAGATAACCCTACTTTGCCACATCAGAGTTAGGCCAATGCTTGATTACCCTAATTTCCTCTTGAAATGATCTATATGTAAATGAAAATGTTGACAAATTATTATTCAGCCAATTTATACTTTCTATTGATATGTCTCTAATTTCTGCCCTTCATGTTTGAAATTGATGTAAACGACTGGCTCAACATATTTATAATTTAGAGCTTGAGACTGTGAAAGGTATGTCTGGTAGTTCTTTCCATTTCAGGCAAGCTATTACCATTCCTGTAAACTGCATCTCCCATAATTTGCCAGAGTCCAGGAATTACCAGTTTCTAAAGGGCCTCACACAGTCTCAGTGTCTTCTTCCCTGAACTATAGCATATTCATACAATGAGCTCTTGCTACTTATTTTCATATTGATTCTCATTTTAAATAATAAATTAAAACACTTGCCACTTAAAAAACATGTGGCATTACAGCTTAATGGAACTAAAGTAGAAATTGCTTTAAAATGAATTTTTGGAGCATATTTTTATATGGTTTATCTCATTTTGTAGGGATGAAGGATATCAATGTATCCATCTGTTATTTGAAAGTATCATGGTAGGCTGGGTGCAGTGGCTCACGCCTGTAATCCCAGCACTTTGGGAGGCCGAGGCGGCGGGCGGATCATGAGGTCAGGAGATTGAGACCATCCTAACTAACACAGCAAAACGCTGTTTCTACTGAAAATACAAAAAATTAGCAGGGTGTGGTGGCAGGCACCTGTAGTCCCAGCTACTCGGGAGGTTGAGGAAGGAGAATGGCGTGAACCCAGGAGGTAGAGCTTGCAGTGAGCTGAGATCACACCACTGCACTCCAGCCTTGGCAACATAGCGAGACTCTGTCTCCAAAAAAAAAAAAAAAAAGAAAAAGAAAAAGAAAAAGAAAAGCATCACTGTAGCAGGATATCTTCCAAGGGGCAGAACTGAGGAGCCTGTGGTGATTTTTCTCTGAATTGTGATATGGTTGAGTGGGGTACCTAATTTGAGGGCCAGAGCTAACATGTTGAGAACAATAGAATGGTTTTGCAAGTTCATGTCTTGTGTAGGGACACAGAGAGAATACTAGCTAGCAGGAAGATGAGGGACAATGAACAGACAAGAACTCAGATCTCAAAGAGGAATTTGACTAATTGGCTAATTGTTCTTTTGTGTGATGTGTGATGTGGATTTATTTTTTCTCTATTCATGAGTTTCTCAGTTATCTTTCAACTTCTTAATAATAATCTGTAGGAGTAGGTATTTTTTGGAAAATTGAATAAAATAAGGATTATTATGAATGATAAGCACAGAGTAAGGGTCCATAGCCAGTGCCCACCCCTGCCTTCCAATCAGTTTTTTTTAATTGATCTCATATTAATATGAGATCAATATAGGAGAGATATAATGAAAAAGAATGTTTAAAATTGTTATGACAAGTTTGCTATTAGGGAGATAAATTGTAGTAATCAGTTTCCTTGTAGAATTCTGGAAACATTTATTTATATTATTCTTCTTCCAAAAAATGTGTATATGTGCATGTACTATGTTTTCTGGTAAGGTTAATAAAGATAGTATGATGGTTAACTAAAATATAATTAAGATATAAGATAAACTGCAACTCAAAGATAATTAGATTAAAAGATAGATTTAATATTAAATATATATTTGTAAAAGCAAAATGTAGTCTTTGTTTTAGAATACTTAAGGATTCTGGAGCACCCTCAAATCACCATTCTGTTCACTTTCAATTACAAAAGACTGAAAAACTGTTGTTGTTTTTTTTCCCTCGAAATATTCTAGTTTTTTTATTCTAAGAAAATAAGAATGATTAGAAGAAATTGGGGAAAAATAAAATTGTAAATCTAACCTTTACTTTCTCATTTGAGATTGTGCCTTCTAAATGACTTCCTGATTTGCTATTAAAGTGAGAGGGTAAAGTCGTTCATGTTTAATGCAATGGGTAGTAGAATGTGATTGATCTGCCATAGATATAATCAGTGGCATATGTTAAGTAACTTCATGGATAGTGCCAGGGAAATTAACAAACCAAGAGAGTGAGGGTTGCCACAGATGGGCAATGGAGAGCACATCACCTATAGTATTGCCATGTCCCACGTGCTTGCATTTGCCAACCATGGGACATGGCTGTTAAATTGAAAATGTAAATACCAGAATGTTTTTAAACTATTTATTTCATTAAAATCTTGTAGAAAAATAAAACAAGAACATCTGATTGGAAATCTGAATTTTTGGTTTAGCATTATTCTACAGTGCTTCAATATAGTGATTCAGTGATTCTATCGGTATTATTTATATTAATACCGATAGAAATATACTATGTGCTTCTTCTTACTCTTTATACCAACAAAGAAAACATTGACTCATTAATGAGGAGGTGGATGAAGCCAGTGAGGAGGTAGACTTAACTTCAGTAGGTGAGCACATTTAATAGGATAGCAAGAAAGACATTTGATTGGATATGATGTTATTCAGGGCAGTGGGAACTACAGTGGCAACTCAACCAATTTGATCAGTTCACTGGGAGCAATATTATGGAATCTACTATGCAGAGTCTGACAGCATAAGGCCAAGTAGAGGGTAATAATGCAGTCTTTACTTGGGACAAGATTAATATCTTGATGGAGAAATCAAGACAATGAAGGATTAGGGTGATAGAAATAAAGTGAGTGATATGCTCTTTATGATTCAGATGAGAGACTACTGGGTAAGACTGTAGGAATCAGAAAAGTATTCATGGAGGAAATGAGATTTGAGCATATTCCTGCAGGTCTGATGATATTGCAACAGATAAGAAAGTGTATTTGAAATAGTGTGCCCACTGAGAGTGAAGCCACAGGAGTGTTTTAATGCAAAATGTGTGCTCCAATGATCTGAATTCATTACCTAATTATAGATGCTTCTGCTCTTATGTTAGTATCCAGTGGCAAAATGATTTGAGAGTTGTGGTCATTGCTACCCATGGCAGGAGGAGACAGTCTCTGTTTCTGATGTGGATGTGTTGCCACTCATACGTCCCATCTGAGCAGCTCATCCCAGACAGAAGTGAAATTGTAGAGTACAGGTTTGGGGCTTGGTTCAGGGATCAAGGACAGCACAGAGATAGGCAGATATAAGGTCTTAGACTGGGAACTGTCCCCCATAAAAGCCTAGACAGAATAGTGCTATTGATCCCAACCCGTGACAATTGGGATCTCTCTGGATTTTCACTAGATTTTCTATGGGCATATAAGTATTTCAAGGTTTTGTAACAAGAATAAAGCGCACTAGTATTTCAGATACTAGTTGCTTAGGGATTATGACTTTTGCCAGGTATTTAGCTAATTTGACTTTCAGATGTTTGTCTCTTAAATGAGAATAACAACAATGTATGTTTATTAAGGAAATTCTATTAACCACTTAATACAGTAGTTAAAAACATAGACCTGGGAGCTAGTCTCTGCTTTGAATTTCAGTTCTATTGCTTACTAAATGTATGACATGGGCAATTTATTTAACCTTTCTATCTCATTTTACTCATCTATAACATAGGAGAAATAATGGTACAACTCATATGGTTGTCTTCAGGATTAAATGAATTAATATTTTTGCAGCACATTCTAGCTTATAGTAAAAATCATGAGTGCTTATGCATACACTCAAGTACTTAATAATTGATAATTATTACTATTCTAATGATTATTTCTGTGAATAAAGAAGATAATATTAATATAACATCTAGCAAATAGTAGTGTTCAATAAGAGTTATCTCTGGTACCCTTGGGTACCTTTAAGCTCAGATACTCTCAGATTCCACAGTCTCAGATATTTATTTGCAAACAATAACAAATTATGATTCTTAGCAAAATGAATTTGCTATACCAGTTTTCACTCCTAGAATCTTAAGATGCTTTAAAGAAATATGATAAATCATAGAGAGATCTAAAATCAAAATAAATTAACAAAGCCTTCTCCAAACTACCATCAGTATACCATTTTAAAGGCCAAAACGAAACGAAACAAAACAAAACAAAAACAAAACCTAAGGTGTAAATAAATTACTAAATGTACTGAGACAACTACTGGAGAATTTATGGGATCCAGCCAGGATTCCAGCAGACTCTGAGATACCCAGAGTAAACCTATGCCTTGACTAAAATAATAATACCACAGAAACAGTAAGGGAATCAGGGTAGCTCCGAATGTGGACTTACCCTTTCCTCATCTGCTGCTTTTACCTGCTGCACCTTCATTAGGTTTCAGATGAGAAAATCAAGGATTGGAAATGGGAAGACTTATTGCCAAGATTATATAATTTATCTACAATTTCAATCTGCACCCCTCCAGGTATGCATCACTTCCCACAGAACAAGGCTGTGCCTCCCATCAATCTAGTTCTTTCAGTTTATTCAGTAATGCTCTTTTATATATAGCTTGGGTTGGACATGAGTTCTGTAAGCTTACCTTATTGGAATTTCTCCAACGCTTTTCCTCCAAAAGTAACATTAGATTTGATTTGTGATTTCTCAGGTGGAAGTTCATTCTGCCTGTGTGTTTACAATTATAGACTCCAAACTGACTCTGGATCTCTGTAGATGGTAACTACATTGCAATCTTGAGTTCATGGAGATGCTGTGAAATGAAAGGAGTACAATGTCAAATTACTCTTCCAAGATTTTGTTTGATTTTTTTTAAAACCAGGACAGAGTTCCTTACACAGCTTAGAAGTCTTTTCTAATATGTAAAATGAAAAAGAAAAAGTTTATTTAAAATTTAATAAGTAAAATATTGGAGATACATGTATTAGGGTCACAACCAGTAGGATATCTATCTATCTATCTATCTTTCTGCCTATCTATCTATCTATCCATCATCTATCAATCTATAGATTTATTTCAAACAATTGGCTCACATAATTATGGAGGCTGACAAGTCCAAAATCTGCAGGGTAGTCTGGCAGCCCGGAGACTCAAGGAAGAGTTACAGTTCAAGTCTGAAGGCAGTCTCCTTGCAGTTTCTTCTTGCTGAAGGGTGGTCAGTTTTTTCTACTAAGGTCTTCAACTGTTGAATCAGGCCCATCCACACAATTGAGGTTAATATGCTTTCCTCAAAGTCCATTGATTTAAATGTTAATCTCATATAAAAATAGCTTCATGGAAACATCTAGAATAATACTTGGGCAAATATTTGAATACTATCATTTAACCATGTTAACACATAAAATTAACCATCGTGAGTCAATTTTTGTAAACTTGGCACACATATACATTTTAAACCAAAATTAATCACCAATTAAAGACAATAACAAGGCAATACTTTTGCTTAACATGGTTAATACTACTATCCTGTGTACAACTAAAAATGCATTAACCCCTCCCTTAAAAGAGGATGCAAAGTCCTTGAAAGTCTTTTTGATGATTATTCTTCTCAATGTCCTCTAACTTAACTACTATGATATAAAATTAACATTACTTAAGTATTATAATATAAAGTCAATACATCTCATGTTATATGATAAAGGGAAAACAGAGGGAAGAAGGCAGATATTTGAGATACCCACATACACACACACAAACATATTCAACAAAATAAAAAAGAAAAATACACATGACACAGTTCCCATTTCTATACTGGTTACATTGCTATAACTCTTATTTCATTACCATTTACATATTCTCTTTGCCATCAGCAAGCACCTCAATGGGTTATAGTTATTTTTCTGGTAAGGGTCACCTTACCTTTATTTTTGAGGGATCTAGGCCATTAGTAGCCCTGCCCAAATTGAGTTGTTATAGTATTATACTGAATTCAATCACAGGGCATGGCAATAATAAGGGATGCCTTAAGGATCTTCTATATTTCAGACATATTCTTCCTTATTTCCATTGTAGAGTACCAGGTCAATTTCTGTTTGGTAGTGAGGATCAATTATCCCAGCCAGCATTGTAACTTCCTTCTCTTCCTGTTGATCCAAAGGCACAAAGAGCCCAAAGTCACCAGGTGACAGTTTTAACTTCCACATCAGTGGAATTTTTGTTGTGTCTCCTGCTAGAAGCATCCCTCTCTTTGCAACTAAGACTTATAAACAAGCAGAGCATAAGGTCATGGGAGCAGGAAGCAAAAATGTGCTAATGGGTCATCAGTCATAATAATAAGTAGAACTACTTGCGTTTCCACCACTTGAATTGTGGACCCATGAATTCTGGCTATGGAAGAAAGAGTACCATGTTTTGGATACTGATTCAAAGTATATGTAGACTCCTGGAGAACTTTGCTATAGCTCTGCAAGGTACTGTCTCATAGCTGACACTGTAACCAAGTCTTCAAAAGGTCATTCCACTGTTCTGTCAAACTGGCAGCATCAGGATGGTTAGGGACATGATAAGGCCCGTGAATTCCATGATCATGGTCTCATTGCCACGCTTTGTTTACTATGAAGTAATGTTCTTGATGAGAAGCAGTGCTATGTGGAATGCTATGGCAGGGCATAAGGCATTCGGTAAGTTTATAGATGGTAGGTAGTGTTGGCAGAAACATTGTGTGCAGAAAAGGCAAATCAATATCCAGAGTAAGTAACTATTCCAGTAAGAACATAGCACTACCCCCCTTCCATGATGGAAGCAGTCCAATGTAATCAACCTGCCACCAGGTAGCTGGCTGATCACCCTGAGGAATGGTGCCATATTGAGAACTCAGTGTTGGTCTTTGCTGCTGGCACATTGGGCACTCAGCAGTGGCTATAAGTAGGTCAGCCTTGGAGAGGAAAGTTCGTGTTTCTGAGCCAATGCATAATCTACATCCCTGCTACAATGTCCACTTTGCTCATGAATACATTGGGCAATAAAAGTGGCTGGAAAAAAGAGGCTGACTGGTATCCACAGAACATGCCATCCTATCCACGTGGTTATTAAAGTCCTCCTCTCCTGACATCTCTCTTTGGTTAGCATTAACATGGCACACAAATATCTTCATGATTTTCGCCCATTCAGAGATATTTATCCGCATACCTATTCCTCAAACTTCCTTGAACCAATTTTGCAATCACATTTCTTCCAAGTACTTGACCATCCAGAGAAACCATTGACCACAGTCCATAAATTGGTATATATTTGCATATATGGCCGTTTCTCCTTCCGAGCAAAGTGAACAACTAGATGCACTACTCCAGGTTCTGCCACCTGAGAGGATTTTCCTTCACCATTATCCTTCAGGTATGTACTAGAAAAAGGCTGTAGCGCTGCAGCTGTCCATTGTATGTGCCTGTATATTACGTGCAACCATCTATAAACCAGACCCAAGTTTATCAACTGACAGTGGAGTACTCCACATGAGGCCATAGGTGCAGGTTGTAGGAGATGTAGTAATACAATATAATGGGGACCACGGGCATTTGGGACACCTCTTCATGTAACTTGTGCATTTAGGGCCCTCTTGGGCCTGATCGCATATATACCACTTCTTGGTTTGATGATGGAATGCTGCTGTGTACAGCCAACTTTATGGCTTGGTAGGACAGGTAACAGCCAGTTCATAAGGAGCAGCTCAGTTTGCAGAGGAACTTGGTGGGCAATGGTTAGGCTTTTAGCTCAGTAGCAGGCCAAAAACAGTTTCTCAAAAGGAAAGCAGTTATCTGCGGAGAGTGGCAGGGCTTTGGTATGAAATTCTGAGTATGCACTATGATCATCCTGTATGGTCCTGTCAGAGATTTTAAATAGAATCCCTATCTGTTATCGACACTTTAAACACCATTCAATCTGCTGGATCATATGACCCCAGTGGCAGAGCACCTATGTGGCAGCCTAGACCCGTTGCAGAGCCTTCTCTTGTTAGCAGCTTTTTGTGTCATTCTGTTACTAGGCTAGGTAGCAAAACAGAATAAGGAATGTATTGCCTCCCAAATCCAAAGAAACTCATTAAGCAGAGATTCTGAATTTAATCTTGTAGCTCAGGGATTGAGAAAGGGCTGTATCATTTTGGTTGGTTGGTTGGCTGGAACGTGGATCAAAAGGTGGCCCACAGTAATTTAACTTGAAATACTAGAACTGCTTTCCTGTACCGCAGAAGGAGAGATTCCAAGACTTAGGGAGACTGGAATGTTAGATTGAATGTGTCATTTAAGATCTGCTCACTTACCCTGGGATGACCCAGAGGACACATCTTTCATCCTAACTGTAAGAAATAAATTTATGAGGGACGCCCCAGCGTCCTTGAAGAGCTTTGTGATCGCTTTTCTTTGTCTGCTGGAAAATACAGTGGGAACTGCTACCACTGGATAAGGAAACTTAAATGTAATGGGAGTAATTGAATCTTGGGGTGGCAGGGGCTGGCCAGGTGGCAGCACTCAGTCGCCCAAGATAAGATGGGTGTGGTTACCATGATGGAAAGCAGAGTCAAAGCGGCAATCAGAATGTTGGATATGGGCAGTCTTATGGCATTGGCTAGTTGATGATAGAGCTCCTACAAGTTACATGAATGGGAATGCTACTAATTCTTACTTGATCTGTGTAAGTCAAAGAGTTCTAGATCAAGTGAACAAAATTCTAACTCCAAATCGTGGCCTTTTACCAGATGGCTGTGTTTTAGGGAAAAGGAAATAATCAGACCCTTTGTGGACTATTAGACCTTGATTCTAAACTGCTATTAATTCCAGAAGATACAAGCATGTCACTGTGGTTGACTAGTGAGAGTAGGGCTGATGGAAGTCATATGATTAATGGGTCCAGTGGGTCCCCAAATCTATCCTGTAGTTTTTTACCGAGTTCCAGAATGTATAATTAGAATAGACATACTCAGCAACTAGCAAAATTCCCAAATTTGAATAAGATACTCTTTTTAATCCTCAAAGAACTCATAAGCTAAAGGAACAAGACAGTTGTTTTTCTATCTATCTATAATGCAATATACGATATTTTTTAAAGTTTTCAATTCTCAATTTTTAAATTAAATCTCCTAGAAGTTGTTTATATCACTTTTTGAAAGAAGAAGAAACGTTATTTGCAATTTATCAATATTCTTGTCAGATTGACCTTTCATCATTTTAAATTTCATCTAATTAATGAAGGAGACCTCCAGAATTTTAATTGTGATACAATGTAAAAGACATTTTATGGAGAAATAATTAAATAATTCTCTTTAAAATTATTTAATGGCACAGATTGACTGTCTTCACTGACAATTGTATGTAGATATGTTGATTCTCAATTTCTTAGGTATTTCCTGTCTTTTTGTTGGGTCTCAATTTTATCATTGCCATTTTGCCGTTCTGTAATTAGTTTTGCTGGTATTTTTCTTCAACCGAATAGTTAAATGTGATTTAAACTTTATGTGATTAAGTCTAATGGATTGCATTTCCTGCTGCCTTCATTTGATTGGCAGCGTAAGAAAATAGAAGCAAACAGAGTTGATGAAAGAATTCAAACAATCATTTCATGTCCTGAAAAATTTTAAATATCCAAAATCTTCTTACATTCTCATTTCTGAGCAATAGTTCTGTCAAGAACTTAAAATTAACATCTAACTGTATTCACATTCTTTTAAAACCCAGTTAATCAGCAGCATAATTTATACTTATGCCTGGACAAAGCCTCATATGATTATTACTTTAAAGATAACTCTTTACTCACAATTAACCAGTACATATAATGAATGTAGGGTTTTCTTGTTGCTGTTATCAGAACACACCTGGATACCTTACTAGCTCTAGTTTTGCAGCATTATCACAAGTAACTAATTTTCTTTTTTTTTTGAGACGGAGTCTAGCTCTGTCGCCCAGGCTGGAGTGCAGTGGCCAGATCTCAGCTCACTGCAAGCTCCGCCTCCCGAGTTTACGCCATTCTCCTGGCTCAGCCTCCCGAGTAGCTGGGACTACAGGTGCCTGCCACCTCGCCCGGCTAGTTTTTTGTATTTTTTTAGTAGAGACAGGGTTTCACCATGTTAACCAGGATGGTCTCGATCTCCTGACCTTGTGATCCGCCCGTCTCGGCCTCCCAAAGTGCTGGGATTACAGGCTTGAAGTAACTAATTTTCTTCATACAAAGAAGGAGTCTCACTTGAGGATCCATCTTTTAAGACTGAAGTTCTGTGTCTCGCATGTTCACACAATCAGGCATTCGGGGCTATAGCAGACAGAATATGTTTGTTTAGATGGAGCACTCAATGAAATGTGCAACATTCTTTGCAGCAGATTTGTTTGGCTGTCAGAATCTGAATTACAACAAGCCAGAACAGAATTTCCAAAAACTAGGGTGTAGAAATTGAAATCTCTGCTGCCCAAGAAATATCAGTCATCTAGTATTATGCTTGCATTTATATGGGAGATTGCCAGGATCATGCTGCAGTTTGCCTTGTAAAGGTAGAGCTCCCACTACTGTGATAAAAAACATAAAAATATTTGAAATGGCAGCTTTTACCTGAATTTCCTTTTTCATGGTTATACAATTTTATGTCATGTTTCTAAAGGATAACCAAAAAAGTAGGCCTGACAGCTTGCACCAAGTGCAACCAGAGAGAAAAATCTTTGAACCTAGACTGTGCATTGAGTGCCATCTGAAACAGACCAGAATTTGGAAGACATGTGGAGTACCTTTAAATTGACTTTGACTCCATGCTGTCTCTTAGGCTGCTGATGAATCATGATTGGCCTTGATTTGGCCCTGATTGGAAAATTTGTTGCACAGGTATCCATCAATATGGATACAGTTGTATACACTGCTGAGCTCTCTTTTTCTTCTAGGAAACATTTCCTTCAGCAATTGAAGTAAACCTGTTTTGTCCAAATAAATTATCATTAACATCTTTTGAACCTCCAAAAGCACTGGTGTGTTATATTGTCTTACTCTTTTGGGAATTGGATGAGAGGAAGAGAAGATAATGAAAAGTGTGAATTTTACTGTTTTTCTGCCCCATGCCCCATTCCTGTAGAGAAGAGAGCATGGACATTAAAATTAGCAGATATTATGGAATGATAAGTAAAAAGCCTGGAGTTCTGTTGTCAAACAGTCTCAATTTGAACTGCCCTTCAGCCACTTATGATTTGTGTGATTTGGCAAGCTCCTTAACAACTCTAAACTTTTGTTTTCTCATCTTTTTTTTTTTTTTTTTGAGACAGAATTTAGATCTTGTCACCCAGGTTGGAGTGCAATGGCGGGATCTTGGCTCACTGCAACCTCCATCTCCAGGATTCAAGTGATTCTCCTGCCTCAGCCTCTAGAGTAGCTGGGATTACAGGTGTGCGCCACCATGCCCAGCTAATTTTTGTATTATTAGTAGAGACAGGGTTTTACCATGTTCACCAGGCTGGTCTTGAACTCCTATTTTCAAGCGATACACCCGCCTCGGTCTCCCAAAGTGCTAGGATTGCATGCGTGAGCCACCACACCTGGCCTGTTTTCTCATCTTTTAAGTGATTAAAATGTTAGGACCTCTTTTGAAGAGTTTTGAGAAAGATTTAATGAGCCAATCCAGGTAAGCTGCTTAGCACAGTGCTCATCATGTCATAAACCATGTGAGCAGTTATTTTTGCTGCTTGAATCCTAGTTCTAGCAATTATTAGCTGGTCGTATTACCTGAAGTATTTACTAAAGTATTTACCTAAAGTATTTACTCTCTTAAACTTGGTTCCTCGTCTTTAAAATTAAGATAATGATACCTGATCTGGAGAACTGTTTTGAGAATTAAAACGGATATAAAGTGCCAAGTGTTTGACATTTAGGAGCTGATCAGTACAGTCGACCCTCCATATTCAAGGGTTCCACAGAGCCTAGAGGTCTGGAGCATCCCAGGATTTTGGTATCCCGAGGAGGTTCCAGAACCAATTTCCTGTGAATACAGAGGGCCAGCTGAAAACACTAGTTTACTCCCCTCTTTGCTGCTGCTTGAGTAACAAAAAATAGCAAAACAACAGGCAACAACTATTATTAAATGTTTCCTAGTGTCCCTCACGATATATCCTAAAGACTGCCATCCACTGTTGTATTTTTTAGTAAAGTGACACCATGAATCAATGGCGTGGATTCACAAATCTATTGAATTGCCCAGTTGCTATCGCTTTGTGCTAAGTAATTTGTTGTAGCTTCTGCTTTGGACTCATGTAGAATGGTTTCTGTTATATTATTTCTTATTTGCCTTTGTGAAGAAATCAGTTGTTTTCTCTTTGCTCTCTAGCGTCTGTTCGAAAAAGTAAGATCTAATACTTGACTGAGGTTATGTGCCTTTTGGGGGTTTCTTAGGTGAACCTTCTACCTCTACACAGGGAATTATTTAGTAGACCTTGGAGAGTTTCAGAGAGAATGTCAATATTATGCTTCACTGTCTGCCACACAGCAGGAAAAAATGCGGCCCCCACACCAGGTGTCTAAGTACAATGTACAATACAAAGGTTTCATTTTTTAGTGCTGCCTGGGTCTTGGCAGCTTTTCACATAGGAAAACTATTAAATACTTACGGATAAGTCATTTCTTTCAAGATTTTCAAGTAATAGTTTTAGGAAAACATTACTTTTCCGTTTCTTGGCAATAGTTCTGTCAGGGACTTTGAATTCAAGTTCAAATTTATATCAGATTTTTTTTCAAAAAACCCAATTAACCAACAGCATTGTGTGTTAAAAGAAGCACATCCTGATGATTGACTTATTTGTAGTCTCCATCCTTCTCTAGAACTCTGGGCTGCCTGTAAGGATGGAAAACAATGGATTGATTTGATGTATCTGGGCACTTAAAACAGAACTTTAAACAGAATGTCGAGAATTGCCATTAGAAAGGATGCTGCTGTTTACTTGCTCATTTTCCAAGAGTGGAAAATCTACTGCAGTAATTTGAGTAAGTTTCAATGAAGTATGGAGAGGTACTGGATTTCATAACCTCCTTGTTGGGTCGAGGTACCAATTTGCCAGAACAATTTATTTTAAGATAACTTTATATTTGTGTTATATTGTTTTGACAAAAGAAGATAGAATTTTAGGTGACTAATTTTCCCAGTCTTGGCTCTCTTCATTTTTTAAATCTGGAGAAGCAAAATAAAGTGAACAGAATTTTGTAACCTGGATTATTAAGGTGTATTCTAAAGATTTTGTTGTTGTTTTTTTTAATACGGTGTATCACTTGCTATACTTATGAATTTGCTTCAAAATGGAGATTATTAATTGACTATAAAATGTGAGTTCTTTAAAAGGAAATATGATTAGTGGTTATAATATTCTGTTCAGAGTTGGTAAACCAGGTCCATTTTGTAAATTTACCATTTTGTAAATTTAGCAAAATAGTTTAATCCTTACCATTTTGTAAATTTAGCAAAATAGTTTAATCCTTCTGAGATCCTGTAGGTTTTTCTTATAAATGAGATAATTTAAGTAGATGGCTTATATGTCTCCTTAAATTCCAAATTTAAATATTTTTGTCTGTTTGAATGTATAACTTTATATCACTTAAAAATTTTAAATATGAATGAATAATGTGTCATAGCTTTGCAGGTTGTGTTTTCATTTCTGCATCCTTTCTTTATCATGTTCATTGTGGCCTTGAGGTAGTCACTCACCTTCCCTAGGTTTGCACATTCTAAATGTGAAAAGGAGAAATTTGCACAATATGATCTCTGAAGATCCTTCCAGTTCTAAGGTTTTCTGTTTCTAGTGTATCTTTACATTATACGAAATATAAAGTGTAAGTTTCTTAGTGTAGTAGAAGATATATGAAAGTTTTAAAAAGTCATGCCATCTACTCTAGAGAAAGTTTTTGACTTCTGTTGAATGAGATTCAGGGGTTTTAGGAAACCACTTAAATTAGGCATAAAAGTATGTACTTATGTGTTTTTTTGTTTGTTTGTTTGTTTGTTTTTGAGAAAACCCATAGCTTTCCTGAGAATTTTAAATACTACATAGTGGATAACATGGTAACTTCTATTGTCAAAGGTCAAGTGCAGTAATTCTTAAAATGTTATCATTAATGAGGTGTGGACTTCTGAGATTCTTTTAGCTGGTTCAAGAAATGAATCTATTTTTGTAGTAACACTGAGATGATATTTCTCTTTTCATTTTCTTTTGCTAATAAATGTACAGTAAGCTTTTCTAGAAGCCTATGACTACCATAGCAGACTAAATCCAGAAGCAGATATGAGAATGTATTATCTAATAACCAAATATTAAAGGTATTTGCAAAAATGTAAAGCAATGCCAATCTTCACAATATTTTTTTTTTATGTTGGAAAATTTACGTATTTTTTCAAAAATGATATTTATGTTAACATGTACTAACTTTGTATCTTAAAATGAATAAATATGTTAACACTTTCTCAGTTTAAATTCTAATAAGGTAAATAGCCAGATAAATCCCACATTAACAAAAGTTCTTAGGAATCTTTGATAATTTTGGAAAGTATCAATAGGTCCGAAGACTAAAATGTTTGAGAAATGCTGACCTAGTGCATTCAATAAGGTAGGATAACCTGTAGTATTAAGTAGAGCCTGCCTTGTTGTTAACTTTCCACACAGAGATTTATTTCTCTCTCATCTAATTGTCTAAGTGGATGTTCAGGTTAACCATCTTCAATGCATGACTTTCACATTTGCCCTAGAAGATACTAACCTCCCAGTACCCTAGAAAAAGGAAACCAGTGCCGAGGAGCAAAAGTGGGGCATTTTTATTAGCTTGGCCCAGAAATCTCTTTCATTACATTCACTAACATCCCATGAACTAGAACTGGGTTTTATGGCCAAATCCAATGGAATTGAAAACTGGGAAATACAGCCCAACTATGTATGCAAAAAGAAACAAAAGTAAAAATTGGGGAATTACCTAGCAGTCTCCACTATACCTCACTTTTAATGTAGGTTTGCTGTCTACTAGCTAGGTAAACATAGATGCCTTACATAGCTATTAATGTTTAGTTACCTTCTATGTAAATGGGTGCAGTAAACTTCTAACTTTAGAATATTCTTGTGAGGGAGCTTGTACAAAAGTCCCTGAAGAGCATATACGTATAAATTTGTCAAATAATTATGAAAAAGATTTTTTAAAAGGTCTGCGACCCAAAGAGTGTTAAATCAGTCTTCTGGAAGAATGTACCATTTAGAAATGGATATAAGACTTGTCATAAATATAACCTCAATATAAGATTATTTGTGTGTTATGTGCAATTATGCAAACTCTTTTGGGGCATCCAGAGGGATGGAATAGTTTTTAATGCTTTCATGGAAGCATTTGAGTTGGAAAGTCTTGAAGGGTGTTCTCAAAATATTTAACTGATATTACTTTGTGCTGGACCTCCATCTCCTGCTCGAGATACCCTTCCTGTGGCACCTGTATGGGTCTCATGTAATGGTGAATGTTCTTATCTGCTTCCCTCATAAGTTTGTAGCTCCTATTACTTCGATTGGAATAGGGTTCCTACGTGGTTCTACTTTGTATGACTTGACTTAACATGAAATGTGACTCATTATAAGCCCTGGGACAGATATTTATTGAAAGGATTCTATTTACTTTCAATAAGAGCAATTGCATGAAAGGCAAAGAGAAGGTTATTATAAAGATGGAAGTTGGCCAGGAACAATGGCCCACGCCTGTAATCCCAGCAATTTGTGAGGCCAAAGCGGATCACTTGGGGTCAGGAGTTCGAGAACAGCCTGGCCAACATGGTGAAACCTGCAAAACAAAACACATATGAAAAATACAAAAAGTAGCCAGGCATGGTGGCTCGCACATGTAATCCCAGGTACTCAGGAGACTGAGTCAGGAGGATCCCTTGAACCCGGGAGGCAGAGGTTGCAGTGAGCTGAGATCACACCATTGACTCCAGCCCCTGGGCAACAAGAGAGAAATTCTGTCTCTGATAAAAGACCATTTGTGAAGTCAAAAGGGTGGAGTGGTAGAAAACTAAAATGCAACAATAATGCTGAACATCAAAAAGCATGGAATCTATTATTTTAGAAGATCATCACTGTGAAAGTTGACATAAGCAGCCAAGGATATAAAAAAGGGAAAAAAGGTAAAATTGTCCATGTCCTCAAAAAATTAAAAGTTGAGGGAGTTTCCTTGTGATAGGACAAATATGTAGAAAGGCTGATAAAAGATGGGATAATTCTTAGTGGATGGGAACTTCGAGCAAGGGTGATGCAATAGTGGATTGAATGTGGCACCCAAATATTTGTTGAATGAATAGATGGTGGGTAGATGTGTAAATGATGGAACACCGAATCTCATTTTATTTCATAACCCTCAAGGAAAATGGTGTCAGAGGAAAATCAATTTTCCCTTAAGATGAACAGATTGGTAGAATGAAGACTCAAGAGTTAGAAACTTTGGAGGGGCTTATTCTAAATAAAGCATAGATGCTATTGAGCACAATTGGTCCAGAATATGGGCACATAAAGATAGAATTGAATTGAGGAAAGGCAGGCCCGACCCAGATTGAGGAGGTGTTTTGAGAGTTCATAGCAGAGGGTTTTATACCATGGAGTTGCAGAAACTATTAGAGATACTCATATTAGGAGGACAGAAATACATTTTTTGTAGTGTTTATAGCATTAACTCCACCCACCTCCCCAGTTGGAATATAGGTATAATGTCTAAATTTATATCTTCATTGCTAAGTTACTATTGATTTACCTCATATCTAAGGAGAAAATAATTGCTTTGCAAATTGCCCATCCAATAGGTCATCTTTAGTTAATGTTTATATAACTACTCTACCATTTTTAGTAATATTTTACTATTTGAATAAATGGAAAACTAGAAAATGTCAATAAGTCAAATAAACATGGCTTATATTACTGTCTTTTTTCTCTTAAGTACATTTATTCAAACCACATATACTTATTGAGTATTTATTATGAAGCATATTTTATAGTAGGTTTTGGAGACAGGAAGATAAATATCACAAAATTCATGCCTTCAAGAATCTCATGTGTTGATAGGAGAAATAAACGTGTAACAAATTAATATATAACTTGTGATGTGAGCAACAAGAGAAGAAATAATAAGATACAGAGGTAGTACATTTAATTTACCTTGCTGAATATAGTGAAGTAAGTGTCACAGAGTAACACTATATAGAAAGTAGCCAGGTGAACTAGAGAGCGATGCCATTTCAGAAGGTGCAAGGGACGTGTGAAAAGACATGGGAATCGGAGGTATCATGTTGTGTTCAAGACACAACATGGGATTTGTTATTTCTGAAAAGTGGATGTGAGGAGAGTAGCAAAAGATGTTACTCAATACAGCAGGCAAAAAACAGAAACATCTTTCATGCTATGCCAAGGATATTGGGCTCTTTCTTGCAGGTGTCTAGAGGCTAGTAAGGAAACAACTGTTCATTGGATGAAAAGGGCATCATTGAAGGATTTTAAGCAGGAAAGTTTCATGGCCATATCTGTTACTGTGTTTGTTTTCAATCATCATGTCTGCAGCGAAGAGAAGTTTGAGAAAAGCACTAAGAATTAATGGCAATAAGGCTAACATTTGATGGCTGGAAACTAAACCAACAGGGTCCAGGGAAAGGGAAAAAAAGCAGAGTAAGTAATCAATATAATTTATGAAGACTTAGATAATATCAACATGAGTATGGTGATGATAGAGAAGAAAATGAGATTTTGAAAGATTTTTTTTTTTTTTTTTTTTTTTAAGACAGAATATCCCTCTGTCGCCAGGCTGGAGTTCAGTGGTATGATCTCAGCTCACTGCAACCTCCACCTTCCAGGTTCAAGCGATTCTCCTGTCTAAGCCTCCAGAGTAGCTAGGACGACAGGCATGTGCCACCACGCCCAGCTAATTTTTGTATTTTTAGTAGAGACGGGGTTTCACCATGTTGGGCAGGATGGTCTTGATCTCTTAACCTTGTGATCCTTGGCCTTCCAAGTGCTGGGATTACAGGCATGAGCCACCACCTGTAATATTTTGGGAGGCCAAAGCGAAAGGATCACTTGAGCCTAGGAGTTTGAGAACAGCCTGGGCAACATAGCTAGACCTCATCTCTACAAAAAGTAAAAAAAAAAAAAAAAAAAAAAAAAAAAAAGCCAGCTGTGGTAGTGCGTGTCTGTGGTCTTAGCTACTTCAGAGGATTAGGTGGGAGGATCGCTTGAGACCAGGAGGTTGAGGCTACAGTGAGCTATGATTGCACCACTGCACTCCAGCCTGGATGACAGAGCAAGACCCTGTCTCAAAAAAAAAAAAGAAAGAAAGAAAAGAAGAGAAAGGAAATATGTTTTTCTGACGTCAAGACATTACTAATTTTCATGTAGAAATTGCCCAAGAATAGAGCATACACCATACTGAACTAAACAGGTGTGCTGTTCTCTTGGTGTTTCCAGTCAAAAAGAATCTAAATTCCCTATAGGTATCAAGTTGTTTCTGAATTTGAAGAATATTTTTTAAAAATTAGCTTCATGATGGTGACATCATGCAGTTTTATATCTATTTACATGCAGTTCTAATATCTCATAAAGGGACACTGTAGCATTTTTCACACATTATGACATGCTAGCAAATCCTTCAGCTACTGTTCTTTATTTAGGCTAAAAACACTAGCAGTGAATTGGACTCTAGCAGGGCATCAAATAAGGACATTTCACAAGAAAGCACCTACAGCTGACAGCCTTCTGGTTGCTTTGAGAGTAGTTAGTATTATTGCTTCCTTAAAGAGCCATGAAACTAGGCAAGCTAATTCCCCCAGATAATTTTCTTGTACATTAGCTTCAGTGATGCAATACAATCAGTTACATCTAATAAAGCTGATCATTGACTTATTATTCTTTTGGGGTGCTTAAACTCTCAAGTCTCATTGTGATAACTATTGACACAATATGTCTTCCTTTAAAATAGATTCTCTATTTCAGGACCAAGCTTTTCTTTTGCACTGCTTTACAGACCTACCCTCCTGCTAAGTCCAAACCATCTGTCAACCTACCTCTCGTGGCTTGCTAAGTTTTCTGACCTGTGACCCACACAACACCTTGGAGGGGTGTGAAGAAAATGAAATTTTATTACCTCAGGTTAATGAGAACTCTGCCTTTAAATGTATATGCTTCTGTACCTCAGTTTTCCACAAAACCACATATTCATGAAATTCTTATATAATTAAAAAGCTAATGTGCCATTTTATATAAGATAATTTATGGGAAAGGTGCTATAAACTTGCAAGTGCTAATCAAATGTAAGTGGGTATAATTATTATGGTATTAAGTTCAATGGTGATTGGTTAAATATAGCAAAATTTCTATTTACCTAAATATGTTTCACTTGTGTGACTCATTATTATTGGTGGGGAGATACTTGTGATTTTTTCTAGTGCCATTAAAAGTCCAAAAGCATAGGATCACACTGAATAATAGCTATATATATATATATATGGTTAGCATTAAAAAGGACATAAAATGTCAGAACTTTTCAAAGTGACATTTCTCAAAATGAAATGAAATGTTTTCGATGGGAATTCAAGTCAAGGATCTGCAGAGACCATCTTGCTCTCAGCCACTTCACTGTACTGCCACTAGTATTGAGTGCCTGGGATTATCACAGCTCATTTTTAATTTGTATAGCAAGCATGTGTCAAGTACCAGCATGTGCCAGGA
Organism: Macaca thibetana thibetana; assembly: GCF_024542745.1. Lineage (NCBI taxonomy): Eukaryota > Metazoa > Chordata > Mammalia > Primates > Cercopithecidae > Macaca > Macaca thibetana. The sequence continues at coordinate 165,293,761 of NC_065582.1, forward strand.
CTTATGCACCTTGAGGATAACAGCCAGGCCTTGCTTCTGAAGAGCCAGTTGTTTAGCACAAGAGATACAGCCAGGCAAAATGAAGGTTGCAACTCGGCAGGATTGAGGTATGCACGGGGTATTGGGTAATCACAGAGAAGGAACACACCTACTCTAAGCTCATTAAATCATGTTTAATAGTCAGAATTTAGAATTTTGGAGGAGGTAAAGAAGCTGGCTGAAAGGAAGTAAAATATCCATTGGGGAAATATCTTTTTCTAAAAAAGCACAAAAGAACCATGAATTCTATAATGAATTTGAAATGAAGTAAAGTAAGCAATACTTGCAGAGGAATCCAGGCTCATGTAACTTATAATAAACCAATATATAGCATTATTATGTAAAATATATCTATTTTGGGTGGAAAAGCTCAGCCCAGGTCTGTTAGACAAGCATTACTGCATACATATTACCTCCCTTTGGATCTTTAAAAGTTGAGTAAATTCCATTCTTCGCATAATTTGGAAATCTTTTCCTCCCAAGAATCATTTACACTCAACTTTCATAATATAACCGCACCGTTCCTACATCATTCTCATGTTCTGAAAAAGTTTTATTAATGACCAACACATATTAGACTCAGTGACAATCCAAGCAAGCAAATTATCTGGTGCTTACAAGCTCAGGGGCAAAATTAAATCAGCTTTGGAGTGAAAAGATCAACATCCAGAAGGCCTTAAGTAAATTTCAGAAACCATGATTCTTTTTATATTACATTTTGGCAAGTTCTTTATGGAAAATTTCTTGAGAATCATTTTATTTTTTCCAGATAAAATCTTTTCTTCTTTTCCTCTTAGATTAATAATAAGGTAAAATACAGAAATAATTTCAAAAATTAAAAATAGTTGAGTGTAATTCAGGCAAATATCAGAAACTAATCAACAGCTGACATGTTAAGCAACAGTTATGTATTTAGCACTGCACTGATTATGTTTAAAGATGAATGAAAAATAAGTGAGGATTAACAGTTTTGTGTGTGTGTGAGCACGCATGTGCGTGTGCATGGGAAAGACAGATTGGGAAGAAATGGAGTGGGAATGCAAGGAAAACTCAACCATAATTTATAACCAAGAGCTCAACCAGACCATAGCTTATAAACAAACTAAACCATAGTTTATAACCAAGAGCTAAACTGCCTAGTGTAGAATGCAGTGTAGAAATCTGAAAAGGTCTAGATTAATAGGTGTATGCCAAAGTAATTGGAAAAGTTTATTTAACAAGGTGGAGATTTTGGAGTCTACACACAAATTTAGCAAAAGAATTTGTAATTTAGGCTAAGCTTTTCAACAGTTCAATAGCAAAAGTTTTCTGAAGTCAAAAAGAAAATCTGAATTCAGCATTCAGTTATCAAACAACATTTCAGAGGCAATAGGGAAAGGTACTAAAAGTGACTAGGCCAGGCCTTTATATATCTAAATCCATTCTTAGTGGGATTTTAAAATAAACATAGATTGTAAGCAAGACAGTTGCACAACAGTGACTGGAACCTGAAAGAGTGTAGCCTGGGGAAAAGTAAAATGGAACTCAGTTTTAGAAATGCACAGCAAAATAGGCAAGGTACAGCCAATCATGTGGAGAAACGATCTGTAGTTCAATGGGAAGAAAGAATCCATATGATTCCCCTTATTTACATACTAGTTCCTTTAGGGATTGGACATCCTGGGGACTCAAGAAATTTAGGCAAAGAAGGGTTATCGACACAGCTTGCTACCACCATTGGTGAAGGGTTTGAGTGAGATTGGGTAGTTGCCACTGCCCCAAAGTGCTTAGTATTACTATCTTAGTCTGCTCGGGCTGCCGTAACAAAACACCATGGCCTGAATAGCTTAAACAACAGAAGTTTATTTTTCATAGTTCTAGAGTCTGGGAAGTCCAAGATCAATGTGCCAGCAAGGTAGGTTTCATTCTGAAGCCTCTTCTCTTGTCTTCTAGGTGGCTGCCATCTTGCTGTGTGCTCACATGACCTCTTCTTTGTGCACACTTAGGGGGTGGGAAAAAAAATCAAGCTCTCTAGTATCTGTTTGTATAAATGCACTAATCCCGTCATAAGAACCTGACCTTCATGGCCTCATTTAACCTTAATTACTTCCCAAAGTCTTCATCTCCACGTACCATCACATTGAGGATTAGGGCTTCAAACTATGACTTTTGGAGGAACACAAACATTTATTCTATAACAACTTCCCCCCTTAAGTGTTCAGTCTTAGGAAGGAACTTTTCAAAGTGAGCCCCTGCTAGGCTTGCCAAGTAAAATTCAGGACACTCAGTTTCATGTGAATATCAGTTAAATAGCAAGTAATGTTTTATTATAAATATGCCTCATGCAACATTTGTAACATACTAAAGAAGTATTGGCTGTTTATCTGAAATTAAAATTCAACTAGGAAGCTTATATTTTTGTTTACTAGATCTGGCAAGCCTAGCCTCTCATTTGTGGGTCAAAGGCTTTTGCTGTCTAAACCAACCAAATATTCATTCCAAACCCAGAGAGACTAAGATGAATTGGCCCAGACAGCTATGAACACTCCAGCTTTATAAATTGGTATTTGAACAGTGTAATGATTTGCTGTGTCACACAGTCAGCAATTTTTCAGTTACAGGTATTGACTATTCCCATTATTTCCTCTAGCATTTAGTCATTGGAAAGCTTGAGAGCTTTGCTTTAAGTACACTTAACTGAAAGGCATGTCAAAATTACTTCTCTCTTATATAGAGTGACTTAAAATAAGGACAGACCTGGCTTTTGTCCAGGCCCTACTACTCTGACAAAGTCACTGATAGAGCATTCTGCACCTGGGGTAGCTCACCAGCTTTCTGCAGTTTTCTGTGAGAAGGCTCTGAGTTAGGGAAAGAGTATTTGTAATCAGAGAACTGGGATTTAAATTCGACTTCCACTGATGTCCCCGACATGGACTTGACAGAATTACGAACCTCACCAAGCTTCAGCTTCCTCTACTCCCCAATCAGCATAACAACATACCCACTGCCCTCAATTTTACAAATGGGATAATTATAAATAGTAATATAAATAGGAATTATAGACATTCTCATATAACCTACCATGTGCTAAGATCAGCAGATTTATTAACATGTTTAACATTCAGCACACCCTATGGAGGTAAATACAATTGTTATCTGTATTTTAGAGATTCAAAGATAGAGGTAAATAATAGTTAAGTAGTATTGCAGGGATTGTTTAATGTATATTATTTTTTATCATCATCATCTTCATTTTAGTGCTCAGCAAAGGAGAACCAACAAAGTCATGATCATTTATTTAAAAATGATTTAAATATTCAGTTTATCCCTGAAAATCACTGTTGGTTTGCTGTGCTTCATAATTTGGAACCTCAGATCATTTTGGTTAAAAAAAAAAAATACATGGAGCCATGTCTAATATGAACATAGCTTAACTGCCACATTCTGTCAGTTACTTCGTCACAAAGTTAGGTAACTTCGGAGCTAGCAGAAGAGAACTCTAATCTCAGTATATTCAAGAATTTATGAGGGCATTGACCTGTTAGAGTCATTCAAAACCTGTAAGAGCATAAGTGGGGTAGAAGCTAAGTGAAATTCGACTTTATCGTTTCTCTTCACTTGTTGAAACATATTGCCTGTTTTCAGATTTTATACTTTACCTTTTTTATTTGACAAAGCTATTTATTATTGTCTGAGACTCCAGTAAAAAGATGAATATTATTTCTAAAGATTTTGGCACTGACATTTTAAGAGTCAAATTTTATATCCACTAAAATATGAAATATGATAACTTTTTAGTCAGGCCAGATGATCTACTTTCAACTGACAACATTTAGCAAAATCCTATGTCAAATCATATATGGATAAATACATCAATATGAATCATATAATCATCCCATCCCAGGTTAAGAACAATGTCAAAGGTCATCTATTCCACACCCACTTATTTTTTGAGTTGCAGTGACATTTTCACTTAGTGTATAAATATGTGACTGGTATTTTATTTTATTACAGTATTTTATTTCTTTAACTTAGAATCTGTAAATGGAAAAAAATGATAGTTACAATTCTGGAATATATGCTATGAAAATGCATTATTAAAAAAGAACTTCTCTATTCCCACAAAAACCCTATGAGCTAGTTATTACTCTTCTTATATATATTATGAAGCTGACTTCGGAGTTCAAGTCACTTGCCCAAATTCACCGTTGGTAAGTATTGCAGGCAGAATTTGAAGTTTCTTAGGTCTGTCTGATCTGAAATCCTGTTCACTATTCATTGTAGTACATTGCCTCTTGGGGAGGGAAGGGAAGAAAGGGCTAATTGCTGCCTGGAGTGAGGGATCCAGGATACATGTTATTTCTGCACAGATTCTTGTGCATATATACAGTATATATGTCACCATCACCCACCCTACTTTCACTGGGATGGAGCAGAAAGGAAGGTTATTATTCAAATTCCGCTCTTTCTCAATAAACACGTTGACTTGTTCTGAGCTGCTCCAACAAGAAAGAACTGTTGATAACTACTAAGCTGGTATGTCTGGTGGTCTGAAAACTGTAGCTTCCTAAGGTTCTCTATAACTAATTGAAAAGAACTTTGAGAGTAGTAGGTGGCAGAAAGTAGTAAGTGGCAGAACTCTCAGGTAATGCTTATGCAAAACTAAAAGCTAAAGTTTGAGAACCAACATAAGCTTTAAAAAAAAAAAAAAAAAACTGTGAATGAGAGTGAGAGAGAGAAATTTTATTAGAGAAACCATTTCATTCAATATTTGTTGAGTTCTTACTGTTGGTAAAATACTGAGCTCTGCTTTGTAGAATAAAAACATGAATGCCAAGATGAATAAGGCATTTTCCTGTCCTCAAAGGTGTAATCTCCTTTCATATAAAGCATATCTTATGTTTAGTAATTTTTCTAGCAAGTAGCATGAAACCAATCACTAGCTGATAAATTCATAATTGTTTAGTAATAAGATTTGACTCTGTGTGTGATACAATTCACCATCTATAAAGTGCTCAAAAATTACAAATCTGTTTTCCTACTACTAAAATGAAGATCCACACTGTCAAATTTAGAATGTTTATGATATTATGATTTCAGATTAAGCCAATGGAAAAAACTAATTGGAAATCATAGTACTGCACTGAACACAAGGACATTTGCTGCTAGTATTGTAGTTGGCTAAGCTCAGACATCTTTAATCTCATTTAAATGATGTCATAAGCTCTATCACATTGAATGTTAAATACTTATACAAAAATATAAATGACTGAATATTTTCACCTATTGTATTTGAAAGCTTCCCCAATTATTAAGGTCTGAGTGATGGCAGAAGAAATAAAAAAAACAAGTCATATTCAGAAATTGATTTGATTTTGTGAAGTATAAACTGCCCTGACAATTCAGGTGTTACTTAGAAAGTTTCTAGTTGTAAAATTCAGGTCCCTCCTTCCTCCTTCCTTGAAAGAAATCATTTTCAAACTGTTTTTTTAAGTTGATGCCTCTTATTCAGGATTTTGCCTATTATTTTAAAGTTATAAATATAGAGAATTATGTGGTTTTATAAACAGTTTTAATTAAATTTTAACTATTAAAATATGCCTTTCTTTATATGCAGAAGTCATGCTCCAGTGATATAAATAAACATGTTAAATTAACAGATATTATGAAGACATGTCTTGATTTTGTAAAAAGCTCTGCATAATGACTCAAAGGCATAATGCTTGCAAACAGCTGGAAAACAAGGTTGTCTTGCCCTTTCTGAAATACTCTGGGGAATAAGAGATTTTGCAATGAAAGAAGAACACATATATTTAATAAATTTGTTTTTTAATTGGTGTGGAATTGCAGGATAGGCAGGCAAAAGGTTGAGAAACACATGGAAAAACTGATTATACCTATCAGCCAATTATGACCTCAATTAACATACTCATAAGGGCCCATTTTTTTCTTATCCCAGAGATCAAATGAGGAACACCTTGGGTAAAGTCATTAAAAGACTTTAGCAAGGAGTTTTTAATTATACATCATTTGTACATCTGTGAATAATTACCTGGTAGTTGCCACCTGGTGACAGTGATTGACAGAAAGGTACCAGTGATTCCAGGCTAAAGATACATCTTTGATATGAGTAAAGGATACAATAACTTCACAGCATGAAGACAGTGACAGACAGCAAGGAGCTCTCCAACACTCACAGTTGAAAGCTCTCCAACACTCACAGTCTTCGAGGTGCCAGTTGCCAATGGCAGCCCTGAAGTAGGGTGAGGATCCCTTTAGGTTCTTCTTAGATAGGTGTCTTTCATTGTTCTTACAGGGAGTTTATGCCTGCTTTGGTCATTCTTTTTCTTTGTGCTTCTTCAATAGATAAAAGCACTGGCTCCAACCTCAGAATGTTCCTGAGTATGAACAATGGGGAATCAAATATCAATTTTTTTTATATAATGTACCTCTAGCAGACCAGCTTCAGACCTTGGTGCCCAAATGTGTTGGATTCTCAGAAAACTAGCTTAAGCCTCATTGTCTATTGTGAAAACCTCCTTTTGTCTTTTAGTCTATTAACAAAAAAAGAAGTGGCCGAACGTGGTGGCTCGGGCCTCTAATTCCAGCACTTTGGGAGGCTAAGGTGGGAGGATTACTTGAGCCCAGGAGTTCAAGAACAGCTGGGGAGCATGGTGATACCCTGTTTCTAAAAAAATTTCATCAGATGTGGTTGTGCACACCTGTGGTCACAACGACTCAGAAGACTGAGGCGGGACGATCCATCGCTTGAGCCTAGGAGGTTGAGGTTGCAATGAGGCATGTTCACACCACATCACTCCAGCCTGGGTGACAGCAAGACCCTATCTCAGGAAAAAATAAGTAATAAGATGGCAAAATTATGACACATTTTTCTATGAACAGCACTCTCCAGGGTCAGAGGCAGCTACAGATTCAACTGGAGAGCTCTAGATAGCATTGTTTATTTAGGTGTGGCAGACTGAATCCCTTTGACCTGTGAATATATACTATTTGACTAGAATGATGCTTTGCCTTTTTAAATTAAATTTGAGTATCTTTGGTCGGAGCATTACTACGATTTGCAACAATCCTCAAAACTCCCTATTTATTACTTTTTCCTTGGCTCACTTCACATCCATTGTAGGCAGTTGTCTGTGTTCTGGTTTAATGCTGTGTCTTAGTAAAAGTTTCTGTACGGAGCCTGAGAGATCTCCATAAGAAGAAAAAAGTAGGAAGGTTGTTAGTTAAACTACTGGAGTCAGAATCTCTGAAAAACAACAATCAGCAACCAGGCCCAGAGCTGGGGAAGCATCAGGAAAGTACGGAGCAGATTGGAGGTAGAGTTCAGAAGGTGCTGCTGAAAGGGCATCAAAAGCAAAACTCGGGCTGGATGATTGAGCACGCGACCTTGGCTAAGTACATGGGCAACAGCTGTAAAAACTAGAGCAAGAAAAGTAGGGGATTCTCTTTATATCCCCTCCTGAGTTGTAGAATGTGTAATAAGATAGTTTGGACTTAGTTGGAACACTTAGCTAGGGCTGATTCTTCAGGCAAATCTTTGCAACTGTTTTTCATCAATGCTATTTTTTCATTTTCATTTTCTATTTTTCTTTCTATTCAGTTAAAAGGATTTGGGGACAGTTTTAGATAAAAGCGTAAAACTCTAATAACATTTCTCTATGCCTACTGTATTTTTTTACTTACTTTATTTTTATTTTGAGACAGGCATCTTGCTCTATTACCCAGGCAGGAGTGATCTTGGCTCACTGCAACCTCTGCCTCCCAGTCTCAAGAGATCCTCCCATCTCAGCCTCCTGAGTAGCTGGGACTCTAGGCATGTACCATCATGCCCAGCTAATTTTTGCATTTTTTGTAGAGACAGGGTTTTGCCACATTGCCCAGGCTGGTCTCACACTCCTGGACTCAAGTGATCTGCCCACCTTGGCCTTTCAAAGTGTTGAGATTATAGGTGTGAACCACCATGCCTGGTGATGATTCTTTCTTTACTTATGATTTCTACTTTTTTGATCTTCACTCTCCTTAACATTTTAAAGAAAAATCACTTTCCAGTTCCTACTGCTGACTCCATTCATGGATTTCCAGAATTAACTATTAATGTGCTCAGTCATGCTGCCCCTTGGGCCCAAAATTTCTGGTGTATACTACCTACCCTTACTTCTTCCATAAAACATTGAGTACAATGGTCTTTATATCACTTTATGTCATGAAGTAGGTATTACTATGCCCATTTTACAGGAGACAAGATGGAATCTCACAGAACTGAAATCATAATCCCAAGGTAACACCCCTTCTAATTTGAAGTTTCATCTTCTGGCTGCAATTGTGATCTGTTAAAGCACTTATTATTTTTAATATCTGAGTTTTTACCTTCTACATCTTCCATTAGACCATGAAACACTTAAAGACGGCAGCTAGGACTTACCCATTTTAGTATCCTTCATACCAGCTAAAGTACTGGTTCATAGCAGGTGCTTAGTTACTGAATAGATGATGAATGAAAAATTTATTAGTAAATGTATGGATTTGGTGAATACAATCAATAAAGGGAGCCTCACCTTGGGATCTATGCCTTATTTGGCTTATTTCAGGAGCAGGTTACCTGGGGTTGTTACTTTTCTTCCAGTCTCCAAAGGTGCTAATGATTTGAACAAATCCAGACAGAAATAATGAGCAAAGCTGCAATTAGAATTTGGACTGTCTGATTGCATGTCTTCTGAAGTATGCATACAGATTACAACGAAGATATGATCAAAGCTTATGTAAATAATAAATAGTCATCTTTCTTACTCTTGCTTTAACTCAGTGGTACCACCATGTTTAATATTTGCTTAATCAAGCACTAATTTTTTTTAAAAGCTATTTCTACACTCAAATATTTTAGTTGACAATCGTTAGCAATTTCTCAAGATTTTTAAAATGTGGAGCGCATTAGTTTTCTATTTTAATTTATGACTTTGAAAATGAATAAGCATTAAATGTTGGACACACAGCATGTGAAAATAGTTTTGAACGAGACTTAAGAAGGGAAGTCAGAGGCCTATGGACTGACTACTATCTTTTCTCTTAATTATCCAATCACTCCACAAACATTGTATTGATTCTCATTTATGGGATGAGCAGTGTGTAGTTGGTATAGTTGGTGTTTACACATAGATAAATGAAATGAGGTACTGGTATCATCAAATAACTCACTATTTGGTAGAGGAAACAAACAAGTGAACATAAGAGATAATATAGAAAATATATAAATATGGCCTGGTGCGGTGGCTCATGCCTGTAATCCCAGCACTTTGGGAGGCTGAGGCGGGCGGATCATGAGATCAGGAGATCGAGACCATCCTGGCTAACATGGTGAAACCCCGTCTTTACTAAAAATACAGAAAAAAAAAGTATCTGGGTGTGGTAGCAGGCGCCTGTAGTCCCAGCTACTATAGGGGATGAGGCAGGAGAATGGTGTGAACCTAGGAGGCGGAGCCTGCAGTGAGCAGAAATCATGCCATTACACTCAAGCCTGGGTGACAGAGTGAGACTCCATCAAAAACAAAAACAAAAACAAAAAACAAAAAATGACAGAGCGAGACTCTGTCAAAAAAAAAAAAAAAAAAAGAAAAAAGAAAGGAAGGAAGGAGGGAGGGAGGGAAGGAAGGAAGGAAATATATAAATACAAATATAAAGAGAGAGACCAGAAAAAGAAGGAGAAAAAGAGAATGCAAAAACCAAGAGCAAAGAATAATCTACTCCCCAACTAGAGAGGCAGCTCTTGATCTGCAAAGTCACTTGATTACTTCCTCATTTTGTTTACCTGCTAGATCAATGGTTCCTAAAATTTCATTATTTTAGGTACCACCTTCATATTTTTTTGACATACCTAAGTACCAATTTTGTATACTTGATTTCTCTAAATGGACTTTAAATCAATTGACTTATTTTTTAAAGGGAGTATTGTCCCAAACAGTAGTATCTATGAAATCACAGGCTCGAAGAGCTGTTTCTTTCTTTTTGCTACCATTATACTGAATTTAGTTAAAATATCTACCCAAACTAGGAGCATTAAAAATTACCTTTGAGTATTTAGAGTACCACAGCAAACTGAATCGATGCCCATGTAAAACAAATGTATTCCTATTAAAGTCTGTTTTTGAATAGTATGTTACTACCTTCAGCATCATATGTACCATCAGTAGTATACAACCTATTACAATTTGGAAAATTCTGGAAAACATTTTGCTTCTAAAGTCCTTTCTGTCACTTGTATTTTAGCTTCTGTAAAAGTTTTTGTTTTTTAAATAATTTTCTCAATACCTGTCAGGTAATTCAAACTCACAGAGGTCTGAAAGAACAAGTAACCTTTTTGAGTCCCTGTAGGATTTTGCTAATTTCAAAGACAGAGTTTAAAACAAATGATCAGAAGTCAAAGCGAGATTTCCTCTTCTTGCCTGGGGGTGTTTGAAACAGCCCAGATCCATAAAAAGGAGGAGATCAATTTCTGAACATGTTTATTTAGACAATAGAGGGTGGAATAAAACATTCCCTAATCCTAACTTCACAGAAGCTTTTCTCTTGATTGAAAACTGGTGCTTGTCATAAATATAAATATTGGATTAAGGAGGAATGGGAAACATTAAAGTAAAAAGCAGGAAAATCATTGCGAGCACTGGAGCAGAATAATTATTCTGTAATTTGTTTATGACTCATTTATGATTTATTACTTAAAATTACCAAAAGGCATTATGGTAGCATGTGGTTTAGAAATAAAGCTATAACACATTAGGGAAATTAAAGGAAAGCATGTGTCTTCTAATTAAAAATGCAGCAATGATTGACATATTTATAATCATATGTTGGTGTTTTTCCTCTTTGACATAATGTTTAAATTCATTTTTATTGCCATATTCTTTTCTGAAACAATGAGCCACTTCTCTGTGATTCTCATAGCAGAGGGGTTACAGGAGGACAGTGTGCTTTGTAAAAGTTTATTTAATATTGAATTTTACTTTCTTACTATTTATTGATATTTACATTTTAAAAATTACTCTATTTCATAATGTAAAACCATGGTAAAAGGAGGCACAGTACACAACCTTTTAATTTTTTATCAAATGACAGTTTTAGTAAAAATACTTATAAACTCGAAGGTAACTATCAAGGCAGCTACATTTGTCTTACTAATATGTGTATTCACTTAGATGTACTTAACTCTAGTAAGGGACCTCCCACATCGCCCTTGGCCAAAGAATATTTTTAAGAACGTGTCACTTTGTACCTTCATGGATTCATTTAAATAAATATTTCGGGGAACTATCATGGAGTGAATTTTGTTCTCTAAAAAGATATGTTGAAGTCCTGACAGTACTTCAAGATGTAATCTTATTTATAAATAAGATCATTAATTAATTAGCTAATTCATTAATTAGCTGTAACATGTATTAAGATGAGACCATACTGAAGCAGGGTGGGCTGTTAATTTCGTATGACTGGTGTCCTTACAAGAAGAGAAGAAGAAATGCAGAGACACGCAGGAGGGACACTATGTGACTATGGAGGCCCAGAGATCTGAATGATGCAACTGCAAGCCCAGAAAAATCTAGAACTGCCAGCAAACCACAGAGACTAGGAAGAGGCAAAGAAGGAGTCTCCCCACAGGTTTCAGAGAAAGGTTGGCCCTGCTGACACCTCGCTTTTAGACATCTAACCTCTAACATGAGGAGAAAGTAAATCTGTTTGTGGTGATTTGTTACGACAGCCCCAGGACACTGGTAGAGACACAGGGATGTGTTCAGGGCCTGTTGTAGACACTTGCAACACATCAGTAAACAATTCAGACAAAGACTTCTGCACCGGTGGTGCCGACATTCTCAAGAGGGAAGAGCAATCTGGAGATGTGTTAGATGGTAATAAAGAGTATGAGTCATGCACAGAAGAGGTGAGTGAGAGGGGAAGGATTGAAGGGTGCAATCATGAAAGATGTGGTCGGATAAAAGTAAGATTTCAGCCAAAATTTGAAGCAGTTAATGATATCAGACTTGGAAAAACATTAGAGGAAGAACACCTCAGGGAATAGGACACCTCAGGGAATAGGAGACCCTAAGTGCAAAGCCTGAAGGCTGGAGCATGATGAAGATGCAAGAGGAAGGGCAGAAGGAGCTGAGACAAGGGCAGTGACTGGGGAGCCAGAGCTTGTAGGGCCTTGTGTGGTTTTTTCTCAAAGAAATAGGGAGCCATTGGAGGCCAAAGCAGAGGCATGACATGGTCTGACCTACTTTTAAAAGAATCACATTTGTTTCTGTGTTCAGAATAGACTGTAAAGGGCAAGGATAGAAACCAGAGGACAAATTCACAGGCTATTTTCACAAATCAGGGAAGAGACAAGGATTGTTCAGAGCAAAGTGGTGGCCATGGAGAGATTGCAGAATGGTTGCATTATAGAAAGAGCCTCAAGATAGAATCAAGATTTCCTGGAAAATTGGATGTGGGATGTGAGAGAAACAAGAGGAGTAAAGAATGATTCCTAGACTTTTGTCCTCTCAAAGAATAAAGCAGCAGTCATCTAAAATATGGAAGCAGATTAAGGGATGGGGCAGGAATAGCTTCCATTTTAGAGATGTACTTTATTTTTCTTATCAATTATCTGTTTTCAAGTTTTGTCTATTTCATTGTTTGGTATCTAGAATATTTGTTATTTTTTTTTTTTTTGAGACGGAGTTTTGCCCTGTTGCCCAGGCTGGAGTGCAGTGGTGCTATCTCTGCTCACTGCAAACTCCGCCTCCCAGGTTCATGCCATTCTCCTGCCTCAGCCTCCTAAGTAGCTGGGACTACAGGTGCCCACCACCACGCCCAGCTATTTTTTTTTTTTGTATTTTTTAGTAGAGACAGAATTTCACCGTATTAGCCAGCATGGTCTCGATCTCCTGACCTCGTGATCTGCCCACCTCAGCCTCCCAAAGTGCTGAGATTACAGGCGTGAGCCACCGAGCCCGGCCCTATATGATGTACGTTTTTAAAGTTATTTCTAGTTTCTTTTACTCTGATCATTAATTTTTTTTCTTTTCCTTTGACTTATTTTTATTGTATCATGGAAAGATTTTCCTGATTTTTCTACCTCCACTCCTTTCCCTCCTTCTTTCATTCTTTCTTTCTATTATACTACTCTTAACTTCCTAGTTTTTAACCAGGAAAGCCTATCGCATAGATGCCAACCACACTCAGAAAGAGACAGTCTAATCCTCTATTTCCAGAAATAGGTGTGCTCTACTTCAGAGCAGATGACTCGTGTGAGATTTGCAGGATGGCCTCAGAGGGTGCCACATGTGCAGTAAAACCAATGGCTGTGTGCCTTTAAGATCGCTCCATGGAACTGACTCCAGAGTTTGCTTCTCAATGATGAAGACTGCTTTCCCAGAATATGCCCATAGGTGTCCTAAAATGGATTCCTGACTTGTCAGCTCTTTTGGTGGGTTTTCAAATGCATGTCTGTAAGAGATTTAGATGATATATATTTAGATTTAGATTATACACATATAAGCCATAAATATATAAATTTATCTATGTCAACTTATATATATAGCTTAAATGTGTATATTTAAGCTATAATGTATAATTTTAATTTAATGTAATTTTAATGTGGTGTAATTTTATTTTATATGTAATGTATATTTGATTTAATATACATTAAATAGAAGCTATATTATGGATTAATTTAAGCTATATATATTTTATATATGTGTGTGTATATATAGCTCAATATTTAAGGGTTTATTTTCCCTTTATCTTTCCAGCTGGGAGGAGGGAAATAGTCTAGTGAAGCCAGGGGTGCATTCATTTTCTCCTAGGTTTGGAACTGCTATTAAGCTGTTGAGCTTGTTTGACCAGAAAATTCTTTCTGGCCTGGTTTTACACCCTGGAAGTTTGTACAGCATATGCCTAAATACTTGTATCTTTCACGTCAAGAGGCATGTTGTCTGCGTGAATAAAATTCACTCTCTAATCATCTTTTCAGTTTAGATTCATTCTACTCAACTAAACACTGAATTGATTTTTTTTGACCAGCAGAATTTATTTTTTATTTTTTATTTTTTTGAGATAGAGTCTCACTCTCTCACCCAGGCTGGAGTGCAGTGGTGAGATCTCAGCTCACTGCAACCTCCGTCTCCTGAGTTTAAGTTTTTGCCTCAGCCTCTTGCATAGCTGGTATTACAGGTGCATCCTACCACACCTGGCTAATTTTTTTTTCTTTTTTTTTTTTGTATTTTTAGTAGAGACAGGGTTTCACCATTTGGCCAGGCTGCTTGAATACCTGACCTCAGGTGATCTGCCCACTTCGACCTCCCACAGTGCTAGGCTTACAGGCATGAGCCACTGCATTAGCCTGGCCACCAGAATAAATGAAAGTGTTGATGGGCCCTACCTGGATCCATTGAGGAATAGAAGAATTATTTCCCTGTAAAATATTTTTCTAGAGACACATGTAAATAAATACATGGAACATTTCTTACCACGTACACTTATGAGAACATGCAGGTCATATTTAAGGGTACTACCTGGACAACATGAAGAGGTTTTGAGATTATTTTAGGGTTAGTGTATATTCATGTCTTAGTTATCTATTACCACATAATAAGTTACCTCAAAATTTAGTGGCTTAAAACAACAATAAGCGTTTAGTATCTCACAACTCTTCTGTGGATCAGGAATTCAGGAACTTAATTGTGTTCTTCTGGCCAGGGGTCTCTCATGAGGTTGCCACGTAAAGGCTTTAGAGAGTCTGCATTCATGATCAAAGTAGCTCATTTATATGGCCAGGTGGTGCTGCCTGTCGGCAGGAGGTCTTAGCTTCTCTCCATGTGAACTGCTCCATAAGGCTGCTTGAATGTCGTCATGCATAGTGGCCCACAGAGACTGAACCAAGAGAACAAACAAGGCAGAAGCTAAGATTTCTTTGATAACCCAGCCTCTGATGATACATGCTGCCATTTCTACAATGTCCTGTTGGTTAACACATATCAGCCCTATTGAATGTGGTAGTAGGCTGTCCAAGGGCATGGGTATAAGAGGCTGGCTCATGTTGGGGGCATGACTGCAACAGTATACCATAATGAATACACTGAATTGTGGAAGAAATATCAATTACTCCCTCATTTTCCAACTTGGTTGAATGGCTGCTAATCCAACAGGTACTCAAGATTAGACTGATGCAACCAGGGTCTCAGAATATTAACAGGGCCTTTTTCTCTCTACATACCTTTGAACGGCCTACTTATGCGTTCTTTCCCTGACGTCTATTAAAACTAAGAACTATATTACCTCTATTAAAAGGAAGATTTTTCTGATATCCCCAAGTCAGGTTACAACTCCTGTGTTTCTGCATAATACTCTTTACATAGTGCTTCTTATAACTTGCACTTAACACATTGCATTGTGATTACTTTGCCCTCTATCAAGCTGCCCGCTGTGCTTGAAGCCATTGGCTTGGATTAAAAATGACAGTATTATTGAAGATTTTGCTGAATTAATCAGCTTTGATTTTGCATGTCCATTTCTGCCCCATCTGTTTAATGAATAATTGATCTGTCAAACAGAATACTAGCTTTTTATTAAATAGCCATATCATATTAGATGCCAACGTAGAGTATGCCAATGCAGCTTAATTGTTTTCATCAAATGCATTGTCTCTTTAATTAAATTAAGTATCCACTCCAGACAACTGAAAAAGCCAGACATCTTTAAAATTCCGTGATTCAATGACTTGAAGGTTCAACCCCAACCAGTGCAATTTCTTTTGAGATGGAGTCTTGCTATATTGCCCAGACTAGTTTCAAACTTCTGGGCTCAAGTGATTCCCCAGCCTCAGCCTCCTGAGTAGCTGGGACTACAGGCATCTGCCACCGAGTGTGATGTTATTAACATCCCAGTTTTCTATACAAAAACTTTGTTTCTTTTTCACTTTGATGGCATACTATGGAATGCAACCCAGCTCCATTTGTTCAGTGCACATAATATTTCAATGATGCTGTATTCTAACAACCAATTTCAGCCGAAAATGAAATAAAACAGAAAAACCTCCTTCTTCTAAAAAAAATCAATCTTTTTTCCTACTACAACATAAATAAAATGAAAGTGGAACATTCAATTCTAACTCTGAGTTGACAGGCGTATATCCTACACTTTGAGGCATTGTTATTAAAAAGGCAATAATGTCTTCACTTTAATGGGTTATTGGCTGTTCTAAAGTCTGTCTCATAACTAAGAAAAAGTTAAACCATTGAGAAAAGGGAAAACATGCAGTTTCTCTAAGTTCATCTTACTGAGAATGCAGTGATCCTAATCTTTATCTTAACATGTAATGCTTGGAGGCATTGGATTCTTCCATGGTTGATCTTGTACCCTTCTGTCTCTCTAACTATACCTCCAGGCTTGAGTTGGTCCAACAAAAGCCTAGTGACATTGAAGAATGTTATCCCCCACCCCTCCAAAAACTGTATGGTACGTCTGTATAGCTGTTCATGGGATTACAGAATGAAGAGTGAAAGCACCTCTCGCCATGATGAAAGGGAAAAAACAAACAAGCAAACAAAAAAAAACCCTTAAACCAGGTGAAGAGATAGAGTTGATATTGGGGGCTATATATTTGTCTTCATCAATGTTAACAAACCAAGACGTGACACTGTTAATTCCTTAATTACTCACTGATACGATTTGGCTGTGTCCCCACCCAAATCTCGTCTTACATTGTAATCTCCATAATCCCCATGTATCTAGGGAGAGACTTGGTGGTAGGTGATTGGATCATGGAGGTGGCTTCCCCCCATGCTGTTCTTGAGAAAGTGAGTGAGTTCTCATAAGATCTGATGGTTTTTTAAGGGGCTCTTCTCCCTTCACTTCTCTTCTTCTCTGTCTCACCTGCTGTCATCCAATATAAAAACACATGTACACACATGTTTATTGTGGCACTGTTCACAATAGCAGGGTCTTGGAACCAACCCAAATGCCCATCAATGATAGACTGGATAAAGAAAATGTGTCACATATACACCATGGAATACTATGCAGCCATAAAAAAGGATGAGTTCATGTCCTTTGTAGGGACATGGAAGAAGCTGGAAACCATCATTCTCAGCAAACTAACACAAGAACAGAAAACCGAACACCACATGTTCTCACTCATAAGTGGGAGCTGAACAATGAGAACACGTGGACACAGGGAGGAGAACATCACACACTGGGGCCTATCGGGGGTGGGGGACTAGGGGAGGGATAGCATTAGGAGAAATATCTAATGCAGATGATGAGTTGATGGGTGCAGTAAATCCCCATGGCACATGTATACCTATGTAACAAACCTGCACGTTCTGCACATGTACTCCAGAGCTTAAAGTATAATTAAAAAAAAAAAAAAAAAAAAAGATGTACCTCTTTCCCTTTAACCATGTTTGTAAGTTTCCTGAGGCCTCACCAGCAATGCAGAACTGTGAGTCAATTAAACCTCTTCCTTTTATAAATTATCCAGTCTTGGGTTTTTCTTTGTAGCGGTATGAAAATGTATGAATATACTCATTTACACAAATGACTTCATATTCTTACTGGTGTTTTTATGTATTCTGATATATGTATTTAATTTCTTAGAGCTAAAATCCCTAATGTGAATTTTGATTGTGTTTTTCCTCTGTGTTATGGGCTGAATTGTGTCATCCTCCCCCATAAAAAGAAAGATTATTATATGTTCCAGTACCTCAAATGCAACCATATTTGTATAATGGGACTTACAGAGTTAAATTGAATTGAAGTCATTAGTGTGGACCCTCAGCCAGTATCACTGCTCTCCTCATAAGAAGATAAAATTTGGATACAGACATGTAAATAAGGAAAACAATATGAAGACAAAGGGAGAAGACTGACCATCTTCAAGCCAAGGAGAAAAGTCTGGAATAGATCCTTCCTCATAGTCTGCAGAAGTAACCTATCCCACTGACACCTTGATCTTGGACTTCTAGCCTCCAGAACTATGTGAAAATAAATTTCTGCTGATTTATTCACTCAGTCTGTAGTGTTTTGTTATAGTAGCCATAGCAAGCTTATAAATTGCCCTAAGGGTGTGACCTGTTATAACCTGCCACTGAAAAGTAGTTCATAGTCAAAATGGTTTTATAATCTAAAGACAGCAGGAGAAGTATCCCTAAGATAGCAAGAGAAGTATCTCCTAAATATAACAGTTTCTGCCTGATTCCAGAATATTAGAGTAGGTATGACAAGAATATTCCTGGTGTGGCATGAGGAATAGTAGAAATGAGATAATATTTCAATTCAGATAGTATTCAATCTTCAGCAGCATCAAGACATTCACCTAATAAAATCTATCTTACAAAGATTTGTGAGTATTATATGTGATAACCACAAGAATACCTAGATTAACACAGTATTAGCACATAGTAGGGTGCTCACTGCATGTTCGTGTTCTCCCATCAGTTTGTAATCAAGTAGAACTCACAGATTATTTTTCTGCTGTTCTTTTACCTCACTAGTCTGTGTCCCTAATTTAAGGAAGAAACCTTCATCTCTTTTCTCTATTTTCCATGAGGATATCTTCTTAAGAAATATCATCTTCACTGTGATTACTTGTTGCTCTAATTTTTAAAGATTCCCCTTCAAATCTAGTCCTAGCAAATTTTTCTATCTTCAGAGGCGTCTGAATTAATGAGTATGCCCTGTAGTCAGCAATTCAGATCTTTGATTAAAAATAGACATACAGGCTGTCCTTGTTTTGCACAGAACCATATTAACTATAACTCATTCAAAGTGAAGAATTGGTCAGTATGAATGAATTCATTTAACATAATGCTGGTACTGTGCAAAGCATGGACTACCTGTAAGATTTAAAGAGATGCCCTTCAATTTATTTTCCTATATTGTGGTTGACCAATACATAATATCAGTATGCTTATTCAAACACACGTCCATACAATACATACACAGAAACACACCCATACTTTTATTCAAAATGTATTTTTCTCATTATTCACAAGCATATACTTGCTTTTCTATTTACTTGAAATGATTTCTCCTATCCATTCCTGTGCCTCCTATTAAACTCCCTGCATACTTCAAAGTTCAAATTGAACATAATCTCTTAGAGGTCTTTTACTAAATTCTCCCAGGAAAGTCAGTTTATCTCTCATCAGTTCTTCTAGTATTTTCAGTATCTCTTAATATGGATGAAATGGACCACCTTTGGCTGGTCAGTGATGAGGCTACATTTTGGCTGTGAGGAAGCATCACCTACCTACAGTCTGTGTGCTCTGGGTGACTTGTTTTCAGTTGCTGCATTCTTGGAGTACCTTTGGGCCATTACAGACTGTTCAAGGATGCTAAAAGAGATGCCCAGCCATATGCCTTAATTTTCTTTGAGAGCTGGGGAGTCTGTGGGAGAAAATTAGAAGCAAAAAGTTCAGACATATGTAGACCTAATGACCCTGATGGCTGGAGTACAAGAGGCAGTGCTTGACTGACTAATGTTCTGCAATGATGCCTACACCTTAATCTCTAGATTCTGTGAGTATTGTATATTACATGTCAAAAAAGACCTGGCAGATGTGATGAAGGCTATGGACCTCAATATGGGGGATTATCCTGGTGGCCCCAATGTAATCACATGAATTCTTAAACGCAGAAGAGAAACACAGAAGAGTCAGAAAAGTGTGATGTGAGAAGGACTCAGCCACCATTGATGCCTTTGAAAACGGAGGGAGACACAAGCCAAGGAATGCAGGTAATTTCTAGAATCTGAGAATGGTCCTTAGCTGACATCAAAGAAATGTGGATCTCAATTGCACAGCACAAGGAACTAAGCTCAGCCAGCAGCTTGAATGAGCAAGAACAAAGACATTCCTCTAGAGCTTTCAGAAAGTAAGGCAGCCCTGCAGATACATGTATATCAGGTTTGTGAGATCATAAACAGAGACGTGGCAGTGACCACTGGACTTCTGACCTATAGAAAGTGTGAGACAATAAATTTGTGTTTCTCTAAGCTTCTAAGGTTGTGGTAATCAGTAATGGAAGAATACAGAGGGAATAGAAAGGGAATATAGAGTAGAAAGGGAAATGTCTGTAATAAGGACCATCATGAAAAAAAACAAAACAATAAAGCTTTTAAGAGAAAAGCACCATGAGTAAAAGTCTTGCAGAGCAGGGCAAGCCTTAGCATCCAGGCCTGAATTAGAACCTGGAAGATATCCCAAGAACCTTGAATATATGTATACATATGTCACCTGCAGCATTTCAGCTCCCCAGTTCTCAGGAGCCTGTTTATCTTGTGAAGAAGATGATTGTGGAACAATGGAAATCGCTGTGTTCCTAGGGAGTCCACCAGCTGTGCTATGTGACTATGTTCCAAAAAATCTAGGATAAGCATAGGTTTTTCTGTGACCTGTAAGAAAAGGAGGCAGATGCAAGTTGGAGAGACCAGCAGTACCGTAGACAGTGGCTTGAATGGCATCTTAGGCCTACTTAATGCTAGACTTCAAAGGGGCAGGACTAAGAAAACTGGCAGAGCTGCAGATAAACATTATGCTTATATGTGAGAAGCTCTCCCCATGCAAGGATTCCCGGAGTGAATGAATGGCTGGGGAGATCCTAGGATCAAAGCAGGTGCTTTCGAATAGTGTCTACCTGATTTGATCCTGGGATCTCCTGAACTATTCATTCACTTTGGGAATTTGGAGTGTAGACATGTTAGGAAGCATTTGTAAGTATCTATTCTTGATAACTGCAGTCAAATTCTCCTAAGTCTGAAGCTTGTAGGCATTCATCATATATTTAATAATTTTATCTTCTATCTTGGTAAAGTAGATGGACATCGGAATTGTTCATTTTAGTTGAGTACTTGTGCAGTTCTAAGCACATTTCATAAATTAACACATTATTCCTTAGAAGAACCTTCTGAGATAGGCATTATTCACTGTGGTTTACAATTGAGGAAACTGAGGCATGGAGAGACTGTATCATTAGCCCACAGTTGCATAGTTAGTATGTGGTGGCATTGGGATTGAATCTAGACAATATGGTTCCAAACACCATGTTTCTCACAGCTGTTGTGATAGACAGAATGAAAGCACCCCAAGGTGGCCACATCTTAATTCATGGACCCTACTAATATATTTTGCTACATGGCAAAGAAAAATATGGTTGTTAATTTTTGACATTGAGATAGGCAGATTTTCCTGGGTTATATGTGGGGAACCCACGAAATCACAAGGGTCCTAAGGAGCGGAGGAGTGAGTCCGAGGGAAGATTGGAGTAATATGATGTGAGAACTCAATTCACCATTGATGGCTTTCGACATGGAAGGCATGCACAAGCCAGAGAATGCTCAAAAACAGGTCAGGAGTTTGTGACCAGCCTGGCCAACATGGTGAAACCCCATCTCTACTAAAAATACAAAAATTAGCCAGATTTAGTGATGCACACCTGTTATCCCAGCTACTCAGGAGGCTGAGGCAGGAGAATCGATTGAACCCAGGAGGCAGAGGTTGAAGTTGAGCCGAGATTGTGCCGTTGCATTCCAGCCTGAGCAACAGAGCAAGACTCCGTCTCAAAAAAAAAAAAAAAAAAAAAAAAAAAAAATAAACCCACAGAAACTAACTCTTCCCTAGAGCATTGGGAAAGCAACACAGCCCTGCTGACACCTTGATTTCAGTCCAGTGAGACCCACATCAGACTTCTGACCTCTAGAGCTAGAAGGTAATACATTTGCAATTTTGGAAGCCACCAAGTTTGTGGTAATTTGGTACAGCAGCAATAGAAAACTAATGACTCTGCTGACTACTGTTCGGATTCTCAGAAAGATAACTGTCTTCCTCTCCATCCATCCTCAATGATATGTTAAAAGGATCCTGTTTGCCACACATATCGAGTCTCAATGTTATTTTCCTATCGCCACCACCACCTTCACTCTCTGATCAAATTATGACTATTTAGAAATTATGAAGCTGCCATTGCCAGAAATATCCTTTCTCTGAGTTTCCATATCTGGATGGCCACCACCCCAAGCTGCCCTCCAAATAATGTAATTCTCTCTCTGGCTATCTAGGCGTGGGTTCAACTCCCCAGTAAGATTGTTCAGAGTACTGAATTTAATGCTTAAGGCATTTCTCATTCTTTCTACATATTTTTTCCTGTCCCAAGAGAAAACACCAGAAGGAAGGAAACCTATCAGCCACCATTTCTAAGACAACAGAGGATGGTTTTTTTTTCTGTCGGGGAGAAGACTCCCTCAACTTCCATCGAACTCAGAGTGACTAACTCCTCCTCCCACCCCATTTTTTAGATGGTGGTCAGGGAATGGTTAACTATCTTTGTTTACATGTGAAAACCAATTTAGTTTTAGCCAATAAAATAACCATTGTAGGCCAGGCATGGTGGCTCATGCCTGTAATCCCAGCACTTTGGGAGGCCGAGGCGGGTGACCACCTGAGGTTAGGAGTTCGAGACCAGCCTGGCCAACATGGTGAAACCCCATCTCTATTAAAAATACAAAAATTAGCCGGATGTGGTGGCAGGCACTTGTAGTACCAGCTACTCTGAAGGCTGAGGCAGGAGAATCGCTTGAACCTGGGAGGCAAAGGTTGCAGTGAGCCGAGATCACACCACTTCATTCCAGCCTGGGTGACAGAGCAAGACTCCGTCTCAAAAAAAAAAAAAAAAAAAAAAAGGTTGTATAAAGAAATATTAAAAATAGAATGTTTTGAGATTGGGCATATTGGTCTCACCCTAGAAGCTTTATGACAGAGCAAGGCACAAGAATGAAGCATCCAATGATCTTCAATAAGGACTCACTTTAAAAATGTACTTGCCTTGCCTCATTGACTTTGAGGAGGAGCCTATAGCCTCCAAGGAAAGTTTATGTACCTTTGAGCCATAGTGTTTGTTAGCCTTTTCCAATCTGCCAAGAGTGAAAATGAGGATCTCAGAAGTCTGCTATTTCTGACAGCGTCTACAGCATACCGGATGGCATTGTCCCTTGGAATGGCTAGTGTTCATGTTTATGTCATCCTTGGTCTCCTAGCTTCTGAGCCATAGGTCAATAGTTTTACTCATTTCAATGTGGACTACACTTGTATTTTAGTGACCAGCCCAGCAAGAATCCCACCAAAGAAGGCATGCCGTTCTACTCCCAGAAACACCCCAGCGTCCTTTAAAGTTCAGAAACGCCAAAGGAACAACACTTTCACTAGACTAACTGTCCCTTTACACTGAAAATATCCTAATACATTTGGAAACCTAAAGCGAAGTAATCTGACCTCTTGGAGGCTTTTGAAATAATTGGTCAAAGTGAGAAAGATGTTCCACTCAGCTACTTTACTTTTCTAGTTTGTCTTCCAATATCTTTGTCCCACAGTGACTTTCAAAAGAATTGCTTGAATTTGTCTAAATTTAGTGTACCCAAAAAAAGGATATCAAATCTCATCCTAACTTCTTCAGACAAATAGTATCCAATTTATATTTTTCAGAGGTCATCCATGTAAAAGTTGGCCTTATCTTAAATATAGCCAATCTATGAAACTCTGTATGGAAATAAAAGATTAATGAAGGTTATTTTTCACTCTTAAACAAAAATTTCCAATAGCAAATAATCCTGCAATTTGCCAAGGTCCCATTTATACCTGCCATTTGAGGAGCAAAAGATATTATGCTAAACAAGATAGAGGTGGTGTTACTTTATATTACTGTATTACAATGTTTAATATGTCTTTTATACTGAAATCACACAACCCTAAGTAAAAATTCTGGTTCCTAAAATTATTAGCTGAGCAAACATGGTCAGGGTACTTAAATTCCTTTACCCCTTTTTCTGGAGTTTCTTTATCTATAAGTGGATAGCAAGAGCAACTACCACATAGGATGATTTACATACAGCAAAAAGTAGGCATTCGTCTGGTTCTCTTAGGTTTCTGAATAATTTATTGATCTTTAAGCAAAGGACTCCACATCTGCATTGCAACAGTAGATACTACCATTTCATTAGCACTAATTATGTGTAGTAATAGAAGGTATATTATTCAAAAATTAATATATTTTACTTCATTTTGAGGTAATTCTCTAACTTAATCAAACTTTTTTATTCACTAAATAATTTTTATAAAAGTAAAACCTAAAATTTATAATCGATGAATGAAAAAAAATCTTAGATTTCCCATTACTGAGCAGAAGTCTACTAAAATTTCAACTTAGAATCACAAGTCTATCAGTTACTTGATTATATTATATTTTGATTAAAATATATTTTAAACTACAATACAAGACTATTACTCTACTAGATTAAATTTGTTTAAGCATCCCAGAAGCAAAAATTGCCTAAATGTACAAATCCTTAGACATGAGAATCCAGTTCTATAATTTCAAATATTATAGTTTTGATTTTGTTGAATCTTTTTGTTTGTGATTTTTCATCTGGGATTGAAAGACACATCGCTAGTCAGGCAGGTCATTAGCATTAATTTAACTGGGGTTATTTTTATCATTGCTACTTACTTTTAATTTTCTTAAGATTGGAAGATTCATGGCCACTCAGGCAATTGCCTTTCCAAATAACAGAAGTTGGACCCAGTGATTTTAGCTTGGCCGGTAAGGTACCTGGAGCTGCAGATATTGTGGGCTTCAAAATTTTCAAAAGTAATTGGCCTGTTAGTTTATGAAATGTAATATCTTGTCTGCTTTCATTTCTCAACCAGCTAAAACATTTGACTGGATTTTGCATTTTTTTCTTTGCATTTAAAGTCTTACATCCTTTCTCTATTTCCTTGCTTTCCTCCCTTCTTTCCTTTCTTTCTTCTTTCTCCTCTTCCTCCTCTTTTTCTTTCCCACACAGTCTTGCAAATACTCAAAAAGTCTGAATAAATTTTAACGATCTCTATGATCTCTTATGGATTTATGTGACTTGCAGATACAACTTCACTTCAAGGTCATTTTACAGACACAGCAGAGGATTCAAAACACAAAATTTAGAAAACTAGAGCAACTGCAAAGTTAGTAAATAAATGCTCAAATAGGCTTATTCATCCATGTAATGAAGGAATGATAAAACATGTTTTAAAGCTCTTTGGCAAAATCAGCAGAGGAGAGAAATAATCATGAGTCTTATAAGTATTGTTAAAAGTTGTTTTTTCCCCCCAAAAGAAATACATTGGATAAAACTGCGAAAAAGGCATAGATAATCAAAACTGAATAGATATGTAGATGCAAGCAAATACTTAAGATTTATAGGAATGTATATAAACATGGGCATTATATCTTATTCATTAGTGTTTCATAAAATTTTAAATGGCAAAATTCAAATTCAATGATTAGTTTCCCAGAATCTTTATTTCTTTAATTAAGAAGAGACTTAAAGTACCTCCCTTGAACTAAGCATTATATTTGAATTGCTTTGTACTCCTCCTTCTTTATTCTGAACCTATCAGTTTAGGTAAGTACAGTTACAGGCATACGTAAATAAAAAAGATGAGTACCCACAGCTACAGTTGCAGCTACAATTGTTGCATCAGCAGTAAACTACCAAATATATTTAAAATATATTCTGAGCAATATAAGGATTAATTATATGTAATTTATTTGAATCATTGTACTTGAGGATTGTTCATACTTTACGTGTGTGTATCTTTCTATACATGTGAAAAGTCAACACACACACATACAATGAGAGACTTGAGTTAAGCTTATTTATTAGTCTTAAGGCTACATCACTCTGATCATCACTGTTCTCACATCTTATCTATACTCTGGTATGGGCAGCAGCAGATTTATTTGTTCTTTCAGGATACATTTATTGAGTATCTACTGCCCCTGGAGAACCAAGTTATATGCAGAGGATCCTGAGTTGAATAAGATTCAGCCTTTACTCCAAGGAGGTCTAATTTGGGAGAAGGGCATGCAAGCAAATAATTATGAAGCAATTTGATGCTGTAATGAGACATGGAGTAAGGCAAACCTAGATGTGATCAATGCTGTTTGGGGTGAAGGAGGACTTCTCAGCAGAAGAGTTATTTGAACTAAGTGTTGAAGAATATTCTAGAGCCTAGCAGGTAGTCAGTGCCCAAGGTTGAAGAAGCTTATTTGAAGCAGAAGGAACAACATAAGCAAAGCCATTGAGACATTCAACAAATGCTTATTGAACTAGTGTTCTGTGCCAGGAAATGGTGTGCTTACAATTGAGTGGGGGAGGGCCATGACTATATTAGTAAACTAATTAATTCAGGTGATTTTGCTAAGTGAGAGATGGCATGAAGAAAATAATGCACAGTAAAGTAACAAAGAAATATGGGGAGGACACTCAGCGTTTGATAGTGTGGTCAAGGAGAGCTTCTCCGAGGAGGTGACAATTGAGTCGTGAATAAGGAATAAGAACCAGCCATGCATAAGCATGGAGGAAAAGGTACAGAAAGGTTCTGAGAGCAAAGTTCCTAAAGCAGAAATGAGCTTTGCTCATGTGAAGATCAGGAAGGTCAGTTTGGTTGGAGTGATTTGAAAGAGTGGGAGGATGGAAGGAGAGGAGGGACAGAGGGTAGGCAGGAATCAGATCATAGAAGACCTTATAGACCAATGGATGGAATGTGAACATCTATCCAGTGCAGCAGGAAGCCACTGGAGAGCCAAACAGAGGACTGACAAGGTCTTATTATTTTATCAAAATTAACTTAGGGGGTTGGGTGGAGGACATGTTTAGGGGATGAAAAAGGGGAAAGGTGAGTCTCTTACAGAGGTGCAGAAAAAACATGATGGTGACTTAAGTTGGAGTGGTCAAGGCCAGAAGCAGAACAGCACATTTGGGACACTGTAAGTACTTATTATAGCTGGATATATATATATATAATTTTGATTGTATACATGGAATGAGATGGAGATGGAGATTAGTTGGGATAAATTGGCAGTCTCCAGGTTATAATGCATTTTTTAATTGCATAGTTGTTGAAATTGATTATTTTGGCAATGTGAAAACATTGAAGTGTTTTAAGGAGAAAAGAAAAGCAATGGCATAATCAGGTTTGGTTTTATGACTGTTTGGACTGCAGCAATGTGAAGAAGGAATTGAGAGGAGGGAGATTAGAGCTAGGAAGCCCAGATAGAACCCTAGGACGCTGGTGCCTGTGAGAACAGTTGGGGGATTAAATGAAGGGATGTGTGGTAAGCATAAAGGGATCTAGGATGACATCCAGTTTTTGTTGTTGTTGTTTGTTTAACGTTAGTGACTGGATTAGTGATGGCACCCATTAGTAAAATTTTTTTAAATGCCAAAAGGGGATCAGGTTTGTGTTTGTGATATTGGATTTGGGATCTTTATGGGATTTGCAAGGGGAGATGTCTATTAGCCAGTAGCTGAGCAAGGAGAGATGAGTCTAGGCTAGAAATCCAATTTTATAGATGTAGTAAGGAGCTCATACTCATACACAAGTATTCATGATGGAAATGAAATGCAGTATGGGTATTGGAGGATGTCTATCCAAGTGTCAAGTCAGAGGAATAGCTCACAACCATGGAGAAATCAAAAGTGTTATAAACACATGCAGAGCATGAGTGTTCACCAGTACTAGGTCAAGATTCTAGGCATGGCTGGAAAATAAGAAGAGCTTTAAGAGAAGTTGATTAGTGGATACAAATATACACAGTTATATAGGAGAAATGATAACTGGTATTCAACTGATCAGTAGGATGACTATAGTTTATGCTAATCTATTGTACATTTCAAAATAGCTAGAAGAGAATAATTTGAATATTTCTCAAATAAAAAAGATATTTAAGGTGATGAATAACCCAATTACACCAATTTATACATTATATGAATGTATCAAATGATCACATGTACCCCCAAAATATGTACATCTATTATGCATCAATTAAAAAATTAAAACTTTAGTTCTATACAGATTTAAAATCTTAATAATGTCAGTAATTAAGAAAGTATGGGCAGCTTTGTTCTAAATTTAAATTGTTTTGGATCAAGGATCATCTAGGTACAAAATACAAGAGACTGTTACAAGTTGATATTAAGTGAACATTTTGGCTCAGTGTAAAAGCTTTTGTATTGTTTACCTGCTTTAGGGAGGAAGCCATACCTCAGCATCACCAAGCCTGGCCCTTTCAGTGGACCGAGTGGGAGGACTTGGTTAGCAGAGGGAGTAAGGGAATGAAGAAAGAGGCAGTTTGAAACAGTTTTATTTACATCAATATTTCTTAAGATGTGATCTGAGGACCACCTGCAACAGAATCACTAAGGATTTTTGTTGAAAATGGTATTTATTACTGAATCCGACCCAGGTCTATTGAATCAAAATCCCTGAGAATGGGGCTGTGCCTCTATTGTCATCAAGTCATATATTTAGTACTCCCTACAACTTCCTTTGGGCCTGCCCCCAATGTTTATAGGTTATCTCCAAACCCTGTCTTCTTAAACTCAATTCTGCTGGCATCTAGAGTGATTCACCTTTGATAGGTAAACAAAGTAAGTTAATACAGAATACAGCAGTCAGCTTGGCCAGAGCGAGTCTGCTCAGAACAATTATTGAGCTCACACCTAAAATACAGATCTGAACTAGTAAAAGCCAACCCCTAGAATTCACTTTGTAGTAGAAGCAGCAAAGGGACAGCGTTGCCACTTGGATTACTTACTGTGGTAGTATTTTGCTCTCAAGCTTACCCCTAATTTTGTAATTTTATGTTTGCATATATAAAAGTCAATACATTTATGGTACTTAACACAGTCTGTGGCACCTATTAAGTACGTAATACCTGGTAGTTGTTATCATTTTTTTCGTTCTTATTTTTGTTACCATTTGCATTTTGGGGGGAAAGTTGTGAAACTGGAAATTAATTTATTTAAGGAAATTCTGAAATTATCATAGCATAAAAATAATAAATCATAATTATTATAATAGAAACTTAATTTTAAAAAGACTCTTGGTTATTGATTCCCTTTCTAAGACAGGGAAGTAATCAGCATCAAAAGGTTATACAGACTGAAAAATAATTTTCAGAAATGTGTTAATGTTCAAAATGTATTCTTTGTTTTAATATGTGAAATGGGAGGAGGATTCAAAGCAGAACATAGGAGGTAGGAGAACATTTCCTGAAGTGTCCCCATCTCCACACAGGAGCTAAGTGAACAGAGGAGGAATAGTGTTGCAAGGATGCCTAAATCAAGATCTCAAGAATGTTGACAGCGAAACAATAATCCAGCTGTAGGACTGCAGCGATGATACAGTTAATCAAATGCATCAACTTCATAAAGGATTTTTGTTGAAAATGATATTTATTACTGAATCCGACCCAGGTCTACTAAATCAAAATCCCTGAGAATGGGGCTGTGCCTCTATTGTCATCAAGTCATATATTTAGTACTCCCTACAACTTCCTTTGGGCCTGCCCCCAGTGTTTATAGGTACATATGAACATATCAACAACTTCATATGTTCTGAGATGTCTGTTCCCTGAAGACAAGTCTAATAATATATTCCTAACCTGATGTGTCTTCCAGGAGTCATAATGTGGCTCTGTTTAATGGGAAATCAACTAGAAGGATATTTGCATTTGGAATTGGAAACTGTGGAAAGACATGGAGATAAACTGAAAATTCATACATTGGATGACTTGGGAGACCCCACTGGTGCATGAATGCAAAAGAACCAGGGTGCTGATGTGTAGATGTTGCAAATATTTACTTTTCTTAGTTAAGAATTTTTAGGTAAAAAATCTCAGAGCTTTTTGGGGGGGAAGCACTGTCTAAATAAAGCAGATGCAAGAAAACAGTGAAATAGTGTCTTTAGAATTAGAGAGGCTCTGTGAGGGATTAATGAGTTGACTTTCTCACCATCATACCCTCATCATCAATCATAGGAGTTGATAAACCCCAGGCCAAATCCAGTCTGTTGCCTGCCTGGTTTTGTAAATAAAGTTTTATTGGCACATAACCACTCTCATTTTTTACATATCTCCTACAGCTAGTTTTTTACTACAACTGCAGAGTTGAGTATTGCATCAGAGACTGCATGACTTGCAAAGCCTAAAATATATACTATCTGGTGCTTTACAAAGTTTTCTGACCCTGATCTTGCATACAGCCTGGCATAAACTAAGAGTTCAATAATTCTTCAGTGAACTTAAATTGTATGTTCTCTACACACCCTGGGCAAGCTGATTAACTTTTGAGACTCAGTTATCCCCAGTGCTAAAATGGGCATAAAATCACTCTTACAAAATTGTTGCATGTAGTAAGTACTTGGAACACTGTTTATGCATAAAACACAATATTACATTCTTCCTTGTTCTCTCCTTTCATTTAATGGTAACAGGTGCTGCTTTAATCCAGAATAGTCAATGGCATGCTCACTAGTGATTTTACAGCTTTCTGTATTTTCAGACGTACCAAAATAATTTACCCTCCCAATTGAATCAACAGTTCATAATTATTCATTACTCTCTTAAGATGAATTTTTTTCTTTTGTCTTCTGTTACATTTTTCTTTCTCTCCTTTATAGCTAGATACATGTTTTCCTACAAATCAAACAAGTCCTCTTTTTATTTTTATATTTACCACTGGGGAACTTATTCATTTCATTTCTCTGGAAAAACACAATATCCTAAAAACCTGCATTGTCTGGATGCTTTGCTGTTAAAGCAGTAAAAACAGCATGGTAGTATATTTTAAGAAAAGGTCCTCAATCCTGTAATTTTGGGTCATCCCCAATCTGCCAACTCTTTTTGAATGAATACAGTAGACCTAGGCTCCAAGGGAGGTGTAGATAATGAAAGGACCAGTCAAAGAAAACACTTTTCTTTTATACCTTGGGAAAGCCAATGAACTGAAGGAAAGTGGCTTTGATGGCAGAATTTGGTGATGCGCCCTTCCCCTCAGCTTTCTGAGACAAGCCTGGCTTTCATCCTATGCTAATTTTGAAACAGGAAGGCACTTGTATCTAGAACATTGTGTGAAGACATTCATGGGTGTATTAGTCCGTTTTCACATTGCTGATAAAGACATACCTGAGACTGGGTGATTTATAAAGAAAAAGAGGTTTAACAGACTCACAGTTGCACCACGTGGCTGAGAAGGCCTCATGATTATGGCCGAAGGTGAAAAGCACATCTTACATGGCGGCAGATACGAAAGAAAAGAGAACAAGTGAAAGTGGTTTCCCCTTATAAAACCATCAGATCTTCTGAGAATTATTCACTACCACAGAAACAGGATGGGGGAAACCACTCCCATGATGCAATTATCTCCCACCAGGTCCCTCCCACAACATGTGGGAATTATGGGAGCTACAATTCAAGATGAGATTTGAGTGGGGACACAGCCACACCATACCAATGAACAATATTTTATCAAAGGTATTGTACGTGAGACGGCTTCACATTCACCACCATCACCCCCAGGATGTTTCACTTGACAAAACCCCTTGAAACACTTATTTTCTCCTCAGTCTCCACAGGCTTCAGATAGATAACCCATCCTCCACTGGTTCTCCATCTCCTCGGAGGGTGGTTTCCACTTCCAAATCTTCTGCCTGGAATGCAATTCCTCTCCATTTCTTCTTTACAAATATCTTGGTCCTTTCCCAGCTTTTAGCTCCACACCTGGTACCTGCAGTGGCTGTTTAGTATGATCTTAAGTAAGGTTCTACTGAGGGGGAACATGCGGTTTGTACTAAGCAAACAAAAGATCTTCCCCTGCTTTGGCCCCATCATTCTAACAAGAGTAATTCAGGGTTATAAATAGCATCAATAACAAAAGCTTCTTTCTTCTTATTCCCTGGCTCAAAGCCAGGTGGAGGCAAGCTTTGTTTTTGTTCTTTTTTGTTTTTATTTTTTCCTCCTGGGAAGGTAGATGGAGATAGGGAGGGGGGATTTCAAAACAATGCACACACAATTTGATTTGACTATGACTTTAGCAACATTCCAAGTTAAGAAAGACAGTATCTTTATTCCAGGTTATGAAGGTCAACTTCTAAAAGCAACAGCAGAAATAAAAATGCAGTTTTAACAGTTGTTACCGTTTACAGAGTCAATAGACTTCTTGTAACATATATATAAATGTGTGTATTCATATGTTACAAGAAGCTTTAATAAAAATTGCTTTTGAAGTCCAATTATGGTTTACTGAAATATTTGTCCATTAGAATTCATCCAAATAGTTGAAAATTTTTATTATAAATGGCAAAATATAAATATTAATTGAATTGGTATAATTATAAGCCAATTTGCCTTATGACAAAAGTAGCCTTAATATCTATTTGGAATTCTATGAGATACAGACCATTGTGTTAAACAAGAAACAGAGAATGAAAGCTGAACAATTAGGAGAGTTGGGCCATGATACAAGGTGTTGGTTGTACTAAGGACAAACTAACTGCTTACTAATACAAATTTGGGGATTTATTGAAGTAACAATCCTCAACACCTTCTCTGCGCTTCAACACAAGTTGCTCTGGAAAGCAGGAGATTTCAAGTGGCCCCTGAAGCCGCTCTGTTTCATTTCTCACATGCCCCTGGGGATTCTCACTTATCTACCACCTAGGATAGGATTGAGGCTGAACAGAGAAGTCAGCACGTGGTAGGTTCCCAGTAAATATTTTTTCAGGGACTAGATGATACTATTTAGGTTGGTGCAAAAGTAATTGTGGTTCTGTAATGACCAGTGATGATGAGCTTTTTTTCATATGTTTATTGGTTGCATAAACCACAGTGAGATACCATATCATGCCAGTTAGAAGGGTAATCATTAAAAAGTCAGGAAACAACAGATGCCGGAGAAGATGTGGAGAAATAGGAACACTTTTACACTGTCGGTGGGAGTATAAATTAGTTTAAGCATTGTGGACGACAGTGTGGCATTCCTCAAGGATCTGGAACCAGAAATACCATTTGACCCAGCAATCCCATTACTGGGTATATACCCAAAGAATTATAAATCATTCTGCTATAAAGACACACATGTTTACTGTAGCACTGTTCACAATAGCAAAGACTTGGAACCAACCCAAATACCCATCAATGATGGACTGGATAAAGAAAATGTGGCACATATACACCATGGAATACTATGCAGCCATAAAAAAGAATGAGTTCATGTACTATGCAGGGACATGGACGAAGCTGTAAATCGTTATTCTCAGCAAACTATTACAGGAACAGAAAACCAAACACCTCATGTTCTCATGAACTCCTAAGTGGGAGTTGAACAGTGAGAACACATGGACACAGAAAGGGGAACATCACACACCGGGACCTGTCAGAGAGTTGGGGGCAAGGGTAGGGATAGCATTAGGACAAATACCTAATGTATGTAGGACTTAAAACCTAGATGACAGGTTGATGGGTGCAGCAAACCACCATGGCACATGTATACCTATGTAACAAACCTGCACGTTCTGCACATGTATCCCAGAACTTAAAGTATAAAAAGTATAATCATTTTTTTTAAAAAAGTAACTGCACTTTTTGCCATTACTTTTCATGACCAAAACCACAGTTACTTTTGCACCAACATAATATTCCAAATAGAATATGCCAAATGTTGATTCTAAATATTCATATTCCAAATTGAAGGAAACCTTGAGACAGTATACTTCCATTGTGCAATTGCACATTTGTTTAGTTTTCTAATTGTATTGTTGTTAAGGTAATGAACCCTAGAGCCAGATGGCCTAGGTTTAATTCCCAGTTCCAACATGTTTAACTATATATTTCTAGGGAAGTTGGTTACCTGCTTGTGCCTCAATTTACTCATCTGTAAAATGGAAATAATAGCAGTACCTACTTCACTGGATTGTTGTGAGGATGACGTGAAGTGATACGTATTATATACTTAAAATAATTCTGGGCCCATAGTTAGATCTACATAAATGTTATTATTTCCTGTGTTTTCCATCCCATGTTATAAATGTATTAGTCTGATTAGGATTAACCATGCTGGGCCCCTAAATTAACCCTGAGTTTTCAGTTCCTTCAAGCAACAAAAGTCTACTCCTCATTCGTGGCTCACGTCTAGTGTTGGATAGTGGGGAGCTGAATTCTGCATGATTAACAGTCAACCTATGCTGAGGGTGTCTCCCCCATTTTGGAAAAACACAATGCAGAATATGTGGCTTCTTGAGTCTCTAGGCAAGTGTTTGCTGGAAAGTCTTGCACCAGCAATTACATACTGTAGCTTGAAAATGACAAGCTTTACTTCCACTCAGAGCTTGGTGGTCAGTGTCAGTCACATGGCCCCACCTAGTTGTAAAAGGAATGTGAGGAGAACTGATGAATATTCAGTGAGCAGATCAGCCAGTGTCATTGCTCTAATGAGCCAACTCCCATATGTTAATTGTGTTTAACTCTATTTCTGATCTTTTACGACCCATATCTTATTCATCTTTATTCCCCTCCCCCCACCAGTGTCTAGATAAATGTTTCTCAAAGAAAGAAGGAAGGAAGAAATGTAGGAGGGAAGGAGGCTTGCCTTATCTTTGGAAACTCAACAATTGAGGTAGATATATGTAACAGCCAGAAAACTGAAACAAAACAAAACAAAACAACCACAACAAAAGAACCTTGGACATTACAAAAGAATTAGCTACTTTAAAAACTGGGTTTACCTTACCGAAACAGAAAACTCAGAGAGTGAATATTGTCAACCAACATTTGATATACTCGACTCAGGAATAAATCTGTCACATAAACTAATATGCATCTATGAACAGAAGAAGGGAGCATTGATATTTTTTTTTCTGTAATAGAAGCTAGAAGTTCCTCTTCTGAATATTCATTCTTCCCAGTGTTAAGTGTTATTACTCTTTCAATTCTTGTTGAGCCTCACTTAAGACTCTTTTGTTCCATAAATAGATAACTCTTCAAAACCTAAAACCATTTCATACCAAAAGCCTGAATTAGACATTATTTTTATGCTGTCCTTCTTACTTCTAAAAGGGAAAGTGAAGAGAGAGTTAGAGATAGGACAAATTAACTAGGAGTCGAAATGCTGGCCCAATGTCAGTCTTAGATACATTACCCAGTTATCCATCTCCTTACTCAAAAACAAAAATCTATTCAAAGTTACAATCCAATGAAAACAGTTATTTGGAATCTAGAATTCCTAATACTACCTTAATTTCCCTCCACTTATTAATTTGTAAGCTTTTAAAAAAATGATATAAAGTTGGTGGAACTCCTGTGATTCAAGAGGCACAATGGAGAGAGGATAGAGAAAGAAAAGGAAATTAAAACTTTTAAACCCTACTCTGTATGGACATGACATATGCAGGGAATTCAGTGTATTGGTAAAAGCAAAGCTTCTAGACCAGATTGTCTGGGCTCGTATTCCAACGTTCATGCTTATTAGCCATATTACCTTATGAAATGTGCTTAATCACTTTCTGCATTCCTTTATTTAGCTCTAAAATAATGGGAACAGCAGTAACTACCTCACAAGGTTAAATGAAGATTAAATTAGTTATTATACACAAAGTGCTTATTTTAGCGTCTGGCACATAGTATGTGCTCAATAAATATTGCTTCTGGTTACTGGATGTTTAACTATGTGGTTTGTACAGATTTATGTCATTTTATATCTGAATGTGAAGGTTAGGCATTTTGCTCAGGGTCACAGAGCTAAGGGAAAAGCTGGCAGAATTAAAACTCAGCTAACTTCAAGCCTTGGGTTTTTGTGGTGTACCAGGGACCTTGGTGCTAATGAGAAGGCCAAGAATGAAGTCAGGAAAAGTGTATAGTACTGGTTTCTGGGACCGGCGTATATTTTTTTTCTTAATGGACTTTATATTTTAGAGGAGTTTTAGTTCAAAAAAATTGAGAAAAAAGAATAGAGAGTTCCCGTATATCCCCTAACCCCACACACGCACACCTCTACCACTGTCAACTTCACACCCCACAGTGGTATATTTGTTAAAAACGATGACTCTGCATTGACAAATAATTATCGCCTAGTCCATAGTTTACATTAGGTTTCACTCTTGGCGTCATACATCCTGCGCATTTTAACAGAGGTGTAATGATACCATTGTAGTATCATATAGAAACTTTTTACTGCCCTAAAAATCCCGTGTGCTCTGCCTATTCTTCTCTTGTGCCCTTGTGACCCATTGCAACCACTGATCTTTTTCCTGTCTTTATCATTTTTGCCTTTTCCAGAATGTCATGTAGTTGGAATCATGGAATCTATGGCCTTCTCAGCTTGGCTTTCCCCACTTAGTGTACACATTTAAGGTTTCTCCTTATGAAGCCATGTCTTTTCATGACTTGATAGCTTATTTGTTTTTCATGCTGAAAATAGTCCATTGTGTAGCCATACCTCAGTTTAATTATTCATTCACCAACAGAAACATATGTTGGTTGCTTTTCAGTTTTGGCAATTATAAATAAAACTGCTATAAACATCCATGTGCAAGGTCTTGGTGGACATATGTTTTCAAATTGTTAGATTGTATGTTAAGAGTATTTTTAATTGTATAAAAAAAACTGCCAGTCTTACAAAGCGACTCTTATTTTGCATTCCCACTAGCAGTGAATGAGTTCCTGCTGCTCCACATCTTTACCAGCGTTTGGTGTTTTTGGTGTTTTGGATTTTGGTCATTTTGGGTTTTAATTTGTACTTCCTTAATGACACATATTGTTGAACAACTGTTCATATGCTTCTTTGCTCTTCATTGTCTTTTAATTTCTACCTCTAAGCCTTTGTGGAGACTAGATTTTGCAGGACAGTACACATTTCTTTTTTGCCTTCCTGGAATTACGTGGTCTTCTTTTGTGACAAGTATTTTGACAATTTCTGGACATCACAATTTTCTTTGAAAGAACCATCTGTTCTCAACTCTTAGACTCTGAGTTTCAGATGGAGTGGATTCTGTCCTTTTTCTTATTTCGGGGTGAGCAAAGAACAATCTTTTAATCAGAATAAATTGCTTCAGAAATAAGTACCTGACTTTTGGAGCCAATGATACCCAAGGAAACGTTCACTGATGTTGTCAGGACTTTCTTTCCTACTGAATTTGAACCTGGGAGAACATAAGGTCAGAGTTACTTCAGTCAACTTGTCACCAAGAGGCTGGAGGAAAAGTATTTGTAACACATTTACTCCAGACATTGCATTCTGATATCTTTATTGAGGAGTTTATGCTACTTAGATTCTCAGAACTGCCTTAATTCCTATATTTAGTTTTAAAACCTGGCCTTTCTATCAAGTTACTGTACTTTTCAAAATCCACACAATTAACCATTTTTTCTATTTAAGACAGCCAGTCCATTTCTATGATATATAACTAAAGATGTTATTTGATAAAGCACATGTGAAATATCACATTTCAAGTTATCTCAA
Source organism: Macaca thibetana thibetana (assembly GCF_024542745.1). NCBI lineage: Eukaryota > Metazoa > Chordata > Mammalia > Primates > Cercopithecidae > Macaca > Macaca thibetana. Next base: position 165,331,148 of record NC_065582.1, read on the forward strand.
TTTTAGTAGACAACTACTCTCTTACAAGGAATCATACCATTGCTTTATTTATAAATAGAAAATATTCAGTGTGAATCTCTTGACCAGAAAAAGTGAACTTCAATTTCTACTTTCCATTTAGCCTTTGATTTTATTCCTATTGCCTCACTGATGAGGTAGTCTTAAACATGATAAACCCTGAAGGAGATGGCTAATGAGTATTTCATTAGTCAAATTCTAGACTCCAGCAAGCATCCCTGTTAATGTCATCGCCCTTGAGATTGGTTGTGGAAAAAAAATGCCATTAGTTTGAAACTTTATTAACTTGAACTTCTGCAGAAGACATGCAGTCTGTGCCGTTTCCTCTAGGATGTTGTCTTGGCCGGGAGGCAACCAGCTTGGCTGGGCATGGAGGAGACAGCTCTCATTTCATTAGGTATTTATGCAATGGTTATCATGATGGCAGCCAACTCATTACAGAACAGGCCATATCCAATTATTCTGAGTCAATGAGACTCCAGCGACAAGGTAGTCCATGGGGAAATTGAGAGTAGGAAAAGGACTTTAGATGAGACCATTTATTGTTCCTCTGATGAAGAAGGATGCCAAGAAGAAGCTTTCCTGTACCCCTCCTAAATTCCCCCATGGCTCCGTATTTCCTGGCCATTTGACTTGAAGGAAAGAGAAGGGTGATCTCCTTCTTCTTTAAGTGCCAAGTAAATAGGAATCTCTGTAGGAAATGAAATATTGACATAGTGATCATAGCAATACTGTATAAAATGATTTTACTTATATGTCCATTTCCATTACGGCTACCTTTCCGTCAAAGAGAATCTTACGGATTTTCTGCATATTTTATGTCTAAGCTATTGTGAGTAGTGATTAATTTGGAATGTTAAAGACATATAGTATTTAACTCCTCCAACTGGCCTTTTTAAAAAATTTCATGTATGAGGTTAGTGATACTCAGCACTAGCCACTCATTAAAATTGGTTTGTAACCAAGACATTGGTATTATTTTAAAAGTTCCCTAAGGAAAGATAGGGGCATCCAACATAGAGTACCACTATAGCCTTTCTAGCTATAGTACTAGCCCAGATTTTTACATATTTACCATTAGTTTTACCAGTTGATCTTCATGGTTATCAGGCTGATAATTACATTATGGGAAACTTCTATTTGTTAAGTCTAAATATTATTAGTAACAAAATTATCTTAATTGAACAGCAGCATTGGTGTGAGTGTATATGTGTGTGTGTATGTATGTGTGTGTGTATATATATATTTTACTACATATATATATATACACACATATATATATTAATAGTAAACATTTTCTGGAGGAGAACTTGTTTCATAAGTCAGAGGTAGGTCAACAAACACCAATTTGGAACTGGAAAAATAATGAAGATCTGGATATGAATATAATTCCAGCAAGAAATCAGAAAACTGTAAATGTTTACTATTTATAGGGAACTGTTGGGTAGATCAAATTGCAAATTTAAAAACTTAGTTTAAAAAGCACAAAGTATAGCACAGGTAAAAATGCACTGAAGAACATATTCATGTATTTCACTGTATTACCGAAAGCAGTCACTTGTTATAAATATTGTCTTCCCCTAGACAATATTTAGACACATGAATTTGTTCCAGATATGGTGTGAGCCTAAATGTCTCTAAGGGAACATAGTATTCTAAGGTTCTAATGTGCACTACAACCTCTAAGTAAGATAAAATAAACCAGGTGTAATCACAGGCCAATGACCTTAGATATTTTCAATATCAGATCATCAAATATAGGGATTTCCTTCATAACATTCCTGAGAAGTGGCCAACTGACAGCCAAATAGAAAATAAAATAAAAAATTCCAAATATAAGATCTTGCCTGGACATCACAAAACCCAGCCATGTGGGACAAACAAGGAATTCTGGCTATATACATGGCTTTGAGCAACAAACCTACAGGATTTCCTGCACTAAAGTGAAAGCCATAATGTGATGCCCTTAACTCTAAGAAGCCACCAAGCACTGACCCTTCCTGATGTACACTGTTTCTTTGCCAATATCCAGTTAGACTTATGTATATAGTAAATGCCCTCTAATAGTTGCATAGTTATGATTTCTATAATTATACATTATCTTTTGTGAATGTGGTTCCAATTTCTAATTAAAATGCTAAGTGTGAATACACATATCAAAGCATCATTTTGTACACCATAAAAATATAGTTTTTATTTGTCGATTAAAAAATAAATAGGCCAGGCATAGTGGCTTGTGCCTGTAATCTCAGCAATTTGGGAGCTGAGGCAGGCAGATCATCTGAGGTCAGGAGTTTGAGACCCGCCTGACCAACATGGCGAAACCCCATCTCCACTAAAAATACAAAAATTAGCCGGCATGGTGGTGGACGCCTGTAATCCCAGAAACTCTGGAGGCTGAGGCATGAGAATTGCTTGAATCTGGATGGCAGAGGTTGCAGTAAGCTGAGGTCACGCCACTGCACTCCAGCTTGGGCAACAGAGCAAGACTTCATCTCAAAGATAGATAGATAGATAGATAGATAGATAGATAGATAGATAGATAGATAGATAGATAGATAAAAATTTTAAGATAGGAAGTAGGAAAGACAAAAATAAATACTATCACAACTATGAGTGAAATGGTATTCCTGTTCTGGCTTCTCTCCTTTCCTCTTTTCTAAATAATTGCTACCGATAATTGCAATTGACTTGCCTTTTAATTCTATGTATGTTTTGTTCTTATGTGCAGAAGTTTTAAATTTTTATGCAGATGCTTCCATAAACTTTTGTCTCTTATAATTTTTAAATTAGCTTTTTGTCTGAGCAGCATTTTTCTTCCTGAGATCAAATTAAGCGTTCAACCATATTTTGTTCTGTTCTGATTGATTAATTGATTGATTGATGATTGATTATGTTTTACTCTCTTTTCCCTCCTTCTACCTTCATCCTTCCTCCCCATTATAATTTCTAATGCTGGTTTCTATTTACCAAAGACTCACTATGAGCCAAGCATTGCCCTGAGAATTTTACATCTTATATCAGCTACCTACCAATTCTGCATATTATTATTGTTGTCATAAAAGTTAAGAATTGCTCAAAACTGTGATGAAATTAAGCACAGGTGTTTTTTTTTTCCAGGCCAAAACCTTTGATCACGACTATTATGCTATATTATGCTATTATATATAGGGAGACCTCATTTGTCATTGGTTGCTTTTGTTGTTGTTCATTAAAAGATTTTGTACTTTTGGCCAATAGCTCATTTCAAAAATATTGAATTAATTCTACATCTCTAAACTCTATAATAATATCCTAACACATGGTGTAACTCAGGATGCCATGAGTTGGAACACATAGATCTGAGAGCACAGCTTTGTTCACAGAACACAGTAACTGTCTTTCTTTCTTTACATTTTTGCTGTTGAGGAGTTAGTTTAGATTACAAGGAATTTGGTATTGTATCATTCAAGGTAACCTGTGTTTTTTTTCCCCTTTCAGCTTGTTCACAAGTCTCATTTCCTAGCTTCATTTCCTACATACATGCAGGCCCCAAGGTATACTAAGTAAGCAAATTATGTTGGCTGGTAGGTATTCAGAAGTAATTTTGAACACAAATGATTCTTATTTTAGCTTGAACACACTAAACACAAAGATTTTTCAGCTGAGAACAGCCTGAGTAATGGCTCACTCAGTAACAGACAATTCTTGCACTATTTGTCTCAAATGTTGACATGGCATTAATGCTGCTATGGAACTAGATTTTTCAAAATCTCTATGACTGAGAATTGGACAAATTGTCCTGTTTCAGGTCTTGGCATAGGTGCACTTAAGGGCATGCATCTGTCTTGATGTGTCAAGAAAATGCCTCTTAAATAAGGTGTGGGAATTCTCACCAGCTGGCTCCAGTAGGTTGTGGGGCGATGGGGAGGGTGGGAGAGATGACTTGGCATGGAAATTGGTGCAAAATCTGCAGTGCTAATAGATAACAGCTGGAGAAGGTAATGAGTCATTTTATGAGGACGAGGTTAGCCGTGTTTGTGCCAGGTCCGGGGACCACAGTGGCAAGTGTGGTACAGATGGCAACCTCGGAATCCGAGAATTCTAATTAAGGATGAGAAAGGAACAGGACACTGACAGGCTGTCAGCAGAAGCGCAGAGCACTCCGACCACAAAACCACTCGGAGGCTCCCACTCTGTCTTTGCTCTTTCAGAGATAATAAACGGATCACATTTTTAATTCTTGCAATTTTAGGGTAAAGTTAACCAGCAATGGGCATTCAGCCCAGAAGTGGCAGCATAAGTTAAGAATTTTATTCTTGATTTTTATAGTCCAATGTGTGTACACAAATACTCTGCTCCTTGCCCTAGTATCTATGGAGTAGCAGGACATTTTTTTACACACACACACACACACACACACACACACACACACACGTTATTTAAATTGCAGAATGAATATATGCAATGCAGCATTTTAGAGGGAGTCCAAGGAGTTGGAAAACCATTGGACATCATAGATCAGAACTCTTGGCAGACTGTAATATGGCAATTTCAATAAACTCCTAAGTTTTTCCTTCCCATTCATCTCGTTTTAGTGGATGCCATGAGAGCCTCATGCTCTTTGAAATGAAACTAAGGGGCACTCTAATCATAGATTGTTGTTTCTTCCTTTCTCGCTTCAAACACCAAAAAAATTCTTTCATGTGTTAGCTCTTTCAGTGACTTTCCTGTATGACACCTTAGCTCTTGTTGAATCTCTATACAGAAATAAAAATTATCAATTAGGCCTGCATATTTGTCTTGCTAGAATTATACTTTCACCTCTTTCAAAGAAGTGGAAGATTGAATATGCAGCTTTCTTATAAGCATATGGCCTACAATGAGGTTGAATTCAATCATGGGGTTGGATTCAGGAGTTCTTAGAATGCAAACAACTATGAACAAAATTATTGAGAGCTCCATTCTCAAGAAGACAAAGTACCTGTTCAAATTCTTTGTGCAAAATAGTGATGATCAACCTTAGCAAAATTATCCAGGTCTTTTAAAACTCCAACCAATCAATCATAATTTTCATTTTGTCTAAGAAAATGTGTGAGAATAAAATGATGAATTAAAATGTAAGTCAATACTTTCTATGATAGAATACTTAAAATAACCAAACGAGATGTCTTATATATGTTTTTTATTCTCTTGCATTGTTATAGAGAAAAAAATGAGATGTCCACAATTCATAATTACCAAGATGGAAACTTGTGTCAAAGAACAAATGCTCTTCTCTTCTCTGACAATAGTCACATTCTGAGGATTTCACGAATAACAGATGTTATCTCTTTGTCAATGTTTCCCTTCCTTTTTCTTGGCGTAATTGTCATAGTGATAATTTCAATGCTTCTCTCCATGTCAATGACTTCTAGGTCAGATCCCTAATTTTGTCATCCAGAATTCAGCCTGAATTCTGTTACTCCTGTATGTTTTCCCATGACTATCCCTCTATTACTTTGGTCTCAGTAAGTCTGAATTCACTCACAGACAACTCTCAATGTGGCACCATAGGACTCTATTTGTGCTGGCTTTCAATGGTGCCTCCATTCGCCAAGTCACTCAATTAGAACAATTTATTCTTTCTGTTAATTCCTTTTCTTCATATATTGGACATTATCAGAGTTAAAAGGTGTCTTTGAGAATATTTTAGTCCAGTCTGCTACAAATTCAGGAACCTCTTTCAGAATGTTTCTGATAGATGTTAAAATAATTTGCTTTCATTGCACACTTGCAAGTATTAAAAGATAAAGGTTTTTAAAGGTAAAATCAAGACTCTCATACAAATATAGAACAAACGCACATCTCAAAAATTTTATTTAACTCCAGAATTACTGAGGGCACCAGTAAGATATTATAATTGGTTCAAAGTGACACTCAAAGAACCACACATTACAAACAAATCTAGAATGCTAAAAATAATTTACAAGGACATCCAAAAGGAGTTATAGAGCAATAATCATTAGACACCACAAATTTGCACTTCAATGGATAAAAACGATTTGCATTATTTTCAGTTTTTACAATTTACATAGTTACAAAATATCTCAAAGATCATAAAAGCTTGAGATCCCTAAAAGGCTGCATCGGACAGGATAGCCAGTGGTTTTTGTTTTGTTTTGTTTTCATTTTCTTTTGGTCTATTTCAAAATATTTCACAATTTTTCTTTACAGAGGTAAAAATAAAATTTTTGTGAATAGGCCATTTTCTTTTTTGACCTTATACTGGCAAAAGCTTTTCCTAATACAGAAGTAAAATGTTCATTCCTATAACGTTCCTCCTTGTTTTTCATGACACCTATTGGGGTAGCTCAAATGATTTTAGATTCTCTGAGTAATCCTTCAATAAATGCAGGCACTATTTGTCCCATTTGTGCTTCCTTTTGCTTTGCTAAATCTTGTCCATTTTTTTTAGCTTTTCTTTATATAAGACATTTTTCAAACATCTAAATATCTGAATTAGTGTCCTCCTCTTGACAAGCTCTAGTGTTCTTGTGTGTTTTACCCATTTCTAAGTATTAATACATAGACATAGTGGTTCTGCACTGAGAAATATTCAGCGGGTTAGTGGGAAACTTACCTGCCTCGATTGGCCATTGTTTCTATTATGTAGCTTAAAATTATAAGACCTAATTTTAAGAGAGAGTGAGGACCAGTTTTGTCTATAAGCATAGCCTTACTGATGCACTGGTCCAAACATGTTGTCTAGTTCCCTTCTCTACAAAACAATAAACTAATAACATCCACTGTGCATTGAAGATAGTAATAATCCCTTGGGATCATATGTTAGTTAAACTTAGGAGATATGACACACCATACAATTAAAGGTTATTTTTAATATATGTATATCTATGTCACACAATTTGAGTATATGCTGAAATAAAAATCCCTAAACCTTTTATTTTTTCTTCCTTCCTTCCTTCATTCATTCTTTCTTTGCTTTCTTCTTTCCTCCTTTATTTACATGAGATTCCTGACAACAGGCCAGTTTCATGGATATACAACCTGTCTGGTTGCAAAGGGCCCTATACTTAGAAGGGCCCCACCTTTATTTTAGCCTCTGGTGTCACTGTCTTGAGATTATTCATACTCTTTAAACAAGGGGCCCCACAATTTAATTTTCCTGGACCCAGCACATTATGTAGCTGTTCTTGCTTGACAAATAAGGTCTATGCCATCCTATTCACAAACAATTGATTCCTTGATAACTATTCCTTTCCTCCCTACCCATACCTACTGAAAACACTTTAGAACAGGTTTCATCCCTTTCCAACTAGAATGAGTGAGACACCAGCTGCCTATCTATTTGCCTAGCTATTCACTCCTCCTCTAGTTTTTTGGCTCACAGGACCCAGTTAATCCTTTAATATACCTTTTTCATAGTATCAGTTTTATACTAAAACATCAAGACAATACAAGCTCTAAATTTTGCTTGAAATGCTAATAGTAATCTTTTCCTACCCTCTGGTTTGTCCTTCCTTAATTCTAGTTGCTCCTTCCAACTTTTATTTTTAATTTACATAGCATCATCACTAAACCAAACCATGAATACATTATAAAACATCTTACTTTTCTAGCATCTTATAAAATTCAATTCACTAGTCTAATTCTTCAACTATTTAACAAATATTAACTAAACAGGTGCCTAGTGGTAAGAACTATGCAATTAATGGCAGCAATGCGATGGAGAAAAAAACAAACCTGGTCCCTATCCTCTGCAATTTACAGCTTAGAAGGAGGAACAGATTTTTAATAAGTTATTACTCACTTGTGAAGAGTGTCATGAAGGAATAAAATTGGGGACTATAAGAGAGAATTAAAGGAAGCATAATTTGCCTTCTGTCCTTTGGCTGTTTAAACCTCATACATAGTTTGAAATACAGAGAAGCAGCTGCTTCTTAAATGTAGCTTCTTGTTTCTTATCTACCTCGCTTACAATATTTAGTCTGCTTATCCAATTTGACCCTTTTGCATTAATATTTTATCTCTTGCCTCCCCAGTTAGAGTGTGGTCTAGACTATGCCTCATATGCCTTTTTTGCCCTTTAAGACTCAGCTTAGCTATTACCTTCTCTGGAATGTTTACATATATATGTATATATACAGATATATGTGTGTGTATATATGTATATATACACCTCCATCTTTGTGCCCCTATGGCACTGAGTCCAGTCCATTCTAACTGATCACTTAGCCTATTTTATAGTCATCTGGTTTCTTCTTTTCGTCTCTCACTATTGCATTATCTCTTGCTATTGCATTATTTCCATTTCCATATGATTGGACTTTCTTTTATCTCTATTCCCAGTGCTCACCATGGCACCAGGCTCAGAGTAGGAGATACTCATCTGCTTCTGAATGGATGAAAAGATTCAGAGATGATTAGTTCTACCAGGCCTGCTGTGTCTCTGAATTTAAATATTGAGGAATATTCCAAGTGATGGTTACAGAATTCTTATGTCACAGTGATTTATTGCTAATTACAAATACTATGATATAGAAACAAAAATAGGAACATTTACACAATCAGAAAATGAAAAACCCATTCTTGGCTAGGTATCTGACAATATTCCCTAGAGACAGGGTAGATTTCAATTGCAATTAGTGTATAATGTATTGTTATTGTTCCTTTCATTACCAGCTAATTGCTTTTAGAGTACCTCTACTATGGTCTGGGATGCCTTTAGTTGAGTTTGGGATCACAGCTCCCTGTAAGTAAAGATATAGACAGTAGTAAGTATCTTGCATATGATATCTGAAATATAGGTAATTCATTTCCTGATATAGGGCGTGGGACACTTAGGATTACGATCCTGACGTATCTGGAATGGCCTTACAAACCAACAGAGGAAGAGGCAAACCTCACATACCTAATTAGCTTCAAAATCTTTCCATTTTCTTCTTTGGTTTAAGGTTGCTATCTTGAGGGGAGCAGGGAAGATCAGGGATATGTTATTGGGATTTAAACATTTGTTCAGACTTTCCTCACCATAACAATCTTTGATTTGGTAATCGCCTAGCACCCATAGCCAGGTTTTCTCAAAGTTAAATAGATGAATAGTAGATCACTATGATTTCATTGGCAGAATCTGACCACTATCTACAAAGAATTATTTTATGTTATATCTTAAAAGAAAAATAATGTTGGTAGTTATTTTGTTTTAACGAGGAAATAACTCTTATCCAAGATATGGTGTATGTCTTTAAATATTTAAGGGCTGTTGCATGGAATAGTTATTTGAATTTTACTATTTAACTTCAAAGGGGATAACTAAAATCAATAGATGGAAGCAACACGAAGCTTGATTTTAAGACAATACCAAAGAAAGAAAACATTTTATTAGTCAAACATATAAAAATGTAATGTGACTGATTCACAAAGTATTAAGTTCTTCATACATGGAGGTGCTCAAATAAACATTGGTTATGTAAGCATTTCACAGGGCTATATGTATTCATATGCATCTCTTTGGGCAAGATGTGTATTAACTGTTTGCTAAGATTTCCTCCCACTCTGACAATATTTCTATAGCCTTTCTCCAACTAGTGAAGGCTGAAGAACCAGTTTCTCATACTATGAACATGGCAGACACAATGGTTCTCTTGGTCATTCCTATGCTAGTTCACCCATGACCTGGTCCAACATCAGAATGGAGTTGTCCTACTGCAGGTCAGCTGCAGTGAGTTAGAAAATTGTCTGGCTTAGAATAAACACTTAATACATGTTAGCCATTATTACTGTTGTGGTTTTTGTTGTTGTTGTTGTTGATGTTGTTGTTGTTGTTGTTGTTGTTGTTGTTGTTTGCAGGGAAGAGCACATTTCCCAAGTTCTAACTCTTCATTTACTTAGCTGGATCTGCCAACACGACTGAGGATAAGACTTTCTATCCTCAAAATTGACACCTGAATGCAGAAATTAAATGGAATGATGTAAAGAAAGAGTGATTGGTTATATTAAAATGAAAAGTGCACTTTGTGGTTTATGTGGTGTTTTTATATCCCTTACCTCATTTGTGATTTTTCCAGTAGCTTCATGAGATAGGTCAGGAATTATCATTCTGTCTCTGACATGAGAAAACTGATAGCTGGAGTGGTTGTGTGGCATCCACCATGTTACTTATACCTAATAGTGCAGGATTTTAAGTCCATCTGCCCTTAGATGATAAATCCAGGGCTTGATCTAAAATCTAACCATCTACATAGCATATACACAAGCAACAGTGGTGTGTTGTCTCTCGTTGGTGTAGATGTCTTAATTCCTCAAAGTCGATACAAAGTGCAGTCCTTCGTGGGTAACAAGTTCAACCTTCTTGAGAACAAAGATAGTTTTGTTGATAAGTGACCACCATTTCACTCCTGGCTAGTGAGAATAAGACTACAGCTTTTGCTTTTTGTTATAAATAATGGTCCTAATCATACCTTGTGGGAACTACTACTTTAAAATAATGAGGCTGAGACTTGATACCTTATTCCAATTAAAAAATAGCCTGAGTTCAGAATAGCACACACATAAGTGATGATTACATTTTTTCCTTTCCCTTATTATGGAAGAATCCAGGGGTTATTTTAGTATCAGGAGGACCATATTTTTATAAATGGACTTGGAAGCTAAACATACTCTCTCTTCAGTTATCAACAAATTTTGACAAGTGACTAATGTATCAGGCTCCGTCCTATCAGTTTTGTTTGCTCTTTTCTCTTATTCTTTGTCAAGAATCTTCAATAAATTGATTAGTATCAAAGAGGAGATCTTAAATCTTAAAACTTTTCTTTTTGGAATCTGTTTATTCAGTTCCTGTCACACCTTCCTTTGATTTAAAAAAAAATCTCCCCTTAACAGTTCTGGGATCTCACTGCTGCTCCCACATGCCTAACACCCATCCCCTCCACATTCACCCAAAGGGAGATACTGGGGGAGGCAAGAGTGTGGAATGTCTTTGCATTTTGATGCTGGAAATCTGACATCATCTCTTTTATTCATAAGTTTAGTCAACACATATATTCTGAGCACCTACAATGAGCCAGACACTGGATGCGTAGAGATAAATTAAATCTACAATCCCTCTTCTCATGGAACATATAATTTAAAAATGAATACACACTTAAATAAGTACATAATTAAATGTATAATTAACAATTGGAAATGTGCTATAAATGAAAACTACAGGATGATACTAGAATAGGTCAAGTTTTAAATTTTGCCTTTTTTGTCCCATCATTTATGTAATGGAGTTATTAACTCATTGCTGGTTCTTAACTCATTGCTGAGAAAATTAAATAACATGGCATGGGTGAGTGCTTAGCATAGTGTCACACATATGCATTATCTTTAAACAGTGTCATTATTGTTCATAAAAATCAGCTTCTCTTCTTCACCAAAGGATAGAGACTCTCTTTTTAGGCAAGTATTAATTTTATCAATGAGTGTTCATTGGTAGTTGTTCAACTTAATTATAATCATGATTCATTGTAGTCTTTCAAACTGATAAACATCATACACATACCTTAATTATGCTTCTCTGTTCCATTATCTCAGGGTTTTTTTCCCCTCCAACACCCTCATTTCATGAAAATAATAATCAATAAATTAAGCTTCTTGGAAGTTTCTCTCATCTCTAATTTCTGCCATAATGGATTTTATACACTAAGACCTTTATCACATATTCAAGCATAATTGTTTTTGTGGGCAATGCTTCCTGTAATATATGTGTATTGATGAGCTGTCAGGCATATATTTTTCACTTGTCCTGACAATCTATCAGTTTGGCATTTAAAGAGCAGAGAGGATGCTTCAGATCTGCCAAGATCAATGACTCTCATTCTCATGACACAGTGAAATATATGGCAATTCCTTTCCTTTGTTTTCACTTCATTTCAGTTGTGTAACTGGTATTTATTTTGTTTTATAAAAGCCATTTAAGTCTTGATGATAAACTTTTACAGCAAAAATTTGATTTATAAGTAATTGGATTGAGATAAGAATGTCCTGATTATTTTATTCATTAAGTGAAGCATAGTAAGTAGGATCTGGGGATCTGAAGCCAAAGTTTCTGGACCAGGTGAGTCGGTACCCACTTGGGATGTGGGCATGCCGCATAAGCTGTCTGAATGTCAGTAGCCTCATGCAGAGGATGGAGATGAGACCAACACCCACCTCATAGCACTGTCATGAGAAATGTCAGTTACATGCAGAATGCTTACCCCAGAACCGGGGTCACTGAACATTCAATACTTATTAATGATTACTGTTATGTATTCCAAAAATGTTTATGAAACAACTATTTTTGCCAAATCCTGTGCTAAGTGTAAGTATTCACTATGTTAAGCTTTTTGTTCAACTGCTATTTTTGCGTTGGGCCACTTGCCTTCTCCACTTCAGTTTTTTTTTTTCCCCTACAAAAATGAAATAAAATAAAACTCAGCCATTCATAAGAAATGGTCAGGCTTGCTTGGAGAGGGTTTATGTATATTGCTCCTCTACAAAGCTCAAACCTTTTCAAGAAGTTACCTCATCTTCCTTCAAATTTGTACTTGTCTCCCTCTCATCAATCTTTCTTTGTGTGTATTCCTTCTGAGTTTTTATTCCAGCACTAAGGTGTAGTGGAAAGAAATCAAGCTTTGAAGGCTGACAGACATAGGGTTGAATTTAGAATTTTCCCTCACTGATTGTGTGGTCTTGAGCCACATGTCTCTGGGTCTGAGCCTTGCTCTCTCTAAAGGGGAAATAATGCTAGCTAATTTGTTATTTTGAGGATTAGTAATAATTGTAGGTGCTCAATAAATGTATTTTTAAATTAACTTGGTCAATTTGCTATCTATACTGTCTAAATTGTCACCTAATTATATTCTGGTTTGTCAGTTTCCTAAAATCTCAATGTGTGTGTGTATTAGATTTGGCTTTAAGTTTTTAAAGAATGATTCTGTTATGGTATGCAAATTCTTTATGACAAATAATTTTGGTAAATTTGTGCTATAATTTAGGTTGAGAAATGAGTTGCCCTTTATGAATTAAAAAATTAAAACCTGATTATACATCTTTCAAAATTAATTTTGTTTTCAAAGGGGAAACAAAACTTTTAGGTCTGAGATTTATGCTTAAAAATGTGTGCAACCTAGGAAGAAAAAGACTTTATTTAACTTTATTCTCACTGAAGTATAAGTGATAATGGGAGAAGGAAAATTAAAATGAGGGTAATGATTTTTCCAACTGCTCATATAAAGGCAGGCCACCTCAAAGGTTTGCTTGTAGCTAACCTTGGGCTATGCAGATTGCTGAGCAGTAAATCCTTGTTTACTTGTAACATAAATCTTATGTTATTATCATTCAATTTAAGTTCACTGAGTGCCTGTTATCTGCCAGGCATTGTAGAGACTCATGAGAATGAGTGAGGCATGTTTTATATTCATAAATAACACATGCAAGAAAAGAACAGAAATTTTACCACACAAAAATAATCTTATAATGAAATATTTACACGAGGTTCTAATTCAGTAAACTAGTTTTGACTATCACTATGTGTAGGAAACTTCTGTGTGTCACTGAAGCATAATCTTGATTTTTCCTGAGTTTATCATGTAAAATAATCTACCCATTTGATTTCTTTCTTATATCTTCCCTGCTTGGAACTCGGAAGAAATGGGTGAAATAAAACATTTTTATAATGGGTTTTGTTCAATATTGCAACCATGAAAATTTACCCTTTAAACATAAATTTATATTGGAATTGCATTAAAATATTATAGTTTTAAATGCTGATGTTAAAACACTTTCCCTAATAGCACTTACTTTGTGAAAGGCAGAGTATATAATCCTGGTATTTTACTATTTAGCTAGTTCCTAGGACTTCTTTATGACTATTCTCAACCTTAATGGCTACCATTTATTGAGCACTTACTGTATGTCAGATCCTGGAGTAACTGTTTCATATATATATTGCTTTATTTAAGCATCACTTCTACCTTATAAAGTAGATATTTTAATCTTAATTTTGCCCATGAGGATCCTGAAGCACAGCAAGCCTAAATAACTTCCCAAATTCACAAAGCTAGAAAATAGTTGAGTTGGCTTTGAACTCAGATATTTAACTTTAGATTTATCAGATGCTAAAATCCTTGGCTCTCAACTCTGTATACAGTATTAAAATGCACTTACAAATTGTTCATAATGCTTAATTTGTAAAATCCATTTTTTAAGATGATGGATATGCATTAAAATTCACTTTTGGTTTTACTGAGGGCAGTTTTTCTTCAAAGGAGAATATCTTCAAAGGGGAAACAGAAACATTATAAGCATGGACATGAGTCTGATTTTGCATTTGGGTGCTCTGTTACCACTTAGAATTAGGGCAGTTGCGGATTTTTAGTTAAAGGCCCGATTTATGAGCCTTGCTAGTGTGAGAAAGACAATGAGAATCTTTGAAACTAAAAATGCTATGATCTATGATGGGTGCACACATTAGTTTTAACATATTTAATCCTCTTTTTTCTCATTCTTCCCAAAAGACTACTTCATGCTTGAATGACTAGCTAAATGTAAAATGGAGACTTCCCAATTATCTCAGGAGGGTTGCATTTTCATCCCAGATGTCCTGTTTGCATGCATTGTATCCAGTGTTCATAGTTATTTATAAGTTGGATGTATGGATTTGTGTTGGAAATGTCTTTATTTGAAAAGACATTTGTGTAGAGAAACATTTTAACTCAATAAATGGAAAAAATATTATTCTAATATGTACACAAAAATCTCAGATCACAGAAATTTTTAAACTTGTATTTCTGATCCTATTTTTCATGTATAATACATTCAGTAATGATTATATTCACTTACTTTTTCTGAGGATAGAATAAGAAGGGCAATGATGGGGCATTATTAGCATTTAAAGACTGTAGTATATTTACTTCTATTATTGAATCAGAAAATTAGGTTAAAAAAATTACCAACTCATAAAATCAGAGTCCTATTGTACTCCACTTTCCATCATAATAAACCACTTACCTCACCTCAAAAGCAAAAGGAAGGCAAAATGCATCTTCCACTTTCCATTCATTAGGTTTTGAACATTGAGTGACCAGGGTCAGTGTCTAGATGAGTAGCAGAGCATTAATGTTTGGACATCACCCTGCCCAATGCTTGTCAGATGACTTTGAATATTACCTAGTAAGTAAGAACATATTTTTTACATTACAGTCCAGCACACACACATACATACTAATTGTAATAAATTGTTTCAAAAATAAGTTTTACCTTTGCTGTGTGTCATATTCTCTGACAATATCTCATTCTATTCTATTCTATTCTATTCTATTCTATTCTATTCTATTCTATTCTACTCTACTCTACTCTACTCTATTCTGTTCTTGTATGCCCTATGTAGTCTATTCTATCCTTCTATGACCTATGCAGTCATGACATTTTATTCTTTCTTCTTTTAAGTTTGGTCCCAACTCATTAAATTGGGTTCATGACCCATTAATGGATCATGACCTGGAGTTTGAAAAACATTCTGTATAAATAGTCGGTATTTGTAAGAGGTTAATAATTAAGACAATGACAGGATCACATAAGTTTGACCAAATGTTTAGGATGAACAGACTGAAGGAGGCAGTTCTCCAAGTGAGAAATGATGAGGGACTGAACCAAGCTGTGATAATATGAATAATAATGCTAGTCAAAATGTACTGAACAATGTCTTTGAGAATGCATTATGCAAAACTTCATTTTGGGTATATTCTATCATTTAAGCCCTTTAATAACTACGCAGATATAATAGGTAGAAGCAGAGGCTTTGAAAATACTTTTCCCAATTCTACAGAGACTTGAGACTGGCAGTGTCCGAATTCGAACCCCAAATTGCATGACTGTAGCCCAAACTCTCATCCATTACCTTCCTATCTTCTTTACCTCCCCCAAAATATTGTGGTTTTTATTATACAAGTATCAATACATTTTGTATGGATCTGTAACTTGCATCCAAACAACATGTCTATAGTCTTTTCCAGATGTTTCAGAAGAGGCCATGGAATTTTCCTAGGAAGAAAGACATTTTAAACGTAGAACTGTGAATTTCTCAAGTTGTCAATTCCCTTGAAAATAACAGACCTCCTGCTGGTCTGTTTTTATGCTGTTCCTCTACCAAGGTGCTTGTTTTCATTTTGTTTGGAAATATAATGATGTTTCACCTAAACCTTTCAGAAATAGATACTATTTTCTTTGCAAGGCTATACTTAATGTCATCGTGCGGGGTGACAGAGTGAAATGCAGAAGATAAAATAAATTGAACATGCACTACAGTTTATAAGTTTAGCTCAAGTTGACTGTCAGCTCTTGTGGATAAGCTCTCAGCATACTCATTGAATTGGCTCATTTGTTCTCTGAATGGGCTGACATATCCTTACAAAAGGAGAAAAGCTAGCAGCCTGCCTTTTCTCTTCCATTCTTCGTTGCAATGCTCAGGAAAGGAAATCCAATTTCTGTATACCATGTTTTTAATGGCCCCCCTTCACACTGTATAAGGTACTTGTTGACTAAACGCCTAGATGATTTTTCTAGAGGAGAGGGAAGTAAGCTTGGGAATTTACCATCTTTGATGTAATAGTGTGCTTTAAATGTGTGCATGGTATGCATGGCAAATGTAAAAATATTTGAGAAAATGCTGAGAATGATCATTTTAAACATTCATTTACTTCGTATGAAAATTTTTGGATTATCACATAAAGGAGAGTGTTTTCTCCATGCCGCACTTGGGCAAATATAGTTTTGATGCAACACTATTCAGTAGTATGCTTTTAAAAATGTTTTTTTTTCTAGCTGATATTAAGCAATCCCATCAAGGGATTCTTCATTCCATAAAATACAATTTTCTTTTAAATATCTCAAGCAAAACTTTCTTATACACAGAAGGCTGGTTTTAAAACAAGACATACCCAGGACTAAATGTAGTTTCTGTCACCTATTAACATTGTAACCTTGTGTTTAAACTTTCCCAGATGAGGTGTCTTTATGTGGAACATAGGTCAATAATACTCAAACATGATAGTGTTGGTATCAAGGGAGATAAATAAGAACTAAAAGAGTCTCTGGCTCAAGGTCATGGCTCAGTAAAGATTCATTCCTTATTCTTTCCACACATGAGAACTCATATATTGAGAACCCCAATACTGTTTAAGTATTCTAGATAAAATTCACAGATACTGCTTGTAAAATTCACTGGTATATAGACATTACCCCTTAACTACACAAGTAAATATGTTTTACTACAACATATATTTGGGCACCTATATTACAACTGGAAGTAATATATTTAGTTGTAGTTAAGGTCCATTGATAGTTCTTGTTGTAATCTTCAATGAATTTCTCTACTTACCTAAGCGTTCTGTCAAAAACTGAGTTTATTGGAAAACATCCAAATGAGCTAAAAAACTACTTTTCAAAAGGAATTTTTACGGTGTTATATATTCTTGTTCTGCTACATGAGGCAGGATAGAGGGAAACATTAAACTAAATAAAGATTTTATCTCTATGCTAAAAGGCAATTTATGGAGAATAAAACCTAGAATGATATTGTATTCAACTGTACTGAATTATCCATTGATACAATGGTACTGAATTATCCATTGATACAGAGAGTGTCAATAGAGTTTATTCTCAGTAGAGTACAAGGGTTTTCAGCAACAAAAAGCAACGTGTTTGAGGGTAGTTGATCCCAGTGGGTAAATGCCTCCAGAGTTCTGAATGTAGAGTTATGATGAAAAACAATCCATGAGAGGATAAACAAATGCATGAATGAATATATAGAATTTAATTGAAACAGAAATTAATAGATTGCATAGCAAGCAGTTTACAAATAAGATATAAAATTAAATCATTTTTTAATGTGGCACAAGGGAATCTGATTAGAAGGAAGACATGCAAAGGATATAAATAATATTCTTAATATATACTTCTGGGATGAAAGAAATTTAATAAATTGACTTTCCCCACAGTAGTTTTATTTCCTTTGGATGAACTCGTAGGCACATCTTGTACTTGTGTTCTATTCAAACAGTACTGTGGCTTTAAGTGTGTTTTTCTGTATTATCAGAAAATGCAAAATACTGTGCTCTGGCTTAGTGCTGGTGTGACCTTGGTTTATGTTATACCTATGGGAACTGTGTCACACAGAAGAGCTGTGGGTTTTTATGCTTCTTGGTTTTCACCCCATAAAAGATACTTTATATGAAGCAGTCTTAAATCATTTGATCTCTTAGAATCTCTAATGTCAGGAGATTCTAAGTAGGAGACACGAAACAAACCACTTAAAAAATGTAGGCTTCTATGAGCAGAAACAAATGTTGAGTAGTAGCGTTTATTTATTGACTCAGTCTGTCATTCTACTGATATTTGTTAAGCACCTGCAGCATGCAAAACAGTTGGTCTCTAAAGTCTGTGTGCAAGACAAATGCAGTTTAAGAAGGTGCAATATCACAGAGAAGGACTGCCCCTGCGTTAGTCGAGTGTGGGATATATGACCTTCATGCTCAGAAAAGGTCACTGTTTCTTTAACTGAGTACAAGATGAAGTCATTTGCTTGCCCTCAGTTGCCAAGAGATAGAAGAAACACATGTGATTAAATACTAGCATTATACTTGAACTAGAAGAAACTCACATTCTATGAGGTCCTGGGAGTTGAGATGGCACGGATGAGCAGATTTGCTTTATTCTAATGAGCAGTCTTGGTCATTTATCCACTGAGTAGAAGGGTGGATGCCATATTTAAATTATTTAACATTTCTTACTTAGTCTCTCTTACTTTCTGTCTCTCCTGCTCTCCCTTTTTCTTCTTCTCCTTTGTTAATGCCCATGCTTTATCATAAATGTCTGGACACGAGCAAATATTTACCTGAGCATGTAAAAACTGGGCTTTAGAAGCAGACAGACCTTAGGTAGAATTCAGGAGAGATTCATGTTTAGCTAGCATGAACTCTTTTTTTTTTCTTTTGAGATGGAGTCTCACTCTGTCACCCAGGCTGGAGTGCAGTGGTGCAGTCTCAGTTCACTGCAACCTCGGCCTCCCGGGTTCAAGCAATTCTCTGCCTCAGCCTCCCAATTAGCTGGGATTACAGGTGCCCGCTACCACAACCGGCTAATTTTTGTATCTTTAGTAGAGACCTGGTTTCACCATCTTTGCAAGGCTGGTCTTGAATGCCTGACCTCGTGATCCACCCACCTCGTTCTCCCAAAGTGCTGGGATTACAGGCGTGAGCCACCGTGCCTGACCTGAACTCTTAATAATCTGCACATTAGCCAGAGTGAACAAATAGTTCAGTTTTTCTTGCTTCTAAAATGTGGATAACAATGTTAAACTTGTGAGTTTTCTAAAACAATTCTCAAGAATATATGTAAGGATAGTAAAGTGGCTGGCATTAAATGAACACTAGTAAATGATGGAAAACAGGATGTAGCACATGATGACAGAAGCAGAGACAAGCAAAAGAGAAAATACCAAATGATGACACCAGGACTGAAAGGTATCTTCTGGACAGAATTTCCAAATAGAGGAAGGAGCTAACAAGGTGGTCAAGGCAAAGAATGCCAGCTGCAGCAGAGGAAGCAGTGTGTGCAACGGCACAGAGGTACCAAAGAATATCCTGCATTTATGGAATTGCAGTTTTGTTCGTTTGTTTGTTTTTGAGATGGAGTTTTGCTCTTATTCTTCTGGCTGGAATGCAATGGTGCGATCTCGGCTCACTGCAACCTCTGCATCCCGGGTTCAAGCAATTCTCCTGCCTCAGCCTCCCAAGTAGCTGGGGTTACAGGTGCCTGCCACAATGCCTGCTTAATTTTTTGTATTTTTTGTAGAGACAGAGTTTTGCTGTATTGGCCAGGCTGGTCTTGAACACCTGACCTCAGGTGGTCTGCCCACCTCAGCCTCCAAAAGTGCTGGGATTACAGGGGTGAGCCACAGCACCCAGCTGGAATTGCAGTTCTAAAAGTAATAGAGGGCAGAAAAATTGTGCAAGGCCAGATCATGAGGGGTCTTGCAATCTGGAACCTCTTTAGAATTTGGCATAGAGGTATTACTACTGTTGTCCAGTTAGAGTCAAGGGTTTTTCAGACAGGGGAAACTTCTTAGGCTGAAGTCACAGTGTAGCATCCAGGATAGTGTATTCAAGCCCAAGTAAATTTCTCTTAGCTAAATAGATTTGGTACTGTTTAATACTACGTATGACTGGATGATAAGTTGGTATTCATTTATGGGGTGGTATTTATTAAACAACAAAAAAAATATGTAAAACCACACAGGGTATGCACCTATTTAACTTTTTTATGAAGTTAATCATAAAATTAAAGTCTTAGAAAAAAAGGTATGCTCAATAAATAATAGATTCTATTGCTATTATGAGTGTCATTTTATGATAATGGAGGAATCACAAAGTAAAAATAAAATAGAATAGTATTTTAATTAACCTAATTAAGTCTACAGTGGTTAAAACCTTAAGAGTTTCAGTTGAATATACTCTGAAATTAGCATATTAACATAAGATAATTATTATCGTAGCACTTCACAAGTTATGAGTTCAGGCTTAAGAGAAAAAGTTATTATGAAAATTAAAGAAAGTAATAAATCAATAAAATGAATAAATTATTTTGAAGTCTTCTAAACATTTAGCAATTTGGATAAATGAGTAATTGAGGACTTATACCTCACATCCAAAATATATTTTCATAAACAAGTTTGGACAGCATATCAAATAATTCTGAGTGCACTCAGCAATTTTAGGACATCGATTTTTAGTCAGTATGCAAGCTAGGTCTAATGTTTCTACTTTGGTATCCAAAATTTTCAAAGAAAATTTAGATTTTTTTCCAGTAACAGGATATTTAAATGTGTTTTTCTGCATTAGCAGAAAATGCAAAATACTGTGCTCTGGCTTAGTGCTGATGTGACCTTGGCTTGTGATATACCTACGGGAACCGTCATACAGCAGAGCAGAGGGTTTGTATGCTTCTTGGTTTTCACCCCATAAAAGATGCTTTATGTGAAGCAGTCTTAAATCAGTTGATTTCTTAAAATCTCCAATGTCAGGTTTTTTAAGTTGGAGACAAGAAACAAACCACTAAAAAATTTAGGCTTCTATGGGCAGAAACCAATGTTGAGTAGTAGCATTTACTTATTGACTCAGTCTGTCATTCTACCCATATTTGCTAAGCCTCACGCGATAGGCCAACTCCTGTGAGCAACAAACTAAAAAAAAATTCAGTTGTTTAACCAAATAGTTTATTTTCTGGCTCCCCTGTGAGCCCTAAGAAGTATATGCAAATGAATGGCTCTCCTCCAAGTGGTGACTTAGGGGCCCAAGCTCCTTCCATCTTATGACTCTATCATCTTTAATATGGGATTTTCAAGACCATTCTAAGGGTTGTCTGCATTGGCAGGTCATATGCAGATTTGTAGGTGCCTGTTGGAAGCTGGCATTTAATTATATTTTTCTTTTGAAATAATTTGTGATACTTTTCATACTATGAAAGCAGCATCTATCTACCTATTCCATAAGTAACTATTGAAATAAATTTGGGTTGTTATAAACTATCACACGAAGATTGCGATATAAAATGTGATTTAAATATTAGAGAATGAGTCTCAGTATAGTATAATAAATTCAGAGATGGTTTGAATGTAGACCCTTGTGAAGATGACAAATTATGCAGATAGTAGAAAACGTGTATTTAACTACTAAGAAGTTAGCTACAGAAAGAAAAAGAAGAGGAGGAGGAGAAAAGAGGAAGATGAGGAGGAGAAATGAAAAGATAAGGAGAATGAGAAAAATAGAAAGTATCAGCAGCAAGGTATTAGACATTATTCTCATTCAATAGCCCAGTTGTTCCTTAGGTATAAGAAATAATAGGCAGAAACATTTTCCTTCTTATGTTCCTGAAAATCCAACCCCTACTGTAGGAACTATCAAGCTCAATTCAAAATCGAAGTGATTTGCCCTAAACTTTCCTATCTCAAAACCTCCAAATCATCTTGGACTCTTGATTCAAGTGTTCTGTCTCTAGCCTCTCATGTACTTACTTCTACTTATTTCGAGTGACTCTTAGTTTAAGCTCCATGGCTACCCAGCTGTCACCTTTGTGACTGACCTCCCTGCAGTCACTTTGAAGGCAACATCACCTGCTCTCCCACAGAGGCTGGAGTCAGCATAAATGTTTACGGGTTATGCAGTATTGTACAAAGGATCAGTGAGATTATTCTAGAAAATATGTTGACAAACTTTTAAAAACAGTCATATATAATGACATACACATTACATAATTCCATTAGTTCATGGATATTTTTAGTAAATGCAAAACTACATAATGAGTGAGAGTGAATTGGTATAAAATAGATTTGGAGAAACTTGTCAGATTAATATTAATAATAGTACAGATAATTCTCAGATTCTCAGAAATGGTAAAAATTTAAGACAGAAATACTGGGAATGCTGAAATAAGGCAAACTTGAGATTAAGAGTAGTAGAGAGGCTAGGTGTTAGACATAAGTTGTTGTAAAGATTCTTTCTGATTTCACTCGGAAATCTAGTTTTAGCTTCAGTTAGTCTTGGTTCCTATTATCCGGATCTTCCAATATACATTCTGCCTTACACTCTCAATTTGAGGGTTCACTGTTGACGACTAAAGACCGTAGTCTCCTTCAAATCTGGATCCTCTTTAGTTTTTCACCTTCTGCAAGGATTATAGAATTTTATTTTATTTATAGCCCCATTTAAATAAAAGGCTACCAAACATCTCCAATAAGTATATAAGGACTCCATTTCTTCAAAAGAGGGGAATCTTTTTCTATTCAAATAGCTTGGAAACATTGATAAAACCTGCCATATATTAAGGTCACAAAAACTTCAATAAATTATTTAAATATATAAATATAGAATACTCTCTTTGATCTCTATCCATGAAACCTGGAAATTAAAAACAAAACTGAAAAGTAAAAGGCCAGTTTCACCTGGAGATTTAAAAAACTTTCTCAAAGGCCCATAGGTCAAAATGGAAATGAAAATGAAATTGTAAATTTCAGGTACATGATAAACTTACAGAAAATAAATATCAATTTTTATTAATGTAAGACACCAACATTTGTAAGATGCATGGTTCTCCTGTGTTCATTAAGAAGAAAATTTCTGCCCATAAACCATGACTCAACTCTGTTACAGTCCTTAGAATTTTTCTCCTACTGTGACAAGTGCATTAGTAATGCAGCCTTACTTGGGAGAGTGCTCCACTGTTATCTCCAGAATTTTCTTCCAAGCCATTGACACCCATTTTGAAAGTTTTAATGGTAGATCTTCTTGGAAAATGCTCACAGAATATTTTAGATCAACAAAATAAAGGTATTTGAAATAGTAACTAAGCTCTTCAGCATCAATCATGTGCATAACTCAACTGAAATGATGCCAACAGGAACAATGTCCCAGTCTATCCAGTTTCCAACATTAGTTATCAGCTATGTCAGGACTGTAACCTGACTGATAATCATTGGGAATTGATCAAAATGGAGCTTAGTCGACTAACATGCATATCATTCACCCCTAGACGAAGGTATATCTTAATTCTAAAATATGTCATAAGTTGAAATGACCTAAAAAAGTTGTGTTTCAGAATAGATAAAATATAAATTTAGGTACTAGAGAACACAGCTAAGGTATTGCTCAGAGGAAAATTACTGGCCTTATATAGATGAATTAATAAAATGGGAAAATTTAAGTGAATTAAGCAACTAGGTTCAAACTGTTAGAAAAGAAAAAAATAAATCCCAAGGAAAGGAGAACAGATTTAATAAGGGTAAAACTAGAAATCAATGATTTAGAAATCTGAGAAACAATAGAACATAAATACAAGAAAAATAAAGAAATATCTAAGGTGCTTAAGGGAGAAAAATGGGGAGCATGAAAACAGAAAATTAGGGAGAAACAGCCACTGATAAAAGAGAAACTCAGTTTCCCTCAGTCATAAAGTGGGGATAATAAATTCATGCTAATTCATGTAGTTTTAGTGGATTAGAGTTCATACATTTAAAGCTTCCAGTACTGTGCCTGACATATTGGAGATACTCACTAAGGTCAAGTATGAGTGTCACTACCTCTTCCATTATTGCTGCTAACTTCCACTGCCTCTTCCATTATTGCTGCTAACACTATGACCATTCCTACTGTTCACTGCTAAACAGTAGTGATAATAGTAACATGCCCGGGATGCTTCTGAATAGCTGAAATGGACACTAATACCTGAGACAAGGTAAGTTTGCTGAAGAGATGAAGACCAAACTGAATCTTGCAGTACAACTAGGAGATAGGGAAATATCATAAGAGAACAGAATCCACAAGGCAAGAAAAGAAGGATGAGACCGGGTGCAGTGGCTAACATCTGTAATCCCAGCACTTTGGGAGCCAGAGGCAGGTGGATCACCTGAGGTCAGGAGTTAAAGAGCAGCCTGGCCAATATGGAGAAACCCTGTCTTCACTAAAAATACAAAAATTAGCTGGGTGTGGTGGCACATGCCTGTAATCCCAGCTACTTGGGGGAGCTGAGACACAACAATCACTTGAAATCAGGAGGCAGAGGTTGCAGTGAGCTGAGGTCATGCCACAGCACTCCAGCCTGGGTGACAAAGCAAGTCTCAAAAAGATGAGAGATCTGTGTGGATCCATGCATTTTTCAGCAATGTTGCTATATAAAATGTGCATGGAATGGTGTTTAGAAGGAAGATGATGAGAAACTAAGTGAATGCACGAATTAGGATGCATATACTAATACAGTAAAGTCCCTTTTGACCCCATTGGGAGTTTTGTGGTTTTTATTGGCTTATCTACATGGTATTCTATATGAAAGCTTAAAAGGGCACATCCTGGGTTTGTGTTTTTAATTGATTTTACCCTAGAGTTTGAACACATTACAAGAAGAATACAGGAGGCCATCATAAACTCTTCAGGCTGAACAAACTAAGTTTCCTTGATGCAAAATAACAAAAATAAGCAGCACATTTTGTTAAAATATGAGATTCAAAACTGGTCTTATCACATCACACAGCCAAAACACATACTTGCCTGAATATTTGACAAGTAGCAGTCTCTTTTAGAAATAGATGTACTTCTGTGTACAGATACGTATTTATATATGATCTGGCTATTTCGAATGGAGTCTCCAGCAATCAGGATGTAAAGTAGAACATTTGGTTGTAGTAATTACTAAGGCAGTTCTAAGTTTAAATTCTATTTCTGCATCTTATTTGCTAGGTCTATAATGTCTATATCTAAAATATCTATACTTTTGGAAAGTTACTTTACATCTCTAAGAATCTGTTTGTTCAATGCAATAGCGCACCATGCATATCCTATGAGTTTGTTTTGATAATGGGGTATTAATGTAAGCAAAATACTCAGCAAAGTGCTTGATACATGTTATTAACATTGTTATGATCGCTTACCTTTTTCTCATTTTGCATTTGTGTGGACACTCCCCATTAAATCTTAAACATTTATCAGAGTTGCAAACTCTGAATTTTCTGTTAGTGCTATAACATCTCATGACCCCTGGGCGCCTTCCTCCTCTGAGCAATAAGTGTCTCTTCTGCAAGCCAGATGAGTTTTCATTTAACCCGCCTGCTCATCTTCACCCTCTTCCTCCTGCTTTCTGCAGTGAAACTGATGGATGTGTGCTTCTGCTTATCAGCTCGGTTAACACTTGCATAATACCTTGGCAAGAAAATACTAGTGCACCTGCTGCTTATTTATGGGGAGGTTTTGTCTACTGCATTTATGTGTGTAAGATAAAGAGCCAAACTCTTAAGACTTAGGAAACAGAGCAACTCCAGCCTACAGATTTGCATTTCTGAGTTTAACTATCCTTTCTTATAAACAGCTAGGATCAGGTCTGCATGGATGTGCAGGCCCATCAGTATTTTGCACATATGCTATAACAGCTGGGACTGCTCTCACCCAGATGTGCCCTCTGTGAACCTCTTTGTGTCCACTCCTGGCAGCCTCTTCTGTTTGTGGAATTTATATTACCATAATTCTCATCACCATTGCTCAGCCTGTCATCTCAGAGGACTGTGACAAACCTAAAGAAGTGAGAAGGAGGAGAACTAATACTCAGAGGGGATTATAAATGAACTGAACTAAGAACTTAGAGAGATGGCTCAAGCTGCCAGGTGGTACTTGAGTCTTGAGGTGACCTTGTGGATGACAATATTTTGAAAGGTTGTGTGAATCTAGATGTCCTTTTCTCAAATGTAGAAGCGTGTAATTCTTAAGAGAAAGAAATCTGGGGTCAGACTTGAGCTTGAATCCAGGTTCAACCACTTAGAACCAATATGACTTTGACCAGAAAATGTATTCTCTTTGATCTTCATTTACTTCCCATATAAAACAGGTAAAATAACAGCTGCTGTATAGTGTTGTTTT
The DNA here is from genome assembly GCF_024542745.1 of Macaca thibetana thibetana. Classification (NCBI taxonomy): domain Eukaryota; kingdom Metazoa; phylum Chordata; class Mammalia; order Primates; family Cercopithecidae; genus Macaca; species Macaca thibetana. The sequence goes on from NC_065582.1 coordinate 165,357,625, forward strand.
GAGGGTTCAATGTGATATAGGAAAGTCCTCAATTTCTGCTATATATTGAGTACTGGATAAACCATATAATTATGATAATAATGACAATGATAATGATGAAAATGATAAAATAATAACTTTGACTATTAGGAAAGGTAAATCTATTCTATAAGCCCTCTGAATGAATGTTCCTAATCCACTGACATGCTTCAGACTCATTTTCAAAAGCCACTGATATTAAACATGATTTATTGAGTTATATGTCCTTCTCCCATATGGATGCCACAAGTTATCCAGAATGCAGTTCTAGGCTCCTGTCCTCCCTTTTTAGACTTATTTTCTACTTCTTCCTATGTTACATGCTTGATGCTCAGGTTAAATTAAATAGTCTACAGCTATTGTCTATTTTGTTCATGTTAACATTTCTATCATCTAGACCCATTTCTGACCTACATCAGGGAATCACCGTTATTGACCCACCTGTTCTTCTCCATTCCAGACTCTTTGCTGATGCTCAGGGCCTTCAAGAGACTGGAAGTACCTCCTTTTCACCCTGTTTCTTTACGTTAAAACCTCTACATCTCTGCCTCTTCTACCTGTTAGCTATTAGTTCCGAGTCCTACCCCTACCTACCACCTACTCTTTTCTGAGAAGTTAGCATTAAGGTTCCAAAAATTACATTTTCCAGACTCTCATTTTCAGCCATCTCTGGGTAGATTTTGCCAGTAGGAAATGTGGACAGGAGGTGGAAGTTGGAAGAAGGATTCTTTTCTGACTTCCAGGTTGGGTCTCCTTCTCCATTTGAGGCAGAGAACTATGGCTTCAGCCTCCAGCTTCCTTGACACTTCTAGCCCTGATGTCACTTCACCTGAGTGGGAAGAGTACCACATAGCCCACCCCCATTCTCCCAACACACAACAGAGCCCCTCTGAGATGTCTGAAAAAACAGCCAGAACCCCTCAGTGGTCTAGTATGTGTGAAACAATGGCTTTTTTATTCCCTAAGAGGTCCAAGTACCAACTGCGGGGAGCTTCATCTCCTTTCAGATTCTTTCATCCTTTTTTCTCCCTGGCCAGCCTGAAGAATGGCAGCAACCTCCTAAAGCTGTTGAGTTCTGGGTTACATCAACATCCTTAGAAGCTTCAGTCTTTAATCACTCGAGTAACCAATGCTCAGTATTAAATGGACTTTGTCTGAAACACCAGACTCTGGTTAATAGAACGTCCTTCAAGTTTCTTCTCAAATGCCACCTCCTTTTTCTGATCCCACTAGGTATTCTTTTTATCTTTTATCCTCTCATAGTGCTTATTTTTATATAATTTTTGAATTTTACCTCGTTTGCTATGTGCAGAAGCCCTTTCTCAGTTTTTCTAAAATATATCCCAAGAATGTCATGAATCCTCAAATTCACAATATTCTACTATCAAATTACTAAATTTCTGTACTTTCTTTATAATTATTTCACTAGCACTCATGGTAAGCAGTTTTTGAACAGGGCTGTTTCCTCTTCAAGAAACAAAGTTTTTCTCTTGTTTTCTTTCAAGTGTCATTATGTTGAAATATTCAACAAAATCTGGACTTACTTGTTAATCAAGTTTGTTTTTAGAATAGCAGTCTCCTAGTGCATGGGACTTAAAAATGTCTTGGCAAACTTACAGACTCCATTAAAGCTTGTCTTAGTTTTAAGAGCTGCCAAAGCAAAGTATCACCAACTGTGTGGGTGGCTTAAACAATAGGAATATATTGTCTCACAGGTTTGAAGGTTCAAAGTCCGAGATCAAGGCGTCAGCAGGGTTGATTCTCTCTGAATGTGGTGAGAGTGGATCTTCCCCATGCTTCTTCCCTAGTAACTGATGGTTTATTGACCATTTTTGACATTCCTTGTCATGAAGAAGAAGCATTACCCAGAGTTTTTGCTTCATCTTCGCTGTATTAGTCAGCGTTCTCTAAAGGGACACAACTAATAGGATAGATGAATATATGAAGAGGATTTTATTAGGAGAATTGACTCACACAGTCACAAGGTGAAGTCCCACAAAAGGCCGTCTGCAAGCTGAGGAGCCAGGAAGCCAGTCCGAATCCCAACACCTCAAAAGTAGGGAAGCTGATAATGAAGCCTTCAGTCTGTGGCCAAAGGCCCGAGAGTCCCTGGCAAAGCCCTGGGGTAAGTCCAAGAGTCCAACAGCTGAAGAACATAGAGTCTGATGTTTGAAGGCAGGAAGCCTCCAGCACTGGAGAGAGATGGTGGCCGGAAGACTCAGCAAGTCTACTCTTTCCATGCCTGCTTTTATGCTGGCAGCTGATTAGATGGTGCCCACCCGGACTGAGGGTGAGTCTGCATCTCCCAGCCCACTGACTCAAATGTGAATCTCCTCTGGCAACACCCTTACAGACACACACAGGAACAATACTTTGCATCCTTCAATCCAATCAAGTTGACACTCGGTATCAACCATCAGGTTCACACAGCCTTGTCCCTATGTATATGTCTATGTCCAAATATTTCCTTTTCATAAGGACATCAGTCAGATTGGTTTACGGGCCCACTTTGCTCCACTATGACCTCATCTTAACTAGAAATTGCATTTGCAATGACCTTATTTTCAAATAAGGTGACATTCTGAGGTGGTAGGGGTTAGAAACTCAACACATGAATTTGGAGTCCACCAAGATTGTCCCTTATTAAGTTCACACAAGTCTATCATATTATAATACAATTTGAATTCTATTTCTCCTCCCCCTCAAAACCTAGTTTTGAAAAGAGGGCAATATTGTTGCACACTCATGACTCTCTCCCTCAGGGCAAGTTATCATGGGGAATATTTGTTGAATTAAAAACTGCATAGCAGCACTGACTATGGCTATAAATGTATGCTATTTATTATCAAGTATTTTTCTGGCTCCCCTACTGCACTGTAAACTGGGACTAGGAATCATGTATTTCTGCCCCACTGGTACCTAGAAAAATATCAAGCTTGAGTTGAGGTATGAGTTATCACTCACGTTACTTGACAGAGAACTGATTTCTTAAGATACTCAATATTGTCCTGACTACAAAGTAACTTCCATCCTCATCCAATTTTCAGTTTATATTAGACTATTTGGGGGGAATGGAAAAGTATTGTTTTTAAAGTTATATTCCCTATCCTGTGGTATTTCAGATTGTTTATGTATTTTAGTTATCTTTGCTTTCCCTAGCTCTAAGCATAATACTGGCTATACGCCATATTAATTAGGTTGCATTGTACACATCAGAAAATCCAAATAATATTAGCTGATACAAAGTAGTGTTAAACTTTTATTATGTATACTAAGGTTTTTTGTTTTATTTTGTTTTATTCTACTAAGATTGGTGCTTATGTCTATTCATGAGGTCTGGCCTTTACAAATTCATCCAAGAAGCAAGAAAGAGGTGTGGCAGGGAGGATAATGGCCTCCTTACACATCAGTCTAGACCCCTATAAAGAAGTCCTCAGGTATCTCAGCCAGTGGTTTCCATTCATATCTCATTAGCCACCCCTAGCTTCATGAGAGAAGGAAAAAACACATACGTATGTATATGTATGTGTATATATACACAAATGTACATATATCTATATAACAATAGATCTACACATATATATTCATTAAATTGGGTACCTTGCTAATCTTAATAAAATTGTGGTTTTTTTCTTAAAGTAGAAGCAAGAATATATACTGGGCAGCGAATTAACTATCTCTGTCATAGTGATTATAGGAGACAATTAATAAATGCTCGTTGTTCATAATTGAAGTTTCTTAATTTGACTTTTTAAAATATAATAGGAATTAACAGTTTTCTGTATTGATAGTTATTGTGATATTAATGAGGTTGTTGGTGAGTCTGGTAGTTCTTTTCTGATTTACACAAATCTGGCATTACACAATATAGAGATATTTTGATGTGTTATCTTTTGCAGTTTGGCTTTATGTCCTGTATGTTTGCGAGGCTGCATTTGTGGGTTCCTTGATGTTGCAGTCACATATGACTGCTCCCCAGTAACTGATATCTGTTTCAATAGGAAACCTTTGACCTCTCATCAGAAGTAAATCTCTTAATCCACCTAAAATGGAAGCTGTAAATCTTCTTATTCCCAAATGTCTCTAAGTATTGTCTCTTCCTTTCTATCTCCACTGCCTTGTATAAGTGTATTAGTCTGTTCTCACATTGCTATGAAGAACTACCTGATACTGGGTAATTTATAAAGAAAAAAAAGTTTAATTGGTTCACAGTTCTATAAGCTGTACAGGAAGCAGGGCTAGGGAGGCCTCAGGAAACTTGCAATCATGGTGGGTGTTGAATGGGGAAGCAGACATGTCTTACACGGGCGGAACAGGAGGAAGAGAGTGAAGCGGGAGGTGCTATAAACTTTTAAACAACCAAATCTCCTGAGAACTCACTCACCATGCAAGAACAGCACGGGGGAAGCCCACTGCCATGATCTAATCACCTCCCAATAGGCCCCTCCTCCAACACTGAGAATTACAGTTTGACATGAGATTTGGATAGGGATCCAAATCCAAACCATATCAATAGGTCTATTCACCTGTTGTCTAGAGACTGTGACACTGGTGTCCTCACTGGCCTCCTTACCACTCGTCTCGTCCCAGACCAACTCATTCTTTATACCATTGCCAACATTAAATTAAAAATACTTTTGGCTCCGCCCTGTCTCTTGATTGTGGAATCAGAGGGATCTCACAATCCAGATCTCAGTGACACTGTGTTTCTTTACCTGTTCCTATATGTGACTGTTGCTCCAACAATTCCTGTCTGTCATTAGTTTACCTGCAGTTCTTTGTTTGCGCATGCTTCTCTGCTTATCAGATACTATTCTTTCTACTTAGAGCATCCTTCTTTTTTTGTGCTGTCTGGCAGATAAATTCTACTTGGATACTTGGATATCCAGAGCTGCTTAAAGCATCACTTCTCTTTAAGGCTTTCTTTGATTTGCTCCAGCAGAATCAGTCACCAGTTTTCCCCATGGTCTAATCCCATTTTATATTTCAGTAATCTCTTTAGAGCTCTCTCTATTCCTCATTCTTCTATGAGCTTTTCAAAAATAAGAGCTTTAAATTTCTCAACTTTTTATATACTTTCTCCTCTCCTGCACCCAACACCGTGCCAGACACAGAGTATTCTGTAAATGATTATTGAATAGCTATAAATCTGTAATGAATGTCATTGCCAATCAGTTGCTTTAGATGAATGTTGTAGGAATGGTACAATGTGTATGTAAAACATGAATATCCATATGACACAAATAGTTGCCATTTCAGTGTACCTATATGCCAGGTTTGAGGCTAAATAGTTCACATATTTATATTTATGAAAGTTTGAAACTAACCTACAGTATTTGCCATGGACTGAATTGTGTCTCAAAATTTTTATGTTGAAGCCTTAACCACCGATGTGATCATTTTTACAGGTGGGGCTTCTTGGAGGTAATTATATTTAGGTGAAATCATGAAGGTGGGGCTCCCATGATGAGACTAGCACTCTTAAAAGTAAAGGAAGGGAGACCAGAGATCACTTTTTCTCTACCATGTGAAGATATAGTAAGAAGGCAGCCATCTACAAGCCAGGAAGAGGGCCCTCATGCAGAATGGCATTAGCCAGCTCCTTGATCTTAGACTGCTCAGCCTCTGAAACTGTGAGAAACCAATGTCTGCTGTTTGATCCAATCAGTCTATGGTGTTTGTTATGGTAGCCCAAGCTGATTAACACAGGATTTTAATCTCCATTGTATGCGACTTGCCTTTGATCATACCACTAGTAAGGGAAAGCTATGGTTTGCATATTAGCCCCCAACCCAAACCTCATGCTGAAATTTGATCCTCACTGTTAGAGGTGTGACCTAATTGGGGGAGATGTTTGACTCAAGGGGGTTAGATCCCTCCTGAAAGGCTTGGCGTTGTCCCTGTGGTAATGAGGGAGTTCTCCCTCTACTAGTTCCCATAAGAGCTGTCTGTTAAAACAGAACCTGGCATCTCCACTCTGTCTCTTGCTTCCTCTCTCACTGTGTCACCTCTGCACACACTAGCTCCTTTTCGCCTTCCACCATAAGCAGAAGCATCCTGAAGCCCTCGCCATAAGCAGATGCTGGTGCTGTGCTTCTCGTACAGCCTGTAGGAGGGTGAGCCAAATAAACTTTTCTTTATAAATAACCCAGCCTCAGGTATCCCTTCATAGTAACACTAAACAGACTAAGACACAGAATTACACATTTTCTCTACATTTATCTGAATTATAGCATATGCTCTTAAGAAATACGCTCTAGTGGCTTGCTATTAAAGCCATGGGCATATGTGAGAATGAGCAGAAGATTGAATGTAAAGAACAAATGGAAGGCCCCCCACTTACGATCCTGGGGCATGTGCAGAGGAAGTCACATGTTAGTCCTCCTCCAACGTGTGAGTTCTTTTCCACCTAAGTTAAATATTTAGTCCACTGAGGAGTGGGTGTTGGAGGGCTGGATAGGTGCACATGAGAGCTCTTTTCTGAATCCTAATTCCTCATTAAATCCGTGAAAGAAGGGCAACTCTGTTCAACTTCCTACTTCCCATTTAAGAGCAAGCACCTCATCTTTGCACTTAATGTGTAGTTGCAAGAATAAGACATCAATGGAAAAATGTTTTAAGTTACAGAAATAAAAAGAACCATAATCTACTTTACAAGAGAAAAATACAGCAGGATGTAGGGGAGAGCCATGGTTTTGGAGTCAAGTAATTTTTGTTGTAATTTCAATTTTCTAATTTATCAGTGGATATAATAGCAATAATGCTCATATCATAATACTGATATAATAAATAAAAACAATGTCTTAGATATATTAATTGCTTGGTAGAAAGGTATATGATTATTCTAGATCTACTACTCCTTTTTCTCCTTTTAAACAATTTAGGTAATCCTTTTAGTTAACTAAAGTGAAATGGATTATATCATGGACTCAAAACAGGCAATAGATAACCCTTAACCTTCAAATCCATGACCTCCTCCCCTACTTAATACATGTTTTCTCATCTGAGATCCAGGTCTTAGTATTTCCCAAGACCCAGTTCAAACAGCATCACTTCTACTTTCCCTCCTAGTCCTCTCTCTCAGTCAAAATTATCTTTCCCTGTCTGAATTCTCTTAGCATTTGCACTAAACCTTTCTTATAGGACTTAACGTATTTTATGTATCTCTCCTACTGTCACATTTGAGTACTTTTTCTAAATTATCTGCATATGGAGTAGTAGCTTATTAAATATTAGATTGGTAAGTGATAAACAGAGCACTCATTTATTAATTTAGCATTTTGGAATTTTCGTTGCCTATCATATCTGTTATCCCATTTGGTTTTCAAATAAATTGCGGAAGGATATGTAAAGCAAGTAATGCAATTCCCAATTTGAATATAGTAACATACAGAAAGATTAAGCAATGTTAAGCAATGTGTCAATATTCACACAGCAAAGGAATTACAGACCTTATATAAAAATTTGACTTTTCAGATTCTTCTTCCAGTGCGTGTTCCATCATCATGTTTTCAGAGAAATGCTTCAAACACACAAAGTTTAATACATTAAGTTGAAGGAAACCATTTGTGTTTGAATCATTTTTTAACATATCCATTCCTTCTGCCAATATATACAAATATGCTTGTGGGAAATACCTATCTTTAAAAAAAATCTAGTAGTTATTAGCATTGCAAAATTATGGCCCTATGGAAACTGATCCTTTAGTTATTATAACATCTATTATTTGAATCAAACATATTTAAAACATCAGACCAACCAACAAAGAAGTAATGTTTTTAAAATCCTGTAAAACCTAACTGACATTAATGAGAAATTACAATTTTAAATGCATTACCCTTGTAAGATAAATCAAAGGTAGCAGTAATTAAGATAATTGCAAAAGATATTTTGGGTTCTGTGTATTTGTGCGAGTGTTGAGAGGTGGAATATAAATGTGAAGGTGTTTTTGTTCACTTTGGTATCTTAAGCCTGAAATAATTTTTAGATCACAACACTTTTTCATACTTAGTTTAAAACCTGAAATTTGATAATTCCATTTTAAATCCCTGTATGTGGACAAATTCTCCAATTTTGCACCATAAAGTACATACTAAAGAGAGGTTTGTTTTTGTTGTTGGCCTTCTAGAAAATATGCAGTTTACTGCATTTAAAAAAAAGTTTTTGTTTTGGTTAAGAAAAGTTTTATCATTTCTATTTAATATGCAATAAACATGTGTTCTTTATTTGGTTCTGATATGGTTCTGATAATAAAAGTCATCAAGTTATCACGAAATTCCCAAATATTACATGTTATTTTGTTGGAGGCATTTAAGCATGAATGTTTACTGGGAAAAAACAATTAGCATAGTTAAAAGTGATTCCCACAAGCTATCCAAAAAGAGGTGAAGGGGCCATTTAGATATAATGTGCTCATATGTGCATTCTTGGTAATGGCTCTTTAATATCAGTGGTGAATGGCACATCCACCTCGGTAAATTAAATGTTAATAATAGTCACTTAAACTCTAAACATTCATTCTGACTCCTTTAGAATTGCTTATATGTTTTAATAAGTATTTTGGCAGTCTTATGTGTCCCAGGGTTCAGCATTTTTTTAAAGAAAATATTAAACCTTTGGTTCATTTGTTTTGCATCAAAAATGACTCTTTATAGTTATTTTCGTGGTGAATGAGCTAGTTACTAGAATGTCTAAAAAGGGAAGAAGAAGGCAAATGGAGAGAGAGAAAGGAAGAGAAAGATTTTGCTACTTGTAGATCCACGGTAGATGACCAGAGGATTTTTCTCAAAATTGGATACTTTCAGGAAAAGTCGCATAATTCTATACCCTGACCAAGCTATAATCACATCCTAATTGTCTGTCCTTATTGCCGCAGTGTTTTCATTAACCAGATCTGGGTCATATGTTTACCTTTTGAGCCAGGGCACAGGGTCCTTCTCATAAATAAACAATGTAGAAGGCAATGTGATTTTCCAAAAAGCAAGCATAGGTTCTGTTATCCAAAAAATAAGTGACTTATGAAAGATTAAAGGATGTAATGTATGTGAAACACTTACTGCCATCCCTAGCAACTAGTAAATCCTCAATTACCATGCACCTATCATTCTTTCCTTAGTAATGATGTAAGTGTCATGCGCGTCCCTGTGAAGAGACCACCAAACAGGCTTTGTGTGAGCAATAAAGCTTTTTAATCACCTGGGTGCAGGCGAGCTGAGTCCAAAATGAGAGTCAGCAAAGGGAGATAAGGGTGGGACCGTTTTATAGGATTTGGGTAGGTAAAGGAAAATTACAGTCAAAGGGGGGTTGTTCTCTGGTGGGCAGGAGTGGGAGTCACAAGGTGCTCAGTGGGGGAGATTTCTGAGCCAGGATGAGCCAGAAAAAGGAAGTTCACAAGGTAATGTCATCACTTAAGGCAAGGACCAGCCATTTTCACTTCTTTTGTGGTGGAATGTCATCAGTTAAGGCGGGACAGGATATTTTCACTTCTTTTGTGATTCTTCAGTTACTTCAGACCATCTGGGCGTATATGTGCAAGTCACAGGGGATGCGATGGCTCACTTGGGCTCAGAGGCCTGACAGTAAGTAATTTAATTGCCTTAACAATAGCTTTTAAAAACTTTTTTGTCTGATTTTTTTAGTGGAAGACAGTATGCATAAAACCGGTCCACTCCCCAAAATGGTGAAAACCAACAGAACTGTTGCTGTCCACCATCATTTAAATGGCCAAAAGTAAAAAGACAAGTCCTATGAGTTGTTTCTGAAATTATTGTTGAGGGAAATAGTTAAAAATTTCTGAGTTACCATTTAATCTTTGACCTTATCAAATGATCAAACAGAGTTTTCTGTCTCAGTGCTATCTAAGGAAATTGTAGTTTTATCCCTTCTATTTTTAGTCTTTAATGGGTTCTCCCTTAAACTCCCTCTTTCTTTTCTTTCTATCAGGGAATGATATTGAAACAGAAACAAACTTTTTAATAGATTTTATTGTTCACATTGGAAAATGGCTGGCAAAAAGATACTTCATTCTTCTTTATATACCAACTAATACCCCCAAAAGGTTCTGAGGACATTGAAGTTCCCCTAATGGGAAAGGTTATTTTCTTTATAATCTGTATTTCCTCAACTTGCTCCAGTGCATGTAACTAATAAGTGTGCAATCCAGACTCCAGCTGTGGCAAAGCAGGACACTCCTTATAATGAGCTCTATTATTTTTCCCCATGCAATTTAATAGCCCAGTAACTTTAATACCAAAAAATGTTTTTGAGACAAGTCAAAATGTGGTTCTAATTGTATTGTTTCCTTTTGGCAGCGTCGATTTCTTTCCCTTCAATTCTGCAGTACAATCTACTTGCTATCAACAAATATAAGGCCTCTTTGTTCATTTGTGGAGGCACCAATCTGAACATCCTAAAACAGCACACAGTATTGTACTTGTTGGCTGAACCCTCCTAGAGGGTTACAGAAATTAAAGTTTGCTATCTTATTTGAATATTCATGAAATATGCCCAACTTTATTAACCTCTCGAAAGGATGGGAATCAAGTCAATCAATCAGCAAAATAAATAATTCTCAAATGGTTTCATTGCTGATGCATTAAATAATATAATGTTAGGTGGTACTTTATCATTTTTATATCTTAGTATTTCAACTGTGTTCCATGAGTAAGAGCTATATTTGCTGAGTTTTCCAGGTAAAATAAAACCTTTGCTCAAGTCAAAAAAGTTGTTTAACATAAACAAAATCTACTTGCTGCAGAAATAACTAAGGTTATTTGGGTGGTAAGTGCTAAGGTTATTTGGCTTAGATAATTTCAAGTCTGTAGTTTTGTAAAATGAGCTGTATTTGTGAATATTTAATTTTGTGAACTTTGATCTATAATAGGCATTTACATGTTTATGGATACACTTTAAATTTTAATAAGGCTCAATTGCAAAAACAGCTATGGTCCATTTGCTGCAAAAGCCTTTAATCAGAGTTATGGTAAACATGTAGATCCAATAACCTGAAAATCAGATGCAGAGTTCATTTTACAATTGGAATGGCCCTATGGGACATGTTCTTAAGGTCAGAAACATTTTGCATCAGGATACAAAAAGTGAAACCAAGTTCAATTTAGGTGCTGGTAAAGTATCATTTGAAGCCCATTTGCATTTACATTATTTGCTTATTTTTAGAATATATATGAATTAATTCTCCGGGGGGGGGGAGAAAAACAAATGGCTATATGCAGAAAGAGAATGAAATATTATCAAAGATGTATCATCTGATTACAAAGGAGAAAATCAAAGTAAAATGAAATAGATCAAGCAAGGGCATAAATCAAGCAAGAGGAAATAATTTCATGAGAAATGAATAAATTAAAAGTTATCCACAGTGTAATTAAACTGCTGAACTAACTTCTTTCTGCAAACGTAGATATTATTTGTGTGGGAGAATGGGAGAAAGAGTAGAGGTAGTAAGAGATATGGATGGCAAGCCCTGAGTTTTAGTTCCATTTCTGCCCCTAAAATGTCATGGAACCATCGACTCATAATACATTTTTTCAAATTCTTGGTTTTCTCATTAGTAAAATATGGTTGATACTTTCTCTGCATACTCTAGAAGGGCATATATGGTTGACATTGATCCTTTTTCTTCCTTCAAGACCCCATGAGTTACCACCTTTTCTCTGAAGTGGCTTTCCTGGCAGAGTCATGGTCTTCTGTTCTTCCATCAGCAACCTGTTGAGCCCTCCATTATAGCACAAAATTCACCATGTGTGTCCTTCTGTATACTCTGAATTCCTTAAGGGACTTAAGGGATGCCATCAATTATTCCTTGAATGGGTCTGGGTATGAATACATACATGGTGAATGCATATATGGTGAATACTTATACTTTCATTTGCCAGTGCCTACCACAGAGCTTACAAATGGGGGGTCTACAACATATCATCAAATGAATAAAAGCACTTTGAAACTGTTTCCACTTTGTGACTCAGTGTCCTCATTCAAATTGTAAGACTTGGATTAAATGAAACTCAAGTTCCATTCTAGCCTGATAAAGAGGTGATGATTATTATTATAATTATTTTCCCCATTTATTTGCTGATGATTATGTGGTACTTACTGGTCTATGGCCTGGTATTCATTCCATTTGGTCATAAACGACTTATTCAGGTGGCTGTTAATATCCCACTTTTACAGTTGAAAAAACTGAGGCTTAGAAAATTTGATTGTCTTTTTCAAAACAATGGTTAAGTTTATATGTAAATTAAGGTTCTCCTGATTCCAAAGCCTATGTTCTTATTCACTAGGTTAAAAGGCACAAAGACCCTTATGCATTGTGGGTTCAATTTAATTTTTTTGACTTGAAATACACTTTACAGCATGATGAAGCTCCGGTAAGTCACAGTATCAGAAAATAAATTGCCAACCAGTAGAAGAACTGCTAATACTATTCACAAACTACTTGCCTCTTTTTGATCAATAAAGTCTTAACATTACAACATCCAGCAAGCAAGATCTACATAATCTTTGCTTCACATTTCAATTAGTCTGTTGTAATGGCATGGCTTTAAACAGGCAAGAAATAGTTATTTTTCTTTAGTCACCACTTTGATCATTGTAACTAGATGCTCCTGATAGCTTTAGCCTTTGGACATGGATTTTTTTTCTTGTTAGTGTCACCTAATATGACAGAACTCTCTAATGAGACTAGCAATGTATAATTTCAATTTCTTATGGCAAATTTAAATCCTGAAAAATGCAGACTTAATCCCATTTATTTTGTTTTATATATATATGTGTGTGTGTGTGTATATATATATGTGTGTGTGTGTGTGTGTGTGTGTATATATATATAAAAATATATATATATTTTAGACATAATCTCACTCTGCCACCCAGGCTGAAGTGCAGGGGTGTGAGCTCAGCTCGCTGCAACCTCGGCCTCCCTGGTTCAAGCAATTGTCCTGCCTCGGCCTCCTGAGTAGCTGGGATTACAGGCGCGCACCACCACACCCAGCTAATTTTTGTATTTTTAGTAGAGACAGGGTTTCACCATGTTGGCCAGGCTGGTCTCGAACTCCTGGCCTCAAGTGATCCACTTGCCTTGGCCGCCCAAAGTGCTGGGATTACAGGCGTGAGCCACTGCGCCAGGCCCCGAATCACATTTAAGGTAACAGGCATAATACTTGGAAATGTCTTAAATTCATACTAAAGCTGATCTGTAACACAGCCCTTGGATGCAGTGTCCTCTCTGGTTTATGGGAAGTTTCTGGCTACCAATACTGCTGGCCACAGCACACCTCTCAGCTAACTTTTAAAAATCAAAAAGCACCATAACCACTTTCGCTCACAGTAAATTGTATTCAGACTCTCAGCCAGAAACCTCAGCATTAACTTCAATTTCCCTTCTCATCGCCCTTCATTCATATATCCCACGTGCATTTTTTCGTCTCTGGGACAAGTCTACCTGACTACCTGTGGTAGAAGAATCCCCACATCTTCCTTCGTAAGTTGTTTTTCTATAGTTACAAAGACCAGGAAGGAAATGGAAATCCCAGTGGCCTACGTGTGTCAATTTAAATCATTTGGGAAACATTTGACTTTGGATCTAAAATTGGAAAATTGAAGGAAATGCCTAGGATATTCTGCTGTCTTCAAAGGGCACCTTCACAGAAGTACCAGGCAGTACCATGGGCCAGAGAGTAGATGAATAGGACCCAAGTGGTGTATTTGAATTCACTTGGGACCAGTTTCCTACTATCTATTCCATAACCCCATGATGCATTGCTCTCTCCAGCTTTCTAATTTGAAGATACAAAACATTGATTATCAGGGATCTTAGAAAAGGACAATGTTTTCATAAGATCACCACTAAAATATTACGGAAGTCATGAGGCTCATCTATAAACAGGACAAGTATTTTTTACATAGCCATGTCAAAGACTAAGTAGATACGATGGCAATTTTCAGTTTTCTAGTTTTTTTCCAATACTGTATTTTACTATTCTAATCTTTCTGGACATTTAAATAATGAGTGTGAAATAATGTGATTCTGGTAATATCCATGGTGGAAAATAGTCAACGTAATTACATTATTTTTGTCACAGCATAATCTACTAGTGATGAATATTAACTGTAGGAAAGTCCATCTCCATAGAGCACTAAACTTTCTGTTGCAAAGTATTCCTAGCAATTATTTAGGAGGAAAATGATGAAAACAGTCACACGATGACACACATTTAGTAAGTGCTCCACACTCTACCCACTACTGGAAGATATGCAATGCACATATTTATATTAAAGGTGGTAGTGATGAGTCCTGCAGTAAAGTAATATTAAACATATTACTTTAGCAGAAGTAGCTAAATGCTTAGCTCAGCATTTTCTTTAACAACATTTTTATATAGTTTTAAGTAATGTCTACTGATGCATTTTTGTTTTTCGTTTTTTTTGTGTTTTTTTGTTTTGTTTTGTTTTTGTTTTTTGTTTTTTGTTTTTTGATGGAGTCTTGCCCTGTTGCCCAGGCTGGAGTGCAGTGGTGCGATCTCAGCTCACTGCAGCCTCCACCTCCGGGGTTCAAGTGATTCTCCTGCCTCAGCCTCCTGAGTAGCTGAGATTACACGCACCTGCACTACATCCAGCTAATTTTAGTATTCTTATTAGAGATGGGGTTTCACCATGTTGGCCAGGCTGGTCGCGAACTCCTGACCTTAGGTGATCCACCCGCCTCGGCCTCCCAAAGTGCTGGGATTTCAGGCGTGAACCACAGTGCCTGGTCTCTGATGTATTTTTGAAGTAGTGTTCCATAGAAGACTCTTAGCAATAAACTGTCGATAGAGTTATTTCAAGATAACTGGAAGTCTGAAGAAGCAATAATGGCCAATCACTTCTGCAATCATCTGGTTAAAATAAAAAGTCCCATCTCATCTTCAAGAAGGCTAATCACTCTCATAAGTTTGTTTTGCAATTCCTTTGTAAGCTGAGAAGACAGAAGCATTGACTTTATGGTTCATCTTTGAAATGTAATCAACTGTGGAAATGGGGGCAAGTCATTTAACTCCTCTAGAATGGATTGTCCTCATCTCTAAATTGGATGTAGTGATAACTGAATCATGTACCTGATATATTTGTTGATAAAACACATCATGCAATGAAAGAACCATATTTAAACATTGTCATCATCATCATTATTGTAATTATCCCTAAACTACTCTTCTAACTTGAAAGCCAATAATCTATGAATAGTCCATAGTATTCTCAAAATCCACTTTTACTCAATTAACAAAATACACACATGTTTCTCACCCCTTTTGTCCAAAGTCTGTTAGCTTTACAAATTTATCAAGCAACACTCATTTTTGTCAATAGGATACTCAGGCACAAAAAGCAAAAGATACTCTATCCTTTGCAATATTTAGGATCTAAAATCATTCCAAGGTTAACTGAGCATGCATTTTTTACAGCACACAGCTGTGTCTACAGACACACCTGGCACAGCGTGCTTCCAGCCTCTGATGGACCAGCAAACTGGACCTGAATCTGGAGTTGAGATATGAACTTTGACAACCATGTAGAATGACTGGGGACATGAGTCACAGGGATCCTAATTTTGCCTAGATATGTGACAAAAGACTCTCAGTTTAGATGCTCTAGATAATAATATATTTAATATGTATTTGAAGAAAAGTATTTTTCAACCATGACAAAGAAATCTACCTGAACTGGTTTTTATCTCCACCAATATTTGAGCGTATATTTTGTTGAAAATGATTCAGGTATCTTTTTTTTTTTCTATTTCATATCCAAAGATGCATCCAACTTTATTCCGTATTCTTATTGCCAGGAAGATCATGCTTTCACGCAGCTTCGCATGCTCAACTTAGTCGTTTAATTAGGCAAAGTTCAAACAAGAACATTTGATAAATCAAGAAAATCAATATATCCAAAAACCTCATTGTCCTGGAAGTACCACTGAAGACCACAGCTGTTGGGTCCATTCATGCTGGAGTAATTGAAGGGAGCAAAGCAGACTCTTTTCACTGCATTTTATTTTTGTGGTATGGTTCACAGATTTTATTGATTTTCAGAACTCATGTGCATGACAAATACAGCATGGCTCAATGAACTCAGTACATCACAGTTATGGAAGAAAGCAGCCCTCTGCATTGATGATTTGGCTCCTCTATTGCACTGACTTGGAGGGTGACCTCAGACAGGTTAATGCCGCTTGCCCTGCCTCTGTGATCCCAGATTTAACACAGAGGAAAGCGCCTACCACTATTTGGCTTCTTGAGGCATTTGCAAGCAATGGAGAACAGGCTAATAACTGTGTACACTTCTAGTGAACTGTTAAAAAATGTTTAGATGGTCATTGTGTCCTGATGCTAATGTAATGCCCTTCTATAGGCCATTCATTAAATAACAGAAGAAAAAAAGTCTATGTTTATTAAAATAGTGGGATGGAGAATAGATAAACCTAGGCAAAATCAAATTGAATAGGACCAAGATTCACTCATTTATTTAACAAACATTTATTCAGCACCTAGTGTGCAGTGTACTAGTGTCTGGGAATATGAAGATTAATAAGATTTACATGTGATCATAAAGAACTGTACAGTCAGAAAAGGAGAAAGGCTTGTAAACAGATGGTAATGATATGAGAAAGTAGGCACCTAGGGCAAAAAGCACCTTGGAGCATGGAGGAAGGACGAATGACCTTATCTGGGGAGGTGACACAAACCAGGGACAAGCCACAGCGGAGCGAGGGGGCACACTGGGGAAGGGCATGCAGGCAGAAGGAATCGTTTCTGCAAACTCATGACATGTTCGGTGAAGTACAAGATGATGACATGGTAGGACAAACTGAATTTAGTTCTAATATTGGCAAAGAATTGCTCTTGGTGTTTTGTCTCATTGTCAGAGCAATTATTCGAGGATATTATAATAGCACTTAAATCTTTAGGTCCACGTCTGGAGTTTGGTTTAAAATAGAATGTCTGCCTTAAAAATTGAATATGACTCTGCTGTTCTTAGCCCAGTCTTGGCTCCCCATCAAACCTAGAATAAAATGCAAAATCCTCTTGTGACAAGCACAGCCCCCTGCTCTCTTTCCCTGCTGCTGGCCTGCTCACTTGCTGTGCCACCAGCCACTCTGATTTTTCTTGGCTTTCCTGGCTCAGCTCTCTGCATTTGCTGCTCCTTCTGCCTCTAACACATGTCCCCCATATTGCATGGCTCACTCTCTCAGTCACATCTTAGCTCAGATGTCACCTCTTCAGGAGGCCTTTACTGACTGCTGTCTCCAGAGATCATCCTTCACTCATCCTTATCCCCTTATATGGCTTCATTTTTTTCTTTAGAGCTTTTATCACTGCTTGGCATTACATAATAATGTATATCCATTTACATGCTCAACTTCTAACTCCCCACAGTGGTTTGAATTGTGTCCCCTCCCCACCAAAAGATATGCCAATCTCTTAAGCCTGAGAAAACCTGTGATGTGATTTGGAAAAATGAACTTTTTAGGTATAATTAAGGTAAGGATCTCAGGACAAAATCACTTTGGGGTAAGTCCTAAATCCAGTGACCAGTGTCTTCATTAAAGAAGGAAAAGGTGGAGAACAGACACTTTCTTGCTTTATGCTAACAATGGGGATAATAATAACAATACCTAATATTTACGCACAAAGAAATTTGCTTTCATTTTGTCCTTTAACTATCCTAACAACCACATAAGATGATGAATTATCATGACCTCATTTACAACGCACTAAATTAAAACTCAGAAAAATCTTGGTGACATTTCATGTGATCACATGTGAAATGCCTCATCAAGGTGCCTCACCAAGCAGAATGGAGAATCTCAGGTAGGACAAATGCATCTTAAAAGGCTTCCAAACAGGTGTGCCCATCTCAGTCTCCATGCTCCTTATTTGACTATGCCTCTAGCATTGGCATTAGTAGTAGAAAAAAGAAGTAGACTTCCATCGGGAGTGTAAGACATGCAAATATTACAGCAGGTATTTTTATACATGTTATTGCATTCAATTCTCTCAACGTCTCTGGCAGGCTACTGTCATCGATTTCAATTTACGGAATGGAGATTAACACAAACCTAGTGAGAGAGGTGAATGGCAATTGGAAGTTTGCTATGGTTCACTTGAACATTTCTGATCTTTCTGCAATAAACAACTCTCAGACTACACTGATCTGTGCTCACAACGTGTTATTCCAACTCTTTTATGCCCCACTTTAAGCTTTCAGATGTTATTTTCTAGGCTTTTACAACTAGGCTGCATTGACTGCCCTTCTCATTTGTGCTTTCTTCACCTTTTTAAGAGAGACTCCTCTCTCAACCCCCATTGGCCAGCACCTAGTGCTTGTTTCCCCAGGAGTCTGAGTGTTTTGCTGCTTTCTTTTCTGGACAGCTGAGGAGGATGTGAAGTAGGAGGTTCTAAAACAAACCTTTGGAATTTCCATGGCTCTTTTACACCCTACTTTAACTCAGCGGAAATTTTATTTTACTTTTCTGTTTTGCTTTCTTGTCTTCTTTATTTCCTGATGCTCCTTCTTCTTAGCTTTGTGAACCCCAGGAGGTCTGGGAATATTGCTCTACAGCAAGATAAGCTACTCTCAAGAAAGGTCAATCTGCCAACAGAAGCCTTAAAAACTAAGTATTAAAAAAATATGCTTTGCTGTGGCAAGTACAGATAGCAATCTGTTCTCTACATCCTCCTCAACCTCTATCCCACTTTATAAATAAAAGTATTCTCAGTTGCAGACATTTTCAAACTTCATGGGTATATCTAATCAGGATACAGGCAATAAATAGTCCATTGTAGGGATTTGTTATGCTTTGTAATAACAGGAAGAAATAGCAAAGTGCTCTCTGCACTCTGATTATTTTGTCTTGGGATGATTACTTTTTAGGTGCTTAAAATAGTTCTTGTAAGGCAAGATTGGTAAACTGTCTCAATCCACTAAGTTAATTTCAAAGGAAAAAGACTAGTATCTTTCATTATTATCGTTTTTTGCAAAACATTTATGACTGGCATTTCTGTTATATCCAGTAGCATCTTTACTGAGTAAATAAATTAATCAACAGTTTCATTTCAAGATCTTGTGTCTGCAGGTCGAACTGAAGGAGTTATCACTCAATAGTAAGATTAGTGCATGTTTTTTTCAAATGAATGTAACCTGAGGAAGCAAATACTGAATTAACCTTTTCTAATTACAGCATTCATTAATAAAACTTTACTACACTAATTCCATTACCTAATTGCTGTTGAAAATAAGATCTATATATTGTACCACATAAGTTTTTTTTTTTTAAAAAAAGCTCTCCCCTGTCTTTTCAATCTTCACAATAACCTAGATATAACTGGACAGGTCGAATGATGTCTACATAGGCAGAAACAGAGGCTCACTGAGGAAAAACTTGCTTGGAGTATTTGAGTATTTTACTGTATCTGAAGTAAACATCTTTTCGCTGGTATCCTTTCTCATAATAATCCAATATTTCTTTTATTCTTCTATTTTGCACTGCCACCTCTGTTCTAATATGCATTGGCATTTAGTATAGTGGGGTTAGGGGAACAAAATTTCTAAGGTAGGAAAAGGAACTAAGGTCTAAAGATCTAGTGGATACTAGGCAAGCTTAGATATTTCACATGTGCTATTTAATCCTCATGAAAAATTCTAGTGTGCTGTCTCCAAGAGAGAATAAATTGAGAACTCTAAAATCTCCACGTTTAACAGGTTTTGGCAGAGTTGCATTCTTTCCATTGGAAGGAGAATAATTAATTTTTTATCAGGCTGTCAAGGATGTTTA
Organism: Macaca thibetana thibetana; assembly: GCF_024542745.1. NCBI lineage: Eukaryota > Metazoa > Chordata > Mammalia > Primates > Cercopithecidae > Macaca > Macaca thibetana. Next base: position 165,377,462 of record NC_065582.1, read on the forward strand.
GTCTTTTGGTAATAGTTCACAGCACTAATTCACATTGAAGTGTCACATTTCTATGAACTGTAGCAACTTCAAAGATCATTTAATAATTCATCAGGGAAAGTTTCTAGTATTGTAGTGGCAAGAAGATATGAGACTGGCTATAGATTCGGCACAGGTAGAAATTACAATTATTCAGTGTGGTAAAATTTATCATTGTAAACTGAAAGAACTAAGGAATTCCAATTAGATATCTTGTCAGCTTTATTATTTGTATCATTGTATTCATCTTGAATAATCTAAATGGGTTTATATGTTTTCCAAATATAATCATGCCCTTATAAGAAAGTTTTTAGCATTTAAAATAAAAAAGTAAAAATGTATTAATTTTCTGTTTTGTATATTAACTAATGTTTTTACATGCAGCAATTTATTCACATATATCTAGGTCTGTCTCCATCTTTCTCTCTTATATATATACACATACAATAAAAACTGTGGCTCATGTTTGCATGATTTTTGTTTCTGCTTCTTTAAATCTTCAAGAACGTAATTGGATTACAAACTATCTGAATATGCCGTGAGTGACCATAAGTGACCCGCTAAAGCATTTTAAAGTATGATAATACATCTGAGTATGAAAGGGGAGAGAGGAGGTACTCTCTGAAATTAGGCATGGCACTGTGTCATGCTGGCTTTGGCAGATTCAAAAGACTGAGAACTGTGGTGTTTTTTTTTTTTTTTGAAATTTTAAAATTTATGTATATGGTATGCTCACACAAAATTTCTTCCTTCAAGATTCATAATCAATAAACACAGGAAGTAGCTGTCCTGAAATCTTCTATTCCGCAGAAGTAACCTACCATAGAGGTAGCAATATACAGCTTTATTTTTACTTTGGGATTTATGAGTACAAGTCTTGGATTGTATCTATGCATAGGGGGTTAAATGGGCAAGAATCAGGGACAGATGATGCTATCAGGCTTTAAGGAATTATATGACATGAGGAGGAACTGTAACAGAAAGCTGATTTAAGCAGCAGCCGAAATGACCCATTACAAGAGGAGAGAGACTACAGACAGATAAAGTACTTAACAGAAATTTTCAATGAGGCTATGGACTGGAATTTAGCATATTCTCAGGCACTCTAATCTAATTTGGTGTGACCATGGGGACTTAGGTGAAAAAGAACTCACTCCTTCCCATGCTCATTATTAATTTAGTTTACCCTCTTTGACTGATCAAGTTTTCAAGCACAGAATTGCTTCCAATGTTAATAGTCACAGTCATCTGATCAGCAGTTAATCCTTTTCTTCCATTGGCTATTAGAGGAGGGAGAATTTATGGGCATTCTCCAGCCATGTCTGTGATTGGTCATGACCTTGAAGACCTTGCAAGGAGATCCATGGAGAAATGTGAAAGACTGTTTTGTAAGCAGCCTTCTCTTCCTCGCAGAATTTTCTCATAGCAGACAGATCTAAGGGGGATATATGCACAAAAACAGCACGAATATAAATCAGTGAAGATGGATGGCTGCCATCATGCCATTATGCTGTAGCTGGACCTTATCTGTCATGTGGTCAGCTTGCCTTTATTGGAAGAAATCTAGCCAAATAGATTTGCCTGCAATTTAGAGACTTACAGATTGTTAGTACTGGAAGGAACCTCTGAAGTCATCTAGCTCAACTCCCAGATTTAACGTGTGAGCAGAGTGTTCTATAGGATATACTACCCATGTATCCAGTCTCTCTGTATACATTGGGAATCCAGTTGTCCCAAAGTTAATCTCATTTAGGACTTTATCCTTCTAGGCCCCACTGCCCTTTTTTCAAACCCAGGCTCTCTTTACTGTCCGAACAAGTCACTTCTCTATGACTCAACCTCATCATTAGTGACATAGAAGTAGTGTATTAGCCCATTTTGGATTGTTATAAAGGAATTGCTGAGGCTGGGTAATTTACTTTAAAAATTAAAAACATTTAGTTGGGTCACAGTTCTGCAGGCTGTGTAGGAGACATGGTACCAGCATCTGCTTGGCTTCTAGTGAGGCCTAAGGAAGCTTTTATTTAAAGAAAAGGGGGAGCAGGCATGTCATATGATGAGACAGGGAGCAAGAGAACTGTCGGGCTCTTTTAAACAACCAGATGTCACAGTAAGTAATACAGTGAGAATTCACTCATTACTCTGGGGAGGATATTGAACCATTCATGAAGGATCCACCCCATGACAAAAACCCCTCCCACCAGGCCCCACCATCACCATGGGGGATCATATTTCAACATGAGATTTGGAGGGGACAAACATCCACATTATGTTAGGTAGTTATGGTATATAGGTCATTTGACTTTTGTGAGAATTAAAATGAGCTACTATGTATCTGGCAAGTAGTAAACATCATATAATTGTGGCTATCTTATGTGCTTGTGATTAGCATCTATTATTGGAAGAAAGAATGTACTGCATGATATTTCTAGAGATCATTGGTTCTCAACTAGGAATGTTTTTGCCCCCAGGGGACATTTGGCCGTGTCTCCAGACATTTTTGATAGTCCCAACTCCAGACGGGGGGACTTCTTCTAGCATCTAGTAGTTGGAGGCCAGAGATTCTTGTCATTCCCCACAGTGAAGAATTACCCAGCCCCAAATGCCAGTAGTGTGGTGATTGAGAAACCCTGCTCCGAATGGAAAAAATGATAATTTGAATCTTAAGTGTGAATTTAAATTTTTTAAGGATGCTTAAATGATATTTTATAAGTGAGAGAGGGCTTCCTAATTTCAACCACATGCATATAAGCTATCCCTCCATGGTAAAGCATATATGTAAGATTTATACATTCATACCACCTTCCCCATTCTGCCCAAGTAATTGGCTCTTGTGAGCTAAGCAATTTTAAACAATCCATTTTTTTTTTTTGTATATGAGAGGGTATACATTATCAGCACTTTACATAATGAGTATTCGATTGGATTATGTAGATAGTTTGCTTCTTTTTTTTTTTTAGACTTCAGAGTGAATAGAACAAGAAATCTTATGATCAGCAGTCATTATAGACTTATTTGCAGATACATTTTATATGCAACAGTGATGTGTTATTACAACCATTGAAATAGAAGACTTTGTGGCCCACTTTCCCAGCCATTTACGTTGATTTCAGTAGTGCATTGGAAGTGTTCTTCCCATCCCAGTGGTCCTCTTTTTCTTTTGATGTTTTATTGATGCAAAGAGACAGTTGTGACCTTCATATAATCTGCAAGGATTTTTCTTTTTATTTAACAAAAAAAAAAAAAATCACAAAATTAAATGTACTGCAAGTTGAATATCCCTAATCTGAAAACTCGAGATCTGAAATGCTGCAAAATATAAACATATAAATATAACTGAAGACCTGCCATTGTTTATTGCTGGTGTTTTTAAACAGATAACAAGTATTCCGGTGACACTGCTATGCTGCTTGGTTACCTTGAACACATTATATTTTCACTGCATTAACAATATGCTATATATTTTGCTGTTAAGTACTTATGTGTGAATAAATGTAAGAAAATGAGTGCTTATTCATAGCATATAAATTCAGAGTCAGGAATGATGATGATGCCAAACAACCACGGATTGTCCACATGGTTGAGATCGGAACACCTTTGCTTTCTGATGGTTCAGTGTATACAAACTTTGTTTATATTTTATAAAATCACCTTCACGCTATACATATAAGGTGTATATGAAACAAACGAATTTTAGGCTTAGGCTTGGAACTCATCCCCAAGCTAGAAAATAGCTTGTATCTGCAAATGCATATGCAAATATTCCAAAATCCAAAAAAAAAAACTGAAATATGAAACACTTGTGGTCTCAAGCATTTCAGATAACAGATATTCAGCTTTATGTATCTGAGATTGTTTAGAAATCATAACCATCCCCAAAAGCAGTTTTGTGCATATGCTTAAGTTTTAGGGTAATATGATCCCTTTAAAATTCTGAATAACCAAGAGACTACAGGGACTGTTACCCAAAGAGGAGAAATAATGCTTCCAGCTACAGTCGTTACATTTCATTGTGAGCAATATTATCACATAAGAGCCTCTTTTAATGAAAATATTAACAAAAAACTCTGCCAAAGGAGTTATTTTTAAAATGTGCATGTGTCACATATATAGGTATAATCTTTAAATGTACAGACATAAATATGTATATATTTAGCTTATTTAAGTTTAAACATAATTTTGTATCTCAAGAATTTTTTCATTCTTTTTTGTTGTTGTTGTATTAGTCAGCTATGGCTGCATCAATGCTGTGTAACAAACTATCTCATAACACAGTGGGTTTGCAATTGCAAGTATTTATCTTCAGATTCACAGGTCTGTATGTGACTTGGTTCTGCTGATCTAGACTGGTTCTGCTGGGAGACTCAGTTGAACAGCAGATTTTGGCATTTCTGTTCCACATTTATTTGTCTTAGTGCCCAGTCTCAGGGGCATGGTTTGATCACAGTGGATCACCACAGCACAAGAGACAAGCCAAACCCAGCAATATCAATGGGATGAGGAAATATATTTTTCCGTGGTAGAAAGGAAGAGAAATTGGAGTAGATATTTGCTAAATAACATTTCCTATTATCATACCTTCTCTTTATTTCAGATAAGAATACATTTTTTCTTTCTTCTGGAGTTTTTAGTTCTGCCCCTTGCCACCTCCAGAATGGAGACCAGTTACCAGAAACGCCAACCCAAATCTGCAGAGCCCCATTCAGCTTGATGTTCTATGGCATACATCTATGTTTTCCCACATTATAATGATATGTTAATGTATGCATGGATATGGTTAACTTGTTAGAGACAATAATGTAATTATAGACTCAGACATTCCACAACATAAACAACTTATCATGGAAGGAAGACGTAAGAATGGCTCAAACATTCAGATTTAATATGAGTATAATTATGAAATAATATGCCAATTAGAAAACACAAATGCCTTTTAAGAAAAACAAACATTTTAGAATATGTTACGTCTTCTCCTAGAAAGCATACATTAATGAATCAGAGAGGAAAAAGAATATACACTTTTTGGATTCGTGACAAGTTAGTTTCTGTTTCTCTCTCTTCTGTTCTATGGGATTACATCTATCTGTCTTGGTCTCTTGCTATCTCTGATTTATTTTCTCTGCTTCATATGAACTAGGGCTCAAACCACCTGTGGAGTCAACTTTTTGCTTTTCCTTAGTTTAGACTACCCATTCAATATAAATCTTGCAATCCTAATAGAAAGTCTGTGATAGGCAGAATTCTGAGAGTGGCCCCCAATAACCCCTCACCCTTGCAAAATAAGTGTGGGTAGAACCTAAGAATATGGTGAAAGGTCATTGCTGTGATTCTAGGTCTAATGATTGACCTTCAAATAGCAAAATTATGTGAGTGGGTCTAATCTAATCTTGTGATTAAATCTAGTCCTATGATTCCTTTATTATCTGAAAAGAGATCCTGATCAAAACTCCAATAGAGGGTTCTTAGGTCTCACATAAGAAATAATTCAAGGCAAATCCATAAAGTAAAGCGAAAGCAAGTGTTGGTGGGAGTGTAAATGAGTTCAACCATTGTGGAAGACAGTGTGACAATTCCTCAGGGATCTAGAACTAGAAATACCATTTGACCCAGCAATCCCATTACTGGGTATACCTTAGAGATTATAAATCATAAAGACACATGCACACGTATGTTTATTGTGGCACTATTCACAATAGCAAAGACTTGGAACCAACCCAAATGTCCATCAATGATAGACTGAATAAAGAAAATGTGGCACATATACACCATGGAATGCTATGCAGCCATAAAAAAAAGATGAGTTCATGTCCTTTGCAGGGACATGGGTGAAGTTGGAAACCATTATTCTCAGCAAACTAACACAGGAACAGAAAACCAAACACCGCATGTTCTCACTTATAAGTGGGAGTTGAACAATGAGAACACATGGACACAGGGAGGGGAACATCACACACTGGGGCCTGTCGGGGGTTGGGGGTTAGGGGAGGGAGAGCATTAGGACAAATACCTAATGTAGGTGATGGGTTGATGGGTGCAACAAACACCATGGCACATGTATACCCATGTAACAAAACTGCACGTTCTGCACATGTACCCCAGAACTTAAAGTATAATAATAAAAAAAGAAAGTGAAGGAATAAAAGAATGGCTACTCATGGGCAGAGCAGCCCCAAGGGCTGCTGATTGCCCTTTTTTATGGTTCTTGATTACACGTTATCCAAGGGGTGGATTATTAATGAGTTTTCCAGGAAAGGGGTGGTTGATTCCCAGAACTGAGTGTTCCTCCCCTTTTTAGACCATATAGGGTAACTTCCTGACATTGTCATGACATTTGTAAATTGTCATGGGAGTGTCTTTTAACATGCTAATGCATTATAATTCACGTATAATGAGCAGTGAGGACGACCAGAGGTCACTCCTTGCCATCTTGGTTTTAGTGGGTTTTGATCTATACCTTGTGCTCTCCCCCTATTTCATCCTGTGACTTAGAATGTCTAACCTCCTGGGAATGCAGCCCAGCAGGTCTCAGCCTTATTTTACCCAGCCCCTATTCAAGAGGGAGTTGCTCTAGTTCAAACGCCTCCGACCTTGAAAGTATAAAGCTTTCCCCAACCAGTGGCAGAAGAACAGGCCAGAAAGATTTGAAGCAAGTTTATTAAGAAAGTAAAGGAATAGAAGAATGGCTACTCCATGGGCAGAGCAGCCCCAATAGCTGCTGGTTGCCTGTTTTTATGGTTCTTGATTACACATTAAACAAGGGGTGAATTATTCATGAGTTTTCCAGGAAAGGGGTGGGCAAGTCCCAGAACTAAGGGTTTTGCAAAGGACTTGATGCACTTGAAGGTTTGGAGATGGAGGGTCTGTGTGAGAAGGAATGCAGGGCAGCCTCTGGCTGCAGAGAGCGGCACCCAGTTTGACAGCCAGCAATGCAATTGTGACCTCAGACCTACAATGGCAAGGAATTGGCTTCTGCTAACAACCAGAATGAGCATGAAAGTGGATTCGTCCTTGGAACTTCCAGATAAGAGCCCACCCAGCTATACTTGAATTTCAGCCTGTGAGATTCTCAGCAGAGAACCCAGTCAAGTGTGTCCAGACGTCCAACCTACAGAACTGTGAGATAATAAATAGATACTTATTTTAAACTCCTCAATTTTTGGTAATTTGTTATGTGGAGCTATAAAATAAATACAATGTCTTAAATTTTTTATGTATGTGTTTGTGTGTGTGTGTGTGTGTGAGAGAGAGAGAGAGAGAATTTCTCATAGGCTGACTCTAGGTCAGTGTTACTCCATTTTTCAAACCTATGTCAACCTGAAATAATCGAAAGGATCAGAATCCAGTTTTGAAGAGTTTATTCAAGCAAAAAGCTGGGAAAGACCATCCAGAAAATATGGACTCCAGAGAAATGGGATCAGTACTCAGATGTTAAAAGTTAAGATCTTGCTTATAGAGGCAGAAAACAAATAAATTTAATAGTATTCAAGGCTAGGAGTCACAACAATTTAATAAATTATGGTTCGTTTTCTTATCCATACCGGTTTATTTTATTTCCTTTCCAATTTAAGAGTATATTTAACATTCCGTCTTAGACAATGTGAGAGTGATGAAGTATGTGTGAGAAAAGAAAGATGGAATGATATATAATGATTATATAATGATATATAATGAAAATGAACACTTTAAAGGAAAGAGGTCTTCTTCCCTGGCGCCCTTTAGTCATTTGCAACATTTTACAAAACAGTGTAGGTAAGGAAAAGGCTAATCTGTAGTCAGAGAAACAAAGGTTACACCTGCTGACTTTACAACTGTCTGCTTATGAGATTTAGTTCACATTCCCTTTAGGCTCAAAATACTTTAAAGTTCCAGCAGCTTCAATTGTGAATTACTTATTTTCACAGGTGACACATTAGCTGCAACAAAGCAAACAACATAAAGGGCATTAGGTCCCTGTTTTTGAACTGACTTTGAAGTTTACTTACATCATTTAATACCTCTATTGTAGAGCAGATTTAGGTTTTATGGGATCCAGAGATTACAGTTTTAGGACTCACTTATGAAAAAAAAAATGCATCCTTAAAATATAAAACTAAGTGTAGAAATGAACAGTTAGGATTTGAAGTTATCAATTTTGAAATTACAATTTTTAGAAAACTGACAAATGATATACATATGAAAAAATTAAAAGACTAACGTTCTAAAGTAAAATAACTGCCTTATGGATCTGTGTGATATTTTTCCTGGTTCTTGCTTGCATAATGTTGAATGATTTTGCACTGCTTTTAGTAGAGAGGATAGAAAAATAATTCAGGCTTATAACAGAGTTGATAAACATTTATTTTTTATTGTAAATTGGAAAGTTTTATTTTACTTCATAATTCATTATTTATAATATGATATAAATTTTTAGGATTGTTGTCAAATTTGGGAATGTCTATTGATTTCTTTCAGTAATGTAATTTGTAGTATTTCATGATATTTTAAGCTTTGTTGTACATTAATTTTAAATCATTGAATTGACAATATTCATTAAACAGTATACTTCCGATAGTCTCATTTTGGTGGTGTATTGCATTTTTATGTTATTGTAATCAATGTTAGTAATTTATTTCATTTCAACATGAAATTAATTTTTTATGTAATTATTTGATTCATTATTTATTACTCTACATTACTTAGATTCTCTATTCTGAATCCAAGAGCTTCTTCATTACTTCTCGTAAAAATTTCTCTCTTGTACTAATGATTGTTTCTTCTGGTGTGAAACTTTCTTCTTCATGCAACATAATTTGTAAGGTGACAATTTCACTTTTTATTTTGATCACTTTTGTTTTACATTGTATTATTACTTTAAATTCTACTACACTTCTTCAATAACTTGTTTTATAAATGTCAATAAAGGTAATTTCATAATATCCTAATCAAGAGCTTTATATTCTTTGCAAATTGAAATGTTTTACAATATGTTTACAAATTGTAATTAAAATGATGTATTTGAGCTTTCTCAAGCTTTTGAATAAATATTTTGCAAGCTCGTTTTTATTTGAGTTATTTTTTCAAGTCTTTAAAAATATATTTTTGAAGTCTTAAAATATTTTTGACTCCAAGTTACTAGGCTTAACTGACTTTGAAATGAGCAGTCCATCCACTATCCATATTCTCCCAGAGTTGGGGACTTCCAGTGATACTCATTTCACTTTTGGGTCACCTTTGAATTATGCTGCCAGATGAGTTGGCACATTGGGTGGTAGACACATTTGTGGAAGCCATTCCTACCGTAGGACACTCGCCCATAACCTGATTGTACATAAAAAGCTATGGACCTATAAATAAACCTACCCTTTCTCTTACTTAGCTACATTCTAAAAATGCCCACAGTTGCCCTCAAGTCTAAAAGATAAGAAAGAAAGTGTGCCATAGAAAACTTGTAGCAGAAACGAAGCCGTGTTAACTAATTATAGTTAAACTATCTTACTTTCTAAATATTAGAAAATTAGGTGGGGCTTGGTGGCTCATGCCTGTAATCCTAGCATTTTTGGAGGCTGAGGTTGGAGGATTGCTTGAGCCCAGGAGTTCAAGAGCGGCCTGAGCAACATAAGGAGACTCTATCTCTACAAAAAAATTTTTAAAAGTAGCTGAGCATGGTGGCAGGTGCCTGTGTTTCTAGCTCCTCAGGAGGCTTATACAGGAGGATCACTTGAGCCCAGGAAGTCAAAGCTACAGTGAGCTGTGATTATGCCACTGCACTCCAGTGTGGGCGACAGAGTGAGACTCTCTTAGAAAAGAAAAGAAAAGATATAAATGAGAAACTTATATGACTGTATGATTTGAACATTTTGCTAGAACTTATTGGGTAGGATGCTGGACTATGTAGTGGAGGGGCCTGAAGCCTAAGCTTCATTAACTCCACTGTGAATCTGACTCTGCAGGTGGTGCAGAGTTCCTTAAAGGTTACCTTTGACATTCTTTTATACAGTGAATTCTCCACTGACTCCCAAAGCCTGACTACCTGGCTCAAGTTCAAGACTAGAATAAACTTTCCCTCAGGGAAAGGAAAAGGGTAAGAGTAGGTTTATCCACATAGGAACATCAATAAATTGGGATAAGGCTAAAGCACTACTAATCAAAGAACAAGTTGAGAATTTTATCAGACTGCAGTACCAACTCAGGTTGATCTTGATAGCAAAGTAGATGAGAAATGTCTTAGGATTTCTATAATTTTTTCATCTTTTTTTTTTTTTTTTTTTTTTTTTTCGAGATGGAGTCTCACTCACGCTGTTGCCCAGGCTGAAGTACAATGGTGCAATCTCGGCTAACTGCAACCTCTGCCTCCTGGGTTCAAGTGATTCTCCCACCTCAGCCTCCTAAGTAGCTGGGATTACAGGCATGCGCCACCATGCCTGGCTAATTTTTGTATTTTTAGTAGAGATGACACTTCACTATGTTGGACAGGCTGGTCTCAAACCCCTGACTTCAGGTGATCCACCCACGTTGGCCTCCCAAAGTGCTGGGATTACAGGCGTGAGCCACTGTGGCTGGCCTCATCTCTTGATTTACGGTCATGAGTGATGCTTTAAAACTCTCTAAATAATAGATCGTGTGGCCTCATAAGAAGGACTGAAAAGACCTCTGAACACCTACAGCAGGGCCTCCCAACATTGGCCACTGAGCATTCCTGTCCTGTGAAGTGATAATATGTATTCTTTATAAGTTAGATCCGTAGTCAAAAACGTTTGGTATATAATGGATCAAAGAAGATTAAACTAGTTTTTCTTTCTACAGGAGTTACCTTGATCCTTTCATAAGCTACTAGAATTTGTACATGTTTAAGAGTAAGACAAAATACAGTGAATCATCATTATTTAGGGTATTCATATTTTATAAAATCATCTTGAACACTGAATTGGTGAATCCTGAGCCACTGCTTTTTGGGGAAATGCAAGGTAAGGTTAGATTTTTATGAGCCTCTCTCGTACATATTCACCTGATTTGGGCCTTCATGCTGAAGTACCCATGCTCACAATTTTAGCTGTGGCTCACTGCTAGAAAACTGTTGCTGAAATGTTATCTATGGTCATGTAATGTTGTCTATTTTTGTTATTAAAGGTTGTCAGGTGACAGTGTGGCCATATACTATAAATTGTAGAACTTCTCTTAAATATTTGGCAATATGACTGTTTTGTAAAAGCAAAAACAGACTCCTCCCAAGATAACATGTGCTCTAGGATTTGTACAGAAATATATTTGGTGAGGCCACATGGTTTAGTGGAAAGAACCATTGAGATTTTCAAATCTGAAGGCTTAATTAAGTTTAAGACCCAGTATTAATATTGGTTATAATAATGCATGACTACATACAAGCTAAGAAAACTTTGTTCACTTCTATTTGAGCTTGTGTAAATAAGCACAAAAGAATTCTCTCTCTTTTCTTTTCTTTTTTTTCTCTCTCTCTTTTTTTTGTCTGTCTGTTTATTTGTTTTTGAGATGGAGTCTATCTCTGTTGCCCAAGCCGGAGTGCCATGGCACAATCTCAGCTCACTGCAACCGCCACCTCCCAATTTAAGCGATTCTCCTGCTTCAGCCTCCTGAGTAGCTGGGATTTCAGGTGCCCACCACCATGCCCAGCTAATTTGTGTATTTTTAGTAGAAACAGGGTTTCACTGTGTTGGTCAGGCTTGTCTCATAGTCCTGACCTGGGGATCCTCCCGCCTGGGCCTCCCAAAGTGCTGGGATTACAAACGTGAACCACCGTGCCCGGCCTTACGAAAGAATTCTTACACAGCATATAAAATGCTATCTGACACTGAGTTTGAAGTGGAAGGAGAGCTCACTAAATGTCACCTCAGTCTGGACATGACTATTTCAGTGATCCTTCCATTTTCTGTAAGATTTGATACAAATCTATAAACAAAGTCATTGGGCATTATGAATAATTCTTAGATTTTCTGAATTTATAATACCAAATAAACCATGTTAGGAATGTAAAGAATCCCAGAAACTTACAACTGCACTCATCAATTTTGTTTCCATCCCACCCTCCCTTTCTCCCTTCCTTCTTTTGCACTTTCTATTGGTTATTTTAATTTAGGAATTCTCATTCTTATAAAAGGAGGTCCTGGAGTTTACGAGGAGAAGATACTTTAGCTGAGGTGATTGAAAGGGTGGAACTAGAAAATTTCAGAGGCCTCATTGCATTTGTGACAGTTCAAATGGTGCTTTTATGCACTGGATAGATTTGGAGAGTGTATTAGTCCATTTTCACACTGTTATAAAAAATTGCCTGAGACTGGATAAGTTATAAATAAAAGAAGTTTAATTGACTCACAGTTCCGCATGGCTGGAGAGGCCTCAGGAAACTTACAATCATGGCAGAAGGATAAGCAAGTATTTGCTTCACAAGGCGGCAGGAGAGAGAGAAAGCAAAGGGGAAACTGCCACTTTTAAACCATCAGATCTCGTGAGAAGTCACTCACCATCAGGAGAACAGCGTGGGGGATCCACGCCTATGATCCAGTCACCTCCCACCAGGTCTCTCCCTTGACACATGGGGATTACAATTTGCGATGAGATTTGGGTGGGGACACAGAGCCAAACCACATCAGAGAGCTGTTTGTTTTACAATGTATGTAACAGTTTTGTGATAACAGTTTTATGTTTTCAGTCATGCCACATTCATATAGAGAACATACAGGCATTATAGAGCCTTGAGTGAGATTTCACACAGCTCAGATGCTGAAACACAAGTCTTAATAAAACCACTGGGTAACATGTGCTCCACGTGAAGGGTATGTTTCTACTTCGTGCCATTCTATTATACCACAATAGAAACGCAAGTATGGGGTGAAAAATATTGGGGAGAAAAGGAAATACTGGGAACCCGATGATGTATGCATTAACTTGTAAGCCAAGGAATAATGAGGAAGAAGAGGATGAGAAGTAATTGTCTGTGGCTCTTTAGAAGAGAAGCAATACACTAGAGCTGAAATGAAGTGGAACATTTTTTTGCTTTCCTCCTCTACGTCTATAGACACTGACATGTGTCCCAGATACCAGGTGTACATCTCCATTGTTCCATATTCTCAGTGCTGAGCATGGCACCTTGCATGTAGTACATGGATATTTATGGATGGTGTATTAGTTTCCTAGGGTGGCCATAACAAAGTATCACAAACTGTGTGGCTTAAAACAATAGAAATTTACTGTCTGACAGTTCTGGGGACTAGAAATCTAAGATCAAGGTGTTGGTGGGACGTACTACTTCTAAACACGCTGTAGAAGGCTCCTTTCTTGTCTCTTCTAACTTCTGGTGGTTGGTGGCAATCCATAGCATTCTTAGGCTTATAAATGCATTGCTCCAATCTCTGCCTCCATCTGTTCATGCCTTTCTTTTCATTATCTGTATCTCCATGTCCAAATTTCCCTCGTCTTTTTTTTTTTTCTTTTTTTTGAGATGGAATCTCACTCTGTTGCCCAGACTGGAATACAGTGGTGCAATCTCAGCTCACTGCAACCTCTGACTCCCTAGTTCAAGCTATTCTCCTGCCTCAGCCTCCTGAGATGCTGGGATTATAGGCATGTGCCACCAAGCCCAGCTAATTCTTATACTTTTAGTAGAGATGGGGTTTCACTATGTTGGCCAGGATGGTCTCGATCTCCTGACCTCATGATCTGCCCACCTCAGCCTCCCAAAGTTCTGGGATTACAGGCGTGAGCTACTGTGCCAGGTCAATTTCCCTCTTCTTGTAAGGATGATAAGGACACAAGTCAAATTGGCTTCAGGGCCCTCTCTAACACAGTATGACTTAATCTTGACTTGATTATATTTGCAAAGACTCTATTTCCAACTAAGGTTATATTCACAAATTCCAAGTAGACATGAAATTTTAAGGGACGCTATTCAACCCAGTAACAGATGGTGATATTTTTTGTATTTTTTTCTTGGTTTTTGTTTTCTGCAATGTGCCAAGGGCTACACTACACACACAGAAAAGTGGAGAGGTTTCTGTACTTTCAGATATAAGGATTTAAAAGTATCCTAGTGCTGATGTGGTAGCCTGAACTTTAATGGATAAAAGGTACTGAATGGCATGCAGCGATGGAGTGCGGCAACATCACCCATCACCACTATCCATAAGCTGCAGTTTTACATCACATTAAAAGCCACCCTCAACAGTATGCTTGTATTGTGTACAGAATTTAAGTTTGAAAATGACCGGAAAGGTTTGAGTTACTTCTGCATTTGCCAGAACCTTGATCTACTGTAGAGTTTGAGAAATCAAAGATTACCAGGTATATCTGTGCCTATTCAGCCCCCGATGAGTGGTGCAGTGTAGATCCTGACTTCATTGAATGAATATAACGTGTGGCCACAAGGAAATGAGATGGTTGTGTGGCTTTATAGAAATTTGCTCTTATTACTTTATGGCCTCTGTGTGATTTCATAGTTGTTTTCTTCCAGTAGTAAATGTTTCAGGGGTAGAAATTATTTGGCCTGTTTTGGAAACAGCAGAGTATTATAGAATAAAACATAGATTTTTACTTTGAGTGACACAGGGCTCAATATCCAATGCTGAGATTTATTAACTTTGGGTAAATAATTATCCACTGTTCATTTTGTTTGCTTTATTTTTTAATATAGAGATAATAAGAACCTCTTCTTCTCAAAATGTTCCTTTCTTTCTTTCTTTCTTTTTTTTTTTTTTTTTTTTTTTTTTTGAGACACAGTCTCACTCTGTCACCCAGGCTGGAGTGCAGTGATGTGATCTTGGCTCACTGCAACCCTCATCTCCTGAGTTCAAGCGATTCTCATTTCTCAGCCTTCTGAGTAGCTGAGATTACAAACATGCGCCACCATACCAGGCTATATTTTTTTGTATTTTTAGTAGAGGCAGGGTTTTGCAATGTCAGCCAGACTGGTCTCGAAGTCCTGGCCTCAAGTGATCTGCCCACCTTGGGCTCCCAAAGTGCTGAGATTACAGGCATGAGCCACCATGCCCTGCCATGTTAACCATATTAAATGAGGTAATATATGTACATAGAGTAGGTGCATAGGAAATACTCCTTTCGTTCATATTTTGGTTACTTGTCATTTGTTTAGCTGAAACTTAAAATACAAAGTAAAACAAACACACAAAATACTAAGAAAGCAGAATTAGTAAATGCAACTATGCAACACTGAAGGAGAATTTTCCTGCGGAATCAGAATTTATACAGCATATTAACTTGCAATATTGCCTGGCTTGCAAAATCTCAACTATGTAGCCTCAGCAGGGCACCAGCTGGGCCCACAGATGTTGACATTTATGTTCTGTTGACCTGGCTTTCTCTTGTTGACCTTCTGGAATTAAGTAAGGCATTTCTGACCCAATAAAGCCTCCCCAGCTGAACCTTCCTTTTTCTCACGTTGTCTGGTTTCTGTGAGAGCTTGTTTGGGTGAGAGTCTCCAGGAATCATTGTCAGGCAGGCAATGGAGAGCCCATGACATCATCACTGGACCTGGTCACTGTCTCAGTGATTGTAAAGGGAGATAGAGGATGAGGTTTACTGAGGGAGATTACTTGGAGACTCTGAGGTTTCTGCTTCAAAATTTTGATTTTCAGGAATGGAGTAGGGTCCAGGAATTGACATTTTAAAAGCCCTTTAGGAATTGCTCTTCTAGATAATCCTTAGGATGGAAATAAACATAGTATGCAGTTAGAGCAATGAGGAACCCTGAGATTAGGATACATTCCAAAAATAAGGAACAACATAAACTATGGAGCACATTTCATTTCTCCAATTCATATAGAAGTATGTTTTTAAAATGTAGGATTAAGGCAACCAGCAGGCTTCTCTGTCTCTATTGAAATAAAATAGATGTCTCAGAAAAATAGTCGAGTCTAAAATGCTGCAAATAAAATGACTGCTGCTTTTGTCATTGCTAGCTGAAATCATGATACTTTACAGATGGGAGTGTTTGGCAAAAAATATAGAAATATGTGATTCATAAAAAATACCAATAGAGTTTAGCACCTTAGAGAGAACTCTAATTTGAGATGGTAGACCTTGAGTCTTGCCAGGAAGTATCCTCAGCCAGCAAAACACACCTTTCTAGTTTTCATGCTTCATTGAAAACATACCTCGAAAATATCTTATTTTACTCTCACCAAGTCCTCAAAAATAAAGTCTTCTGAGTAGACTTTTCTATACACTGGAAGAAAACTGTGGCCAATTCTAGTTTTAGAGCTAAGAGTATTAAAATTATAATGTATTCTATTTCTCAAGTTGAGATATGTTGTAAATTACTAAATTCGATTTTGACTCTTTAAATCTGTTTATTGAATGGAACTTGGTCCGCCTGAGAGCTCCTTACATGTTAAGCCTAATTTTATTCATCTTTATATCAGCAGCTGCTTCTTACTTACAGACTAAGTAGTGTAGTAAGTAGTTAATACGTTTGAGCAGAATGGAGTAGAGTGAAGTGGAATGGAATGGAATGGAATGGAATAGAATACAGTGGAGCGAATGGAAAAAGTGGAATGAGATGGAATGGAAAGGGATGGAATTGAGTGGAGAGGAATGGTATAGCGATGAATGCCTGAGAGTTTGACCTTGAACAATTCGGGATGAATTGACAGCATCATGTTTCAGAGCCCCACGATGTGAACCTGACTCTGATCAGGGGCACTTCACCAAACTTCTGCGCCTCATGGAGGTCCTGTCTGAAGCTGCAGCACCATCCCCTGCAGGCACTGGGCTATTTCTGAGGTTTCAGATGGGCTCATTGTTCTCCTGGGCTATGCTCTGCCAGGGAGTAGTGCGCTCTGGGAAGATGTGTCCTACACGCAGTCATTCAGCAGCCTCTCATGAACACAGTACTTCATGAAGCACTGCAGGGCTGAAAATGGAAAGGGCACTTATGGCTACAATTGTCACCATTCTATACCTGTGTCACATTATGCCTTAGAAAGGCACCATAATGTGGTTGTCAGGAATTGGACTTATCAGATAATTTGGTTTTCAATATGGGCGCTATCACTACAGCTATGAACTCAAGCAAGTTCTTAAAATTCACTTTACCTTTATTTCCTCACCTGCAAAATGGGAAGAGCAGTGCATGCATCAAAATCTCATTAAAATTAGATGAAAATAAAATCCATAAAAGCTTTTATCATATTCCCTGTTCATGATAAATACCATATGAATGCTAGTAATTTATTTAAATAACAAGATATTACTGATAATGCTCTTCTAGGGCACTACAGTGTTTGTAAGGACAACATTGATCTCCCAGGATGTTCCACAAGCAATATATTTGTCTTCACAGAAATAATTAGAGCTAACATTTGATATATGTGTACTGTGTACACATTACTATGCTGTGTTTTATGTGCATTTAGTCACCAAATTATCACAGGTTTCATACAGTAGGTCCTATTGCAATTTTATAAACAAGGAAACTGAGGCACAGAGATGGTAAATAGCTTATCAAGAATCATATATTTAGTGTGTGACAGAGTTGTAATTCAAATACAGTAGTCTAGCCAAAGGTCATACAGTTAAGTACTACTCTACACTACTGTTACCATCATTTAAGGAGCTTTAGGCTTTTTCAGTTTCTGTAAAGCTTTCTACAGGAACCATCTATCCTGTATCCAATGTGTCTGCTTCTATGGCTTTCCAAAGCTCAATGGCTATTCACAGCACTTGATTTACTATGAATCTTTTTACTTTCTTGTAACTTCCTAACATGATTTGCAAGAATTGGTCCAGGTTCATTTCTTTTACATCATCTAGCCTCAATTTCTTAGTAAATGGGTTTTATAGTATTCGTTGAGAAGGGATAAGTAAAATACCTAGCTAACACAATACCTGAAATAAATGAGGTACTTATTAAAAGTTTTTTTTCTGTTTTTCCTTATTAAACATCCATACATAACCCACAAATAAATTTCTGTTAGTTTAAAATCAACATGGCTATTTTCCAGAAAGATATTCTTGATCATGATAGCTTCATGTGGCTTATTTAATTTGTGTTGGAAATAACAGTTGGAAATGGTCTAAAATAGGATAGAATAATTCATCCAGTCTTCAGGCTACACAAGCTATTGGTTCTGTACCACATTTTGGTGTCATCTAAATTTGACTCTAACAACCTTGAGATGAAATTTAGAAAAGGAATAAAAGCTATTTTTATAAATTTTGGATGATATAATATGGTAGATTCCTGTAATTTAAAACAAATGCCAAGGTTAAGTAGAATGCATCCCCTCCAGAGGTCCATATAATTTAGAATATGTTTCAGTTAGTCAGCAGGCTTAATATTGCTGCCTGCCCATCAGCCACTGGGAAAATGATAAAAACCTAAAGGCAAGTAGTGGCTACACTAGCTTGTCAGCAAGTTCATACATACACATTGATTTTAACCTTCTCTGATTTAGAGACACTTCAGACGAAAAAAGTTTATATTAATTATTGAAATAAAATTTCGGTGGGGAAAGCACTGACTTGTGAGAGCAGAATGCTGTTGTGTGTGGTATTACAGCTCACATTTCTCAGATTTCCCCCCACCTGTGTGCTTCCCACTGTGGTCTTTCAGCATGCACAACAATGGAGAGAAACTTTTCCTGTGCATTTTGAAATAACTTGGTGTTTTTATTAAAGTAATATTTTGTTGTAATAAAAACGTATCTACTATTAAGTATGTTTGTGAACATCACTACAAAATAAGATGATTACACAGAACTGTTTTAAAAATGTAATTGCATGAAAACACACCTAATATTTTAGGCTTCATAACAAAGAAATGCGGTTTTATCGTTGGTCTTATGTAATCATTATTAACCTCAGAAGAACTCCATATATTTTTGCAGCGAAGAAAACCTAATTTTTAAAATGTAAATGTGCATCTGTCTCATTATATCTCTGCATTTATATATACATATTCCTTTATCACAGCAACTGGCAAAACCCCATCTCTACTAAAAAAATACAAAAATTAGCCAGGCATGGTGGCCAACACCTGTAATCCCAGGTGTGTTTTCATGCAAAACTTTGTTTTGCAGTTAAGTGTGCCAAGACTCAAAGTATACCAACACATTAGAAATGATTTTCTGAAAATATTCAGAAAATATGTATCATGTACCAAACACTCTGAGAGTTGCTAAAAATAGCAAGACACCCTCAATTTCCTACCCACCTCATTCCTAACTTACCTCATATAATTATTTTCTACATCAAGGCTTGAAAGCATAAGATTTTCTTGTAGTTTGACTTATACATTATATTATTGCTGACAATTAACTACTTCATGTATTTAACACCTAAAATAGAATAAAATAATATATTTAAAATACTAGGATAAAAAAATAATAATCTTACCTCCAGACAATAACTTTTTACTTTTTTCAACCCCGTTGTCATCATTATTACTTCAGATTCAAGATTCTTGCCCTTTCCTGACATTATAATAAATAACAAGTTAAAGAAACTGCAGGTTTAGGCCAGGTGCGGTGACTCACGCCTGTAATCCCAGCGCTTTGGGAGGCCCAGGTGGGTGGGTCATTTGAGGTCAGACCAGCCTGGTCAACATGGTGAAACCCCATCTCTACTAAAAAATACAAAAATTAGCCAGGCATGGTGGCCAGCACCTGTAATCCCAGCTACTCAGGAGGTTGAGGCAGGAGAATCGTTTAAACCTGGGAGGTAGAGGTCACAGTGAGCCATGATTGTGCCACTGCACTCCAGCCTGGGCAACAGAGAGAGACTGTTAAGAAAGAAAGAAAAGGAAGGAAAGAGGGAGGGAAGGAAGAAAAGAAAGGAAGGAAGGAAGGAAGGAAGGAAGGAAAAGAAGGGAAGGAGAGAGAGAGAGAAAGAGAAAGAGAGAAAGGAAGGAAGGCACTGCAGCTTTCAAAACTACTTCCCAATTTCCTTTCTCACCCCTCTAATTCTAGATGAGGCAAGATAAGCAGGTTGGTTTTCACTTGGAAGCCTAGAATTGCAAGCTGAAAGAGCAGGTTAGTGCTCCTGACTCCCTCAAAACCAAATAGCCAGGCTTTTCCTTCTACCAGTTGTCACGGTTTTTATTGGGAGAGGAATGTTTTGACTGGAGCCCTCAACTTAGCTTTTAAAGATTACAGTTCCAAGCTGTGAACATTGGCTCTGGATATACATGCACCTACCTTGGAGCTTCTGGAAAACCACCGCTGTGGCCTTTGCTTAGACCCAGGGCAGATAGCTCAGTGTCTTAGCTGTGAGTGTAGCTCATACCTTTGCTTATGCTCTGGTGATCTGTCCTGCCATCCTCAACTTACTGATCATGGACATAGCTGTCTGTTGATGTGCAAGTGCTGAGAAAACCAGGACTTGTTCCATCTTGTTTAGTCTGATCCTTAAAAAGTATCAATAAATATTTACTGAATGAATAAACAAATAAATTAGTATACTTATTTTATTGTGGTACTTGGAAGCTTTTGATAACTCCTTATCCAATGATCTAGAATTAGCTTAAACAATGAGTCCTATGTAGCTTTTAAGACACTTACAAAGAACTGAGAGCTCTCATGGTCTATGTACTGCCTCCCTTGTGCATTAATATATCAACAATTATTTGCCCAATTTTTACCAAATTTTTGCTGGTATCTTAAAAATTATTGTGATAAGTTATATGCATTCATTTAGACTGTACTTTCCTAAGTATTGATATATGACAAAATAGAAAGAAAAGCAAATATTTAAATAATAAAAACTTTAAAGACAACTACTCACCAAACTGAATTGTAAATAAAATGTTTTAAAGAAAAATACAGTCATGTTTGGGACATTTATTTACTCTCAATTTCAGGTTTGTGTAGGGCTCAAGACTGTAGCTACAGCTGTATAACCTAGAAGACAAAAGTACTAGGAGACAAAAGTACATTTTGTATTTGACAGCAGATTTTTTTCACCAAAAACTATAAGGAGAAGCACATTGGCTTCGGAATATTCATTGAAATATCTTAGTGATTCATACAAATTGAGGTTAAGAAACTTGCCCTTTCCCTATAAGACTGTCTGAAAAATTAGCATGGTCATGACACCTTATACTGCAGTTTGGAAGATTAGATGAGCTCAACTGTAGACTGTATACAGCGCACTACAAAGTGCCTGATGCCTAATAAGTGATCAATATGTGCTAGCTATTATTTACCACATAGTGGAATGATGACAGAGTGAAAAGTCTTCAGAGTTCCTTGCGAATTGTGTTTCAGCTCATTAGATTGATCAAATGTTCAGTCCTCTCCATTCACTGAACATGATCAAAGCTTAAGTTTTCAAGACATGCCATGATGTATTTAATATTAAGAAAGGCCAGATGGCCTCTCATTCACAAAGCAATAGTACACTTGTATTTTTTCTCATAACACCTGAAATCATGCAAGAGAGACCATAATGTTGACGATAATGCCTCTCTTGACATTCTCTCTTGAGAGATTTCATGGTCTCTTCCCAACTCTTTCTTATATCCTGAAATAGAATCCAAGGATTTACTACCATCCAGGGTGTCTTAAAAAGTGTAACAAGCATAGAAGGAGGTCTGAGAATATTTTATTACAACAAACCCTCTTTGAAGAAAAAGAAGATTTAAAAAAAAACAAGATTGATTTCTATACAATTTTATAGCACATTCCATTAGTTTCAGCTCCAGCTCATCCTCTTACCTCAAAACTGAATTATCTCAGCTGTGGTGTGAACCTTTCCAGTTCCTGAACTTACCTTAACGTGAGGAAGTGAGCTTCAACCACTCTCTGGAACTTGTACATATCCTTGGTACTTGATATTCCATCACCGAGTGAGCTGTGGACACCGGTGATCTTAACGTATTCTGTACACTTTCTCCTCCTCTGCAGTTACACAGTTTGTATTATCATTTCCCTTCCCATTCTGTCTTGATTCTGAGCTGAACTTAATCCATTTGTCTATAGTAGGGGTCAGCAAACAATGACTGTGGGCCAAATCCATGCTGCTACCTGTTATGGTAACTGCTGAATTAATCTTTATTCGATTCCAGTCTCCTTAGTCTTCATTCTTCTAATCCAAAAAGAGCTGCTGCTCTGTATCTTCCTTCATGCTCTGGGCAGGAGGAAAGAACAGAAGCAATATGGAGGAAGGAGCAAAACCTGTAAAAGGACAGCACAACTTTTGCAGAAATTCTAGGCAGGCTTTTCATTGGCCGAAAGCCATGCCACATGACCACTTGTAAGGGTGCAAGAACTTGCAGCTTAGCTGGAGTGTTTGCCACGCCCCCCAAAATTGAGTGAGTCTGTCTGTCTTTCTTTTTCTTTCTTTCTTTCTTTCTTTCTTTCTTTCTTTCTTTCTTTCTTTCTTTCTTTCTTTCATTCTTTCTTTCTTTCTTTCTTTCTTCTTTCTTTCTTTCTTTCTTTCCTTTCTTTCTTTCTCTCTCTCTCTTTTTTTCTTTTTCTTTCTCTTTCTTTCTTTCTTTCTCTTTCTTTTTCTTTCTCTTTCTTCTTTCTTTCCTTCTTTCTTTCTTTCTCTTTCTTTTCTTCTTTCTTTCTTTCTTCTTTCTCTCTCTCTTCTTTCTTTTCTTTTTTTTTTTTTGAGACGGAGTCTCGCTCTGTCGCCCATGCTGGAGTGCAGTGGCCGGATCTCAGCTCACTGCAAGCTCCGCCTCCCGGGTTTACGCCATTCTCCTGCCTCAGCCTCCCGAGTAGCTGGGACTACAGGCGCCCGCCACCTCGCCCGGCTAGTTTTTTGTATTTTTAGTAGAGACGGGGTTTCACCATGTTAGCCAGGATGGTCTCGATCTCCTGACCTTGTGATCCTCCCGTCTCAGCCTCCCAAAGTGCTGGGATTACAGGCTTGAGCCACCGCGCCCGGCCTCTCTCTTCTTTCTTTCCTTTCTCTCTCTCTCCTTCCTTCCTTCCTTCCCTCCCTCCCTCCCTCCCTCCCTCCCTCCCTCCCTCCCTCCCTCCCTCCTTCCTTCCTTCCTTCCTTCCTTCCTTCCTTCCTTCCTTCCTTCCTTCCTTCCTTCCTTCCTTCCTTCACTCCTTCGTTCCTTTCTTCTGATGGAGTCTTACTCTGTCGCCCAGACTGGAGTGCAGTGTCGCGCGTTCTCGGCTCACTGCAACCTCCACCTCCCAGGTTTAAGCAAGTCTCCTGCCTCAACCTACTATAGGCGCCCGCCACCACGCCCAGCTAATTTTTGTAATTTTGGTAGAGACGAGGTTTCACCACATTGGCCAGGCTGGTCTCAAAATCCTGACCTCGTGATCCACCCGCATGGGCCTCCCAAAGTGCTGGGATTACAGGCGTGAGCCACCACGCCTGGGCCAAGTTTCTGTTTCTATGGAGGAAAGCAAACATGAACTGTCGCTGGTCACGCATTGTACAATCATTCCAAAAACAACAGCAGCAATAACTCAAACCTCAGATTGTTTTATTTGAGCCACAGGTGAGTCTCTAAGTGAAGACCTAGTTTAAAATACTGCAAAGCTGAGTGTTTAAAAAAGCATCGATCTGGAATCAGTGAAAGCAACAACCTGTAATAGCTGGAGGCAGCAGAGAGTGACATTCAATTAAGTACTTTCATTAATCATTTATAAAATTAATCCTTAGAACTCGATGATAATGTATTAAAATGAAGTGCTGATTAGGACTGACCCCGTGGCAGTTCCTTCAGGAAGTAAGGAATAAATAAAATTTTTCATTTAGGCAATGTTCCAGCTACTATTGATGGTACTTGTACCTAAGAGGATTCCTTACGGGAACAGCAAACATAAATAGAAGCAGGTGATGACCAGACCCTGTGGTACAGTAGCTAAGAGATGCAACAACCATACCTCACTAATTTTGACTAATTAGAAAGAAATTCAGATTGAATTTGCAAAGTCTGATTATACAATATGTAATGTGATTGTCCTACTTTTCCTTTTTGTGATTATACAAATCAGTTTTTAAATCTGACATAGTTGAGTTTTTCAAGGCATTGTCAATGGCTTCTGTTCTATCCATTGAATTTTACCTCTGTAACAGATACAATGTAAGAGTCATTTAACAATTTTTGAACACCTATTATGTGCCAACTACTGTGGTAGGCTCTTTACATCCATCATTTATTTCACATTTGTACTAATCCTTAGATAGGCTTTAGTCCAATTTTACTGATTAAAAAGTAGGGCAACCCTACTAGAAATGTCAGGACCAGAATTTGAACCAAGTTCTTCCTGTGGCCCAAGTCCATGCCCCTTCCATTATGTTGCACCATCTTCCATGAGTGTAAAAGTAATATAGGCCAAGGATTCCATGTCTCAATGTGGTAGGAACTGTTGATTCTTTCATCTTCTCCTTATTGCTTGTTTTAAAAATATACTAGCCAAGGTAAGGGAATGAGTAGAATAATATTGGAATAACTGAGGGACTCCCTTAGGAAGTCCTAATCATTTTTGTATTTATGTTTAGTATAATCAACAACCCAACAAAACATGTTCATTATTATCTTGGACAGTATATGTTCACTTACTACCATTACTTTACTTAGATGGAAACTGCAGCCTAGGCATTATATGAATGCCATCACCCTTGTAATGGTGGCATCCTAATTAATGAGGTTTAAAATGTTATAAGCTAAATTCTTTCCTCGTAAGTGTGCAGATGTATATAGGAAGAGCTTAAAGCATTATTGTCAGCCTAAGGGTAGGGGTAGACCTGTTCCCTGAAAACACTATTAAAAAGTACCCTTTTGTGATTTGTTGTGGATTATATCCGATAAAGAAAAAGCATTTCCTCAAATTGCTCAGGTATTTCATTAAAACTCATCTGCTACTGGACAGTGAGTTGTTTCAATGGGTAGAAGCATAGACAACCTGGAGTGCTATGTATATCCTTTAATAGTATTTCCTTAAAAATTGTTAAACTTTGTTTGTGGAAAATCTATGGAGTTTAACTTAGTCTCTGTAAATATGGCCTCCATTATGCTAGAATATGAGCCCCTGGATCTCATAGAATTCTTTTTCATACTTGTGTTCCTTGTAGTGCAGTACCTAGAATAATAGGTGATACATGATTATTAAAATGAATTAAAGTTATATGCTTTATATATATGTCAATACTATATATATATGAATAGATTGATATACATATCAATCAATCAAGGAAAGGTGCATAACTTCAATTATGTTACATACAGATGAGAATATTATTAAGAATATTATCAAGACATACTCAAGACTGCATAATTTATAAAGAAAAGAGGTTTAATGGACTCACAGTTCTACATGGCTGGAGAGGCCTTATAATCATGGCAGAAGATAAAGGAAGAGCAAACGGATGTCTTACATGGCGGCAGGCAAGAGGGAGCATGTGCAGAGGAATTCCTCTTTATTAAACCATCAGATACCATGAGACTTATTCACTGTCACAAGATCAGCCCTAGAAAAACCCACCTGCATGATTCAGTTACCTCCCACAGGGTCCATTCCATGACATGTAGGGATTATTACAATTCAAGGTGTGATTTGGGTGGGGACACAGAGCCAAAACATATCAGGTGCTTATTCATATATTTGTCTATATATCCATCCTTTCATATGTTTGTATGCCATCTGCATATTCATTCATCAAAGAAAACTTCCAGTTAAAAAAATTAGATAATGTTTTTGATTTAGTAATAAGAAAATTGCTTTATTTTTCTTTGTTGTAATGTTATTTATAAGCTTAAAACAATTTAATTTTCAAAACAAGATAAACTCTTACCTGATTACTAATGATTATAAAAATTAGATAGGAAATAATTACTGCTGGTTTCCTAAAATATGTCACAATAACTTGAAGATTGAATTTCTATTAATCATTTCAGTTGTATATAAAGCGTGCATCACTTAAGAAGCAAAGAATAATAATCTATAATTTCTTCCTACACCTCTAAATCCCCAATTTAAAACAACTACAGGAACAGGAGCTGCTTTTTGCAACAGTAATTATGACCCTAGTGATAACATGAACACTGCTGTATTCTTATCCTTTAAATAAAAAAACAAATGTCATTACAGGTTCTGGGAGATGAGCTTGTGCTATACCAATGAGTAAATTATCTAGGATCCCACTTATTTTGTGAGGCATCTTTCTTTTTTTTATATTTTTATGGGGGTTGGGAAAGTGGCTGAGTATTTTTCCTGAAGTTAAAATATGAGGCTCTGTACTCCTCTTCACATTTGAGTTCATAAGTAATGAGAACATCCTTATTTTACTTTTCAGTACTCAACAGTAAAGTCAACGTGTGTTTATGGAATACCTACAAATTGTCCAACTAATACTAAGCAATTAAAGAATACAGAGATGAAATTAGGACTATTGCCTCCTAGAATTTTTCCATATTGTTGGAAAGACAAACTATGCAGAATAAATGAAATATAATGATCTAAGTATTTTCCCATATACTGCTGTGATTTACATGTGGTTATAAAATCTAGCATAGAAGTCTCTTTTTGAGATATTTTTGGGTTAAATTGCTCATTCTTTTAATAAGTGGTTCTTTATTGATGTGCAATTTGCTGGTTATTATTTGTCAAATAAAGCATGGAAATTCCCCAAGTTAGGAGAAGGAGAAGACGACTTTCTGATAGCTTCAAGCTGGGCTGCTACTGGCTCTATTGGAAAACAGTTTTCCAGAGGGCAGGAGCACATAACTAACATACCAAAATGACTTATTTGCACGATAGTATATGTTGAATTTGTGGTTGTTCAAGTAAATTAAGAAAGAAGTCATTCATGGATTCAACAAATATTTATTGACTTCCTGTTATGTGCAAGGCACTATGCATGATGCAAAAAAAAAAAAAAAAAAAAAAAAATCACTGGTCAAGCCAACAGAGAGCACTCTTTGCTTTCATGGCCCTTACAATGTGATAATGGAGATAGACAGAAAATATTTCAAGAAATAAGTGATAGGAAGAAAAAGATTAGATGGTATGGAAGGGAATAACAGGAGACTGACTTAGAAGGTTTCCCTCGGCTGGGCGCGGTGGCTCAAGCCTGTAATCCCAGCACTTTGGGAGGCTGAGACGGGCGGATCACGAGGTCAGGAGATCGAGACCATCCTGGCTAACCCGGTGAAACCCCGTGTCTACTAAAAAATACAAAAAACTAGGCAGGCGAGGTGGCGGGCGCCTGTAATCCCAGCTACTCGGGAGGCTGAGACAGGAGAATGGCGTAAACCCGGGAGTCGGAGCTTGCAGTGAGCTGAGATCTGCCCACTGCACTCCAGCCTGGGCGACAGAACCAGACTCCGTCTCAATTAAAAAAAAAAAAAAAAAAAAAAAAACAAGAAGGTTTCCCTGAAGAATTGATATTTAAAATGAAACCTAAAGAAGCAATAAGTGTTAAGTAAGTGAAGAGTAAAAAGGCAAAACATTAGCAGGTGTAAAAGCCAAAAATGACAAAAGAACTTGATATATTCACAGAATTGAAAGATGCATAAGAAAAAAAAAGTCATAGTGGCTATTGCATAAGTCAGAAAGAAGGTCAGTGAGACAACACTTCAGGAAAAATCAGATGCAAGAGGGTACAGTCACATAAACATTTTGGAGAATGTCTAGGGGACACACAATAAATAGCACCTCATTGTTATCTGATTCTGGACAAACATGGGGAAACGTTAGGGAAAACATGGAAGCCAAAACATCTGCTTAGTGTGAGAGCCAAATGGGCTCACACCCTAACCCCAAGAATGATAGACACTGTTAGCCCATCCATAAGAAGGGCTGGAGCAAAGAAAGGCTACCACAGTGAGGCAGGTGAAAAGAGAAGTGAGCAGAGAAGAGCATGCCAGCTTATTCTTCCCACACTACCACCCAGATACGTCTCTCCATTCTCTCAAGAGTGGAGAAAATAAAGGAGCAGGAGAAGCTCAGACTTATAGCAAACCTGAGCCCCCTCACAGGATGGAAAAAATGTTGGCAAAGAAACATGGCAGAAATATTATACAGTTTGGATATTCTAAATTAATGTTAATGTTTTAAGGAAGAATACATTATCCAATATATATCATTAAAAGAGTACTTCAAAGCCTCCATGCAAAGGTGTTAAAAAGCAAAAAAGCCCAGGCCCAGTGGCTCACACCTGTAATCTTAGCACTTTGGGAGGCTGAGGTAAGAGGATTGCTTGAGTCCAGGAGTTTGAGACCAGCCTGGACAACACTGCAAGACCTTGTCTCAAAATATTCATAAAAAATTACCCAGGTATGGTGGCACACACCTGTAGTCCCATATGCTCATGAGGCTGAGGCAGGAGGATCACTTGAGCTCAAGAGTTTGAGGTGACAATGGGCTATGATCGTACTATTGCACTCCAACCTGGGTGATAGAGACTGATCCTGTCTAAAAGAAACGAAAAGAAAGAGGAAGAAAGAAGGGAGGGAGGGAGGGAGGGAGGGAGGGAAGGAAGGAAGGAAGGAAGGAAGGAAGGAAGGAAGGAAGGAAGGAAGGAAGGGGGGGAAAGGGAAAAGAAAAAGATGAGTGAATATTATTGAGGACTAAGTGATTTCAAATTACCAAAATTGATGCATATTTACATTTAACCTGGCTCCAGAGAATATTATTTATGACTAAATCATATCAAGTCACTTTTATTAGTGCATGCTTATACTAAATATAGCATTTGAGAGTGGTAAGCGCACACACACACACACACACACACAACCTATAGAATTAATCACCTCATCTAGCACAGAGGCATTGACACATAAAAAATAAAGACCATAGGTGTCTTAGTTCATTCAGGATTCTTTAACAAAATACCATAAGCTTGGTACCTTATAAATAACAGAAAATTACTTCTCACAGTTTCTAGAGGCTGAGAAGTTGAAGATCAAAGTGGACTTGATGTCCAATGAGGACCGATCTTCTTGCTGTAACCTAACATGGTGGAAGGGTCTAGCTAGCTCTCTGCAGTTGGTGAATAGTGTCCCCCGCTTTTTTATAAGGGCACTAATCCCCTAATGGGGGTTCCGTCTTCATTATCTAGCCACCTCCTAAAGACCCCATCTCCTAACACCATCAGCTTGAATGTTAGTATTCAACACATGGATTTTCAGGGACACAAATATTTATACCATAGCAACAGGAATAAAAATAAGCAAATACATATTTTTTTTACTATGTGCTAAGCAATGTTCTAAGTACTTCACAAATATCAACTTATTTAATCCACTTAATCTAATGAAATACATATTATGATTTTTTTTTCATTCTCACTTTGCAGATAAGGCTTTTAACATTAGAGGAATGGAGAATTTTGCCTATGGTTGGACAGGTAGTAACTAGTAGAGGTAGGATTTATCTCCACGGCTCGTGATTTTAGCCACTTTGCTACAGATGGATGAGGTAAGCTTAGGAGCATTTGAGGAGCAGTTTGCATTTTTTGTCTTTTTTTTTTCTTTTACTACTTTGGGTAGAAAGGATTAGTCATAAAGAATATACTGTAAGCTGGGTATGGTGGCATGCACCTGTAGTCATAGCTACTTAGGAGGCTGGAAGATCGCTTGAGCCCAGGAGTTAGAGGCTTCAGTGAGCTGTGAGTGCACCAGCCTGGGTGACAGGGCAAGACTCTGTCTCTAGAAAGAAAAAAAAAGTTGAGGCTGCAGAATATATGGTGGCAGGTGAAAATGTATTTTGCTCTATGCATATTTGCCTAGAACATTTTGTACAATAATATTATTAATTTAGAAAGCTCTCATAAAGACGTTAAAAAATGTGGTGCCTGCAATTTTTTTTTCCTGGAGTCTCTGAAGTGTTAAATGAATCTCCTTAGTCAATTGGCATGGGGGATGATTATGTGTAGACTGAAGTAAAATATCCTAACACATATTATATTAAAATAGTCTTGTATTTTGCAATCACCTGTCAACTTATTTGCTTCTATTAATGCAGCAGCCACTATAACAGACACAGGTTGAAGTAATTAGTGTTTAAATTGTCTCTCAAAACTACTGTATTTCCCCATCACCCTCTAGAGGAGGTAGGTTTGATGGTACAATGCCATGAAAGACAGCTGCTTCTAAGAACTATTAAACGGAGATTTGTTTTGTTTTGTTTTGTTTTTTATTACAATGCTCTCCATGGATGAGGATGCTTTTGTACAATTCACACACGCTTTCCAGATTGTTCTGGAACATCTGAGAAAGACATATCATTGAAACATCTTTCATCCATTTCATGGGTAGAAATTACTCTGGCTGCTATGAAGAGAAAGGTAAGAGATGATGAAGAATGAAATTGAAGAGAGCACTTAGGAAGGCATTTCAGTAGTCCAGATTGGAGGAGATGGTTCTTTTGGTGAAGATAATGAATAGTCAAGATATATTTTTGAGATAGCCACTCTGAGACTTGTAACTGGGCAATGCAAGAAAGGAATAATTACATGATAGCCCTACAGCCAGATTTTTGATATGATGATGTTATTCCTGAGTTAGAGAAGTTAGGGGAGTAGAGGCATGGCAAGTAGTCCTAGGGAACAAGATGAATTCAGTTTTAGATATGTTACTTTAATTTATTTTATTATTTATTTATTTATTTATTTATTTTTGAGACGGAGTCTTGGTCTCTCACCCAGGCTGGAGTGCAGTGGCCTGATTTCCACTCACTGCAAGCTCCGCCTCCCGGGTTCGCGCCATTCTCCTGCCTCAACTTTCCTAGTAGCTTTACTAGTAGCTGGGACTACAGGCACCCGCCACCACGTCTGGCTAATTTTGTATTTTTAGTAGAGACAGGATTTCACCGTGTTAGCCAGGGTGGTCTCGATCTCCTGACCTCGTGACCCGCGTGCCTCAGCCTCTCAAAGTGCTGGGATTACAGACTTGAGCCACCACGCCCAGCTAGATATGTTATTTTTGATATTCTTGTGAAGCCTCCAAGTAGAGAGCTGAAAGAAAAAGAGTAAGAGCTGACACTTGATAGAACGTGCGATGTGTTAAGTCTGTTCATGAAGTTTATGTCATGAATTCATTGAATCCTAACAACAACCATATGTGGGAATTAAAGAGACTAACTATTCTATTATTAGCCCCATTTTTCACGTGAAGGCAGTTGTATACACAATAAAATGATATAGTTTATATTAAATTACATGGAACAATTCTTAGTGTGTGGTATTAATATTGAGAAAAGTGTATCTGTTCTGTTTCTCGCTTAGAATATTCACTGAAAATATTTTGGATGTCACCGGATGCCCCTGTTTGATGCTGCCCTGTGGAAGGAGTACTGTGTTTCAAAGTTGGGTGCAGTTGTAGATGGTAATTAAAGGCACAAAAGAGATAAAGCTCTGAAGGACAAATGAACTGAAGAAGATGCAGTGATTATGACAAAAGTACTGGATGCCCAATTCTATGCTTCAACAAGTTCACAATTCTACTTCTCAAAATGATAATAGAGGGCAATTTAATTAAAAGATAATGGAATGAATTAAGAATTAAGAATGCTCCGGTATCTTTATATGCCTCAAGAGCATACATTTTCACCGTGTAAAAGTCAACCCAGGAATACTTCTTACCCCAATTGAAGTAGTCTATAAATATCACACATTTTGGATAAAGTATATTAAAACAAGAATGGTAGAAATGTTTGCCTAAATTATTTTCTCAGGTCGGCAGATAGCATTTTTCATTTAAAAATAAGCTATCCAAGTTAAAGGTAAAAGGAGAAATAGATTGTCTTGCAAAATTTCCTGTGTGGGCTTCTTCATAACACATTGTTTACTCAGGGCTACACACTGTACCGAAACATCAAGTCAAGTTCTGAGTTCACTTCTTAATAGATAGTCCCACAGAAAATAACGTTTCCATGAATTTTAACTAGGACTTGTCAAAGCAGAGACATTATCCACTTGAGTATGATATAGCTCTTAGGAATGAGGTCACCATGGTTCGAATCCCAGCTGCACTAATTCCTAGCTGTGTGACTGTCTTAGTCAATTCCAGCTACTATAACAAAATACTGTAGACCCGGTGGCTTAAACGACAAACATTTATTTTTCTGGAGGCTGGAAAACTGAGATCAGAGTGCCAGTATGGTTGGTTCTGGTGAGGGGCCTTGTGATGGTTAATACTGAGTGTCAACTTGATTGGATTGAAGGATGCAAAGTATTGTCCCCGGGTGTGTCTGTGTGTGAGGGTGTTGCCAAAGGAGATTAACATTTGAGTCAGTGGGCTGGGAAAGACAAACCCACACTTAATCTGGGTGGGCACCATCTAATTAGCTGCCCGCATGGCTAGAATATAAAGCAGGCAGAGAAATATGAAGGCTAGACTGGCCTAGCCTGCCGGCCTACATCTGTCTGCCATGCTGGATACTTCCTGCCCTCGAACATCAGACTCCAGGTTCTTCAGTTTTGGGACTCGGATTGGCTCTCCTTGCTCCTCAGCTTGCAGATGGCCTATTGTGGGACCCTGTGATCAGCTGAGTTAATACTTAATTAACTCCTCTTTATATATATATATATATACACACACACACACATATATATATGCATATATGTATATATACACACATGTGTGTGTGTATATATATCCTATTATTATATATGTATCCTATTATTTCTGTCCCTCTAGAGAACCCTGACTAATACAGAGCTCTTCTCGACTATAGATGGCTGGTTTCTGAAGGTATCCTCACATGGGTGAAAGAGCAACCAAGTTCCCTCAGACCTCTTTTATAAGGGCATTAATCGCATTCATGAGGGCTTCACCCTTACGTCTGAATCACCTCCCAAAGGCCCCACCTCCTAAGACCATCACACTGAGGGTTAGGATTTCAACATGTGAATTTGGGGGAGGCATAAATCAGTCCATAACCGTGACCCTGGGAAAGTTACTCAAGCCCCGTTTTCTTCGGTTTGCTTGGCGAGTTAAATGGAAATAATAAGGGTATTTCTTTATAGACTTGTTGGGAGGATTCACTAAATTAATTAAAGTGCTTAAAACAGGGCATGGTTCATAAGAGACACTCAACTCTTAGCTGTTATTTAACCTGAACATGATTTTGAGTAGGGCTCAAACTCTCTCCTCTTGGACTCCAGGCTATGCAGGGGGTTATCAAGGAGCTGTTTCAGTGTCCCTGAAAATATCCTGGCAGTTCGACCACATCCTACGTGGTCTACTTTTAGAAATCACTGGTCTGCTCAGAGTACAGAGATGACTTACAGGGGATTCAATTGCGTAATTTCAAATACAATCTTAGTAGAACCCCATTCCTGATACAGATGAAAAACGACTGTTTTCTCCACCACATCGTAGGGATGTTTTCATCCACTGTAGTAATGGCTTACCTCTGCAGGTCCTACCTCTGCAGGTCCTTTCTGTGTCCTCAGGCCTCCCTGAGTGGTTGAGAGCTGAATGGGGCTGAGAGCTTCGGGTTTTCATGGACTGATTCCTCTGCTCACCTTCACCCACTGCATCTCCCACCAGCAGATTGCTGTTCAACGTATATGTGTTTCCTTGATGATTAGGGGGTTAGGGTTTCCTCCGCTGTAGAGAAAATGCAAGTGGGACAACAAAGGGGGAAATGACAACTTTTTCTGAAAATATTTATACTAGGTGTCTTAGAACTGACTGCTGAAGAAAGAAAAGAAGAATAAAGGGAAGAAAACAATTTCCTGTAACTAACTCCCCAGGGTGATGCTGGATTTGAGGCATAAGTGCTCACTGTGTCTGTCTATGGACTTACCAGGCCACTATATTGATCCTATGGATAGCCAGTGAATGTTTGATGGAGTAGAGGGTGTGTGTGCTACCCTTGATCTTATTCCAAATTCAGGGATGAGGCACCGTGAAAAATGTGAGAGGGTGGAATAGGAGCAGGATTTGGAATCTCAAAGACTTGGGATGGGAAATCTCACGTTCAATTCTTACTAGCAGTATGACCTTGAAGCAAGCCCCTGTCTTCTCAAGGTTTTTATTGTCCTGTGTGTGAGATGGGAAGAATAATACCACCATAGGTTTTTGTGTGGAATAAATAGGATAACATCCACATAGCAAACCCCACAGTAAATGGTAGAAGTTATTAGAAGTCTCCTAATTTAGGTCTTCTACGATGTATCAGAGAAAGCTGTGCATGCTGAGAGGGTAATTACCAAGCACAGGTGCACTAGTAGTGGCATTGTACTCCCATGATTGAGTGTTTCTTTAACCTTTTGTTAAGGGAGATTTGAATTTATGTGCACAGCCGTTCTTCAACAAGTACTTGATGAATGTCAGTCAATATGTCAGCAACAGGGTTGCTGTTACAGAAATAAGTAAGGCAGAATCTTAACCCTGAAAGAGTGTAGGCATGTAATAGCTCATATTAGGCAAGATAAAAAAAAATCTATGATTAACAGAAACATACCAATTTATTGAAATACCTCGATTCATTGGAGCGTAAACACAAGATGGTTTCATTTCTTTTACAAACTGTCTCCAATTTTACTGTGTACTTCCCCTGCTTCTTTGCCTCCATTCACATATTGGGAATCTTCTAGAACTTTCTGATTAATTTTAGATATTTAAGTTAGGACGTTAAAATTCTCAATCACATTTTGGGTTCAAAATTCTCTACTTCCTTTCCTGTTTCATTTATGTCTGAGCTCCACTGGTATGTGAGGCAGAGCAAGGAGGGAGAAGAATACTTCTTACCTGTATTTATGGTTATTTACAGGAAGGGGGTCCTGGATCCCACTCTGACGTGGTTGTTTCTGAGTATGTTGTGCTTATTATTTTCCCGGGAGTGTATATTCAGCTTCACTGTGGCCCTGCCTTCATGGAGGATGTACAACCCCTTTATCTATGTTAGACTTTTCAGCTGTTTGTAAAGCCTTAGAATTCCCATTGTTCTTCACAAAAAGCCATGAGGATCTTCTCTGACATCCCCTGAGTGTTTCATGGACTTGGAATAAGCGGTACCCATTTTTCCCAGGCACGCTATGTCACATTCTCTGCACACATGGGCTGCTCTACCAACCCTCCACCAGTCTTTGGTATTCTCCAGACTGCGATCAGGAACCAGTCTCTAATATTGTGTATGTTTCTAAACACTTCCCAGACACAGCTTCATGTTCCTAAACTCTTCCCAGATAGAATTTCATGTTCCTAAACTTCCTTTTCCTAGGCACAACTTCACATTCCTAAACTCTTTGCAGACAAATCTTCATGTTCCTAAACCCTTCCCAGACACAACTCCATGTTCCTAAACTTCATGTTGCTAAAATCTTCTCAGATACAACTTCATGTTCCTAAACTTCCTCTTCCCAGACATAACTTCATGTTCCAAAACTCACCAGACACAACTCCACAGGGTTCAGCACAGATTTTCTGGCTCGTGCTAAGGGAGACCTGAGTGTTCTTCAGCTCAGCAGCCTACAGGAGAAGAAACTGATGCAAGCCCTTCCTTTTTATAAGTACCCTAAATATTGATTAGTGACTCAGACAGATGTCAACAACCAATTTAGTTGGGAGAGTTTGAGAGAGAAAAAGAACATCCACCAACCTTGTCTCTCCTGTACTTCTCCCCAAGTCCTTTCATCAGTTTTCAGTGGGGGAAAGGAAAAGAGTGGTTGCTGTGGTGGGACTTATTCTGGACTTTGATATGCACATGTGACAGTTTCTGACCTCGATTTTAAATGACTCAATAGAGCTGGGTTACTTTGTGCATTGACTGAACTTTGGGCTATATGAAGAGACCTTCTGTATATTATACAGGAGATACAAGTATTACTCGTGAGACAACAAAGGGGGAAATGACAACTTTTTCTGAAAATATTTAGGAAGACACTACAATTCCTCCCTTACCTACTCCCTTGCTTCTCATAGCACTTTGCTCAAGGTTAGAGCTCAATGTAGGTTTTCTTGCTAGATGTTTTTCATTCATCAACAAGTTTTTTGATTTGTTTATTCTGTCACTGAACAATAATAAATTGAGCTACTATTCCTTGCAACTGGTCTGCAAGAAGATGATAACACACCAGTGAACACAAGAGACATAGCTCATTCTCTTAGCCAATTTTGTGCTGCTATAATAGAATAACACAGACTGGGTAATGTATAATGAACAGAAATTGATTTGGCTCATGTTTCTGGAAGTTTGGAAGTCCAAGGCTGAAGGACCAACATCAAGCAAGGACCTTCTTGTAGTGTCATCCCATGGTGGAAGGGCAAACTGCAAAAGAGAGGGAGAGAGGGCAAGAAGGGCCAAACTCATCCTTTTCTAAGGAACCTACTTTTGGGATAATGAACCCGTCCTGTGATGATGACATTAATCTATTTATGAGACTGAAGGCTTTATGACCTAATTACCTCTTAAAGTTCCTACTTCTTAACACAAATGCACTGGGAATTAAGTTTCCAACACATGATCTTTGCACTTTCAAACTATAGCACCCGTTGAGGAAGAAACTTACAAGTGCAATGAGTATGGCAGTATGGAAGTGGAGAGTTCTTCCAGAGCAGGAGTCCCCATCACTGAGCTCCAGCCTAGTTGAGGGGCATATGGAAATCTCTAGGGAAGTGATGGTTAAGCACTAACCTAAAGGAAGTGGAAACCAGCTAGGCAAAGAAGGGAGAAATCATTTCTAGCGAAAAGGAGGAAGATGGTGAAACCACTGAAAGAAATTTAGGATGGCTGGAATGTAAGGACATGTTGTGTTAGGTAATACTGGGAAATAGGTAGTGGCTAAATCAAATGGACTTCATAGACCATGTTTAGGATAGAAGCAAGAAAGAATGAATGGGTTAATTAATTAATTGGTAAATAAATGCAATGTCTTCTTGTAGGCACACATCTCTCCTAGAAGATGAATATATCAGGCTTAGATAATGATGCTTTCCATGGGAAGGAGTGATCAGCCTATATTTTCCACTATTCTCTTTGTGAGAGGTGAGGGCAAATATTTGAGAATGGAGAGAGAGTCTTTCTTTCACTTTTTTTTCTGTTGTAATTTAACAGTTGCTTCCTATTTCTATCCCTCCTTTTACTTTAAAATTTTCTGTTTTTATTTTTATTTTGTTTCTTCTGTAACCCTCCAACGACCCTGTGTTGATTGGGTTTGCTTATCCATAAATGTAATTTTAATTTCTTTTGAGGAAAGAAGAGCCATAATTATTTAGTTACTATTTTTCCCATTAGAGCTGTTTTTGTTGGCTCTGAGTTCTCTGTGGAAACATACACTCTACTTGAAGCGGTTACATTTTATTGTGTGGGTATCAATAATACAATGATGTCTTTTCTAAAATACCTGCCCTTTTCCTCTGTGTACTGTGTTGAAAAACATTAGGCTGGTAGCAATTCGATTGCCTGGAGTTAGTGACACCATGCTTTTCTCTGCTGAACTGAACATGTTTACTCCTTGGGAAATATTGCTAAAGACATCACGTTACTGTCATTTTTGAAGGCAAAAATACCACTTAGAAACAATATTGGCTCATGCAAATTACCCAAATGGTTCCTTTCTAAGGTTTTATCAGGGAAACTGCATTGTCTCCAAAGGGTCAGGGATCATCTTACAGTTAACATTTTTCTGTTTTTTAGAAGGTCTGACAGCCTCACGTTAGAAAGAGTGACAACACAAGGCTAATAACTTCACTTTTCTCAACGTCTTTATCATCTGCTCTAATTTACGAAGCTCTTTTGTTGAAAGGCCCTACACCTATTTTATGAAAGGAAACCTGACTAGTGTTTGATCATAATTTTAACCTTTTTTCTTGCACAGGAGGTGCTATTATTGCACCTCTGTTAGGCTAGTTCAAGCAAGCTCTCCTAAATCCTTCTCCTACCTTCAGGTCATACAGATCCACAGACCCAGCAGAGTGGACTAAAGATGTTTTGTACCATTGTTCAAGCCAAGGATTTGGATTCTTTTCATCCCTCTTGTGGTTATCTAAACAAGATCTAACTAAAAACAATAAAGTAGCAAAGTTGAAAGAGTAGTTAATAGACAGTGATTAAGAGGAAGATGAGAAAAAAAATGTATTGAGGATTTAGCACATGCCACGTTAAGGTTGAAGGATCTGCGTATGTTACACTATTCCATTCTCACAGCAAACCACTGGGGAAAATATTATTGTTGAATAAAGAAATATGCTGATTATTATTTAATACATTGAACAAAATCCTGCAGATAGTAAGAGGCAGATCTAGGATTCAAACCCATGTTTTTCTGATTTCATCATGCCAGTGACAAAGGATGCGTAGTGTATTATGCTACTTTCCGGTACTTACCTGTCCAATGCCAGCTTCTCACATATCACCAACACAAGCCGTTGATACAGAAGAGTCTGTTGCCTGTTGATGCTTTCTCATGAAGAGTTAATGGATTTTTCAGGAAGTTTCTTTAATGTAATGAGCTATCAAGTTATTTGCCTGAACGAGAGGCTTCTGGAATAGTAAAGGTAAAGGCAAATGAAGAAAAGAGTAGTGGACTCCTATTCGTGTAGACAGTATGTTGAGAGTGGGAGGTAAGTCCAAGTCACATGAGGAGGTAGATGGATTTGTTCTCATATCACACAACAACATGGTTATTTAATTACATCTATAATTACATCTTCGTCTCTGCTACTGGAGAAGGAACTCTTCCACAGAAGGGCTATCCTCTTAGTCATTTTTGTTACTCCATAACTTCCTAGTGTTTCTTCGCCTGGAACAGAGTGGTATCAAGTGAGTGGAGGTGGAATGGTGATGGCAGCAGTGGAGAAAATGGTAACAATGTAACAGTATTTATCTTCTGCTCACTCCACACAAAACACAGGCACTTCCTGGTGTGTTATCTCATCTACTCCTTGTGACACCCATATGGGATTGCTGCTATTTTTATTTAACAGATCTGCCATAAAGCAAGATTGTGTTCATTGTTTAATAAAGGTTTGCTGCAATTAACTGGACATTCTTTCAGTAGATTAATATCATATAAATCAGCCAATTATGTTGACCTTTATTCATTCCAAAATAAATATTAACATTTCCGATAGATTTTACCTATTAAATGCTGACAGAACTTCACCAAAGCCAGTGAGTATCTTACAGCAAACATAAGAAGCTCATTAAGCAATATTTTCTTTTGTTGAGGACTTGTGGGCACAGATGAACCTATTGCCATTTGATTCTCATGTATATGTGTTGAGAGAATCTCTGTGACCTGAGTCTTCCTGAACCAGACTCTAAATGACTTTTCCTCCCAACTGGTGGTTTTTTTCCATTTCTTAGGTCTCTGCTGCCACACTGTGGAGAAGTATGAAATAAAACATCAGTTTCCTAGATATTTTTGTCATGTTTTACCAAGGAGCCATTGTCATTTACAGTGCTTCAAATTTGATTAAAAAATGACTACTCTTTTGTCTGAACATCATCTGCAAATTTTATTTCAAACAAAAGATGATGTTAAGTAAAGTCATTACAAATTAAAGGATTAATAGTAGTATTTTAATAGGATTGCTTTAATGACTACTTGGGTAATGGTCACTTTAAGAAAGGCAAACTGAAATAAATATGAGCCTTCAATTCTAATACAAAGGAGACTTCCTTCCTTCCTTCCTTCCTTCCTTCCTTCCTTCCTTCCTTCCTTCCTTCCTTCCTTCCTGCTTTCCTTCCTCCCTCCCTCCCTCCCTCCCTCCCTCCCTCCTTCCTTCCTTCTTCTTCTTCTTTTCCTCCTTCCTTCTCTTCCTCCCTCTTTCCCTACTTGTTTACTTCCTTCCATCTTTCCTTTTTTTTTCTTTCTCTTCCTCTATTAAAATTGTATCAGCTGTCTACCAGCCTGTGTCAGCCATTATGCTAGATGGTATTATTAACACAAAATCAAATTAAGCCTTGTCTCTGAATTTCAATAGGGACACTTTCTAGTGATAAAGAAAGGTATATATAAAAAGAAAATAGAATGTAAAGCAGGGTTGAGAGACTTATGCATGAGATATCATGGGACTCTAACAGGCAGCTTTGAAAGCCACAGTTTCAATTATTTGCAGTAAGTTCAGACTCATGATTTTCTGAAAGTCAGAAATCTCATTCTCCAACAACTGTGGATATCATAAGCTCCTGTTGTCCTACTTACAATGAGAGTTATTGCCCTCTTCGGTTGAAGATGATTGGAATTTCTAGGGATTAAGAAAATTA
This sequence comes from Macaca thibetana thibetana, assembly GCF_024542745.1. NCBI lineage: Eukaryota > Metazoa > Chordata > Mammalia > Primates > Cercopithecidae > Macaca > Macaca thibetana. The sequence goes on from NC_065582.1 coordinate 165,417,577, forward strand.
CCAAACAAAGCCTTTCTCTATAATTTAAACAATGCCGTTTCAAAGTTTTCTATAGAAAGATGGAGATCTTTACAACTTTCTTTGGAAATATACGCTTCTTCATGCACATGTCTTTTGTCATCTACATAATGCAATATTGGTATTTATCTATTTTCAAGCATTTCTAGAAAGTAAAACCCAAGAATGAGGACATTCACCAGGGCTTAAAAAGAAAATGAAAATAAATAAAATCTTGCTTTAAAGAGCATACAAAATGTCATTATAATATGAAGCCTATACTATTTCTTTAGGTCATGAAAGTGATAGCTATATCCTAAAAATGATTTTTATTTATTATTTCTTTAATATACTGTTTCCTAGTATCAAGTATCTAGAAATACCTTTATTTCAAAGGCTAACAAACCTGAGAAGCAAGGTTAAAATAATCAAGTTAGTTTAGGAGATTTAAGCAGAGAAGAGTATGAATTATACTTGCTGAATGCATACTATATACAGGAATGTGACAAACAATTTATTATTATTATTTTATTTTATTTTTGAGATAGGGTCTTGCTCTGTCACCCAGGCTGGAGGCAGTGGAACGATCTCAGCTCGCTACAACCTCTGCCTTCTGAGTTCAAGCAATTCTCATGCTTCAGCCTCCCTCACAGTTGGGACTACATGTACCCACCACCATACCCATCTATTTTTTTTTTTTTTTTGTATTTTTAGTATAGACGGGGTTTCACCATGTTGGCCAGGCTGGTTTCAAACTCCTGACCTCAAGTGATCTGCCCACCTCAGCCTCCCAAAATGCTAGGTTACAGGCGTGAGCCACCGCGCCTGGCCAAACAATTTAAATCTGTTACTTTACTTAAAGTTCCAAATAAAAATGAGGGGTCAACATATTAGCTTTATTTTAGAGATGAGGAAACTGAGGCTTGGAGAGTATCATCAACTTGTTAATGGTCTAGTAACTAGTAACTAGTAAATGGCAGAATCTGGATAAAACTAGAACCCACATTATTCCATTATGTTATCAGAACAAAAAGGAATCATTTAAATATTTATATCCAAGTTAAAAAAAAAAAACCACCCACTGTCTAAATCTGCCTGATTGTTTTGTTCAAGACTAATATGATGTCAACAGTATTAGTAGAATAAGTACAAGTATCTTGTTTTATGTATTTATTTTTCTTCCCCCACCCCAACTTTTGTATTGATAAGGAAGATCTTGTTTTAAACCACATGAAAACTGTATTTGCTTATCTTTGAAGTGCATACTTTCTTATTAAGTACATTTTAAATTAAACCTTCTTCTCGGAGGTGAAAGAAAACTGTAAGCTAAATGAGTTTTTTATTTTTGAGTACAGGCTTTCAGAGCCAAAATTCATTAACATCATTTCAGTAGGAAAATAAAGTCAAATAGTTGAATGCTTCATTTTTACATGATATGAGACAAATTGCTGCCATTTTTTGTTTTATTTTATTTTATTTTATGTTATTTTATTTGAGATGCAGTTTTGCTCTTGTCCCCCAGGTTGGAGTGTAATGGCCTAATCTCAGCTCACTGCTATCCAAGTAGCTGGGATTACAGGCAGGTGCCATCACACCCAGCTAATTTTTGTAATTTTCAGAGACGGGGTTTCACCATGTTGGCCAGGCTGGTCTTGAACTCCTGACCTCAGGATCCACCCGCCTCGGCCTCCCAAAGTGCTAGGATTACAGGCATGAGCCACTGCTCCCGGCCAAATTGTTGCTGTTCTTAAAGACAGATAGGGGATATTTACAGTCTAGCAGCAATGGAAATAAATAATTGTACAAACACAAAATAGAAGGTCAGGTGAGTCTAATCAGAAGCTTGGTTTTCACTCAAAAACAAAAGTCCAGCATCTTAGGAGCTAAGGATAGGGATATGCTATGCAGGCATTAAGTCAGGAACAGTCTGAGGAGAGGCTGAGGAGGGTGGATTGTTTTGGGTAATGGCTCACTTTCTTCATCTATAATGGGGATGTTAATGGTATCAGGCTATAGCATTGTGAGGATTAAATGCAGTGACATATGTAACACTCTTGATCCAGCAAATGCCTACAGCACATAGTATCTGTTTGATAAATGTTAATCTTTGTTATCATCCCAACAGTCAATGGAATTAAGTAGAAATTGTACAAATTATGGTATTGTCATATTAAGTCTCCAGCAGGAGGTTTATATTATAATGGATGTATGACAGTAGGGAGTAACTTAATCTTTCTAAGGTTCAATTTTCATACCTGTTAAAGAGGACTATGAATCATACCTATTGTGCAAAGCTGCCGTGGGGTCAAAGGGAAGAATGTTTGCAAAAGGCCTCTGTAAAATGTAAAGGGCCCCTTACATGCTGGTTAACATCACTATCTATTTCTCTTCCTTCCAAGTTTTCATAGAAATCTCACCTTTGAATTTACTGATGAGTCAAAATTATGATATAACAATAATATTAAATATATTTATTAGCTGGGATGAACTCTGCTCGCTCAACTCCATGAATAGTGACCTATGAGGGGAAGAACCCTATGACACTAGCTCTGAGGGGAGGACATACAGAGTCCTATTGAATGGTGAGAAGGAAAGTGAGGGTTAGGGAGCAGAAGCGAGAAAATGTCCATGTTAGGAATAAATTTAGCTATAAGTAACATAGCGCTCAACTAACAGCAGCATAAAATAGTGAGTTAATGTGTTTTTATATAGCAAGTTTGAAAGAAGGTGGTATCCTAGAGTTGATCAGCTCACAGCAATGCATTAGAGGCCCAGATCTCTCTCCTTTGCTGTTCATAGTTTTCATCCCCTTGCTAATTGACTCAAGGCAGCAGACAACTGCATTATCTCCATTGTGTGTGCTCAAGGCAGGAAGAAGTAGAGAATAATGGTTCCAGACCTATCTGTTCCTTGCAAAGAAAGCAAATGCTTCCCCCAGTATTTCTTCGCAAATTATTATATCTTAAGAAGCGAAGTATGTCTGACTTACTCCTAGCTTCAACCAACAGTGGGAAGATGTATATTTAATTAAATATTTAGCTAATCTGAGCAAAATCTGAGTTATATTTACAAGAAACATGGGAAGAATGATTGGGTAAGTAGCTAGCAGTACCTGCCACTGTGCAATTCTTATACTTGGTGGAAGAAGGGACATTTCTGATTAAAGGTGCAGAAGCTTTGTAACATAATAAGCATAATGACATTTCTAGTAAGCTTGGAACCCTGAGTTGTTTGTGTATGTGTTTTCAGACTGAGAAACAAAGAACATAGTAAAGTAACTGAAGATAGAGACAATTTTGAATTGGTTAAAGGAATGGAGTTAGAAATTAGTTTTAAATAATGATTCCCTTGAAAACTATTTCTGTTATAATTGATGAGAAAATAATACATGTACCTTTGAGGGTTGCATCATTAAGTGAAAATATCATATTGTTCCTAGTTAGTTTTTGCAAGCAAAATAAATGTCACCTATTGAAACTTCAAAAGCAGATGCTGTGGTGTTTGGATGCTGTGTGAAGTATTGTTCAAGAGTGTAACTGGTAAAGAAATTTGGCAAAATAAACTATATAGTTCTAAAGAAGTGATTTAAGCACCCTAAGCCTTCTGGGGATAAAACGAGATTCCATCAGATGCAACTTATATGGTAAAATTAAACACTTTACAGGAATTACAGAAATTATAAAACTTCTTGAAATTTTAAAACTTCATGGTCTTGCACATAAATTGGGCCCAGCAAACTTCAGAATAGCTGTTAGAGGAGCATTAGGATGTGTTTGCTTTTTAATGTTGCTTGTTTCTTATTATAAGATGACAATTTTATCCTGTTAGTTCATCATAACTGTCTTTGTAGAATTTGTAATTAGCATAACCAAAGGCACACTTCACAGTAAGATTTGACTGCATCATTTTTTTTAAAATTTTATTTTATTTTTATTATTATTATACTTTAAGTTCTAGGGTACATGTGCATAACGTGCAGGTTTGTTACATATGTATACTTGTGCCATGTTGCTGTGCTGCACCCATCAACTCGTCAGCACCCATCAACTCGTCATTTACATCAGGTATAACTCCCAATGCAATCCGTCCCCCCTCCCCCCTCCCCATGATAGGCCCCGGTGTGTGATATTCCCCTTCCTTTTGCTCTAGTCAGGAGCAGTACTGTATTTGTCTCCAGCACCACCTAGTGACAAATTTAAAAAGCTGCATCTTATTGAGTTGAAATGTTATCTTTGACTTAAAAAGCCATTGCCGGGCCTGGCGCGGTGTCTCATGCCTGTAATCCTTGCACTTTGGGAGATCTAGGCGGGCAGATTGTCTGAGCTCAGGAGTTTGAGACCAGTCTGGGCAACACGGTCAAACCCTGTCTCTACTAAAATACAAAAAATTAGCTGGGCGTGGCGACATGCCCCTCTAGTCCCAGCTACTTGGGAGGTGGAGGCAGGAGAATTGCTTGAACCCGGGAGGCGGAGGTTGCGGTGAGCTGAGATTGCACCAATGCACTCCATCCTGGGAAACAGAATGAGACTCTGTCACAAAAAAAAAAAAAAAAAAAAAAAAAAAAAGCCATTTCCAGTGCCCAGACCACTGGCCATGTGCAGCCAGTGAGTGCCTGAAATGTGGCTAGTACAATGGATCTCAATGGTTTTTATATTGATTGAACATTTAAAATATATTTAATAACATTAAAAGTAAAATAATATTAAAAGTTCTTTAAAGAAAAGATATTATTGCTGAAAGTGATGGCTCACACCTGTAATGATAGCACTTTGGGAGGCCGAGACAGGAGGATCACTTGAGGCTGGGAATTTGACAGCAACCTAGGCAACATAGTGAGACTCTATCTAAAAAAAAAAAAAAAAAAAGATGGGTGTGGTAGTCCACACCTGTAGTCCCATCTACTCGGGAGGCTGAGGCCGAAGGATTGCTTTATAGCCCAGGAGTTCGAGGTTGCAGTGAACTGTGATCATGCCACTGCACTCCAGCCTGGGCTACAGAGAGAGACTCTGTCTCAAAAAAAAAAAAAAAAAAAAAAAAAAAGGCAATATTAAAATTTATTTCACCTGTAAGTTTATATTATTCTTAACGTGACTATTAGAACATTTACGATTATATATGCAGTTTGCATTATATTTAATGAACAATGATAACTTAGATACTTAATTACATAGTTTTACCCATGTAGCTCATTTAGTAAAATTATGGGGTAAAGAAGTGGATGAAAACCATCTGAATTTATTCAAAATAACATGTTGGAACATGAATGGATGTATCAGGAATAAATATATATTGGGTTGTCTTGTATGTATACTTTTGATCATAGGTAATTAACAATTTTAGTAGATTTACTAACTATTCAAGTGCCAGTATTGAGAATCCACTAGGTGCCAGGTATTGTTTTAAGAACTCTGCATGCATTTACTCACGTAATCCCCACAAAAATCCAGTGAGACAAGTACTGTTATTCTAGTCATTTCACACAAAATAGAGTGAGGCTCAGATAACTGAACGCCTTCTCCAATGTCAGGTGGCTATGAAGAGGAAGAGTCAGGCTTTGCTCACAGCCTGGCTTCACCATCTACATTCTGAACTGCTGTGATATCCTCCTACTGAAAAGCAAATGTAAATGAAAAATTAAAAAAAAATCAACTGGCTACAAGATAACTGCTTTAAGCACATGTCCACACAATAGTCATAAATTATTGCTATTAAGTTATTGTATTCTTATTTTTAAGATGGAGTCTTGCTCTTTCACCAGGCTGGAGTGCAGTGGTGTGATCTCAGCTCACTGCAACCTCCGCCTCCTGGGTTCAATCAATTCTCCTGCCTCAGCCTCCCAAGTAGCTGGGATTACAGGCGCCTGCCACCACGCCCCGCGATTTTTTGTATTTTTGGTAGAGATGGAGTTTATCCATGTTGGCCAGGCTGGCCTTGAACTCTTGAGCTCAGGTGATCCACCTGCCTCAGGCTCCCGAAGTGCTGGGATTACAGGTGTGAGCCACCACGCCTGGCCTAGTTATTGTATTCTTATTAATGTTATTCAAATGGATTTAGTGAGAAAAGTAGTCATTTTTTAATATTGTGTTTCAGATTGGTCATTGATTTTTTAGCCTCTATCACATTTAGGAGACACCATGAAGATAGTAAGAGAATAAGATGCATGATTTGCCTTTTGAGTGCTTAAAGTCAGGGGAAGTTGTGTTCATAAACAAATAATACAGATGGAGGACAGAGAAGAAAGTTTCCATGAAGATTTGTTTAAACAGTTTTAGAGGAAAAATAGGATTTGTCCAGGCAGAAAAGAGAGGAAAGCCAGAGGTCCCAGGCAGAGGGGACAGTTGGACAAAGTCATTTAATTATGAAACAGCATGGCACCTGCAGAAAACTAGAAATAGTGCAATATTGCTTGAGTTTGAAGTTGTTGGGATACATAAGGGTGTTGTCTAATGGGACTGTCACAAAGTTCTTTCATAGAAATTTGCCAGTCTCACAACCTCTCGGTGTAGGAGAAAATGATGATGTATGTGAGCTGATAAGATCTGAGTTTGGCTTGATCTTTTTTTTTTTTTTTTTTTTTTTTTTTTTTCCTGTAGTACTGCTATTTTATGTGATAAGAAAAATCCTATGTGGGAAAAAAGTCTATGAAACTACAGTTCACAGAACCAGTTCAAGAACATGTCTCCAAACTTTAAGATGCTCTGTGGACCTTGTAAAGATCAAATGAATTCATATATATGACACTGCTTTGAAAGCAGCCCAATGCTCATTAGATGGAGGGTTTATGATACCGTCATCACTCTGGAGATAAATCAATCAGGTTATTTAAATGTCTAGAGCACAATTACTTTTAAAGTAAAAATTTTAGATGCCTTTTCATTACTTGTTACTATAGTGAATATTAAGAAACTTTCATTGGCTACCTTACTACAAGGATGACAGACTTTCTGTAAGGATCGTTGAATTCACAACAAACTGGTCAATTGATTGTAAGTAAAATGGACAGCAAATTTGGTAACATGGTCAAAATGCATATATTTGTAGACTGACTGAAGCTAATTAAAACGTAATACCAGTTTTGTCTTGTGCATGACTTTTCAAAAGGACCTCAATTTGTATCTAAAATATCATCTGATAGTATCCCATGTGAAACCCCCAAATCATTGTATTCTGACTTGAGGAACTAGAAAGATGCAGCCTAGATATTTCCTCAAACTGGATAATGGGTGAATTAGCCTCCCTAAAGAAAGGCCCCTAACTTAGATCAGCCACACAGAGATAGTCTTCATTTGTTTTGTTTGTTTGTTTGTTTGTTTGTTTTTTGTTTTTTGAGTTGGATCCTCATTCTGTTGCCCAGGCTGGAGTGCAGTGGCATGATCTCCGCTGACTGCAACCTCTGCCTCCCAGGTTCAACCGATCCTCCTCCCTCAGCCCCCTAGTATTTGGGATTAAGGCACATGCCACCATGTCCAGCTAATTAGGAGAGATGGAGTTTCACCATGTTGGCCAGGCTGGTCTTGAACTCCTGACCTCAGGTGATCCACCCACCTTGGTCTCCAAAAGTGCTGGGACTACAGGCATGAGGCACTGTGCCTGGCCTATTTCTACTGCTCTATCATTACAACATTGTTTACCAGGCTGGGTACAGATATGTGCAATATATGATGGTGAGTGGATTAAATTACTTAGGGAATGTTTAAAATATAGATCTTTGAGCCTTGTAGAACCAGTAAATGAGAGTGCATGGGATTGGAGCATGGGAATTAACATTTTTAACCGACATCCTAGAAGATTTGAATACACACTAAAGTTTGAGAAGCTCAGGACCAGTTTGTGGTTTAGACATGGTCTATGTAATTAAATGTCAGTCACTCTTCTATGTGGATATTCACTACTTTTTCAGAAACCAAGAACTGAAAGCTGTTTGATATAGCTCCTCTGTTAGCAAACACCAACACTAAGACCCTACTCTCATGAAATATGAAACATAGCTTGACCAACACTGTTCACTCCATTTGATTTCATCTGGCCTCAGCATTCTGGGAAATGAATGCTAAACTATGTCCCTGCTCACATGCTCTATGACCATTCTGGTAAATCCTTCTATCAGTCACTTTTCTGCTATAAAAGATTTAAAAAGTAGCAGGGTGGGTTTTCTGTTCTTCCATAGAAACGTTTCAGCCACTGGCTACCTTTGCTGTAAAGAAAAATATAGTTTCCAAAACATGCTTTGAAATGAACAGTCCATCTAAGCATCCAGTTTGACAAATAAGTAGTTAGATGCCTTCTTCATACTTGATATTTTCAGTGCAAAATATAACTGATTATGTTACTTATTACAGGAGAAATTGCTATGATATGATTCATGACTTATTAGGATGATTGAGGTCTATGATTAGTTTTGTTTGCATATTTACCTTAAGGACCTACAGGTTATGTAAGGCATTTGCTTACTTTGAATACCTCTTTCCACCTTTACCTCACTCCCCAATAATTAATTGGTATGACTACTTTATATAATGAGAAAGGTGTATTTAGGAGAATTTGGCAAAAGAGAGTGACTAAGGCAAGAAAATACATGACAAGACTAGTTTTTAGCAAGATGACAGGTGTAAAATTACAGCTCAGTTTTCATTTTGCCTTAATTACTCCCCATCAAGTGTAATATTCTTTATAAAAATGAAGTATAGAAGCAGCACACATTTTTAAAATGTCAAATTAATCCCAGATGAAGAAAGTGGACTGGAATTTTGTCGCAATAAATAAATCTCAGTTCATCAGACCATACTAATTTCATGCCTGCCTATTGAGACCACTGTTAGATGTAAAGGTAAAATCACCTTTAATAGAAAAGAGAAGGTGTTTATCCAGAAGAACTGGTAAATATGGATTCAACAAACTATGGGTATAAATGTCTTCCAAAAATTACAATGCATTAGCAATTATGCAATCCTACATGGAGACCCCAAGAACTTCTTAGAGCGGTAAGGGTTATAGTGAGCCTGCACTGTGTGGCAAAATTGAATAGGACCTGTAACTTTTGGTCTAAATTATTCCAGCTCTCAAGTCTTTTTAATAAGGTTCCCTTATTAAGGGAAAATTAACATTTCTGATTTCATAATTTATTCCTGAAATGGAGGAGCCTGGAGAAAAGAAGTGACAACATTTCGGATAAAGAGAACTTAGGCAAAATTTCACAGAAGGAAGGAGTGTCGTGGATTCAGGGAACATTTAAGAGGCAAGCGTGGCTAAATCAAACGATCTGAGAAAAAAATATATAAATTTTGAAAATATAATCTCTGTCCACTAAATACCTGATATCTGGGGATTTGTATATTCTTAGGGCAAAATGGTTGGCAATGGCAAAGATTGTTTGACATCTCTCTTTTATGTTAACTGTGCAGTTTCAATTCATTCAGGAAAGATCTAAACTAGCTTGTGCCTGGTTACTACTTCTTTCATAAAAAGAAGACTCTTTCTGCCTCAATTTTCTCATTCTGAACTAAGCCATTAGTTAGAAGAAACTAACTCATTTCCTTTTCCTTATTCCCCTTTTGAGCATGTATCAGACCTTGACATAGGGATGAATGTGCTGTTTTCAGCTTCATTTTGATAGTAAAGGGATTTGGGCTACTAAGATATTACAATTTTCATAAAGCAAATTTCTCCTTTATGCTGCTCTCATAATTTTGAACCTAATTTGGGGACTCCAGGGGGAACTTGGTAGAAACCATAATTAGAGTTATATCCTTTTGCAAGCTACCTACATTGGGCGATTGTGTGTGTGTGCTTGTGTGTGTGCATATGTGTGTGTGTGTGTGTGTGCATGAGAGACAGACAATTCACTCTCATTTGTCTATGTATCTATTCATCCAGAAAGACAGAGTGACAGAGAGCTATGGAGAGATAGAGAGAGAGAGAATTATTTTTAAATTTTCAGCAAGGGGAAATTTGAAGCAAATATATAAAAAAGGAGGTTGCTGCAGATTCTGGCAAGGGGCTGATAGTTGAATTTAAGTTTGGTTAATCTTGGTAATGTTCATAGACTATGGATCTGCATGGTATTACATGTAAACTGCCCCTCCCAATACACACACACACACACATACACACACACACACACACACACACACACACACACACACACACACTCTTCTGCATTCCCAAAATGTGAATTGGAGGAGTACAGCCCATAATTGCTGCAGAGTTGAGGACCATTGCCATTCAGAACTGGGAAGGCTGCAGAAGACCTTTGGAGAAACAAAACCTTTTTTTCATCTCGCCAGTTTTTAAAATTCTTTTCTAAATGTGAAATTTGGGAAAATGTAACATATCAGCTTGATAAGAAATTTTGCGACATCTTAAACATGAATGAGAAGATGGTGCAGATGATGGTGACTGTTTTCATTCAAATAAAGCCAAGGAGACAGATGAAAGGTAAGAGGATTGTAAGTACTGTGTCCCGTTAACAACTGTGATTTCTGTCACTTCTTTCCTACGTGTGCAAAGTGATGACAAGTTATTTGCAGATTCCTTGAACTGTGATTTGCTCAAGTTAGGACATGGGGTGTGTGTGTGTATGTGTGTGTGTATGTGTGTGTGTGTATGAAAGAGAGAGAGAAAGGCAGTTGATAAACTAAATTTTTGGGGGACTTAAATATTGTCACTGACTCAGGCAACAATTTCATGATTAGCCATAGAACTCTAACGTCTTGGGGAGGCAAGAGAACACCAGGAGGTGCCTCATGAATGTAAATAATGCAAAAATACATTGGTTTATAAGAAATTCAGAAGTTAGAAATTAGAGGTCGTGCCTAAATTTATGCTATTGTTCCCAAAAAAGTGTCTTACCTCTGATCTGTATTAACAATGCTGTGAACACTGGAGTTAAGAAGATGAAGCTGTGCCGTACATCATTGTGCATGTTAAGAATGGGTTAAAAGAAGATGTGATTAAGGTCATCCTCCTGTTCAAATCACAGTATAATTTTCAACTTCTTATGATCAAAACTTTTAATCTGGCTTTCCTAAATTCAATAGGTTTTACTTTGACAAGCTCCCGACAGACATTTTAAGCCGAAATAATCAGCTCATATGAAGAGTTACATGTGTTTTACATAGGATTGGTGATAGTACTTTTACTGTTGAGTTTGAAATTAAAACAAACAAACCCAGAAAACACTACTATACCCTTCATTTCCTAGATTTATTTTCCATACATTTAAACAGGTTTTCTACTGTAATGAACTTATGAATCTCTAATAACACAATAACTTTTTACTTTTATGTACATTTTCATAACTAAAAAGTCAGATTGAATTCCATATCTGCTTCATATACTTGTCTAATTTAATCCTTCTGATGGCAAAGATACCTGTTAATGTTTTGTAGAAAAAGCAATGAAGACTCAGAGAAGTTTTTTATGATGAAGTTGCTAAAGGTCAAATAAGCTAATGAGCAGTAGATTTCAGAAACTAAAACCCAGGCCATTTGACTCCCAAATCAGGTCTCTCACCTATAAAAACCCAGTTTTAAGGTGATAAAAGTTAAAAGTTAAGTGAAGTTGTCTCTTAGTTTCCATGATGGCTTCAAAAAAACATGCATTTTCGAGATGAATAAAAAGAGAACGCTTTTTTGAAATCCTAGTATTGTAGGAATTAAATACTTAAATAACTTTAGTTGATTTTATTTGCTATTGTAGTTGTGTAGCCTTTTTGCTTGCTTCTTATATGTTGGGCTTCATAAAAGGATTTCAATAATATTGACTTTGTATGTGAACTTGAATTTTTGATTATCTCAAATTAATTTTAGGAAGTTGTAAATTGTACTTGCAGAGTTTTAGTCTGTGTTCCTGGATGCTTCATTTTCTAATTTTTTTAGGATAAAATCTGATTTGTGAATATTCATTCTCTTTTATATGTAAGTGTGTGAGAGAAAGATGGTAATAAAGTGTGCAGAAGCAATCGGATATATTACTTGGAAAATAAGTCAGCTTTTTGGAGTATTGGTTACATTTATTAATTCTGAAATCAAAGTGTCTATGCAAAATTATAATATTCTGTTTCAAAGTGACTGTGTAATTGTTGGTTTTAAATAAGCTTTCTGAAAAAGAAATTTTTTCATCATAATGTTCATATGCTTATAGAATCCTTCTATATACTAAAATATATAAGACTTCTTACATGACATCCAAATTATTTTCCACTTCACGTAAATTTATGTTTCATGTATTTTCCAAATAGATACAATTATGAGATTTCTGTTGGGGAAGAAGAAAGTATTTTACTCCAGTTTTTTTCTGAATGATTTGTTTTATATTGAAAACAAATCAGCATTTATGCTACCACAGAATTCCATTAAGTTTGAATTGTAATCAGTGCATATGTAGTATTGTTCAAGCTTTGAAATAAAAAACGTGGAAGAGATTTTAATAAATAAAATTATAATATTATGTAGCTTTTTTTTTTTTTTTTTTTTTTTTGAGATGGAGTCTTACTCTGTCACCCAGGCTGGAGTTCAGTGGCATAATGTTGGCTCACTGCAACCTCCGCCTCCCGAGTTCAAATGATTCTTCTACCTCAGCTTCCTGAGTAGCTGGGATTACAGGTGCATGCCACCACACCCGACTAATTTCTGTATTTTTAGTAGACATGGGGTTTCATCATGTGGGTCAGGCTGGTCTCGAACTCCTGACCTCGTGATCTGCCCACCTCAGCCTCCCAAAGTGTTGGAATTAAATGCGTGAGCCACCGTGCCCAGCCTATGTAGCCTTTTAAGTAAGCTACTTCCCAATGGGACCAATGACTTTAATACATAAATAGCAAAGAAAATCAGTTGTCCCTTTCCTGGCTGTGAGTTTGCCATTTGCCAGCACAATTCTAGTGCCTGTTTGCTTCTGCATCAGAGTTAGTGGGTTTTTTTGTTTGTTTGTTTTTTCATTTCATATGTCTTGTGCTTCATGGAGAGAAAGATGTGTGATTCACTTTCTTAGCAGACCCAGCACCCACCTCTGTTGTTTCTCATCTGCACAGTTGTTATTTCTTACACTCTATGTCTCAAGTTGCTAAACTGAACTGGTTTTGGTGTCAACAGGCCGTGCCTTCAAGTTGTTGTAACAAGAGACTAAGAAGTGGAAAAAAAAAAAAAAAAAAGTCCATCAAGGTGCTTTTAATTTACATGTCACAAAACTGTTAGTCTGTTTACTCATTTTCCCCTAGCTGAGCTGGTCAATTGCATTAGCATATCTAAGGACTGCTCATGACCTTGTGTATTTATCCATCAATCTATTCACCCATTGATTTATTGGGTTGCTTATTTAATTAATTTAATTAGATATTTATCTGGCTCAATAAAAATATTAGATAAATGACTTTTTAAAAGTTTTAATAATAAAACGTAACCCCCAAAAGGGACAAGAGAAAACTCAAAAGCGAAGTCAACACTAGCAGAAAGACTGTACAAACACCTCAGGGTAAGGCTTTCGGCTGTTGTGAGGCACATATTTGACTCTGATGTAACTAATGGCCAAAGAGAATGTCATAGTTCTAAATAACCAAAAGAAAAAAGTTTCTTGTAGGCTAACCAAAGTTTGTTCTCAGTTAATTTAGGATATTCTTTCATATTACTTTTCTGTATGCTCAGTTGCAGATTTGAAAATCTTGTTTCTATAGATAAACAATATTTGGATGAATTTTATTTTCTGCAAAATCTCACTCTAACAGTAAATTTTAAATTTATAAATATCTTTAAACTCCTTCCTCCTTGTGTTAAAGTCAAGATTTGGAGCCAGGGCTTTCTGAAAGAGTATGGCAATTAAAATTGTCAAGATGTTGCTCTGTACTAGGTACTAGGGATATAAAGATAGATATCTTTGCACTGAAAGAGCTTTTATATATCAGTACAGATTTTCCCATAAGAGTGCTGCTAATGGATGAGTTAGTAGATGGACATGATGTTTTTGTTGTATTGTAATTGTTATTTACTTTTAGAATAACTATGCATTAATTTTTTATTATATAAAGTTTCATTTGAAATCAATTTATGTAAGTAGAATTATGAATTGATTTACAGAAAAAAATTAAGCAAATTACTGTAAAATTTTAGAAGGATATGGCATACGTTTTGAAGGTGGTATAACTAATAGCACAGTTTGAAACATACTCTTCCTGTGGAAGACTGTCAACATGAAAGGCTTATGACTGTGGAGAGGATTTATTGTAATAATGGAGGTGTGGTCTTGATATAACTTTAATGAAAATGCAGGTTTAAAAACTAGTTGTGGTGGAATCAGGGAGGGCCACAGAGAGGAGATATCTGAGCTAGGACTTAAGGGATGAGTAGGAGTTCATCATGTGAAGAGGGGATGGCATTTGCACTGAAAAAAACAGTGATGCTAAAGTGTGAGATATCAAACAGCATCATTTGAAAAACTATGAGTTACTTGGTAAGAATAGAAAGCAAGAGTATGTAGAGAAATAACAGAGGGGCAATAATAATCCAAGTCAACTCTTACTGAAGACTGAGTGTGTGCCAGGCACTGTCATATAGACTTCATGTGTACTACATCCATCTTCCTGGCAGTCGTGTGAAGTTTGTATTTTCAGGCTGCTTCCTTGCCCTCCTCCATGGGATGCTCTTTATATCATAGTTCATGTGAATAGTGTCCCATTGAGTCTCGTGTCTGTGTTTTACAGATGAGAAAACTTCAACCAGGGAAGTTAGATCATTTGCCTAACATCACACGGTTGTCAGTATAAAAGATGGATTGAAATCCAACTCATCTACTTTAGATAGAGGAGAGGTCACCCCCTCCACATGTCCCTCAGAGAGAAACTGGACTTTATCCTGTAGGCCAGTAGTCTCCAACCTTTTTGGCACTAGGGACCAGTTTCATGAAGGACAATTTTTCCACAGAGCAGGATGGGGATGGTTTTGGGTTGAAACTGTTCCATCTCAGATCATCAGGCATTAGATTCTCATAAGGAGAATGCAGCCTTGATCCTTCGCATGTGCAGTTCACAACAGGGATCACACTCCTGTGAGAATCTAATGCCGCCCACATCTCACAGGAGGTGGAGCTTAGGCAGTAATACCTGCTTACCCATCACTCACCTCCTGCTGTGCAGCCAGTTCCCAATAGGCCATGGACTGGTACCAGTCCACAGGCCCAAGGTTGGAGACCGCTGCTGTAGGCAATGGGAGGCTACTGAAATATTATGGGAGAGAAACGATAACAATCAGACTAGTACTTAGAAAACCACTGTGGCTACAGTGTGTTGGAAAGATCGAAGTGGATTAAGCTTGGAGGCAGGGAGACTAGTCACGTTGGATCAGCCAAGAGCTGATGAAAGGCAAACCAAGATCAACATGACAGCACCGATGTGGAGATTACCGGATATCTACCCTGTCATTAGAATTGGGCTAAACTCTTTATTGCTCTCAGGACTTGAGAGGCCTGACTTTCTGATTCTGTGTCCCCAAGCTGAGCTGTCCCACTAGATCCTGCAATAAGGACAGGAAGCTGTTGATTCAGTCTTATTACAAGCCACTGACTTGTTCTATGTTTTTTCTTGGTTGACTTTCAGTAACACACATCGGCCCTTCTCTAGCACCAGGTTTTTTCTTCTTTCTTTCTCTAATTACCTGTAGTCTTACTCCCAATCATCTTAGCTCCTGATACAGGCATAAACTGCCATTTGGAATGGAATCCAAAGCTTTTGGATGGTGTGTTGATATAAAAGACATCTTTTCTTGCTTGTTCATTTTAGTGATGTCTTGAAATCTGTTTTAATATTTCTAAAACATTCATTAATCTCAGAATTGGTTCTCAAAGAGTAGCTCATGGACCATCTGCATGAAAATCAGCTGAAGGCTCAAACTGTGCAGATTGCAGGGCCCCACCCACAAACTTCCGGAATGAGAGTCCTAGGAGGTGAGCTAGAGCTATTTACCTGGTACTTCCAGTTACTTCTGATGCTGACAATCAACAGACCCCACTTTGAGAAATTCTAATCAAGGAATTAGCAATACTGAAATTATATTTTGATTGAATAATTCATTCTCTTTTCTCTAACTCTGTCTTACTCTGTGTAGCTCACATTTTCTCTTGAGGAAGAAATAGAGAATGTATTAGGTCTACTTGTTTAAGCAGCCTCCAGGAGTAATCAGACTAGAACTCATGGATAATAACATGTCTGTACAGGAAGAAAGTGCAAAGGGTGTGTTGAGTTCTGAATTGTGTACGAACCCAATCTGTAATAGAAAAAAAAAAAAAAGATTAGTGTTTAACAATCACTGTGGTCATCACACCACAAAATCCTAAACCTCTTTATCTTTTATCATCATCTGGTCATTGATGATAATAAGGTTGTTTCCATATTCTTGTTTGATCCAAACTCCTGCCCTCCTCCAATCTCACAAAGGGTGGAGAGGGCAGAGCAGTGATTTTAGGGAAAGTTGCTCATGTGAAGGTATCTCAGAGGCACTTGACTCAAAACTGTCAAAGTGGGGTGTTTCAGGAAGCTGCTAGCTGTTCTGCACTGTAGGAATAGTGCTAGAGAAATCATGTGCACTGTGGAATTTTGTCAAACAAGCAAGGACACCAGAACAGAGAAGGAAAACCCTCTCCTCCTGTAGTTCCTCTCTAGCACCCTTTACTGACCAAACCAACATCCTAACATCCAGCCAGCAAAGAACCAACAGTGAAAGGTACAAGCTCCATTTTCACAGAGCAGCAAAGAAGGATGGAGATGGAGTTCAGAGTCAATAAACTGATGACCAGCAAACACATGATGCTTTTAAAAATATATAGGTTTAATATTTATAACTTGTTGCACTATCTTTTGTTAATATATTTCTTCGGTTATCTTTTTTTCTCTCACCTGCTCACCTGTACTTCCAGAAAGTATATTATTATGTCAGATTCACAACTATAATCCACTGGGATATTTTAATTTTGAATTGTGATTAATTATGAATTAATTTTAGCAGATGTGATAATTTTGACATATTCAGATTTTTCAAACAAATCTGCAACATACCTCTTGAAGAATTATTGTATATTTTAATAAACTTTTAAAAGTTATTTGTTTATTTTGTTTTAGACAAAGTCTCACTCTGCTGCCCAAGCAGGAGTGTGTGTAGTGGCATGATCTCGGCTCACTGCAACCTCCACCTCCCAGGTTCAAGTGACTCTCCTGCCTCAGCCTCCTGAGTAGCTGGGACTACAGGCACGTGCCACCATGCCAGGCTAATTTTTGTATTTTTAGTAGAGACAGGGTTTCACTATGTTGGCCAGACTGGTCTCGAACTCCTGACCTTGTGATCCACCCACCTCGGCCTCCCAAAGTGCGAGGATTACAGGTGTGAGCCACCGCACACAGCACCTTAATAGGGATTTTTATATAAACTTTCAGATTTCTAGTTAAGGCTATTTCTAAATAAAGTAAACTTTGTTATTAATGTTATTGGTAGTGCAGTCTTACATTAGATCTTTTTTTCATTAGATTTTCCATTTCACTCTCATTGGTATTTAGAAAGTTATAATCAATCCTTATAACGTCTAATAAATTTTGAGTTAATTATCCTGGATTTATATAGCCAACACTAACACTCATGTTGATTAAATGTGATTTAATAATACTTGTCTTCTCATAAATCTTCTAACATTGAGACAGTTAAAAGAATGACATTACTCAGCTCTGGGTCAGATTCCTAGTGTGCTCACTGACAAGGTGTTTGATGACCTGGACCAATTTGCTGAGTTGCCATGTGATTAAATCTGAAATTGGGGACTCATCCTCTCTACCACATAAAATTGTTATGAGGATTAAAGGAGATAATGATTATAAAATTCTTCAAACAGAGCTCATAATAAATATTTGCTTTAAAACTGTAATATGATGGAAAGTGAAAACCTTTTCTGTTATCTTTATATTTGGTCTCTAGCCCCAGATAATGGTGCTTGAGCCACCAGGCAATCCCCCTAGAGCTTGAGGTTGCCTAAGTGATATTTGAACTCTCATTCACCCTATTAAAGAGAAGCCAAATGTCTTTGTGGAATGGAATTTCTTATTATGGTAGGGAGTCTTAGATCTACTGAGGCAGACCCTTGGCCTTTCTCCTGCCCTCTGTAGATTGGAAAGATGTGCTCTGTTCATGTGAAAGAAACGCTTTTCAAGAGGTCTTCTCAAACATACCAAGTTGTCTGCTAGATGGACAGACAGGACTCTTGTTGCTTTTCCAGAAACTTTGCAAGTAGCAGAAACTCAAAGGCTAATCCAGTGTATTAGAATGGAATGTAAAGACACAATTTTAGGAGAGCCTTAAAAATGTTTGTAGGAGTTTATGTGGTACAAATGCATGTAACCATAGACTGGTCATGCTTTTATTCTAGAGAATTGTGAAGATGGATGTCTGTCTAGAGCTTCTTGTGATGGGGAGCAGGATAGAGAGGGAATGCAGTAGCTGAAGTTCCTTGCATTTGATGCAGCTTGGATGTATGTATTTCCTGTTGGTCTAGTGGATGTCTTAGAAGACAGTCACAACAAACCTAATGATACTTCAACTAAGAGGGCTGTCTACCAGGCAAAGAAGCCCCAGTGTTTAGAGGCTGTGGGGTAAATTGAATTCACAAGTGGTGCACTAGCTGTGACTAGAGGTCAGCCCAGAAGTGTACAACCTACGTCAGAGAAGAATGCACTACAGATGGTCCCGTGGGGACTCCATTTATGTCCCGAGAGAGCCAGCATTTGGATTCCTGACCTAAAGGGAAATCCAAAGACAAGAGAAAACTATAAGGCATGACACATAACAAAAACCCTGTTGCCTGCTTTTTCTCTTATAAACTCCTCTCCTGTCCAGATTTTGGAAGCAGCAGAGCAAGTGATAAGGAAACAAAATGAGAGAAGAGTAAAGAGTGGTTTTCTCTACTCCACTGTAGCTCTACAAGTCTAGAATAGGCCTGAATAGAAACTGCAGGGGAGACATTTGCATTAGAGAATGAAGTGTTTATTAGACTGTATTGCATGGCTTCATGCAATACAGGAAATGGTGACATAGATACTGAAATGAGACTCTTTCTTAAAACATAACTGGCTCTGTAGTTTGAGATTTGCACAAGAGATTATCCAGAGTTGGGGAAGAAATATTCTACAAAGCATTTTAAAGTTAGCAGTTAAGAAAATAAATATTTTCCTGTTATGCCTCAAGAAGTTAAGGCATTCAATCAACTAGTCATGCATATATTCACTCAACACTGTGAACTAACAAAACAAAATCATGGCATAACAGCCAATAATGCATAACCAATAATGATATGTGGGCTGAATGCCATGGCTCATGCTTGTAATCCCAGCACTTTGAGATGCCAGGGCAGGAGGATCACTTGAGGCCAGGAGTTTGAGAGCATCTTGGGCAACATAGAGAGACCCTATCTCTACAAAAAATATAAATTAAATAAAAAATTAGACAGATATGGTGACACATGCCTGTACTTCTAGCTACTGGGGAGGCTGAGGTGAGAGGATCACTTGAGTCCAGGAGTTCAAGGCTGCAGTGAGCTATTATCATGCCACTGCACTCCAACCTGGGCAGCAGAGTGAGACTCTCTCTCTCTCTCTCTCTCAAAAAAAGTAGATGTATATCTACTCAAGGAAATCCTTAAGGAATGAGTTAGTAAAATGACTTGTATCAATGATATACTTTATTTACTGATATTTACAGTTCACTCCTTTTTGTTTCATATGACCATCTACATGGATTTCCACTGTAAAACAAACCTTTTCTCAGATACTCAGTTTAAAATCACAATTAGTTGGATACAGTAGATAATCTATCTTTGGAGGTAAAATGGCCACTTCTAAGATCCTGTGCCAGGGAATTGGAAAACATGAAATTTTATCCAGTGAGTCTGTGACTCTCCCAACATACATCAGCTTTATTCTTTTTGTTTAATAAGTTATTGCTCTGCATCTAAGATATTCCCCTGAATTTTTCATTTTTAAGTTGCTGGCAGTTTAATTATGATTATGTTATTTAGACTAGCACCCAAACCTATGGAAAATGATTCTTATCACATTAGTTGAGGCCAACACTGATATAACAAACCTTAAAATGTAGATGTCTTGTCAGGACAAAAGTGTTCTGGTAAGCATACAACTTTATTTCCAATGTCATTTCAGGCCAGATATGGTGGCTTATGCCTGTAATCCCAGCACTTTAGGAGGTCAAAGCAGGAGGATCACTTGAGCCCAGGAGTTCGAGACCAGCCTGGTCAACCTAGCCAGACCTTGTCTTTAATAAAAATAAAAAAATTAGCCCATCATGGTAGCACACACTTGTAGTTCCACCTACTTGAGAGGCTGAGGCAGAAGGATCACTTGAACCCAGAAGATCAAGGCTGCAGTGAACTATGATCATACCATTGAACTCCTGCCTGGGCAACAGAGAGATCTTGTCTCAAACAAACAAACAAACAAAAAGCAAGTGGCATTTCAGAGACCCAGTTCTAGGGATCTAGGGCTCTGCAGTCTTCCTCACACGCCTTTCAAAGTTGTTGGCAAAGGCAAAAAACTCATGAAGGATCATCCATGGAAGTTTTCATGGGCCAGAAAGTTCCACCAGCGTCCATGGGTCATTTATTTATTCACAAGACCATACCTACTGCAAGGGTGCCTGTGATGTGTTGTCTTGACATGTTCTCAGGAGGGAGAACAGAGGAGATTGGTCACTAGTTGGCCAATCTCTGTCCCATCTGGCGTATTCTACCTGTATGCAAACTGTCGTTCCTATAATCATGCTTTAAAAAAAAAATTGTATAAGCCACATTTTACTTTAAAGTGGGGAGTGATGTGGAGATTTCCTGTTCCCTTTCCAGATCTTTGCACCTGCCGTTCTTTATGCTTTGAATAATCTTCCCATAGAACCTGAGGTCTCCACTTGTTACCTTCTCAAAGAGGACGTTTCTTAAATTCCAAGTTGAGCAACCTGGCCACCCACTCAGACACACACTAACATACTCTCTACTTTTCCTGCATCCTCTATGCATCTGTAAAGCGTCATGGGAAACTCATGATAAATGCCAGTTCCTTTCATTTGCATCAAGCTGTACTAAGCCTTAATTTCTGTCCAAGGCTAAAGAAATGTTTTGGGTTAAGTAAAAACCTTTTGTTACAAAGAGTTTTTTAGATATTAAATGAAAAGTGTGCACTTCTGGGCTTTTTGTGGTTTGACAGAATGACTTGTTAAATGGATTTGATTCAGTTGTTAGAAATTTTATTTCCTAAATGAGTTCGTATTTCTAATGATTCCTGAATTACATTTGTAGTGTGTTTTTTGTTGGTGGTTGTTTGTTGTAGTTTTTCCTTCAGTCTTACTACCTTGGAAGTATTTTTAGAAGTCTCTTGTTAAGAGAGAAAAACCTTAATGTATGGGTGTTTTGGGTTGAGAATGCAGTGGGGTTATGAGAAGGAAAGGAACAGAGATTTCTGTGCTCCCTGAAAGTAAGTAAATATGTTGCACTAGGTGATTTCTCCCTTATCAAATTCAAGTGCTTCTATTCAGGTGTATCTTTCTTCAAATAAGAAAAGTAGTTGAATTAATGTTAGCCCATTTTTACAGATAAGTTGACAGAAGCCCAAGGAACTAAATGACTTTCCCAATGTTCCCAACCTGTAAGTTTATGAAAATGAATATACCTCAAACTTATCTGTTAAAATTATGCATGAAATGTATAACTTCAACGATTATCTGCATAATATTATGAGTATAGTTCAAAGCAAAAACTAAAAAGAACGCTTTCCACATATCCTCTGTTCTCAAAATTCTTCTGTAGTATTATGCAAAAGGTAAATTAACTGTTCGGAAATAAATTGTAGTCAGCCAAGAAATTGAAACTCTCACCAAAGTTATCAAAGTTCACTTTTTCTTCAAATCAAGAACTTTGGGATATCATATCATACTTTTTCTTCAAATCAAGACTTCACTAAGTCTGGAAGGATGTGTCAAATCTGTGTTTATATCAGTTCATTCTATGAGCAGTTTGGGATTAAAGACTCCCAGTGATTAAAAAAAAAAAAATTGTCCGTGTTCTGAGTCTAACTAATGGGATATTTTATTTAGAGGACAAACCCAGGATATCTACCCTCCAGTCCTTTGCATCACTAAAACAATTTCCAAAGATGGAACTGTCTGCAGAAAAGAGTAACACAATTAAATGTATTATTGATGCATCAGGCAGAAATTAGAACACAACTCAAATGCATAACGATATAATTTCTTAGCTGTACCACCCTGAAAAATAAAGGTATAAGATGCTAGTGAGCTATTTATGATGGGACTGCAGAATAATAAGATTAATGAAATGACCTCATGTAATTTATTTGCATCACAGGTTTTAGTCACTGAATACTTATGATTGCAGCAATAAAGGTTTTTTGAAAAGTCATTGGAAAACTCAGCATGGCAAGGGCCTACTTCCTAATCAATTGGAAGGGTATTGATTTAGTGCTGGAAGGATTTTTTTTTTTTTAACTCTGTGTTCATAAACTGAGTGTTTATGTGGCTGGGATTCTCTCTTTTTCTTTCTTTATTTTACTCAATACAAAAGTACTGAGTTATCCCTCATTGCCAAGCACAGTGCTAGGTGCTGATGATCAAAAGAAACTAAGTTACAGTCCTTGATCCTCTAGACCTCACTCTAGCTCACAGACATATGCAAATGCTATTTAATGAAAACTATTATATGAACATTCTATTGTGCTGTGTCTAAAAGGCTATCTCAGAAGGCTTCTTGAGGGAGACAGCTTTGTGTTGGATCCTAAAAACATTCAATGCTTAACTTTAGCTAAATCCTCTTAAATTATTTTCTTATAAACCTTAATTCATACATGCTTAGACATTTCCTCACAGGATCCTGTAAAATCCCTGAGGTGAAGTGCTGACAAGACCTTATGCCTGAATACCATCAAACTTTTCCTTGGCGTGGATATCTGGATATTGATATCTCAACCCTTCAACCCTTTTTTTATTTTCAGTAGATCTCTTTGCCTCTGACAGTTTGATTAATCATTAGGAATTTTACTTTTCTCTGCTTTCTGGAATCTGTGTCCCTGGTATGGATTCATTTACCCACTGCCAACACTGATGCTTTTTTGTCTTAATTCCTGCTTCCCATGTGATTGTGACATATTAGTTTTATTTTTCTATTATAGTTTACTTAATCTGAATATCCTAAATTTAAGTATCTTTTTCTATATTCTTTATCAGGCTTACTGAATTTATACCTGGCTTAAAATAGAGCTTTTTTAAAACCATATGCATATTCTTTAATTTTGTCACATTTCATTTGCCTTGGCATTATCTTTCCTCTTTTTCCTACAAAATTTCTCCCAGGCTTAAGAAAATTCAAAGTTAGAAATAAAAGTTTGGAAATAATTTAAAAATAGTAGTTTTAAAATCAATTGAGTTCTTATTCATGGGGACACAGTTAATGATTCTGTTGCTGCTATAGATGTATATTGGAATTGAACAATTAAATAAATAGATGATGAATATGGGAGCCACATTTATCACAGTTGGAGTGGGAGGTTATGGATAAGCAAAGGGATAAGGTTAGAATGATCTGTTTGGTAATGTATTAGAGTCAGATAAATCAGTAAGAATTCATGCTTCGCTTAATATAGGTACAGATAGGTACATATAGAAATATCCACAGATATGGGTAAATACATATACATGGGTTAGTATGCAGATGTATGTTCTCTTTCTGTGTCAATTGAGAAGGCCTAGAAGCAAGAATACTCCAGTAGCAATGAACACATCTAGTGCACAGATTTTGGTTTCTAATACCATTTTTCAATCAAAGGAACCAGGACTCCTTGGAGAAATGGTTGATTCTAGAACTAGGGAAGAACATAAGCAAGTTGAACATTAATCATTATATAGTACCAAAAAGTAAGGAAGTGTTAAATAAATAAATAAAAAGCTAAAAAGTCTACAATGATGCCAAAGGGACAGAAGAGCCAAGTGAATGAGCTCCTAATGACCAAAGGTGGGATAATTTGCACAATGAAATAAGCTATGTGGTATTATATTACAACCCAAAATATTAAAAATCTGAGTCTATACTGAAATAAATTATGGAATAAATAAATTGGCAAGAATAGGTAAGTCTCTATGCAGAAGAATTCCAAATAATTTCTGTAGGTATCTGATTTTGCAGACTTTCTGATAATGTGGATTTCCTAACTTCATAGAGATAGAACATTGCTCCCCATTCCTTAAATGTGTACTGCATATAGGGACTTCCTTCCAAAGGGTGCACTATGGAAAAGGGGGATACAAAAGAATGACTTTATAGTGGACAAACATGGCAAACACTACCCCAGACAGGAAATCCAGGTCAACATCGGCAGTGATGTCATGTTGATAAGATGTGTCCTTGACATCATGGGATGTAAATGGCACTTTTCTTCTGCATTCGTCATCCCAAAAACATATGACCCTATTCTAATCATGAGAAAAATATATGACAAATGCCAATTAAAGGACATTGTACAAGATATCTGACCTGTACTCCTCAAAACGAATGAGGTATCAAAAAACAAAGGAAGTCTGAGAAAGCTAACAGCCAAGAAGAGCTTAAGGAGACATGACAACTAAATGCAATGTGGTATCTTAGATGGGATCCTGGAACAGAAAAGGGATTAAGAGAAAAAGTTACTAAATATAAACAAAACATGAGGCTGGACACAGAGGCTCACACTTATAATCCCAGCACTTTGGGAGGCCGATGTGGGTGGATCACTTGAGCTCAGGAGTTTAAGACCAGCTTGGGCAATATGGTGAAACCCCGTATCTACCAAAAATAAAAAAAATAAAATAAAAAAATTAGCCAGGTGTGATGGTGCACACCTGTAGTCCCAGCTACTCAGGAGGTTGAGGATCACTTGAGCCCAGGAGATGGAGGTTGCAGTGAGCCAAGATCATGCCACTGCACTCCAGCCTGGGCGACAGAGCAAAACCCCATCAAAAATAGGTAATAAATATGTGTCAATATTGTAATGAAGGTGCCATAGCAATATAAAATGTTAACAAGAAGGGAAATTACATACAGCATGTATGGGAACTCTGTACTATCCTAGCAATTTTTATAGAAACATAAAACTGTTCTAAAATTTATCAAAACTTAAAAAATAAATCACATAGTTGATAGGGAATGACACAGTGGAAGGAAAATTACCTTTGCCATTTTCTTTTAATATTCTTTAGCTTTCAGTCAATAAATTAGGGAAGGCTAGAATTAGGCAAAATGAGACTATGAGCAAAACTCACATTTTTACTGATGATTCTTCAGAGGAATCCTTCCATTTCCTTTGATTTTGGAGATAGATAATATACTGAAACCACCTAAACTACATTACTTATTTCTTATCTTCTAGGTTCAAGGTATCTCACATATTTATAAATTCAGCTTTTATCTCAGAAGTTGCTTTTGAGTTGTGGAATTATTAAGTCTGTGTCCCAATCCAAGCCCAAAGCATACTTCTAAGGCTCTTTGTTGCCTGAAGCTCTCATCCAAAAAAAAACTGAACAATTCACTGAAAAAAAAAAGGAAGGCAACACATATCAGGTCAGTCCCCTGCAGTATCACCTAGCAAGATTCTTTGTAATGATCAAAAAGTATCAGAGCACATTTTCTTTAAAGTAAATAAATGCAGCTTACTTTCCGCTGCTGTGTTTCCAGGAAGCAGTCCTGAGATAGTCTGCTGGGTGAGGCACCGCCATGGGAAACATCGAGGTTGATTTTTCTAAAATTCTTCTCATGAGCTTCCTTCCTATGCTGCAAAAGAAAAACAATCATGTCAAAACCAAATCCCAGGCCTGGAGAGCTGTGGGAAGCAGCAGTGAACTTTTCCTCAAAACTAGTGATTAAAGATGGGCCTGAACCAGGCTTTCCTGTTTGCTGCTTCATCCCTCCTTGGTGAAGTGACGACTTTGTGACAGTCATTTATTAGACATTAGAGATTCAGTCATAAGCCAAACTCAATCCTTGCTTTCAAACAGGTGGCAGATAGATGAGAAATGTGATAAACAATGACAAATACAATATTGTGTTAAACACCACAGATACAAGTTGTGCACCTTGGACCCTAGAAGTTTACAGCAAGGATTTCATGATTCTGCTGGGGCTGGAGGCGGAAGTTTCATAGAGGATATGATGTGGCTTTTAAGCTGAGACTTGAATGATGAATGACAGCTTGAAGTGCTGCAAAAGTGACAAGGGTATTCCTAGCTGAAGTGGCAGAATATGCCAGAGCATAAAATTGTGAGATGATTTACAGTTGAGATTGGATTAGGGCAACTGCAACTTGCAATTTCAATTAGCAAAATATTATCTGAATATAAGGCACATGTATGCTGTGGCATGGATGGGAGTAGGGAGTAGGAGGGGCTAGCAGGAGATAAATTTAGAGACATAGACAAGAGCCAGGTTTAAGAGACCATTCTAGGTCATGTTAAGAATTTTGGACATTAGGTAGTGAGTAGTAATTGAACGGTTATAAATGGAGTAACTGTTAGCATTTAATACTTTTTAAAAACAGAGTAGTATAATTACATTACTTGTTAACGCTTTTATTTGCACTGCCACAAAACTTAATGTTGCAGTATTTATCTATAATGTTTAGTAATGTGAGCTGATGGGGGTGTTGTGCTAACTGTAAAGATTTTAGAGCTGAGATTGCCTCCTTGCTAATTCATGTGTGAAGTGACAACTATGAGGGCATTCTATTCTTCTCTGCCCTCCAGTAAAAGTTTAACAATATCACCAAATGGGAGCAAAGAAAATCAATATCTTGCAAATTGCCATTCAGTAGAATATCTCTCTGGACCTTGGTATTTATCCAACGAAAAATTATTCCATACCATGTATGTGACCTATGCTGGAAAACAGTTATGCAAAGACAAATAAGAAGAGTTCCTGCCCTCAAGTAGCCTGCAATCTGGTGAAAGAGTCAGATGAGTAAATAAGCAAGATAAAATGTAAAAGTTCCTGTGAGAGTAGTTTGTGGAAGGAACAATGGGCCGTTGGAGAAAAAATAGGTCAGTTTTACCTTGCTGTAAGTGCCAAGTTGGGCCAGGACAGACTTTCTAGAGAAAGTGGCCCTTGGATTTTCTTGAATGCTAAACACATAAACAATGAGGTAGATAAGTGAGGGCATTTCTGTAGGAGCTGTAGTGTATTAAGGACACAGGTGAGGAAGACCTTCATGAGTTTAGGAACCCTAGAAAGAAAGCTGCTGAGTTCAGTTGTGCAGCTCGTATGCAGTACCGTTTTAGAGGCTCAGCTCACACCAAAGCATCAAAGGCTGCAGGAATGACCCCCGACCAAACAACACTCAGCCCCTCCTCACAGATGTCAGGTTGTACAGTGTATGCTATAACCTATACAATGTTATATGACACTTCTGAATATTATTTTATTCATGGTGATCCATGTAATGAGTTATGGAATTAACTGTGCAATGAGAATAACACTACCTATCTTATAATTTTTTTTTAAGATGGAATTTCACTCTTATCACCCAGACTGGAGTGCAATGGCGTGGTCTCACCTCACTGCAATCTCTGCCTCCCAGGTTCAATCGATTCTCCTGCCTCAGCCTCCTGAGTAACTGGGATTACAGGCACATGTCACCACGCCCGGCTAATTTTTTGTATTTTTACTAGAGATGGGATTTCACCATGTTAGCCAGACTGGTCTTGAACTCCTGACCTCGGGCGATCTGCCCACCTCAACCTCCCAAAATGTTGGGATTACAGGCGTGAGCCACCACACCCGGCCCCTTTCTCATAAATTGGGGTGAGAATTGAATTCAATATACATAAGCTTTATTATAAATGCGATCCAAATTTATTAGTCCATTATCACGTTGCTGCAAAGAAATAGCTGCGATTGTGTAATCTATGAAGAAAAAAGGTTTAATCAGCTCATGGTTCTGCAGGCTGTACAGGAAGCATGATGTTGGCATCGACTCAGCTTCCCGAGAGGCCTCAGGAAACTTTCAATCATGGCGGAAGATGAAGAGGAAGCAGGCATGTCTTACATGGCCAGAGCAGGAGGAAGAGAGAGACGGGGGAGGTACCACACACTTTTTAATTTTTATTTTTATTTTTGAGACAGAGTCTCACTCCGTCACCCACGCTGGAGTGCAGTGGTGTGATCTCGGCTCACTGCAACCTCCGCCTCCCAGGTTCAAGCAATTTTCCTGCCTCAGCCTCCCAAGTAGCTGGGATTACAGGTGCGTGCCACCATGCCTGGCTAATTTTTTTTGTATTTGTATTTTTAGTCGAGATGGGGTTTCCCCATCTTAGCCAGGATGGTCTCCGTCTTCTGACCTCATGATCTGCCCACTTCAGCCTCCCAAAGTGCTGGGATTACAGGCGTGAGCAACCATGCCCGATCCATACACTTTTAACCAGATCTCATGAGAACTCTACCATGAGAACAGCACTAGAGGGATGGTACTAAACCATTGGAAACTCCCCTCATGATTCAATCACCTCCCACCCGGCCCCACCTCCAGCATCAAGGACTACATTTCAACCTGAGATTTAGGTGGGGACACAGATCCAAACCATATTAACAAACATCAGTTCTTACTATTAATTCAGTGAAAAATGTGAAACATTTTATGTCATCAAATTAAACCTTTTATTTCATAAATGTGTGACTTTTAGATTTAGGCTTTATCACCCTAGTATTATAAATGTAATTTCCTACATTTCTCACATTATTTTTTCACGTTTACTTCTAATCCATCTGAGATGGGGCATAAACAGATAGGCATGCAAAGAAAAGTGAGGTAAGGCTTTGTTATTTCAGTGAGCCACAAGTGGCCCCATATAGTGGACCTGACGTGTGTTTTTTCCTTCTTCACAGTAGGCTGGAATCCATTAGCCCAGAAGCCCACCAGTGCCAAGCTCAAATTTGTAACACATCCAGTTGTTTTAGAAGTAACCTCATTAAGCACATGTTTGGCCACGTAGAGGCTGCCTGTTCTGTATATCACACGAAACTGCACCAAACATCTGTTAGACATGGATAAGATAAACTCCAGGGCTATAAAAGATCCCAAGCCACTATGACCCTTCAGAATTCTCTGACCCAGAGAGTCCCCACCATCATGTATTTAGTTAAGCCCCCTCTCTGGTCCTGGAAGGGTCTCCTCCAGGCGTCCCCTTTCCTTCGTTTCTGTTTCAGACAGTGATTCCTGCAGCACTGCCTCTGAAAGTTCTCATGTTGTGAGGGACTCACCTTTTCCTGCAAACCTGTCAAAGCGCTGCTCAGATAGACATTATTTTGTTCTATTACTACCTTGTGGACATATCTTTTTCCTTGTTGAGTCCCCCAAAACCCTTGAACTCACTGCAGGATTTGTTTTTAAATTTCATTTGAATAGCCAGTTTTTCTTGGGGCACTTATTGAGTAGTTTCTACTTCCTGTAGTAATTTCAACTTTCCAAATAACCATTGTGTTATTTAGGAACTCTCTAGCCTGTTCCAGTAATTGAATTATCTACAGCAATATCAGTGCGTAACTACGGTTTTGATATCTGGCAGTCCTGGTCTCCTTTCATATTTCTGTTTAATTTCTTTTGCTTTTCTCCTGCCTTTATTCTGTCACCCTGTTTTAAGTGGCCATGCCGTATGTAATAAAAGAACATCCTTTGGGATATTTTTGGCACTGTGAAATATTCATAATTTTTTTGGATGAAGAAGTAACTCACATCTCTACAATACTGAATATCCTGAAGCAAGAATATTTATGTATTTTCATTTATTTAGGTTTTCTTTTATTTTCCCCATTTATGCTTTACAGTTTTGACATATGAGTCTTTAATAATTTTAACTAGACTTATTCCTATATGTTTTATAGATTTTGCCATTATTGTAAACTGAATATTTGGTATATTTTCTGTATGGTTATTGCTGAAGTATACAAAGTTATAGATTCTCAATGATTATTTTGTGCCTTACCACTTTATTCAACTTTCTCATTGGTTCTAAATTTTACATTTGCTTTGCTTGATGCAAGTGAGTATTTTAGTCATATTAGTGAAACTGACTGCTTCTCATGAATCATCATTATAAAGTATGATGTTTTCATAAGGCTCTCTTAATTACTCTTTATCAAGTTAAGGAGATTCCTTATAAGCCTACTATAATTTGTTCTGTTTGTCTATTGACAAAAGATTTGTGTTTTCACTTTTTTGTTATTGTTGTTGTAACTAGTCTTATCTGTTTTGTTTGTTTGTTTTATAGTATCAAAGTTAGGATTAGTTTATACAATTAAATGAATTGGGAATCTGTTCATCTTTCTGTTTGTTCAATAATGTAAGAAACAGCTAGTTTTTGGAAATTTGGTTTCAGGGTTTATCATAAAACAATTTTATTTGACTTTTTATGATGCAATAGGTTATGAATATATGACTAGTTTTAAAATTTATTTTACAGTATTTAATCTATGTAGGTTTACTAAACTTCTGAGTCAATCTGATCATTTTAAATTTTCCTATGAAATCATTCATCTGTGTTTTCGAATTTAAACTTTTAAATTTATATATTATTATAAACATAAAAAATCTCTTTTGCGTCTAAGTTCTAACATACAATCATATTCCTAATATTATTTATCTGAGTTTCTCATTCCTAATATTCTCATTTCTTAAATTATTCTCATGCCTAAAACTATTCATTTTTGTTATTGATAATTTCAAATACCTGGCTTTTTAAATTGTTGAACTTTTCTGAGTTTTATTGTATATTTTACTAATTTGTATCTTTAAAAATTTTATTTATTTTGTACATATTTTCTCTGCTATTTATTTGAAGAGTTTGGTTTATTTGCAATGTTTTTTTTCCCTAAGAATACGTGTGACACTATGTTTCACTGTGGAATAATTGCCAACCATTTAACGCTTTTTTATTTTACCTGATTTTTATTTTGTATAATAATGATGTTGAGATTATCTGTATGTGTGTGTATGTGCATGTTGTAAAGAGCAACCTTATACTGTACTTGTAAACTGGCCCAGGCACTATCTTTCTTCTTGAAGCCACCCTTTGTTCATGTGGTCCTCTCTCCTTAAACCATACAGCTTTCTAGCATTAATCATGCCATGTACACTCCTTTAGCATGTATGTCTCATTTAATGTGAGCTTTGCTATTAGAGAATAAAAACTACATCACATATTCACTTTCCCACAGAGTTATGCAAATGGCCAGTGCTCAATAAATTGTTTTTAGCTTTCCTCATTATTTATTACATTTTATACCTTATTTTAAAATATTTTCCATTTTGCTTTATGTTTTCTTCTTTTTGGGCAGCAGCAGGATGAGACTAGACAATCCAAAGTACAAGGAGTTGGTGATAGTGGGTGTCTTCTGGTAGGCTTATGCCCTGCAGATACTGGGCTGGCCCACATTTTGGTTTGCTTTGAATCACAAAAGCTTACATGTAAGCCCAGAGGTCTAGCTGAACAGTTTGTACAGACAAATGATAAGAGACCTTAACGTCCGCCTACTGAATCTGAAAAAAGTGATTGGCATGTTATAGTCTGTATGTATTTGTGGAAATGATGAAGTAATAAAAGGATTCTCTACCCTTCATTTTAAAATTAGAAAACTGAGCAAGGTAAGTGAATATGTTGGAATTTTAACGCAAGTTACCTAGCTCTGAAATCCAATTCTCTTTTCTGTATATGATATTGCCATCCAGATAATCAAATTGTAAAGAACATACTAGCAAAAACCTTTCCGTCGGAATTGTATAAGGGATACAGATTGAATCTATAAATCCTATAATCACACTAGCAAGATCAGAAATCTATTCTGAAATTTATACTGCTTACCATTAGTGCATTCCCTGTCTTGCTTTCTCTTGGAACTTTCCTAATCTAAAAGGGAACGAGAGATTATCAAAACCAAGGTCAATCACTGAATCAATGTCTTATGGGGAAAATACTTCCTATGAGGGCCAAAATAACTGTAGCATTTGGAGTCGGAATGGTTGCCATCTGGGGAGCCCCAAAACTTTTTCTTCAGCACTTCTTCAACAATTTGGAAAACATCTTCTTGATGCTAAACATTTGGTGTGCTTCAGTTTTGTTTTGTTTGTTAGTCCCCCCCGCCATTAAAAAAAGCCTTATTGCCTTATAGATAATTGTGGGTTTTGCATGATATAGAATGTGTAGTATTATGACTTTAGAAGGAACTAAGGGAAATTTTTAGAGTTCAAAAGGCCCAAGTCCCAGGTTAAAGGAGGACATGAAATCTCCATTGAGACAAATGCTACCTAAGAAATTACAGATAAATAAATAAATATTTAAATAAATAGTAAAAGCAACCTAGGGTTCTGTATCTTTCAGTGTTAATTTGAAATTGTTCAACATTGGGAAATTAACCAGATTAAGAAAGGAAAACTGCAAAACATATCAAATAGAAGTAAAGATTAAAACAAATAAAATGCAATATACAAAAAGAACAACAAAAGTTAGTCCAATAAATAAGAACAGAATATTTGTTGAAAGGTAGGAGGATATATTGAGAGGTGGATACTAACAGTCTAGAGACATTGAAGACAGACATTTGTTCATGGGTTTGTTTTATAACAACGTTTCAATAAGAGAAAAATAAGAGAATAAAAGGTGAATGAAAGTTATAATAAATCAGCAAGAAAATACCACCAGGCTTGTATTCCTTTGACTAAAACACCCTACTGTTATTCTGACACTTGGGGAATGCTTCAGGCTGGCTTGGAGCTGGGAGAATACGTCCCCAGTGGGACTTGCTCTTGCAGAAAATTACACACCTTCTGTACATGGTGCACTCATAAGAAATTAATTATAACACCCATTCATAAATATTTTGAGAGAGCCTGGTGAGAACTAGCATAATGATTATTCAAGTAGCACATCTTCATTTATTGCTCTCTTACATGAAAAAGTTTGGAGAGTCAAGGAAAGTTATGTATATGTTCACCTTTGTCCATGTCAAGGCTACTGATTTTGCCCCCATGATACACTTATTAGTAAGCTGTGGAGTTGTGGTCCCCATGATGCAAAGATTAATTGAAATACTGTTGACTAGGGTGTTCTACTGAGAAACTGGCTATTTTTAACTTCAGAATCCAGAAAAGACAGTGATATTCAAAGGGATTCAGTCTTGGTCCTTGGGTTTAATATTTTTATCAAAACCTAGAGGAGAGACTATAAAATGAGCTCATTAAGTTTGCTTCAGACACTAAGCTTCGGTGTCAGGCACAATCCTGAGAAACAGCTTGGCAATGCAAAGTTGCCCTAGGGAGCTGCAGAAAGTTTAGCCAAGATGGTTGTTTGCAAAAGAAAAAACCTGAATAGACAAACTGAAGAATAATTGGCTTTGGGAATATGGTCAACATAAATTGTAGAACTCTAATTCATTATAACTCAACCCATGGATCAGAGTTGTAACACTGAGCTTTTAACAACACACATTGATTTTTAAAATTTATTCAGAAAACATTCTTGAAGCGAGAAACCGCTAGTAACAAGCACTCTCTTAGGACACACCTTAAGGTCAGAGACCATATTTGGGTCACTGTTGCATATTCAGCACCTAGGACAGTGGCCAGGACAGAGTCCTGCCTGGATTTGTTAAGGGAGGTAAGCAAGGATGCAGCCAGGGAGAAAAGGAAGAAAACCCTGCAGCACAAAGAAGACAGTGCTCTACATTTTAGGGGCAGATTTCACTTAAGAAAAGGGACACGCACAATTATTTTGGTCCCCAAAGGAAGATGCTGAAGCCTAACAAAAAGAAACATGAATATCACAGCATCTGGTTAACAACTCAAATTTGACATTCAGGTTTTCCAGGTTTAGCACATAGACTCATATTAACTCGTCTTTGAGATTTGGAGTCTTAATATTTAAAATAGGGATTTATTGGGTTGCCGTAAAGAAATACCACAGGCTGAGTGGCTCAAATAACTGAAATTTTTATTCTCACAGTTCTGGAGGCTGTAAGTCCAAGATCAAGGTGCTGGTCAACTGATGAGGACTCATCCTGCTTGCAGACAGCCACCTTTTCACTAAGTCCTCAATGGGGCCTTGGGGGAGAAACATTTTCCTCTTCTTATGAGGCCAAAGTTCTATTAGATTATGGCCCCACCTTTATAACCTAATTTAAACGTACTTGTCTCCTAAAAGCCCTAACTCCACATATAGTCACATTGGAGGTTAGGGCTTCAACATATGATATTTGAGGGACAAAATTTAATTTATAGCAGAGATAGCAAATTTTACTATGCTACTTTCATCAGCATAATGAAAAACTCAATAGATAGATAGATAGACATATAAGTATAGGTATAAGTATAGATTACTTTTCTTCCAGCTTTACCTATATAAAATGCAGAAGATATTTTGACTCTTGAGTGAAGATAAAAACACCTGAAGTGAACCCTTCCTTTTGCTTCTGGGCTAGAGATATTTACTTATAGGGAGCCAGATTTGAATCAAATGCAATTAATCTAGAAGGCAGAATCCTGGGTCTTCATATGAAAAGCAATGAGCTCATTTTTTTCTTTTGTGGAAAGCTAGTCTGTGAGAAGGCACTGCAGGAATAAGAATTTAATAACATGGCATAGGAAAGAAAGGTGCTCTTCATGATAAAATGGTTTATGCATTTTAAAGTGAGGTTTGTGGAAATTAAAAATTAAATAACATGGTTATATCAGCTAGATTTTTCGTCTTCTAGAATGGGTGAAAAATGTGAACATACTTTTATATGTCAAAATCAGAAATCATTATAGAAATGGATATGAATAGTCTTTAACTAGAATATCAGAGTTTCACAAAGCTTTCATCTCTGTAGCTGTGATATAGCCAAATTTACATTTCAAGGACTGTTCCAGAGTATAGTTTTGTAAGGCCTGGAAATGAGAACTTGATTTTCATCATCCTGAAAGGGTCTTTGAACAGTGTGCCAAGGGTGATGAACATTAAATATATGCTCTAAGTGTCTCTTGATTATGGGGATATTAGTTAAATAATGGCTTATTTCAAATGACACCATTTTAACTCATAATTTGCTTTTATTAGGAAAAGTCAGTGAGTGGAGTGTTGAAAGTTGTTGTCAGTTCTGGGTATCAGTTCATAGGTAGATAAAGGCATTTCCATGTGGAATGAGCTGTGGGTGCGGCGGTCTGGGCTCCACTGTCACGTCTTCTCTAAGCCCCAGTTTCATCTGCAAGATGATAATTAGCATCAATCTGGGTACAACTCAGTGAGCTTTGGGAGTAAAGTGCAACTCTAATGTGTAAACACTTAGCAAATGGTTAAGTTAATTTACATAAAATTAGAGAAATATGTATTCTCCAAGGTGTGTCTTTCAACAGTTTTAGAAAGAATATATTGTCCTGTTAAACTCCTAATAAAAATATGTTAGGAGAGAGTATGAGCAAAAACTGTAAAAAATATAAGGTAGACAGCTTAGGACAAAACATTGAT
Organism: Macaca thibetana thibetana; assembly: GCF_024542745.1. Taxonomy (NCBI): domain Eukaryota; kingdom Metazoa; phylum Chordata; class Mammalia; order Primates; family Cercopithecidae; genus Macaca; species Macaca thibetana. Next base: position 165,453,120 of record NC_065582.1, read on the forward strand.
TATAATTATTTTTATTTTTATTTATTTATTTATTTTATTTATTTATTTGTTTTTTGAGATGGAGTCTCATTCCTTTGTCCAGGCTGGAGTGCAGTGATACAGTCTCAGCTCACTGCAACGTCCGCCTCCCGGGTTCAAGCGATTGTCCTGCCTCAGCCTCCCAAGTAGCTAGGATTACAGGCTCCTGCTACCACGCCTGGCTAATTTATTTTTATTTTTATTTTTAGTAGAGATGGGGTTTCACCATGTTGGCCAGGCTGGTCTCAAACTCCTGACCTTGTGATCAGGCCGCCTCAGCATCCCAAAGCACTGGGATTACAAGCATGAGTCACTGCACCTGGCTGATTTTAATTATTTTTAATGTGCTTGTTTCCTCCTCATGTAAAGTCTCTCCCTCCTTTCTGTTCCGCCCCTTCATTTTTCCTTACCTGACCTGGGTCAGCCTCTGCAGAAAGGTATGATCACTATAGATAATGCTTTGGGGAAAGGCTTTCTTTTTAAGATACCTTAGCAACTGTGGAAGGGAGAGTAGGGAGACTTTCACAATTTATAGTTTTGAAATAACTCTTCAGTGTTACAAAGAATGTCCGATAAAGTAAGATCATAACCTGATGCATATTTGGAGTTCAATGAATTGATCTTTTTTTGTTTCACTGTGATTATAGTAAAATCAGCATAAAAACATTGCTTTTTTCATCTGCAGACTCTGGATTAATAGGACCGTAGAGCAGCAAATTGCTAGGTGCACTGTGGCAGTTTCAATAATAATAATAATAATAGAAAGAGTAATTGACACAATTCTCAATGGCCTTCATTTTTTTCATCTTGCCTACTCTTAAGTAGAAATTCAGCTAAGTATTTTCCATTGATATAGTTCATGAAAGAAAATAAAAGTGATATTTTTACCCTAGGATTCTGCCATTTGTGTGAAAACTTTAGAATCATTCTACACAGATGCCAGTTTTCCATCAAGTTCTGTTACTCTGCAGCCCTGTTAAAAATTCTCAGCCCTGTTAAGAATTCAGCTGTGTTAAGTCACCTGGTCTGGGCGTGGTGACTCATACCTGTAATGTCAGCACTTTGGGAGGCTGAGGCAGGTGAATCATCTGAGGTCAGGAGTTTGAGGACAGCCTGACCAACATGGTGAAACCAGATCTCTACTAAAAATACAAAAATTAGCCAGACATAGTGGCACCCATCTGCAGTCTCAGCTATTGGGGAAGCTGAGGTAGGAGAATCGCTTGAACCCAGCACACATAAGTTGCAGTGAGCCAAGACTGTGCCACTGCACTTCAGCCCAGGCAACAGAGTGAAACTCCGTCAAAAAAAAAAAAAAAAAAAAAGAAAAATAATAAGAATTCTCAGTCTTCTGTGTTGCTCCCCACAAGACTCCTCCAATACTAACTTTGCTTCACTATAAAGTATGAAACTCTTATCTAAAGTTTTCCTATGCTCACTGAAGATATATACTCTAATTAAATGATGTATGTTAAATGTATGTAAAGCTCCAATTTATTTTTCTAAAATGTGAACTTCCAAGGGACAGCATGGAGATCAGATTCTGTCTTCAGATTTAAAAAAAAACTCTTTTACTATCAGAAAATACTTCATTTTCTGTATTTCATAGAGTTTTACAGCCTCTCCAGGAAGGGGAGCAAGGACAAAGTCTATGCTGTTTTTATTATTTGTCATTCTTAGGAGGCAAGATGGGAGGGACAGGGAAAGGGCTAGACGCCCAGTTCCTGATAGAGAGTTCGACAGTTTAAAGGATTTCCCCATATTCCCTGACTGAGAAATATATATTTTATGTATTTTTCAGAAAAGTTGGGTTGTGCTGCAGTAACAAATGGTCCCCAAATCCTAATGTCTTACAGCAGCAAAAGTAACATTTGCCCTAATGTAGGGTAATTGTGGCTTTGCTCCGAGGCATCTTCATTTCGATATTCAGTATAATGGAGCAATTTCTAACTAAATACTGACAATCATCATGTCAGAAAGAAAGAGATCAGGTTCAACTTGCAAGTGACACATCTTTTCTGCTTACACGTTGTTGACCAAATTAAATCACATAACCAAACCTGATGACTTTGACAGAGTATATTTCTCTCCTGAAAAGTAGCAGGACATATTTTTGAAAGTCTACCACCAGAGGCTAATGCTAGCTATGAGCCAGGCACTGTACTAGGCGTTTATAAATATTAACTCTCATCTTCATAATAATCTTAGAATATAGAGATTTTTAACCCTCATTTTGCAGAAGAGGAGAAAAACTGAGCAGTTTGAGTATGTTCGTACATTTTAGTTATAGAAAAGCCAAGGATTGAACACAGATCTAGCTGACTGCATAGCCTAGATTTTACCAATAACCTGAACTGTATCTCAAATAGTACACTTATTGTAATCAGCATCTCCTTGAAGAGAAAGTAAGGGGAAGAAAAACCACCAGATTCCTCAAAATTCATGAGTGAAAAACCCAGCTCCTGATCCAGCTGTATAATCCATATTTTTCCAAACATGGAAACTACCCTCAAAAACTCATCATCTGACATGAAACATAATAATCTAAGAGAAGAAATGAAATGCATTAATTAAGGTAAGAATAGTTGTAGCAGTATTAACCTCCCCTCCCCCCACATTTCAGCCAATTAACATAATGAAATTGGTTTTCTCACTCATGTTGTGAGCACTCTTGGGGGACTGGAGACTTTGCTCTCTCTCATGGTTCAGGATTCCAGGGTCTATCCACCTTTTTGCTCTGCTGTCTCCTAGGATCTCAGGGTCCTCTGCACTCAGTGGATTGGGAAATTGAAGGTAATGAAGTTACACTTGCTTCTTACCTGCTTCACCCTAAATGTGACACACATTATGTCTACTCTCATTCCATTAACAAGAACTTGTTATAGAGCCCTAGGAAAGATGCCTAGAAATGTAGTCCCTGACTGGGCAGCCACTGCCAGCAACAACTCTACATTATGGGAGAAGTTTCAGGAATTTCTGGTTAACTTCAAGGCACCTCTGCCACAGGGGACATTGTCATCTTCATGACGATACAAGGCAGAAAGTGAATTAGTACCAAGAAAAGATACAGATACATTTCAGTTCATGAAATGTTTGTTTTCTTTCTCCAAATGCAACCAATAAAATGAAAAAAGAATGTTTTTATTTAGAAATCTATTAAATGGCTTGTCAGATGTTTTACTAGATATTATTAGGGAGATAAAATAAAGTATGATGTATGTTCTGACCCCAAAGGGATACCATAGGTCCTCTCATTTGAATTTAAAATGTAGGGATGGAGGAATTCCTTTTGAATCTTGCCCATAGCTGAGTAGGTATCTGGAGAAGACTCACTTTCCTCACCTGTGAAATAGGAATATCTGTTCCACAAGATTGATGCTGAATTATGAAGCCCTGTTGAAAAGGAAATTGAGCACATTGTTTACTGTCTCATTTCCCTTTCTCTACAATCTACAGGAACTAGAACATATAAATATCGGCAGAGCCTGTTTTCTGAGCACAAAATGTAAATTTCAGGAAACACATTTAGCTCCATTTATATAATCAAGATAAAATATCATATAGAGTACTCAACTTCTAGAGCTGAAATGCAGAGATAAAGATTCAGATAAAATGTGTTAATTATTATTCTCTTCATTCCCTAGCTTCTGTAACTCTCCCAATTCTGTTCCTCCACCCAGAATTAGGAAGTCAAATTTATTAGGACTCCGGGAATTGGTACTCTACTGCCCTAATTTCAATGAATCCACAGCTAAAATGAGGGAAGAGAATCTGAATTACTATAGCTTTCTCCAGAGGAAGGAAGCATTTTTAACTGGGCCTATGACAAAAGTTTTTCCTCAGTTCCTAAAAACAGAGCTTCTCAAACTTGCCTTAATACTAAAAGCCACAGAGAGTACTTGTCAAATAAAGGACTTACACAAACCTAGTTCTCAAACTTGAGCATGCATCAGAATCTCCTGCAAACCTTGTTAAAACAGAGATTTCTAGACCCCACCCCCAGATATGCCTATTTTGTGAGCCTGGATGTAGGGAGAATGTTGAGAATTCATGTTTATACTGATCCCTAGGAGATGCTGATGCTGCTGATCCAAGAGCCACATTTTGAGACCCCCTCTACCTAAAGCATCAATGCCCAGTCCTGGCTGCCGATCCATACCAACTGCTGATGCAGAGCTGAAGTGAAAAGTACTGCTCTAATGATTTTAGATTTTCAAAGAGGACATTTTTCTTTTGTTAAATTATCAACACCTGGCCCTTGAATTGGGAGTTTAGCCAAGAATTCTCTTCTAACTAACTGCTTCTCCCTGTGGCTTTTTAGTGAGTCACCAAAAGCTCTTTGGGGTTGTAATTACCCTTAATCCTCCTTCTGGTCTGTGACTGTGTGCCTCTCTTTATTTTTCATATGCTTCTTCATGTCTCCTGCCAGCTCCCTAGCTGGGACTCAGAAGGTTATTTGGTTAAAGCACTGAGAGGTGCAGAGGAAGCAATGTCTAGTGCATTTGCCTTTCTTTTCCGCACTTGGCTCCACTGTACACAACCTGTACAACGAAACCACATTACCTATTTTTTCTAAAGTTCAATTTTCTCATCTGTAAAACAGATAATAGCATGTTACAAGATTATTGTGAACAAGTTAAAGGACTTAGTTCAAAGAAGAGGCTCAATGAATATTCTACATTGCATTTTCTTCCCTGCCTCTTGCTTCTCTCTCTCCTTTCTTCCTTTTTTTCTTTTCCTTTTTTTCTTCCTTTACTCTCTGCCTTGTCCCGAACATAAAGAACAGAAAGGAGCTAATCTCCCTCCCTTATCCACTCCAGACTACTCATTCCACAGCCTGCTTTTTGCTCATCTCTTGTCTCCTTTCTCTGAACCGGCACTACCAACCTTCGGGTTCTAAGAATCTGTCCCAACGTCAAGTCCCTGGATCTGTCATTAAAGTGGGGGGTTCAGGAAGCAACGCACATCACTTTCTGAGTCATAGCTGTATGTAGTATTTCTTAGCAGACAGTCTCAATATTATGTCTACTGTCCTCATTTTTATTATATTTCGGCCATAATTATGGCATAGATAACAGAAAAGCACAAAATACAAATTATGAACATGCCAAAAGTATTTGTTTTTTCCAAACATAAAAGTCTGCCAATTTACATGATTGTGTTGTATAGTGACACATGCATCATAGGGACACATTTAGTAACAATGGCATTAAAAATACCATCAACCTTGCCCTTTAAGCTTCTTTTTTTCTGTATTCAATATTATCACATGTACACTTTGAGCAGATGTGCCTGACCACACTGTATTGAGAGCAGAGTCTAATGAGTCCAGTTGTCTTTGAGGTTTAGAGAATCCTGGTATTTCAGTGGAAAAATAAATGCTATCTGCAAAGTAGAGCTGTTATGTTTTTCTTGAACTTTAGAGGGCAGCAGAGGAGCTGTCTGAAAAAAATCCCTACTTGACCAGGAAAAGCTTTTTTGTTTCCCAAGTTATTTCTACAGAATGTTTTCATTGAAAGGAAAGGAGTATATTTTAAAATATGCTTATAATCATGTTTTTAAGATGAACATATTATTTCATAGTATATTTCAAATGGAAGGACTTTTTCCCCTTTGAAAAAATTTACTCTATAGTGATTGATGATTAACTTGGGAAGAAGTCCCAGAGGAAATTTTAAAAAGGGAGGATTGGCTATGATAAAATAAAGTATATTGGCCAGGTGCAGTGGCTCATACCTGTAATCCTAACATTTTGGGAGGCCAAGGCTGGCAGATCACTGGAGCCCAGGAGTTTGAGACAAACCTGGGCAATATGGTGGGGGAAAAAAATAGCCAGGTGTGGTGCCACATGCTTGTAGTGCCATCTACTTGGGAGGCTGAGGTGGGAGGACCACTTGAGCCTAGGGAGGTTAAGGCTACAGCGAGACATGATTGTGTCACTTCACCCCAGTCTGGGAGACACAGTGAGACCCTGTCTCTAAGAAAAATAATAACATAAATAAATAAAATAGTACATATAATAATATAATAAAATATATTTTATTTCAGAGTGTGTTATTCTGTTTGTATGTGTTTTAAATACATGTTTAGAAGATCAAACATGGTTTTGGAGAATCACTACTGTGTGTAAACAGTTAATAGATGATGTTGAGCAATGTGAGACAAACTTACTTGTGCACAAATACCGATTTCAAATTGAATAAGAAAGCTGTTTTGCTTGAATACTTAAAAAAGTGCACTAGCAAAAAAGCGCACTAGCAAAAAAGTGAAACGGGTTTTGTTTTATGGATAGAGTTAATTTGATTCGATTTGTCAGCCAGCCAGGTTCACAACATCTGAATTTAGCCATCATACAGTTTAAGAGCAAGTGATCCAAAAATCAGTTTCTAAGTTCCTACTAATGATGACAATGAAAGATGCTTGTCATAGATTTTTTTTTCTCATTCTCTGGGTGACCCCAAATCCTATAACACATATGGCCACTAGTATGACTGGTCCCCAGAGAGTGAGACTGTGTTAGGACTGAAGAGCCAATCCCACAGCCTAAACCATTTATTATAAATCATCACTCGTTTACCATTGAAGCGAACTTGGGTCCACCGCATAATGCAAGCAATCAAAGCACAACTTACCTCATTTTCTCTTGTTCTGAAACGTTTTCTTTGGAGATTGGGAGCAGTCTTTGTTGCCTGCTCTGCTCTGGTACCGAGGCAGTACCTTGCAGCAGGGGATCCCTTACTTGCCTTGTTCAGAGTCTTTTCTCCCTCCTAAGCAAGGGCCTGATCTCAGGTCCTTTTCACACATTTGTTCTCTTCTTCCTTTCTAATGTTTACTGTCTTTCCTTGTACATTTTAATTCTTTTAGTAACTATCTGATCATTCTCCTTCATCCTAATTTTTGGCTTTCTTCTCTCTTTTTGACTTTATATCTGGGAATATGTTTCCTTGAGGTTGGAACCTGGATTGTGAGAAATCAAACATGTGATTACCTAGCCCTATATTTTCTCCAGTAAGCTTTTTGCACAATGATCCATTTGCCTTGGGGATGACTCTCAAAGAAAATCCTCTGGGGCAGAATTTGTTTCCATCAGTGCCAGCTTTCCCTCTGGCAGGATCTCTCAGGATCTGCTGGTGCTACCCAAGGCTTGCTGCCCACACTCATGGAATAAAAGGATATTTCCTAAAGTTTTTGCGGCTCTGCATTATTAACATGGCCACATCCTCAGCGCCCTTGGGCTTTAAAATTTTAACCTGATCAAAGCAGCATACCTATTTGATGTGCCTAAGTGGCAGAGACTCTCAGAAATGAGTCACAATGGCCTTCCGACTTTCAGAAAACGCCATGCTCTTTTTATCCAAAAGCCGCAGAGCTGATATGACAGGAAACTGACACAGCAGGACTCTGGGATCATTAAAATTCCACTAACAAGAATCTTATCATGTCTTGGCGTGTCTGCTGTGAATTACATGAGATGCTCTATCTGAGAATGTTTTTATGAAGATATCCACCTTTTGTTGCTTCCTTCCTTTTATCTTCTTGCAGAGGGAAATGATCTTGGTTCTGAGGCCAGTTCATTTACTCTGCCTAACCCAGTAGCCCTCAAGTGGCTCCATTGTCACAGTTCCAGCGTCAGCCACACAATTGTGGTGTAGTGTCGTGAGCAATGAGGCAGGCTGCGTATCTGCGTATAGCTCCTACAGCAGACTCAAATCCAGAAAAACAGACTGCTTCCAACTTGAAAACACGTATCATTCAAATATTTATTATAGTTTTTGGAAGTTGGCTGCAGGAAACCTACATTTCTTTCTTAATTCTTGTTACACAAAAAAACCAAAATGCCTTCAATGCCTACCATGTACCAAATGGGGCACTCATCCCATTGCAGAAGTTAACAATCCTTAAGAAGTAAAAATTAATTCCAAAACCCAGAAGAAAAGTTATTGTATCCAGTTTGTTTTATTATGTTCTGTTTTATGCAGGTTTTGTTTGTTTGTTTGCTTTGGTTTTGGTTTGTTGCATTTTTTTCATTGAGATTCTTGCCATGACGTATTTCAGAAAAGATTTTTAATCATTCTGAAACGCCTAGGATCAGGATAAGGAGTTTGTTTTCTTTTAAAATGTAGGATGGTAAATATAACGATAGTGAGTGATGTATTGTCCCTGCCAGGATTAGATAGATTTGTTTCACCTTTACAGACTTGACCTATGCCTGGGATGGGGTACTATGACTGTAGGGTGGGGATGAGGCCATGCTTGCTGAAGAAATTCAGCCAACTCTAAAGTATGTTGATTTTCTATATATTACATGCTAGCCCCATTAGGAGAAGTTATCTGGGGCATTTGTATAAATGGGATGGGGTTTCCAGGACACTGCAGAGTCAATGCTTTATACCCTTAATATTAAAATTCTACTGAGCATGATTTGACCTCTCTCTCTTGCTGTCTCTCATTGTCTCTCTTATTCTCTTTCTGTCACTCTCTGAATCCTGAGATGATTTCAGAATCCCTTAGTGCCAAGGTTATCACTGATAATTGTCATTGAACTGGCAGGGAAAATGTTAGTTAATGAATGATATTTGTTGATAAAATGCCAGATAACAGAGGATTAATTATAACAGCTCATTTTGGGGAAAACAAGTCCATCAGAATGAGGTTAATGATCAGTGTGCCATCTGTCCTAGATTAGGGAGCCATCTCAGTCAGCGTTGAGTGTTGAGTCACATAAGTTCCCTGAAGTGTCTTGATACAAGTCAGATGTATCCACAGCGTACTATAAACATTGTAGGTTAGACTTTGGAGTTCAGAAATTAATGTCCATAATTTGACTGGGCTGAGTCTTGCAGGGATTTGGGTTTTAATAGCCTGAACAAATGGGAAAAGGAGGAAGCAAAAGAATGAGGCAGGACAGGCCCAAGGACAATGATCCTGGTCTCCATGGGTAGTGGGTAGAGCATAGTGAACTTGTGTGTTGTAAGGGCTGTAAGATAATGACCACCAGAAGCATAGTATGGGCGGTCAGTTCATTCATAGCAGTATTCCAGCTGACAACCAGAGAACTAAAAGAAGGAAGCACTCTACCTCACTTCTTTAGTATTCTTACTCCAAGGAAGAGTATACATATTGTTTGCAGGTGCTGGAGCAGATGAAGGACCAGGTCACTAGCTTAGTTTCAGAATGAGCCTCAACTTCTAGCTGAGAACTTGCATGTAAGTCCAGAACACAGAATGAGGAGCCAAGAATTGTTATTTGCGTGTTTTAAGCTACCACTCTTGGAGAGTGCCCACTATGTGTCAGGTACCTTATCTTAAATATTTAACCCTCACTACAATTCTGTGAAATAAATATTTTTCATGCCTGGTTTCCAAATTATAAGATTGAGGGAGCTTGGAGAAGTTATGCAAACAATTCAATGTCCAATATCTAGTAAGTTTCAGAGTCACGTTTTATACTCAGTTATGTATGTATTCAGATATATCAACAAAATGAGCCAATGTAATGGGTCTATTGTAGGAGGTTGCAAATGGTGGTCTCAGGACACTGGGCATTGCCTCAGACATAGTGAAGAGAGTTGAGTTTGTAGACAAAGGTATTGGGTATAACAATCCTTCTTGCACAGGTCGGGAATTGATGGAGGTAAGGAAAGGAGCATATAGAGAACCCTGTGGACAGAAAGCATTCATAATCCAGCATTGATCTGGAAGGTATATCTTATGCACCTGGTGAGCATGTCAGGTTCTTACTCTTAGCTGCTGTCAGTAGGATTGGCCATCAGATTCTGGATTTTATGTCATAATAGAATCAAGTGCACTTTTACTATAAGTACTCTTAGGGCTGGGCTTACAGTAGGCATTCAACTCAGTGCTTATGAATGACTAAATAAATGGGTGTGTTCTTTCCAGAAATAGCAGAAAGCAGTAATGGTCTTCTTCCATTTGTACTCAAAAAGGCTATGTGCAAAGCAGGAGAGACAGCCTGGCAGTCTACACCTGTGCCATTAATCTCCCAACAATCCTGCCAAGGTTAATTTTCAGAGAGCTCTTACACAAAAATATTTGGTGATTTCATGTTCTACAACAATCTGTTGAATCACAGAAATCCAGAATAGCCACTTTTTCCTCAGTTGTAGAGGGGTGTTACTCATATTACTTTTATGAGAAATGAATAAGTGAAATGGATGCATTGAAATATATTTATTAAAATTAAAAATTAATTCTGAACAACTAGTAAGAACTATTTCTGCTGCTTTGGTATGGAACATTGTGTAAATGTCTGTCAGGTCTAGCTGGTGTATAGTGTTGCTCAAGTCCTCTATTTCTTTGAACATCAGTATACACCAACTAGACGTGATAGACATCTGTGATACTCCATACAAAAACAGCAGAATATATACTCTTCTCAAGTACATATGGAACATTCCTCAGAGTAGATTATATGCTAAGGCATAAAACAAGTCTGAATACATTTTAAAAAAATTATACAAAGTATGGTCTCCAACCACAATGGAATAAAATGAGAAATCAATAACAGAAGGAAATTTAGAAATTCACAATTATGTGGAAATTAAGCAACACACTCTTAAATAATCAATGGGCTAAAAAATACCAGAAAGATTAGAAAATGCTATGAGATAAATGAAAATGAAGATAAAACATATGAAAAATTATAGAATGCAGCTTACACAGTACTTAACAGGGAAATTTATAACTATAAAATGTCTATATAATAACAACATCTCAAGTCAATAATCTAACCTGACAACTTAAGAAACTATAAAAAGAAGAGCAAACTAAATGCAAAACAATCAGAAGGAAGAAAATAGTAAATATTAGAACAGAAATAAATAAAATAGGGAATAGAAAACCAATAAAAAATCAGTGAATTCTAATTGGTTCTTTAGGAAAAAATTTTAAATTGATAAAATTTTAGCCAGACTGAAGAAAAATGGAAAGAAGGTATAAGTTGATAAAATAAAAAATGGGAGTGGAGACATCACTACCAACCTTACAGAAATAAAGGATCATATGGGAATGCCTTGAACATTTGTGTGCCAACAAATTAGGTAGCTTAAATGACGTGACAAATTTCTAGAAAGACAAGCGGAAACAACCACCATCGATTCAAAATGAAATAGAAAATCTGAATAAACCTATTACAAGTAAAATGATTTAATTCCAAACGAAAACATTTTCCACAAATTAAAGCCCAATTGCAGATGGCTTTGCTGGTGAATTCGATTAAACATTTAAAGAAGAATTAGTAATAATTCTTTACAAACTCTTTCAAAAAAGAGAAGACAAAGGAATATTTCCCAATCCATTCTAGGGGCTAGCATTACTCTTATGCCAAAACCAGGTAAAGACAGCACAAGAAAAGAAGACTAGAGAGCAGTACCTCATAAATGTAGACACAAAATTTCTCAATAAAATACTAGCAAACACTGGCAATAAAAAGGAATAAAGTATGAATACATGCTACAACATGGTTGAACCTTGAAAATATTATACTAAGTGAAAGAAACCAAGTACAAAAGACCAAATATTTTATGATTCCATTTATATGAATGTCCAGAATATAGAAATCTACAGAGACAGAAACTAGATTAATGGTTGTCCAGGGATGAGGTATGAAGTTGGAGAGAAAAGAGAACTGAAACAACTCAATCGCAGAAACACAAATAATCTGGTTTAAAAATAGGCAAAATACTTGACTAGACATTTCTCATAAAAAGGCATTCAAATGGCAAACAGGTATATGAAAAAAATATTTAACATCATGAATCATCACAGAGATGCAAATCAAAACACAATGAGGTATTACCTTACTCCAGTTAGAATGGCTCTTATCAAATAGACAAAAGATAGCAAGTGCTGGGAAGGATATGGAGAAAAGGGTACCCTTAAACACTATTGGTGAGAATGTAAATTAGTTTAACCATTATGAAAAACAATATGGAGATTTCTCAAAAAATTAAAACTGAGACTACCATATGATCCAGCAATCCCACTGCTGGATATATATCCAAAGGAAATGAAATCAGTATGTCAAGGAGATATCTCGCTGTCATGTTTGCTGCAACACTATTCACAATAGTCAAAATATGGAATCAACCTAAATGTTCATTAACACGGATAAATAAAATGAATAAATAAATGAATAAATAAGATGCGGTATATATATATACACACACACACACATACATACATATACATACACACACACACACACACATACCCCAACTACTCTTCCCAGCCCATGGTAGCCACTATTCAATTGTCTACATCAGTGTATACACACACACACACACACACACACACACACACACACCCAATGGAATACTATTTAGCCATAAAGAATAAAATCCTATCTTTTGTGACAACATAGAAGAACCTGGAAGACATTATGTTAACTGAAATAAGCCCAATACAGAAAGACAAATACTGCATAATCTCACTCATATGCAGAATCTGAAGTCATTGATCTCACTGATGTAGACAATTGAATAGTGGCTACCATGGGCTGGGAAGAGTAGTTGGTGATATGGTTTGGCTGTGTACCCACCCAAATCTCATCTTGAATTCCCGCATGTTATGGGAGGGACTCGGTGGGAGGTAATTGAATCATGGGGGCAGGTCTTTCCCATGCTGCTCTCGTGATAGTGAGTAAGTCCCATGAGATGTGATGGTTATTATAAGGGAGTTTTCCTGCAGAAGTGCTCTTTGACTGCCGCCATCCATGTAAGACGTGACTTGCTCCTCCTTGCCTTCTGTCGTGATTGTGAGGCTTCCCCAGCAACGTGGTACTGTAAGTCCAATTAAACCTTATTCTTTTGTAAATTGCCAGTCTTGGGTATATCTTTATCAGCAGGGTGAAAACAGACAAATACACGGGGGAAGGGAAATGGGTAGAAAATGGTTCATGGGGAAGAAGTTACAGTTACTTAGAAGGAATAAGATCTGGTATTCTATTGCACAGTAGGGTGATTATAGTTAATAGGAATATATTGTTTATTTCAAAATAGCTAGAATAAAGGATTTTGAATGTTCTTACCACAAAGAAATGATAAGTGATTGAGGTGATCAATATTCTAATTACTCTAATTTGATCATCATGCATTATATACATATATTGAAACACTGTACCTTATAAATATGAACAATTATTTTTGGTCAATTAAAAATAAAATAAAAAAAACAACAGTGGAGCACTGATTTGAGGATAAGATTACCAGAAAGTTGTGGAGGTAAAGCGAGATCATCAAGTTTATGGAGAGGAATCTGGAGACTCTTTGTAGCACCATTAACCTCTGAACCAAATTCTGAAGGATAAAATGTGCATCAGGCATGTGAGGCAGGAAAGATATGGCAAGCAGATGAACAGCCTGGACACCTGTAGGGCTTAGAGGAGCAAGTTGACTCAGTGGGCATACAAGGTGCAGCTGGGAATGTCAGGAATTACAAGCGATTTTTTTCTACCTTTAGACTTTAACCAATATTTTCTAAAATCTGCCTTGAGGAAGTGCTTCCCAAATTATCTGCAGTAAATGAAAGATTTTTCTTCTTGTTATTTTAAAACTGCTATGAATGGATGCTTTTGTAAAACACAATAAAGATGAATTACTAGAAAAATGAAGTGTGAAATAAAACCTCACAAGCTACTGTTCATATTTGTATTAGTCCATTTTCGCACTGCTTTAAAGAACTACCTGAGACCAGGTAATTTAAGAAGAAACTGGGTTTAATTGACTCACAGTTTGCATGGCTGGGGAGGCCTCAGGAAACTTACAATCATGGCAGAAGGTGAAGGGGAAGCAAGTCACATCTTCCCATGGTGGAGCAGTGGAGAGAGAGCGAGAGACAGGGAGTGCTAAACACTTTTAAGCAACCAGATCTCGTGAGAACTCACGAGATAGCACTAGGGCAATGTGCTAAACCATTAGAGACCACCTCTATGATTCAATCACCTCCCAGCAGGCCCCTCATTTGACATGTTGGAATTACAATTTGAGATGAGATTTGGGTGCAGACACAGAGCCAAACCATATGACTATTCTTGGCAGCACTGTCCATTTGTTTTAGCATTTTCTAAACATTGACTCTCCATTTCAGTATTTTTCTCATTGCAGACAAGCAATAAATAATTTGTGAATCTGCACTGGACCACAAACCACATCATGACTACCAGGGGTCTAAAGGACACATCCCAAAAGATGCCATGACAACCCAGTGGTCAAATGTATATGGGAAACGTTGAGAATTTTATCTGCCCAGACCTCCCACAGGAGATGCATACACAACATTGCCTAAAGTCACTAAGAAATTTTGCAGTAAAAATGCCCTAATTTCCAATGGAATGGTATTTGGAGGTAGGACTTTGGATGGTAAATAGGTAATTAGATGAGATCATGAAGTTGGGGCTCCCATAATGGGATTAACATCTTTATAAGAAGAGAGAGGCCAGAGCATTCTCTCTCTCTGCCGTGTTAGGACATAGCAAAAAGAAGGCTGTCCGTAAGCCAGGAATAGAGCCCATAAGGGTGAACTGAATCAGCCCATATCATGATCTTCCCAACACCCAGAACTATGAGAAATAAATTCCTGTTGTTTAAGCCATGCAGTCTATGGTATTTCAGTATGGCAATCTGAGCTAAGACAAGAGTCAAGTAGGCAGTGGTAAGTGCAATGGAGACAAACAAAGGTGGAGCAAGAAGGGGTCCAACAAGGAGAGCTCCAATTAAATAAAATTACACCAAGAAGATGACATTTGGGTAAAATCTAAAGGTGAGAGAAAAACCATGCATATATGGGATGGGTCAGGGATTGGGGAAGTGATTAGATAGAGTGAGCAACATGTGTGAAAGCCCCAAGGCAGGAGGATGCTTGGAACTGTGCAAAGAGCTGGAACAGAATGGAGGACAGAGCAATAGGAAAGAAAACTAAAATACGAGGGATAAGAGGGGGCCAGATCTTGCAAGGTCTTGTATATTTTTGCAAGATTGTGGCTTTTACTCTGAGACTGAAAGCTGTGGGAAGATTGGACCAGAGGAGTGATATCATCCAATTTGTGTTTGCACAGGATCACTATGGTCCTTGTGTAGAGAGGAGATTACAAGGTTGTAACTTTCCAGGGAGACCACCTGGAAAGATATTGTAATAATTTAAGCTTGAGATGAACAAGGCTCAGAGCAGCACAGAGGCAATGGTGATGGTGAAAGTGGTTGGGTTCTGATTATGCTGAAAATTACTAAGGTAGTTCTGACAGAATTGGCTCATAGATCGGATGTGAAGTGTGAGAAAAGAAAAGACAATCATGATACTAACATTTTTGACCTTACTAATTGGAAGATTTCACCTGTCCTGAAATGGGAGGAGAGTGAAGAAGAAGGACATTTGGGAGTGAGAAATATCAGGAGCTCAGTTTTGAAACTGACAAGTTTGAGATACCCAACAGACATTCAGGTAGAGGTGCCAAGTAGGCAATTTGACGTATGAGTCTGGAGGGCAGGAGAGAGGTCTTAAGAGGAGCTATACTTTTGGGAGCTGTCAGTGTTATACATAAAGCCACGAGACTGGGTAAGACCAGTGAGAGTGTGAGTTCAGACAAATTGGAAGGCCTAAATGTAGTCCCTGGGGTATTGCTTCATTAAGAGCTTATAGGGTTGAGGAGGAAGAGCAAGGGAGACAGGAAGTAAAACGAGGGAAGAAACAGGAAAACTAATAGTTTAATGTCATGGAAATCAAATATAGAACGTGTTTCCAGGAGGGATGCTTCACCCTTATCAAATGCTGCTGCTGGTTAGGTAAGATCTGGACTAAGAATTTGTTGGTAACTTTACAGAGAGCCATTTTTGTGAGTATAAAGGTGAAAGCCAGATTGAATCATGTTCAAAAGGAATTTGGAGTAAAGAAACTGAAGAGAGTGACGATGGAAACTCTTTTGAGAAGTGTGAAACAGTAGCTGCAGGGAAAATGAGAAAAGTGAAGTTTTGATGATGATGATGATGATGGTTAAAAGATGTTGGTGTATTTATATATTGATTAAAAAGAGTGATAATGTAGGGGAAATAAGAGAGGAGAGCTGGAGCTTAGAGCAGGTGAGAGGGGATGTAGTTTTGTACACAGGTGAGGAATGGGTCTTTCCCAGAAAAGGGTTCAGTTAGTCCATATTAACAGAAACAAGAAGGATATATGAGCTTAGATACTGGTACATAAAAATCTCTAGTGGTAGAAGCTAGAGGAAATTCTCTTCTGATTGTTTCTATTTTCATAGCAAGTTTTAAACTGAGAATGAGGATGAGACAGGTGTAAGAAATCAGAGGTGAGAAACAACAAGAATCAGTTGGCTATGAGAATAGGGGAATGAAAAGTCTAAAGTAAAGTACTCAGATAACCAGGCATCATTAAGGGCTCTTTTAGGTTAGCGACCATGAAGTTAATGTGAGACCTGTCATCATGGCTGTGTGATTTAAGCACATTACTACTTTTCCTACTATACCTCTTGCCAACCCTCCAAAACTCTTTGTGAAGTACTCACTGATTTCAGTCATAGGTGGAACATTGACATGGTCCAGTTTACATCATAAAAGTGTTACCATGGCATCAGTATACAAGATGGATTCGTTTGGAATAAGATGGAGGGCAGGAACGTAGCTAACAGGCTACTGAGATGGTCAGACAAAAACTGATGGTCATGATTAGAGATTCTTTTATTTTTTTGTGTATGTCTATATGTGGTTCAGAGAATGCCATGTTTGTGAAGGTATTCTTTTTTTCCATAGAGCAATGATGGACTACATTCCCAGCAGTCCTCTATATCACATGGCTTTGGCATTTGCTTTTTGATAGTAACCCTGTTCTGGGACTGCCATATGCCAGCTCTGCATACCCTCACTTCTTCCATCTGCCCATGCTCTCTAGAAGAGATAGATCTGCGGGAAAGAGGGATTCTGGCCAGGGAGTGTGATTTTTATCTGCATGAATGAACGCATATTGCATTGCTTACACTTCTACTCTTTTCTAGTCCCACCACTCCCCAATCCAGAAGAGCTATGTTATTAAGAGGAAGACACTTCTGTTTTATGGATGGAGGAGCTCAGAAGATGAGGAATTGAGACAGTGAATGATGTTGAAGGATTCTCTGAAAATATTGCTCACTGAGAATTAGGAGCTGGATATTTGATTTTTCACCTCATTTTGGAAAAATTGTGAAAAACAGAGCTGGCATGCTAAAAGGCATTAAACCTGGCAGGAAGGTAAAGAGAAAGGGCCAGCAAGCCGCCAACAAGGAATTAAAAGAGATCATGGAATACAGCCCAGAGCTCTACTAGGCTGTTAGGGGCGGTCCCGGAGAAGCAGCAGCAGATGACAAATGATCATAAGCTGAGACCTGATTTATTCGGTAGGAAATGAAGATGGTAGCAAAGGAAGAAATCTAGACTCCACTAAATGAAAGATTTCCTCAGTAAAGCAGACAGTAAAATGGAAGGAGAGTGAAAACGGAAAAGTTAGATACAATGGATATGGTTTTTTTTCCACAACTGAAGAAGATATGTGCAAAGGCCACCAAAGATCTTCAGATTCAGAATTTGCCTCATTTAAAATGTGCCATCAGAGAAGATGTGAAAACAGCTCAAGATAACCTGGAGCCCAGGGTGACCCGGCGGTGAAATACGAAGTCCCAGCAGTCCTCTATATCACATGGTTTTGGCATTTGCTTTTTGATAGTAACCCTTTGAATTCTTGACACATCTTGGGATCTTTGGACATCTGCAAATTCATGCAGAGCACCCTAATCTGTAATTCATTCTGTAAAAAATTAGCTATAATTTTGTAATGGAACAACTCATTTGGCTATGTGAGCATAGTGGGAACCACCCAGCAATAGTCAAGAAGAGCAAATCTGCATGGAGCTGTAGAGGCTGGATCAGGCTAGCTGACCCCACAAATAAGCGACTTACTGGGCAAACCAATTTTCCTTCGATGTTGATTCAAACATTTCCTTAAGACATGCATTTTAAAATGTTTACATATTTATTGTAATGCATCTTATAAATCATGAATTAAGTTAACCACGTCTGTGACTTTATGGATATAATTACTAGGGCCAGACATAAAAAAAAAAGAGTTGATTTAAAGAAATATAAAGTAAGAAAATATATAGGTGGGTAGTACATTGATATGATAAAAATTGGACCAAAGCAAATAATGTAACTGTATTCCTAACTATGAGTAACAGGAAAGCAAGGAAGAGTTGCCTCAATATAATGAGACAATGTGCCATCATTCAAACGTGCTTAGACTGGTAGGATATGTACACAAATCTTGATCTGACTTCAAAGATGCAGTTTGGTGAACTGGAAAGGATAAGGAATTTTGGGGCAGATGGCTTGCTCCGCCCCTATTTTTGCTGTATGCATCTGGGGAAATTACTTACTGTCCCTGTAACTGGCAGAGTTTCTTTGTTTGAAGGTAAGACCATATCAAGTGCTCAGCAAATGCTTTGCCCAGAGAAGACATAGAAGAAAGTCTTCAGCCATTATTGCAGATATAAAAATGGAGTGGGTTTTCTTCTCTTTGTATTAAGCAACAGATAATGAGACATTCCAAAGTTTGATGGGGAGATATGATGGAAGGAGGACTAGATACAGAATTAAAATATTTGAGTTTAATCTGCAGTGTCAAAGATTTCCACTTACTAAATGTTCAACTAAATGTTCAACTTAGCCAGTTCTCTCTGAATTCTAACTGTTAAGCATACACAATTGTATCTAAGTATATACGTGTGTGTGCATATATATATATATAAATATCTGTAAGATTATCACATTAATATGACTATACATATATAGGGAGAGGAACAGAGAGTATGAGAAAGAAAGGGAGGGAGAGAGGAAAAGGAAAAAAAGGGTGTTGTAGATAGAAACTTGGTTGAGGACTAGAAAATCTTGGTTCAATTCCTAGGCTTTATAACTGAAAAAACAAAAAAAACACTTCAGTTTCTTTATCTGTAAAATGAGTGCAATAGAACCTACATCACTGAATTTATCTGAAAAAATTACATATCTGTCTAACTATCATCTATATATCTGTTGTATAAATCAAATGCTCAATTAATGTCAGTCATATTTTACTTGCTTTCTATCACAACCAAGCCCTCTGCTGTGACCTAGTAAAGCATAGTTGATTTTAGTAGCTCATGAATCCCTGGGTGCATTCAGAAAAGCAAAGCAAAGGAACAGTGAGTTTATAAAGTAATTGGAGACACTTTCTGAAAGACTGTGATAGATGCCCTTTAGGGCCTTGCGTGGATCATGTCTTCTCTACGAATTGGTCCCTATTTCACAGTGTTGGACCATGGACAGCTTGAGGCAAAGGGAAGAGAGCACAATTTGTTATTTTCCTACGTCTGATTGGGCCAGGTATAGATATCTGACCCAAGTTAATCCAGCAAAATTCTCTTTCTCAGGAATCTGGAATTTGGAAAAGGACATAATAAGAGCAATTTAATCTGACTCATATTAAAAGAGGCATAGAAAGCCTACTTCCAGGCTGGCACTCTTGGGACCAGCTGGCCTTGTTTGCCTGGGACTGAGGGATTCTCCAGAACTTGGTACTCTCAGTTCTGATACTAGGATGGTCCTGAGTAAACTAAAGCAGTTGGTCACCCTATGAGCTAACCTGGTCTCTGCCCTACTTGAAGATTGTCCAAATCTTTCTTGGATTCCTACCCCTATATCTTTCCAATAAGTTGCATTTTAAAGCTTAAACTATTCAGAATTTAACCAAAAGATTTTTTTTGGTGGTGCTATATCCAGCATGCTAAAAAAATAAATAAATAAACATGGAAAATAAGAGAGCATTAATATAAAATAGAAACCGTTTGCTAAAGCTGTCAACCTTGAATAAAATTCTTTTTTTTTTTTTTTTTTTTTTTTTTTTTTTTTTGAGATGTAGTCTCGGTCTGTCGCCCAGGCTGGAGTGCAGTGGCCGGATCTCAGCTCACTGCAAGCTCCGCCTCCCGGGTTCATGCCATTCTCCTGCCTCAGCCTCCCGAGTAGCTGGGACTACAGGCGCCCGACACCTCACCCGGCTAGTTTTTTTGTGTTTTTGTAGTAGAGACGGGGTTTCACCGTGTTAGCCAGGATGGTCTCGATCTCCTGACCTCATGATCCGCCCATCTCGGCCTCCCAAAGTGCTGGGATTACAGGCTTGAGCCACCGCGCCCAGCCGAATAAAATTCTTTATTGCCTCTAATATTTGTGCTAGAAAACTACTGCTTAGTTGCTCTTGCAAAATGGATGCCTTTTCTTTTTTTTTTATTTTATTTTTATTTTTTTTAAATTTATTTATTATTATTATACTTTAAGTTGTAGGGTACATGTGCATAACATGCAGGTTTGTTACATATGTATACTTGTGCCATGTTGGTGTACTGCACCCATCAACTCGTCATTTACATCAGGTATAACTCCCAATGCAATCCCTCCCCCCTTCCCCCTCCCCATGATAGGCCCCAGTGTGTGATGTTCCCCTTCCTGAGACCAAGTGATCTCATTGTTCAGTTCCCACCTATGAGTGAGAACATGCGGTGTTTGGTTTTCTGTTCTTGTGATAGTTTGCTAAGAATGATGGTTTCCAGCTGCATCCATGTCCCTACAAAGGACACAAACTCATCCTTTTTTATGGCTGCATAGTATTCCATGCTGTATATGTGCCACATTTTCTTAATCCAATCTGTCACTGATGGACATTTGGGTTGATGCCAAGTCTTTGCTATTGTGAATAGTGCTGCAATAAACATACGTGTGCATGTGTCTTTATAGCAGCATAATTTATAATCCTTTGGGTATATACCCACTAATGGGATGATTGGGTCATATGGTACATCTAGTTCTAGATCCTTGAGGAATCGCCATACTGTTTTCCATAATGGTTGAACTAGTTTACAATCCCACCAACAGTGTAAAAGTGTTCCTATTTCTCCACATCCTCTCCAGAACCTGTTGTTTCCTGACTTTTTAATGATCGCCATTCTAACTGGTGTGAGATGGTATCTCATTGTGGTTTTGATTTGCATTTCTCTGATGGCCAGTGATGATGAGCATTTTTTCATGTGTCTGTTGGCTGTATGAATGTCTTCTTTTGAGAAATGTCTGTTCATATCCTTTGCCCACTTTTTGATGGGGTTGTTTGTTTTTTTCTTGTAAATTTGTTTGAGTTCTTTGTAGGTTCTGGATATTAGCCCTTTGTCAGATGAGTAGATTGCAAAAATTGTCTCCCATTCTGTAGGTTGCCTGTTCACTCTGATGGTAGTTTCTTTTGCTGTGCAGAAGCTCTTTAGTTTAATTAGATCCCATTTGTCAATTTTGGCTTTTGCTGCCATTGCTTTTGGTGTTTTAGACATGAAGTCTTTGCCCATGCCTATGTCCTGAATGGTAATACCTAGGTTTTCCTCTAGGATTTTTATGGTATTAGGTCTAACATTTAAGTCTCTAATCCATCTTGAATTAATTTTCATATAAGGAGTAAGGAAAGGATCCAGTTTCAGCTTTCTACTTATGGCTAGCCAATTTTCCCAGCACCATTTATTAAATAGGGAATCCTTTCCCCATTTCTTGTTTCTCTCAGGTTTGTCAAAGATCAAATGGCTGTAGATGTGTGGTATTATTTCTGAGGACTCTGTTCTGTTCCATTGGTCTATATCTCTGTTTTGGTACCAGTACCATGCTGTTTTGGTTACTGTAGCCTTGTAGTATAGTTTGAAGTCAGGTAGCGTGATGCCTCCAGCTTTGTTCTTTTGACTTAGGATTGTCTTGGAGATGCGGGCTCTTTTTTGGTTCCATATGAACTTTAAAGCAGTTTTTTCCAATTCTGTGAAGAAACTCATTGGTAGCTTGATGGGGATGGCATTGAATCTATAAATTACCTTGGGCAGTATGGCCATTTTCACGATATTGATTCTTCCTCTCCATGAGCATGGTATGTTCTTCCATTTGTTTGTGTCCTCTTTTATTTCACTGAGCAGTGGTTTGTAGTTCTCCTTGAAGAGGTCCTTTACATCCCTTGTAAGTTGGATTCCTAGGTATTTGATTCTCTTTGAAGCAATTGTGAATGGAAGTTCATTCCTGATTTGGCTCTCTGTTTGTCTGTTACTGGTGTATAAGAATGCTTGTGATTTTTGCACATTAATTTTGTATCCTGAGACTTTGCTGAAGTTGCTTATCAGCTTAAGGAGATTTTGGGCTGAGACAATGGGGTTTTCTAAATATACAATCATGTCATCTGCAAACAGGGACAATTTGACTTCTTCTTTTCCTAACTGAATACCCTTGATTTCTTTCTCTTGCCTAATTGCCCTAGCCAGAACTTCCAACACTATGTTGAATAGGAGTGGTGAGAGAGGGCATCCCTGTCTTGTGCCAGTTTTCAAAGGGAATTTTTCCAGTTTTTGCCCATTCAGTATGATATTGGCTGTGGGTTTGTCATAAATAGCTCTTATTATTTTGAGATACATTCCATCAATACCGAATTTATTGAGCGTTTTTAGCATGAAGGGCTGTTGAATTTTGTCAAGGGCCTTTTCTGCATCTATTGAGATAATCATGTGGTTCTTGTCTTTGGTTCTGTTTATATGCTGGATTATGTTTATTGATTTGCGAATGTTGAACCAGCCTTGCATCCCAGGGATGAAGCCCACTTGATCATGGTGGATAAGCTTTTTGATGTGTTGCTGAATCCGGTTTGCCAGTATTTTATTGAGGATTTTTGCATCGATGTTCATCAGGGATATTGGTCTAAAATTCTCTTTTTTTGTTGTGTCTCTGCCAGGCTTTGGTATCAGGATGATGTTGGCCTCATAAAATGAGTTAGGGAGGATTCCCTCTTTTTCTATTGATTGGAATAGTTTCAGAAGGAATGGTACCAACTCCTCCTTGTACCTCTGGTAGAATTCAGCTGTGAATCCATCTGGTCCTGGACTTTTTTTGGTTGGTAAGCTATTAATTGTTGCCTCAATTTCAGAGCCTGCTATTGGTCTATTCAGGGATTCAACTTCTTCCTGGTTTAGTCTTGGAAGAGTGTAAGTGTCCAGGAAATTATCCATTTCTTCTAGATTTTCCAGTTTATTTGCGTAGAGGTGTTTATAGTATTCTCTGATGGTAGTTTGTATTTCTGTGGGGTCGGTGGTGATATCCCCTTTATCATTTTTAATTGCGTCGATTTGATTCTTCTCTCTTTTCTTCTTTATTAGTCTTGCTAGTGGTCTGTCAATTTTGTTGATCTTTTCAAAAAACCAACTCCTGGATTCATTGATTTTTTGGAGGGTTTTTTGTGTCTCTATCTCTTTCAGTTCTGCTCTGATCTTAGTTATTTCTTGCCTTCCGCTAGCTTTCGAATGTGTTTGCTGTTGCTTCTCTAGTTCTTTTAATTGTGATGTTAGAGTGTCAATTTTAGATCTTTCCTGTTTTCTCTTGTGGGCATTTAGTGCTATAAATTTCCCTCTACACACTGCTTTAAATGTGTCCCAGAGATTCTGGTATGTTGTATCTTTGTTCTCATTGGTTTCAAAGAACATCTTTATTTCTGCCTTCATTTCGTTATGGACCCAGTAGTCATTCAGGAGCAGGTTGTTCAGTTTCCATGTAGTTGAGCGGTTTTGATTGAGTTTCTTAGTCCTGAGTTCTAGTTTGATTGCACTGTGGTCTGAGAGACAGTTTGTTATAATTTCTGTTCTTGTACATTTGCTGAGGAGTGCTTTACTTCCAATTACGTGGTCGATTTTGGAGTAAGTACGATGTGGTGCTGAGAAGAATGTATATTCTGTTGATTTGGGGTGGAGAGTTCTATAGATGTCTATTAGGTCTGCTTGCTGCAGAGATGAGTTCAATTCCTGGATATCCTTGTTAACTTTCTGTCTCGTTGATCTCTGTCTAATGTTGACAGTGGAGTGTTGAAGTCTCCCATTATTATTGTATGGGAGTCTAAGTCTCTTTGTAAGTCTCTAAGGACTTGCTTTATAAATCTGGGTGCTCCTGTATTGGGTGCATATATATTTAGGATAGTTAGCTCTTCCTGTTGAATTGATCCCTTTACCATTATGTAATGGCCTTCTTTGTCTCTTTTGATCTTTGATGGTTTAAAGTCTGTTTTATCAGAGACTAGTATTGCAACCCCCGCTTTTTTTTGTTCTCCATTTGCTTGGTAAATCTTCCTCCATCCTTTTATTTTGAGCCTATGTATGTCTCTGTGTGTGAGATGGGTCTCCTGAATACAGCAGACTGATGGGTCTTGACTCTTTATCCAGTTTGCCAGTCTGTGTCTTTTAATTGGAGCATTTAGTCCATTTACATTTAAGGTTAAGATTGTTATGTGTGAACTTGATCCTGCCATTATGATATTAAGTGGTTATTTTGCTCGTTAGTTGATGCAGTTTCTTCCTAGCCTCGATGGTCTTTACATTTTGGCATGTTTTTGCAATGGCTGGTACCGGTTGTTCCTTTCCATGTTTAGTGCTTCCTTCAGGGTCTCTTGTAAGGCAGGCCTAGTGGTGACAAAATCTCTAAGCATTTGCTTATCTGTAAAGAATTTTATTTCTCCTTCACTTATGAAACTTAGTTTGGCTGGATATGAAATTCTGGGTTTAAAATTCTTTTCTTTAAGAACGTTGAATATTGGCCCCCACTCTCTTCTGGCTTGGAGAGTTTCTGCCGAGAGATCTGCTGTTAGTCTGATGGGCTTCCCTTTGTGGGTAACCCGACCTTTCTCTCTGGCTGCCCTTAAGATTTTTTCCTTCATTTCAACTTTGGTGAATCTGGCAATTATGTGTCTTGGAGTTGCTCTTCTCGAGGAGTATCTTTGTGGCGTTCTCTGTATTTCCTGGATTTGAATGTTGGCCTGCCCTACTAGGTTGGGGAAGTTCTCCTGGATGATATCCTGAAGAGTGTTTTCCAACTTGGTTCCATTTTCCCCCTCACTTTCAGGCACCCCAATCAGACGTAGATTTGGTCTTTTTACATAATCCCATACTTCTTGCAGGCTTTGTTCATTTCTTTTTCTTCTTTTTTCTTTTGGTTTCTCTTCTCGCTTCATTTCATTCATTTGATCCTCAATCGCTGATACTCTTTCTTCCAGTTGATCGAGTCGGTTACTGAAGCTTGTGCATTTGTCACGTATTTCTCGTGTCATGGTTTTCATCTCTTTCATTTCGTTTATGACCTTCTCTGCATTAATTACTCTAGCCATCAATTCTTCCACTTTTTTTTTCAAGATTTTTAGTTTCTTTGCACTGGGTACGTAATTCCTCCTTTAGCTCTGAGAAATTTGATGGACTGAAGCCTTCTCTCTCATCTCGTCAAAGTCATTCTCCGTCCGGCTTTGATCCGTTGCTGGCGATGAGCTGCGCTCCTTTGCCGGGGGAGATGCGCTCTTATTTTTTGAATTTCCAGCTTCTCTGCCCTGCTTTTTCCCCATCTTTGTGGTTTTATCTGCCTCTGGTCTTTGATGATGGTGATGTACTGATGGGGTTTTGGTGTAGGTGTCCTTCCTGTTTGATAGTTTTCCTTCTAACAGTCAGGACCCTCAGCTGTAGGTCTGTTGGAGATTGCTTGAGGTCCACTCCAGACCCTGTTTGCCTGGATATCAGCAGCAGAGGCTGCAGAAGATAGAATATTTCTGAACAGCAAGTGTACCTGTCTGATTCTTGCTTTGGAAGCTTCCTCTCAGGGGTGTACTCCACCCTGTGAGGTGTGGGGTGTCAGACTGCCCCTAGTGGGGGATGTCTCCCAGTTAGGCTACTCAGGGGTCAGGGACCCACTTGAGCAGGGAGTCTGTCCCTTCTCAGATCTCAACCTCCGTGTTGGGAGATCCACTGCTCTCTTCAAAGCTGTCAGACAGAGTCGTTTGTGTCTGCAGAGATTTCTGCTGCGTTTGTTATTGTTTACTGTGCCCTGTCCCCAGAGGTGGAGTCTACAGAGACAGGCAGGTTTCCTTGAGCTGCTGTGAGCTCCACCCAGTTCGAGCTTCCCAGCGGCTTTGTTTACCTACTTAAGCCTCAGCAATGGCGGGCGCCCCTCCCCCAGCCTCGCTGCTGCCTTGCCGGTAGATCACAGACTGCTGTGCTAGCAATGAGGGAGGCTCCGTGGGTGTGGGACCCTCCCGGCCAGGTGTGGGATATGATCTCCTGGTGTGCCTGTTTGCTTAAAGCACAGTATTGGGGTGGGAGTTACCCGATTTTCCAGGTGTTGTGTGTCTCAGTTCCCCTGGCTAGGAAAAGGGATTCCCTTCCCCCTTGCGCTTCCCAGGTGAGGCAATGTCTCGCCCTGCTTCAGCTCTCGCTGGTCGGGCTGCAGCAGCTGACCAGCACCGATCATCCGGCACTCCCCAGTGAGATGAACCCAGTACCTCAGTTGAAAATGCAGAAATCACCGGTCTTCTGTGTCGCTTGCGCTGGGAGTTGGAGACTGGAGCTGTTCCTATTCGGCCATCTTGCTCCGCCCCTCTGGATGCCTTTTCTAATGCTTCTTAATATCGGGTGAATTATGTTAGTAAATTGAGAAGGATTATCTACTTACCCTGTTTGGAAAATTAACTCATTACCTTTGTTACAGAAAGGGATGGGGGTGTCTTAGCATATCAGAAGCATTTTACCCTGGAGTCAAGATGATGAATCAGGAATTCGATCAGACTGTGTCTCCAGTGAATTGCGCTGTCAAATAATGTTAATAGAACCAACTGAAGCCTCTCTCACGGCCTTCTCAAGCTTTTACATGCCTTAGAATCTCTTAGAGAGAGAGTTAAACATTTATTCTCCTGGGTCTCCTCCCCAGAGTTTCTGATTTACTAGATCTGGAGTGGGGTACCCAAATCTGCAGTCAATAAAGTTCCCTGGTTCCTTGCTAGTTAAAGCAACTTGTTCAGAAGCGCTGGCACCGTGGGGGAGCTTTTGAGAAAAGTAAAATCTTGGGCCACAACTTCAATTGTTGAATTAAAATGGGATTTTTAGCTTAATGATAGAGGTGCCTTACCCTGTGAGATTCTGAGGCAATGGTCTAAGGACCACATTGACAGCATATATTGTAGTTGGGCCAACTGTAATAACAACAGTAGTTAATGTTTTTGAGTGTCCATTAGGTTCCAAGGATTATTCCAATGCTTTCATATGGCTTAACTCAGTTGATCCTCCCAGCAAACCTCAGAGGTCATTGTTTCGAGATGAAGAAACGGATGAAACTGCACATGCTCACCAGCTGGTGAACAGGACAGTGCTTTAAAGGCAGGCAGTCTGACCTTAGAGCTTAGGCGCTCAGCCATCAAGCACCACTGCTTCCCTGGCAAAGGGAAGCTGAAAGGAGATGGGCATTGCATTCATTTGGCAATTTAAGAAGACATACCTTGCCACCAGAAAATCAGACACTGTAAGGCAGCATTTATTGTGTTGCTGATCACGAATGCCAGATCTGCTTTCTGGGGATTCTTTGGGGTCTCAGTGCCCTCACATGTATCATGTGGATAATCATAGCTCACCTCCAGCTCTGTGATGAGGCTTGAATGAGCTCCCTGAGGCAAAGGGCCCAGGGTAAGACTGGCATAATGGACTCAAGGAAGGTTCACATCCTGGAAAGAGTGAGGGTGTTGGAGATTGGAGGCCTAGACGGGGCTTTCGGTTCTGCTGATCATTTAGTTCTCTGCAGAGACATCGCCAAATTGTGCCTCACTTTCCTCACCTGTAATATGAGGTAAATAAAACCTATATTTTAAAATTGCTGGAGGAATTCAATGAGATTATGTCCACTAGGTACCAGACCTTCTAACTCTTTCATATAAAGGGTTCAATAAATGGTTACTACTTGTGTTTTCCTGTCACAAACATTCTTTTCTGGAATTTTAAGTCATTATCTTCTTCCAGATAATTACGTGCCAACATTGGGAGGGATCTTAGATGCTTTAAATCTCACCCCCACATCCCTCCCCGTCAAGCCTGCTCACGCTGTCAGACAGCTGACTCACACATTACTGGGAAACAAATCTTCACTTCCTAAACAAGGGGACCTTTCCTTTGAGCTTATAGTTCTAAAATGACTGGCCATGAGGCATTAGAAAATAATGTAACAATGGCTAAAAGGTGCCTAAACTATGGGTCGCCACAGGTGTCTCATCTACTAAAAATCATTCCCCTTCTTGAATAAGTATATATCCAGAATGAAACAGGTTTATTACTATTAATTAAAATAAAAACAAAAAAGTGCATTCCCTTTATTAAGGCATACAGCTTCTCTTTACCCTGAAAACTTGCATGGTATTAAGTATTATGAAGGACTTTTTCAAAAAGGACTTCTTTTTTTTCTTTTTTTTTTTTTCAGAGATAGCAGGCGATGTGGCTTTCTTCCCATGCTCTGACTTCTTTGAAGAAACACTTTAACATGAAGGACAAATAATAGTACTACCAATAATGGTGATAATTTTAGCCATGGGTGTCATGGTAGTAGTTACAATAGTGGTAACTGATATTTACCATGTGCTTATTTTTTGCTAGGGGCTGTTTTAAGTGCTTTACTTCTTCAGTTATTTCTCAAAACTACCCTATGAGGGACGTGTTATTATCTCCATTCAGGTTAAGTCAACTGAAGCCGTGTAGTTGCTAAACATAGCCAGGACAGGAACCAAGGCAGTGTGATAACAGAGCCCAAGCCCCCAACCACTGAGCAGTGCCAATGGTGGTAGGAAAGACTCAAACGTTTCCAGAAATTTCTACCCTTTACTCTCCAAGATTCTTTTCTCTTGGCAGCTTCTAACTTCCTTCTGCCACCTCCGTGAAGGAAGGGTCTTGGATATAAGATGCTTAGCTGTGTGCTAGAAAATGCCTATGGAAAGTAATGTGTAGAATTTACAATGCAGTGGTATCATTAGGGACAACTCTTTTTATTTTCTTTTAAAATTCTAAATTCTGAAATTATGTGGCTTGTCTTCTTGTGTTGATAATCACAGATCCCCTCAGTGCCTAAGTCCCTGTGAGTTAAGTCAAGCAGTTAGGGAGGCAAATTCTCCTTTCCAGCTTCTGGAAGGTTAGGAGGGGAAAAAAAACAGAACCCTTATTTTATTTATCTATGAAAATACAAAATTCTTATTTCAGTTAAAGAAGGTTTTGTAAGGAATAACATTCTTTTCTTTTAAATGAATGAGAATTTCCAACCATCTTGAATGTTCAGATGTCCTAAGAATTATTTTCTTCTAGTTTCCTTTTCCTTAAATCCTAACTTGACTTTGGGCTTGAAAATGGACTTGAAGCCTATTTGGTATGTTGTTACCAGCAAAGATGTTTTCAAAATATTTTCTCACATGTCCTTTAGTGAAAATTACAGAGACTACCTTAAGGTAGTTTTGATTACTGTTACCACACCACTGATGTGTTTGGTAAAGCTTGGGACTGTGTAATGCAACTTCGTTAAGGAAGCTTCCATCTGTCATTACAGGCAAAAACAATTTTTGGGTTATCTATAAAAACAAAAACAACAGTTACCACTAACTTCTATACGGCATGTTACAACTTAAAGGACATTCACATTTTTAATTCTTCAAACAACTTTGCAAAATAGGGATTAGTTTTGTTTCTCTTTTACAAATAAGAAAAATCAAGGGCAAAGAACAAAACAGGCAATTAAGTTAGTGGAACCAAAATTCAAAACTATTTTTTTTTAACTTTAATCTCTTTTCATTACCCCCATGGAGCTGGATTCACTTGCATCAGAGTATTTTCTGGGATATTGCATCACCATGGATGTTTTAGTCTGTGATCATATTTTACAAATGGCATAAACCACTGTGTCTTACCACTGACATTTCACCTTATGCTACTGCTATTCTCAGCCACAAAACGCCAGATGGGAAAGAGATCTTATTACTCATTACTCAGGAATGGCAATAACCACAGAACAAAAACTAGCTTCAGATTAACAAAACCACTTGCTGTTATCACAGATCTAAGAAAATTCCCCCACCGCCTGTGACTAGGACATTGAATTTCCATTACCCCAATTTTTTTGTTGTTTTCAATGTGTGAAACACCTCTGTTATCCAAATGCACATTCACTATTATGTCATCTTTGCTCTGTGTTTAAAACCACACATTTGTCCTTATGTCTGTAAGTAGAATATCTAAAGGTTAATGCCCTCAATTCTCACAATTGCAAATCCCAAATTATTTGTGATTTTCAAATAACTATACATGGTGATCGGCACATCATAGAATCTCAATAAAATGTCTTCGTGAAAAATAACTTACATTTGTAAGGAAATTAAATTTTTCAAAGTATCTGCACGTAATTTTATTTGGTTCTTATAATACTTCCATAGATAGGCAAGGGAAATGTCAAACTCATTTTGTAACTGAAGCACTGATATGTGAAGTGGCTTATCCAAAGCCATTGAACTATCAGGTTTCTGATTTAGCACGCTAACCCAGATTGTCTAAATTCAAATATATTACAAGCTATCTGCCTTTAAAATGCTGCCGTTGCTTTCTTCCTCTTCCTCTTCCTTCCCTTGTCCCCACCCTTTACTTCATCATCTTTTTTCATGGTCAGCAAAAATGCTGAACACCAGGAAAGACACACGCCTTCCTTATCTCAAGATATTTGCTACAGAAAGTCAAAAGTATTCTGGATTGTCTTTAAGATTGTGCTTTGGACTGGTCATTTATTCTTGTGAATTAAAAGGAAGATTTAAGCGGACAATCAGATTCACCCATCTCGCTTTACATAAATATTAATATTATTTGAGCTGAAATGAATTTTCAAGCAAATGCTCATTTCTTCACAAATACTTATTTTTCACTGTAGTATAGTCAGAAGTGAGTTTGAGAACTCCGTGGATTTACATTATCTGTTGGTTGTAAGAAAGATGATACTCCAGGTTTGTATAATGAGAAAGTATTTTCTGAAGACTTTCTCATCTAGATTAGGTATTATTCTAATTTTCTTTCCTGGCATCCTTTGTTTCCCCACTAGTAATAATTATGGAATTGTGTTTTAATAGTTCAACTACTGTTTTCCCAATCAAGAGGAAAGAACTCTGTAGGCTTGTTCTAAGTCTTACTTACCGATGAATTTCTTGCACAGATCCTGGGGCTAATGTGTAAAAGAATGTTTGCTATTAAATAGACATATAAGAGGGTAGATGGATTTTTACAGAAATGGAAGGTGGGTAGGTGGATGGATGCATGCATGGAATGTAGATGGAGGGATGCACAAATTCTATGAGGATACACGGAAGGAAAATTTTTATTTGATCACTCTAAAACATTTGTGAGCACCTCTTATGTACCAGTACCACTATTCACGGCACTAGGGATACAGCAGTGAAAAACAGACAAAAAAAGTGCTGCACTTATGGAGTTTATATTATAATGGTGAGGGAGGCAAATCACTTTAAAAAGAGTAAAAAGTAGTATATATATGTATATGTTTTCTTATTCTTAAAGCAATTTAAATATATGTGATATGGAGACATGTGGAAAAAATAAAGGGAGGATATAGAAAGCGTGAGTGAGTGTTGCAATTTTTTAAAAAGTGCTTCTTACTGCATTAGTTTTCTGTGGCTGCTAAAACAAATTACTATAATATCATCAGCGCCGAAGTCCTAAATCTTATTATCTAATGATCTAAATTAGGTATGGGTGAGACTCTAAATATGATCCGTCTTGAGGCAAAATTCTTTTCTATCTCTGGAACTGTGAGACTAGAAAACATGTTACCAACATACAAATGGTGGGACCAGCATAGGATCATGGTTGTAGGCATAAGATAATGGCTATAGGCATTCCTATTTTAAAAGAGAAAAAAATAGGAGTTAAAGAAGAGTCACAGGCAATTTTAAAATTCAACCAAGTAAGCTCCATTAGTTTGTAAGGTCTGGGAATAACCCTCTGTGGCTCAAGGTTCTGCCCTTTCAGCCCCTACCTCTGCTCTTTGGGCTGACACCAGCACCTTCTGGGCCTGGGCCCCTGACTGCTAGGCCTGCCACACCACAAAGCCCACTGCCATTTTTCTTCTTTTTTGAGGAATAGAAAATGTTTGCAGCTGAGTAGTCATTTCATCCTGTTTCCTGCCTGTAGAATTTTGAAAGTCCAATAGCCTTCTTTCTTTTTGCCTTGTCTCTCTCCCTTTCAGTCCAGGCTGGCAATGTTTCTAATGGTATAATATTCTCAAAAACTTGATGGACCTCCTATATATGTCAGGAGGATTTACATCATCAAACAAGAGGGTTCTCCCCAGATCTTTCCTGGATAACTGCCTCTCTATTTCTGACTTATGCAGAGACATTTGAGTGGCTCCCTCAGCTATATGTCTAATCTCTTCAGCAGCAGTAAAAATGATGCCCCTCCAGACCCTTGGCCTTCTGTCCAGAGCACAGTTTTCTGATACTGAATCTCATACTTTTAGCATTTTTTTGTATACTGGGTAGGCTGAGAATTTCCTGAATCATCTACTCTTAGTTTCTTTCTGCTTAACAGTTTCTTCCTCAACTTATTTCTTTCTTCTCTCATTTTACTATAAGCCATGAGAAGAAATCAGGGCATATATTCAACAATTTGCTTAGAGATATTCTCGGCTAAATATCTAAGTTTATAGTTTATAAGTTCTGCTTTCCAATTATGAAGGGCACAATTAAGCTCAGTTATCTGACAGTGTGTAACGTGGATTGCCTTTCCTCTGGTTTCCAGTAACATGTTCCTCAATTCCTTTTGAGCCCTTATAAAAAGGCTTTAACTTTCATATTTCTACCAACAATCTGCTTATGACGATACATAGATATTCTCTAAGAAGCTAGAACCTTTCTCTATTGTACAGCTCACTTCCTCTCATCCCTTACTGGCAGAATCCTTAGCAGTTATATTTCTACCAAAAATCTATTGTAAGTAATCTAGACTTTTTCTTTCATGCTTCTCAAAATGCTTCTAGCCTCCAACAATCTCTAAATTCCAAAGCTACTTCCTCATTTTTAGCTATTTGTTATAGCCGCATCCTGCTTCCCAAAGCAGTATCAAAATACTTACAGTAGTTCCCCTTATTCATTTTTCTCAGTTTCAGTTACCCATGGTCAACCTGTTCCAAAATATTACATGGAAAATTCCAAAAATAACCAATTTGTAAGTATAAAGTTGCTTGCCATTCTTAGTAGCATAATGAAATCTTGTACAATCCCACTCCATCCTGCCTGCGATGTGAATCATTCCTTTGTTAAAGGTATCCACGCTGTATAGCTACCTGCCTGTTAGTCACTTAGTAGCTCTCAGTTCAACCAGGTGAACAGATCACAAGAAAAAAAGGGTGAATACAATATAATAAGATATTTTGAGAGAAAGAGCAAGATCACATTAACATAAATTTGATTACAGTGTATTATTTTCATTGTTCTACTTAATTATTGGTGTTAATATCTTATGTACCTAAATTATAAATTAAACTTTATCATGGGCATGTATGCATAGGAATAAAACATTATATATATAGGATTTACTACTATCTGTGGTTCAGGCATCCACTAGGGGGCTTGGAATGTATCCCCTGCAGATAAGGAAGTCACTACTGTATTAGTTTCCTGTGGCTGCTATGATAAATTAGCATATACTTAGTTACTTAAAACAACAGAAATTTATCCTCTCACAATTCTGGAGTCCAGATGCCTGAAATCAACACTGCTAGGCCAAGATCAAGTTGTCAGCAGGTTGCACTTCCTCTTCAGGCCTGGGAGAGAATTTTTTCTTGCCTTTTCTAGCTTCTGGGTGGCTGCTGGCATTTCTTTTCTTGTGGCCTCATCACTCCAATCTTAATGGCCAGCATCTTCAAGTCTCTTCCTGCTCCACCTTCACATGGCCTACTCTTTCAATTATCAAATCTCCTTCTACCTTTCTGATAAAGATAGAGAAAGATAAAGATATGGATGTAGATACAGATATGAGAGAGAGTCAGAGACAGATGTATTTTAAAGAATTGGCTAATATGTCTATGGCAAGTATAAAACTTGTAGGGCAGGCCAACAGGCTAGAAATTCAAATGACAGTTGATGTTCAGTCTCTTTTTCTTTTTAAGACAAGGTCTCACTCTGTCATCCAGGCTCAAGTACAGTGATGTAATGACTCACTGCAGCTTCGACCTTCCAGGCTTAAGCAAACCTCCTACCTCAGCCTCCCACGTGGCTGGAACTACAGGCACAAATGATATGCCCAGCT
The DNA here is from genome assembly GCF_024542745.1 of Macaca thibetana thibetana. Classification (NCBI taxonomy): domain Eukaryota; kingdom Metazoa; phylum Chordata; class Mammalia; order Primates; family Cercopithecidae; genus Macaca; species Macaca thibetana. The sequence goes on from NC_065582.1 coordinate 165,487,356, forward strand.
AATCTTGTGTGTATGTGTGGAGGTGGGGTCTCACTATGTTGCCCAGGCTGGTCCTGAACTCCTGGGCTCAAGCAATCCTCCTACCTCAGGCTCCAAGAGTGGTGGGGTTACAAGAGCCTGGTTGATGTTCAGTCTTGAGTCCAAATTCTGTAGAGCATCAGGATGCAAACTCAGGCAAGGTTTCTAGGTTGCAGGCTTGAGGAGAATTCCTTCTGCAGAAAACCTTTGTCATTACTCTTAAGGCATTCAACTGATTGGGTTACGCCGACCCACATTATCTGCTTTATTCAAAGTCTACTTATTTAAATATTAGTCACATTTAAAAAATACCTTCACAACAATGTCTAGGCTGTGAAGACATTGCCTAGACATGTTGAAACATAGAATTACCCATTATACTAACATATTCTACAGCAGTATGGAGTGAAGGAGCAAACCATGCAGTTATCTGGGAGAAGTACATTCACACAGAGGGAGGGATAGGCGTATCAGGACTTTCAGGCCATGCAAGATCATTGGCTTTTATTTGAGAGTGATGAGAAGCTAGTGGAGGTTCTGCATAGAAAATAGTAATGACTGACTTCACTAGGCTTGAGCTGGGAACAGGTCAGTTGGAAGATTACTTCAACGATACAGATTAGAGAAAGTGGGATTTGGATTAGGTAGAGCTGGAAAGGATGAGAAATGTTCAGATGTTGGTAAGTTTTGTTGTAGTGATAACACGTGCTTTTGTGACAAATTGGATATGAGTTGTGAGAGATAAAGAAGAAAATGTGGCCTAAGCAATGTGAAAAGAAACTGAAAGAAGGAATTTAGCATTAACTGAGATTGAAAAGATCAAATGGAAGTGATACAGATGAATCCTTAAGAGTTTGTTTGTGGTCATGTTAAGTTTTAGGGAACTATTATGTATTTAAGAACAGTTGACTATGAACCTTAGCTGTCCATAACATAGAGGTGAACTTGGGAGATGTTAGCATAGAGATATTTAAAATGATGAGACTGGATGAGGTCATCATGATAATAAGTAATCATAGAAGAAGAATGGGGTACGTGAGCTGAACCCTGAGGCACTCTAGTGTTGAGAGGTGGAGAAAAGTACAAAGAACCAGCAAAGGGATATGGAAAGCCATCAGTGAGAATGGTAGAAAATTAGGAAATTGTGTGCTAAGAGCTAAGGAAGCGACAAATTGTAAGAGAAGAGAGTGGTCAACTGGATCAAATGTTCCTGAAGTGCCAAGTAACAGATGGACTAACATCATCTCTTGTATTTAGCAATGCAGCAATCATTATCAACCTAGCTAACAGTGATTTCTGACTAGACAAATTCAAGGGAGAATATGAGGAGATGAACTGGACATAACAAAAATAACTACGGAAAGTCATAGGGTATAGACTAAAGGTCTTTGCCCTTTACTTGAATCATAATTGAATTTGATTACCCCAGTGGATAAAATCAGTCAGGGCTTTTGGCACTGAAGATTGGTAACATGATGAACCACAAGTGCCAGGAGGGAAAAATTATTAAGAGTCTCACTTATTTTTTCCTCCTGGGGATCTCTGCAAGCCTGGGAGAGGAGGATGTCTGTGGTACCCTCTAACTCAATTTGTCAGTCATAAGCTTTCACTGGCAGGTTCTGGAGGTGAAGACAGTAGTGAAGAGTACAACTTCTTGATCTCAGCAACAATACAAAAGGAGAATAAATTTTAAACAGTACAACACAACACAAAACAAAAATCAACATAAATAATTTAACAGTGAAAAGTAGGACCAGTCTTGAGTATCTTGTCTTTTTCTGTAGATGATATTTGGTGGATATTTCTTAAATGAAATAATGGAGTAATGTTGTAAGTATATTAGAGGGTCAATAAATATTAAATCTTTCTGCAAATCTACTTTACAATTTACAAAAGATCCCTAAATAAAAGGCATATTTGAGTCATATGTTCCCACAGGAAAGAAATTGTTACAGTAATATGTATTTCTTATTCTAGACTTATATTAAAATGACAAAATCCTGTTTAGTATATCTGACAAATTATTTGAAATGAAGAGGAATGTGCAGTAGATTTGAAAGCAATCATAGGAGGATGAGTGGTTACAACACAAAGACATAGTAGGAAAAATATGTTAGTAGTTATTGATTTTTTTCCCATGGGAGGAGAAAAAAACAATTAATAAGGGTAATATAATTTGCCTAATTCTGTGCTTTTTGACTTTTGATGCATCATCCATTCTTCTAATCAATTACATTGCAGTGTGAAAGTCCTACGAATTAGGACTCTTGTGAGTGAACAATGGGGAAAGGGAAATTAAGAAAGGTGTTGTAAACAAGGGCAGACAGAAGACCCTGAAGCAGTGAGAATAATTTAAATTTGATGTAGAAGGTGACAGGCAGCCCTGGAGGTTTGAGAAAGGAAGAATGTGATCGGAACTGTGGACAAGGAAGATGATTTTGACAGCCTTTGGTACTGACTGCACATTTCATAATATAAAACAGCCTTCAAGGTCTTGGAAAAAATATTTTATATTTATTAATTTTCTTTTTCCAGGTATTACATAAATTGCTATATACTCTAGGAGTTAGGCTGGTTTGTTTTGATTTGTTTTGCTTTGTTAAAGGAGGTCATGCAATTGAGGTATGTGACTGGCACTAAACAGCTCAAGCCCAATCATTTCATTTGGCTTGGCACTATTTTAACAATATAAAAATGATTCTGATATTTATTCAAGTCGAATAGAGATGTATGATCCCATCAAGTTAATTATTAGCAAAAAAGTGTGATATTGTTTAAATAGCAGATGTGTTAATACAGAGTAATTATGTTGACTGAAAATGAACAGTTCCATCCGGCAGACGCCCAATTTTTTTCCTAGCAGTGTCGACACTGAATGTCTTTTAATACACTGGAAAATTACTAGGCAGATTTGAAATAACAAAGCAATCACTGCAGGGTTTGTTTAAGGTTCCTCTAGAGAATAGGGCAAATAAAATGATTATAGTGATTTGAACAGTCAGAATTGTATAGCTGTTCACTTAGAAAAACAATCTTCCAATTAGCTGACAATTGATAGCTTCTGATATTTCCTGAAATGGTTTCTGCATTAGGAGTATTAATCTGTACTTCTATGTAGTAGGTTACCTAAGAGAAGGTTATTTTCATTATAGTGAACACATGTAAAAGTTATACTCACCAATATACTCACTTGACAATTTGAAATGTATAGTCCAAATGGATTGCTTATACATAAATTTGTATGGCTCATACTATTAATGATATTGCAACAATGTTAAGTTGGATACTAGTGAATTTGAAAGTTTCCATTTTTCTCACCCTAATTGTTTTGGCTAGGGTTCTGAATTTAATGCTTTCATTTTCCTTTGTGATTGGGTCAGAAAATAAGCAAGTTCACTGGGTTTTTAAACCTGAGCGTTTGAGGAGCCTGAGCTTGGATTGTGATCTCTACGGTGAGGTAGGTGAGAGTTAGAAGTATTCACAGATATTTGCTTATAAAGTGGAGTAGATGGACTATGAATAGATAGCTTGTCAACAGATCTACTGATACGTGCTTCCTCTGTAGTAGAAAAGCAAACCAGCACTGACTTAAACAGGCCTTAAGTTCCTCCTGTATCAAGAAATTTGAAGGAAGGTAATGACATATTTCAGTTTTATGGATCAACCACATTAGAGCCATTGTTTGGTATCTATTGTGAGCATCTTTCAGTCATAAGATGGCTGCCTCAATTCCAGGCATAACATCCATACTCAAAGCAAGAAGAAGGGAGAAAGGATGTGTTAGCTCTGACCATGTCAGTCCCGTTGATCAGGAAGCACTGCCTTTATCAGCCATTAGCAGACTCCTCTTTACCTCCCATTGGCCAGGAATGTATCACATGATCATCCTAACTTGCAAGGGAGTCTGGGAAGATGTGTACATTTCACAGTCTCTGTAGTAGAGATTGGCAAGGAGGAGAGGTTGGGAAGGGGGTTTGTTGTATTAGTCAGCCAGTCATATTTGAAACTATCAGTGAATTATACAGAAGAGTTTCCATACCTCGAGTTTCATTTATTGTGAGACTTAACTCTGTTTAAGATTCCACTAGAAGTTTGGAGGGTATTTACTAATGCGGATATACAGGATAAATATTTAATGGCGATATTCATAAACATAGCCTTGAAAAAGCCATCTACATTCCCACGTGATAGGAGAGATATAGGCAGGTGCAGGTCATGGCCAGAAAAGGACTTCCCTCTTGTTGGCTTCTTTCTCTACCTTTTTCTTTTCTTTTTTTTTTTTTTTTTTTTTTTTTTTTTTTTTTTGAGACAGGAGTCTCGCTCTGTCGCCCAGGCTGGAGTGCAGTGGCGCTATCTCGGCTCACTGCAAGCTCCGCCTCCCGGGTTCACGCCGTTCTTCTGCCTCAGCCTCTGGAGTAGCTGGAACTACAGGCACCCGCCACGGCGCCCGGCTAATTTTTTGTGTTTTTAGTAGAAATGGGGTTTCACCGTGTTAGCCAGGATGGTCTCGATCTGCTGACCTTGTGATCCGCCCACCTCGGCCTCCCAAAGTGCTGGGATTACAGGCGTGAGCCACCACGCCTGGCCCTTTCTCTACTTTTTAATGATTTCCAGTATTTGTTAACATAACTTGGCTGTACCCCTGAAATTCTCCTGAAATTGTTTTTTTAAAGCAATTTGCCTAAATTATAACCTCAAATGAACATTTAAATTAGTATAATAATGTTAATTATCTATAATAAATAAAATGATTATGTAAATGAACTTCAATTTGAATTCATTTTACTTACAAGTCCACATTAGTTTAAATATCTGGTATTCTGTTAATAGTTTATTATTACCTTTTTTCATATGACCATCTGGATTTCATATGAAAATTCCCTTCTGATTATTTTCAGTGTACAATATTGGCAAACATAATTGTGCATAGACCATCTCGCTCACATTCATAACAGCTGGCTCTTCTAGAAAAAGATCCCTAAATAAAAGACATATTTGAATCATATATTCCCATAGGAAAGAAATTGTTATAGTAATATGTATTTCTTATTCTAGACTTCTATTAAAATGACAAAATTCACTGTCTTGGCTTAAGTTTTAAAAAGATCACATATCTCTATACATATTGCATAGCTCACTAACTTTATATACATTTATGAAACAGCAGCAGATTGCTTAAAAATTGCATTAAGAATCCTTAGCTCTAGTAAAGAAATATTACCTTCCCCACCACCAAAATGGCCTTCTCGTATCTCTTTCCTGGGCCTCATTTGAACTTTGAGGTGTGTGTAAACAGTTATAAGCAGGTTGTCTTGAAGAGCTAGGGAGATTTATAAGACAGAAACTTTGCCTTTAAATGAACACACGATTTGAAAATATTTGGCAAGGCACACCAACTAATGATTCAAAAGCAAAATATTTTATGATCATAACAAGACTCAGGGAACTTATTGCTGGAAAACGGAGTTAACATGTATGAACTAAAATAACAAGAGCATGAAAGTTAGATCAGTATTCTCCTTCAGATCAGAAACCAAATACACACACACACACACACACACACACAAAATTTGTAAAATAAAAAGACATAAAATCTTAAGTTCCATTGACTTCATGTTGACTAATCACTTTAGCCACTGCAGCTTTAATTAAAACAATATTAAAAGTAAGAGATTTATCAGCCCTTTTATTTTGTTACAAAGGCGCTAAGGTTTCTTTACTATCTGGCTTAGGAACGCTATCACTGCGTATTTAGTTAAGCCACTTTGGAAGATCCTTAATACTGCATTTGTATATTTCAATTTACTCTCTTTGAAAACTGGAAACAGTTCCACTAACAGAAAGAAGTTCGGTAAATGAAAGTTGCCCCTAGGAGCATCCAAAATTGCTGGGCCTGAGACAGTGGATCTAAAATGGTGTTCACTGAAACCTTAAAGGTGCAACAAAACTGCCTGGGGGCTTAAGAGAGGGGAATGGGAAACGGAGGAAGAACAGCTGCATGGCGAGTTCAAGGCTCCGTGAGTCTTGCTTTTGGAAATCCCTAGAGATATCCAGGAACTGCTTTTTATTTGTTATAAAAATTGGCTTCTGGAAATGATTTTATTTGAAGAAAGTATGTCTTGCTTTGAAAATTTTTGTTGTTATTGTTGTTGAAAACAGTTGCGCTAAGGGAATACAGATACATATTTTTTAAAAAGAAAAAAAAATAGGGGACCTGAGAAACAATGTAGCGAGAGAGGCATAGTGAAACAACCAATTATCCTCTGCTTTTTTTTCTTGCCACACCAGAAGACAGCATTCGAAAGAGAAAATTCAATTCAGCAAGTATGGAAGGAGTATTCCCAGTGTGAGGCAAAATAAATAAGTTACCACCTTGATGGGATATAGCTGGGGCAGGAAAAGCATTGCACTTGAATAAGAAAATGTGTTTTCCTCATAGGTGGAAATTGAACAATGAGAACACTTGGACACAGGAAGGGGAACATCACACACCGGGGCCTGTTGTGGGGTGGGGGGAGAGGGGAGGGATAGCAATAGAATATATACCTAATGTAAATGACGAGTTAATGGGCGCAGCATACCAACATGGCACATGTATACATATGTAACAAAACTGCACGTTGTGCACATGTACCCTAGAACTTAAAGTATAATAAAAAATTTTTTAAAAAGAGAGCCAAAAAAAAAAAAAAAAGAAGATGTGTTTTCCTATCCTGGCTCCATCTGAAGGATTGAAGGTGTTCGAATATGGACTTGTTGGTTTGTAAAACAATGGCACAGTTGTTCGTTAAGCACCTGCTATCTGCCAGGCACTGTGTTAGGCATAGGGGAATTCAAAGATAAATGTGCTCTGCTACCATGTCCTGAAAGAACTCACAGAATAGTGATAATAATTCAAGTAGTAAACTAGCCGACATTTATCGGATAATTGATCTGGGCCAGGCAATATTCTAATCACCTTTACAAGAACTCTCTTTAGAACCTTCATGGTGATCTCAGTAGGTCCATAATATATTTATTCCTATTTTACAGGAATGGACATGAGGTATAGAGAGGTTAAATAACTTGCTCAAAGTTACACAGATAGAAAGTGCAGAGATAGTCTTTGAATTTAGTTCACAGAATTCCAGAACTGGTTTTCTAAACAGTGTCACTCCATCGCTTTACCTGAATGGAGGAGATACGGTGAGAAGGGAATGTATAGTGATTTTGTGAATGCATTTTAGAAACAATGGTGTTCTGTGCAAGTGTTAGTTATCCTTACACCAAGGGAGAGAAATAATTCAGAAGTTCAATCATAATAGGATATAAATGTCCAAAAAAAGAGTAAAGCTGTAGTAAGCAAAGTATAAGGCAACCGCAGGTTTCTAGAACCTAAGTAACTTCATCAGGCATTCCTGTGCCTTCTGGATTAACTTTTAGTAGGCAGGAAAGGAAGGCTCAGGTATTTCCCAGGCTCTGACTAGGTATATATCAGTCTCAGCAGCCAGTAAGACTATCCAAATGCAAACACGTGATTTTCTTGACATTGAGCTTATCTACTTCAAGGCAGAACTTGGGTTAGACATCAGGAACAACATGATGAACACTCTTTTAGCCAGAGAGTGAACATTTTAAGTAGAGAAATGTGCTGTCTAAATGGCTTCCCTTGTGTTCTGGAAATAAGGCACCCTGACATTGTCAAATAGAATAGTAAGAAGATGATCTGGGAGCTCGCCCTTTCCTTCCCTGCTTGAGCCTGGATTGTGTCCTGTTAGTGTGTCTCAAATCTGTTCTATCCAACGCGCATTTGCAGAAACCGCATTTGTAAATAAAAGCAGATTAGAGCAATTTAAAGGTCAGTGGCAAAGCTGAAATATAACCAGTGTTAAGCACAGTATCCAGTAGAAGACGGCGTTGATAACAAGGTGCCTGCAAACATTCTGCGGTTAAGAATTGGCTTTAATTCAATCAGTGGAGGAGAAAAAAAAAAACCTTGTCTGTATTTATAATTTTGGTTTAGCTCCTATTCTTCTAGAAAATGTGCCTTTATTAAAAGCATGAAAATAGACATTTCAGAAATGTGTTATCCAGTGTCAGTCCTCAATTAACTTCTATTCATTCAGCCACCAAGAATCGTTGTTCTGCCCATTAAAAATAAGAGGCTTTCTTTTCTATTCTCTTTGCTGTTATTGATATTGTTAATCATTTTAATTAGTGGCTTCCCATGATTCCAATCAAGTCCAATTAGACTCAAACCTGATAAACAATGAAGAGGTGAAAACAGCAGCTCAAAACATGGATTAATCTTGCTAGCACAAAGTGGAAGTTGTTGCATTTTAAATTGCTTCCAGCCACCTTTAAACAAAGTCCTTCCTTAGTCCCACTGACTATATTAGCATTCAGTTGCTCATGTGAAATGTAACCCATAGTCATATCTTTCAAAAACCTTCAACCACTATACTCCCTCAAACATATATTCACTTGTCCACATGTCTCTATCACGCCTTGGTTTACATTTTTCAACACACTCTATCAAAACAATTTAAATTTTTTGCTCCTCCCCTTACCTTCTCCCCATCTTTGTGCACGTGTCCCTGCCTTTCTCTGTCCTTCGAAAGGGCCAATCTCCTTTAGAAAAGAGCGACCCCTGTTTTCAATGATGCTGTAGAAGTTCAGGGCATGTGTTTTCAGATGACCACAATATACCTGTTCTGCTTACTGTGCTAAATTACAAGACACTTTTTATCTCACTCCCTCAACAACTCTATGAAGTTACTACTTCTCTTAGACCGATTTTACAGATGAGAAAACTAAGGTGTCAAGAAAGCAGTCACTTACCTAGAACACTCAGCTAGAAAAAGTTAGACATAGAATTTGAACTCAGTTCTCTCTCGGCGGTCCCCAGCCTTTTTGCCACCGAGGACTGGTTTCATGGAAAACATTTTTTTTTCCCCCATGGACAGGGTTGGGGTGGTTTTGGAATGAAACTGTTCCATCAGGCATTAGAGTCTCCTCAGGAGCATGCAACCTAGATCCCTGGCATGCACAGTTCACAACAGGGTTCACGCTCCTGTGAGAATCTCATGCCACCGCTGAGCTGACAGGAGGCGGAGCTCAGGCAGTAATGCTCACTTGCCTGCCACTCATCTCCTGCTGTGCTGCTCTGTTCCTAACAGGCCACAGACTGCTCTGGGTGGGGAGGAGGGTCGGGGACCTTCTCCCATATGGTCCCAGAGTCCCAGCACTCAAATGTTACATGACGCTAATGTTTCTAGGCAGTTTCCCAGGTAGAAAAAAAGTACAAACTCTAAAACCTTACTATTAATTTTTTCTTAGAATATATTCAATTAATAACATTTTTTATGAGAATTGTACCTTATCCAACCCTCTTGCCTCTGACCTTACTTGCCAAATAACATGGTTTGCACTGTCTTTCAGGTGAGAAAAGGAATCCTTAGATCTATGTAATGGACAATTCTTATCTTTGAGAATTATTCAATTGTAACATGAATATCTGTTTTACTACTTGAAAACTTCATGCTCTCAATTTAAACAATGTAACATAGAAGAGCATGAATAGCATCATCTGGGTTTGAATCCTGGTATCTCTTACAGCTGTCTGGGATATCTTGGGCAGGTTACTTACTTTTTCTGAGCTGAGAGCCTGGAATAAAAATAGTAGTAAAGAATAAATAAATTGAACCCAGAAAATAACAATTATAAAATCAGCCTTGCAGTATTATTGTGAAAGTTAAACAAAACACATTTAAATGTGCCTGACCTGTAACTCTTTCTTAACAAATGATAACTTTAATAATTGTTATTTCTCTCGTATTATTTATAAATCAGTTGATAATTATCTATATGGAAGCAAGTTGATAGTAAGTTTCAATTAGGCAGAATATCAGGAATGTGTGACAAGTGTTAGCAAATATCCAACTAGAGATTCAGATTAGGAAGGAAATTGGTTATAGCAGAGGATAAACCTGGTTATTGGAGATAGACTAGAAGGCTGGGTCATGATTGAAAAGAGGAGATAATTAAGGTACCAATTACTGACACCTAGGAGTATGTGTATCAGTCTGCTATAGCCACAATAATGCTAAGAACCAACTCCAAACTACAATGAATATTTATTCTCACACTCATTTTGTCTGATCTAAATTGGGAGCAGCTATATCTCTTCTTCACACTGCAGGTTAGCTAGGTGTGGCTAAAGGCTAGAGGTTCAATTTAGGTCTGTTCTGTATTTGTTTCTTTCTTTGTTTTTTTTAATAGAGATGGGGTCTTGCCATTTTGCCCAGGCTGGTCTCAAACTCCTGGTCTCAAGTGTTCCTCTCACCTTGGCCTCCCAAAGTTCTGGGATTACAGGCATGAGCCACTGCACCTAGCCCCATATATTTTTGTCCTCGGGCTCAGACTGAATAGACAACAATTCCTAGGGAATGTCCTTTTGATGGCTGATCACTAAATTGTAACAGAGAAAACTTAGTTACGAATGTATATTTCAAGCTTCAGCTTGCTTCATGTCTTTTAATATCCTTTTGGTTTAAGCGAATCTCATGGCTTCATATAGTAAATTATACTCCACCTACTATAAGGCAATAATATTGATATACAATTTTATGATAAGAGAAAGAATTGGGATCAATAGGTTAATCTACTACACAAGGTTAACATTTGGGGTGAAAGAAAGACCTAGATATGCTGAGCCTTTGATCTAGAGATTCTTCTGCCTCCCCTGGAGGAGGCCTTGTTTCAGAATTCAGACATGAAACTTACACTGGGTTGATAATCATCTATTCTGGTAATAGAATGATGATTGCAGTACAAAAAAAAAAAAAAAAATCAGCCTGATTATAACTGTGGTTCAATTATCTGACCTGGACCATGTTACCTTCTGTTTATAGCCTGCCACTCTTAAATTCTTTGCTTTGGTCTTGGTGTTTTGTTTGTTTTCACCAAGAATTCTGGTGCAGATTGATGGAGCTATTGATTACACATCAATCTGCCTTCCTAAATTTTTTCTCCAGGAACTTTATGTCTGGCTTTTCACCTTCCATTCATTGAGCATCATTTGTAAGCACAATGCAGAAAAATCATTTGCTTTGCCTTTGGTGCTGGTCTTTTCCCAGCTAATTCGAGCAGAGATACTAAAATTTCAATAAGATTGTATCTCCTTGTTTTGTGCTTGTGAATAAACGCACTCATTAGGACTGTTGAACATCATAACTTTTGTTCCATGTTTGTAGCACATATCTTCCCCAAAATCAATATAAGTAGAATCGATTCTAATTTCCTTAAGCGCTTTGTGGGAACCATTGTGCTTTTCTAAATTGAGATGCTTTTTTATAGTCAAAGATTCAAAAGCAATGTAGACTAGCAATGTTTACTGGGCTCTCGGGAGAAATAAGTGTGATTATTCATTGAGCAACTTGAACCTAATCTACACTTTTCCTCACTTTATTTGGAGTTACGCAGTTTCACATGGAATAATGTCTTGTTGATGTGGTTTTCTCTAGTAAACATTTAGGGTACTCTCTCTGCCACCATATGTCTGCGCTTCTGTGAGATTGTATATCTATATGCTTCTATTGTAGCATGTTGAATACACTACGAATATTCTTATATCTTTGTTCCTTAATAAGATTATGAGAATGATAGGACAGGTATAGGGCATTTAGTCACATATGCACTCAATACATTATTATTGATCAGTAACTAGAGAAATATTATTTATCAGTGACTTTTTATTAAATGACTAATCATTGTGGTTTGGGGTCAGCTGTACCAAACATTGTGATTAAAATCATTAGTCACTTTTTTTTCCTAAAATATTCCCTATCTGTATTTCTCATTAGAAATCAGGTTCATGAACACTAATCTGTCCTGGCAGTGATAGTTCAGTCTTTAATCATTGTAATCCAATGACTATATGTCCATACAATATTAATCTATCTTGAAATTAGATCCCTATTTGAATATCCTCCTATATTTTCTAAGGTATCCTCATTCTGCATCATTTTAGTGCTAATTCATGCTGTGTACCTCTCTGGGACACATAGCATGTAATCGGTACAAAATTGCCTTTGGAGACCAGTTCTACATTGACAAATGTCTGAACATCATTGACTGCCATTTTATGAATGTCTTTTGCTATCATTATGCAGTATGTAAATATTCATAACATTTAGCCTCGGAAGGGTCGATGTCAAAGCAAACTAAAGAACTGTGGTTGTTACTTTGGAGGTTGTAAAGATAATTATTTCGTTTATGCCCTTTTTGTCTTTATTATTTGTTCCTTATTTCACTTTTTCATGGTTGGAATGTTCTCAAGAAAAGCTTTCTTGAATTTAGTTTGAATTTCCTTTGGTTCTTCAGACTCTTAACTTTTCCCTGAATTTTTCATGGTCCTCTTTGATGTCCTTATGTATCTTCGTAGACACAGTTCTATTTTCCTTACTTTTCCTTTTTTTAAAATTTATTGGATATCCTTGCCCTTCTTCTTCGTTCCTCTTTAATTCAGTATATATTATTGAAGAAATGCTCATGGCGAGTTTACGACAATCCACCTCAGTCTCCATATTTTTTATTACTGAATGAAGTAGTTCTGGTAAGAAATGCACACCAGAAGCAGATTCCATTCCATTTTTTACATTGCTTTGATGTTTTGTTTGAAGTTTTTCTGTAAATAAAACCTTAAATCAATGCGGTGTTTTTTTTTTTTTTGGAAGGTCTTTGGATTTATTTGAAATTGTGTAACTATTTTTATCTTTGGTTCCACCCTTGTATTTCATGATCTAATTTAGAAGCAGTACAGTGAGGGTGGAAAGAGCTATTTGGGTTTCGACTCCTAGATTAGATGCTTAGGCACCTCGATGACCTTGGGTAAGTTACTAAGCCTCTCTGAGCCTCAGATTTCTTACCTATTAGTGTTCCATTTTTATCTACAGTGACTTTAACCTTCGGAGGCTATTGTAAGGATTAAAAATTTAAAAAGGAAGAACAGTTGACATACCCTAAACCCGTCATAAATAATGGCTAAATTATGCTAATATCTACTTGAGCGATATTTTTAAAACGACTTTTGAAGCATTGCCTGCAGAATTGACCCGGGGCAGGTTGATGTAATTGAGGATTCTTCACTGTCATAAGCATCGCTGTACTGTGTTGCTAGCGGGTGTGTGGCATACTTCCTCAAAGGTAATTGCATGGCCCCACCCCCCATACTGTTCTGATCTCTTCTACTTTGCTAATAGAATACCGCTGATAAACCCTCCCTTATGAAGGGAGGGTTTCTACTATTTGCCTTCTCTTTGAAGGAAAGTCATTTGTAAAAGCCGTTATCACTTTGAAATTTTGTGGCAATGATTAAAATACATGCCAGTAACTATAAAACATGATGCAAGAATAGACTACTGTTTGTATTGAATCATGTTAATATTTTAGTTCGTTATGATAAAAGATATGTCAATAGGGAAATAAATTGTACTAGATAAAAACACAAGCCTGATAAAAAGTCCAGAGGAGGAGAAAACCACATTAATTCTGCTAATGCTAAAAACGTATTATGCACAAGATAGTATCTTAGTTTTGTCATTGGTACCAAAGTATATCAGGCTTGTCAAAAATGATGATTTTACAATTTTCTTGTAAGGGAAATTTTTTTCTCTTCACAGTGACTGATAAGAGATAGATGCTCAGTGCATATTGGATTAAATGAACAGAAAGAGCAGGATTAAAAATACTTAATTAATGTTACATTGGACACAGTTGTATTGAAAGAGAAGTTAGGAACTTTGATTTGGTAAGAATAAATGATTAAATAATTAAAGATATGGGTTTTAAAAATAATTTCCTTCACAGTTTGAGGGCTAAGTAAATAAATTTGCAGAATTATAAATTATCGGAATAAAAAAGTTATTTGGGAATTGCAAATTAAAACAAAAATGGGACATTACTACACACATTACTAGAATTACCAAAATCCAGAACACTAAATTCTGGTGAGGATGTGGAGCAATAGGAACTCCCATTCATTGCTGTTGGGAAGGCAAAATGGTACAGCCACTTTGGAAGACAGTTGGGCAGCTACCTATCAAACTAAACATACTCTTATATCATATGATCCATCAATAACACTCCTTCACATTTACTCAAAGGAGTTGAAAACCTATGCCTACACAATAACCTACAAGTGAATGTGTATGGCAGCTTTATGCATCGTTGCCCGAACTTGGAAGAAACAGGGTATTTTTCAGTAGTGAATGGATAAACTGTGGTGCATCCAGGCAATGGAATATTATTCAGTGCTAAAAAAAAATAAGTGAGCTATCAAGTCATGAAAAGAAATGGAAGGACCTTAAATGCGTATGACTAAGTGAAGGAAGCTACTCTGAAAAGACTGTGTAATGTATGCTGCCAATGATATAACATTCTGGAAAGGTAAAAACTTTGAAGACAGTAAAAAGTTCCTTGGTTGCCAAGGAAGAGTAGAGAGAAAACAATGAATAGGCAGTGCACAGAGGATTTTTAAGGCAGTGAACCTATTGTGTATGATACTATAATAGTGGATATATGTCATTACATATTTGTCAAAACCTGCAGAATGTAGAGTACCAAGGGTGAACCCTAATATAAACTGTGGACTTTGGGTGATAATGATGTATTAATCTAACTTCATCCATTGTAACCAGTATATCATTGTGGTAGAAGATATTGATAATGGGGTAGGTTGTGCTTGTGTGGGGGCAGAGAGTAGATGGGAACTCTGTACTCTTCATTCCATTTTGTTGTGAAACTAAAACGTCTCTAAAAAGTAAAGTCTATTTTATAAAAACAATCAAATACCATTTCAGAAATGAGTCTAGTCTGTCCTCCTCATTGTACAGGCTTAGCTAAGCTTAAAATCATACTAGAAAATGTGCACCTTAATTCCTACCATTTCCATCACAGTATATCATCTTTCCTTGTGGCTAGTCAGCAAGCATACACCATAAATGGAATCTGGATGTTGCCAATTTCAATTGCGTCTATGGGCATCCTGTTGTAAATTGCCCAAATATGGTGATTCCATGATCGCTTTCTCCCACCACCAAGTGTCATTATGGGCTTCATCCCTCATATCAGCTGCAGTGGTTTTTGAAGCCTGCAGGCTGATTTTAATGTTGGCCAAAGTAACCTGAAGTCATATGAATTCTTCTTATGTAAAAATATCAGCTGAAGAAACTTAACTTTTATCTGGGTTGAGTTTTATGCCTCCTCCAGCTGCGATACTCTATCAGTGTCCCGGTGGTCAATTGGCCCTACTGGACAATTGTGTTACTGGCAAAACAAGACATTACATTAAAAAAGGATTGCATGCAAGTAATTCCTACTTTAAAAACGACTATATGATGTCATTCTCTGACGCAGAAGGAACAGCATGAGAAAATGACAGAGACAGCACTATGCCTGTAATAATCATTGTTTTGTTTTACCATGCATTTGACCGAGTCCTAAAAGCCCACTAAGTGTCTAAAAGCCCACTCAGACACCTCAGGTACTGCCAGCCCCAGTTTCTTCAGGTCACCATATTTGTCACTGCTCAAGCACTGTATCAAATTTTCCTTTCATTTAAAAAAAAAAACAAAAAAAAATCTCTCTCCTTTACCCTCCCTTCTCATGGCTTAATTTGTTTTTTGTTTAAAAGTTTTTTTTTTAAGTTATAAGAACAATTCATATGACTTATATTTACTTTGGCCACCATGAAAATCCACCTACAGCTTCATAAACCTATATAGCTGGTATTCCTTTATTTGTTTATATCTTGGAAAGAGAATTCATGTTGGCTATGATAGTTTCTGGCCTTCAGTTTTCTTAAGGACTTTGAAAAAGAGGACGGCTTACTCTTCCTCGAAATTCATTTCCTGCTTCTGCTTTACATGGACAGTTCTTATGCCTATCATGTCAAGACCTAGCTCCTACTCACTTCTTCTACTGTATTCATCTTTCTGAGACTGGAGCCTGGGGATCTTTGCTTTAATGAGCCTACAGGTGATTTCTCTGAACCTCATAATTGACCACCATTGCTTCTCAGTCAGGCCCTTTGAGTTACCCTTGCTCAGAGTGTGTTTCTGCTGGAGACCAAGCCTGCCCCCTGCAGGGAATCCCCTAGAAGTTCTCACTACTATACCGTACCTCTGAGGGAACACGGAGGAGGTGCAGTGTAGAGAAGGCTGTACTTGGTTTCATTAGCCTTTCCCAACCATGGGTATGGTCCCTTTTTTAATTTGTCACAATGCCTTTAAAAAAGTCATTAAGTGTGGTTTCACTGAAGGTTTGGAAATAATGAAGAAAAAATAAAAGCCTTATTTTGTTTGTTTGTTTGTTTTACATATTTTTATCCCTGTGGCTTCACACATTGCCTGGCTCAGAGTAGATGCTCAATAAGTATTTGTTGAATAAACAAATGCTAAGTCTGACTATTCGTAGGAAAAGTAAATCATACCTTTTTCTAAAATTTCCCCACAGACACACCCATTTCCTAGCATAACATCGCTGTAAACTGAGGTCCACTTTTCTTGTTAAGGTTCCTACTAAGTAGACTGGAACATTTTCTCAGTCATGTATTGAAAATTCCAACCCAAATTAGGTAAACCCTACCATTACACAAAAAGAGCCGATCTTGCCTTGAGACTGAGTTGGGGTGCATTTGTGACAACAGAAAGGTCATGATCCATGTGAAGTATAATGAGAATGGAAATGATCTGAAAAAAGCATCTTAAATGAAAAAGAAAAAAAATAAGTTAAAAAAGCGACATGCTTAATTAAAATATTTCATTAAAAAGCAGCTTGGAATTTACAGAAGTTAAGTGTGGTTTCACTAAAGGTTTGGAAATAATGAAGAAAAAATTAGAAACCTTAAAACTAATTTTTTTTTTTTACATATTTATCCCCAGTGCTTAAAACATCACCTGGCTCATGGTAGATGCTCAATAAATATTTGCTAAATAAATAAATGCTAACTCTGACTGTTCCCTTAAACCATGCTTAATGTTGATTTATCCTCTTTATCGAAGGATACATTTTTCCCCATTTAACCTAAAGGAGCTACATGTTTACATACTCCTTGGAAAGCGTGCTTTTTCAAAGAATAAAAAACCACAAAAATGTTTCCAGAATTTAAGTATTCTGTTGTTATACGTTTTTCTCCTTTCTGTGTAGTCTAAATATTTGACAACTTTATCCAAGAGTAAATGGTCAGATTTTAAAAATAGCTTTATTAAGGTGTAATTTACATGTCATGATATTTTATGTATGTATTTTAAGTATACAATTCAATTATTTTCATTACATCTATGGAGTTGTACAAGCATTATAACTATCCAATTTTAGAACATTTTCATCACACCCTGAAGACTCCATGTGTCCACATCTGTGGTCACTAAACTACTCTGGTTTCTATGCCTTTGCTTTTGTTGGAGAGTTCATGTAAATTGAGTTACAATAAAGTGGTCTTTTGTGCCTCTTTATTTTCCTTAGCATAAAGTTTTTGAGGTTTATCTATGTTGTAGCATGTGTTAATACTTTATTTCTTTTTATTGCTCAATAATATTTCCACATATTACATTGGTATTTTTGTTTGTTTGAGACAGGATCTCACTCTGTCACCCAGGCTGGAGTGCAGTGAGTGGCATTATCACAGCTCACTGCAACCTCTTCCTCCCCTACTCAAGGGATTCTCCCACCTCAGCCTCTCGAGTACCTGGGACGACAGAGATGCACTACTACAAACAGCTCATTTTTTGTATTTTTTTTTTCTACAGAGATGGGGTCTTGCTATATTACCTAGGCTGGTATCAATATCCTGGGTTTAAGCGATCTGACTGCCTCGGCCTCCCAAAGTGCTGGGATTACAGACGGGAGACACCATGTCCGGGCACTTTTAATATATGTTAGCATGTGGTACAACAGTGAAGGCAAATGCGTTTGACATTCACAAGAGTTTCTTTTTTATTTTAAAATGTAATTTATATCATCATAACTTCTGAAAGAATTATAGTAAAGGTTAATGACATATATGTGTTAATGACATATGTGTATATATGTTCAAATATATAATTTGAATATACAAAGTATATTTCAAAAATTTGTACATTCATTTTATTTATTCATACTCCATTCTTTAAAGGATTACTTTTACTTAAATGAATTCTTACCATTTTATATGCATATATATATTTAACACATATTTCACTTCAAATATGACATTTAGGAAGATTAGAGAAAGTTAAGTTTTAATGTCCTGCTGATTCACATTATAAAAAATACTAGTGTTATTATTGTAGACAGTTTTAGTTGTCCCCTAACAAGTCAAAATATTTAATGAAAAGTGCTTAATTGAGTTAAGATTACTTAGGAAAATTGGCTATTTGTTAATCTCTCACAATATCAATTTTAAAGTTATGTTAGAGAAAGGTGGTATTTTATGCCTACGATTTTATTTTATTAATAATTTTAGAAGGGTTAAGGTAAGATAGAGAAAAGATTGTATAACCAGAGTCCTTCAAAGGTCAAGTAAAAATAGATTGTTGTGGATCATTCTATTTCTTTCCTCTCTCCTGAATGCTCATTTCTCCTCTTCTCTCCAATGTCCCTTCCCCCATCATATTATTTTGTCCTATCTCATGTCTGTACTGAATACATTTTATCTCCTTGGTGTTTTGCCAAAAGAACTTTGTTGTGAAGGACAAAGAATTTAGGAAGAATGGTTGAAAAATAAAAAATACATTAAAATAACCTACACACATTTGAGGACAGGATTGTCAAACCCAGTTTTTGTTTCTTCCAACATATGACACTATGACTGTCTTATCTGGAAAATATTTGATTGACATCTGCTAACTTAAAATGATACAATAATGGAGAAATGGAGAACATTCTGTGATTTTCTAAAGTCCCATTTTTTAATGCTTGAGTTTGCCTTTCAGCTTTCTTAGATTTTAGAAATCTTAGGTAAATATTTTGTAAGAGTATTGTGAGATGAGCCTAATAAAAGGAAGCTTCCTCCCTTCCTCCCTTCCTCCCTTCCTCCCTTTCTCCCTTTCTCTTTCTCTCTTTCTCTCTCTTTCTCTCTCTCTTTCTCTTTCTCTCTTTCTCTTTCTTTTCTTTTCTTTCCTTTTCTTTACTTTTCTTTCTTGATGGAGTCTTGCTGTATCACCCAGACTGGAGTGCAGTGGCATGATCTCAGCTGACTGCAACCTCCACCTCCCGGTTCAAGCAATTCTCCTGCCTCATCTCCTGAGTAGCTGGGATTACAGGTGCATGCCACCATACCCGGCTAATTTTTTATTTTTTTAGTAGAGATGGGATTTCACCATGTTGATCAGGCTGGTCTCCAACTCCTGACCTTGTGATCCACTCACCTTAGCCTCCCAAAGTGCTGGGATTACAGGCGTGAGTCACCGCGCCCGGCCAATCCTCATTTATTTTTAAGAAATTTGCACATATTAGAAAAGATTAGATAGTCCAGATATGGAGACCCCAGGCCTTTACTAGCACAAAAGGTAAATGTGCTTTTTATGCATCTCTTTACTCATCCTCCATCAAGCCTTGGGAAAGCAAGGAACGACTACATTTTTAAAAATTCCCCGCCAGTAATGGGATGGCTGGGTCATATGGTACATCTAGTTCTAGATCCTTGAGGAATCGCCATACTGTTTTCCATAATGGTTGAACTAGTTTACAATCCCACCAACAGTGTAAAAGTGTTCCTATTTCTCCACATCCTCTCCAGCACCTGTTGTTTCCTGACTTTTTAATGATCGCCATTCTAACTGGTGTGAGATGGTATCTCATTGTGGTTTTGATTTGCATTTCTCTGATGGCCAGTGATGATGAGCATTTTTTCATGTGTCTGTTGGCTGTATGAATGTCTTCTTTTGAGAAATGTCTGTTCATATCCTTTGCCCACTTTTTGATGGGGTTGTTTGTTTTTTTCTTGTACATTTGTTTGAGTTCTTTGTAGGTTCTGGATATTAGCCCTTTGTCAGATGAGTAGATTGCAAAAATTTTCTCCCATTCTGTAGGTTGCCTGTTCACTCTGATGGTAGTTTCTTTTGCTGTGCAGAAGCTCTTTAGTTTAATGAGATCCCATTTGTCAATTTTGGCTTTTGCTGCCGTTGCTTTTGGTGTTTTAGACATGAAGTCTTTGCCCATGCCTATGTCCTGAATGGTACTACCTAGGTTTTCCTCTAGGATTTTTATGGTATTAGGTCTGGGTATATACCCAAAGGATTATAAATTATGCTGCTATAAAGACACATGCACTCGTATGTTTATTGCAGCACTATTCACAATAGCAAAGACTTGGAATCAACCCAAATGTCCATCAGTGACAGATTGGATTAAGAAAATGTGGCACATATACACCATGGAATACTATGCAGCCATCAAAAAGGATGAGTTTGTGTCCTTTGTAGGGACATGGATGCAGCTGGAAACCATCATTCTTAGCAATCTATCACAAGAACAGAAAACCAAACACCACATGTTCTCACTCATAGGTGGGAACTGAACAATGAGATCACTTGGACTCAGGAAGGGGAACATCACACACAGGGGCCTGTCATGGGGAGGGGGGAGGGGGGAGGGATTGCATTGGGAGTTATAACTGATGTAAATGACAGGTTGATGGGTGCAGCACACCAACATGGCACAAGTATACATATGTAACAAACCTGCACGTTATGCACATGTACCCTACAACTTAAAGTGTAATAATAATAAATAAATTAAAAAAAAAAAAATTCCCCGCCAGGTGTGTTGGCTCATGCCTGTAATCCCAACACTTCGGGAGGCCAAGGTGGTGGATCAGGAGGTCAGGAGCTCCAGACCAGCCTGACCAACATGGTGAAACCCTGTATCTACTAAAAATACTAAATAAATAAATAAATAAATAAATAAATAAATAATTAACTGGGCATGGTGGCGCACTCCTGTAATCCCAGCTACTCAGGAGGTTGAGGCAGAAGAATCGCTTGAACCTGGGAGGCAGAGGTTGCAGTGAGCCAAGATTGTGCCACTGCACTCCAGCCTCAGCAACAGAGTAAGACAATGTCTCAGAAAAAAAAAAAAAATTCTCGTACATCATATAGCTCAAATATAGGATACTGTACATTCAAACAAAGAGCAAATGCTGGTAGCATGGTTTTGTCTCTATGGATTTTAGTGAAAACATATGGCTGATATTTTAAAATTCTGTGACATTAAAAAAAATCAGTTGGATTGAGCTATGTGACATGGACATGGAGAACAGAGATGTGAGGAGGTGTAGAAATAGTGATTTGTGGCAAACCGTTAAGGGGGCATGTTAGAAGTTAATCACTAATTTGTTACCTTTCCTAAATCAGCATTAGTTACTCATTTACTTTGTCATTCAACAAATGTTTGCGAGGCACCTTCTTTGTGCTAGGTGTAATGCTACATATGGAAAAAAATGAGCCTTATTAGGAACACGCATTCTGTAAGTAGAGCAAAATGGAAATTGAGAAGTTATATCTCATTTAAGTGAACTCATGTTCTCACTTGCAATTTTGGTAGCAATAGAACTCAAATTTATGGGTTTTTTTGCAGTTTCTTTTGCTTTAATTATTTTTCGACTTAGTGCCTTTTACATAAATCCTCAGTCTAATGTTGAAAGTGACAATCAAGACTTTGCCTCTTATTGTAAAAGGGTTTTGTTGGTTTTCCTCCTACCTATCTAAGACAGCATCTGAGTGCAAAAGAAATGTTACTGATCATCTCATTATTGAAAGAGCGTTCCCTTGTCCAGGTCCTATCTCTTGACTTCCAAGAATATCAAATAAAGTGTGATTGGTCCCATCTGGGCCCTGGTTATGTTGAACTGTAGCCTACTGACATAAAGTTGGGTATAATTGTTTTTTCTTGCTGTGTAATGGCATTCATTGCTGAAGTCTAAGGTTCTAGATAGGGTAGTAAGTTCCTGCATTTGTGACTTCTTCATCTTAACTCATAGCATCTTCTGGTCAACGAGTGGTCACAATATTTCTTGGAACTCTGGAGCCCTTACCTGCTTTCTCCATGCCATAGTTCTCTAAGTAAGGCTTCTCAATTTCTAAACTTCTGTCCGTGTGGCACTATGTTATATTGTGGTAAATTTAGTAGCTTCTCTGCTAGGCTTGCAGCTTTTCCAGGTGATGAAATGAAAAGTGGGAATCAAGCACACATGCAGACACACACACATACACACACACGCACCCACACCAGATGTTTCCCCCAGCTACCTCAATGTTGTGACCATCCTTGCTTTCTCTCATTTGGAGCATGACCCCCAAGAGGGGAAGGTGAACATGTACATCCCACTCCCTTATTTATCTCTCAATAGAAGAAGCCTCTCTACTTCCACTTTTGCTCTTATGAGACCTTCCCTTAAAGCAATCTTGTCAATAATCTCTATCCTATGCCTTGTTAAAAAGGTAAGTGAGCCACGTGCGGTGGCTCACGCCTGTAATCCTAGCACTTTGGGAGGCGAAGTGGGCAGATCACATGAGGTAAGGAGTTGGAGACGAGCCTGGCCAACATGGTGAAACCCCATCTCTACTAAAAACACAAAAATTAGTTGGGCATGTGGCGGGCACCTGTAATCCCAGCTACTCAGGAGGCTGAGGCAGGAGAATGGCTTGAACCCAGGAGGCAGAGGTTGCAATGAGCCGAGATTTTGCCACTGCACTGCACTCCAGCCTGGGCAACAGAGCGAGACTCCGTCTCAAAAAAAAACAAACAGTAGGCTGCAGAAATTTTATAATATAAAATACTTCTGTCCGTAATTTCGACATATTGGCTTTCATGATTGTGTGCAGGCTGTGAGCTTCAAGTTAGTGTTTATGAAACAAGGTGCTAAACATCATCTCTTTCTCTTTTCATTCCTTCCAATTTTTCTGTAACAGAGATATGTCTCATAGAGCAGAGAGGTTAGTGCAAATGACTGATACTGTTAGTGTATCAAAGACTAAACATAATATTGAGAAAAGTAATAATGATAGAAGAAATACGAATTCTGATAGAGAAAATGACAGTTTCAGTAGGTCCTATATTGGTCCAGAATGAAGAGTGACTTCCATATAAAGGTGATGTTTTGATATATGAAATAATTAACACAATCAAGCTAATTAAAATATCTATCACCTCATATTTATCTTTTTGTGTGTTTGTGGTCAGAACACTTATGGTCTTTTTAGCAATTTTCAAGTATACAATACAATATTCTTAACTATAGTCACCATGTTATACATAAGATCTCCAGAACTTATTTATCTTAACCGAATCGTTATCCTCTGACCAATAGTTTTCCATCCCCACCACAGCCCCGTAGCAACCACCATTCTACAGTTTTCTCATGTGAATTCAACTTTTTATGATTCAGATATAAGTGAGATCATACAATATTTGTCTTTCTGTGCTTGACTTATTTCACTTAGCACAATATCTTCTAGGTTCATTCATATTATCACAAATGAGAGGATTTCCTCCTTTTTAAAGGCTCAGTGTTATTGCCCTGTGGCATATATACCACATTTTCTTTATCCATTTATCCATCCATGGAAAATTGGATTGTTTTCAAATCCTGGCTATTGTGAATAATGCCACCATGAACATGAGAGTGCAGATATCTCTTCAGCATACTGATTTTTTTTCTATGGATATATATCTGGAAGTGGGATTGCTGGATCATATGATAGTTCTATTTTTAAGTTTCTGAGGATTCTTCATATTGTTTTCCATTTTACATTCCCACCAACAGTGTACAAGTGTTCTTTCTTCTCTACATCCTCACCAACCCTTGGTATCTTTTCTCTTTTTGATAATAGCTATGTTAACAGGTGTGAAGTGCTGTATCATTTTGGTTTTGATTTGCATTTCCTAATGATTAGTGATGATGAGCATTTCATATGCCCGTTGGCCATTTGTATGTCTTCTTTAGAGAAATGTCTATTTAGGTCCTTTGCCCTTTATATGATCATGCTGTTTGTTACCTTGCCATGGAACTACTTTAATTTCTCATATATTTGTGATATTAACCCCTTATCAAATGGTTTGCAAATATTTTCTCCCATTTCATAGGTTGTCTCTTCACTCACTCTGTTGATTGTTTCCTTTCCTGTACACAAGCTTTTTAGTTTAAATTAATCTTATTTATATGTTTTTGCTTGTTGCCTTTGCCTTTGAGATTATATCAAAAAGTCCTTGTTCAGGTCAATGTCAAGAAGATTTTACCTATGTTTTCTTCTAGTAGTTTGACAGAAGGTAAATTCTTAAAATTGAATAGCAGTTACTCCACTTAGAAGACATTGCATATTCCAGAGTGGGAAGGATGTATGAAATAGAGGGTAGAGTGTCAGGAAATGATAAAGAACACTGCAAAGAAATCAGAGTAGGAACTGGAAGATCTAGGCAATGTTGGGGTTTTGACTCTCCCTAATAGGAAGATATTGAATGCTTTTCAGCAAGATATTGATTTATCTGATGTATATATCATACTGACTGCTGTGGACAATAGATTAACTGGAGGCAGGGGATAGAACAAAACAGGAGAGAGAAAACCCTGTAGGCAGCTATTACAGCAGTAGTTCATAAACAAGACGATGATAGCCTAGATTGCAGTGAAGTACAGAGGTGGCAGTGGGAGGGGGAGAAATGTAGGGATACAAAGATATTCAAAGAATGTTATTTTGCCATTTGAATTTTGTGTTTTACAGTTGAATTAGAAAAAGAAACAAGATATCCAGTGCAATGCATTCCTTAGTAATGCTAATGTTTTGATATATTTTTTTTTCAATGGAACTTGGGGCATTTCACCAACATTGACAAGTAGATATGCAGTGCCTATCTACCTCATGAGGCCACATAGAACAGCTTGTAAAAATAGAGATAAGGGAGGCTGTAACCCTCATGAGAAATCTGACCTAGCTCTTGCACAGTGTCAAAACTACAACTGAAATCTCTTTGTTTATAATTATTTTTGATGTTGGAATGACCCCTGTGCAAATTCAGAAGGAAAATCAGCATTACACCTTCTTTATAATTCTTCATTAGTCTCTGCCCAAATCTAACAGCTGTTGCCAGTACAATTTCTGCATGGACTGAGATTCATTTGGAGGATTTGGTCTCATAATGTTCTTTCCTAAATCTCTTCTACACATTCCTTCTCTCCTTGGATTGTTTATAACAATGACTTGGCACGGAGCAAAGCCTAATAGAATCAACCTAAAAAACTCAATCATTTCCTCCCTCTCCTTACTTCTATGCTTTACTTCTTTTTAAAAAGAAAATCAACAATGATAAATAACAGTCACTAATCACTTTTCAACCCTGCTGGACACTAGGCACCATACTAAGTACTGTACCTACATAATTTTATGTAGTTACTTTAAGATAGATATTATTGTATTAAATATATTATTATTATTTATGTTATATTATTATTTATGTTATAGGTGGAAAAGCAACACCTTTGAAAATCAAGTAGCTTAATAATAGAGGTGATATTAAATTTGGCCTCCTTAACTCAATAATCTCCACCTTCTCCACCAAAATCATCATCATCATCATCATCATCATCATCATCATCATCATTATCATCATCATTTTCCTGGTGTATATACCACATAGTGAAAGTTAGGAATATGTGCTAAGAAACCACCTAGGAAGCTATTATTTGGGATGGAAGGGAATAACACCTAGATCATTATTTTACTAAACACACTTCACATTCCAAGTACCATGCTTGATGCTAGAGCTTGGAATATAGTCATAAACAGGAAAGTTTCTATCTCAATGAAGCACGGAAAATAGGAAAATATAATATGGCAGAATGGCAACTGCAGCAGAAGGATGCATAAACCTTGATTCGTATTCTAGGCATAGTGCATTATGGAGGGCAGGTGAAAACTCCCGAGTGGAAGGCCCCACATGGGCAAAGCTACTTCCCCTTAGAGGCTGAAGGAATTACATACTTTCTGTCTTTCTTGACTGGTCCTTGATTTTCATTGCTGCTTCTCTCCATCCCTGAATAATCTCATTCTAGCTTTATAAACATACTCTGAAGAGATGAATTATTATCCTGGCTCTTGTAAGGAAACAACTCTTTATGAATATTTTCATGTTTCTGTATGATTGGAACCTTCTGAGCAAAGAACATCAGCACCCAGGTTAAAGGATGATTGACTGATAACTGTAATGGCCCCCACTATCCCAAAGTGTAAAGGCAGAGAGCTCCTGAGACAGAGACACTTCCTCTCTCCCCTGGAGACATTTGCTTACATCTCAGGATGTTAGAGGAAAGGCCTTCTTTCTTCCCTTCCAAAAGATGATTTTTTAAAAATTACGTAGCAATAGTCAATATCTCTCCAGAGCGACGCAGGGGCAGATGGAAAAGCAGTCTATATAAGCTCCATGTTTCATAATTCTGGGGTTCCTTTTTTTCTTTCTTTTTTTGAAATGGAGTCTCGCTCTGTCGCCCAGGCTGGAGTGCAGTGGCGCGATCCTGGCTCACTGCAACCTCTGTCTTCTGGGTTCAAGCAATACTCCTGCCTCAGCCTCCCAAGTAGCTAGGACTATAGACGCATGCCATCACGCCTGGCTAATTGGGGTTCCTTTTTTAATGGTACAATACTTATTATATGCACAAGGAGATCTGGTTCTTATTGCATTGCCAGGGGATGTTTACTCATAAGGCACGGATGCAGGCTGCTCTGTGACTAAATATTCTGATCCATGATCCAGAAGTCTTGTGTCCCTGTTAGAGTGTGTGTGTGTAGATTGATACATAAATAGATAGTTATCCTCACAGAGCCTTCAAAGTTTCAGACTTAAGTTATCTGGCTACAGAAATCAAGGCTGGACACACACTCTGCTTTCTAGAGTAATTCCTTTGTTCTACTATATCAGTTTCTGTATGGAGGCCCCCAAAACATAGAACAATCCAACATTGTAGAGCATTGGATCTTGCTTCTGCATTCCCTTTAAATACTTACTTCCATTCAACTGATATAATGTCCCACTTAGGCCAAACTGAGAAACACATTTCTGGGAAGGAGAGGCAATCCCAGAAGTGCATGTCCTGGCACAGTGACTCCAACTCTAACTGATGGCCCAAAATCTACTGTAGAAGTGGAATTCTTTATTGTTCTATATGTCCCTTATTATCTGTGAACAAATATGGTAAAGCTCTACTTTCTACCCCACAGAGGGGGAAGAATCCCAGGACTACTTCATGACGTCTCATGCTAGAAATACTCTGCTCTCTGAAGCATTCTCCTCCTTGAGTAACAAACATTGTGTGGGCCAGTGTGACCTTCCAGCCAGATCCAGCTTGAGTCCTCCAGGAGATCATTAGCTTTCCTCTGACCCTTTTTGAAAATAGAACAGTGGAGAAGAACTTGCAAATGCCACCTTATTCAACCATTTTTAATGCCACAAAACAGGAGGAAATTCACACACATGAGACCCTCAGAGATAACCCCATGTAGATTTCCTGGTTTTTGACATTGTTTTTCTTTTATCGTCTTACCACCTGTTTTTAAGTCCCTTATTTGGTGCATCTCTGGACCCCCTAAGCACACACAAGCACACAGACACACTAACTTGCAGACACACAGACACACACACACACACACACACCCCTCTCAAGAAACATAATTTTCTAACATGTAATGGATGTGCAGACCTTTAGTCTCTCTCCTTTCTTGTGCTGTACATGATCTTATGTTTGAGCAATATGTGAAATATGGATTCCCTATGTCTACCTTTTACTGGCTCCATAGAGTGAGAGGGAGTGAGGACCCTGATCTCTTGAGAAAGAGAAGAATGATGGGTGCTACAATCCCAGTTCAGACTTTCTAAGAGTGGAGGCTGCCGTCATTTCCTTACAAAACATGGAAGGCAAACACTTGGCCACAGCAAATATGATTTCATTTATTTATCTTTAACGGAACACAATTTCACAAGAGGAAAGCATTTTTCTCTCATTAGCATGACTTTGACCCTACTCATTTCAAAGTAATAACCTTGGCATCACTGTCTAGGGAGCATGTGATTCTGTCTTCTGTCTGAGTCCTGACCAAGTGGAATTCTTCCCAAATAAATTCTTTTCAAATATGACTGACATATAGTCCCATGATAGGGCAGGAAAGAAGACTATACTACAAATCACCTCAATAAACTTATGCATTCCAGAAAGTTCCTCTTTTGCTTCTGCATTTGAAGTCAGTTCTCTTAAGAACTATGCTTGTGTGCAACCTTATATTTGCAAATTTGAGGAACTTAAAATGAAATGTGTTTAATTCTCCATCACTTCATTCATTTTCCTTTCATTCCTGTCTTCCAACCATTTTCCTTTGAATGTTTAAATGATGGTTAACTATGAAGAAGACCAAAATAGACAAAGTAATTGCTACTTGCTCCTCTGTCTCTCAGTGGCTTGCTGTGCTACAAGTATATTTAATCTGGACCAATCTGGGGAGGTGAAACCTAATTTAATAGCTATCAATCACAGGCAGCAGGCCTGCAGAAGAAGAAAATAAAAAGGTTGTTCTATTACTCAGTCTTCTCTTAGGAAAAACAAAGTGAAACACTAGACATGCCATATCTTTATGAGATGCCTCCTAATCCCTCTACCAAGTTACATGTAATTTGAAGCTCTTTGTGTATTCCATTTTTCACTTATGTGCCACTACCCTTATATTAAAAAGCATGTGACTGACAGGTTAGCTAAAATATTTAATAGGAATTAAATACATTGGGCTTTGTTAGAAAGAAATAGAGCCACTTGATATGACTTTCAAATACTAATTAAATAAAACCCCCCTATGTCGAGCTAAAGCAACTCCTTTGCTTAGCCTCAGAATAATGCACATGGCTGTGCCTTCCAGCCTTCTAATGGTGAGACTGTCATCCTGTGTTGTCTGTGAAATCTTTACAGAAGCTTCTCATTTTACCATGATTAAAACGCCTACGTCAGAAGAGTTCAGTGGTTTACTGATGCTTTATCTCTTTGATATTGTCATCCCAAATCTTTCCCACCCATCCCCTCTTCATTCACTGTGCTCCAGCCTCTCTCCAGTCTGATTTTTCCTCTCCCATACCAGGTACTCCATCCAGGGTCTTTGTTTTGTGTCCATATGTTTATGTGTGTGTGTGTAGTGAGACCATTTAACATGCTAACTACTCTCTTAGCTTTTATTTGTTTATTTGTTTGTTTGTTTGTTTGAGATGAAGTCCCACTCTGTCACCCCAGGCTGGAGTACAGTGGCACATTCTCAGCTCACTACAACCCCTGCCTCCCAAGTTCAAGTGATTCTCTTGCCTCAGCCTCCTGAATAGCTGGGATTACAGGAGTGCACCACCACAGCTGGCTAATTTTTTTTTTTTTTTTTTTTTTGTATTTTTAGTTGAGATGGGCTTTTGCCATGTTGGTCAGGCTGCCTCAGCCTCCTAAAGTGTCTCTTACCTTTTAAAATACACAGTATTTAAGTGCACAATATTGTTTACTATAGGCATGATGTTATACAACAGATCTCTAGAGGTTATTCATTTTTACTGACTCTTTCTGTCCACGGACAGAAAGTAGCTCCTCATTTTCTCCTTCCTCCAGCCCCTGGCAACCACCATTCATTCCACTCTTTGATTCTATGGATGTGATTACTCTAGGTACCCACATGTAAGTGGAATCATGCAGTATCTGTCTTTCTGTAACTGTATTTCTTCACTTATATAATGTCCTAAGATTCCTTCAAATAGAGAGTAGAATTATCATTACCAGAGGCTGGGAAGGGTAGTGGGGACTGGGGCAGGGGGTAATGGTGACGGTTAATGGGTACAAAAATATAGTTAGGTAGAATGAATAAGATCTAGCATTTGATAGCATAACAGAGTGACTATAGTCAGCGATAATTTGTTTTACCTTTTAGAATAACTGACAGTACAATTAGAATGATAGTAATAAAAAGAAATGATGAATGCTTCAGGTGGTAAATACCCCATTTACCCTGATGTAATTGTTATGCATTGTATGCCCGTATCAAAATATCTTATGTTCCCCATAAATATATACACCAATTACGTGCCCATAAAAATTAAAAATTCAAAAAAAATTAAAAATTCATTCAGGTAGTCACAAATTATAGAATCCCCATTTTAAAGATTCACTAATATTCCATTGTATGTACCACATTTTCTTTACCCATTCATCTATTGATGGACACTTAGATTGTTTTTACCTCTTGGCTATTGTGAATAGCAACACAATGAACATGGGAGTGCTATTATGTCTTTAAGATCTTATTTCCATTATTTTGAATAAATACCCAGAAGTGAATTGCTGTATCATATGGTATTTCTAGTTTTAATTTTTGGTGGTTCTTCCATAATGTTTATCATAGCAGCTGCTCTCTCCATGGCATTTCCACAAGAGCATGAGTGGGTTTCAATTTCTCCACATCTTTGTCAACACTGTCTTTCATTTTCTGTCATAATAGCCATCCTGATACATGTGAGGTGATAAGTCATTGTGATTTTGATTTGCATTTTCCTGATTATTAATGACTAGAGACATTGTTTTATATGCCTGGTGGTCTTTGCACTTTTCGTTTACTCTCTCTGAATACTTTTCTTTCTCTAAGATATGTATGTATCTTCCTTACCTTCTTTGGTTGTCACCATCTCATTGAGACTGTCCTGAACATTCTGCTTAAAATTGTAGTAAAAGCACCTCCAGTACTTTCTGTTTCACTTCCTTGCTTTTTCTTCATGGAACATATCACCATCTAACATACTCTATATTTACTTATAGATTTTGTTTATAACTTCCTCTGCTAGAATGAAAGGCCAAGATTTTTTCATTAATGTTGTGTGTTTACACTACTGACTGACACAGGTAGGCACAGGATAAATATTTGCTGAGTAAATAAATGAATGGACATAAAAATGGTCTACTCTGCAGAAGCTGTAAGTAATTTCAGAAGGAATTGGAGTATAATGGGACTTGGTTAAAGGTGACTTGGGGGAGAGACTAATAACCCTGTGATAAATAGGTTGAACTGCTGCAGACTGCAATACAACAGTCCAGATACTAGGTAAACTCTAACTTTTCTCAGCTCTGACTCCTTATTAACAATTATCAGCTGTTGAATATGTTGGTTCTTGTCAGGGACTGAAATAAGAACCAGGGTAAAGGAGCTGAAGATTCATTCCTTCTTTTATTGATGCCCCCTGATAGAACTGGGCAATGTGTAACACTGCAGGGATATAGTGCTGAATGGGATCTAGTTCCTGTTCTTACTGGACTCATAGGGTGCTGGAAAAACAGATCATAAAACAGTTCATTACAATGCAACACTTCCAATGGGATGAGTGCTGTATAAGCAAAGTTATGGGGAAGAAAAGAAGGGTCAATAAGCTGACCTGCCTGTAGAGATTTGAGAGGGTTTTACAAAGGGAGTTAAATTTTATCGGGATTTTTTTTCTTAAAGGCGCTTTCAGTTACAAGTAATGGAAAATTCAACTCAATTCAGTTTAAGCAATTAAAGGCATTTATTAGTTAATGTAGCTAAAAACACCCAGAGGTAAAGACTTCAGGGCTAGGGATCAAAGTTCCACGGCCGTTTCTCGGTGAATTTCCTGAGTCTGGCCTTTTCCATGTGGCAGCTCCATCCTCAGGCTAGCTTAGCTCAGAGCTTGGAGATAGTTCTGTCAGTACCATGTCTCACATCTACTTGCCCTAATGCCACTTTATCTACATCACGAGATAGCCTCCCCCTAACAACCAAATAAAAATACGATGGTTAGTCTAACTTGACCACCTGAGGCCCCTGCCAATTCTGTAACCAGTTATTGTAGCCAGAAAATGCCATCAACTAATCGACATATATCTGGGTTACTTGCCAGTCCTGCACATAACCCTGGGGCAAGGAGATAGATCAATGTTCTCTGGCTTATAGCAGTGAAGCTCCACCCCTGAAGCAATCAATGTGTCATGGTCATTCCTATCTAAACACAGAGTAGCTACACAAATGGAAAAGGCGTAGAGGAATGCTTGTATACCAACATCAGCATGGCCTACAATCTTAAAGGAAGCAGTTTTCCAGGGAATAATGGAGAAAAGTCATGTTAAAAGTAGCAGACCACCATATAAAAATGACATAGAAATATAAAAGACACTCACCATTGTGGAAAATTTTGTTAACCAAGAAAGCTGGTGGAGTTTCTGGAAATAACACCCAGTATGAGGCTATAGACAGATGTGAAAGGCATCTATATATCATAGAAACAAATGAGATGGTTCTGAGCATAATTTCAAGCTTGGATCTTTTTAAATCAAAGACGCATATAAATGCAATTGATTGCCAGTAATCAGCAAGGTATGAAGACATTCACAGCAGCGTAAGTTATGGACTCTCCCTGTTTTCCAGAAGACAGTCAAGCCAATTAACCAAAGTAATAATAAATGGCCAATCCAGAGTTCTTCACTGTCAAGCCATGTGTCACCAACTCTTAATTTGGAGGTCAAAGTTCTGCGAGGAACTGAGATAGCGGAAATCTTCAAGAAAGAAAGAAGAACCTGGAGAAAGCTTGGAAAGGGAATCCATGTGGAA
The DNA here is from genome assembly GCF_024542745.1 of Macaca thibetana thibetana. Classification (NCBI taxonomy): domain Eukaryota; kingdom Metazoa; phylum Chordata; class Mammalia; order Primates; family Cercopithecidae; genus Macaca; species Macaca thibetana. The sequence continues at coordinate 165,520,007 of NC_065582.1, forward strand.
TCCATGGGAAGGATCAGAGGGCTTTTTCATGAGATGGGATGGGATCACAGGTGTTCAGGCAGGAGGGTAGGTAAGAGCATGGCATGAGCAGGAACAAAGGGGAGAATGACTGTTGGCTGTGTATATGATAAGCAGCTGCCAAGGAGCTGCAAAATGGTTAGACTAGAGGCTTGAGTGTTTCCAATCCAGGCTCTGGACAATTCATTTCTCTTACACTCCATTTTCTGATTTGTGCATGAAGGTAAGCATCCCTTTCTTACATGGTAGAGTACTTCAGAGCTAAGAGAAATTGAGTATGTCAAGTGCTCCACACATGGGGATAGTTTGTTATCAGTACACTGTAGCTCTTTCTCTCCCTCCTTTGATGAGAATGCTAGAAGGAGCTTTATGGTGAAAATGAATGAATAGAGGGTGAGATTTTAACTACTTAATGTGAATGAAATAGAAAATAAAAACTGGTAAGATAATTCTGACTTCTTTTATTTTTTTGAGACAGAATCTTGCTCTGTCACCCAGGCTGCAGTATGGTGACATGGTCACAGCTCACTGCAGCCTCAACCTCCTGGGCTCAAGTGATCCTCCCACTTTGGCCCCCCAAGTAGCTAGGACCACAAGCACATTCCTCCATATGCCTGGCTAAGTATTTGTTGTTTGTTTTTTTGTTTGCTTTTTGGGAGAGATGGAGTTTTGCCAGGTTGCTGAGGCTGGTCTCAAACTCCTGGGCTCCAGCGATCCACTCGTCTTGGTCTCCTACAGTGCTGGAATTACAGGTGTGAGTCACTTTGCCTGGCCAACTCTGACTTCTTATTAACAAGAACTGAGGAAAGGCATTTTCTTTGGTCTTTGCTGTTTCTGTTAATATCAGTGGTATAGATCATCATTTACTTTTTGTAACATTGTTGAGAACCATCAGCCAAAGGTTCATGGATAGATTTTCCATCATTATTGATTCCAGGATATCATCAGCAAACCAGCTCACTGGCCAAATATTGATCAATGGCCCTCACTATCCGAAAGTTTGCTTTCCTGCTGTTTTTAGTAAAAATCAACAAACCCCTCCCAAGAAAGCCTCTTGATAATTACATCAAAGTTCAATTTACATCAACACAAACTCTTTGCCCCTTTCCCAGCCTCAAGATATCTGTATTTAAAATCTCAAGACATCTGTTACCCTAAATTTTACTGTCTAAAATCGAAACTCTCTTCCTAAGCACCTAAGGATTTTTCTCTAAGGCAGCACCAATTGCTAAGTCACTCTAGCTCAAAAAATGTGATATTGTATTTGAATGAATAATTCCTGACATTTATAGGTTTTGTCTCTTTTATTTTTCTATTTCCGCTGCCATTGCCTTTCTCCTCTACCTTGAAAGACTAAATAGACCCTGTCACCTTTCAGTGTTGTATTTCTGTGGGCCATCCAATCCCTTTATCAATGTTGCCAGACTATTATTGCCAAGATAGTACCCTCATCCCAACATTTGCCACTTCAGGTACCTACAGGATATCTGAAAGGTCAGAAAACATAGGATACATTTCTTCTTAAACAGCATGCTTTTATTATTTATTGCTGCAAAAATAAGTATCACATAACTCATTAAAGTAATAAGCACTGATTATAATTCACAGTTTTACATGGGTCAGGAATTCAGAAATGACCTGGCTGAAAGGCTCTAGCTTGTGTTGTTGATGAGGTTGCAGTCAAGGTGTTCGTCCAAGCTTCTGTCACTTATAGGCTTAACTGTGGCTGGCTGATCCACTCCATGGTTCACTCACATGGCTAGCAAGGTGGTACTGGCTTCCAGCAGGCGGCCTCAGTTCCTCTCCATGTGGGTCTTTCCACAAGGTTGCTTGAATGTCTTCACAACATGAAAGCTGACTTCCCCCAGAGACAGTGATGCAGGAATAAAAACCAGGCAGAAGCTACATTCCTTTGATAACCTTGCAAGTCATAGAATACTAATTCTGCCACATTCTATGGTTCCAAAGAGATCATTAAGTCTGACCTACATTCCAGGGGAGGGGAAGCAAACATCACCTTTGGAAGGCAAGGCTGTCAAAGAATTTGCAGACCTATTTTAAAACCACTACAACTTTAATTACAATTTCTAGTAATATGCTCCATATACCTTTTTTACAGTCTCCAGTATCTCTTTAGGTAGAATACTTTTGAATTTAAAGCCATGGGTCTCATTGTTAATTGGAACAAAATATAGGAAGTATACTATTATTTTCCATGTGTTTCTAGGCGTTTTAAACTCTGCAGTGTATTTACTGTACTCTTGTAGAAGGAGTGCCATCAACTGCAATTGTTACCAATTGTGCTTATTTTTCTACTCTTTTCACTCTCCCGAAATACGTTCCCATTCAACCAGGCAGGTCTTCCTACTCTTTTCGTGTTCGTTATTTTTCGCGCTGCTTCCATGGCTTTACAGAGACCCTTCCTCTTCGCTTTGGTCTGCCTCTCGAAACCCTCAGGACTTATGACAGGCCAAGTCGAGTCTCAAATTCCCCATGAAGAGCTGACTTATATCTCTGTCATGCATGGTCCCCTCAGTTCCCATCACTCATACACTCGCATACATTTATTTTCACCTTATTATATTCAGTTCAGCACAATTTTATCGACCCCTTTTTTCCTAACGATGTACTTTATAGCCCTCATTCAACATTTGTTGCACGACAGACTGAATATTAGATTAAAATATTCTGTGTAACTCAATTATCCAAAGTATATTATTTCAACATGTCTTCAGTATAGCATTTCTAATGACATATGTTTTATTCTTTTCTGCACTGTTTATGAGTGCTGCAGCATTTTTTACCTATTTTAATTCATATGGTAACTTTTCAGCACAGATGCTTGATCTATATTGAAATTTTATAAAATTTACAGTTCGAAAAAGCAGATCCACAAACATAGTATTCAAAATAATACTTGAGGCTGGGTGCATGCTTGTAACTGCAGTGCCTTGGGAGGATCGCTTGAGGCCAGGAGTTTGAGACCAACCTGGGAAACATAGTGAGACCCCTGTCTCTCCAAAGAAAAAAAATTTTTTTTTAAATTAACCAGGTATGGTGGCGCATACCTGCAATCCTAGATACTTGGGAGGCTGAGGTGGGGAGATTGCTTGAGCCCAGGAAGTCGAGGTTGCAGTGAGCTATGATCATGCCATTGCATTCCAGATTGGGTGACAGAGCAAGACCCTGTCTCAAAATAAATAAATAAATAAATAAATAAATAAATAAATAAATAAAAATACTTGAAGATTTCCTAAAACTAAATTGTGTTCCCTTTTTTTAAAAGTTTAAATATAAGTCAAATAACATAAAAATTAAGTTTCTCAGTCTCACTGGCCACATTTATAGTACCCAATAGCAATATGGGGCTGGCGGTTACCATACTTGATAGTGAAGCCCAAGATCATAGAAGAAAGAAACAGATTTGGGATGTCACTGGTTTGTGAACTAACCTTTACTAAAAGTAGTACTTAAAAGTGAAATAGTAGAAAGAAATACAGTTTGTGTCAACAGTATATCTGATCACACTCCACTAATGAAATTTCCTCAGCAAGTCACTATAATGAGAATCACACCGGGCTTCCTTGTGATCGAGACCCACAACTTGGTTGTTGAATCTAAAAGACATATAATTCCAAGTCTCAACATAGCACAGCAAAGTAATTTGGCTTTAATAACATTTCTCAAAAAAGTCTAAAAGATTGATTAAATTGCATTGCATTGAAACCATTGAACAATTCAGTGCATTGAACAATTGCACTGAAAACAATTACTTTGCAATGAAACACAGCGAAACATCCTGAAACTTCTCTCCTCAAACCTTCACACCACAAGAGCTGTCCCTCATGTCACCACTCTACTCTTTTTCTCCTTCTGAAACTCTCCCTCAAAATCCTTAGCCTATATTTCCTTGGCTTCTCCTTCTCCTCTGTGCCTCCTTGCAGAACCTTTATAATTTAAGTCGCTCTAAATTCATTCTTGCAATTTGTCTCTTTGAACATTCTCCTGATTAACAAAACAGGCTACCCTCAATAACCACTTGACGCTGAGTTTTCCTTGGAGGGCATAAAATTATGACAAAGAATTCGGGAAGGCTCTGAATGTCAAAATTTCTATGTTATCATATTACTAGATAATACAAATCTTAATTTTGTTGCTTCTAGGACTAGGAGACACTTACTGCCCTTTGGTTTAAAAACACATGTAAAAAGTTGCACAAGATTTTGAAATGGATCAAAAATATTGGATGTCTTCAATGTCTACTGGCTTTGTTTTGGTTTTCTGATTCTATAGTGCCTTTGAGTGTTTTGAGCTATTTTATAACTCTGTAAATTATCCATAGAGAGTTATGACCTAGAGAGATTCAGTTGTTTATTTTTTTTGCCCTGTGGGTATTGATCAGTTTGGTCAATGTTGCATTGAATGAGCAAATTTATTTCAGCATTCCTGATAGCCTATATCTGTATAATTATTTGAAGTTTCCTTATAACTGACTATAACTTTTATTCTTTTTCTCCTTAACTATATGAATTGAAAGAGGGACAGCTTGTCTACCAAAAAACAGGACTTTCTTAATTAAATTAGATTATCTGACTAAAACAAAAAGTGGCAATGGAAATGAAGGAATGTATACTTGTAAATTTTTAGGGAGTTCAAAATGTGCAACAGCATATTAGTTAAGAGTTTAGGTTCTGGCACTAAACTGATATCAGTTCTAGCTTGGCCAACAAAGCTACGTGCGTTTGTTTAAGATATTTAGCTGCTCTGATCCTGAGTGTATTAGAACTTACAACGTTTATATATATTCATTGATTCATTCACTCAACAAACATCTGTTGAGTACATAATTTACCCCAGACACTGTTCAAGGCTGTGGAACACACAGTGAACAAAAGAGACAAATTTCGTGAAGAACATAGTGGCTACTAGTGCTGTTTGATGCCACTGCTACGACACTAGCAGTTAGAAAATATTTCTATATTGTTGATGCTATTATGTATGACCTCTGCACTATAAGATTCGGAGGAAGAAACAGGAGAGGGTTTTAATGCCTCTCTTTTAAAGAGTTTGACATTTTTCCCCAAAGTAGTCTTTAAAAGTTCTGTAAGTTTCCCATTCCTCAGCTGCACATTAGCAACTTAGCTGCAAGAGGCTGAGAAGCATTGACTTTCAAATGGAGCAACCTTAGACTTCCCCAACAAACTATATGTAGTTCACGTATTTGAAACTAGTACTTGGACTAACAGAAACAGCAATTATAATGATAATGGCTGATATTTATTAGGTCCTTCCGTGTGTCATGCATGATCCTGGGTATTTAAAAGATGTTATTTCTTTGACTTCTCAGGAAGCATACAGAGGAAAAGCAAGTTGCTGAGCTAGAAAGTGGCATATAGTCACTTCTGTGGGAATCCACAGACTGTGCTTTTCATCCCTATCACCTTAAGCACTGCCTTGCCAAGTACACTGGGCTCCAATAATAGAAAAGAAATACCTGCTGACATGTTTGAGAGGTTCTAGTTTACAGGACAGACTATCAGAGGTGTTTTTTTGTTTGTTTGTTTTTTGTTTTTTGTTTTTCCCCCAGTTATGTTAAAGACAAAATTACTCAATGACACACAATAAGGAAGCACAATAAGGAAGAGTTTATTCACGACCATTGTGATGGGTATAGCTACCACACCAATGAGATTTTGCAGTGGGGGAGAGAGACTGAGCTCAACTCCAAACATAGCATGGGAAAGTAGGGACTTAAATTCAAGGAGCCAGGGTTAGGTGACATGTCATTGGATGGATAATTACTAAGAAGAACTTCAGGGAGATAGGAGATTCTGGCCACACCAACCTAACAAATGTCTTGCTGAAAGCAGGCCAGGTTGATCAGACCTGGGGGAGGTCAGAGGATGGAGGATGAGATTAGATATTGAGGGGATGATCAGATGAACCCAGAGTGTGGGTGGGTGTTCCTTCTAAGCTGACATCAGGGTTCTTGCAAAAACTAGTTTTTACAAGGAAGTGCACAGATAGGCCTAGGAGGAGATTCAAAACCCTGACTAAAGTTTGGTCAAGCAAAGAATTTTTGTCAATTATAAAGCTATTAAAAAAGATTTAGTTATCCCAGAACTAATGTCATAGTGCAGTCACCAGTTAATTCTTTGATATGTAGCAAATATTATGCAGTTGCCATCTGTCCCAGCCTAATATTTAACCATCATTCCAGAATTTTTTTCTCATTAAAATAATGTGTACAATTTACTTATTGGTTGGTTTATAACATAATAACTCTTAATTGCTTTAACATTCTTAGAATTTGTCTACAATCTGATATAGTAATACTTTTTTATATCAGACGTTGAATAAATCATTGAAGATTGTTAATATGCTATGCATATGTGTACATGTGTATAAAAATGTGATGTGTCTGTGTAAGGTAATATTGTGTGTGTGTGTGAGTTTAGAATACTTGAGAATAGAAAAAATACTCAATATCTAAAATACATCCAGAGGCATCATAAGGCAGTAAGGAAGGTAGATATGGATGAGGTTATATCACAGAGATGGACATGCATTCAACCATAGATATTTAGTAAGCAGTTGCCAAGGAACTAGCAGTGTCCTAGACTTGAAGGAATGGTAGAAAATAAAACAAATTCCTGCTATCAAGAAGCTTGTATTCTAAAAGAAGCAGAAAAAAAAATAAACAAGTAAATATTTTTGTTATAGTAAGTACTATGAAAAATGAAGCAAGTGGATGAGAACAGAGAGTAATGAGGATGCAAGGGACAAATTTATTAGATGATATCTGAGTTATTTGGAGAAGCAAGCTACTGCTATCTGCTGGGAGCACCCCCCTAGGCAGAGGAAACTGTGAGAGCAAGAACCACAGGTAGGAGTGTGCTTGGAGCATTCAAGGAACAGCAAGAAATCCAGCATGGCTACCAGAAAGTATGGGCTGTGGTTTGAATGCGTGTGTCTCTTCAAAATTCTAAGGTTGGAACCTAATCTCTGGTGTGACAGTATTAAGAGGTGAGGCCTTTGGGAGTGTGATTAAGTGATGAGTTGTCCACCCTCATGGATGGGATTAGTGCTTGTATAAAAGAAGCTGAACAGAGGATCTTAGTCCCTTTTTGCCTCTCTGCTCTTCCTCCATGTGTGGACACAGCGTTTATCCCTCCAGAGAAGCAACAGGGCACCCTCTTGGAAGTAGAGCTTCACCAGAAGCTGAATCTGTTGCATCTTGTTCTTGGACTTCCCAGCCTCCAGAAATGTGAGAAATAAATGTCTATTATTTGTAAATTATGCAGTCTGTGGTATTTTGTTATAGCAACAGGAATGGTTTAAGGCATTAGGTGAAGGACAGGGAAGTCATTCTAGTAGGTTATAGAGATGATGCAGAGTGGATCATGTGGAAATTTTAAATTTTATTCTAGATGAAAAGTGGAGGAATGAAGTTATATTCAGTGTCGAACAGAAGACTGATGAGATCGGACCCATATTTATAAAGGATAGACCTGGCCGCTTGGGAAAGAATAGACTGTAGGTGGCAAAACCATCAACAAGGCCACTTCTTAGGAGCCTATTTCAATTGTATGGAGGTGAGAAGATGGTGACATTGACTAAGATGATAGCAGTGGAAAGTGGTTATAGGTTCCAGATATATTTCAAATATAGCCAATATAATTTCAGTGTGAGTAGATATGGACAATAACAGAGTTTTGAGGACAGATCTTGGGACCTTCCAGGATGTAAAGTTCTTTAAGCTTATACTTAATAAATAATGGAGACTGAGAAGAAATACCCTGGAGGCAGAAAGCTTTGCCAAGAGCATCTTACTGTATCCAGGGGAAGAAGACATTTCAAGGAGGAAAAGTTACTGACTCCCAAATGCTGCCGACCAGTTCAGTAAGATGAGGACTAGTAAAAGTCCTTGGTGACCGTGACAATAGAGTGGTGTAGACCACAGTCTGACTGGAAGGGACTTGTAGGCTCAGGAATGCCTAAGAAGGGATGCCAGAGCAAAGGAACTTAATTATAAAGAGCATAGGACATCTCAGTCTGCAGAGGGATGAGGGGACCCATGGAAGTCTTTTTTTTAAAAAAATAGGATGTATTAAAGAATGCTTATATGCTAATACTGGGAGGCAGAGCTTACAGTGAGCTGAGATCGCGCCACTGCACCCCAGCCTGGGGGACAGAGTGAGACTCCATCTCAAATAATAATAATATTAATAAAAAATAAAAATAGAATGCTTATATGCTAATAATCCAGTGAAGAGGGAAGGATAATGATGAAGAAGAGAGTAGGTACATCATTCAGAGGAAGTAGAATCCAGAGAACAGTGAAAAAGTAGGCCTAAGATCTGATCCTGGTTGTGCATCTATGACCAGAGAGAGCAATCTGTGTAAGCAGGTACAGGTGAGACATTTGGTGGTGGGATTGTGTGGATGTTTCATGCTGAAGGTTTCATTGCAGAGCTGAAAACTTTAGAAAACAGCAGTAAAGGGCAAGGGAAAAAGGAAGAGAGTTAGCCTATGAATACAACTACCCTTGTTAGGAAACCAGCAAAAGAATGGAGTTATTCCCGCCTACAAGGAAGCCTTGGGGAATTGACAAGGCCTGTTAGCAGCTAAATGCTTTGTCTTTCTTTATGAACAGAAGTCCATGATGAGCTATTCCTATTCTGTGTTACCATTTGGTATAATATCCACAACTGTGATAATATGAAGAGACAAAGTATTACATGGAAACTTGCTGTGACTCGTTTTTTTTTTTATTCAAGGAAGAAATAGTTATTTATGCTTCCATTGAATAAATCTGAATTTGCAACCATGAATGTGTTATTATTTTTGAATAACTCCACTTCCTTAAAAAAATATAGCACTAAGGTTTGGGGAAAGTGAAGTACATGCAGAGAATCCATCTAGCCAGTGAATTTGAAGAAGACAAATTATTTTTTCTCATTCTGCATTTCAAAGGACTTAAGAATGTGTCTACTCTAAGTAACCTGGAGGAGAAAGTACATGAGTTTTAGAAGTTGAATTGCATCAAAGACCCTCTAATGCCTCATTTAAGTTAATAGGACATTTCTTGCTTTTTCATCCAGATTCATTTCCTTGCATGTGAAAGTGTGTACTTCAGGGAAAAGTCAAAATCAGCACCATTCTTTCCCTATTAAAACATAAGGGGATAGAGGTATAAATAGCATGGGCTTTTGGAAAATATAGGCCTGATTTGTTCCTTCATTAAAGGACTTTCCTCATGCTTGCCTGGAACCTCTGTTTTCTAGAACTTGCCCTCCCTTGAGAAAGGCCCCAGAATCTTGCTAAATTATATAATGGGCTCGTAATATAAGTATAGAGAGTGAGCTATGAATTAGCACATCAGACTCATTTTCACTGATAACCTGATTTTACACTGTACATCTCATTGCCATAAGTAAAAGCAGACGGGATACTCTGCTCCTTAATTCTCTGTTGCTGACTTTTTCTCAGCAGATCAGTCCAAGTATTTTAAGAATCTGAAAGGGATTTCTTTTCTTGCTACATTTATATCTCAAATAGGGAAATATCAATTTACCCCAAGTTCAGCAGACTCACATCCAACGTGAGCAAATTGACTTGCTGCTGAATTTTCTGAACAGTGGCACCTTAATAGGTCTGCCCCAGAAAAAGACAAATGAAAGTGTTTGGGGAGCCCCTTGGGTTTCCCTTTGTACATGGGCATAGGAGATTTGTAAAATGGGACAGCCTTCACACATCGTCATTCCTTAAAGAGAAAGTCCATGTTTTTCCTTGTTTGAGAAATATCCAAATGGGATTATTCTAGGCTGACGGAGAATGAAATGAAAATAAACTACAGCTGTATATTTTCCCCTGGTACTCTTTAAAAGAGAACAAAATCAGGACATAAAATCTGCTATTCAATGCCTTTAGTAGGTGAGCAAGCCTGGATTCTAGAGTCAACCTCACTGGTTTCTTTTTTGGCTGATTGCACTGGCATGATCTCGACTCACTGTAACCTCTGCCTCCTGGATTCAAGCGATTCTCATGCCTCAGCCTCCCGAGTAGCTAGGATTACAGGCGCCTACCACCATGCCCGGATAATTTTTGTATTTTTAATGGAGACGGGGTTTCATCATGTTGGCTAGGCTGGTCACAAACTCCTCAATTGATCCTCCTGCTTTGGCCTCCCAAAGTGCTGGGATTACAGGCATGAGCCACTATGCCCAGCATAACTTCCTTGGTTTCTAGTCCCAGATCTGCAACTATCACCAGTTACCTGACCTCACATTTGTTCTCTCACCTACAAAGTCAGGGGCTTGGTAAAGGTCTCTTCTGGCTTCAAAATTCTACATATTTACTGAATGCAACTCTTACAGAGTTTGAATTCTATATTCATGAGCCCTGAGCAATCCAGCACCAGTCGGATGCTTGGTCACACTCTCATCAATAGATTTACACTTGATGGTGCTAATTTGATAAACAATATCATAATTACTAGAAAAGCAGGAGAAAAGAGGAAAGAAAGAAAGAAAGAAAGAAAGAAAGAAAGAAAGAAAGAAAGAAAGAAAGAAAGAAAGAAAGAAAGAAAAAGAAAGAAAGAAAGAAAGAAAGAAAGAAGAAAGAAAGGAAGGAAGGAAGGAAGGAAGGAAGGAAGGAAGGAAGGAGGAAGGAAGGAAGGAAGGAAGGAAGGAAGGAAGGAAGGAAGGAAGGAAGGAAGGAAGGAAGGAAAGAGAGAGAAAGAAAGAAAGAAAGAAAAGAAAAGAAAGAAAGAAAGAGGAGGAGAGGAGAGGAGAGGAGAGGAGAGGAGAAGAGAAGAGAAGCAGAAAGAAAAATAGGAAGTGGCAAGAGGACATGTGTTTGAAATGACCACTCCCACCCACCCCACATACCATATCTCTCCCCCAAGGTCTAGCTCAACTCCCACCTTTTTCAGAGTTGGCCTTTCCCCCCACCATCCATACTAATCCATCAGGCATTACAGTTATCTTGTTGTTTTTGTCTATATTTTTTCCTCTGGACATATTAGAGCCTTTAGAAGAGAACAATTAGGACCTTTTCACCCACTCTCCCCTGCAATGTTCTGCACAATGTCTGCAAATGCATGATGGAATACAATGAATTACACCAAACTCAGACTGGGTCATGATTGACATAGAGGCTGTTGCTACTTCTTTCCTTACTCGATGAATTCCAGGACTTGAGGTTGAATCGAAGGAAGAGATAGGATCAGAGCAGGAAAAAGGAATTTGGAATGTCAGCTTGATAAATATATTGCCTTTTCCCTATGACATTGTAATAACTAACTAGCTCTTTTCCTCTAAAGGAAAGTATACACAACACCTTACTACTTCTTATGATAGCACCTGTCTCTCTACTATTGTCATGGGCCTCTCTCCTTTCTCTACTGGCCCTGCTCCACATCTAGAAATATCTTGCTCAATGATTACAATTAGAATTGTCAGATTTTCCTAATATTACATAGGAAATATTTATACCACTACTTGGGAGGCTGAGGCAGGAGAATTGCTTGAACCCGGGAGGTAGAGGTTGGGTTGAGCCAAGATCATGCCACTGCACTCCAGCCTGTGCGACAGTGTGAGACTCTGTCTCAAAAAAAAAAAAAGTTATTCACTGTTTATCTGAAATTCAAATTTAACCACGCATCCTGTAATTCATCTAGCAAGCCCAGTTAGTACTTAAGTGACTCAAAAGCCAGTTCAAACTGGCTTCAACAAAAACAAAAAACAAACCCACAATTTCTTGGCCCACTTAACTGAGAGAGGCCCAGGTGGTAGTTCTGGTCTTCAGGTAGGACTTAATTTAAAATGTCATTAGGAATCCATTTAATCTCTCAGCTTTGGCTTCTACCTTAATGGCTTTATTTTCTGGCTTCACATGGTGCTACGTGGTTGCAGACAATGTCTGCATCACAGCCTGTGAGGGTCAGTCTCAGTGGGGAAGAGCAGCTGCCTCCTGGCCAGCGGCTTCAGAAGAAGTGGCCTCATGCCTCATTGGCCCTCGTTGGACCACATGCCCTAACAGAACCTATACCCTGGCCAAGGCAACACCATGTTCTGAGAGATTAGACTTCTGAGCCATATGCCTCAACCTGGAAGCCCCCTGGAGGGACCTGGGCTTGTGGTGGGAAAGTTGTTCCTTACAATCTAGATTGCAGTGCTAACGTGACAAGGAAAGATGGATGCTATGTGATAGAAGCAAAAGGAAAAATACAAAAAGAAAACCCATTCACCACACTATGTATTCCTATACTATGTAATTATATTTTACACAGATTTTGAAAGAGATGACAGCAGTCGCTGTAGGCATTAATTCCTAGTTTCCTAACTAGCAACTCTATTAACCCAGTCAATTTGCTTTAATTTGACTGATTAGTTTTCACAGGTATAGAAAGAATGACTAGTAAATAAGTGATTTCTTAAGTCTTTTCTAGTCTAAAATTCTCTAGCGCTATGAATGATAGCAAGAAGGAGATTACAAGAGAGAAAGAAAGAGAGAGAGGAATTCCAGTGTGCTTTATGTGTTTGGGATCAAAACGCTGGTGTTAGAGGCACGGTCCATAGTAAAAATGGAATATGAGTTTTATTGATACTAACTAATCACTTTGGGCAGTATGTGCTCTGCTTTTGTAGATTATCTATAGCTATTTAAAGAATAAATTTCACTCTGTATGCAAATGTACATGTGCATGTGTATGCATTAAAATTATTGCTTAATCACTGACACCAAGTTGTTTTTTCTCTTCAAATTAATTTATGGGAGAGCAAAATGAAACTGAACCTTCAGAGGAATAATCAAACTCTTGTGATTCCATTTTAACATACCATACCATTAAAATGACATAGGTCATCTTTGTGCCATTGGGATTAACAGCAATTTGTAAGCTTTTGAAAGCCCTTTGAAATTTTCAGATTAAAGGAATTAAGTTCAATTTTAACATAATGAATCTAATTACTGGTTTTTCTGAACATTCAAATTAAGAAGAAAGGCAATATCTCTTCTTCCTACCTTCAGATGTCTTTTAATTTGTGCTCTTACCACAGAACCTTCAAGTTCAAAGGCAGTTTTCATCATTTTAGCTAAAATTCTGGGAAAACATACAGGGAAAGACATACCCAGACTTAAGCTTGACCAAAGGAAAAAAAAAAAAAAAGAGTCCAACAGGCCCCAGCCTCAGCTAAAATTGCAGCTACCTGTAATGAACTTGTGGGGTCTGACTTTTCAGCCTCATTCAGCTACGTCCCCAAATCATCTCTGCAGGAAGTGACCCCTCAGTGTGTGTGACTGTGTTTCCTTCCAGTTTGGGGAAAATTGCTTAAGTAAGAGGTGATGAGATTTTCAGTATCCAGCCATCTTAGAATGACATGTCATTTTTATGACTTTTAATCATATAGTCCATCACCACCTTCGATTTCTAGATGCAAAGCAGAACCCCTTTTAGGGAAAAATGACATACTCAAGGGCAGAGAACTATTGAAAACAGGAGTCCCCACTTATTTATCGACTTATAGTCCTCATTCTTTCATAGCAAAAGTGATCAATGATCTACTGCCGTATTTAGCTTTTTGATAGCATCATCAAATTCATTAAACTAACTCTAGATCATTGGATGAGGCAGAAGCAATGTTATATTTAAAATATTTAGAATATTTATTAACACCAATTAGTAAATATTTAATATCTCGTTTTGAAGGATAATGTAAAAAAAATCAATGATTCAGTATGCTTTTTAAAAATTTTTATTTTACGTTCCAGGATACATGTACAGAATGTGGAGGTTTGTTACATAGGTAAATGTGTGCCATGGTGGTTTGCTGTACCTATCAACTCATCGCCTAGGTATTAAGCCCTGCATACATTAGCTATTTATCTTGATGCTCTCCCTGTTAGTATGCTATTGATAAATGCGATGATATTATTTCATGAATAAAAATATGAATCTCAATGTCTCCCTCATCCCAGGTGTTTCCAGGGCATTTTGTAATATTGAAACACCAATGGAGTGTTTTAAATTCATATTGCAGAGTCAGATGAAAGTTTTTGCAGAATTTGTCACCTTGCTATTTGGATATAACTTTTATTAATACTTAGCCTATCAAATATAAGGGCTTTTGCTTCAGATTTAATTTCTAATGAGGCCTGAATATGTGACTCTATCTTCTTAATTCTTTATATTTTTTTGCCTCAGCTATCGATTCTGAAAGAACATCCCCAGTTGCCGAGGCAGATGCCATGTAAATATTACTTTTTATTTTCCCCACTGGGAAAAGATGACGTGAGATTCTCTTGGTTTCCTATTGTAGTCATCATAAATTTCCACTAACTGAGCAGCTTAAAATAACACATTTATTTTTTACAGTTCTGCACATCAGAAATTTGTATTCATTTCACTGGGCTAAAATCAAGGTGTCAGCAAGGCTGGACTCCTTCTGGAATCTCTAAAGGAGAATCTGTTTTCTAGCCTTCTTCCAGCTTCTGGAGTCCGACCTCAGCCTTCAGTGCATGACTTATTACTCCAACTCTGCTTTCACCATTCCGGCTTCGTCTCTGACTCTGAACCCCCTGCTGTTGTTTTCTTGTAAGAGTCATGGTGACAACTTCGAACCCACCGGAGGATATTGCTTATTTTGACAAGACCTAGCTCCATCCTGTACTGCCTCTATAACTTTTGGTAGTTTATCTCTCTACTTTGAATATCAGAATCCTTTTTTTTTTTTTTCCCCAGTCTTGCTGTGTCACCAGGCTGGAGTGCAGTGGCGAGATCTCAGCTCACTGCAACCTCCACCTCGCGGGTTCAGGCAACTCTCCTGCCTCAACCTCCTGAGCAGCTGGGACTACAGGCACCTGCCACCACGCCCAGCTAATTTTTGTATTTTTAGTCAAGACGGGGTTTCACTGTCTTGGCCAGGCTGGTCTCAAACTCCTGACCTGAGGTGATCCGCCCACCTTGGCCTCCCAAAATGCTGGGATTACGGGCATGAGACACCACACCTGGCCCAGAATCCTCATGTTTAAGAAGGGGATAATAAG
Organism: Macaca thibetana thibetana; assembly: GCF_024542745.1. Classification (NCBI taxonomy): domain Eukaryota; kingdom Metazoa; phylum Chordata; class Mammalia; order Primates; family Cercopithecidae; genus Macaca; species Macaca thibetana. The sequence continues at coordinate 165,535,076 of NC_065582.1, forward strand.
AATGACTACCTCAGTCATATTGGGGAAGACTAAAATGATATTTTATATGTACATATAGAGGACTATATATGTATATATGGACTATATATAGGGGACTAATAGTCTATTATATTTATATAGTCTTCAGCACAGTCTGCCTGCAAAGGGAAGTATACATATGTTAGCCCTTTATGTAAATGATCAGAATAAAAAGCGTGTTTTCTATCTGAGATCAATTTGGATGAGATGGGACCCAAACAAGTTTGTGAAGAATAAATTCTCATTTAAACCAAACAAGTGATTCAGAACTTTGAAATGATTTTATCAAGATCCATTATAGTTGCTTTGAAGATTACCTTACCCCCACATCGTTTAAAAGAAGCACTTTGATGAAGTTGATAACGATGATGATGATGATGATGATGATGATGACATATGTGTATGTGATTGTCTCTATAGGACATTTTCTCAATAAACATTTTTATACTATACATTTTTAAATAAAATATACAAATTTTTGTTTTGTTAATGGTTTATGTGTGTCAGGGAGGAAAACTTTTCTGGTAGCCTCTTAAGTTTGCTCTCTGAGGTCTGTGAACTAAACTGACAAAATATGGATTAAAGGGGAAAAAAGGTTTATTCCCATGAATATGAGAACTAATAAATGAACTAGCAAGCTAGCTAGGTGACTAAGGTTAGAGGCCTATATACCTAAATTACTAAGGAAAAGGGGTGGGGAAGAAAAGGCTTCTGTAGGAAGAACAGATGATTTGTTTAGGAAAAACAAATAGATTTTTGGGAAACCGACAGGAGATTAAAAGATGTATGATAATAATGTTTGTGTATGCAGGAAGGAGTGGCCTTTTCAACTCCTTCTTGGCCTAGAAACTCTCCCAAGAGGGACTTTGTGGTAGTTTACCCTTGGTTTCTCTTCTGGGAGTAGACCTACCCTAAAGGGATTTATGGCAGCCTTGCTTCTCACAAGTTTCTGCTTCTGCTCAGATAAGAGAAGCTTTAAGAAGACTTCCTTCGGCATCTGTCGAATTTCAAATTTCTTCAGCATCAAATAATCTTCATACCAAATCTGGGGTTCTGAATGGGTCCCCACACGTGTTAAGTTTTCCGTATTCAATATAAGGATTATCAAATAAATGTTACTTAATTATTAAATATAAGGATTGTGACTTACTCTTTGTGAGCCCAGTGCTTGTGAACCCAGTGCTTTATTAGCCCAGTCAGTGTTCAATAAATGGAAATTTAATAATAGAATGCCAAAGCATGAAAGCTAATTTATTCAACATGATTAAAGGAGAAATGTCAATCAAGACTTTTTCAATTACAGGGTGAAAATGTACACCCTAAATTAAAAGGGGAGTTTATTGACATATATTACTAGGAAGCACATTGTGGGTAGTTCAAGTCAAAGGATGAGCTATGGAGAGCAGGGATCTGGAGAATAGATCTAGAACTCAGTGATAGCAGGACGGTCTCTCTATCAGTGTCCCATCATGTATTTCTCAGCTTCCCAGTGTATATTGCTCTTTTTCGAGCCTATGGCTGTTAGCTTTTTTAAAGTAGCATGGGGAACACAGGAGCCCTACATTCCCAGGTTAGCAACATTGCAGGATAAGAGAGCATATTTATACTGGGTTCCATATGAGTAATCCCAGTGAAAATTGACTGGACATGATTTTTAAATATGTTTAGTTTTTGAATTAATCACTGAAACCAGAAAAGCATAAACTTCTGATTGGTCAGTTCTGGGTCACTTGACTATTTTGAGGTTGTGTCTATCAGGGATAGGGCGATGCTGAAGAAGCAGAGGGTAGACTGTACCCTGAAGAAGTGAGAAAACTGTCAAGATTGCCAGGACACTAGACACTGTGGCCTCTAAAGGAGTACTGAATTTTTAGATATATTTTTCCTTCTTATATAGTAAAAGAGACATTGCTTTTATGCAAATGATGGTAGTACTGAAATTGTTATTATGGAAACATGCAGTGTTATTCTTTTTTCTTAAATTTGTTGAAAGAATCTGAAACATTCTATAGGTTCACAATTTTTTCTCTAAAGGCTGCACAGCAGATTAACAAAAAAGTAGATGCTGATTTTAAGGAAAGTAAGTAACTTCCCTAAGAATAACACTTCACACAGCAGGCAAGTAGGGATTCAACCAATACTTGGTAAATGAATGAATTATCCAGACATTTGATCAGGGTATCCGGACCATATATTTTTTATACAGATTCTGCAGATTCTGGATATTTACATGATTCATTATTGGAGTGTTCATCAATACTCTACTAAAGTGTCTTTTAAGTTTACCTAAAGGTAAAAATGTTTTATACATAGAATTAGTGGGAAATTTCAATGATGGCAGTGGAGAACTGGATAATCACATTAGAGAAGAAAATGACAAAACATTCTAACAGATAACATCATAGGGTGATTCTAATAGTTGGAAAAGTTAGAACAAAATTTTGATTGAAAAAGTCATTTCTAAATAACTTGAAATTTTCAGGGTTTATGTCAGTTATTACCATTAGTCTGTAAAACAAATTTGTTTTGTGTACCAATGTGCTAATGGATATCAGGTGTGAGATACTGAGCTCCTTGCATCATAGATTTCCAGGGGCTCATCCAACAAGGGACCTTCTTTCTTGCCAGGTCTCTTTGTGGTGGCCTTTCTGAAAATGGGTGGTGCCACCCCTGCATAGTTATAGCTAGACTCTGCCCAGTGTTGTTCTATCCTTTCCTGGCTTCCCTATTGTCAAATTTTCTCCCAGAATGTGAACTTTGTTACGCATCTTAAAAATAAGCCTTTAGAGTTAAATTCATTGAAAAAAAAAAATCTTCTAGATCTTCTCTTAAGGGAATTAAAAAAATGCGACACTCAAGCATTCAACTTCTTTTGACTTGACTTTCAATGCTGTGATGTGCCTTACTAGGGATAAATATCTATTCTGATGGACATTTGAAAGAGAGTTTTCTAATAATCTGGCAGTCTTTTTAAACAAATACATCTTGGGTACAGTCACATGTCCACCTACTGATTAAATTTATCCAGGAAAGAGGCAAATGTTTGAGTGATACATCATCACAACAAATTCGATTCCATTTTATGTTTATATTTCAGTGACAGTCCTAATACCCAAATCAATGTGTTTAAAAAGAAGCCCCTTAGGTTTCTTCAAGTGATTTATTGCCTTAGTTACATTATTGCTTCAGGTGTAATCAGGAATATTTGTCTTCATGTCATAGTAAGGGAGATATGAGATAGGATATGCTAATGTGCTTGTCTTTGTACATAATGTTTTATTAGTCTTTTTTTGTTTCGGTCTCTTAATTAGTGACAGTCATTTAAAGCCATCCATCTCTGTTCAAATTTATGCAAATGTTGTAAGTTAATAATGAGAATTCCAAAGGACTCTCTTTGTCAGCCTTTATTTTGAGTTTGTTAGTCTATTAGATTGTTTGGCTAAATAAAATGTCTTTCTTTAAAGCTATAAAGCTAAAAATTCATAGATCAAACAGTCATCAAACATTCTTAAGGATAATTTTTTGTTTCACACCAGAGTACAAACAACATTTGTGAAGTTCATTGCTCTTTGTAAATCCCACTGTTGCTTGTGCCTTCACAAAGTCCCCATCCATAGCTTGTGATTGCTTGGGAAAATGATAAGGTCCTGTTAACATTTACTCCTAAAGTGCCATCTTGAATTTATTGACTCATTGCAATTTAAAACAGAATCTTTATAGTATACTAATGGTAATTGGAGCTAATGCTATCAAGGTTGATTAAAATGCTTGTTGGTACTATAAGAAATGAACTCTTAATTATAATCTTCTTAATAGTTCGCTCACACAATCAAGACAAAAATTATCACTTAGTTTATAGCTTTGCATATTCATTGTGCACTTCTACCTTCCCATTTGGGTTGCATTGTTTTGTTCTAAATCTCATATGGCAGATAGCTGGGAAGTGCTGCTGTGCAGTTCTCAGCAGTTTATTGCCAGGGTTTCTTTCCATTTATTGTCATTAGCAAAAGAGTCTATCTTCCTGTAAGACGTATGAGTATTGGTAGTTTCAGTAAAATATCAGAATTACCTTTTTTATAATCTAGATTTTACCAGGGAATGTGCTTGCTGGTAAGGTGATAAAAGTTAATGATATTATCCCTGGGCTCAGACAGTTTACAGGATTTTCAGCTTCCTAGTGTCAGGGACTGGACTATGTCCACTATTGTGCCTCCATTACTTTGCACACATCAGGAACATCACACTCCCACAGCATTACTGGTTGAATTAAGGAATGGTATGTGTGCTGAGGAAGGAAAGGAATGTGATTGCAGGGGACAAGGAGAATTTAGTACAGCTGATGAAGACTTTTGAGCTGCCTGTAGAATCAGTAGAATTTTTCCAGCAGACAGAATAATGCAAATTTCCTGTAGGTCACTGAGAATCTTGTGGTTTTTCCAGCTGAGTGATGTACAGGGTTACGGAATGGCATCAAGCGAGGCTGGAATGGTGGGGCATATCAAGAATGGGTAGGTCTGAGTGGCATGCTGAGGAGTTTGAATTTTATTCTCCACATTAGGGGAGCATCAAAGATATGCATTTAGGGCATATTCCTGATAAAATTTGGAGGATCAGAGAAGGTATCAGAAGAGAGGATGAGTTCATTTACTTCAGTATGCTCGGGTGGCCACCTAGCATCTGAAAAATCGTTCTGCTTTTTGGGTTTCCATATTACCTGAACATTAGTCCTAATCCTGTATCTGCCTCTTTTTAGCTTAGCAAGTTTTTCCTTCTTTTGCTGATCCTGAGTGACCCAACACTCAAGATCAGCAAAGGATTTCAATAGAGCAAAGGATTTCAAAAGGGCAAAGGATTTCAATAGAGGTTTATCTAAGGAAGATATAAAAATGGCCAATAAGCACATGAAAAGATGCTCAACATGATCTGCTGTCAAGAAAATGAAAATCAAAATCACATGGACATACGACTTCACACCTACTAGGATGGCTATAATAAAAAACAATGATAATAACAAATGTTGGCAAGTATATGGAGAAATTAGAACCTTCATGCACTGTTGGCAGGAATGTAAAATGATGCATTTACTTTGGAAAAATATCTGGCAGTTCCTCAAAAAATGAAACATAGCATTACTGTATTACCCAGCAGTTTCACTCCCAAAAATATACCCAAGGTATTCATTAAGAGAGATGAGAATATATGTCCATGTGCTGGGTGCAGTGGCTCACACTTGTAATCCCAGCACTTTGGGAGACTGAGGCAGATGAATTGCTTGAGCCCAGGACTTTAAGAACAGCCTGGGCAACATGGCAAAACCCCCATCTCTACAAAAAAATTAGTTGGGTATGGTGGCACACATCCATAGTCCCAGCTACTAAGGAAGTTACTGTGGGAGGACCACCTGAGCTCAGGGAGGTCAAGGCTGCCATGAGCCTTGATTGTGCCACTGAACTTCAGCTGGTGCAACAGAGCGAGATTCTGTCTCAAAGAAAAAAAAAAAACAAGACAATATATGTCAACATAAAACTTGCACATGAATGTTCATGACAGTATTGTTTATAACACTCAAAAGATGAAAACAACTCAAATGTCCATCAAGTTATAAAGTTATTACATGTACACAATGAAATATTATTCAGCAATAAAAAGAAATGATTTACTGATACAACATGGATCATCATATTATGCTAAATGAATGAAGCCAGTCACAAAAGACTACATATTGTATAATTTGAATTAAATGAAATATACATGAAATATCCAGGATAGGCAATTCTCTAGAGTGGTTGCCTAGGCCTGGAGTGTTGGGGAAAAGTGAAGGGCAATAGCTAAAAGGATAGACACAAGGATGTTTTGGAGGGCAAAGATCTTCTAAAATTAATTGTGGTAACTGTTGCACAACTGTGCATGTACTGAACACTATTGAATTCACTCAATATAGTTCACTTTAACAGGTTAAATTATATGATATGTTGATTATGCCCCAATAAAACTGTTATAAAAAGGTAAAAATATAATAATCAATGGGTATATTGAGTACTTAAAAGATGAAAAGTGGTAGACATAAATTATCTCATTTACTCATTGAAGAAAGCCTCATTATGAAATAGGGACACTTCTTATGTCATATACAGCCAAGAAAATTCAGACTCAGAGTTATAATTAGTGTGGAACAGTTGAGACTTTTTAAAATTATATATATGTGTTGTTACATATGTATTTATTATATATGGTTATATATATGTGTAAAATATAACATTTGCTTTTAGACTATAAAATAAATATATTTTAGTGATGGTAATCCATTATAGTTTACTCAGCTATAGATAATTCACTAGCTTCCCTCAGTCTTTCTTTCAGCACACCTGAAATCTTTCAGCACACCTGAAATCTTTCTCAGGAGTCTATTCTCAGGCTCAACGCAGCCCTCTCCAGCTGTCCCTACTATTGCAATTTTGTATGTAAATGCCTTTCATCCTGTCCCAGAGAAAAGGATATCTCTTGCTGTCTACTCATTCCCCTCTCTGAGCTGTCCCTGACATCCATTATGCAAGCTGAGTTATTCAGGAGCAGAAAGGTCTCTTGTAAAACTAACTGCTTAGCGCAACACCTGTCAGAGTAAGTACTTTAACAATAGCTGACATTTTGTAATGCTTGTGAGTACGAAGCATTTTATGATATGCCTTTGATAGATATTATTTTATTTAATTATCATGACAAATCTATGAAGAGAGGTAAAGTAACTAACTCATTCTGATTTCCTGGGAACTCTGCCATTTTAACACTGAAAGTCCAATGTCCACAAAACCTTATAGTCCCAAGCAAGCCAAAATGGTTGGTTAGATTCAAGAGAGGATTCATATTGGTTCACTTTCTGAGCCAGGAATTTAATAGTGTGCATTGTTTTTGTTTTCAGAAATGGAAAAGTTTTTAAGGTATAATTTTAATTCTTGTCCCCTTTAACAAGTTAATTTTGATGACATATCATTTGTTTGTTGTCTCACCAAGCTTCATGAAGAGAGACCAAAGACACTCTCAGAATAGTAACCAAGTGTATTTTAGGAGACCTTGGTAAAGAAGTTAATACAGTAATTAAGCACACCTGAAATCTGGTGTAAAATATAATTAAACGTTGCTTAGAAACTTTTCTTATTGAACCAAATGAAAATATGCCTCTTGTTTAAAATGTCAAACTGATCATTGTTCCTTATGTTTTTTCTTGGTTATAGAATGACATTTCCATGAACACTCATTTCTGGTTTAGCTGTACACAATAAACACAATAGCTACTACTAATTATTTAGTCCCTACTGAGCAGTTCATCAAGGATTTGTGAAGGCAATGGCATCAATTGATATTCCTTCCCTTCCTCTCCTGCGCGCTCTGTTTAAAGATAACATGGTCTAAGTCTAGGCATGGAATTAACCTACCTTCAGGCCATTGCCTCCTAAATGCAGTTTGTATCTTCACCTTCTGTAGCCCATAGCAAAATGAAGTTACCTCTCTTTGGTGGGTTATCTACTAAAATGAGAATTCAAAGTTTACACTGTGCAAGAGGAAGGATAGTGTGTGTAGGAAGTGAGCTTTCTGGATGTTCTGTTCCTTTCAAGCTTTGTGGACTTATTTCCTTGAAGATTATGAGGCTAGATAGGCAACTACAGTGGTGATATAATTGACTGAGTATACCTGCAAGAAGATAAGCTGCACCTCCAAAGATCTATAGAGTGTTCTGCATGGTGTCTGGCACCATAAACACTCAAAAAATGTTAGTCATATCCCCTCCCTCCCCTGAGGAATGAAAATGTACGTGTTCCTCCGTTCTCTGTTTATACTGAATCTGCTGGAAAATAGGATTTCTTAAGGCTGGGACTAAATGTTCCTTGTTCGTTCTAGCCTTGGCGTTGCCAAACACATGTGTGACTAATAGTAATCCTCATAAATATTGTATGAATTAACAAATGCATTAATGAGAATTTCTATTAAGGCGTATCTCAACGGGGGAAATTATGTGTTTTGCCAAGAGGAGATATAGAGAATATGGAAAGCATTTTCCCTAAGTTCTTTTTTTTAATGACAGTCTTTCATAACTCCACTTGCATCTGGTTGGAATATCAACAGTGGTCAAATTATAGCCCTGCTTGCAAGTCAATTTAGAGGCCAGGTGACTGATACGATAAACAGTAAAACAAAGATCATCTCTCTTATATACTATTTGAGGAACTTCATGTCTATTTAGTGAAGAAAATTATTGTCTCAGCAGTTGTTCAATTTCTCTTTATTGTCTAAGAGGAAAGGTAATTCCACTTTAAGAAAGAGCAAGGATACAAGAACATAATGAAAAATGCAATTGCATACAAACCCCCAGGTTCTGAAAAGTTAGTTAACTTCTTTATTGTTTCTACGTTATCTGCTACTAAAAAGTAATTTCCCCATATTTATACCACCTATTACAGACTCACATCTATCCTTTGAAAGAGATAAGTGTGGTATTTTTTCCTTGATTGATGACCATTAGATCATCAAGTTCCTATGGTTTGTCCCAGTTCTCCCAAAGTTGTATCTACTCAATCCCTTGTTTGAACTAGTTTTGACTTGGTCAGTAAAATTATTGGAAAACTGGGTTCCATAATTTAGTGGCACTTGGGACACAGTCATTTCTCCAACATATTTTTGTATCTGATATTCCACAGTTAAATCTGTGGCACCTGGTTTGAAATGTTTTCGGGTGGGCTCCATCAACACCTGCCCCATCTAACCTCTTTGTCTAAGCTTCATGGCCACAATCCAGTACCTTGATAAGGGATATGATGGTGATGACAATGATAATGAAAAACAAAATTTACTATTTACTTATTATGTGGCTGAATCCTATCTAGATGTTTTAAATATGTGAATCCTTTTACTATTCGCAATCATTCTATGTTTTAGCACTGATCCCTTATGGAGATGAAGAAATGGAATCTTCTTTTTAAAGCAGAAAAGTGAATTGCTTGAGGTTGCTCAACTTAGGAAATGGAAGAGATAGAGGATTCAAATACAGGCATTCCAGTATGGGAGCCCACACTCCTAACCATTGTACTATAAACTCTTCATCTTTGTGTTCTTATTTTCTGCTAGGCCCAGAACCCATTGTAGAGCCTTAGAGTCTTGTGTGGAGCATTCTCTGTTTAACATTCATCCCACCTCCTGCTGGGGGTTCTGTCTTGACTCCTACTTAAATCACTCAGGATTTTCTCTCATATTCTGGTAAATAGAGTTTGGCCATGAACGCCCTTTAACCAGAAAAATATTGGTCACCTCTCTCACTCCATCAGTATTTTAAGCAACACATTCATCTAAATCTATGCTTCCAAAACTCTGAATGCCATTACTCTTTGGACTAGATGTGCCTTTGTGGTAGTGCTATCCTCTACCCAGTTGCTTCTAGTACTGTCTTTCTACCCTGAAAGTCTGTATTGACAAAGCCTTAGGGAACCCCATTCCATAAGGTGTAGAAGATAAATAAATGGAGATCAATAAGGGAGGTAATCTGTAGAAAAGAGACAAAGCACCCCTCTTAATGCCACGATAGCTTAGTCTATCAGTGTAAATTATGTTGCAAATATATAGAGTTAATGGTATTTGGCTGCAATTTATTTCATGTCCCCTTTCTGCCTTCTCTCCAGGGAGCTCAGCTATTTCAAGTAAAAATCCTATTACCTCCCAAACCGTCGCTATGTGATGTAGATGTGGTCAGTGTTGTCATCCATAATTTACAGGACACTTTATATGGTTAAGCATCTTGCTCAGAATCAAATGACAATACCAGTTGGCAAATTCTCTGGATCAATTCCGTCCTTTCTGATTCACCGTGATATGTGAGCACACGGGAAATGTTCAATGTGTTCTTACAGGCACAGGCTTAACGTGCTACAAGTTACTCCACATCAATCTGGGAGGTAGTTTTAATGCTGCCTTTTTTGTACCATGGAATTACATTTGTCTCTACTTTCTAGGAATGGTTCAAAATCTTCCCATTGTTCCCTGTTTCATGTTTAGGATAGATGATATGAATTTACAATCAGAATCAACTTGGATGGTTTAATATTATTCATTCAACACATACTTATTTAATATCTACTGTGTTCCAGTCACTTTGCTGGGGAAAGCAGTACACAATCAGATGAGACTTCTACTTCCATTGAGTTTAAATTTTAATTTGGGTAGAGAGATGATAGGAGGAAAAAAGCACTTAATATGGTTTAATATAGGACAAATGCTATTGAACATAAAAAAATAAATGATAGTGATACAATACATAATTGCGTAGAGAAGTGGAGGGAAGGGGTATTTAGACAGTTGAGTTAGAGACTTTCTGAGGAATTGATGAGGTAAAGAGACAGACGTGCAAAAACCTGGTGAAAGTATATTCTGGATAGAGGGAAGAACAAGTACAAGGCTGTGAGGTAGGACTGAACTTGGCATGCTCTTGTGGACCTGCAAGAAGCCCATGTGACTAAGGATGGGTGAGGTAGGGTGGGTCAGAGAATAGAATTAAAGTAGGTATGAGAGGTAGGCATGAGCTAGATCATATCAAACTTTGCAGGTAAGGGGTTACTTAATTATTAATATATTTACTTGCTTATTTATCTATGTATTTGCTTATTTGGAAGTGCTATAGGAAGTCCCCAAGGCTACTTAAGGACAGTGACTAGATGTAATTCAGATTTTTAAATGAAACCTCTGGGTGTTATGGTGAAACAGGGTAATAGGGACAGAAAATGGAAGCAGGAAAACCAATAAACAGGCATTTGCATAAATCCAGGTAAAATCTGAAGATATTTTAACCACAATGTAATAGATAAATCTATTTTAAAAATCAGCAAATATTCACTGAGTGACCCCTCCATGCAAAGTATGCAGATCCTCCCACTTGTCATCCTGTCTATGGGTTTTGCATGCATGGTTGCATGCATTCTTTTTCTAAAACTCTTCCACCCTCTTTTTTTGTCTTGCTACTCCTACATAGACTTCAACATAGAGATACATTTCTCCAGTGATCATTTTCTGACCCCGAAATTAAGTGTAGGTGTCCCATAGCACCTTATATTCCCTTTATCAAAGAACCTATTTTCTCTTTTTTTTGCACCTTTTCTCTGTTCCCCACCAGATTGTAAACTGTTCGGAAAAAAAAAAAAAAAATTTCTAACTTCCTCAATGTATTCCTTTCTAGGGCTGCCATAACAAACTATCACAGACTGTGTGGCATAAACACCAGAAATTTATTGATCACAGTTCTGGAGGCTGCATGTCCAAGATCAAGGTGTCAGCAGGGTTGGTTTCTTCAGGTACCTCACTCCTTGGCTTGCAGATGGCCGACTTCTTGCTGAGTCTTGATCTTTTCTCTGTGTGTGTACATCCCAGGTTTTTCTTTATGTGTCCAGATTTCTTCTGACAATAGGCACAAGTCACATTGTATTAGAGCCCACCCTAATGGCATCATTTTAACTTAGCTACCTCTTTAAATGCTCTATCTCCAAATGCAGTCACATTCTGAGGTATTGACAGTCAGGATGTCAACATATGAATTTTGGGAGACACAATTCAAACGGTGGTAGTCACTGTTGTATACACAGTATCTGGAACATTGTGGGCACTCAATAAATATGTGCTGATGAATTTTATGTTTAAGGTTTTAATAATGGTTATATCAAATGATGTGTGGTAATACCCCATTTATATCTTCTGATATTTTGTTTCATGGATAATTCAGATTTGAGCCATGGGTTCAGCTTGTTGTGCAGTAGATAAAACAATTAAGTGGCAATAGGCCTCTTTATAACCAGATTTAAAGGCCACTGCAGGGGTAGATGTTACCAAATCTTGGGATCTTCTATTGATGCTCCATTTTAAGTGGAGAATTGTAAAATTTGAGCACTTATGTGTGTTTTTGAATAATAGATTGAAGCAGATACTCTGATAGCTACAATTATACTCAGAGTGCACTTACTAACTCTACTGGATGCTCGGAATTTTAATGTTTTACTTTGAACTTATTGACCTTCTTAGATCATTATACTAATCCTTTGATATTGTCAATGCAAGATATGACTATCCTCAACTTTAATATGAGTGATTCTCCTTTTAACATAAACCTGGTCAGATCACTGTACTGCTTAAAGCCCATCTAGATCTTCCATTGCCCTTAGAATACAAGCCATAGTCTTTACCATGGCCTATGATGTCCTGTATGTTCCTGTTTACCTCACTGGGCTCATGACCTGCCATACTCTTTCAGTGACCTCTGGCCATGGCAGAGTTTTCTCTGTCCTGTTTTTATTCCAAGTACTACATATTTCAGCATGTGCTGTTATCTCTGTTGGAAAATCTGTCCCTCCATCCATTCCCATGTCCTGCATACATCACAAGGTCATACAACATTTACTTAGGATAACTTTTTGAAGTGTTTCCCCCTTTCCTCAACATTTGCTGTTCCATTTCCTTAAGGCTCCCATAGCTCTTGTTCCTTCTCCTGTCTCTTTTGCAACCTGTTGATACTTTCAATGATTTGCTTAAATATGCATGTGTTTGACTAATATGTCTCCATGCTAGACCATTGGTGATATGTGGGAGTTACTAGGTCTCTTTGTGCTCACTGCTGTATCTCCAGGGCATCTCCTGCTCAATGAATAACTGTTGACAGAAAATAAAGCTGGGAGTCATAGAAACATGAATTTATGCCGTGGTAATTCCAAAATGGGTGAGAAGACCCAATTCCATTGCACCCACTGACATGGTTATAATGATTATAGATAGGTAATCCTTGGCAAGATATGAAGCCCAAGTTGGCTTTTAAAACTAAGAATAAATCAACCATAGTGAATTCAAACTTTAACTCATCTGCAGGAATCATCAGCTTCGTGGGTGAGCTCTGTTATACGTGACACATGATTTCAGTGACAACATTCAACGTAACTTGAAAGGATTTGGGTGGGAGTAATGCTACATATCTTTTCTATGTACATGAATGAGCCAAGAATGCCAAGTATTTTTAAAAGTTGAGTAAAAATGTTACCTGGAGAATGAAAGCATATGAATGACAAATCTAGTCCCAAAATAGAATGTGTCATTGCTAATCATTACAAATCTACTCTCTGCCTGCAATGCTGTGAAAACCCTCCATTGTGTGCTATTCCTCCTGGAGAGAGAGAGAGAGAGATCTTGAAAAGGTAAAATAAAAGCTTCAGGCTTAATTGGGTGACAGTGAAAAGGCAGAGAATCATTGTTCAAAACTGAGTTTTCAATAAAGCCAGTGGGATAACTGGAAGAAATGACATCTCATGCCTTCTCTCACACCGACACTTAGTTATTAATGAAGGCACAGAACATCTCTTAGTTGTTTACTTAAACCCATTGCCAGAATCTTTAGACAATGACACTGCTGATTTCACCCACAGCTGCCTTTCAGTAGCAACAAACAAGAGCTTTGACTCTTGCATCCTAGAGTTAATGGTGCTGAGCTGAGAACATGTACCTTGCAACAAGCTTCTCAGGTGCCTCTCCCTTTGTTGTGAAAACCAATGGGCTATTTCTGAAACCAATTCGTGTGTGTGTGTGTGTGTGTGTGTGTGTGTGAGAGAGAGAGAGAGAGAGAGAGAGAACAATGGAAATATAGTGTATTTGTGAGTAGTGGGGAGAGGTATTGGAGCATGGAGGAAAATGTGTTTTAAGGGTTGTGTAGGAACAAAGTAGTTCTGTCCAATATGGTGAATAACAGGTAGTTAATCTATAGCCAATGATACGATTATGGCTTCAGGTTAACAATGTCTCATTTTCTTCATTCATGGCCACTTTGTGGAAGTAGGCTTTAAGGTGCTTCTTGTTTCTCAGCGTTTCATTGATTTATTCTTGAAAGTCAAACCATCAATAATTGTCAAAAATCCCTCAAATTCAAAGTGATCTGTACTTGACCTTAAAACTATAAGCACAATATAGGATCTCTCTCTCTCTCTCTCTCTCCCTCATCATCCCCCCACCTCCACCCTGCCACACACAGAGAGACACACTCACAACCTATGGGTAAAAGACAGGAAAATTGTATTTTTTTCCAGTTGTTGAGGCTGTTTTTACTTAAGAATGTGATCAAAGTAAATAAAATCTTATATTGGCTAATCAAATATAGCAATATTTACATAGTATTAGGAAGTTTTTTAGTAAAAGGGTATACAAAGTCCTTTCTGTATCCCAGACAAGAGTAAAATATGCTGAGGTTTTAGTATAGCATTTTTACAATGTACATTCTGCCCTTTGCTACTTCTTTAACAATGGGAAAATAATGGCCCTCAATTTTATCATCTATAAAATGGAAAAAATAGCAATATCTATCAATCACCAATAGCAACTACAGTGATATGAAAAGGGGATTATATGTGTAAGAAAATTCCTCTGTTCTTGGTAGTAGATCATCTCCAATTTGAACATTTCATTTTCTTCTTAGTTACTAGGGTGAAATGAAGACCCAGTTCCAGAGAACAAGCACTACTATGGTGGGGAAGTGGGTGATGGGGGTGGGCAGGTGGGGAGCAGACATACATAATTACAGTAAGAAGCATGAAGATGCAAAAATGGAAGTACTTACAAAATTTCTATACAGGAAGGCCAAGCATGAATCTTTCTGAAAGAGATATAGAAAAAGAGTTAAGGTAAGTGGGTAATAGAGGAACTGTTTCTTGAAGGATGAAGGATTTAAATAATTATTTGCCATCTATTGTCTACAAAGCTATATGCTAGGGTTCTATGAAGGCATTAAAAGAACAGTTTATATGTCACTGCTGTGACTATAAATCATTCTATAATCACTTGGGAAAGTAATATGAAAGAGAGAGTATTTCATTTACAGGCATTCACCCTAGAGAAACTCTCCCACCTAGTAAAGTTAAATGCAGCATTGTTTAAAGTGTTGAGTGTAAGAGAGGCAAAGCCACGTGAAGATTTTGAATAGGTTAGTGGCATAATATGACATACCTTTTAAAAGAGGCACTCTGACTGTTTCATTGAGAATAGATGTAGGTTCTCTGAGGAAGAAGAATGCAGAATGGGAGAAGACTGTTCAATAATCCAAACAAGACAGGATAATTCAGAGTGGTAGCCTGGATGTGGTGAGAAGTAGATGGATTTTGAATATATTTTGAAGGTAGAGCTAACAGTATTCAAAATTGTGAAAAAATTCATACAAGGAGATACTATGCAGCAGTCTAAAGCAATGAACTAGGTTAATATAAAATAACGGAAATCTCAAAAATAATGTAGAACATCAAAAATAAGATGCAACATAATAATACACTATAGTAGAATTTATGTAAATTAAGAAAACTCACAGTATGATATATTGCTCATGCATAGACAATATATGTCTTTTTAAAATGGATTGTAAGGATGAATAATGATTTAATGATTGCTTTTAACCCATTGGACAGAATAGGAAGAAGGAGGGACTTGGTCTGGAGAAGAAAGAAAAAATGATTTCAACCCTGTGTTTTTTTTAATTTGAAAAATTGTTAATAAATATCATGGAGACAGCTATGTAGTATGTATGAAGGTGTCTTGCTCTAGTTCCTTTCTATATTTTAATTTAAACAAAATAGAAAAGAATATAGAGATTTGTAAAAGACTAAATTTCTGTGATCACTTAAAAATATATAAATGCACACATACATATCCCTTGTATTAAGGGATATCTGGAAACTGTTTTAAAATTCTGTGAAGGTTGAGAACATGGCATGATCAAATGCAATTGGAAGGGAAAAGGTAGAAAGTTTTAGGTAGTATTAATTGTATGGTAGTGTTTCAACAGGTTAACATTTAAGTAGGGAGTTCTTTCAGAGCAAAACAAGAGCAAAGATAGGAAACCAGCCACCAACTTTTGGAAAGAGCCTTGGATTTCAGCTTCTAGAATTTACAGCCAACTTATAAGGCTTCTCTATTTCATCCCACCCTCTAAAAATAGAGGGCAGATTCCCATCACTGCCACTATGAGATAATATTGTGCAGCAAAAAAGAAGAAAATGAATCTATTGGAGAATTTTTATTAAAGGAATTTATTATGGCTTTAGATACCAATACATATTGAAAAAAGAGTATATTAAAAGTAGATAGTGCTAACATTTTGTTAAAGAGGGAGTGAAATGTATGAAAGCTTGAAATCTCAAGATTTTCAAAAGCAAATATGAGCTGAAAGAGCTCAATGTGAATATTCTGCTAAGTTTAATCTAAACAAATTGCCTGATAACTTGATGACTGACTGAGAGACTGGCTTCTAAATCAGCAGGCTATTAAGTGTAACCTACATAGCAATGCAGGAGCAAATTTAAAGTGTGATAAATACCTGGGGTGAAGGGAATGTTTGGACAAGTTAGTCTAACCAGGATATTGATGAAATCGGTTTAGTGCAAATGGCATCCTAAATAGCAAGTACTCACCACCACCACCACCACCACGCACAAATACCAATCTTCCAGTGAAACACCACCTGATCCACCTTGAGTGCTGCTGACAAATTCAGCAACCAAACCGAATGTCAGGAATATGAGCTACTGGAGTTGAGAAATTTGGTTTATAGAAATCAACTCATTTCTCAATCTCACTCTGGTTAGGACCAGAGGAACTATATATGCTGTAAGGGGAATGAAAAAGTACTGTGCTACCCAAGCTTTGTCTCACTTTCTGAATCTTCATTTTCATGTGGCTTTATGACTTCGTTATGTATGCGTAATATTCTCACACATTGCCTGACAAGCATGGATGCGAACAACAAGCAATGAGGCAGAATGATGTACCAATATTAAGCCTAATGTGGTGCCTATACCATTTGAGTTTTGAGTTATTTCTCCCACAGCAGATCCCCTATACAAAAAGAATTGATACACGCATTTCCCTTTCTTTCTATAAATTACCCATATATTCACTACATAATTATTTAAACCTTGTCGATGGTAATCAATCACTAAATGAGCTAGAAAGCAAGGAGTGTCTTTCATGATTCGTTGTAGTAATTGTCTCTGGAAGTTCTATCACCATTTATTTGTCTCAGCTGGACTTGGTCTATAAATAGCTCTGTGAAATGATGGACAGTTTTCAAGGCTTGTTGGCATGGAATCAGTACGTGGCAGGAGAGACCATTTGAATCAATTATATTATCCCTGGCAGGGTTACCATGGAAGCTCTAGCTCTTCATAGCACTTTGCTTCTCCTGTCCGAGTAGTATGCTCTACATATCTTTAATTAGAATGGATGCAATTTATTTAGCAATGGAAGGCTTACTTAAGCGAGTTCTGTGAAGGTGTCAGACAGAATTCAACCAGCCATGCATATTCAGAGAAGACTAATGTAAAAATGCAAATGATTTTTCTAATTTAATTCCTTACTGAAAATAAAGAAAAGAAAAAAGGAAAAAAATGTCTTCCTATCTGGAAGTAAGCTTCGTTTGATTGTAAAGAAATTGTTTGATATTCCATCTTTACTCAGACACAAAACAAGCAGTAGTTCTTAAAATAACCTCTTCTGCTGTGGATATAATAATCTATCATATGCATTTATTAACTTATTCTGTGTCACTGCTGTAGCATTTAACATTGCTTAGCATGGTTTCATATTGGGTACAATCTGCAAGTCTACACAGGACCAATTACTGAGTCCCCTGTGTGCCTGGTCTTTTGGGAATATGAAGACCCGTTACTCTCAAGGCATGAACAAATAAGTTGGGGAGACAGGCAAACAGGCAAACATAACACTGACAATAAACTTCATGATACAGGTCTGAAGGGATGCTTTAAACAGATTAAGATCCAGTAACTTAACAATGTGGGGGATGGAGACATTTAGAACACACTTCCTTGAAGAGCATATACTTGAGATGAATTTTCAAGGATAGGCAGTAACTAACCAGCTTGAATGGCTGGGGAAGAATGACTGTTCAGAATGAAAAATACTGTAAATGAAAAAACATGGATTACTGGAAGATCTGGCTATGTTTACCAAACTACAAATAGGCTTATGGGGCTGGTGAAATGCTTCATAGCATCATGCTACCATCCAAATCTGGGATCCAGATCATGGAAGAACTTGCATACCATCCTAAGATTCTTAGTTTTATCTTGAAGGGAGTAAATGGAAACCATTCCTACTTTAAGGAAAACTAACACGTTAAACTTTGGAGATTATTATATTCGGTTTCACAAAATTTTGCAAATGTTATCTTTTTAAATTCCTCTTAATATATAAGTTTTAACTGCCACAGAGGTTTCAAAAGAAGAAAAAACAAGTTGTATAATAATAATTTAGGTAAAAGGCATTTCTGTGCTTTTCTTTTAGAGAAAACATAAACATTTCCTCCCAAACTTAAGATACTCTGGGGTAAAAGTTAGAAGTTAAAAGTTTAGACTGTAATTTTCAGGTGGTGAGAAACTCTCTATCCATCTTGATTCCTTTTGTTTCTGAAATTCCTAATCTTTTAGGAGGGAGACTCTGCCTTGAAAGGTACCTTTTTGAACCTGAGTATTTTCACTCCCCACAACTGTATCAAAAAGGGTAACAATGGCTGGGCGCGGTGGCTCATGCCTGTAATCCCAGCCCTTTGGGAGGCCGAGGCAGGTGGATCACGAGGTCAGGAGATCAAGACCATCCTGGCTAACACGGTGAAACCCCGCCTCTACTAAAAAAAAAAAAAAAAAAAAAATTAGCCGGTCGTAGTGGTGGGTGCCTGTAGTCCCAGCTATTAGGGAGGCTGAGGCAGGAGAATGGTGTGAACCCAGGAGGCAGAACTTGTAGTGAGCCAAGATGGCGCCACTGCACTCCAGCCTGGGCAACAGAATGAGACTCTGTTTCAAGGAAAAAAAAAAAAAAAGAAATCACAAAAAGGGTAACAGTGATAATCATAATTATTTGTTGTACTCTTAATCAAAAGCAGTAGACCCCTGGAACTATGCATTTGACATACATTTTACCATGTTACCTTTACTACTATACTGTATGGACATTATTAGCCCCTCAGTTTACAGATGAAGAAACTGAGGCTCAGAAAATCCAAGTAAATGGCCCAAGTCAATGGCCAGCTTTACTGGGAAGTGAGTCTGGTATTTGAACCAGGCAGTTTTTATTCTACAGTGGCGGGACTCAGCTTCAGCAGACATTCTTGGATGCAGTTGAACACGTGTCACACCCTTTTAGACGACAAGACTCAGGGTTGGACAGAATGTAAATGAAAACAATAAACATAAAAGGCTACATTCCGTGGTCTTTATGACTAATGCACCTCTAGAAACTTCTGCTTTTGAATACTTGAGTAACCCATTTGCAAGCTGTTGGGAAATTGAAATCTGCATGAAGTTTCCACACACACTCTAAATTATCACACTAAGTGCTTTGTGTTCCCCTATTACCTCCGAATTCTCTACCACTTCTTCTGTGTGCCTGATGTTTAAGGTTACTTTTAAAAATGAATATGAAATAAGCTGTATTTCTTCTGTCATTAGAGTACTAATGGTATAAATAAGTCCAAGAAATACTTGGACATGGCTGTGTCCTCTACACATGAATGGGGAGCCTACCTGAGGCTCTCTGCCCAGCTGTCACCAAGCTACACTCCATTCCCAGGAAGCTAAAGCCAGTATATCTGGGTGTATCTAATGTCTCCCTAATACCAGTGTAGTTCATGGGGAATGTCAAGTAGACGTCAACCTGATCCTTCATTTTATCTAAGATACATTCATTATTCTCATGTTGATAATGAAAAGATAAACCATTGATGAAAATAAACTGCCATTATATTTTAAAACACTCTGTTGAGTTATCATGCCCATACCATACAGTTCACCTGTTGTTGCCTTCATTTTTTAAAACTTGTAATGAAGCTCACTGATATGGTTTGGCTATGTCCCCACCTAAATCTCTTGAATTATAGCTCCCATAATTCCTGTGTGTTGTGGGAGGGACCTGGTGGGAGATAATTGAATCATGGGTATGGTTTCCCCCATACTGTTCTCATGGTACTGAATACGTCACACTAGATCTGATGGTTTTATAAGGGGAAACCTCTTTTGCTTGGCTCTCATTCTCTCTCTTGCCTGCTGCCATGTAAGTCGTGCCTTTTGCCTTTCACCTTCTGCCATGTTTGTGAGGCCTCCCCAGCCACATGGAACTGTGAGTCCATTAAACCTCTTTTTCCTTGTAAATTACCCAGTCTTGGGTATGTCTTTATCAGTAGGGTGAAAATGACTAATACGCTCACCTACTGTGGTTAGTCATGTTGGTTTACACTAGCAAGCACCCCCTAGGTGTTCTTAATATCATTGTAGCAATCCTTTCTCTATTGCAATTGTCACAATAATTCTGCAAAGTATTTGTGGTGGCATTTTACTCACATAGTGCTAATGTTGCTTCTATTCTAAAAATGAGAAACCCTGGGCTGGGTGTGGTGACTCACACCTGTAATCCCAACACCTTGGGAGGCCGAGGTAGGTGAATCACTTCAGGCCAGGAGTTTGAGACCAGCCTGGCCAATATGGCAAAACTCCATCTCTACTAAAATACAAAAAATTTGCCGGACATGGTGGCTCACCTGTAATCCCAGTTAGGAGGCTGAAGCAGGAGAATCACTTGGACCCAGGAGGCAGAGGTTGCAGTGAACAGAAATCACACCTTTGCACTCCAGCATGGGCAACAAGAGCAAAACTCTGTCTCAAAAAAAATAAATAAATAAACAAGATAAAATAGAAATGAGAAACCCAACCTCTATGAAGATTATATGACTTGTTGATCATTACACTGAGCCAGAACCTGGCCATGAACCTTGGTAGTCTGGCCTTGAAATTTTTGGCTCTTATTATTGATAACAAATAACATGACAATATGAAATGGAATTGGTTCCCAAAGGAAACCCCAGCTGCTATTACCAAAAGGAAAGAAAATATCTGCTGAGAAAACCAAACACTAGATTTCTACAATACAAACTTCCATAAGTCTCTCAGATCTTTTTAGTTGAAAGTTGTATTAAATTGGTTACTCTATCTCTTTACTTTCTAAAATCTCACCAAAATTTTTTATATTTTATCTTTGTATTTTAAGGATATTCTTTTGTTGAGACAG
Organism: Macaca thibetana thibetana; assembly: GCF_024542745.1. Lineage (NCBI taxonomy): Eukaryota > Metazoa > Chordata > Mammalia > Primates > Cercopithecidae > Macaca > Macaca thibetana. The sequence continues at coordinate 165,556,214 of NC_065582.1, forward strand.
ATTATCTATTGCCCAGGCTGGTGTGTAGTGGCATGATGGTAACTCACTGCAACCCCCAACTCCGGGGCTCAAGCGATTCTCCTGCCTCAGCCTCCCAAGTAGCTAGGACTACATACGCACACCACCACAGCCAGATAATTTGCTATTTTTTGTAGAGACAAGGTCTTGCTATGTTGCTCAGGCTAAGGATATTCTTACAGGCTTATTTGCCATTAGAAAATTTTTTCTTCAATATAATCTGTTCACTGAGCCATTTTATCCTATCCATTAAGACTAATTAATGGCAAAATTATGTTGAAATCATATTTTCTGCCCAATAATCTAGTAGGCATCCAGTCACTTAAATTAAATCCTAGCAACACAACCATATGAGACACCGTTAAGTTTCCTGTTTACCCGGGTACCTGTCAACTTGGTAATAAAATTTGTCTTGTAAACTTGATTAACAGTCTTGTATTGACTCCTCACCATTTTGAGATATTCAGTATTTTGAGAACTGAACACAAAAACTGCTGGATCTTATATCTAATTATTCATGTGATAGCCTCTTTTGGCTTTTTTAGTTCATATTCCTTGTAGTCATTTTGGACTGAAGGATGAGATTTCATGAATTTACTATACCTTTCAACACCACTTTGACGAAATATCTTAATGCTTGAGAGTTAAATCTGTAGTTGCAAAACCAAATAAGTGATTTTTCTCACTTTCGCCTTCGTTGCAGATACTAGCTATGTAGTCCTAAACAGAGTAGAATCTATGATTATTCTTTAGAAACCTACCTGCTGTGATCTTTAATGCATGAAACAGAACTGAATTTAACAAGCTATTTAACAAGGAAAAGCAATATGTTGTATACACACACATACACACACACACACACACACAGATATATATAGATAGATAGATAGATAGATAGATAGATAGATAGATAGATAGATAGATAGATAGATATATCTGTGTCTGTCTATCTATCTATTCACCTAACTGGAAAACTTGAAAAAAGAACTCTCTATCCAATTTGATAAATCGAATATATAGAAACTTTATAAAATGGAATTTTCAGATAAATTAAATGGATACATAAGTAGCAATTTGCTCTCATGATAGGTGAGATAAGACTCTATTTATAATTTAGGTTTCTAGAAAATGTAAAGACTCTAAAGTACAATGCTGTGTTCTTTTTGTCTGAATTCTTCCGTATGTTGATGTTGCTGTACATTCAAATAACTAATTCCAAATAAATGATCATTCATCAAACATTCTTCTGAAGCACCAAATTTTGTTTCTAGCACATTGTGGTTCATAAAATATGAAAATTTGGTAGCAGTATGGAGATCCCCATTGTGTTTATTTACTATATATATGTGTTTTTGTGTGTGTAAGCTACTCGTAAATATTCTTCCATTTCCACAGCTCAACTGCTTAATTGTTAAACTTTAAGAGCTATTTTGACCCTTGTATTATCTCCAGGGCTAATCTAGATGAATCCTGTGTAAGCCTTGACCTTTAATATGATGAATTTGAATATTAGAGATCAATGTTTAGATTTACATAATATAATCAGCCTCCTGAAATCATAGTGCTTTCAATCATGTTTCTTTCTAGTACATTCCATAAATCTGGAACCAATCTCTTATATCCTCTCCCAGTTCCTAAGATGCTATATAGATTAACAGCTAACATTTAGTGAGAACAGTGTGTGTCAGGCATACAGGTAATATTTTATCCATATGATTTAATTTTGTTTTCTTTATGAGGAAGGTACTATTATTATCTTTATTATATCAAGTGATAGCAAGAAATTAGGGATCATGTTCAAGGTCACAGAGATAGTATGTGATGGAGTCTGCACCTGGTAAGCAGATTGATTCCAGAGCCTTTTAGGTATAACTCCCATTTTCCGTTCTTTCCCCCAGAGGTACCTGCCAGCACACACCTTCAACTGGTTACCTAATCTGCCAAAACTATTCCCATTCTGGGTCATTATTACGGTTGAACTTGTTGCCTAGATTGTTCTTTCTTTTACTTCTCATGTATTCAAATACCATAAATGCCTCAAAGCTCAGCAGAAGTTTCACTTTCCTGTTGAAACTTATTGGAATATTTCATTCCTGTACCTAAAACCCTTAAAGACCCTCATTTTTACTAGCACAAAGTCCAAACATCTATGCCTGTAATGGAAGAGCCTTCAAGATTTGGTTCCTATACATCCCTGATTTAATCTCTGGCTGAACTGCCCTATTTGATCTCAATCACTCCCACCTTCACCCCTACCCCCACCAGACATGCACAAGTTTCATACTTCAACCATATCTATGAACTGGATCCCTACCCCTTTCACTACTCAAAGATTTGGCTCTAGAATTCTCCTTTTCCTCTCTTGCATTGCTAGCTTCTTTTTCTATGTTTTGCTAATATATGTCTACATATAGATATATATAGATACCCACATATATATAAACACATACATATATACAAATATAAATATATATATTTCTTAACCTCACTTATTTCCTTATTTTATTTCTTCCTCCAAAGAGTTACTTAGGAACAGTCTCTAGTTTTTCCCCTCCAGCTGTCTCTTGAGTTCTCTCTGTTCAGAGTTTTGCTATTATCAAGGTCATCTGCGACCTCTGCATTACTAAATCCATGACCTCCTGTCTGTTCCTCTGACATGCCAGTCATCCTTCCTGGGTCTTTGCAAATGCTACCTCCTGTACCTGGCAAGCTTTCCTGCTAGATATCCCAAATGACTCACTCTCAGCGCTTCAGAGCTTGTATGTCCGTATATCATCTTCTTGGCTGAGCCTTCCCTGACTATCCATTTAAAACCAGAAAATCTCCCTACTTTCAACCTACTTTGAACTCTTCTCTGCTTCTTTTTTTCTCAATAGCACTTAGAATATAGGTTTTATACTATAGTATATGTTTTATGTATTACTTTCTAATGAACTTCTTAATCGTGTGTTTTTAATTTTACTTTGGGTATCTCCCTCCCAGAGAATACATAATAAGGATCATGTTGGCAGGAATTTTAGTCTGTTTTACAGCTGTGCACCTTCAGTATCTAGGAAAGATCCCTGACATGTAATGGACCCTCAATAAACAATTTTTGAACGAACACTGAATCACCTGATATTTTCTAACTGGGCCACATAGTTGGATTTCTTTTTGTCACTTTCCTTGCTGCTTTCTGTGTCTTTAATATGCCTCGATATCTATCTACTTAAAAATGGATGGTAATCTTTTAAAACATAGCTTAACGGCAGTCTTCTTAGTTTTACACATTAAGAATAACTTGGGTTAAGGTCTCGGCTCTTCCCTTTCTTAAGTGTATGACTCCAAGCAACAAACTGCATTTCTTTAAGGCTCACTTTCGTCATTTGTAAAATAGAGTTAATAATAGTTCTCATCGGAATTAAATTAGATAGCGAATAAGTGATATAGCTGCTTAGCTCAGTGTCTAAACATCAGAAAATCTCAACAAATTATATTCTTCTTTAAAAAAAAAATTTAGAGACAGGGTCTCATTCTGGCACCCAGGCTGGAGTGTAGAGGTATAATCATGGCTTACTGCAGCCTCAACCTCCTGGGTTCATGAGATCCTCCCACTTTGACCGCCCAGAATGCTGGGATTATAGGAGCGAGCCACCATGCCCAGCCAACTACTGTTAGTATACTTGATTTCCTTATCCCTAAACGATGGTAGGACTAACCATTCCACATTTATCACACTTGTGTAAAGTTCCTACTAAACTTCTGGAATCTTTTAGAGGGCAATAAATGTGTCTTATTAATCTTTATATCTTCAGAATATAATGGTAATTCAGTACCTGACATAAAAGCTTTAATGTTAATATTGATAACCATCTTTTATTGAGTGTTAATTTTGTACCAGATACTGTGCCTGGAAGTCTATAAACATAATTTAATTCTCATAACACTCCCATTAAGTACATTTTAATTTTTTTTCCATTTTGGGAGACTCAATCAGGTTACCTTAATTTCTCAAGACCATTCAGCTAGTAAGTGATAAAACAGGAACTAGAATTTACGTCTACCTAACTCTAAAATTTTGCTCTGCATCCCTTTACTGCAATCAGAAAGGATAGGTAGATAGATGGATGAATGGATTGACAAATAAATGGATGATGGTTTAGTGGATGAATGGATTTATGGGTAGATAGAAGGACAAATGAATGAAGACTGTTCTTGGCCATTCCAAATTTTGCTCTGTTATTCTTTCACCTGTGTAATCCAGAACATATATAGGTTGTGCTACAATGTTTTAGCAATTAACCATACAGTAACTAGAATTATATCCATTATTTTTTATTCAACTTAAAACTCATCAAGAAAAGAGTGATATTAATCAAATTGAGACTATATGAGGCTCCTCTGTACTCTAACAATAATTGTTGACTTTTTCGGGAAAATATAGGTAGTATGGTATGATAAGTAACTTCAAGGCTCTAGAACCAGATTGCCTAAATCTCTTTGGCTACATCACTTAGTATTTGTGTAACCTTCAGCAAATTACCTAACCTCACTGGGCCTTAGTTACCAAAGCTGCAGAGTGAAGATAATATTGGACTAATAATTGGATTTAATATAAATGATTGAGTATCATGCATGCAAATTTTTTTGTACAGGGCCTAGCACATATTATGTGTTCCATACATTTTAGCTATTTTGGGGGGAAAGTATGTATCCCTACATAAGCACATGTATTAGATATGATTTTCTTAATCACAAATGGTCATAATGTTGTAAGAATAACCTTAAACCACAGATTTGAACTTTATTTTTATGTGTAGTATAGTCAGTATTGTCAAACTAACAATGTCATATTTATTTTGTGTGTGTAACAGCTTCTTAAATTCTAGTCATTCTAATAAGATTATTTTATGCAGTGTTTCCATTAATCACTCCAATTCTAGTAGGTATTACTACCCTAATCAAAGTGTATCGTAGAGACTCCCCAACTAACAGTGATAGAGCTTGAATTCAAACTCATATCTTGCTGAATCCAAATCCCACCCTCTTTTCACAACCCCAGGCTGACCACTTTGTTTCACCATTTTATTTCAGCCTGGCAAGAGGTGTTGAGAGTTAAAAATGGGTATGCTTTATTTCACAATCCCTGCAAGATACAAACACTAGCTCCAAACCTGCCTGTATAGGTAGTCTCTGGGAAACCACTTGCATTTTTGCTATCTTGGATCAAATACAGCAGACATGGAAAGATGTCAGATTGCAAACGCTCCCCAGAGATTCTGTGTTTACAAGCTAGTAACAGCTTTGCCTTTGCATATGTAGACTTAAAATCCCTGGCAGGTAAAATATAGCTATGTGTCTTCTTTTGACAGGAACTCCTACACAGATGTATTTCCACCAGAGCAAACTCCCCATGGAGCCATGATTTTCCATCAGGATTTTTCTGTTTGACATAGCTGCATGGGTTGGGTGAAATTCTTATCAAAATTCCATTGGAATGATGAACATTCTTCAAATTATAAAATTTGTCTGAATATAAAATGTATGACTTGCTAAAAATTAATATCCTGACCCAGTCTTGGTTTTGATCTTCCTTTCAAGCTCTTAAAGGCAATATGTATGTCCAATTAGGTAGAGTCTTCAGCATACAGGACAGAGCTTGGCTCAGACCCTAATGAAGAAAATAACACTGAGATAGGCAAATAAAGTAAGCAGCATACAATAAGATAGAAAAGAATCAAGTGGGTGCAAAAAGGTACAAGTAAGACAAATCAGATACAAGAAACCAGGTTATGTTTCTCCTTTCCCAGTCCTTACATGTTAGTTTGGTCAAAAGGTAAGGTAAGATTTTGTCTTAGTCTATTCATGCTACAACAACAACAACAACAAAACCTGAGACTGGATAATTTGTAAATCATAGGAATCTATGTTCTCACAATTCTAGAGGGTGGGAAGTCTGAGAATAAGATGCCACCAAGTTCAGTGTCTGATAAGGGCTGTTCTCTCCACTTTTAAAATGGCACCTTGAGTGTTGCATTAGAAGGGAAATGCTATGTCCTCACATGGCAGGAGGGCAGAAGAGAGCCAATCACTCCCTCAAGCTGCTTAAAGACCCTGATCTCATGAGGCTCTGCCCTCAGGACTTAATCACCTCCTAAATGCCTCAGCTCTTAGTAGTAACACATTGGTGATTAAACTTCAACATATAAGTTTTGGAAAACACCAAAACTTATCAGAGAATGCATTTGTTTATCAGAGAATGCATTTTAACATTAGGAGAAATTGTCACTACATTTAAACATATGTGTGAAAAGTACAATTCCTAAGACCATAACGACCCCATTTTTAGTGCATAATTGACATAATAAACTGGAACCATCTCTCTCTCCTTCCCTCCCTCCCTCCCTACCTCCCTTTCTCTCTGTTTCTCTCTCCCTCTCTCTGTTTCTCTCTTTCACTCTCTGTTCCTCATTCTACTACTTTCTGACTGGGTAAAGACCAGGGACTATAGGGATAGGATTTATTGTCGTTGTGTTTTTTCCCTCATCCCTAGTCTTACTGCTAAATTGGGTTCTCCTCAGCTTTAGGATAATAGCTGTTTCTCTTAGCTCAAGGGCTATCATGTGTAATCTGCCTTTCACTTTCTTGAGCTAGCTAGCCCAAGTACTTTTTGCAGTCCCATCTTTAGTGCTTTGTCTATTCTACTCTGGCAATTACTGGCTTTGTTCTTTTAAGTGCCAGAGCAAGAATCTTGAGCTCTCTTACCACAGGAATTTCCTTTTTGTTTTTCCTCTGCCTTTGTTTTTCTTCTGAAGACAGAGCTACAAAGATTTCCATATGAGAAAGAGGCAATTGCTGGAATGACTGAAAATCTGGTAGGATTCATAATCACTGTGTTGCATGCAGCATCCTCTGCAGGTTGTAGGCTGGAGTTTATTTTATTTTTTTAAAGAGGGTAGCTCCTTGTCTGTCAAACCAACCATGTCATAGCTATAACTTTGTAGCAACTGAGATAGCTAACTGAGCTCCAGAGTATTCACCAGTAACATTCAAGCCTTGTTTATCAGAGAATGCATTTTAACATTAGGAGAAATTGTCACTACATTTAAACATATGTGTGAAAAGTGCAATTCCTAAGACTTAAATCTAATGCTTATATCAAAACACTATGTATGATAGGATCATCAAGCATAGCTTTCTGAACATCAACATGGCCACATAGTTCACACCAGTTAATCACTTATTCATAGTCTGAGCTCAGCCAGAGTGGTAAGCATAAGAAAACAGAATAGCAGAACAATCTGCATAAAAAATTAACACTTGTAATTTCATATATTTCAGAATGTAAGTATTCTTGAGTTTGGTAGACAGATATGAGCTGCTTAAAACTGGAATATGAACATTTCCTTAATGGACAAAAATGCATCATCCCGATCTCAGCCTTCAAATTATTGCTAATCTGAATAATTTCTATTCTGAAGGTGTTATAGATAAATGCTTGCTGCCAAGGTTAATAACAACAACAGGGACAGAATAAATAGCTATTGGGCGAGAAAACAAAATAGAATAACAAACAAACTGCAGATGGCTTCAAATAAATCACATGTAAATATGATGGAAAAATACAACTGTTTTGGGTACAGGAAAGATTTGAAGTTTTCTTTTCCTTTTTCTTTTCTTTCTTTATTTTTATTTATTTTTTTTTTTGAGACAGTCTCACTCTGTTATCCAAGCTGGAGTGCAGTGGCGTGATCTTGGCTCAATGCAACCTACAGGTTCAAGGGATTCTCATGTCTCAGCCTCCAGAGTAGGCTGGGATTATAGGTGCACACCACCATGCCCAGCCAATTTTTGTATTTTTAGTAAAGATAGGGTTTCATCATATTGGCCAGGCTGGTCTTGAACTCTTGACCTCAAGTAATCCGCCCACCTCGGCCTCCCAAGTGCTGGGATTACAGGCATGAGCCACCACACTGGCCTTTGACGATTTCAATATAATCTGGAAAATGAAATTTAGTATTTAACACATAATTGCATATTTGGGTTTTAGAGATAATCATGTTAGTCTTTATCCCCAGATACTTTAACATCTCCCTTTTACCCACCATGGATTTCAAACCCTTAGGAGAAAATTCCTTTCTCTTTTGATATAAACCTGCCTTTTCCAGTTTTCCATTCCATCTTGGATTTCTGCCAGATTGAACGAATACCATAATTCCCCATATTCTTTCCTTGCTCTCCTATTTTTATATTCACTTGCAATGTCCTTTTCTGACTTTATGCAGAGGACCCCACCCATCAAAGTCCAACTCATGTACTTTTTCTTCTAAGATAGTTGCCTCTAACAAATAGTACTCTTCCTACTATGAAATCACCCATATTTGTTATTTATTTATTTCTCATTGTTCTTGTCTCATGTTATCTTTCATTACAGTTAATTTGGTTTATGTGTCCTTATGATCTATTTGATTATGTGGCTCTTGAGATTTCCTTTAGCTTTTTCTGATATCTACTGTTCCATAATATAGGTGCATTGTCTTGTCATTTATTCATTCCTCAATTCATATCATTTAAAATAAGTGCTACATTGTAAAAAGAAAAAAAAAAGTTTATCATGAGATACTATCCTAACTGAGGTCCTTCCATGTTTAACCTGTGGATTACATGTTCTTTTTTTCATCCAACACATATTTATTGTTTCCTATGCATGGGCACTCTGCCCAAATTTGTTTTCTCAAAACAATTCCTCTGTATACTATTATAGCTCTGATCATGTTATATAATAGTATTCTGCCTTCTATAAATCTCTAATATATTCCTCTTGGCAGAAACCATGCCATTCAGTTTTAAATTCCCTGTACCTAGCACTGAACAGGCTTTCAATAAATGTCTGTTCAATAAACATACGGTTAGATGCATTGATAGGTGTAAGAACAAAAGCATAAATGAATTTAGAAATTTTTAAAAAAGAAAATATGATTGTTAGCATAATATGTTTGGAGGCAGAAATTCCATTTGAGAAATAATCCTTGTAAGGTAATGTTACAGAAATTAAGTGTTAACAATGGGAATTGTAAAAGAAGGATCATCAAGGTAGAGATAACTTATGGGGCTCACATTTTCTTAGAATAAAGATAAGTAACTTTTGACCTATAAGCTTAGCCCCACTCCATCCTTCCAGCCACCAAAACCCAAACGCTCATATTTTATCAGACATCTCGGGACTCACAATGGTACTTGAGTATGCCCTGAATATTTACTTTCTGATTTGGAAAATTTATGTTATTAGCATTTAGGGTCACTGTAGCTAATCCTTATACTTCCTTGAGTGCTATGAAAATGCTATGGAGAGAACTCCTAAGTATGTTCTTCAAATCCTTAAGAACTTTTATTTCAACCCTAAAGTGAGGGCAGGAACGATATCAAGCTTTGGATTCTCTTTGAGCTCCCGTTGTTTCACACTGATAGTGATGACAGTCAAAACCATCATATTTGAATTGCAAAGGCCACAAAGTACATATTAAAAATCAGTAATTATGTTTTATGGCCCAGCTGGCCACTGAGAATTTGAAAAATTCAATTTGCCTACTTCCCAAAGAGCTATGTAGTTTGTAAGCACATTATAAATTTTTATTTTACAGAAGAAACTGATGAAAGTACCTGGTGATTTCCCTAATGTTGATGCAATTGGTTACAAAGTAGGCCTTCAAACACTCCTGGTTCACTTTGTCATGAAGATATGTCTATGCTACAAGGATAAACCCCTGTGAGGCTAGGTAAAGGTTTTGAGTGTATCTCTTATCTATATTCATAGAGATTTGGAGCCAGAAAACAAGCCTGAAGTGATGTCCAAGAGAAGGAATCACAGCTAGATCTTGAGAGGTATATCTAACTAGGTAATTCAATGAAGGAGAGCCACAGGGCTGTGGCAGTCAAACAAAGGTCAGAGGAATGGAAAGACAAGGACAAGAAGAGACAATGTAGAATCAGACAAGCATTCAAACCATGACTTCAACTTCAATAGCTACCGTATGATGTTAAACAAGTTTCTAAACCTCTCTGAGGCTCTGTTTTCTCATTTGCAAAAAGGAGATAAAGAAAGAACTCATCTCCAAAAGCAACTCTGAGAATTCAATGAGATTCCATGTATAAAGTCCTTAGTTCTTTAGCTCAGTGAATGATTACCATCATTATTAACTATAATAAAATGGGTGAGCTGGAGATCTGGCTAAATAACAGATGTAAGAATGATATTTTTTTCTTATCACTCCCTTGTAGTTCTCCTATTTGCTCCCTGAGTTGTGTTCTGTAGACAGGAAGGACACATATAAATGACGGGATAAGGGCTACCTAGTTTGCATTTCTAACTTTAATTTCATTCATCAGTTAAACAATATACAAAATATTTCTTCCATTTCACATGCAGTGAGGATGTCTGTATTGCTTCCACAGAAGGATGTGACTATCTACCTGGCTGTACTCCTGAGGCACTGAGTTCATTTGTGCAGGAGAGGACAAAGACTGAACATGTATTACTTTTGGGAGGGGAGTTTTTTTTTAAATTCAATCTTTATCTCAATCCCAAGAGGGAAGGTATTAATAATCTTGTCTTCCAGCTATAACTGAGGCTCAGATGTAATGTGTTTTACCCAAGATTACCTAGCTAGAACTGAAGAAACATAATTCAAATCACATGTCTTAGATTCCAAAGCTCATGCTTTTTCTAATACCACTAGTTTTGCAAAATTAATGATTTTTAGTGGTTCTTCCTTATTATTTCAATTTTATCAACAGCAGTCGGCAGAATGGCAAGTTCTGGGTCAGGAGACAAGGTTCACTGCTTTCTTGACCATGAGGTCTGTCTCCATCTGGAGCCAGTTTCTTGGCTATTCTGCAGCTCCCTCTGCCATAATACATTGTTCATCTGCATAATTTTCCAAAAAGTGATATAGCTTCATTACAAAACTGTTCATTGTATTTCAACTTGAATTTCACACATTTCTTTTTCTTCCCTAGAGAACAGGAGCTGAATGTGCAGTTACACTGTTTCCTCGAAGTGTGCATTTTATCAGAGCATATCCCAGTCTTGGCCCCTCTCCTCTTCATTCTTGCATGTGTACTCTCTTGTTTACCCCAGCAGATATCTAATTCGCAAGTGGTTAGGCAAGCACTTCTTTGGGGCTTTGCTAAGTGAGTTTATTCTCTGAGGGTGTGAGGAGTTATAGAGGAGTTTTGAAAAGAGAAGGAAGAATTTGGAGCTCGCAGCTGCCTTTACTCCTGAAGGACAGTATAATTTTAGCTACAAATATGAACTCTTTAGGGTTATGACAAGTGCAACATAGAATATGTATGCTGTTATGTTACTTTATAAATTTTCTAGGATTACAACCCTCAGTTTGTCATTCTTTTTTCTCTTTGTGATTCTTGGAATTGATTTAGTTGCTATGGAAAAAAAAAAAAAAGGAGAATGAAAAAAAATCTGAGAGACCTTAGGATTTAAGATTCCAGACAGCTTAAAAATTGTAACTAGTTCTCTAGGCATAGCTAGAGAACCACTTGTTCCTAGTTGTACCTAGTTATCTAAACAAAGTAAACTTTAGCATAATTTGCAAGTCAACAAATCCTTTCAGAAGCCAGACACTTGTTAGTGTAATTTTTTTTAGTATTAACTGTGTACTAGATAATGTCTTTTCTTTTAGCAAAGTCCACTGTAGCAGAGATTGCTGATACAAATATTGTCGGGGGCAGATAAGAACAATGACTAACATTTCTTGAGCGTTTTCTAAGTGCTGTTGCCTGAGGTACTTGCAGGTAGTATTAAATTTAATCATTATGATACAACTTTGAAATAGGGACTGTTATTATCATCATTTTATAGGTGGAGAATCTGAAGAATCAAAAAATGAGTCAACCAGCTAACAAGTTGTAAGGTAATGTCACCAACCCAGACATCTGACTCCAGTGCTGGTCTTTAACACTAAGCTTGATTACCTTCTAAATGTCTAGATTATCTAAGAATAAGTCAGTAATGAGTAATTTTGGAATAAGAAACTGGAAAATAGAGGACTGCTTAAAGCATTTAAATTAACATGATGATGATGACGATAATGATGATAAATGTGCAGAACAAGGAAAACACATCTTTGAGCCAATTTACACCTCAGGGTTGCCAGAGTGTAGCAGTGGATGCTGATTTAAAGCAAAATTAAATGGATTTGTGGACTTGAAACTTGCAAATCATTCTGGGGAATATTGACACCTGGCCTCTTACTTGAGAGAATTCGAGGATAATTGTTCTATTGTCTAAACATGACCTTTTAGGCAAGGACTGATAATTTCAATCTAAAAATTTGGATCGGTTTTTAGACTGTTTCACCTACATTTTTATGATTAACATTAATTTGAATTTTTTTAACATATAAAAGAAGTGGTGGTACACTGTGGGGAATTTTTAGAAACAAAATATTCTTTTTCCATTAGAGGCTGTTTGAAAAATACAATAAGGTACATGAAAAAGGTTTATTGTTAGTTTAAATAAATCCATTAATTTTCATTGTATTCTCATACTTTTAAAAGATAATGACACACTGGCTAGGAATACTTCCTGGACAAAAAAGACAATCAAATATAAAAAAGGTTTTCTCCACAGCATGTCATTTCTTCAAAAAGAAGGCATCAAGAAGCTAAAGACCAAAATCAACATTCTTTTTAAGAGTTCTGAATTACTTTTACTTGAATAGATAAGCAAGCCTCTTTATAGTCTTGGTTTTTTCTCGCTGTTTGTTTGGAATTAGGCAAGATACAAACAAAATTTATTATTAAATGATTTTAATTTTCTAATACATTCAGAAATAGAATATAATGCATCATTTATCAAAATTATTTTTCTTGTTCAAATAAAGATAGTCAATGATTCCTAATAATTCTGGATTATTTTTATTAGCATTTTCTACCAGAATCAAGTAAGTACAAGGTCATGTCCATCAATCAGTAAGAGATTAGATCTCTCTTAATTCTAAATTCTGAAACAACAGTTAAAATTTTGAGACTGGAGTTATATGCACAGTAGAGCTCATTACATATTTTTGAACGAATTGATAAATGAATGAATGAATGAGATGGATCTAATGTAAACTATTTACAAATTCTTGTTATTGCACACAATCCCCTTCTCAGATTTAAATCTCATTTCCTTTATTTTCTTGATAATTCCATGTTAGTGGCTGGTAATACAGTGACCAATCTTCTACATTTTATTTTTTCATCTAACATGAATTGCAATAAATGTAGAATAGAATTGATTCATTCATCTTATTTCTTCATAATACTCTCCAAGAAATGTTTGACCCCAGGACCAATTTGATTGCCAAGAACACTATTTCACTGTGCGATTGTAACTGCATCATGAGCTGATGACGTACTTAAAAGTCAAGATGAGAAACTCACCATGGGAAACAGTCTTAGAGGCTTGTTTCAAAGATTAGTTTCCTTTAAGAGAATGGAACTACCTTAAATAGGCTTGAACATTTTCAGTGTTATTTTATATATTTTCCTGACTTATGGAACCAGGGTACAGTGTTTACAGTGTGATCATTATCCTGTAAAATTTACAACTACTTATGGCCTTTCTTACTCTCATTCGGTTTATGGTGTTTATAGTGATTATAAGAAATTATAAGAGAATGATTGACAATAAGAAGAATGGCCTGTGCTCATGTGCAATAAAATAGGATTTTTAAAAAATGTTCTTCAAACTCACTCTTAAAGGTAAAACCCTTGGTATTAGTTTGCTACTCTTACCATGAGCAAGTACCACAAACTGGACAGCTTAACAACAGAGGTTTATTGTCTCTGTTTTAAAGACTACAAGTCTGAGATCAAGGTGTTGGCAGGATTGGCTCCTTCTGAGGGCTGTGATGCATCTGTTCCATGCCTTTCATCTAGCCCCTGGCTGTTTGCTGGCAATTCTTGGCACTGCTTGTCTGATACAAGTATTGCCCCAATTTCTGCCTTTATCTTCACATGGCATTCTCCCTGTGTGTGTGGCTCTGTGTCCAAATTTTCTTTCTTTTCTTTTTAATGAAGACATTAGTCACATTGGATTAGGGCTCACTCTAACCACCTCCTTTCAACTTTATTACCTAATATAAAGATCTTATCTCCAAATAAAGTCACATTCTTAGGTACTACGAACTACACAGCCCCAACATATCTTTTATGAGAAGACATAATTCAACCCATAACATCTTTAAAAGTAAAATATCTCAGGATATTACAATAAGAACAGTGCCCACCATATACCAGGCACTTGTCACAGATTACCATTGTCAATCATTTTGACAACCCAGTGAGGTAGACATCATCTCCATTTCAACAAATGAAGAATGTGGAGTGCAGAGAGACCAAGAAATTGGGGCAAGGACACCTGCTAGTTAATAATGGGTTCAAGATTCAAATCCAGGCTGAAAATCTTTGCACTTTCACTCTACCCTGTCTTTACAGAATGTAGCCTATGTGGGCTGGGGTTTTCATATGATTATTCACTACCATATCTTCAGTATCTAGTGCTTGGCACAGGGTATGCACTCAAATATCTATTGAATAAATAAATTTTAAATATGTAACTGGCTTATTCACAATAGCTTTCCTTATTGTAAGAAGAAAGGACAGTAAGCATTCAGATGCTTAGACATTAATGAAAACCATTTGGCATGTGGTCTTCCGGCAAAATGAAAACTGTCTTTGTTTTCATTTTGCATCATCATCAGATAGAGATGTTGAGGGCCTTTTTAATTTGCTACAAGACTCAATCACTAGCTCCTATAAGAAAAGGTGCATACCATACCCTGTATTTTAAAATACACACACATGTATGCGTGTGGCATTTATCATAGAAATATAGCCCTCAGCAGATATGTGGTCCCCACGTGCTGCAAAACTCCAACTGGAAACAGCATGGCTTCAGTGTTTAGGCTATTTCAGAAATCTTGTCTACCACATGCAGGATTATTACCTGGAAGGAGAGAACCAATATTAAGTGCTTGTTCTTGATTATAGTTGAAATAATTTTTCTGTCAAGTGATGAGTAGACTGGAAAATAATGCAAACAAGGTCAGGCTAACCTTGAAGATGGTAGAAATTGCTGTGAATACAAAAAAGAATAAAACATTGACTAGTCCAAGCTCCATTTTAATGCTATTAAAATTAAAATACTTTAATCTTATTAAAAACCCAAGTAAATACCTAGGAGAGAAATTATAAGACATGATTAAATAAAAGAGTTGTTGGTGACATAGAAGTTATGCAAAATCTGTAGAAATTATTTATGTCAGTAATAATGACAATGAAAATAAATGAATTAATATGTGAGGGCAGAAGTTACTTTTCTCGGTGATCCCAGGATGTATCATCTCCGATGTTACTTATGGTCCAACACATCATTCAGATACACAGTTACTCAAATAATTTCCCAATAAGAAACTCTGTTTTAAGAAAATAATAACGCTTGATAGCATGAGCCACTGTATTAGGATTCTCTAGAGAATACAATATATATATATCGGACATCATCATTTGTATAATCATATATAAAATGAGAAACTGGCTCACATGATTATGTAGGCTAAGAAGTTCCACAATCTGCCATCTGCAAGCTAGAGAGTCTAGGAAGACTTAATCTAAGTCTTCAGGTCAGAGACCCAGGGGAGCAGAGAGCAGGAGAAGATGAGAAGAAATTTCCCAGCTCAAGCAGTGAAGTAGAAAATAAAAGGAGATGTATTTCTTCATCTTTTGTTCCACTCAGGCCCTCAGTGAATTGGATGAAGCCCATTCAAATTGGGAAGAGGCATTTACTTTGCTAAGTATACCTATTGCAAACCCCAAAAATCTAAGACAGGTCTTATGAAGTTTATTTTGCCAAAGTTAAGGACACACACCCATGACACAGCCTCAGGAGGTCCTAACAACATGTGCCCGAGGTGGTTGAAGCACAGCTTGGTTTTATACATTGTAGGGAGACATGAGATATTAATCAACATATGTAAGATGAACACTTGTTTGGTCTGGGAAGGCAGGATAACTGGAAGAAAAGGTGGGACAACTCAAAGGGGAAGGGTCTTCCAGGCCTCTACCTATGGCCTGGAAGAGACAAATGATTGTATTTGTTTGAGTTTCTGATTAGCCTTTCCGAAGGAGGCAATCAGATATACATTTATCTCAGTGAGCAGAGGGATGACTTTGAATAGAATGAGAGGCATGCTTGCCCTAAGCAGTTCCCAGCTTGACTTTTCCCTTTAGCTTAGTGATTTGGGGACCCCAAGGTTTATTTTCCTTTCACACTATTCAAATCTTATCTCATTCAGAAACACTCTCACAGACACATCCAGAAATAATCTGGTCATCCTATGGCTCAGTCAAGTTGATGCATAAAATTAACAATCACAACTGCTTTGCAGTTTGCATGTCACTGTTTTGATCTTGTTTCTACTACGTAATAACTCTGAGTCAAGTAGACCAAATATTGCTCTATTGTAATCATGAATCAAATAAGGTTCAGAGGATCTATTTGATTATGCACAACTAAGCATGTGCTTAAAAAGTGTCAGAGACAGGACCCAAATCAGTTTTTATTTTTGTTTAGAAATTTTATTATTATACTTTAAGTTCTAGGGTACATGTGCACAATGTGCAGGTTTGTTACATAGGTATGCAGGTGCCATGTTGGTTTGCTACACCCATCAACTCATTATTTACATTAGGTATTTCTCCTAATGCTATCCCTCCGCCAGCCCCTACCCCACAACAGGCCCTGGTGTGTAATGTTCCCTTCCCTGTGTCCAAGTGTTCTCATTGTTCAATTCCCACCTATGAGTGAGAACATGCAGTGTTTGGTTTTCTGTCCTTATGATAATTTGCTGAGAATGATGGTTTCCAGCTTCATCCAGGTCTCTGCAAAGGACATGAACTCATCCTTTTTTATGGCTGCATAGTATTCCATGGCATGTATGTGCCACATATGCTTAATCCAGTCTATCATTGATGGACATTTAGGTTGGTTCCAAGTCTTTGCTATTGTGAATAGTGCCGCAGTAAACATACATATGCATGTGTCTTTATAGTAGCATGATTTAAAATCCTTTGGGTATATATGCAATAATGGGATCGCTAGGTCAAATGGCATTTCAGGTTCTAGATCTTTGAGGAATTGCCACACTGTCTTCTACAATGGTTGAACTAATTTAAACTTCCACCAGTGTGTAAAAGTGTTCCTATTTCTCCACATCCTCTCCAGCATCTGAGGTTTCCTGACTTTTCAATGATCGCCATTCAAACTGGTGAGAGATGGTATCTCATTGGGGTTTTGATTTGCATTTCTCTGATGACCAGTGATGATATGTCTTCTTTTTAGAAGTGTCTGTTCATCTCCTTCGCCCACTTTTTGATGGGGTTGTTTAACTTTTTCTTGTAAATTTGTTTAAGCCCTTTGTCAGATGGGTAAATTGCAAAAATTTTCTCCCATTCTGTGAGTTGCCTATTCATTCCAATGGTAGTTTCTTTTGTGTGTAGAAGCTCTTTAGTTTAATTAGATCCCATTTGTCTATTTTGGCTTTTGTTGCCATTGCTTTTGTTTTAGTCATGAAGTCTTTGCCCATGGCTATGTCCTGAATGGTATTGCCTAGGTTTTCTTCTAGGGTTTCTATGGTTTTAGGTCTAACATTTAAGTCTTTAATCCATCTTGAATTAATTTTTGTATAAAGTGTAAGGAAGGGATCCAGTTTCAGCTTTCTACATATGGCTAGCTAGTTTTACCAGTACCATTTATTAAATAGGGAATCCTGTACCCATTTATTATTTCATCAGATTTGTCAAAGATCATAAGGTTGTAGATGTGTGGTGTTATTTCTGAGGTCTCTGTTCTGTTCCATTGGTCTATATCTCTGTTTTGGTACCAGTACTATGCTGTTTTGGTTACTGTAGCCTCATAGTATAGTTTGAAGTCAGGTAGGGTGATGCCTCCAGCTTTGTTCTTTTTGCTTAGGATTGTCTTGTCTATGCGGGCTCTTTTTTGGTTCCCTGTGAAATTTAAAGTATTTTTTTCCAATTCTGTGAAGGAAGTCATTGGTAGCTTGATGGGGATGGCATTGAATCTATAAATTACCTTGGGTGGTATGGCCATTTTAACAATATTGATTCTTCCTATCCAGGAGCATGGAATATTCCTCCATTTGTTTGTGTTCTCTTATTTCATTGAGCAATGGTTTGCAGTTCTCCTTGAAGAGGTCCTTTACATCCCTTGTAAGTTGGATTCCTAGGTATTTTATTCTCATTGTAGTAGTTGTGAATGGGAGCTCACTCATGATTTCACTCTCTGTTTTTCTGTTATTGGTGTATATTAATGCTTGTGATTTTTGCACATTGATTTTGTATCCTGAGACTTTGCTGAAGTTGCTTATCAGCTTAAGGAGATTTTGGGCTGAGACAATGGGGTTTTCTAAATATGCAATCATGCATCTGCAAACAGGGACAGTTTGACTTCCTCTTTTCCTAATTGATTACCCTTTCTTGCTCTTGCCTGATTGCCCTAGCCAGAACTTCCAACACTATGTTGAATAGGAGTGGTGAGAGAAGGCATCCTTGTCTTGTGCCAGTTTTCAAAGGGAATGCTTTCAATTTTTGCCCATTCAGTATGATATTGGCCATGGGTTTGTCATAAATAGCTCTTATTATTTTGAGATACATCCCATCAGTACCTATTTTATTGAGAGTTTTTAGCATGAAGGGCTGTTGAATTTTGTTGATGTGCTGTTGAATTTTGTCGAAGACCTTTCCTGCATCTGTTGAGATAATCATGTGGTTTTTGTCATTGGTTGTGTTTATGTGATGGATTGCATTTATTGATTTGCATATGTTGAACCAGCCTTGCACCCCAGGGATGAAGCCGACTTGATTGTGGCAGATAAGCATTTTGCTATGCGGCTGGATTTGGTTTGCCAGTATTTTACTGAGGATTTTTGCGTCCATGTTCATCAGGGATATTGGTCTACAACTCTCCTTTTTTGTTGTGTCTCTGCCATACTTTGGGATCAGGATGATGCTGGTCTCATAAAATGAGTTAAAGAGGATTTCCTCTTTTTCTATTGATTGGAATCGTTTCAGAAGGAATGGTACCAGCTCCTCTTTTACCTCTGGTAGAATTCGGCTGTGAATCCATCTGGTAGTAGACGTTTTCTTGGTTGGTAGGCTATTAATTATTGCCTCAATTTCAGAGCCTGTAATTGGTCTATTCAGAGATTCAACTTCTTCCTGGTTTAGTCTTGGGAGGGTGTATGTGTCCAGGAATTTATCCATTTTTTCTAGATTATCTAGTTTATTTCCATAGAGGTGTTTATAGTATTCTCCGATGTTAGTTTGCATTTCTCTGGGATCATTTATTATTTATCATTTTTTATTGTGTCTATTTGATTCTTCTCTCTTTTCTTATTTATTAGTCTTGCTAGCGGTCTATCAATTTTGTCAATATTTTCAAAAAACCAGCTCCTGGATTCATTGATTTTTTTTTGAAAGATATTTTGTGTCTCTGTCTCCTTCAGTTCTGCTCTGATGTTAGTTATTTCTTGCCTTCTGCTAGCTTTTGAATTTGTTTGCTCTTGCTTCTCTAGTTATTTTAATTGTGATGTTAGGGTGTTGATTTTAGATCTTTCCTGCCTTCTCTTGTGGGCATTTAGTGCTATAAATTTCCCTCTACACATTGCTTTAATGTGTTCCAGAGATTCTGGTACATTGTGTCTTTGTTCTCATTGGCTTCTAAGGACATCTTTATTTCTGCCTTCATTTCATTATTTACCCAGTAGTCATTCAGGAGCAGGTTGTTCAGTTTCCATGTAGTTGTGTGGTTTTGAGTGAGTTTCTTAGTCCTGAGTTCTAGTTTGATTGCACTGTGGTCTGAGAGAAAGTTTGTTATGATTTCTGTTCTTTTACATTTGCTGAGGAGTGCCTTACTTCCAATTATGTGGTCTATTTTAGAATAAGTGTGATGTGGTATTGAGAAGAATGTATATTCTGTTGATTTGGGGTGGAGAGTTGTGTAGATTTCTATTAGGTCTGCTCAGTGCAGAGCTGAGTTCAAGTCCTGGATATCCTTGTTAACCTTCTGTCTCATTGATCTGTCTAATATTGACAGTGGGGTGTTAAAGTCTCCCATTATTATTGTGTGGGAATCTAAGTTTCTTTGTAGGTCTCTAAGGACTTGCTTTATGAATCTGGGTGCTCCTGTATTGGATGCATATAGATTTAGGTTAGCTCTTCTTGTTGAATTGATCCCTTTACCATTATGTAATGGCCTTTGTCTCTTTTGATCTTTGTTGGTTTAAAGTCTGTTTTATCAGAGACTAGGATTACAACTCCTTCTTTTCTGCTTTCCATTTGCTTGGTAGATCCTCCTCCATCCCTTTATTTTGAGCCTATGTGTGTCTCTGTATGTGAGATGGGTCTCCTGAATACAGCACACTGATGGGTCTTGACTCTTTATCAAATTTGCCAGTCTGTGTCTGTCTGTGTCTTTTAATTGGAGCATTTACTCCATTTACATTTAAGGTTAATATTGTTATGTGTTAATTTGATTCATCATTATGATGTTAGCTGGTTATTTTGCCTGATAATTGGTACAGTTTCTTAATAGCATCAATGCTCTTTATGATTTGGCATGTTTTTGCAGTGACTGGTACCAGTTGTTCCTTTCCACGTTTATTGCTCCTTCAGGAGCTCTTGTATGGCAGGCCTGATGGTGACAAAATCTCTCAGCATTTTCTTGTCTGTAAAGGATGTTATTTTTCCCACACTTATGAAGCTTGGTTTGGCTGGATATGAAATTCTGGGTTGAAAATTCTTTTCTTTAAGAATATTGAATATTGTCCCCCACTGTCTTCTGGCTTATAGGGTTTCTGCAGAGAGATCCACTATTAGTCTGATGGGCTTCCCTTTGTGGATAACCCGACTTTTCTTTCTGGTTGTCCTTAACACTTCTTCCTTCATTTCAACCTTGGTGAATCTGAAAATTATGTGTCTTGGTGTTGCTCTTCTCAGGGAATATCTTTGTGGTGTTCTCTGTATTTCCTGAATTTGAATGTTGGCCTACCTTGCTAGGTTGGGGAAGTTCTCCTGGATAATATTCTGAAGAGTGTTTTCCAACATGGTTCCATTCTCCCTGTCACTTTCAGGTACACCAATCAAATGTAGATTTCACATAGTCACATATTTCTTGGAGGCTTTGTTCATTCATTTTTACTTTTTTTTCTTCTAATCTTGTCTCCTTGCTTTATTTCATTGATTTTATCTTCAATCACTGATATCATTTCTTCCACTTGATCGAATCAGTTATTGAAGCTTGTGCATGCATCATGAAGTTCTTGTACCATGGTTTTCAGCTCCATCAGGTGATTTAAGGTCTTCTCTACACTGTTTATTCTAGTTAACTATTCATCTATCCTTTTTTCAAGGTTTTTAGCTTCCTTGCAATGGGTTAGAACATGCTCCTTTAGCTCAGAGAAGTTTGTTATTACCGACCTTCTGAAGCCTACTTCTGTCAACTCATCAAAGTCATCCTCTGTCCAGCTTTGTTCCACTGCAGGTGAGGAGCTACAGTCTTTTGGAGAAGAGGTGTTCTGGTTTTTAGAGTTTTCAGCTTTTCTGCTCTGGTTTTTCCCCATCTTTGTGGTTTTATCTACCTTTGGTCTTTGATGTTGGTGACCTACAGATGGGGTTTGGTGTGGATGTCCTTTTTGTTGATGTTGATACTATTCCTTTCTGTTTGTTAGTTTTCCTTCTAACAGTCAGATCCCTCAGCTGAAGGTCCATTGGAGTTTGCTGGAAGTCCACTCCAGACCCTGTTTGCCTGGGTATCACCAGAGGAGGCTGCAGAACAGCTAATATTGCAGTACAGCAAATATTGCTTCCTGATCCTTCCTCTTGAAGCTTCATCCCAGAGGGGCACCTGCCTGTATGAGGTGTCTCTCAGCCCCTACTGGGAGATGTCTCCAAGTTTGGCTACATGGGGGTCAGGAAACCACTTGAGGAGGCAGTCTGTCCATTCTCAGAGCTCAAACACTATGCTGGGAGAACTACTGCTCTCTTCAGAGCTGACAGACAGGGACATTTAAGTCTGCAGAAGTTTCTGCTGCCTTTTGTTCAACTATGCCTTCCCCACAGAGGTGGAATCTATAGAGGCAGTAGGCCTTGCTGAGCTGTGGTGGGCTCCACCCAGTTCAAGCTTCCTGACCACTTTGTTTACCTACTAAAGCCTTGGCAATAATGGATGTCCCTCCCCCTGCCAGGCTGCAGCCTTGCAGGTTGATCTCAGACTGCTGTGCTAGCAATGAACCAGGCTCCGTGGGTGTGGGACCCACTGAGCCAGGCACGGGAGAGAATCTCCTGGTCTGCCATTTGTAAGACCGTGGGAAAAGTGCAGTATTTGGATGGGAGTGTCCCGTTTTTCCAGGTACAGTCTGCCATGGCTTTCTTTGGCTACGAAAGGGAAATCCCCTGACCCTTTGCTCTTCCTGGGTGAGGTGATGCCCCACCCTGCTTTGGCTCGCTCTCCTTGGGCTGCACCCACTGTCCCACCAGTCCCAATGAGATGAACTAGGTACCTCAGTTGGAAGTGCAGGAATCACCCATCTTCTGCGTTGATCACACTAGTAACTGCAGACCAGAGCTGTTCCCATTTGGCCACGTTGGAACGGAACCAGGATTTTTTCTTTTTTTGTGTGCTGTTAGGCAATAAAGCAAAGGGGAAAAATATCTGCCTTGAGGTGGATGGTTAGGGCTATTTGTAGGGTTGTGCTTCAAGCAGTTTATCAATTTTTCAGCCAAAGAGCCTCAGGACTTAACTGTTGTTATGGCAGAGCCTCATCTTATGATGTGATTAGTTTCAAGGCTGATGGTTAAAATGAAAATCACTATCATTAGTCTGTTAGTTTACTATAGCTACCATCAAAAAATACCACAGACTGGCTGAGTTAATTTTCTCCATGTTCTGGAGTCTGGAAGTACAAAATTTAGGTGTCTGCAGGTTAGAGTTATTCTGGGACCTTTGTCCTTGGCTTGTAGATGGTCATAATCTCATATTGTCTTCAAATGGTCTTACCTCTGTGCATGTTCATTTCTGTGTCCTAATTTCCTTTTCTTATAAGGACACCAACCGTATTGGATTAGGGCCAACCCTCATGATCTCATTTCACATTAACTATCTCTTTAAATGCCCTAATCCAAGATATAGTCATATTCTGAGGTATGGAGACTATGGAGACTGTATCAGTATGTTCTCACACTGCTATTTAAAGACATATTCAAGACTGGGTAATTTATAAAGAAAAATAAGTTTAATGAAATCATGGTTCTGCATGGCTGGAGAGGCCTCACAATCATGGTGGAAGGTGAAGGAAGACCAAAGACATGTCTTATGTGACAGCAGTCAAGAGAGAGCCTGTGTAGTGAAACTGTTCTTTATAAAACCATCTGATCTCATGAGACTTACTCACTATCAATAGAATGGCATGGAAAAAGCTTGCCCCCATGATTCAGTTAACTCCCACCAGGTTCCTCCTAGGACATGTGGGGATTATTACAATTCAAGGTGAGATTTGGGTGGGAACACAGCCAAACCATACCAGAGACTTAGAACTTCAACATATAAATTTGAGGGAAACACAGTTCAGCCCATAATATTTAGGATGGTACTACATTTTAATTTACCAGGAGGCTCTTCATCTATGTCTGTCATTTCAGTCTAATTATCATTAGTATCCTGACTCAAATGCTTTCAAATTAGTATTATAAATTATACAGTTATTTTACCTGTAGTCAAAATAATATTTGAAAAACCTTTAAATCACCCATAAAGCATAATGCAGGTGTACCATTTCTCATTAACTTCTCCACAATCAGATTTCCTTCTATCATAAGATATAATAGTTTCTTATTTGTGGTCATGTTGTATGAAAATGCATATTATTAAAAACTAGATGTCTAAACAATATGCTAGTATACTCTAGCAGGTAAGTGGGAAGTGAGCATGACAGAGAAAGAAAAAATTCTCTTCGCCCATGTTACACACATGTAGGGATGGGCATTAACTCAGTTGATGGTGGGTGGTGTTGCCTGAGCATAAAGGTGTGGAAATCCTCATCTTAGCACTTTAATACCTTCTTCTAGGAAAGATAACTGGCCAAGGTTGTCCTCCTGACCAGTGGGGATGCTTCACCTCCATTTGTAGACTACAGCTCTTCCATTTATACTGGGCATAATAACCAGTTCTACAGCTCTTCATTTCCATGGCATATTAAATTACATTCACCATTCATATTGGAACCTGCAAAGACAGAAGAGTCCAGAAGTTTGTTTCATGCCTTCTACTTGCCAGATAAATAACTAGGCATTTGGATGGCTGGCCATGTAGCAGCCTGTATATTCCTTGGGGTATAGTTAGTCGCTGGTGGGGGTCTCAATTACTTGTAAGGGCACCCAGATTTATTACTTAGTAATTAAATGCTTTTTATGGTGCCAAGAGATTCCTTATCTTAATCATCTCTATGGCTTCATTAAAAGTTTATAAAAGACATTGCTGAATGATAGAGGATGACTCAAGTAGTCTTTGGACTCAAAATTTTTAGTTAAAATGTCAGTGATAACCTGGTATGTTCATATCAATTTTCTTTGGATTCCCAAATAATTTATTACTAATGATAAAGTACCAAAATTGGTGAATAATTTACTTTATTAATAAATAAATTAGAGTAGTCATTCCTCTAATTATAATATACTTTCATTTAGATAAATGTTATTGAGAGAAAGAAGGAGGTGGAGTTGAAGGCAGCTGGCTAGGCATTGCTAATAACCCTAGTCCACCCACAGGAGTGTTTTCTGGATGAGAAACTCTTTCATTAGGTAAATCAGCACATAAGGTTGAGAACTGCTGCTCTAGCTCTTCAGATCAAAGTTAATGTCCCTGAGAATGCTAGCCCTTGTGCTTGTCTACCCCATACTTGAAGACTCTAAAGAGATGATAGCCACATTTCCTGTGGTATTAGCTACTGCCATTGCAATTTGTTGCTCCACATTTTGAGTACAGGGAGAACTGTGGGTTACCTGCCCCGCACACTCTACCCTTAAGAACCCACAAACACCCAGAGCCCTGGTGGCTGCATGTTAGCAGTCTGTATGTTCCTTGGGGTTGCCTTCCTAAGTAAAACAAGTTCTGTCAACAGAATTAGTTCACAGCTCATTGGCCAACACTGGATCACATGACCCCACTCCCAAAACCAGTTTCTGGGAGATTACCATTGATTGGGCTAGAAGGGTAAAGCTCTGCCTCTGAATTGGGATGGAGTCCCCTTTCTTGGGGACTAGTGACTGGTGGGAATCTCAATTATTTGTAAGGGCCTCCAAAATTTATTCCTTAGTAATTAAATGCCTTTTATGGTGCCAAGAGATTTCTCATCTTAATTTTCTCTACTGCTTCATTAAAGGTTTATAAAAGATGTTGCTGAATGACACATTGTGTGCACTATACTGCTAGATTAATTCTTAAAAATAGCCCTTGTCGGCCGGGTGCAGTGGCTCAAGCCTGTAATCCCAGCACTTTGGGAGGCCAAGACGGGCGGATCACGAGGTCAGGAGATCGAGACCATCCTGGCTAACATGGTGAAACCCCGTCTCTACTAAAAAATACAAAAAACTAGCCAGGCGAGGTGGCGGGCGCCTGTAGTCCCAGCTAATCGGGAGGCTGAGGCAGGAGAACAGTGTGAACCCGGGAGGCGGAGCTTGCAGTGAGCTGAGATCCGGCCACTGCACTGCAGCCTGGGCGACGGAGCAAGACTCCGTCTCAAAAAAAAAAAAAAAAAAAAAAAAAAATAGCCCTTGTCATGTCCCTGCCTAACCCCAGGGTCTCCAGCGACCCCTCTATTTCAGCAGGAAAACATGTCTGTAATTTCACCTACAGTCAAAGCATTTCATATTCTGACTCAATTTACTCTTTTGCTTTCTCTATAGCAGGCACTCAATATATGTTGGAAGAAGGAAGTGATCATAGTAGCTGAATGTTGACTGAGCGCTTACAATATGTTAGGTTGTTCCTCTGCATTTGTTTTGTGGATACTTGAAATAACCCCATAAATCAAGCACTAGTACCATTCCTATTTTGGACTTGAGGAAATTGAGGTTACGTGATGCAGCCAATATTATTTATAAATTACTAAATGGTGAAGGCAAGGTTCTAACTTAGCCAGACTAGCTATGAATTCCAGGTTCTTGAAGCCTACCTTATTTAATCTCCTTGCTCAACCAACTCATTCATTCCCACCACAAAGCAATTGACAAAGCCAGTTCTCTCAGGCAGAAGCATCCTTTTCATCTGTTCCACCTGGCAAGCTTCAAACAGGCTATCAAAACCCAACTTGATTCCACTCTACCTTGAAGACCTTCTGACTCCTTCAACCCGCAGCTAATTCTCTTTCCTCAGAACTCACAGCACTCATTTTCTGCACCAATTCTTTTGGCTCCTAGCATAGGCCAGATGGTAAAAGTCTCTAGGATTGTAGCTTTGTGTTTATTTTTTAACTCAATAAATGTGTAATGAATAAATAAAATATCACAGTGCAGCTCTGAAGTATTACAGAGCTATACATTTGGGCTTCTCATTTATAAATAACTTAATGGGCTTCTCCATATAACTTTTGCTATTCAAACAGTTCTATATTAAGATGGTTTAGTTTAAGGTTGGAATGAGTTAGCTGAAGCTGTGACGGTTGTCTTCGGGGGACACTGTTATGTTGTATACTGGCTTTGCTTGCTAACTCCCAAACAAGATGAACCAGGATGGAACTGCTAAACAGAATGCTGCACTCCCTATGCTGTAGGAGCACAGGCCAGAATACAAATATGCTTGCTTATGTTTTCTTCCACTGAGGAGCTATTTGCCAACACTCTGATTTCTTTGCAATATAACCTGGCAGAGACAACTGTGTCTATTTTGTAAACTTTTGATAACTTAACTTGGAAAACAAGTCTATGGAGAAAAACAGTTCTTTTAATCATTGAAGACTGTTAGTGCCTTGATAATGATATATCTTCTCAGTTATGACCACAACATCTGGAATTGCATGCACATATGGTCCTAGTCAAGAAGGAAAAAATTCGAGATACCAGTCAAGCTCAATACTCCTGAAATCCAGATAAGGATACCATGAACAATTGCCCCTTTCCATTGAGTCACTTTCCAGGTCACACAGCTAGCCTTTATGTGTGGATGAAAGCATTTTCTCCAAAGTCTTCAGCACAATCCAAAAGATGGTCCTTAAACAGTCTGCAGATATGAGCATGACTCCTAAGTCTACATCACTGAGAACTTGTTATTGCTGTGTGCCCAGTGGAAGCCTTTATGCTTTTCTGATTCTATCATGTAGATGTAACAAGCGGACATTTTTTTTTCTTAATTTCTCACAGCATAGCTTGAGTGTATTATTTTATTATTTCTTATCTCTCTGAGACTCCACATGACCCCTACTCTTATTCAACAGGAAAATGGGTGAAAGGAGAGGAAGGCATGAAGGGGGAAAATGCTGTCACATTACAAAAAGATGCTGCTGCTGCTGCTAAAAATAATGTACCAAGCACTATACTCAATGCTTTATATGTAACATCTTATTTAAATACACAACGCCCATATTCTGCAGATGCCTGACAGAGCATTGGATATAGTATGAGAGGACGTTAGTAACTCACTGTGTTGATCCTTTGCCAGTTTGCTCTCAGATAGATTTCCTGTTCCTCCCTAGTTCTGCTTCACATCACAAGGAGCTACATTTCTCAGACTTCCCTGCTGACAGCCTTATGACTGAGTTCAACTCATGGAATACACTGGAGGGAGACTGAAGGGTGGGAGGAAGAGAGTAGGCAGAGTAATTCCCAGCTCTCACGTCCCAGTGTCTCTAGTAGTAGTGGCATCTCCTATGAGGGTCTAGCTCCCTGTGGACAGCCTCTGGGGTGCCAGCTTCCATCCGCCTTCTGCAGCATTGGCTGCTCCTTTGGTTCCTCTAGCCACAGGGAAAATCGTGGCTCGCCCTATCTAGCTATTATGATTCTCTCCTCGTAGCCTCGTTGTTCATTGTTTGGCTTCTAAGCATTAACATTACCCAGGCAATAAGTTCCCTATATTAAATCTCTTCCATTTGAAATATCTGAAGTGGTTTCCTCTTTATTGGGCTTGGTCTATTTCACTTGCCCATGTCACACAGCTAGAAGGTTGCAGAACTAAACATTTAATCCATGTGTTTCTAACTTCACACCTATATTCTTAACCATTATATTGGTGTTTCGGAATTTAAATTTAAAAATAATTAAAATGATGTTAGCTTTAAGTCTAGAAGTATGAATTTCACTATTAAATATCATGGTGATTTGGTGGCTTGAATGTAGCAAAAACCTAAAACCATGAGGTGCAGTATTGAGTCATCTTTTTTATCATGGAAAATCTACAGTTGCTCTCTTAAATTGTATGTTACAGTTTTGCTGTTGAATGTGTGGTCTGAGTTCTGGCAGCATCAGCATCACCTGGGAGCTTTTTAGAAATGCATAATACTGAGTCCCATCAGAATCCGTGTTTTAACCAGATTCCCCAGGTGATTTGTATACACAATAAAGTTTGAGAAGCAATATACTAAAGAATGTAATTTGAGTGAAGCATAAAGATCCTTAAAATTTAAAAGATAACACCATAAAAGTGTTGTTTGTGAGTCTAAGTTTTCTACATTAACGCACTGTGCTTTAGACTGTAGCCCAGCTTACACACAAGCTGTCTTTCAAATCCTATTTTTTAGTATGAGTGAAATTCATTTCCACATCAAATTCTGTTATGAATCTTGGTTAGGTTTAGAGGGTAGCCCACTAGAACTCATGATATGATGAGTACCAGGTTAATTTTAAAGTAGAAGAAAAGCCTCTTTATTCTTGACTACAAGGCCTATTCTAGGCACTATAAATAGAATATAGGAACTATAGAATATATGCTTATATATAAATGTATATATACACTGCCTAAGTTGGGCTTTGGCATTGTGCCACTCCGCCCAGGATGCCTCTCTCTGCTTCATCATTCCTTTCCAAAGTGTCAGCCCACTGTGGACCTCTAGCCAGGCCCCAAAATACTCCAAAATGAAATAATACCGTGACACCTGCCTTCATCAAGTCCTCCATTTCTCAACACAGGCCATTTTAGCAATGAGTTATTAGGAGTGTAATGGGCTTTAATTCCAACTAATGAGTGGATAACTAGTCATTTAAATACCCTCAGAGAAATTTCATATTTTTAATGGGATGTTTGTTAGCTCAATTAAATCTCTAATTTGTGCAGTTTCTGCTAATGTAATAAAGATAATGAGAACAAGTTCAGTAATATCGAGGTGATTTGGTGAGGAGCCCAGCTTTCCACAAGGAGGATACCCTGGCCATCAGCCTCCATTTGCTTTCCTTGATAGTCAAAGCTTATTTATTTCTACAGCTCTAATTTTGTTTTATTTTGTTTTTTTTATTAAAAAGTGGTTCCATTGGAGTAGGACAAAGATTCTGTTTAAATATGTGGTTAGACTAATAAATCATAATTTCTTGTGATGTGAAAATCATTTGATTCCCTGCTATATTAGTTATCCATTACTATATAACAAATCACTCCAAACTTAGTGGCTTAAAACAACAAAAATTTATCTCACAGTTTTCATGAGTTAATTAAGTGCTTCTGAGTCAGAGTCTCTCATGAAGTTGCAGACAAGCTGTTGGTTGGGCCAGCAGTCAACTCAATGCTTTAGTGAGAGAAAGATCTGTTTTCAGGTTCACTCAGGTGATTGTGGACTGGCCCCAGTTCCTCATCACATGGACTTCTCCATAGGCTGCTGGAGTATCCTCATGCATGGCAGCTGGTTTCCTTAAGCAAGATCCAAGAGGGAGAAAGTATGAGAGAGCCCTCCCAAGACAGAAGCCACAGTCTTTTTTTTACCTAACCTCAGAAGTGACATTCCATTACTTCTGCATTATTCTGTTGTCCAGAAGCAAGTCACTAAGTCCAACACACAGTCAAGGCAAGAGGAAATAAACTCCACTACTGGAAGCTTATCAAAAACAGTATGGATGTATCTTTAAAACCACCACACTTACACAATGCGTAGGTGCAGTGGACACCAGAATTTTCTGTCAGACTTGAGTTCTGTAGTATCTATGCCTCTGTGAATGTCAATGTTCGAAGAGAGCACTAATGTAGGAGTGAGAATGCCTGTGGGCAGTCCCAGATGCTACATTTACTAACATGACTTTAAGAATTACCTTTAAAAATAACAGTAATCAAAATTGTTAATTTCCTTTTCTGTAAATTGGGAATACTGATGCCTATTCTGCCTACATATCAGGGATTTTGTGATGCTTTAATAAGATAACATATTTGCAAGTACGTGGAAATATGCCAGGTCAGCATTGTGGCTGGGATTGGGTCATTCCATCTTTTTTTTTTTTTTTTTTTTTCTTGCATCATATCTATCTGTCTCAGGATTAGCGGAACACAATACATTCCATTTTCTTCTTTGGATTGGTGGCTGCCCTTTTTAGATTCAACAAATATAACTTCTCTTCCCCACTGTTTCTTAAAACTCTCTCCTGATCTTTGCAATTTGGTTTCCAAGACCTTTGGCTATTGCAAATCCTATGAAATAATGCGTTTATGGATCTTATGCTACATCCACAGATGGCTCCAGTGCTTATTTCGCTCCTCATCCTCTGAAGTCCCACTTTTCTCTTGACCTTTCATTTCCCATAGTGAACAAACCATGTGAAGCTTTTATTCTCCTTGGCAACTTAACATTTCTTTCACAGTCCACATTAGATGGATTCCAATAATGAAGTCCTTCACCCAACATCCAACTTCCTTTTGTAGGTTGGTCCTGTAGACTTATCAGGGTCTGTGGTTATTGGAAAATCCACCACCAATCCTTTTTGACTGTACTTAGTCCTTTGTCAGCACATGTCTTATGCACATAATTGTATGCTTCCTGAGTTCTTTGTCTCCTCAGTTAACCTATTTTCCTAGACAGTCACACTCCTATGTGATGGAGTGTAAAAGGGCACAGCAAGGAGACAGACCAGAGACTTGAATTCTGTTTATTTACTAACTGTGACTTTTACCAGTATTGGTAAAATGGGTCTCATAGCATCTACCTCAGAGTGTGGTGTGATAATTTAATGAGTTATTAATAAAAACAACAGGAGAACAGAGAAAGCCCTTGGAACTCTAACTGGCGCATAGGAAGGGCTCTGAGCATTTGTTTCTTCCTGCCTATAAGTTTCAAGTGTGGCAAAAAAGAGCCTGCATTAGAATCTACAGGGAACCTTTAAAAATGTGACTGTTTGAAGCTCCCCGAGACTCTCTGGGGGTGAAGTTAGAAAATGCGCATTTTGTGATTCCTAGGTAATTCTCATGGACAATAAATTTGAGAAAGGCTGCTTCTAGGGAAATGCCCTGGGCTCATGGATCCTGGTAAAGACTTTCATAGACAAGCAGCATTTTTATTCTATGGGTCGAATTGTTTCCAGGAAAATAAAAACAGGCTCATCATAATAGAAGCTATTTTACTGACTGAGGAGAGATAACATACTTGCAAGATGGGGATGTATAACTCCCTAAAGAGCTGCTTTCCCTGTCAAAGGTAGAGGTTGACATAGTACATAGATTTCTTTCTTTCTGAATTTCCTCTGGCATCTCTCCTCACTTTTTCTTATTTTTTTTTTTCTCTCTCTCTTTCTCTTTTTTAAGTAGTATATACCTAAATATACCCTTGGCTTTCCAATCGTTCCACATTCAGTGCATTTGTGACCTCATTTACTATCTAACTCCAAGTACATTATGTACATTTTTCTTGACTTTGGACCCACAGAACTTTTTCTATTTAAGTCTATTTATCATAGACTTAAAAGCAGCTTCACAACTTTCCTGCTGTCACCAGTATTATAAGAAAATGCAGACTGCCATAATTGGGTCCATCTTTTATAAACCCTTTCTTTCTCTATTCTTATGTTGCTGGTTCCAAAGGCTGAAGCATTTTCTTACGGAACTAGATAGCAGGAAGTAGTCCTTGGGAGGAAAACTCAAGGCTCAGATAAGAATGAACAGTTCTTTTTTACTCAAAACACGCGATACTACCTAGGGCTACTTAGCTCTAGGCTTAAATCACCTTCACCTTGACTACTGCCCCTTAGCTAAGAAAATGAACAGAGAATGATGTGTTTGAATCTTGACATTTAGGGAGGACTTGTATCAGGAAAAGGACATTTCACAGGGAGGAAAAAAATGCATATACGTAAGTGGCAGGATTTTTTTCTTTCCTGTAGGGGATATAGCAAGCTGTGAGCCTAGCAACACGATTAGGTGTTTCATATATGAAATTAGTAGAGAATAAGGGGAGAATAAATTTTTTCCTTGAATGATTGGGTAAGGCATTTGTAATTTTACTTATCAAGTTCTCAGAGTGCAGAGAAAAGCAAATAAATCATGGGTTATAAACTAAAGTAATTTGGAAAGAGGACGGTGGATTTATAGTCAGAGGAAGTGTGTTCTAACTCCAGCAGTTAGTAGCTGTGTGTCCTTGGGCATCTTGTTTAAGCTTTCAATTTCCTCTAGTGAGGAATAGTGACAATATTTATTAATGAGTTGTTTTGAAGATTAAAGGAAATAATATAAAAATAGCTTTGTATAGTCACAAGTAACTTTTTTTTTCCTATGCTGCATATATTATACATGTATGCAAGACATTCAATTATTTTATCCCTAGAGGATGAATCTATTCTTTTGTCTCTCTTTCATCCCCTCCTCACTCTTGAGATGGATGTTCTTTTTCTAGCATGGTGAGTATCTCACCTTCCTGGGTCTGTCCTTCTGGTGAATCCCCCGTCTACACTTTGGAGTCACAATCTTGTCTCTTTTCCTCCTACCCCCTGCCTGGTCTTAGCTAGCGTATGCAGGAGGAAGCATCAGCTTTGCAAACATGCTTCCAAGATTCCACTTAGATCTGTTGTCATTGTTGTTGTTGCATCCTTGTTTGTTATTGGTGTGGGGCGGGAAAGAAAATAGTCCTTATAAGAGGGGACAAAAGCACAAAGAAAAGAATGTGATTAATATTACCAAATAGCACCTTGTTGATTGCAGATCTTGCATTCTGCACAATGTTCAGTTTGAAGTAACAAGTCAGTCAACTACGGAAAGCAGTTGAAGATATCAGGCTCCAAATCAGATTAATGATAAAAGAAGATTGAGGATTTGGGGCCATCAGAACTGTGGTGACAGCAGAAACTACAAAACATTTGTAGTTTGTAAACAAACCCACCAAAAAATTGCCAAAAACTTGAGGCCAAGAACTGATTCATATACCTCAGAAATGGTAAGAAAGAAGCAAAAGGTCCAGGTTCTTATGATTAAATTTAAGTGTTTCAAGAAGGAGATATTGTCATCATGTCATACTCTTCTTACTCCCTTGGGTCCCTTGGGTGCTAATAATTTCCACATTTAGGAAGGCAATAAGAATTGTTAATGAAAGGAAATGAATTAAAATGTCATTTTAAACTTCATTAACATTTCTCTTAAATTATTTTTTATTTGAAGACGCTTTTGTATAAAGATACTAAAATGCATGTGTTTTATCCCTATGTTTGCACAATTACTTACCAAGGATATGGGAAGAGTGTGGAGATGGTATCACCTTAAGTGATCCTCTGCTTATGTAAGGGAAGCAAATAGAATTAGAGTTGTCAATGTGTCATTTAGAACCAGTGTTAGTTTCCTAGGCTGCTGTAACAAATTGGGTGGCGTAAAACAAAGTAAATGTACTCTGTCGTGGTTCTGAAGCCTAGAAGTCTTAAAGAAAGGTGTCTGCAGGGCTATATTCCCTCTGAAAGCTCTAGCTTCTAGTAGTTGTTAGCAATCCTCAGTGCTCCTTGGCTTGTCACTCCAAAATCTGACTCTATTGTCATATAGCTTTCCTCCCACTGTGTGTTTTCACACGGTCTTATGGAACGCCATTTATTGGAATTAGGGCCCATTTCATCCATCCACAAAACTAATTTTGTCCGCAAACACCCTATATTTCCAAATAAGGTCACTTTCTGAGGTTCCCAGCAACATTAATATTTTGGGATACTATTTAACACATTACAGAGCCTTTTATCTGCCCTATGCACATAGAATATAGACAGTGTAATAGATGGAGCTGGCCACATTGAGACAAATCTGAAAAATCCACCTAATGCTTCTTTCCACTGAAGCTTTAGTTTCCACAAATATACTTGGATATTGAGTCTCACACTAAACTGCAGCCTTGTTTGTGTATCTGAGAAGTTTGTGTTCTGAAAACTAGAAATACACCTTTTTTTTTTTTTTTCTAAGAGTAGAATGTTTTTCTGGTTGCATATCAGCAGGGCATATAGTGATTACAGACAGAATTCTGAAATGTGTATGCCCTTTAGATGCCCTTAGAAGATGTGTGTGATAATGAATCTCAGTGGCAGGTATACCACAGCCTTGTACTATACTATAACTGCTGTTTATGAGATCCTGCCAAGTTATTATTCTATACATATCAGAACAAATCAGACATCATATACATCAAGTTCTGTTCTTTTAAGTGCAGTAAACTTGAATTTAAATAACAGATGGCTTCAAATCGTTTTCTAAGATCAGACCTAAAGAATAATTAGAAGGAATAATCTGGTTAATACTGACAAGATTTTTAAAATGTAAGTGGACTGTTTTACCTGGAGTAGGAATTCATTTGAAAAATCTGCCAACAGATGAGATACTAGATCTTGGAAAACTTTAGGAGATCATAAATTTGTAAAGAGTTACAGTTTAAACATAATAATGATTTTGCATGGACCCCAAATTTTTTTCATATCTCACCGATTAGGGGGAAAAATGATGATTAACATTCCTTTTCATTCGTTAGTAAGAAGAAAAGTAAGTAGGCTCTTTTTGAGACTCAATTTCCTCTTGTAAAGTAGGGAAAATCGTGCCTATGGTATACAGAGATAACTCACCTTACAGAGATAACATTATACAGACAAATGTAGAAATTACATAGAACTAGACATATGCAAAATAACTGAGTGATTGATGAGAATGAGAATACAAGAGTAGAGGACACTGTAGAAAATTATAAGAAATGGCAAATGTTTTCTATACCATCAGCCCTGTTCTTTGGTAAGCACCAGTTATGTAATTCAAATTCTGCACGTTTTCTCCGAGATAGTCTATTGGGATATCAAACTCAACATATACAACATGCATCTTCTTATCTTCTTCCTCTGCCTATCATGCCTTTTGTTTCTCCATTGTTTTTCTGGCAGCACCAGTTCATCCAAGCTTGATATCATAGGAGATCTTGAAAGCGTCCATCCTTGCTTCCTAAATACAATCTCCAATTGCAATTTCTCCCTACTATGTTTTCCTAATTTTCTCACCCATTCCCTGTCTATTTATCCCCACTTCAGATCCCATAGTTAGATCTATTACCTATATTCAGGAAATTATTGTTTCTGCTTTTTTATACAATTAACAGACCAGATAAAGTCTCTTAAGGCATGGTTGTGACCTTGTCATGCTACTATTCAAATATATTCAATTTCTATATTATGTCGCTTAGTTGTTTTGCTTTTTAAGCTGCTAGTAAGTGCCTTTCCTTATCCCACGTCTAAACTAAATCATTCCACCTCTCATTCTCTGAATTAAAACCATGTGTTACTTCTTCTAAATGTATTCATGCAATTTTCTCTGAAACAATTTCCGTCTTACTCTTATTACAGTTACTCAGCAGAATTTCGGTGAACAAATAGACATTTCTGCAATCACTGAGCTATCATAGTGTCATTTGACCAAAGTCAACCACTTATGTGTGTGTGACCCTGTAGTAGGCAGCAATCATGCTTTATCTGTCTAGCAGCAAAGCACTCACCTATTTAAGAGCAATCCCATTGTGGAACCTGGTAGGAATCAATTCCTGCTATGGTAGCTCAAGAAGCTAAAAGCACAGGTTTGGTGGTGGTTACCCCCATGAAATTTATTCAGGTTCCCATGTTTCTGTAGGTTCCTATAGAACCTACAGGAGCTAACTCTCCTCTGAATTCTATAGTTCTCTATTTTTCCGATACAATCCTTGTTTACTTGTCAGATTAGTTTGTGTTTCATCTAATATAACACATTAAGTGATAAAGAAAACAGATCTGAGTGCAGAATCAGAGAAGGGTGTTAGTAGATGTGGTATTTGATGTGGGCCATGAAGGATTAACATGTGCTTGGAGGAATACACACACACACACACACACACACACACACACATATATATATATAAAATATTAATTACACATTAGTATAATACCTTTGGTAGTAAGAATTATTGAATTGTTACTATATGCTATGACTTTCATTTTGCTTTTTAATTGCAAAATAACTCTTTAATATATAGCAGGCACTGTTGTTATCAAATTCTCACGTTGACATCATGTTTTGTTGTTGTTTGGTTGGTTGGTTTTGGTTTTTTTTGAGACAGAGCCTCACTCTGTCACCTAGGCTGGAGTGCAGTGGCGTGATCCCAGCTCACTGCAACCTTTGGTTCCTGAACTCAAGCCATTCTCCTGCCTCAGCCTCCTGAGTAGCTGGGACTACAGGCACATGCCAGCATGCCTGGCTAGACATCATTTTTACTAAAGGAATCTTGATTTTCTTTAGGATAGCAATGCACTATGCACCCAGCAATTTTTTTAAAAAATTGGTTTTCCAGGTTCCCATGCCACATTGTATAACCAGTGGGACTTAAGTAAAGTCTTTTGAGTGGAATACCCTTCTGAATGAAAATACAAAGTCTTATAAAGAGAGGGATTTTGGTTCATTCTCCCTTGTTTCTTTTTCAAACTCAGAAGCAATGCTTAGGGATAAAGGAGCTGTCTTGAAACCAAGGACAAAAGCTACATATCCAGAATGGTGGAGCAGAAAGCTGGAAGGAGCATGGGACATTAGTAATACCACAGAGCCAGTCTTCAGCGGCCCCCTCTGACTTCCTATGATATGAGAAAAATAAGACACTTACACGGAAGGAAGAAGTTGACTTAGGTATTTTGTTACATGTAGCCAAATGCAATCCTAATACTAACAAATTGATCTTAAATAACTTGCTTAAATAAATACTCCACTTTACAATAGGAAAGTCCAGATCTGAACCCAGGTGTTTTGCCTGTGGGGTCCATGTTTATAACCAATAATAAATCAGTTTATTCAAAATGAGATACATTAATCACTTTTCCAGAATTCTCAGCCATTCTAGCATAGCCAGTTGAAGCCTCTTAGAAGGCATTTTTTTTTCCTCCCAGTAATAAAAAAATGTTTGTACTTGAAATATTTTGTGTGGGAATACTAAAATTCCATCAGGTTCTGAGAATTTTCAATACCAAGTATAACTATAAAATAATGAATCTTTTAAACCACCTGATAAAATTCAAAAATCCAAAGGAGCATGTCTGTTCAAAGCTTGCACCCAAGGAGACTCCATTCTTTTTTCTGCAATGCTTCTTTCCATTTCTCAAACCCCCTGAGCAGTCCTGCTTGAGAAGTGACTGTAGAATCAGCCTACTGGCCTCAGAAGAAATTGGTTTCATGACATCACTTTAAAGTGAAAATCAAATGACTATCTGCCTTATTTGCAGATTTGATTCCATATTGCTTTGAAGGGTTTTAAAAATCAAATTATTGATAACATAATGAAGATTTATTACAGTTTGACATAATAAAAATCACAATATATCTGGCCTCATCTTCTCTACTTCCCAGCAAGTACCTAAACACCTTTTGTTCCAGCCACACCCTTCTCCCTCTCCTTGCCTCTCTCCCTGTCCTTGCCTCTCTTCCTGTCCTTGCCCCTCTTCTTTCACTGTCTTCTTTTGTGACCCCACCTGCCATGCTGTTTCCTCTCCTTAAATGTCTTTCATCCATTCCATCAATACCATCTTGGTGAATCTCATTCAGTCTGCTTGGTGAAACCTTTCTAGTTTCTTCCTCGCCCCTATTTAGATCCAGTGTCCTATGTTCTCCTAATACCTTCTCCATGTATATTTGGGTCTGCTGTTAAAATTACTTATGTATGTTTTGCATCTTCTCCTGTCTTATAAGATCCCATAGAGCATCATAAAGTCAAGTAGGATGGAAGGTGAAAGGAGCTTGAAATTTTTTCCTGTCCAACCCTTCATATTACAGATGAAGAAACTGAGGCTTGAAGAGGTTAAACAACTTGCTCAGGTTTTCACAGACGGCAGGAGTGAGGGCTTAATTCTTGGTTCCTCCAATTTCAGTAGTACTGCCACTATATCATATTTTGCATTCCACACAGAACCAAGCACAAAGGTATATTCAGAGTACATAGTCACTTATTGTTGGTTAAATTTGACATTTAAGAATCAAATTGGCAACTGGGAAAATTAAAATGTTTAACAGTACTGAGTTTTGGGGAGTTGTGCACAAATGGGAGCTTTATACCTTGATGAATAGAAGAAAAATGGGTGCAAACAGTTTGGAGAAAATGCAGTCGTAATTAGTAAAAATGAAGGTGTTCATTTCTCAGTATCTGGAAATTTCATTCCTAGGTAACGAAACTCTAGGTAATGGTAACTCTAGGGAAACCCCTCAATAAGTACACAGAGAAGATAGGTACAAGAATGTTTACAGCTAAAATGTTTGTGGTAGCAAAACGCTAGATATCATCTAAATATGTATCAATAGAAAATAGGATAAATAATTGTGGTTTTTTAAAAATTTAATGTTATACAAGGTGAGTAGAACTAGAACTAGAAATAGAACTCACATATCAATGTAAATAAATTCACCAAACATTATACTGAGTGAATCCAGCAAACTGATAAATAATACATATGGTTTGATACCATTTTGATACCATTTATATAAATATTTAAACTAGGAAAGCAATATATATTACATAGGGTAACATACATATGCAAAGAATATAAATGTATATATGAGGACAGTCATGCTCAAGTGCAGAAATCATTGGAGATAAGGACAGAGAAAGTTGATGAGGGATACTAATAGACCCCAGAGCATCGGTAATCAATTATTTTAAATCTTTGTGCTTGATACATGCATGCTCATTGTATTCTTCTTTATACCTCTTTCTACAAGCTAAACATTTCATAATAAGGTTTGAAAATTAATTTTAGAAACTGGCTATACCACTAGTTTAGAGGGCAGTTCTCTGAGTCATATCACAATAAGGAAATGTAAAACCAGTGAGGTGACTCTTTTGGAGGTAACGGTAGTTACTTGGATTTATACTTTTTACATGTTTATTAAAACAATCCACCCTATTTTCTTGTACTAATGTTTGTTTTGTGCCCAATTAACTCTGAACAAAATAACTGCCTTAGCAAAATATGGGCAGAGAAATACAGTGACATGCAAGAATTTTAAGAGCAAAGCAGGCACATGTAGGGTGGCAACTGGTAAATCCTGGATTCTGCATGCAATAGACAGTATTCAAATGCTTTCTGTATCGTATTTTTTGTGACTAGTGTTGGCTATGCCCAGAAAATATCAGAGGCAAGGGAGATAATCCATTGATTGTGCTTTTTGGATTTCTTTATAAAATTTTAGTTACTAAGAGTATTATAAGTTTTTTAAGGTAAAAGAGAGTTCAGAGAGCGTCTAGTTTCTCCTGTTGGTTCACAAGGTAAGATGTATAGATTCTATGAGGTCCAGTTATCTCCC
Organism: Macaca thibetana thibetana; assembly: GCF_024542745.1. Classification (NCBI taxonomy): domain Eukaryota; kingdom Metazoa; phylum Chordata; class Mammalia; order Primates; family Cercopithecidae; genus Macaca; species Macaca thibetana. The sequence continues at coordinate 165,596,055 of NC_065582.1, forward strand.
AAAGTCACAAGGGGATTTAAGGAAAGAGGACAGAGACAAGAACTGATGCGCCTTTTTTTTCCCTACTTCGTTGTGTGAGCTGAACACTCAGTAGTTACTGGTGAGTTGGAATTAGAACTCTCTACTCCCTTCCAACAAGTTGCACTGAGGTCTTTCAGGGGCAGATCTTTGCTATACAGTGTAAAAGGAGAGCTCCTGGGAATGTACTGAAAAGAAATGAAAACACAAGTGTAGAAAAAGACTTGTGTACAAATGTTTATAGTAGCATGATTTGTCAAAGTCACAAACTAGAAATAACTCAAAAATCTGTCAACTGGTGATTGGATCAAAACAATGTATTATATTGACAGAATGGAACATGGTTTAGCAATAGAAGCAAACTGAGACATGCTACCACAGAGTTGGACTTTCATATGTGATCTGAAAGAAACCACACACAAAAGATCACATATTGTATAATACAATTTATGTAAAATATCTAGAAGGGGCAAATCTACAGAGACAGAATGTAGACTAGTGTTTGCCTGGGGTGGGGGTGTGAACAGCTGTTACTGTAAATAAGCATGAGGAATCTCTTCGAGGCAATGAAAATATTCTGATGTTAGATTTTGGTGATGGTTATATAACCCTGTAAATTTCCTAAAAGTCATTCAGTTGTACACTTAAGTGGGTGAATTTTATGATGTGCAAATTATACCTCAAAAAAAGCTATTTTGAAAAATGGTAAGGGAATAGCTTGTTCCTAAAAGACTTCAAGGTTATTTAACTCCATTTACTCTGCCAGGTACCTCGTTATCCCTTCCGTAATACTTCTGTTCTCAACACCCACAGTATCATAAACTTATGCCCCTCAGAACACATTATTCTGTAGCCAAAGTTAACATTATTTTTTGGATATCTTAGTACATAGTGGGTGTTTTACTCATTTCACCCTTTTATTCCTCCCATAACCCTATCAGATAGAAATTATTATTAACTCTATTTTAATAATGAGAAAAATGAATAATTTATTCAGCGTCATACAGCTGTCACAGAGTTAAAGAGAGACTTGAACCCTTGATTTCTGAGCTTTAACTCTCAACCACCATGCCACTGCCTGCCCATTAGGTGTTCTATGACTGATTGTTGGATTTAAAAAAAGATGAGTTTTTGTAGCGGTTTCTTAAACTATCTTTGCAACAGACAGTGGGCACTTGGATGAAGAACTCTTTGTTTCACAATTATTACACTTAGGAAAATAACATGCTTATTACCTCCTGTAATTTACTACTAAGGTGCTATGATAGAGTAGTGGTATAAAAATTTCCAAGGTTTTTGCACTGAGTTATTAAAGAACAGCAGAAGATTGCCTTTTGGCCACTGGCCATGAGCCTTATCAACAGAAGCATCCATTATTTCCCTTTAACACATCTTTAATTTATTACGGCCGGTTTATGTAGTAGATTTTTATTGATTTTTTTTTTTTTGGTTGTTTTCAAAGACAGAATGCCAGCATGTATTGCCAGGGACTTTATTTTCCTTGATTTTTTTTCTTTTTAATTTAACTGGTGGAAAAAAATTTAATGGTTAAATGTCAGCAAGAGGTAAAAACTATATTTAAATTAAATGATGGCTTTGGGAGTATAGAATGAAAAAATGCAAAGGACTGGGATTAGATTCAGGAACTTACATTAAAATCTGAAAGTTGTACTGACACTTTGAGAAACTTGCTTTTTGCATTAATTAAATAAGAATGATGCAAAGCACCTTACAGTGCTATTGTGAATATTAAAGGTCTATGAATTTACAGATATATCTGTGTACAGAAAGTAGTTGTTCAATTAAGGTCTACTGAGGTTTTGTTTTTTTTAAAATTTTAGGTTATTTTATTTTATTGCATTTTCTTGTCAACACGCATTTTTTTAGGTGCTTTACTCCATACTGCTCCCTGCGGGTAAAAAGACTTATGAGGGAGGCAGAGTACTTGCCTAAAACAAATTGTACTCTAGGAGGGAAAAGAAGTAAGACATGAATAAAGACAAGTATTATTAAAGCAAAATCACCAATTCTGTTGAGAATTAAGAAGCAATCAAATGATCAAAAATGGAAAAGTTACATATTTCTGTGGGATTGAGAGGACATCTATTTCAAAAGCATGATCAGAGAATATGAATAGAGATCCAAATGCTAAGAAGGAACCAACAATGAAAAGACAGGAGGGAAACAGCATTTCAGGAAGAAAGAACAGCTTGTGCAAAGGCTCTGAGCAGGTAAAGACCTTGGTGTTTTACAGGAATTCAAAGAAAATCATTGAAGCTGAAACACTGTAAGAACAATTAGAGAGGCAGGTAATACTTGATAAACCATAAAAAGAATTTCAAATTTTATTCTAAATAAAATGGGAAGTCACTGGGTGGTTTTTGAGGAATAGTATGATATAGTACACATTTTAAGAAACGCTTTGAATTGGAAATAGCAAGATCAGAAACAAGGAGGACAGATAGGAAGTTGTTTCAGTACTAAACACAGAAAGAAATGGGACTCTCCACTGATGTCATACATTACAGGAGATGGAGAGAAGGGTTTAATCTATTTGGGATGAAGACAGCAGGGCTTGTTAAGGATTGGATGAGAGTGAAGATAGAAAAGTTGGAATCAAGACCAAGTCAGGGTTGCTGTGCCTGTGTTTCTGACTTGAGATATTGGACAGTGCCATCTACAGAGATGGGGACTGAAGGGAAGTTTGAAGGTAGAATTGATAGTTCTCTTTGGAACAGATGATGTTTGCAATATCTTTGAGTCATTCCATGGGACATAATTGGTATTGAGAGGGATGAGACACTTGGAATGCTGTTGGAGGTGTAAATCTGGAGTCATTACGGTAAAAAAGGTAATGGCCATAGGCAAAATATTGGGAAGTTTCATTCTTCTAACAATAAAAAAAATCAGAATCCTTGGATTCATTTCCTTATAATATACCATATTAATTATAGTATCTACTGTATCTGCTCCCAACAGAGGGGTTAATATAAATTTCCAATGGGCTTCTGAATATGTTATATTCTAGAGGATGGGGCAATAAAATTTGCTGCTTCTGATTCCATTTTATTTAAATAAACTTGTCAGGATTAACAATAGCTTTTAAAACGTTATAGGTCCTTGGAATCACTTGGTTTGGGATTGATTATGAATAATACTATTAAACTGCTGGATGTTGACTTTATACTAAATTTTGTACACGTAGATGCTCTTATTATCATGTATACAACTGACTAAGGACCTACTATGTGCCATACATTGTTACAAGCACTGGGGAAAAGATCATGTCTCTTCCCACGAAGTGAGTCTAATTGGGAGGAAACAGACATGTGAATAAATAATTACTGTGAAATATGAAGCATCCCATATTCTAGGATGATAGCAAAGGCAAGAAACTGATAAACATCTAAAGGTTAGAAGATATTTCATGGAAACCTGATATTTAAGCTGAATCATGATGGATGAGCAGAAATTGCTAGAAAAACAAGGTAGAAGAGAATATTCCATAAACAGGACATCTGTAAGGCAGAGAAAGTGAAATATCATAAAAAATTTCTGGTGCTAAATTGATTATTGAATGTAGCACTTAGTATAAGACCTGACACATATCAAACACTTAATAAATATCTGTTGAATGAATGAGCAGATTAGTGAATAAATGAGCCAAACAATTTTGCTTACTCAGTGCAATTTACTGGGCCCCAGCTTCTGGGCAAAGGAAGTAGGAGATGACTCCTTGTGCATAGATTGCATGTTGTCAAAATGAGATACAAAATATATACTTGCATATGAAATTCCTAGAGACAATATCAACAGGTACAGGACAATGTAGTAGAAGTATATGTGTTTGTGTATTTGCAAGGATTGAGAGAGAGGTAGAGAACAAGGGAGGAAGGAGAGAGAAAGGAAGGGAAGGAAGACACAAATAAATTTTAAAAAGCATCTTGAGAGAAATTGCATGGAAGCATTAAAGGAAATTGCTTTAAAGTGACACGGAGTATAAGCTGCTCAACAGAAAATATGACCTATTGAGATCAGGAAGGGACAACAGTACCTGAATATTAGTTTTAGCCCAAAGAGCAAAAAAATAGTCAAAGTTGAGAATAGAAAGTCAAAACAAGAGACTCAATTAACTAAGAAAGAAGAGGACACAGTGTCTTACACTTGAACAAGGACAATTATTAGGAACTGGGAAACAGTCAATAGAAGAATAGGACACAAGAACAAATTAGGAGTTAATCCTATTTAATTTCAGTCCCGATCCAGGTTGGGCTTTAAAGGGACAGGTTTTAGCTTTCTGCACCAATGAGTTGGTATCTTTAAGGTATCATTGATTCTTGCCACAAGTGATGGGCAAAGCACAGCTAAGAGAAGAAAAGCTTTATTTCAAAAGCAACAAAACAAATAGCAAAAAGAAACAACTGAGGTCGGAGTTGGAAAATTCTGCTAAAATTCATTTGCAAGAGGTAATCATTCACTTGAGGTTAGAGTAAGCAAGTTCAATGGCAATGCTTATTATGTTTGAAGAGGAAGCTAAAGCTCCTTATTCTTTAAGGACGTCACTTTTTTTGTTGAATTCACACGGAATGCTCTATAAGGTTTCAATTAAATTCAAATAGGATTAAATACAAAATTATTTATTTTCTTATTGAAAGAATTAATACATAAAGCTTTTTTGTAAACAGGCAAAATGAATGTTGTCACTCGTTTATCCAGTTTGTTTTTGTGTGAAAGTGGATGGTGCAACATTTAATTCCTGGGATTCATATAATCAGAATTCTGTAACTATAAATGTTATTGTCTATAGTTCTTATAACTTTGATTCCACTGTGTTCTTTAGAGTCAGTGCTTCAAAGGAATACTTCACAATGGTAGTTCTGATAGTCTAAACTTATTCAGGTTAACACATTTTTGTATCATATACATGCTGATCAATTTATGCTATAATTGACCACTTCTTTAATTGTACATTTATAAGAAATGATTCTCATTCCTTAGCGTTGTACTAATCAAATATTCCATGATGCCTCTGCTGCAATTATGATTACTTTTCAAAAAGTAGATTTGCTCTTGAACACTACTGCACATTTAAATTATCTATTAGATGATTTATTTAATGTTAATAGCAGTCCTCATATAATTAGATATACTAGCCTAAAGAGGAAGGTATGCTTTTGCCTATGAAGTCTCAATACAGTGTTTTTTAATGAGTTCTTCTACACTAATGAAGGGGAAACTTGTTAATAATGTTAGTTGCAGTGTTAAGATTCTACTTAAGCAGGCCTTGGAGCTCATCTCAATTTCTATTGACAAGCTGGCAGACCTGAAAAAATGTGAAATTGACATTCTTAGGTTGTTTTTATATCATCTTCCCTATTGAATAAGTCATTTGGCTAATAATGCTTATCACAATTATCCCAGTCTGTGACCCTCTTTGATAATCTCTCTACCTGCACGGCCTTGTATACAGTATTCCCCCTTCTCGGAGTGCTCTTCCTTTTTGGCCTGGAAAACTCTCATTCTTCGAGACCTAATGTGAGTCTCACCTCCTTTGGGAAGCCTTCCTTGATAAACCTTCAGACCCACTGTCAGCAGAATTAAGCCTTTCCTAATCTGCATTCCATAGCACCATATACCTTTCTCTATACTGCTAATGATGCTGTTATGGAACTGTGTGTTTGAAAGTTTTCTTACCCCTCTAGATGGTGGAGTTCTTGAAAGAAATAACCTTATTGTGTTCTTTCTTGTATACTGATACCTAACACAAGTTCTGATGCATAGTAGGTATGCCATAAATATTAGTAGAGTAAAATCTATTGAAAAGAAAATCTCAAATAGATACTTAAAACTTGATTATTATTATATTTTCATGCATTTATATCTTGCCTGCCAGTGTAGTCATAAGTTCAGTAAGTATGGAAACTATGTATGTTTTTCAGTATCCTCTTGGGAGTATACAAAACAGTATTTTTTAATATCGTAGATAATTAAATGCTATATATTAGTTGTCAGTATTATTTATCAGTCAGCATACTATCATAGAAGGCATAAAGTCATTATTATGTGCGTTGTTTTACACAGACTTAGAACTTATTGAAATTATTCAGATGTTAGGTTTATTTTTTGCTTTTGCAAGACTGAGGAAGCCTAGTATATATTTGTGATAACTTAAATACCAAAGAAGGCAAAGATACTTTGCCCTCAAAAGATGCAGTTTTTTCATTTCTGGACATGCACTGGGCTAGAGCCCACTACCCTAAATGGAGAGTCATGGCCCAGCAGCATTTACCACAAGGTGACTGAAGTGCCCTGGGGCCTTGAGTGAACATCTGGGGTAGCCAGATGGTACTCACCATGGGCCTGGGGCCTAGGGAAGAGACCCCTCTGCTTGTGGAAAGGACAGAGAAGAGTAGGAAGGGCTTTGTTTTGTGACTTGAGTGCCAGCTCAGCCATAGTAGAATAGAGCACCAGGTAGATTCCTGAAGTTTCTGACTCCAGGCCCTGGCTCCTGGATGTCATTTCTGGACCTGCCTGGGACCAGTGGAACTTGCCACTCTGAAGGGAAGGAAACAAGCCTAGCTGGACTTGCCACAGGCTGATTGATTATGGAGCCCTAAAGAAATGAGTGAACACAGATGGGTAGCCAGGCAGTGGTTACTGTGGGCCTTGGGCAAACTAAATATGGCACCAGTGCTGTACTGTCCTTGGGTCTGACTCAGTAAAGTCTAACTGATGGTAGCCACAGAGGTGCTTGTGTCACTCCACCCCCAGCTCCAGGCAGCTCAGCACACAAAGAGTGACTCTGTTTGCTTCAGAGAAAGTTAAGGGAAGAGAAGAAGAGCCTCTACCTGGTAATCCAGAGAATTCTTCCAGAAATTATCTGAGACCACCAAGGCAGTACCTCCATGAATCTGCAAAAGCCACAGTATTACTGGACTTGGGATGCCCCCTAATGCAGATATGGCTGCAGTGACCAAAAACTTAGATCACAACACCAAGGTCTCTTTGAATACCTTGAAATCCTTTCCCTGAAGGACAGGTACAAACAAGCCAACTGCAGAGACTACAAGAAATACCTAACTGTTGAATGCCCAGACAGAAATGAATCAAGACCATCAAAGAAAACGTGACCTCACTAAACAAACTAAATAAGGCACCAGTTACCAATACTGGAAAGAGAGAGTTATGTGTCCTTTCAGATGACCATTTCAAGATAGCTTTCTTGAGGAAACACAACTTAATTCAAGATAACCCAGAGAAGGAATTCAGAACTCTATTAGATAAATTTAACAAAGATATTGAAATAATTAACTAGAATCAAGCAGAAATTCAAGTTGAGTTGAAAAATGCAATTGACATACTAAAGAATGCATCAGACTTTCTTAACAGCAGAATTGATTAAGCAGAGGAAAGAATTAGTGAGCTTGAACACAGGCTATTTGAAAATATTCAGTCATAGGACAAAAAAATCAAAAAGAATTTAAAAAGAACACAGCATGCCTATGTGATCTGGAAAATAGCCTCAAAAGGGCAAATCTGAGTTATTGGCCTTAAAGAGGAGATACAGAGAGAGCTACAGGTAGAAATTTGATTCAAATGGATAATAACAGAGGACTTCCCAAACTAGAAAAAGATATTATTCAAGTACAAGAAGCTTATAGAACATCAAGCAGAATTCACTCAAATAACACTACTTCAAAACATTTAATAATCAAACTCCCAATGGTCAAGGATAAAGAAAGGATTCTAAAAGCAACAAGAGAACAGAAACAAATAACATACAATAGATCTCCAATATGTATGGCATCAGACTTCTCAGTGGAAACCTTACAAGACAGGAGATATTGGCATGACATGTTTAAAGTGTTGAAGGAAATTTATCCCAGAATAGCAAATCTGGTGAAAATACCTTTCAATCATGAAGGAAAAATAAAGACCTTCCCAGAAAAACAAAAACTGAGGAATGTTGTCAACACCACACATGTCATATAAGAAAGGCTAAAGGGAGTTCTTCAATCTGAAAGAAAAGTATGTTAATGAGAAAATATCATGTGAAGTTACAAAGTCACTGGTAATAGTAAGTGCACAGAAAAAGATTAAGAACACAGAATATTATATCACTGTAATCATGTGTAAACTACTCATATATTGAGTAAAAGCACTAAAGGATAAACCTATCAAATAATATAACTGCAGCAACTTTTTAAGACACAATACCATATGATATAAGTAAAAACAACAAAAAGTTTTAAAAGAGGCGGAATTAAAATACGTAATTTGTATTAGTTTTCTCTTTGCCTGTTTGCTTATGCAATTAGTGTTAACAAGTTTAAAATAACACCTTATAAGGTATTATTTGCAAGTCTCATGGTAACCTCAATCAAAAAACTTACAACAGAAACACTAAAAATTAAAAGCAAGAAATTAAAACATACCACCAGAGAAAAACACTTTCACTAAAAAAAAAGACAGAAAGGAAGGGAAAAAGGAAGAGAAAACCAAAAAAAAAAAAAAAAAAAAAAAAACAACCAGAAAACACATAACAAAATGGCAGGGGTAAGTCTCTACTTATCAATGATAACATTGAATGTAAATTGATTAAATTATCTAATCAAAAGACAGAGTAGCCAACTGGATTAAAACAAAACAAAACAAGACCCAGTGATCTGTTGTCTACAAGAAACACACTTCACCTGTAAAGATACACACAGACAGAAAAAAAGGAACATAAAAAGATGTTTCATGCAAATGGAAACCAAAAAAGAGCAGAATTAGCTATACTTAGACAAAATAGATTTCAAGACAAAAACTATAAAAAGAACAAAGAAGGTCATTATATAATGATAAAGAGATCAATTCAGGAAGGGAACATAACAAATACGTGTGTGTATATATATACAACTCTAGAGCACCCAGATATATAAAGCAACTGTTATTAGAGCTAAAATGGCAGATATGCCCCAATACAATAATGTAATAGCTGGAGACTTCAACACTCAATTTAACATTGGACTGATCATCTAGACAGAAAATCAACAAAGAAACATCAAACTTAATCTGCCATAGACTAAATGAACCTTGGATATTTACAGAACATTATCTCCACCAGCTGCAGAATACACATTCTTCTTCTAAGCACATAGATTATCAAGGATAGACCATATGTTAGGCCACAAAGTACATCTGTAAAAATTCAAAACAATTGAAATTATATCAAGTATCTTCTTTTACCACAATAGAATAAAACTAAAAATCAGTAACAAGAGGTATTTTGGAAACCATACAAACACATAGAAATTAAGCAACAGCCTTCTGAATGACCGGTGTGTCAATAAAGAAATTAAGAAGGAAATTTAAAAATTTTCTTGAAACAAATGATAGTGAAAACACAACATGTAAAAACCTATGAAATATAGCAAAATCAGTCTTAAGAGGAAAATTTATGGCTATAAGTGCCCACATCAAGAAAGTAGAAAAATTTCAAATAAACAATCTAACAACACATCTTAAAGAGCTAGAAAAACAAGAGCAAACCAAACCCAAAGTTAGTACAAGAAAAGAAGTAATAAAGATCAAAGCAGAAATAAAATAAATGGAAACAAAGAAAACAATACAAAATATCAATGAAACATAAAGTTTGTTTCTTGAAAACATAAATAAAATTGGCAGAACTTTAGCTGGACTAGTGAAGCAAAAAAGAGAGAAATTCGAATAAATAAAATCAGAGATGAAAAATGAGTCATTATAACTGGTGCTTCAGAAATTCAAAGGATCACTAGAGGCTACTATGAGCAACTATATACCAATAAATTGGAAAACCTAAAATAAGCGGGTAAGTTCATAGACACATACATCCTACTAGATTGAACCACAAAGAAATTCAAAACCTGAACAGGCCAATCACAAGTACCAAGATCAAAGAGGTAATAAAAAGTCTTTGAGAAGAAAACCCAGTACCCACTGACTTCACTACTGAATTCTATCAAACATTTAAAGAAGAATTAACAACAGGCCTACTCAAACTATTCTGAAAAATTAGGAGGAGGTAATACTTCCAAACTCATTATGTGAGTTGCAGGATACAAAATCAATATAAAAATCCATAGTATTTCTATATGTCAACAGTGAGCAATCTGAAAAAGAAATCCAGAAAATAATCCCATTAACAATAGTTGCAAATAAAATAAAATACCTAGGAATTAACCTAGGAATTAACCAAGGAAGTGAAAGATCTCTACAATGAAAACCATAAAACACTGATGCAAGAAATTGAAGAGAACATTAAAAAATTGAAATATATTCCATGTTCATGGATTGGAAAAAATCAATATTATTAAAATGTCCATACTACTTAAAGTGATCCATGGATTTGATGCACTTCCTATCAAAATAACTAATGGAAATCTTCACAGACATAGAAAAAACTATCCTAAAATTTATGTGGAACTAGAAAAGACCCAGAATAGCCAAAGCAATTGTGAGGAAAAAAAAAATAATAATAAAACTGGAGGAATCACATTACCTGACTGTAAATTATACTTCAGAGCTATAGTAATAAAAACAGTAAAGTACTGGCATAAAAACAGACAGATAGAGCAATGGAACAGAAAAGAGAACCCAGAAACAAACTTATACATCTCCACTGAATTCATTTTTTGACAAAGGGTCCAAGAACATACATTGATGAAAGGAGAGCCTCTTCCATAAATGGTGCTGAGAAAGCTGGACCTCCATATGCAGAAAAATGGAACTAGACCTCTATCTCACACCATATACAGCAATCAAATAAAAATGGATTAAATGCTTAAATCTCAGACTTCAAACTATGAAACTACTAAGATAAAATATTGAGAAAAATTTCCAGGACATTAGAACAGGCAAAGATTTCTTGTGGAATATCCCACAAACACAGACAATGAAAGCAAAAATGGACAAATGGGGTCATATCAAATTAAAATGTTTCTGCACAGCAAAGAAAACAATCAACCAGGTGAAAAGACATCCTACAGAATGGGGAAAAGTACTTGCAAACTCTGCATCAGACAAAGGATTAATAATCAGAATATATAAGGAGCTCAAACAACTCCGTAGGAAAAAAATTTGATAATTCACCTTAAAAGTGGGCAAAAGATTTGAGTAGACATTTCTCAAAAGAAGAGGTATAATTACCAAACAGATACATGAAAAGGTGCTCAGCGTCACTGGTCATCAGAGAAATGCAAATCAAAACTACAATGAGATATCGTCTCACCCCAGTTAAAATGGTTTTTATCTAAAAGACATTCAATAACAAATGCTGGCAAGGATATGGAGAAAAGGGAACGCTATTGGTGGGAATGTAAATTAGTACAACCCCTATGGAGAACAGTTTGATGATTCCTAAAAAAAAAAAAAAAAAAAAACTACACTAAAACTAGAGCTACCATATGATCCACTGCTAGGAAAGGAAGTTATAATAGTATATCAAAGAGATATCTACACTCCCATCTTTTTCGCAGCACTATTCACAATATCCAAGATATGGAAGCTACCTATGTGTCCATCAAAAGACAAATGGATAAAGGAAATGTGGTACATTAACACAATGGAGTACTATTCTGCCATAAAAATGAATGAGATCCTCTCATTTGCAACAACATGGATGACACTGGAGGTCATTACGTTAAGTGAAATAAGCCAGGCACAGAAAGACAAACTTCGAATGTTCACATATAATTGTGGGAGTTAAAAATTAAAACAATTTAACTCATGAAGATACAGAGTAGAATAATGCTTACAAGAGTCCAAGAAGGGTACTGGGGCTGGGGAGAATAGGGATGGTTAATAGATACCATAATATCGTTCTATAGAGTGAATAAGGTCTAGTATTTGATAGCACAACAGGGTGGCTACAGTCAACACTAATTTGTACATTTTGAAATGACTAAGAGCGTAATTGAATTGTACGTAACACAAAGAAAGGATAAAAGCTTGAGGTTAGAGATATCTCATTTACCCTAATGTGATTATTTCACACCACATGCCTGCATACATATCTCATATATTCCATATATATAATGTTCTTACAAAAGAGATGCCATTTCTCAATGTGGTCACAATTGACCACATACTTCAACATTTGGTGAAAATTTGGCAACACTTCATCAATTCATCACCAGAAGTCATTAGGGATTCTTTTTAGATTTCAGTTACACCATCAAATCCCTTTAATTTAATTCTGCACAATTATGCACATATTAATTGAACATTTACTAAATGTTATGTGTTGGGCAAGCTGCTGTTAGATATAATGGAAATATTTTGAGGACAAGGACAAGCGGACAAGAATTCTGTTTCTGGTTATTTCTCTTATCTTTTAAGTGATTGAGAATGTATTACTTCTTTGACACCAGATTTTTAATCTTGTGACAGGGATATGAATCTCAATCACATAGAAGGTTATTTAACAAAAACAGGAGTGGTATAGTGTTTGGTATCTTGTTGCTTCTCAACAAACATTAAACTTCTGATTCACTTAAATGAAGTGCCCCTTTTCACCATGTCACCATTTATACAGCAGAAGAAGGAAGCACGAAGGACTCCTTTAGAAGGCAGGTGCCAGCTACAAACAATGGGACTCTAGGTTATTTTCCAGATGTCCTTATTTTAACAGCATTATTATGTGTTGTATTTTTAGGGGAGAATGTGTGCCAGGGCAGTATTATAATTCAGTTTCAATTACAGTAACTGTTATGCATTGTAGGCTAGCCAAAAGTTGGCAGGTAGCCTGTGCACAAGCCCTGGACTTAATAGGAGTAATGGCTTTGCAAGCCCACTTCAGCTCCTCATTACTGTCTCCTTCTGATTTAGTGGCGGCCTTCTCCTCTGAGGTTGGGTGTTGATACCATCTCCTCAGCTGGCTCAGGTTTCTGGGAAGATGTTCATTCTGCTTAGAACTGCCAGAAATCTATTTCTTATATTTTCTGTTAAGTACAGTGGAACAAAACATAGTTCCTCATTTCCATCCTTCCTTCCTTTCCCTTCCCTTCCCTTCCCTTTCCTTCCTTCCTTTCTCCTTTCTTCCTTCCCTCCCTCTTTTTCTCTTTCCCTCCTTTTCTTCTTCCCTCCTTCCTTTCCTTTCCTTTCCCCTTCCTTCCTTCCTCTTCCTTCCTTCCTCTTCCTTCTTTCCTCTTCCTTCCTTCCCTCCTTCCTTTCTTCCCTCTGTCCCTTCCTCCCTCCATCCATCCTTTCTTTCTTCCTTCCTTTCTCCTTTCTTCCTTCCCTTCCTTCCCTTCTTTTCCTCCTTCCCTCCTTTTCTCCCTGCCTCCTTCCTTCCTCCCCATCCCTTCCATTCTTCCCTTTGTCTCTCCCTCCCTCCCTCCTTCCTTCCTTCCCTCCCTCCCTCTGTCCCTCCCTCCTTCCTTTCTTCCTTCCTTTCTCCTTTCTTCCTTCCCTTCTTCTTTTTTCCCTTCCCTCCTTTTCTTCCTCCCTCCTTCCTTTCCTTCCTTCCTTCCCTCCTTCCTTTCTTCCCTCTGTCCCTTCCTCCCTCCCTCTATCCTTTCTTCCTTCCTTTCTCGTTTCTTCCTTCCCTTCCTTCCCTTCTTCTTTTTCTCCTTTCCTCCTTTTCTCCCTCCCTCCCTTCCTTCCTTCCCTCTGTCCTTCCTTCCTTCTTTCCTTCTTTTCTTCCTTTCCTTCCTCTTTTTTCCTTATCTCCTTTTCTCCCTTCCTTCTCCCTTCCCTTCCCTTCTTTTCCCTTGCTTTCCCTTCCCTCCCTTCCTTTTCTTTCTCCCCTCCCTCGCCACTTCTCCCACTCCCTCCCTCCTGCCTTCCTTCTTCCTTCTCTCTCTTCACATTCTTTCTTCCCTTCCTCCTCCCTTCTTTCTTCCTTCATTTTCTTCTTCCTCTTACTCCTGTTCTTTTTATTCTTCTCCCTTCTTCTCCCTCTTCCTCCTCCTCCTACCCCTCCATCTTCCATGTTGTATTGCTACTCGCTTAATGAATCCTTTTGCCAAAAGCCCTGTTCATCTTGTCTACAGTTTAATATTTTATTCCATTTTTCTTACTAGTTCTATCTTGTAGCACACTTAGAAGTCTTCTCTATTACCTGTATTTACATCCTCCCGATGTTTGTAGATTCTTACACTCCCTGGTTGTCACTTAGCCATGTAATAGGCATTTATCTCCTTTAATCTAGCCTCATAAATCAAACTTTTCTTTTCCCTACTCATCTTTTTATCATTCTCTAAATGGTTTTTAATTTGTCTGTGTCTTTCTGGAATGAAAGTGCCTCAAACTAAATGTGGGATTCAAGGCTGAAACCTTGCTGACTGCATGTTGCCATTCTTTCATTCTGAACAAACATTTCATAATAAATAACTATAGTATGCCTCTTTATCTTGCCAGTTCATTACTTTGCAAATATAAGCAGAATAAGTTCTTACTGAAGTCTTTTGAAGTAGATGAAAAAATGCATTTTTTCGGCCGGGCGCGGTGGCTCAAGCCTGTAATCCCAGCACTTTGGGAGGCCGAGACGGGCGGATCACGAGGTCAGGAGATCGAGACCATCCTGGCTAACATGGTGAAACCCCGTCTCTACTAAAAAATACAAAAAAAAAAACCTAGCCGGGCGAGGTGGCGGGCGCCTGTAGTCCCAGCTACTCGGGAGGCTGAGGCGGGAGAATGGCGTGAACCTGGGAGGCGGAGCTTGCAGTGAGCCGAGATCTGGCCACTGCACTCCAGCCTGGGCGACAGAGCGAGACTCCGTCTCAAAAAGAAAAAAAAAAAAAAATGCATTTTTTCCAGAACTCAGGAGGCCAAAGTTTAAACTCAGATTTACCACAATTCATGAACTTCCAGCTTAAATTCTGTATGACTAACTTGCCTCTTTTTTTTTTTTTTTGAGACAAAGTCTCGCTCTGTTGCTCAGGCTAGAGTACAATGGCACCATCTCAGTTCGTTGCAATCTCTCGAGTTCAAGCAATTTTCCTGCCTCAGCCTCCAGAGTATCTGGGATTACAGGCATACACCACCATGCCCAGCTAATTTTTGTCTCTTTATTACAGACACGGCTTCACCACATTGGCCAGGCTGGTCTCAAATTCCTGGCCTCAAGTGATTCACCCTCCTTGGCCTCCCAAAGTGCTGAGATTACAGGCATGAGCCACTGCTTCCGGCCTAGGAATCAATACTGTCATATCTCATGTACAGGACCTAGACTGGGGCCAGGCAAGCAAAGCTCACAAGACACTTGCACAATCCTGAGAATGAGCACCACCTTACATTTTGCATCTAAGATGCCTCACTAAAACAATATAGTAGGTATAAAAATGCTTTAAAAAATGCAAACACGTAGACAAATGTAAGATCTCACCATCGTTCTTCACCAGTTCTACCCAACACAATTTATTAGCAATAGAATGATTATACACTTGGAGCTCACCTATGCCAAACCCTTCTCCATAGTTTCCTTGACTCACTCTTTCAAGTTTCCGGGTGCCCAAGTATGCTAGCCTCTACTTAGCCAGGCACCTTCAGACCGGAACACCTAAATTGGTAAACCATTCAATCACAGAGATTGTTTCCTCATCGTGCCATCAAAATGTAATTATTTAAATGCCTGTTCCCTCCCAACTCTGCTTATCTGCTTCCTTGAAGATAACTTGCTTATCAGATGAAATTGTGTTTGCTGTTGTGTCTGTAATGAAGTACTGATTTAATGCGTAATCCATTTCAGATCACAAATTTACGATTTCAATAAGGTTAACTGTAGAAATGATGCTTTTCTCTCCAAGCGCTCTAATACATGGTTTAGAAAACTTTTCTGATAATGAACTACAGTAAGAAGTACATTTTTTTATTATAACCAGGAACATACAGAAAAACACAAATATAACTGAAAAGGATTTCACAAAATAATGCCTTTTCTACTTGCAAAACACTCACCGATTCTATCCTGTTCTTTTTTATTCCATACTGCTAATCATGAACTCATCAAGTTGATTTTGCTATCCATTAGTGGAACACAACCAGTTTTGAAAAACAAAAACAAACCCTAAAGGATTCTGTTTTAGTGGAACTTAGCTGATTGTTGTGGAAAAGTTTTTGACTGATGTATGTGTGGATCTGTGTGTGTGTCTTGTGTGCATCTGTGTAGGGTGGTCAGGAGAATATATTGGATGGACTTGACTATAGGTAGAAAGAAGTTCACCTTCACAAGGGGAGGACTATCCAGTGTGCATACATATTTCACAGGCTACTAGGTGATTCAAATTTCTGAGGAATTCAGCAAGATGTCATGGGCCTAGACATATATAAAAGTGGAACATCCAGGAGAAGGCAGCCTCCAGAGATGCAGAGTGACGGTGGCATTAGAAGAGTTTCTAAGAAAAGTATGCGGGTAATTGTGAGGCAGGTACTAGGAGTAAACTATGGATTTAGACATTAGGGGAAAACTAGTTATAAGAACTGCAGCATAAGTTCACAAAAGGCTGCAGGCAAGGTTCACTTCATGTATAGCATGTGTCTGTTGATTTGTTATTCCTTAAGTCTATTCTGACTGCAGATATGATTTGTCCAAGTCCCTGTCAATTGCAACCAAATGATCAAAGCTGTAAGCAAAGCCAGCATGATCAAGCAGTGCCTGGTAGACCCTGGGAAGCAGACAGGTCTTGGATCCCTTTAGATTTATATTTTCCATTTTCCTCTGCCTGTGAATAGAACGGGCCCTAAGTACCTGGCTAGAATTTGTACCTCCTTGAATGTATTTTAGCATATTTTTCTCCAACTTATTTCATAAGTTCTCTCTTTAAATTGCCCCGATAGATCATTAGCTTAGAGTTGTTCCTCGTTCTTCACAGGTGTGTACAACCATTATCAATTCAGTAAAATTCTAGCATTTAAAATTTTTAACAGGAGGGATAATGTTGAGTTTTTTTTTCACAGCTTGTTTATAGCCTAAATATAATTCCCTTTCAGTTTCTCATTGAAAGACTCTTCATGTTTCTAATGCCCAAGAAAAATATAAACGCACGAGGGTGTTTACTAACCTTGTAAAATTGCAGGATTACACTCATGAAGAGAAAAATAAGCTTTTCTTCATGCTCATCCTCTTTAACAAATGAATCCTAAGTTCATGTATAAAGTTGCAGTTAATAAGACACATACCAAAAAGCACTCCAAAAACCCCAGGATTTTAGGAAGAAAAAAACACAAGTAGTGTGTCATTTTCACTTCCACTATTTGCTGGTACAGTAGTGGCACAGTACTTATATACACAATGCATAACTCTCAAAAAGTATAAAAGCAAATAACTGATAAAATATATATAAAAATGACCTTTTCAAAATCCCATTTCAAACATTCAAAGTCAGTGGCTTAAGTGAATAGTGAATCTATGATACCTTTTCCAAATAGAGTAGAACTGTAGAAGTTCTTTCTACCTTCAGTAGCAAGAAATTAATTATTAGGATTGCTTTGACTCACAATGATGCTGTGAACTTCCAATTATTCCAGATAATGTAAGCAAGGATTGTACATAATTGAAATTTGATGATAACACAAAAGGCTTATTCTAACCATTAATTTCAATCTTTTTCCCTAGCAAACCTTTACATGAGCTAATGAGAATAGCTGAGTTGCTTGTGTGTCATTTTACCCGCCTTTTTTTAAATGTCTCCGTCTTTGGTAAAGCTGTTTACAAGAAGTAAAGCAATGATCATCAAAATGTGATTTGAAGAGGTTTGGAAAGTTTGAGCCTGAGGGCAACCAGGTGTCAGCTAGAGCAGGCAGGGAAGGATGATTTATAAATCGGATTTAAAGACAGTTCCTGTATTAGTCTGTTTTCACGCTGCTGGTAAAGACATATCCCAGACTGGGCAATTTACAAAATAAAGAGGTTTATTGGACTTACAGCTCCACATGGCTGGGGAGGCCTCACAATCATGGTGGAAGGTAAAAGACACGTCTCACATGGCAGCAGATGAGAAGAGAGCTTGTGCAGGAAGACTCCCGTTTTTAAAACCATCAAATCTCCTGGGACTTACTATCATGAGAAAAGCATGGGAAGAACCTTCTCCCATGATTCAATTACCTCCTACCGGGTTCCTCCCACAACACGTGGGAATTGAAGATGAGATTTGGGTGAGGGCACAGCCAAACCATATCAGTTCTCAAAAGAGGATCTCCAAAATG
The DNA here is from genome assembly GCF_024542745.1 of Macaca thibetana thibetana. Lineage (NCBI taxonomy): Eukaryota > Metazoa > Chordata > Mammalia > Primates > Cercopithecidae > Macaca > Macaca thibetana. The sequence goes on from NC_065582.1 coordinate 165,614,241, forward strand.
TTTCTGCAAGGACAGCACCATTGTAACCATAATATAGCTTCTCAATGATTTCTCGGTAAATATGCACACTTTCTATTCTTTATAGTCACACATTGTCACCTTATATGTATAACAGGAGTTAGTGTTTGCTTGTTTACCAGGTTGTCAACATTGTTAACAAACAACTCCTCGAAAAATCCTTGGTTTATTTAAATAGATATTTGCTCATTTGATTTCCTCCATAAATTGTTACCTTTTATTCTCAAAATAGAGACCGATGTAGAAATGATTAAAGATGTTTTTTGGACACAAAATAGTAAGCATATTTTAACAATTTCATATTTGTTAATAAAAATGATTTGTATGTTCATTAATCAAAATGTGCTGATTGACTTTATGTTAAAATCATTAAGGATTTAAAATATGAAAAGGGGATAGTTGGCATGTAAGTTGAGAGTCTGATCAAATCCAGGATACTATAAAAACTATTTGAAATACCTGATACTCCATACCAGATGCCAAGTTTTCCCTTTGCTAATGACAAGCATTTATATCCCACAGGAACACTAAACCATCTTGTAAGTATCTCTTGAATGGCTACCTAAGAAATGTGAAGGCCAGAGCAGCTCATAAGAACAAACTGATGTTATCTTTGAGAATACTATGCCGGGCATTTAAGGGTACCTAAAGAAATGGAATATATATTACAAAACCCTAAGCCAGTTATTCCCAGCACAGAAGCTGACTTCTGTAAACTTGGTTTAATAATGGGGCAGGCTGTATCAATCAGTAGGGTGGTAGCAAGTCAATAATTATTTCGAGACAATGAATTTCAATGTTCAATGCAGTAAACAGTTAATATAGAAAAAAAAAAACAGGAGGAAGGAGCATCATTTAGCACACTGATGATTCGCTGGATTGTCCTGGAATGTTCTGCATTGTCTTAAAATAACTCTGGATTTTCCACTTCAACTAGCTAGCTCTTTTGTGGTTAAGCTTCTGTACTTGCTATCAAACTGACTCTCAACATAGGTTTCACACATTAGTGCCAACCAGCTTCAAGTTCCCAGGTTGCCAGTGGTCTCGCTTTTCATGCACAAAGGTGACAAATGAAAATCTGTTATACCATGGTGTTAATGATGAAAGTTTTCTACCATTTGAGTTATTTTCAGGACACCTGGACTGCTTAATGTGAAAAATTAAATCTTTAATGGTTGAATTCTAGGCATGGTGACTTTTGTTGGAGGGTTATGCTTTTTACTTAGATCTTCCTTTACCCTCCAGATAGCATTCCATTCATTTTTTTCTTTTTTTTCCTTTCCATTCCTCCTTCATTTACTGCAACATTTACTGATCAACTAATATATTTCAGGCACATGGATAAGTAGTGAGGAGAGAAACATAGATCAGATATGGCCCCTCCTCCCCAGGATTCATAGTTTTGTACAGGACATAGTATGTCAACCTGCTCATAAATCTTGAAAGGATCATAGTTGAACATAGGTACAAAACAGAGAGAAGAAGGGGTTAATCTTGTCTTTGGAAGATGGACTCATGAAAGACTCCACCCAAGTGGAAGGATTTAAGCTTATTATTAAATAATGGATAAGAACTTCTCAGAAGGAAAGGAAGTAGTTGGAGGAATCACCCTGGTATGTGGGTTATAGCAGTAGTTTCTCATGACCTGAACACAGAGTGTGAGCACAGGCTGTCAGGATATGAGGATGGAGAGTTCCTTGGGAAGTTGGTAGGGCTTTTGAATGCCTTGCCATGACTTTCGGATTTCATTCTGCAAAATGAAACGTATCAGCAAAATACCACTGAAGATCAAAGCTGGGGAATTACATGTTCCTTTCACTTTGATGACAAAGTATACAGTGGGTAGATCAGAAGGGAAGAGAGGCTTAACAGAATTATGACAAGTCATATGTTGAGTGGATGCCATAACTCAGACATGGCCCTAGATTCTGGGTATACCTTGGGAACAAAATAGCCATAACACCCACCTTGTACTAATTATGACAATAGCAATAGTATTTATTTAATGTTGATTTGGTACTATCTGGGAGCTTGACGTATTTTAAGGACAGTTGACATTTAAATAATGCAGAGGTATGGACACTGGCACCCCACAGTTGAAAATCTGTGTATAACTTTTAACTGTCCAAAAATTGAGGTATTAATAGCCTACTGTTGATGAGAGGCCTGACTGATTACAGTTGATTAACACATATATTGTATATGTATTATATGCTGAATTCTTACAATAAAGCAAGCTAGTAAAAAGAAAACATTAAGAAAATCATAAAGAAGAGAGACTATACTTACCATTTATTAAGTGGAAGTAGATTGTCATAAAAGCTTTCATCTTCGTCATCTTCACATTGAGTAGGCTGAGGAGGAGGAAGAGAAGTTGGTCTTGCTGTCTCAGGGGTGGCAGAGACAGAAAGAATTCTGTGTAAGTTGGTCTGTGGGGCTCTAACCTATGTCTTTCAAGGGTCAACTGTATTTCAACTTAACAACTCTAAGATATTACTACTATCTGTGTTGTATAGGTAATGTAACTGAGGCTGAGAGATGGTATTTACGCAAAGCTGTGTGTGTAGTCAGTGATGTATCCAGTTAGGATTTGTGTCCAGGCAGTATTTCACTGTGATCTACCTTGAGGAAGTGAATAGATCATAAGATCAGCTATAACTATAGTGGAAACATAGCCAGACCAGAGCAGCTATTGCAGCAGGAAGCAGGAAAAATAAAAATAAAACTATAAATACAAGAAGAATCTGTTCTAAAAGAAATGGAACCTCAAGCTATAGTGTTAAGGTCCCAAATATGGTACTCTTCATCGTTTTCTAGACAGTTCTGTCTGCCTTATACACATCAGTGGATGAAGCCAGCTATTCAACATATAGTCTAACCATAGTAGGCAGCCAGAGTTTAGAATTGGCATTTTCTGGCCATTCTCCTTTCCTTGTTACCATGACTTGTTAATAGACAGCCTACACTCTAGGACTTTACATCTTACTATTGGCTTCTGTGCATTCAGTGGCCAAATGTCCAGTAGTTCTATGCTGAGCCTCCCCCCAGATATAGTTTGAAAAATGCGTGAGATAAAAAAAAATATCCTTCAGCCTCCCACAACCATGGAACACCTAGCATGCCACTCAGCAGTTAGAGCAGAAACCTGTTGTGGTAGGCAGAATTCTAAAATAGTCCTCAAGATTGCACACTTAAAATGACCCTGATGTACACACCCTATATAATCCCTTTACTTTGAGTGTGAGTTGGATTTGTGACTATGATGGGATATCACTACCACAATTTTGGTACCCTATATGGGTGAAAAGATTTTGTAGCCATAACTAAGGTTCTAATCCGTTGACTTTGAGTTAATCCAAAGGGACACAATCCCAAGTGAGCCTGACCTAATCAGCCAAGCCCTGAAAAGAGGTCAGAGAAATTTGAAGCATGGAAGAAAGACATTTCGTGCTAGCATTGAAAGAGCATCCTACCACATTTCAGACAGAACATGGCACCAAGAGCAATGTCTAGGAGATGAGAATGGTCCCTGTCCAACAGCTAGCAAGAAAACAGGGTAACTCAGTCATAAAACTACAAGGAAATTAATCCTTTCAATAAACTGTCATCTTAGAAGAGGACACAGAGGTTCAGGTATGATCACAGCCCAAGCCTACACCTTGATTTAAGCCTGAACAGAACACTCTGCTAACCCATACCCAGACTCCTTATCCACAGAAACTGTGAAATAATAAATCTGTGTTGTTCTAAGTCATTCAGTTTGTGATTATGTGCTATGTAGCAGTAGAAACTAGGAAACAATATCAGAGTTCAGACAGGTGCCACCCTGAGTTATCAAACCAGCAGGTCATGATTGACTGGCTTGTTTTGATGACCCTTCAAAAGAGTTTTAGTCTGCTCATGGCTCTGTGCGTAATAAATTTAACATAGCGTGCCCTCAGTTATCCATAAAAACTAATCTTTAATTCTTTGAGGCCACTGTGTATTATTTAATAGGTTACATTACATTGCATTGAGGATAATTTTTCTTTTCAGTGTGGTCCTACTAATGGCATGTCCTGTGTGTTTTACAAATATATACTTAATTAGTATTCATAATTCGATTCTAGTATAACTTGGTTACCATAGGTATTTTATATGAAATATTTCTGTTTAAAATCAAAGTTATTAACAAGTGATTCAGTTAGAATTGTTAGTAATTGAACTACAGCATATAAGTATGAATAATTGTCAAGGAGATTGTTGTACATTGCTTTTTACATTTTATGTTTCTTTGGTACAATAAAATAATAGAATAAAAAATTATTTATACTCTATTACAGTGAGGAAGTACAACATGTCAGCTGTAATGAGGAATAATTTGTTGGAGGAGACAATATTTGGAATGATATTTGGCTAAATATATATTCACAACTAAGATTTTTATTAAGCAGAGCTAAAAATCTGTTGAAATTACCCCTGGGTTTAATGATCACATAAATAATCCTGTTTCAATTATTTGCATCTTACATGGTTTCATAATAAATGAATTATGCATCAGACAACTTTGTGTCTTTTGTTACTTTTATAGTATTGATTTAGATAAAGATTAGCCCCAGGGAGTAATGGGAAAGGGCTCCATGTGGCTGCTGTTTTGCTTTTTATTAGCTCTCAAACTGAAATATCTACTTTATCTAAATCAGCCTCACACTTCCGAACATTTGTATCCATCAATTCTATTTACTTCACTTAGCCTGGCTATTAAGATGGCTGCACATCAGTTCTGCCCTTCATTTAAGTGATTACATTTGGAGCTGAAAGAGGGATTCTCCAGGGACAGATCAAAGATGGGAGCTAGGTTATAAAGCAATGCAGAAAACTGTGGGATGCTTCACAGCCCTCCTCTATCTGTACTAAAGTTTGTATCTAAAGCTCACTGATGAGAGAAAGTTGTCATGAATGCAGGAAATGAATCACCTGAATAAAAACAAAAAAACATTTAAATATGGAGTAGAAACTTGTGTCTATTCCCAATCTGTTTAAAATGCCTTACTTTTATTCGAAGAAAAAACTTTATGGAGAAGTCTGAGAAACCGAAGGAACCCCCTCTATTCTTATCCCTGTCAAGTTTGTAAAATGTGTGACTCTCAGCTAGTTTTGATGAGCTGGGAGAATGTGTTCCTTACATGGGTGAGGGTGTTTGAGCAGATTAATGCAGTGTTTCTCACAGTGTGGTCCAGAGAAATCCTGCATTAGAATCATTAGAACTTTTGACAAAAATGGAGATCCAGGGTTTCTACCTAAGACCTATGAAATTAGAATCTCTGGGAAAGGTCTGAGGATTCCTTTTAGGGAGATTTGTAGTTAATGCTGATGCACATAACACTTTGAGCACCACGAGTCAATATGTATGTATAACAGCTTAGTTCTCTGTTCTCTTTCGCCAGTGCTGGCCACTCTTGCTACCAATTCCTTTCCTCCCATTTGTCTTCAGCCCTTTAAGAATGCGGTAATGTACAGCTCAAATGAGTTCTTTGAGTCACTGTCTATTGTTCCTCCATTTAACTACCTTTACCCACTGAGCAGTTTGTGTTTGCTATCCATTCTTAGGACAAGGATGGGTGGTAAAGTCTGGGTGTGGTGTTGATCCTTCATTGAGGATATTGTCTACTCATGGAACTAGACCAAACAAGACTAGACTAGTCTAGAACTAGCTAGCGTGTGATTCATGGATCATGGGGCTGATGAGACTTATGAAGCAAATATGCCCTTGAAGGTGGATTTCCTCAAGGAAATGATGATAGGACCCTTTGAAACCCCACTTGAATTTGATTAGAGTCTGTAGCCTGATATCATGCCAACACCTCACTGCATCTGTTCATCTTGTGGAATATTTCAGAATGGAAAGTGACAAAGATGTCCTCAAATATCAATGTTCAAGACAGTTATTTTCAGGCTGTTTACATTTTTTGTTTCCAGAAAGGATACCTAGATTTCCTTTTTTTTTTTTTTTTTTGAGATGGAGTCTCACTCTGATGCCAGGCTGGAGTGCAGTGGTATGATCTCGGCTCACTGCAAGCTCCGCCTCCCGGGTTCAAGCGATTCTCCTGCCTCAGCCTCCCAAGTAGCTGGGACTACAGGCACCCGCCACCACACCCAGTTAATTTTTGTATTTTTAGTAGAGATGGGTTGGCCAGGATGGTCTTGATCTCTTGACCTTGTGATCTGCCCGCCTCAGCCTCCCAAAGTGCTGGGGTGACAGGGGATTTCCACCGTTTTCAAGAACAATTTAAAAGCCAAGCCATTATAAGTTTATAATTTCTTCCTATATTACTCGTGGTGAAAATGGTGGTCAACCTCATGGGTGGGTATAAGCAATGTGTTTTCTTTAGAATTCCACCTTAATTGCAGATGCCCTAGTCCTTCTTATCCATACAATGGCTAGGAATAATAATAGTAATTGGCTCATTGAGTTTGTTATATGGACATGTTAAGATAATTCAATTAGAACAGTACTTGATTTGTAGCAAGAGCTCAATAAATAACAATAATAGCTATTATTTATTGAGCATTTATACGGTGACAGTCTCTGTTCTAATTGCTTTATATGACTCATCTCAGCAGTTTGCCCAAAGTCACAAGGCTCTAAAGAAACAAAGCGAGGATTTAAACCCAAGCATACTCTTAACTTCTGCATTGTACTCCCTCTGCCATAAATGCAGCTCATTGTCTTTTCACATTATTATTGAAATACATTTCTCAGGCCAGGCACAGTGGCTCACTCCTGTAATCCCAGCACTTTGGGAGGCCGAGGTGGGCAGATCACCAGGTTAGGCGATCCAGACCATCCTGGCTAACATGGTGAAGCCCCGTCTCTATTAAAATACAAAAAAATTAGCCAATGTGGTGCACGTGCCTGTGGTCCCAGCTACTCGGGAGTCCGAGCAGGAAAATGGCATGAACCTCAGAGGCAGAGCTTGCAGCTGAAATGTGCCACTGCACTCCAGCCTGGGCAACAGTGCGAGACTCCGTCTCAAAAAAAAAAAAAGAAAAGAAAAAGAAAAAGAAAAAAAGAAAAAAGAAAGACATTTCTCATGTAATGCCTTTGCCTTCTCCTCATTTTCTTTCAGTTCATTTTGAGGGGCCAAATTTGCTTTCTATTCACTCAGTCATAAGATTCAGCCAGGCTTCTCTTGGATCAAGTAACTGCCAGAGGAAGAGAGTAAGTTAGAGGCAGGTCGCTGACGCTGATTTTGCGCACCAGAATGGGAGACGGTCTGAAAAATGAGGGGCAGAAACTTCCCAGGAACACCTGGGCAAGTGATTTGAGACAGGCTTTGACTGTTCTTTCTGGCTCTGGGTAAATTCTCTGGCAAGGCTGGGTGTGGTGGCTCATACCAGTAGTCCCAGCACTTTGGGAGGTGGAGGTGGACAGATCACGTGAGGTCAGGAGTTCAAGACCAGCGTAGCCCTAGAGATAGTGAAACCCCATCTCTACCAAAATTACAAAAATTAGCTGGTTGTGGTGATGTGCGCCTGTACTCCCAGCTACTCGGGAGGCTGAGACAGGAGAATTGCTTGAACCTGGGAGGCCGCGGAAGTTGCAGTGAGCTGAGATCGGGCCACTGCATTCCATCCTAGGTGAAAAAGCAAGGCCTTGTCTAAAAAAAAGAAAAGAAAAAGAAAGAAATCTCTGGCAACACTAGTTTTCTTCTCCATTGGTCATGTAATATGTAATATACATTGCCTTTGCTATGAAAAAAAAAAATACCACCTAATATCTACATTGTACGAGCCCAACGTGGTCTCTATAAAGCTGACCTTGGTTCTATTCCCCTACCTTCCACTACCATTAAAGCCTGTCAGCTTTCCCTGATCTCATGGTACTTTCCATACTTTCCTAAAGGCTTTTACCAGGTGCTACTTCAAATTTCAGGTGTTTTCAATGGCATCTAAAATATTATCTCTTGATCTCTGGAGTCAGACTTGGGTTTTAGTCCTGAGCTGGATATTTCCCGGTATAATCCAATGAGGCCTCCATTCCTTAACTTCCCCTTGCAAAATGGAGATAGTATTAGTAGCTGCCTCCTATGGTTTACAGAGGATACAGTGGAATAATCCATATAAAGTACTCAGTATGCTAGTCTGTCAAATAGTGATTATTCTACACACATATGAGCTATTATCTAAATTTTATTTTTAATAGATTTTAAGCAGTGAAGACTAAGGATTTTTAAAAATTTTTAAATTTTGTGGGTATATAGATATATTTATGGGCTACAAGTGATATTTTGTACAGATATGCAATGCTTAACAATCAGCTCATGGAAAAACAGGTATTCATCTTTTTATTACTCATATTGGCTTATATAGTACCTGGATCACACCTTTAACGACTGAATGGAAGATAAACAATCAGAAACAAACTGAATGAAAGCTAGGTTTTGAGAAGGCCAACCACTGTGGTGAAAACGTAGAGAAAGTTTGCCCCCTTTCTCCTCCTCTCTTTAATGCCTTCCCAGCCTGGAATCTAGAAAGACATAACGTGCCAAAATCCCTCTGTTCCCTGCCTCAGTTCATCAAAGGGCAGACTCATCTTTCATTTTTTAAAAAACATTATTTTTGTTCCAAAAGCCATATTGCTGGAATCAAAGCAGAAATGGGTTCATTACTGTGAGTAACTGGTGATTTTGAATAAACTGCACTTTAGGGATATGCTCTGAAGTGCAAAAGTAAGAGTGTCTCTAATTAAGCACGTTCATTTTTCTGGGGACAGGTAAGAGATAACCTTCATGCAGCAGTAGAGCCTGAGCTGAAGGACTCCCCAACATTGTTTTGAAGGAACTTCTTTAAACGGAAGCACCTGAAACAGCCTCGCACCCTCCTCAGTAGTTACGTGAGAATGCATTGCAGAGAAGAAAATGTTGGCAAACTCACAAACAGTATCCCTTTTCTCTCACTACCACTTCATACTTATCTGCTACACACACACAAACACACACACACACACACACACACGACAGGGGCACAGACCTTTCTTGTATCTAATATTCATGCAGAAAGGGCGAGAAATCTTTTAAAAAGTCACAATTGAGTGTTGGGTTACTTATGCCAGTGATGTTTGTTTCATTGAATGCTTTGGGTATCCCTGGCCACTGTTACATGAGACACATGGGAAATGTGATGACCATCAGCCCCACTGGCTTCAGATGCTTTGGGACATGGGATAATTGACTAGTCCTTCACAAACCTTTGTTTCCTCATCCATAAGATGGAAATATAAACCCCTCCCTTCCTCAAAGAGGGGTTTTAAGAATGGACGAGTCTATGTGTTAGGCCCACTGCTTGAATACATATATGCTCCACGAAGATTAAGTATCATTTACAAATATTATTGCACCTAATCCTCACAACACTTCCCTGAAGGAGGGATATTAGCCCCATTTTGATGACCAGCAAACCGAAGTATAGCGAGTTCAAGCAATCCAAATGAGGACAAAGATTTGGAGCCAGTATTTAGGTTTCCTCTTTCTGTTGGGCACTCTTAATATTTCTCATTTAAAAGGGAATTCAGTGCCCTACAGGAAGAAAATATATTGGATTAATATTTTAGTTTGAATCCTCGCTGCGACTTGAAGGTAAGAGTTGCATATATAGTTAAGTAACTTTACTTATTTAGATTGCAGTGTTCTTTTAGCTGAAAATGAAGGGATGCGAGTGGATGCTATCCAAGGTACTTATCATCCATACCAGCGATTTTAAGATATTTTGGGCAGGGCAACCTTCTTGGCTGCCTTCCTTACATTGCTTTCATTGTTCACATGGGCAGGAACCACAAATCACACTCACATTAAATGCTGAAGATAGAGCACAACCAATATGTTTGAGCATGCAGTGCTCTTGGCTCACCTTTAAAAGAAGCAGTAGGAATAGGACTTCCTAAGAAAAAAAAAGCACGGAAATCTCTCAGGGTCCACAGGCAGAGGAGGCACCCTGGTAACAGGAAATTGGGTTCTGCCAGATCAGGGAGAGAGCAGGTAGCTTTTTAGGTGAGAATATCAATCAGATTATTCATTCAACAACCACTCACTCTCTCTTATTCATCGGGCACCACTCTGCAATTGAGGATGTTATATTGAAGAAGACAGACAAAAATCTCTACCCTCATAGGTAGGAGTTTATATTGTAACAATTCTGGCAGGAGACACTTAATAAACAAATATACATGCTAGGTGGTGACAATGCTTTGGAGGAAAATAACACTGGTTCAGAGGGTAGTGACTCCAGGGCCAGGTGAGGGAGGTTTTTCTGTATAGTGTGGTTAGAAAGAGCCTTTCTGTGATAGGAATTTTGGAACCAAGACCTAAGTCAAGTCACTTATTCACGGGAAGATACGGGGATAAACACTGCAAGAGAGGGAAATGCAAGGACAAAGGCCTGAGCTAATGAGGTAAAAATTTAAAAAGAAAAACCCTCAGGCCTTGGGAAGAACAACATAACAGCAAAGGAACCCATAATTGTGATATCCAGACTGAGTAGAAGGACTCTCACTCTGATGCTCTTCAACAGTTCCTGCCGGCTGGGCACGGTAGCTCATGCCTGTAATCCCAGCATTTTGGGGGTCTGAGGCAGGCAGATCACCTGAGCTCAGGAGTTCGAGACCAGCCTGGCCAACATGGAGAAACCCTGTCTCTACTAAAAATACAAAATTAGCTGGGTGTGGTGGTGCATGCCTGTAATCCCAGCTACTCAGGAGGCTGAGGCAGGAGAATTGCTTGAACCCGGGAGGTGGAGATTGCAGTGAGCTGAGATTGCACCATTGTACTCCAGCCTGGGCAACAAGAGCGAAACACTGTCTCAAAAAAAAAAAAAAAAAAAAAAAGAAAAGAAAAAAAAAGTTCCTGCCTACATATGTTTCTCAGCCCCAGGTCATGAACTTTAAATGTGAACACAAAGGGCTTGACTATGGACATTCATAGATAAGGCAAGCTGAAGGGCTCTGCAGAGTTCACTGTACTAGAAAAACAGAACTCCCTTTCGAGTTCCAAGGTGGGGTGTGTTTAAGTAATATTAATCCTGTGAATGAGGAGGAAGAAAGATCCTTGAGTTTAATTAACTACTAGTTTGGATGCTTTTGATGTTCCAAAGTTACTGGAATTAGTGGATAAAACAGTATGTCAGCCAGATGTGGTAGCTCATGCTTGTAGTCCCAGCACTTTGGGAGGCTGAGACAGGAAGATCATTTGAGCTCTGGAGGTTAAGTCTGCAGTGAGCTGTGATCACGCCGCTGCTCTCAAGCCTGGGTTACAGAGCAAAACCTTGTCTCTCTCTTTCAAAATAAAAAATAAAAAAGAATGTCACAAAACAGTTTGGGGGATCATTTTGGGTGTAACCTTCACCCCTGTGCTGATAAGCACTTGTGCCAATATTTGGATTTTTAATTCATTTAAAGCCCTGTTGGATAATGGGACGAAGTAATTGGTTTTGCATTAAACAAATCAGAATTTGAAGCTTGGTTCCATCATTCGCCAGCTGTATGACCTTGAGCCTGCCACTTAGATTCTCTGAGGCTAGTGTTTCACCTGCCAATCGTCATCCCTACTTTTAGAATGTCTAGGAAGGAGCAATGCATTAAAGCATCTGGTGTGTAGTAATCACCTAATCACTGATGACTTTTATTATCCAGCAAACATCTAGTAAGTAAGAAGTGCCCTCCATGGAGGCACAGTAGGGACTATCTAGATTAGCAAGGCGTGATTTCTGCCCTCTGGCAGCTTACCCTTTAATGGAGAGAATGTATACCCATATGGCTATCATATAATACATCATAAGTAGGAAAAGTACCATTAAAAACACACAAAAAAAGAGAGATTTGATCCAATTCTGGTTGAAGTTTCCATGAAAGAGTTTTAAGAACTTGACAGGCAGAGATGGTGTAGAAATGTTTTTCTAAATAGATAGAGCGGTTTGAGCAAAGTCCTGGAAATGGAAAAGCCCAGAATGAGTTTGGGCGAAGGAAGCTGAACTGTCAGGCAGAATGTATTGACAGGAGTAAGACCACTGAGGTGCAATCCTGAAGGAGGTACCGGATCATGGAGAGACCAGCATGCTCTTCAAAGGAGCTTCAACTTTGTTCTGCAGGCAAATAGGGAGCCATGGAAGGTTTCTGATTAAGAGAATGATAAGAGGAGGACTGCACTTCCTCCAGATTGATTCCTCTGGCAACCTAACAAAGTCTGAGCAGAGCATGGAGACACTTGTGAAAAACACCCGAGGTGGTAGTGATTGAGCACTCACTCTTTTCTAAAAGTGTCACTCATTAATTCCCTCTAAAGAGTGATGAGCTAGGTGCTATTATGCCTCTCTTTATGGATGAGGACATTAAAACACAGAGATGTTAAGTAACTTACCTAAGGTCACACAGCTAGTAAGAGATCCCAGTGGTCTGTCCCTGGAGTTCATATTCTGAACTTATACTCCACTGCCTCAAAAATCAACCCCCAGTGAAGGATGCCTTCATTCTATCCTGCTCTGCCTTTGCCTCATCTCTTTTGCACTCTTCGGTCCTCAGCTTGTTCATCTATGAAATAGGAGACTTGAATTGGCTTTCTAAGATGCTTTCCCTCTCTTGTATTTTTTTTTAAATTCTGTATTTCATTGTGGAGCTAATCTATTTGGGCAGTGTTAGGAGGAAAGAGAAAGATGAAATAGTTGTGCAAGAGAGAGACAAAAGCTTCAGCTTTTTTTTTTTTTGATTTTATTTTTATTCTCAAACTTTTCCTGTTTCCAAATTTACTTAAATCATTATTTGTAAAGGATAGAAGGAACACATTAAATACTGTATATATTTTGGTGTATTGAATGGTATGAGGTAGTGCATAGGAGGTAGCTGTTAAACTCAAATACTATGCAAACATGATGAATACTTATTCGTTTATTATTCCCATGCTTCGAAAAGATATGATAGTTACTACTCAAACCAGAATATTAGTTCTCAGTGACTGAGCTTTCGGATAAGGTGACTCATGGAAAAGAAAGTCAACATTGAAGGACTCCGTTAAGCCTCGTTTCAATCTGCACTCAGCTAGTTGGGACAAAATACACATTTGGATTTTCCTTACTGGTCAACAATGTTTCTGAAACAGCTGAATGCAAGTTGTCACTCCACCTCTCAGCGTTGTCAGGTTTTTCTCCGTATTTCAAGGTGCGGTGCTCTGCTCCCTGTCTGCAGCGGGAGTCCAGCCCTTGCTTAGGTTCTCTTGTTTCCAAGGCAACTGGCCGGCCCAACAAAGCCACTGGTGGCGGCGGCGCGGGCGCGCGGAGTCCCGGGGCGCAGAGCCATCTCCGCCGCGGCGGGCCTCACGTTTCCTCGGGATGTTCCTGGTGACCTCGTGGGTCCTCGGGTGATCTGAGCGCGACTTGATGCGTGGCTGTCTCTCTGTGCAAGAGTGATAACGAGGAAGCCGATAATTCCGACAGGCCCGACTTTATCCGGCTGCCACTTCTGGCCTCTGCTACAGCAGACAGGATGAATGCATTTTCTCTCTCTCACGCCCTTTTTCTCAGCCTCTCCATCTCCATCTCGCCTCCTTTCCCTTCTCTCTCTTCTCTCTCTCTCTCTCTCTCTCTCTCTCTCTCTCTCTCTCTCTCTCTCTCTCATACGCTCTCCTCCTCCCCTTTCTCTAGCAGTAGCCTTCTTAATGTAGTTTAATGGCTTTACAAAGAAAGCCAGGCAGAGGAGCACTTCTCAGTGGCTGTGGTCGGACCATGACCTAGCTGACCATGAACTTGGAAGGGCTTGAAATGATAGCAGTTCTGATCGTCATTGTGCTTTTTGTTAAATTATTGGAACAGTTTGGGCTGATTGAAGCAGGTTTAGAAGGTAAGGGAGTGCTTTTTAGTGACTTCTGAAAATTCTCTGTTTTGCAATGAAAATGTCTTAGATGAATGTAGGAGGCACCTGAAATGAGATCAGAGAAATGTTACTCTGGGATGGACATGAAGGAAGCCAGGTTTTTCAGGGTAGCAAAGATTAATGAAATAAACTTTTGTAAGTTGCAGTAATGTTTTCACAAGAGGATGTTAAAACTAGGAGAAACACTTTGGATCAAAAATGTCAGAACAAAAACTGAAGTAGTTAAGGGTTTATAACGGATCTACCTGCTTGTTTTGAGAGTATTTAGTCCGTAATAATGTTCGGTTATCTAATATCTCCTTTTATTGTATCGGCAAATTTTATTTGGGTATATTGTGAGATCACTCATTTCTTGCTATACAAATGCATTGATCAAATGGAAATAAAGAGACATAATTTCTTCTGGTCTAAGGTTGGAGCCTGAGAATGGCAGGCTTTTCATAAGGTCATCTGGAGAAGTGTTTATAATGTTACCTATTTTACATACTAACAGAGATTCTAAGGGGAAAAGACTCTAACTCATATAACAGACTTTAACATAGATTCCAGGTAGCCAGTTGTTTTTCAAGTACTGCTGTTTATGTTCCTAAGAGGCTCATTCTCCTGTTCTTGTCAATCACCTCTTTGTTTAAACAGTAAATTTTGTATTTGCCCTTATTGTTTCCTAAATTAAATCTTTCTCTGGGAATCTGGGTAAATTTACATTATAATTTTCTAACTATTCAGAACACATTTGAGAGTGTGTCTGCATACAGCCAGTCGTTGTTTCTCTAAAGTTGGCAGAGCAATTTTTGAAAGAAGCTCTAGATGATGTTTGACGTAGTTATGTTTAGATATTTTCCTTGCTTCAAATTTTAAACTTAAGTAAAAAGGAAAATACGTTATAAATGTATTTACATCCACAACTAATCCAGCCCTCCAGAGAATGGCTGCCACAGTGTAACACAAATGAGATTGCATTTACAAATAGCAAACATTAAATTAAAATAAGTGTGTCACTCTGATGTAGGTTACCAGAAACCTACATTTATAACTCATGGGGCGGGGGATGCAGGGTGCAGGAGGCGGGGGATGGTGGAGAGCTGGGTTTGTTTGTTTAATTTTAAAATAAGTTGCAGAATGCTTTTGGCAGCCCTGTCTGATGGAAATATCTGTAGTTCTAGAAAGAGGATAAATTCTAAAATCTAGAAGTGGCCATTGCTCTTTAAAATTGACTTCATGTTGTACACTGTCATGAAACCAGTAACTTGGTTTGGCTTCTCTGTTCGTTTGTGTGTGTTATTTTACTTGGCAAATGTGATTGGGATGTCCCATTTTAATGAACTGGTTTTTACTCTCTGTGAGACTGACAATTCATGGAATAATCTCAGAATTCCTAGCTCTGTTGAGGGACTTGTTTTATCTTATTTTATGGATGTTGTGTGGTCATTCTTTTAGCTCTTGTGTAGAGAGCTTTGACTCTGGATGTGGTGATGACACTTACTCTAGTATTGGTTCTGCTTGTTTCAGGAGCCCAAATATTCACTCTCCCATATGAGAACTTGTGTTTCCTTCCTCTAACAGCTGCTAACCTCTATGAAGTCTTTCATTTTTATTACTTACATTCAAAGTTGTACTGATTTGTATGAACAATTTCTCTCTTGTACTTTATGTTTTCTAATATCAGCATTCTCCAGACCAATCTTGGACTAATACTATGGAGAGAATGCACTATCTCAGAAACTTTAATATAAACTTCATATATGATTTCCAGTGATTGTTAGGAAGTAATTATAAATGGTAAAATGTTGATAACCACATTAAGGAAGAATTATTTAATGCGTGAAAGTTGATAGAGAGAGAAAGCAATCATGTTTTTCATCTGGAAGTCTGTATAAGACAAATCTCCAAAGTAAATTTTAGAGTGAGAAGACCTTTAAAACAAGATTTAAGTTGACTACATTCTTTGCTAGCTGGAGATAAAAAACAAATGAATAGATTGATATAGCTAATTGTATATAGTTTAAGTCTGCAGTTCAGAATATGTGTACTCTACAGTTACAACCTAATTTTAATTAATAAAAGGATAAGCAATGTTTATTATCAAGCTAGCATCTTCATAGTTTTTTCCTGAAACTTTCTTAAAAAAAAAGTGCTGATGTTCATTTCATTCAGATTTGTTTTCACCTAGGAGTTCCTTTCCTCCCGCACCATTTTGCATGTCTGAGTTCAGAAGATAATGATTTATTTCATCTTTCTTATTTCTGTCTGCTCAATTGTCCTATGAAAGAATTTGAATATTAAGTAGAAAATCTTGAACCTAGGTTAAAGCCTTATGAGGATGACTGTGAACTTTTTCCCTAAGTCATTAAATCTCGTCATGTAAACTTACAACTGTTTTACAGTATACACGATATTCAGAATGTAGTTTTTCTTTTCTGTGTTATATTTGTAATATGCATATTGTTCTGAAGGGCATATAAAATATGACGTTTGCATAATGTAGTTATTTTGCTTTTATCTATGTATAGAATACATGTACTTCAAAATAAATTGGTAATGTAAAAGTCTAAAATATTTGTATTTGCTTATCTTTGAGTGCTTTGAGTTCTCCTTCATTGTAGAAGATGGGGGATTAGGTCCTTGAGTCTTGGATCCTGTTCTGATCTATGTATGATATTCATGAATATATAATACTACACAGAGATCCATGTCGTATGTTTATAACCTGAGAGTTGCAGTTATCAGGTAACATTCTTTCTCCTGAGAATATAAAATAGTAGTTGGAGCACAAATGCTTATGCCTCCTCTGCCACTCTCTTACTTTCTCTAACATTGGCTAAGTCACTTTACCTCTCTAGTTTTCTAGTTTTCCAAAATGAGAAAACTGGACTTGATAATCTCCATGGAACATTCAATTTCAAAACTTCAATGGGTGTAACAGGTAATTAAAATTTGAGAATTTATGTAACACATATCATTTACCATAAAATAGATATCAGTGGCCTACTTTAAAATTGACATACGGTATAACCATTAGACTAATCTTTCCTTCTCTTCCATAGTGGGATAATTCATCTTACCTCTGGGAAATATTCATTGTATTGCAAGAGAATAGAGAAATGTCCTTTCCTGTAGCTCTAGAATTTGACATTTGGGGCTGCTATTTCAGGCATCCTCGTGATACAGTTTCTTGAAACTTAGAGTTCCAATAACAAATAAGCACATCATATTATCATTTATTAACTCATTTATTAACTTTTTTGGTAATTCCATTAAAATTTATTACATTTTCTTTGTAAGAAAAGTAATCTTAATGCCAGTTCAGTAGGCATGAAAATAATAGTGAGAAGCAGATTTCTAAGGATAAAACACAATACTAGTGGCCAGGGTTTTAAAGTCAGAGACTCTCTCTACTTAGTGGGGAGTTTAGGGGGCTCCAGAGTTGTGCTGGTTTGGAACACTCCTGAAACTGCAGAACAGTAAATTGCCTTTTTTTTTCAACTATAAAAATGAAAGTGGTTTTCTGTTAATGCATTCTAGGGAGAAATCGAATCAAAATTTTAATGGCAAAGCGATTTCATTATCTCTATATGCAACACTGGGCTGTGAAAATATCTACTTTTCATCTAAATATGTATTAAATTATGCTGAAGCAGTTACTGAATTAAGAAAGAACCATCCTTCTACAACCCTTAATAAAAGCAAAATTTCACAAAGATGCATTAACACACATGACTTGAAAAAAGTCACTTTTATTGGTAATTATCTTTGATAAAAAGACAAAAAGAAATCAACTGGTAATCTAAGTCCTTAGGATAAGGACTAGGCTCTCTTTTGTATTTATTCAACTCATTTTATTTAGCAAATATCTGTAATACTGTAATACAAGCTTTCCCAAGATACTTAAGCAAGGTATTAGCTGTATATGCAAAGATGGATTTTTAAAACCTGAGTTCTTAATTCTCCCATGCAGTTGACAGAAGTGAGGAAGTGCTGGATCTGTCAATAAAATGGGCAAACTGAAAAACGTCACTGATGGTATGTTCAGACCATGATGCTTAATAAGGACCAAGGGGCTAGAGATGACTAGGAGGGGCTGATTTCCATCTCAAATAGCTTCGTTGAGATTCATAGAGTCTTGTTCTAATTTTCCCAGCATTCCGCTTCCCCCAATGCAATGGCATGCCAACGCTTATGTGTTTTGGGGTATCGGAGAAGTCTTTGTAAACTGTAAAGTTTAAGAAAGATAAAACTACTTTATATTAGAAAACGTAAAGATACAATCTTTTTATACCATCTAGGAATGAAATAAAGGGAATATATATACCATCTTTAGGGTCTCTTATGGTTCATCTTTTCTTATTTCAAGAACATTAATGCCTAAAAGGAGACTACTAGAAGAAGAAGATTTAGTATATTCAGAGATTACACTCAGGGGATCTAAAGTTATTTAAGTTGGATTCTAATCACAGCTTCACTTTTTATTAGTCATGTAATTTTAGACTATTACTTGACTGACATAATCCTAATTTTTAGCTATGAAATGAAACAATTATAAATAATGTTAATATCTTACTTTTTATTATCAGCTATATGTCAGACATGTTAAAAAAGAGTATAGTATAGATATATTATTTGTGTAATAAAGTATAGCATGGCAATATCTTATTTAATCTTCACCATAATCCTTTAAGATAGATAATCACTTCCACTTTAGATATAAGAAAACTTAGACCTATAGAGTCCACTGAATTTGGATCAAGGTTACTCAGCTAGTAAGTCATAAAACTGGAATTCAAACTTAAGCCATCAGACTCCATATCTTATTATATAATTTTCATTTCCTAAGCATTACAACATTATGGGCAATGGCTAATAATTTTGCAAAGAGGAGAAAGTGTTAAATCAGGCATTCATTAATGGCTTTCCACAAGCCTTTCTTGGACACATTCTGTGTATGAAATACTCTCAATCACTTATATTATTTAATAAGCATAAGCATGCCTACTGTACTCTTCTAAACACAGTAAAAGAATATTATAAAGTCACTATAAATTAAACAAAATCTTGTAACATGAATACATCAGCATTAAATTTCAGTCAAATCAAGTGTACACTTTAGTTGGGATCGGGGCAAAATTTGAAAAGAAAATAGACAGAAGTGTTTATTCTCAAACTGAGAGTTGATCTGGTTTGCTTTGGGAGACAAGTAAGATTGCTGGAAATAGATGGGGCAGAGAAGGGCTAGTGATTTTCGAGAAAGGAGGAAATTCAACATAAGATGCTACCGAGAAAAGTAAGACCTTGAACCCAGGATGACTATTATTCATGAAAAGGTCTGAGATGTATGAATTGGGTTGACTGAAGCATGGACGAAGGCAGTAAGATGATCCATATTGGAGTAATATTTTGAAGTAAGTGCATCCAGCAATGAATTAAAGCATAACACAAGCATCAGTTGGGTTTTAGCTTGATGAAGATGGTCATCAACAGAAAACACACACCCCAACCTTTCTCAGCAAGTAAAAAACAAGAAGGAACACTGATGGTTCTAGTTACTGAGAACAAAGTACAAGGGAGGGAAAAAAGCTTACCTTGGCTGAGACCCTGTATAAGACAAAGAGGGTGAAAAAAAGTGTTGCCTATGCCTCACCTTGGAATTATCATCTCAACCATGCAAGACTGAAAGTGTTATTTCGATTTTGCAGATGAATAAACTGGAAGTTCAGGGAGAATAATAACTTGCTTAAAATCACAAGGAAATAAATGAAGGAGTCTGGATTAATTCCAATATCTTTATTGTAGTGCCAATCCAAAAGGCATTCATTGTGACTGCACAAGATAAATATTCCAAAGTAAGATAAAACATACATAGATATGTAAAAGTCATATGCAATATAAACTTCTCTTACAGAATATGCCCATGAAAATTTAAAAACTGTATTTAAGAATCTGATTCTTTTTTTTTTTTTTTTTTGCTTCTAGTTCTATGTAGAGACATTAGTAAAAGCATGGGTATGATAGTGAACCCAGAAAAATAAGGAAGAGGGAAAAATAAGAGAAGGTACATCAGTAATTTAGATAATTGTAACTCTGATTTATCAAGCCTTCATAGAACAAAACATCCTGCAGAAACTGCCAGTTTCAAATTGATCACCTTATAGATAAGGAAACTGAGTCCCAGAGAGATGAAATGACCTAAAAACGATTTGTTATTGACAGAACTATTTTCTGCAAAGAAAAAGCTAATGAATTATAAGATAAAGATCAAACATAACCTGTTTCATAAAATGCTTATTCAAATTGTAGTTCTCTTGTTATTCTGCTTATGGTCCAAGAATTTAGGGCTGAGTGATAGTGAAGTTGCTTTTTTTGGCATAACTTTAAGGTTAGAAATAGGTGCGATTACAAAGAACTATCAGGCTGAGGGATTTAGCCGTAAATTGAGGTGTTTTTCACCTCTATGACTTGTCTGAATACGTTTAGTAATACTGAGTCATAACTATCTGGTAGCCAGTTCAGATACCCCACAGATGAATTTCTGGAAGGCCGAAGTCCTATATCAAATGTATGTGTCATTGATTGATTGGGTTGGGTTTAAAACTGGTCTGGTGGCTATTTGTTACCACAATCAAATAACAAGTATTCATCTCCTTTCCATATATATATATATTTGATATAGCCCTTGGCTTACCAGAAATTCGTATGTTTATATATATATATATACACACACACACACACATGCACACACAATACATATGTACTTATGTATGTGTGTATATATATACACACACATACATACATAAATATATACACACACACACAAATCACAAGGTCAGTTACCTTAATTGTTCAACATGCCAATTATTAAATTCTAAATTCTGTACCTTCCTAACTGCTTGCTTTGGTGCCACCATCCCACAGATGTCTGCCCTAACCTCTCTGTTTGAAGTTCACCCCCACCGGCCAGACTGTTCATGACAATTATTTGAAAAGCTTTTGATTAGGTCAGTAGACTAATCATCAAGACAAATCTGGCTGCTGGAATTATAACAAGTGTGTGTTTCAGTTCTCACAGGGAAGCCATAGAATGTAGAAACTAAGAACAGACTCTGAAGCCAAAATAATTGGATTTGATAATAATCCCAGCTCAAATACATCGTGGCTGTAGGCCTTGAGTAAGCACTCCAACCCTCAGTACTTCAGTTTCTTTATCTACTAAATTGGAAGAATCATAGCATTTCCCTCTCCTGCTTGTTTTGTGGATTTATATAGTTGGTATTTGTATATGTTTAGAACACTGTATAGGATTATAATAAGTTATTTGTGTTTTGCCATTATAGCTAGGCACCATCATCTTTCCATCAAAAAAAAAAGAGACCACAGCTCAATACCTGAAACCAAAAGTTGCTTCATTGCTTGGTAAACAAGGGACAGCTGTGCTTGTAAGATGCTGTCACTCAAAACCAAACACTGCTGTTGCTATATAGAGTTTTAGGCTTTCCAAAGCATGGTTACTAATGCAAAATTGTCATTGATTGATTGGGTTGGGTTTAAAACTGGTTCTGGTGGTGACTTGTTACCAAAATCAAACAACAATTCATTTCCGTTCTTAAAACTAGAGTACAAGAACTTTTTAATGGTGAACTATCTATTGAGAACTCCCAAGTGCCAGCTACTGTTCTAGACACTGGGGATGCAGCCATAAGCTGAACAGATAAAGTCTCCATTCTTGCAAGTTCATCTGCTGAGTTTTGAGATACAAACTATAAATGCTACAAAAATAAGAACCAGAGTAGTTGTAGTAGATTTCATTCATGCATGCATTCATTCACTAACTGTATGTGCCTCAATTGTGGTCCATATGTTGTCCTAAGCACGGTATATGAACACAGTTGCAGAGCTTGAGAAATTTATATACTATTGGGGAAGCAAGACAAAAATATAAATAAAGGAATACATAGGAATATATAATCCAATATTTAATAGAGACAAGCACAAAATATGGCAAGGGGACAGAAATAGGGTGTTATTTATCAAAGGGTGGTCAGAGAAAGCCTTTCCAAAGAACCTACTTGTCTGAAAATACTTAAAAGAAATGAGTACATGAGACATGAGAGAGTCTGGCATTCCAGGCAAAGGAACCGCCACATACACGAGACTTTGGTTAGACGTGTACTTCATGTATCCAAGGAGCACAGGCAGGCTAGTATAGCTGAAGCAGAGTGAGCTTGCCAGGGTAATGGGAGGAGCAATGGAGGGAGAGCCAAGGTCATATCCTACAGAGCCATTACAAGGACTTTAGGACTTATTCTTTGTTACTGGAAAGCCATTGAAGGGTTCAGATAGGAAGTCTCTACACAGTTCCTGACTCTACCTTCTTTTATATGCCCTGATATTGTTTCTGTACCATACCTGCCTACTCCCAGACACCTCTTTGCTCTGCTCCAGATTCCACCAGGGCATGGATTCAACACTTAGTTTCAGACTTCCTTTATATGAAACAAGTGTCTGTATCTTTAGTGTGAGCACAAGCCAAAACTTCAGTCCTCTTCATTGATCTAGGTTTTCCTTCTACCTTCCACATGGGGTGAGGGGGTCTAGTTTCATTTCTTCTTACCAGGTTGCTTCAACAACCTGGGATATACACCACACTTATAATTATACTTTTAGGAGCAATGTTATTTGTCTCAATAGGACTTTACTAGAGAGGGAATTTTGAAAAGTCAAATAATATTCCTTGAACACCTGCCATAGTGAGAATATTGTGACAGTAGAGGTAAAAAGGTGAATTTCACAAAAAAGACAATGTTGCTCTCCTTTGAGTAGTTCCTCCTCCCTCACTTATCAGCTTCAAAGGGAAATATTCAAATCGGGCACATTCCAAGTTGAGACGTGAATGATACATTAATATCCCAGGTAGAGGTACTAATAAAATTTCTTGGAACTAGCAAGAATCATAGAAAGTGTAGTCCAGCCTCCTCATTTTATGAGTTAATTGAGGCTCAGGAAGGTTAATTGACTTGTTAGAAATCACAGTGCTATTTGGTAGCATATATATTGTAATAATTACATTATCTATAATAGAGTGATCATTATATTCTAGGTGAGGACCTCACCATTTTACATTTGTAGTATCTGATTTTCACATATCCCTGTAAAACAACCTTATTAGCCACAATTATAGGAATTCTACCTCTTTACTTAAAAATCTATTGTGAGTGCTTTTCATCGTATTACTTTTTTTCTAGTTTTATTGGATTACGCCCAGGAAGATGGGAAGATTTGCTGGTACACAGGCAGAAACAAGGATTCTTATAAAACTAATAGGTATGCCAAAATGCGATGACACATTTGTAGTGAGGCTGGGAACCAGGCTGTGGTTCCGCAGGAAGTTAGGGCCCAGATCTTGTTGTTGAAGGTACATAGTGGGAAGACACAGAGTGAAATCCTAAGTGCCTGGTGCTCAGGCATTTTGGAGGTATCAAATGAATATAGTAGGAGAGTCTCAAGTAGAGAGGTTCCAGAGCTGGTGAGCAAGAAGATGACATTAGATGCTAATAATACCAAACACACCTTAATGAGCACTTTGTTGAGCATATGTTAAACACTATGATCAAGACTTTATATGATCATTCATATTAACGATTTTTATGAACCAGTTGTTGAAAATTTAACAAATGAGAAAGTATATGCTTGTGAAATTTCAGCCATTCGCCTAAGATCATATACCTAGAAATGGTCAAGGTGGGATTCAAATTCAGGCTGCCCACCTGGAGAACAAAGGTTCTCAACCACTGTGTTTCTGCCTCCCAGGTAGGGCTAGATCATAATCAGAGGCAGAATTCGTTTGAAGTAAATGAAGATTATGCTACAGAGACTTTCAAATGCATGGACCCCTTCTCATTCCTACTCTAAATAAATATTAACTTCCATACCCAATTTTATATGTGGCTTTTTTATTCTTTTCTCATAGACCCCACTTCCCCAAATCATGTGCTTCAGATCCCACAATACCAAGATCTGCTTCTGTTGTAATCTTAAAAGACCTTGTCTTTTCTTACATGATTAAAATTCATGACTGGGAACACAGAAAGCAAGATCCAATCCTACAAGACAGAGGTTGGGTATAAAGTTCCCATTAGGGGTCCCCCTGTCTCTCTGCCTATCTCTGTGGCCATTTAGACTTCATGCCTGACACAATTAGGATGGGATTATTTGACAGCATGACATTTCCAGTAGACTGCAGTAGAATGAAGTCCTATTTCCCGAAGGATTGGCTAAGAAACTCAGTTGAACTTGGACTTGCAGGAAGGTCTCAGGGGCTGATTGACAGCATGGCTGAGTGGAGAAAGTATGGACTTTCCCATTTAAAAAAATCCATAGAGTTGAACCCTACCTCCTTCACTTAAGAGTTGACATTGGGTAACATACTTGACTCCTTTGAGCTTCAGTTTCATCTTATGTAAATTAGTCACTGTTGTTAAGACTTATAGAGATGAATGGATGGTAGCTGGCTCTATTAATATATCCTATGAATGTAACCATTAATTGTTAGCTACAATGTTAGAAGCCAGATAGGACAGAGTAGATGAGGCAAGGGTGAACATTATCTCCTATTTATCATTTGTTTTACATATGGTTATATATCCATGTCCTACAGATGTCGAGTACCACCCTAAAACTGTTTGTCCTGATGCTTGTCCTCCTCCCCATTTAGGATAGATGGAATGTTTCATAGTCATACATATTCATTCATTCATTCATCCATCCATTCATTCATTCATTGAATTAATATTTACTGAGCTCCTGCTGGGTACTCTTTTAGGTGCTGGGGATGCTATAGGGATAAAACCACTGAGGTCACTGATGTTGTAAAGGAGTTGGCTTTAGTTGCAGCAAAGCCTCTTTTCTCTGCATTATATGCTAGGAAAAGCAGAGAATGTAGGCTTAGATATTGGTATATCCATAATGGAAAGTTGAGAGATACTGTGCCCAACCGCTTTCTTCTCAGTTAATATGAAGTAGGATGAGGTGAAAAGCATTTGTGTGGTGGGGAGTAATTGATATTTCAAGGAGAAAGGAAATACCATATAGTCTTAGCCTGGGGAAGTGAATTTACCGAGCAAATGTGAGAAGATTGCCGGGCAGTGTGCTGAGTTCCCATCTGCGATTTGCGGCCATAGTTTTAAATGAACACTCTTCCTGACTTAGATAAAGGAGGCATTTTCTTGGGTATATTAGTGCAAGATCATTCTTACAGAGGTGTTCAAAGAGAAGAGAAAGACTGGGTAGCAAATAAGAGAATATGGAAAAAAGCAAGAAATATAGAGAGTATCTGTTAGTACAACCCTCCCAATTTGCAAAAAGAAATATTGTAGCTCAGACGATGGAGGTACCACCATGGAAGACTTAAAATTGAACAAGGTAGGAAAGGTGTGGGAATGATGTCCTCCAGATGTGTGATGAGGCTAAGGCACTGACTTAAAACCCCATTTCCTCGTGGTGTGATTGCAGTTTTGTACTATCCATCCAAATAGTTTGTAAAATATCTCATGGAGAAGACCCAACAAAATGTGTTCAAATAGTAGTTTATTTATTATGTTGAAAATGCTTAAGAAAAGACTCTCAGACTTCTCTTAAAGCAACAGATGAATTCCTGAAAGATGTTTATATACTGTGCCTTCACAAATAGAGTAAACTTCCAATACACGGGGAGGAATTTTCTACTTGTATTCTGAGTTTCAGTGATGAAGATTTATTCATCAGATTTATTTATGCATTTGTTTGTTTCTGAGGCGGAGTCTCACTCTATCGCCCAGGCTGGAGTGCAGTGGCGCGATCTCAGCTCAATGCAAGCTCTGCCTCCCAGGTTCACTCCATTCTCCTGCCTTAGCCTCCGGAGTAGCTGGGACTACAGACACCCACCACCACGCCCTGCTAATTTTTTGTATTTTTAGTAGAGACAGGGTTTCACCGTGTTAGACAGGATGGTTTTGATCTCCTGACCTTGTGATCTGGCTGCCTCGGCCTCCCAAAGTGCTGGGATTACAGGCGTGAGCCACCGCGCCTGGCTATCATCAGATATTTTTAATGGTGGTGCATTTGTACTTCTCTTGTGTCTGTAAGTGTTAGCTGTCAATCATCTCTTATTAGCTTTTGGAAAGTTTGATATCTAGTTGTCACAGACCTAATTCGCTGCCTTTGAAAATATGTGGAAAATGGTTATTAAAATCAGTGAGGTTTATAATTTTGTATGTGCATCTACACATACCTATTTGTACACAAATACATGTTTGTGTAAACATATGCTAGACTCATGGGTGCACACTCTTGCACACTCCACACACATACACATATTCCATGAACATAAGCCATGAGATGTATCAGTTAACATGCATTGAGCTCATTGAAGAACCCTGATTCTTTTGCACCAAGACCTGTTGAAAATTCACTGGGAGATGAATTTATATTTAACCATGTGTACCAGTACAGATGCAGAAGAGGGACATCGTGAAAAACTGCACTGGATAAAGAATAAAGCTTGACTGTGGGTTGAAATGGAACATGTTGTGCCTTTGGAAGGAAAACATCCTGGCTACAATTCCTGCTCTAACATGCTGTGTGATCTCAGGCAAATTATTTAACTTTTCTGAGCCTCTATGTCGTCTTCTACAAAATCCTCAACTGGATCCAGCTCATAGACTATTGTCTGTAAAGAATACATATTTAGTAGACATGATGTGCTTAGCGTACAATGACTAGTTTTGGCTCCTCATAAGGGCACAGTAACGTGTTCTTACATCTACCTAGTTGTTGCTTGCCAGGTCATGAACTTCCCTTCCTGACCTTGAAAAGGCTGTGTCATAACCAATGTGGTTCCCTGGCTGCCTCTTTTAGGTCCCAGACTTCTGCCCCTTCTAAGCTTGGTTTCCTCTCTCACCTAATCAGTGTCATCTTCCTTGGCCCAAATTCACTCAGCTCGGGCAAGAGCCTTGTTTCATTTGCATGTTGATAAATTTTCCCATCTATTCACCATAAGTCCCATAAGAATGGCAAATATCACTGTGTTGAAAAGATACTCAGAACATATTTCTTAAGTTAAAAGAACAAGTTTCAAAACAGTATGCAAAATAATGATCTCATTAAAAAAGTATACACACGGGAGGTTGGTATATACACACAGTGACATTTTTCATTTCTTCTTTGAACACGTCGCTTTTTGGCATGAGTTTATGTAGCTGTTTTTGGAGGTTAATTTTAAAAGAAGAATATCAATATGAAACATACATTATTTTTTTTCCCAGGAGGAGAAAAGCAGTCCCCTTTGGAACACAGTAATTTATCAACATAAAATGAAAAACATTTTTGGGTCCAGAAAACATATTTAAAATTGAGGAGTTCTGAGTTTGTTTTTAATCTTTAAAAATAAGAGAATTCAGGGTCAACATCTTGGAGCTAATGCCAGATTTTTATACCTTGAAGTCATTTTTCAACTTCAAGTCAAACAGTTTCTAGAATCATTGATAAAGGGCCATCTCTATAAATATTTCTATGTCAAAAAAGTTATCAAGAGCCCAGGATTTTGATGTTTTGCCTAGGAGTCTTCCTTAACTAAAAGAAGAGTTCATATTTTGTTTTTTGTACCTGCTAAGCGGAGCTTTAGTTTTGTCATTCTTAGGGACAAACCATTTCACTCCATTGATGTGTTTTGCTTCATTTCCTCTGCAAGGGAAAATTGGAATGTGTATGTGATATATGGGAAAGGGTGGGGTGAGGAAGTGGGTGCAGAGTGGGAGTCTGTGGCTGCTTGGCAATTCCCAGCTTCCTTCATTTCTGAGTTTCCATTTTATTTCCCTAGCAGCAGCTTCTTGCATCTGCCTAGGCGCCATTCATGCGAAAACCTAGGTGAGAATTATTTAGTATGAGGAACAGATTTAAAAGGAAAGGAGTGATAGAAGTTTCAAGCAGTTCACAGAGGCATTAAGACCAGTGCAAAGATTCCATTAAGTGGCTTACCAGGCAGGAATCCTAAGTACATCTCATACATTTTTTTTAAAGTACTATATAAAACTTGTCCTTAGGGATGATCCATACAATTTTCCTTTTTCATTACTAGATTTTTTTTTTTCTTGAATAAAGAAAGGGACATAGATTAGTTCACTCTTAATTCAAATTAATGCAATTTGCAGTAGAAAAAAAAATCCTTGCTTTGGGACTCTATGCTATGGGATGGGTAATGAGTGCAAATATATGGTTAGATGGAATAAATAAAATCTAGTGTTTGATAGCACAAGAGGATGACTATACTCAACAATAATTTATTCTATATTTTAAAACAACTAAAATAGTCGAATGAGAATGTTGCTAACAAAAAGAAATGATAAATGCTTGAGGTAATAGATGCCCCAGTTACCCTGTTGAATCATTACACATTATATGCATGTACCAAAATATCAGATAAATATATACACCTATTATATATCCTTAATAATTAAAAATTAATAAAAACATGCTATGGTTTTAGAATCTACAGGAAATAAGATATGACTTGTACTTTCACAGAACTTAAATCCAAAACCAATTTCCCCCTAAAAGCACACTGTGTTGAATTCAAATAGTCTTGTGTTTTTATCCAAACGCAGTAAATAATAGTTATCTGTTCTTAGTTTTCCTTTATTAACAAGTAGGGATAAGATTCACCTTATACAATGGTTGTTAATATGGAATACTACACAGCCATGAAAAAATAAGATCATGTCCTTTAGAGCAACATGGATGGAGCTGGAGGCTATTATTCTAAGCAAACTAATGTAGGAACAGAAAAGCAAATACCACATGTTCTCATATATATGTATAACATTCGATGCAGTTGCCAGCAAAGAGGGGTGACTCAGTCAGTACTTCCTCAACTTTGTATCACAGATGTCCTGGTGGTCATCCGGAGTGTTCACTCTGAAGTGATCACCTGAATTTGAACCCAGGCAGAAGAACTTACCCAATTTATAATGTTGGGCGACATGCTTATCCTTTCTGTGTTTCAGTTTCTTCATCAGTAAGAAGATAATAATAGTATTTATCTTACAGAGTTTTGAGGATAAAAAGGTAAAATATATAAAGCACCTACAGTGCCTGACACAAAGTTAACACTATGTAAGCATTTGTTCTTATTATTTTTAATAACTTTCAATTATTTTCCAAAATCTAATCTAAGTGGAATCTTATTAAATCTTATTCTATTTTCTCTCTCTCTCTCTCTCTCTCTCTCTCTTTTGTTCTGTAATAATCATAGGGGCTTCTGTTTTAGTTTCATTCTCCTTTTCCTTTTATTATGTTTTGCATGAGTTTTGCCTGTAGCCTAAGGATACATCTGTGCATGATTAAAGCATCACAGAAAAATAGGCAAGTTATAAGGTTATAGGTACAGTTATCACCTTAGGGGAAGGATAGCTGTGCTGTGATCCAGTGATGAGTGAACAGCCCCACATGGCTAATCCTCATACAGATGTGTGTGTGCGCATGTGTCTCTGGTAGCAAGGAAGACCTCAAGAGAGGCTGTTCAGGAATCAACATAAATCTTGCCACTGGTAGAACAAAGCTGCTGATATTTGAACACTTGTCTTCTCCAGTAAACTCACAAGCATATTTTTAAGGTGGAAAGAGTTTCTAATTTATACTAATATTTCCTGCAGCTTTACTTAACAGATGCTCATCAAATGTCTATGACTGAATAAGAATCAGGCAAATGATTAAATTAATATTACTTTTATATTGCTAAATCAAATTTTATAGTATTTGTTTCTTCCAAAATATATATTGGTATTAACTATATATATATATATACACATACATACATATATATATATATATATATATATATTTGATTTCTTAATAACCAAAGTGCAAAAAGCAGGAGAAGATGGGATGAAAAGTTAAAGAAGGCAAAATAACATCCTCGGAGCCCTAGTTAGTCTTTATGTAGGTTTCAGAAGTCCTCACAAGGCTTCTAGAATTCCTTGCGAAATAGGTTTATGTGGGAGTCATAAGTAGTATGAAATTTAGTAGAAAAACAGTTGCTGTCAGGTTCTTCCACAAACTTCCTTGTGTAAGTAACTAGTAGGACTTTTGAGAAGCAAATTAACTTACCTGTGTCCCAGGTTCCTCATCTGACACATGGAGATAATTACATATGTTTCAGGGGATTATTGTGATAATTAAATGAGTTAACGTATACTGTTCATTTACAGCAGTGCCCAGTTTTACAGAACTCTGTTCATTGCTGTATCATTATAATACTCATCAGATAGTACATGAATATATTACCTCTTTTGCTTTTGTATAATAATTATGAGATATTGACCTATGTTTAGTACACACGTATTTCTTTTCATGTATCTATAAATACGTTCTATTGGGAATGTACATAGTATTATTCTTTTTTTTTTTTTTTTTTTTTTTTTTTTTTTTGAGACGGAGTCTCGCTCTGTCGCCCAGGCTGGAGTGCAGTGGCGCGATCTCGGCTCACTGCAAGCCCCGCCTCCCGGGTTCGCGCCATTCTCCTGCCTCAGCCTCCCGAGTAGCTGGGACTACAGGCGCCCGCCCCTGCGCCCGGCTAATTTTTTCTATTTTTAGTAGAGACGGGGTTTCACCATGGTCTCGATCTGCTGACCTTGTGATCCGCCCACCTCGGCCTCCCAAAGTGCTGGGATTACAGGCGTGAGCCACCACGCCCGGCCTATTATTCTTTATTCATGTAAATGATACTTATTTTATTTCCCAAATTAATGAGAGCTCACAACATTTCAGGCCATGCAGAAGTCTATGAAATGAAAACAGAAGCCATTCTAGCCCTTGCCTTTCTCTTCTCTAGTACAGCACTACTGGAGCAACAGTATCTAAAATGTTTTCAGTAGAATTTCAAGGTCAGGCAATGCTTCCAGGGGGAAAGGACTCTATGTTCCTAAAATTTTGGACACATTGTCCTGTAGGTCCTTCCCAGAAGCTCAAAATATACTTCAGCATTTTAAAAGTGTTGAGAAATCTTACAGTAAACAAAAAGGCCTGCTTTTGTTGAATCCCAAACAATAGTGTCTCCTTGTAGCCTCCTCTCAATTACATTTCGGAGTTGATGTATTAAGTCCTAGGGTGCACGGAAGAATGGAAAGAACATGAACATCAGGTCCAAAAGGTCTGGATTTTACCCCAACATCTGTCCCTTGGTTTACATGCCATAATTTGTCCTTTCTTTTCATTTTATTTTTAATTTCTCTAAATCTCAGTTCTCTTATCAACAAAATAAGGATGCTGTTTTATCCTAAAAGACTTATGGTGAAAATTAAATAACAGATGAAAAGTACAAGCATATGTCATAAATGTTACCTCCCTTCTCTTCTCTCCAGTGAATGAAAATAAATTTACAGGGGTTTCTGACAAACATCAGGAATCCCTAGGGCAAATTTCTCATTTAGGAGAAATGTTTCTGGCTATAGTTTAAAATGGAAATGAGGTGCCTCACTCTCTGAAGGATTCCCTTTTCAAAGAAAATACTTCCAGGGATTGGTCTCTGCCTCATACTTGGCTTTACCCCAAAGCAATATACCTTATTTCCCCATTTGCCATTGTGTGGCTTAAATAGGTGACCAGTCAGAGGTGCTGTCTACTCTACAACATGCTTTGGCCATGTTAATTTTCCCTGCTCAACCAATTATTGCTTCATACTAATAGAGAACGGTGGCCTTACCATAGGCAAGTATCCAGAGTAACATTTTACTTAGTGAAATGCACACACAATGTTGTCCAATCAAACATTCTATTTACTCCAAGTATTCAGACCTCTTGGGTACTTATTCGAAAGTTGTGATAGCTGTGAGGCTGGCTTTCAAAATTGGAAAGATAAGGAGAAAAAAGAGGTAACCGAGAGAAGTGGAGGACATGGAAATTCCCCTGTGTATCTACATGGAAATTCCACTATGTATCTACATGTAAATGGCAAAGAGGCTGGATTGGGAGAAGGATGAAAATGGATGAACAAAGGCTCTGAGTGCTCTGGCGAGCAATTTCCATTTAGAGTTTGTCTCATTTTTTATACATGGTCTTTGTATTATTGCAATAAGTCATGCTATCTTTAGAACAAAGCTGGTGACTCCTTGTGCAGTGCTAGATGGCAGGCATCACGCCATGCTTTTGTGTTATTTATTTATGTTTGTTTTATTTTATTTGAGATAGGATCTCTCTCTATCACCCAGCCTGGAGTGCAGTGGTGTGATCTTGGTTTAGTTCAACCTCCGCCTCCTGGGTTCAAGTGATTCTCCTGCCTCAGTCTCCCAAGTAGCTGGGATTACAGTCACATACTACCATGCCTGGCTATTTTTAAATTTTATTTTATTTTTAGTACAGACGGAGTTTCACCAAGTTGGCCAGGCCTGTCTCGAACTCATGACCTCAAATGTTCCATCTGCCTCAGCCTCCCAATATGCTGGGATTACAGACGTGAGCCACTGCATCCAGCCTTGTTTGTTTTATATATTGTAGTTTTATGGCATTGTTTTCCTTTGGGAGGCAGTTGGCTCATCAACTGCTTCGTAACATCAAATTTTTCTTGCCTTTATGATTTTATCTCTGATAAAATGAAAATTAAAGATATATGACAATTCTTTAGAAATTCAGAGTGACTCATTTGGAACATATGGTGATTAGCAAACTGTTTAAACTGAGGTTCTGAGCAAATCTTCATTCATAGAATGAATGTAAATATATTAGTCTAAATAAGATATGGAGTGGGGAATATTTAAAATATTGGGAGAAGTCAACTGTTTTCAAGCAACCTCCAAGTTCCTCAGACACTATTTAAACAATGCTTGTAATTAAAAATTATTTTTATCAATTCATTAAAAGATTAAAGAAGGGTGTCAAATAGGCTTGACTTTCTTATCCTAGCTTGCATTAATATTTAATTTAAAAAATATTTGCTAATGGATCAACCTAAGCCGTAACGGGGATTTTGTGCATTTATGTATGTATATCAAATGTGGCACTGCCTGAAAAAGGTAGGGCATTAAAGGCACTGATATAGGCATCAGAACTATTGAAGTTTGAATCTTAGATATTCCCCTTACCATATATGTGATTTGGGCCAACAGCTGTAGCAGGGGCTGTTGGGGTCTGCTGAGGTCTCTTGGAATCCATTTTCCTGGTCGGTGTGCTCATCACTCAGGAGTGGGCACCCCCTTAATGCTCACATCTGTTACATTTTCTGCAGGATTACTTTTGGGTAACTACAACTAAAGCTACACACACACGCGCGCGCGCGCGCGCGCACACACACACACGGGCGCCCACATACACAGTAACAGGAACAGGTATATTTAAGTCCCATTCTCTTGTCTCAAGACGGGAAAGACTCTGCTTTCCTATTTATCCTCAGAGATCTCCATAGATCAGACTAGAGCAAAACTTCCCTTGAAAAATCTTAGCTCCTATCCCTTCCCCTCTTTTACCTTCCTACATCTCATTCCTACCGTGCCTTGAGAGCACTTCCTTAAAAAGCCATGTGTACACAAATCCTGCCTCGGGCTCTACATCCGAGGCATTTGAACTAAACCACTTGATTTAATTTCATTGTGTCTCAGCTTCTTTTTTCTGGAATGACATCTGCAAAATGAGAAGCACCAAACAGCTTGGCCAGTTCAAAGTAAGTGTTCAGTAAAGGCGGCTGCTCTTGCTTATACCTTTTGTTGCTGCTATTATTATCATTCTTTGAATTAATAACTGATGCGTTGAGGCATTAAACCACTTTTTAAAGTTAGATAACAAAAGTTAAATTGCAGATTTCAAAGCAGGCAATTTAATAATATGTACTAATGGGTATTTTTACTTGTTTTTATTATAGTTAGCTTTCATGAAATAGAATTTGCTTCATATATTTAGATTCAATAAGTATTTATTTTCACATTAACTAGTTCAGAGTAGTTTATGTCTGTAAAAACTTAGTTGAGTAAGGATATTAGACAAATACTCAAATGAATATCATACAAGAGAGGCAAATGAAAAGATCTAAGATATATAAAAACATAATGGTATGTTTTCCCAAAACAAGAAAAAGTTACCTTCAGATTGTGGCATGAGAGAGAAAATTTTAAAAGTTGGAAGAATGAGTCAATGGATAGGTGGTTTGTTGTCCAGCTAGCTGGCTGAAAATTTTACATAATTTTATGAAGGAAAAATGTATATTTCAAAAGATTCACCCATTTTAAATATAAAACTCAGTCAATTTTTATAAATATACCAAGTTGTAAAATCATGATATCTGACCAATTTTAGGATAGTTCTTTTATCCCAATAAGATCCCACCTACCCATTTACAGTTAACCTCCACTCCCACCATAGCCTCAGGCAACCACTAATCTACTTTCTGTCCTTATAGATTTCCCTTTTCTGGATACTTCATACAAATATATCCATAGAAAATGAGGCCTTTTGTGTCTAGTTTTTGTGGTTTCTTTTTTAGTTAGCATTTGTGACCCATTGATGTAGTAGCACATGTAATTCAGTCTTTTATTGCTAAATAGTATTCCCTTCTGTGAATTTGCCACGTGTTTAACCATTCAGCAATTGATGGAGATTTGAGTGTTCTCACTTTTTGGCTATTTTGTGTGCAAGTATTTGGGTGGCAAAGAGATGTATTTTAAAAGCTGGAAGTGATGCAGCAGTAAAGGAAATACTGTGAGTCAAGAATGGAGATGAAACCTTTGTGTCATGTTTAAGAAAGAGTGACTAACTTACTGAGCAGAAGTAAAGAGTGCCATAGAGGCATGAAGGAATTTGAAAAACAACAAAAGCAACAGCACAATTTGCCAGCAGACATTGAGAGAAATATGCATCTTCTTATATTTTCTGCCTAAAAAATATTTCATGGTCAGCACACATTGTGAAACACTGGATAACATAAACCTCTCTGAGGAAATAACAATACTCTTTAGCATTTTATAGATTTCAAGTAGTCTTATAGTAAAGGTACCAATTTTTAAAATGTATTTAAAAGCTTAACTAAATTTTAACAGCGTTACACACACACACACACACACACACTCACACATCTTTTGGTGCCAGTCTTTAACACATCACAAATACTTGTCTATCTCTCTTTTGGCAAAGAGATCACAGTCCTCATCTCAGAACTAAAATTTGAAGATAATATTTTATTTATATTTTATTTATATTTGTAGTTACCTCTTTATGGTAAAAAAAATCTACTTATAATTTGGTAGTGATATACTATTTCCTTTAACAATAATGTATCTAAGTGTAAGTTAAATGAATTAACGTAAGAAAAATAACAAATAACGTATAAATTAAATGTAGATTTGCTAGCGCAATTGTAGGTAGCTACGTGAGTAACTGAAATTTGGAAAACACAATTCTAAGCTTTACCTAAACTGAGAATGTCTCACTTATGAGAACTTACCTGATATTTTTCAAAACACATTTTTAGAATTGTTTTATGTCTTTTTAGTGATCACATCCTGTTGCCTAGAATCCACCACTCTGTTCTAGAAGTCAGCCAAGTGAACAGTATGCAGCCATCTAGAATTGAAGGTTATGGATGAAGGGGTTGTGCAAGGCTTGAAAACCACTCTCCAATAGCATTTTTGTGTTTTCTTTCTTCACCAAGAAAATTGCAGGTTTGCAGCCCGTGATGAAAAGCTCTTGGCTATTTCCACATCTCCATCTCATTAGGTATAATCAGTTCAGTTGGCAATTTCAGAGGGTTTCACTTAATCCAATATTCAGATCAATGGGAAGCTGCCATATGTACACAGGTTATCAATTTTCAAATAATTAGAATGCAATAAAATAAACCCAACACTCTCATGATGCTGCACACAATTTAATCTCTTCTTGAGTCATGTAAATTCAGGGTCTCAAAGACTACTTAGAATATCAGTTAGGTGTGTACCATATATGTGCAAAGAGACCACTTAATCACTTTGCGATTTATTGGATTCCACATAACAGAGTTTACTGGAGTTCAAGTTTCTCTACCATCCTCACAGTGAGCCTGTCACTGCCCTAAACTGGACACATCAATGAGATTTTATTTCAGTCCAGGTATGTCACCTATGTGTCTGTCTTCTCCAGTGCAGTGTTACTGCATCCACAGAAGTAACTCTTTTTTTGGCCAGGCGCGGTGACTCACACCTGTAATTCCAGCACTCTGGGAAGCTGAGGAGGGTGGATCACCTGAGGTCAAGAGTTCAAGGCCAACCTGGCTAACATGGTGAAACCCCATTGCTACTAAAAATTATAAAAATTAGCTAGGCATGGTGGTGCACACCTGTAGTCCCAGCAATTTGGGAGGCTGAGGCAGGAGAGTCGCTTGAACCCAGGAGGTGGATGTTGCAGTGAGCCAAGATCGTGCCACTGTACTCCAGCCTGGGAAACAGAGCGAGACTTCGCCAAAGAAAAAAAAAAAAGAAGTAACTGTTTTTGTTAAAATAGATCATTTAAACTATTACAGAGAGGATAAAGTGTATCTTATATAATCAAGGACATGATAGCTATGGACTTGAGATATACATGTGTGTGTGTTCTTTTCTTTCTTATATTTAATTATGTAACAACATAATGACTGTTGCATTCACATCTCTAACTCACACTTATGTCTCTGCTACACAAGAAACCCAAACCACTATGGCCCACATAAACTTCTCTTAACTTCCCAGAGTTCTTATTCACAACAAATGTCCTAGATCCCAGTAGTACCATGCAGTGGTATTATAGAATAGTAGGTTTTCCAGTGTTCTAATTGCTTTTTATTTCAATTGTAATACTTAACACATTGTAAAGATTGAGTGACCCAGGTCTCATTAGTGGTTACTTTCATTTAACAAACACCTTCTGTAGGTTATTGCAGAATATTTGGCCTTTTGGGGAAAATAATGAAAGTTTGGAGGGAAGAGTGTTATGATATGGCTTATATTTTCAATGGCTCATTCTAATGGATGTCTTCATGGGGGAATGGGAAAGGTAGAAGCATGAAAACCACTTTGGAGGCTTTTGCTGTTACTAGAAGTGATGGTGCAAACTAGGGTGGTAGAAGTAACAGGTGCTTGTTTTCTACTGTACTTTACAAAGTGCCTGCTATGTGTCTGTTTCTGACATATTGTTTAATAAATATGATACCATATTCCTGTCTGCCTTACACCTCTCCACCTCCCAAACTTTTGACCTTTCAATAAATATAGAAAAGTCTTGTCTCTGCAAATTTACAAAGTAGTCTTAGGATCCAAGCTGATGGGGAAGGAATGAGGTGCATTACATAGTTGCTGTGTTTAGCAAAATCATTCTTTTGCATCATACGCAGTTCAGTGCATCTTGATTTTGAATAGATTCATTTGATTTTTTTGCATAGGCTGACAAAAGAATGGAATAAATGTAGACTGTATATTCTGCTAATGCAACGTCAAAAAGCCCTGCAATATTTAGACAAACCGAGTGACTAGAAACTGATTTTGGCAATCTGCCTTTTCATAATATAGAGGAATGTGGCAGTGGTATAATATTGAAAGTCTCATCCCTAATGGTTCAGTTTGCTAGTGCTAGGAATGATTGCAAAATGAACTCTTTCAATAGTAAAATGATGCTTTGTGAGATGTTGTATCTTAACAGGGAAAACATTTTAAGCTGAACAGGTCCTCATAATTAAGTTTTGAAATAATGAGTGGGTAATTGTATACCCATTTTACAGAACAGGAATCCAGGGCTCAAGTAGATTATGGTACGTGACTTAGCCAATGATATTCTATCTGAACACACCCAAAATACACACTTGTTATCAACAGGGAGGTCCGTCTACTTTGTCCACTGCTGTATCCCCAGTGCCTAGACTAGAAGCTGGCTGAATTAATATTTGATGAATAATTTAATTGATATTAAATTATTAATATTAACGTATTTAATATTAGCTCTTGTTTCTAGGTTTTTACTACTATGGATGTGTAGGGCATATGTGTGTGTGTGTGTGTGTGTGTGTGTGTGTGTATCTTTAAAGTTCTGTATGGTGAAGTAATAGGCCAATACCAAAACTGTTTTCAAAAAGTAAATCCAAAACCAAATACTTTTATTTAATATTGAATTTACTTAAAGTACTATAATGAACTTTTAAAAAGGAAAATGAAATTGTACGTTAAATCTTGTGACCCTTCACCTATAACAGAAAAATACACAAGATGAAAACCAGAAAAGCAGCAACTTGTGCCACCCTACCCTAACTCTGAATTCTGCTTCATAGATGCAATTTCCTTGGAAGTTTTGACTGTTTGTTCTACCATTAGGTTGGTGCAAAATAAGTAATTGCGGTTTTTGCCATTAAAAGTAATGGCAAGCCATAGTACGTTTCCACCAACGTAATATAACCTTTCATAATACATCTGTTCTTACTCATCATCGTTGACTTTTCCATTTCAGTTATTACCTGTCTTCCGCGTATGGAACATGAGGATTATCCTCTCTAACAACACCCCTTTCTCTCTGTACACGTTCGCCTTATCACCAACCTCCCAATGTTTTCACTCAACCTTCAAGGGCTTACATTATTACAGTCACGTAATACTATTCTCATGTCTTCTAGATAGCATACAATGATTGCATTTACTACCTTGTTTTCCTTAGAGTTAAAATGGCATTTTTTTTTTTTTGGTTTTCATTTGTTTGCCAACTTTTCTGTATATGTATAATTTGCCAATTTCAATTTTAATCTCAAACTGTAATTCTCCATCCCCGCTCTGCCCCTGGGGACATCTCTCCTTAACGCTTTCCTCTTGTTGCCATTGGCAGCTGTTCTCTAGGCCTCCTCGGGCTCACTTAGACCTCTCTTTGCTGCATAGTATTTCACGGTATATATGTGCCATATTTTCTTTATCCAATCTGTCACTGATGGGCATTTATGTTGATTCCATGTCTTTGCTATTGTGCATCTACACCATGGAATACTATGCAGCCATAAAGAAGAAGAAGATAATGTCTTTTGTGGGACCATGGATGGAGCTGGAGGCCATTATCCTTAGCATACTAATGCAGGAACAGAAAACCAAATACCACATGTTCTCACTTATAAATGGATGCTAAGTGATGAGAACTCATGAACGCAAAGAGGGGAACAACAGACGCTGGGGCCTACTAGAGGGTGGAGGGTGGGAGGAGGGAGAGGAGCAGAAAAAATAACTATTGAGTACTACGCTTAATTCCTGAGCAAAAATCTGTACAACAAACTCCTGTGACATGAGTTTACCTAGATGAAAAAGCTGCACATGTACCGCTGAACTTAAAAGTTAACAAAGAATTATCTTTACCTCTTTCTTGGGTCAGATTCCACGTCCTCTTCTGATTTGCTGCTCTCTCATTAATGAGGTGTATCTTCCATTGCTTCCTGAGAAAGAAAGAGGGAATTTTTTTACAAAGATTTTCATTCTCAATTAAAAAAAATTTCATCACACATGACCTATAATTTATATTGGAATTTAGGAGAACAGTTTTCCTCTGATTTTTTAAAGCTTTACATTTTCATATTCTCACATCTTATTTAAAAGCAGAACACCATTCTTTTCATCTAACCTATTTTATTTTTTCTATCTGGAAGCTGTTTAGCATTTTATCTTTATCCAGGTGCTCTAAAATTCTGAAAAACATGACGCAGTATAGATTTCTTTTCTTTCATTGTTTTGTGCCTTTGGTAGGCCCTTTGAATCTGATGGCCTGATGCTTCAATTCTGGCAAATTATTTTGCTTTAGTTCCTTGAAATGTGTTTCTCCTTTATTGATTCTGCTTTGTCTTTCTGTAACTTCTATTAGTCAGATATTGAGTCTCTTGAATTGCTATTGTAATTTTCTAATTGTTTACCTCTGACTTTGCAGCACTTTTGAAAACATATTTCTTTATGTGAGATTCTCTCAAATTTATTTTTACTCTTCCTTAATGAACTCCTTTTTATATCTGCTAATACTTTTTTTAAAATTTATGAGAGTTCTTTTTTACTGTATTTTCCTGTTTTATTATACAATGGCTACTTATTCTTGCTCCATTTATGTGACCCTTTTAAAAATGTTACCCTAGGGTATCAAACATATTTTTAAAATTTATTTTCATTTGTTCTCTGCACTGACTCTGTAGCCTCTGAATTCCTTGTATTATTTGTTTTGATCTCTGCTTTTCCATCCTTGGCTGTCTATGAATGTTTCAGAGTGAGATAATAATATGATGATTGCATTCTGTATGACTGAGCAGACCTTGTTTATTGGTGACTTTCACTGTAGGCTGATGAGTTGAAAATCTAGTCATTTTCATCAGAAGATCCTGAAAAGTTCCTATCTGTGGATCTTTTCTCTGGGGCCACAGCTGATTTCCTATCATTTGCCAGTTGGAATTGGATACGGCTGTATGAACAGGAAAATCTTACTTCAGTTGCTTAAGTATATATGTATTTTTCCTCTCACTCAATAAAAAGGCCGAAGTCCTGACCGAGTTATATCTTGACTTCACACCGTGCTTAACATATAGCTTTTATCACATTTATCATCCACAGTCTCAACATGGTTGCTGCAACTCTAACCTCATGTTCATGTTCCAGACAGGATGGAGAAGAAATAATGAAGAAAGGAGTGACACTGATATTAAAATAAGGGGATTAATTAATGAGTAAATGGACAAACAAAAATTCTCAGAGCTCCTTAGCAGACCTCTGTTTACCCCTCATTGGCCCCTTAAACCACACACAGTTCTGGAATGTGTAAAAGGTGTCTTTATTAAAACCTTATGAGATTTTTTTGCAATTCTTTTATAGCTCATCAGCTATCATTACTGTTACTGTATTTTATGTATGGCCCAGGACAATTCTTCTTTTCCCAGTGTGGCCCAGGGAAGCCAAAAGATTGAACACCCTTGGTCTATCTCATAGTAAAGGTCAAGGCTTGACCCTCATGCCATGAAGGCAAAACCTCAACAACTGGAATTCTGCAACATTCATGCAAAAATGCCAAGCCTTGAAGTATCTTGTTTCCCTACAACAGGAAGGAGAGGACAAGGGGAATGTTGAAAATACCAAAGAGAACTGAGTTTGACTCTTGTCCCGGCCATCTACTATTTGTCAAGTTATGCCAGATTTGCTTGCTTGGAGTTCCCCTTAATCTATAAAATAAGAATTGCACCAGGCTTTCTCATAGGAGTGTTGGGAGGACTGCCTGATTTTATTTAGACCTGGCCTGTGGTGAGAATTAATAAAGGAAAGCTGTGTTAACAATTTTTGTAATTATAAGTATAAACACTTGCATGACTTGAGTGCCCATTTGTTCATTCTACTCTGCTAGGCTGAGTTGCTCGCATTGAGGTTTCCTGTTTTACAGTTCTGTTAATCCATGTGATCTCATGTGGCTAGAGGCATTCAGCATGGGCTCATAACAGTGTGCTCCAAACACTGATGCCCAGGTGTGTGACCTTCCCGGATGCCTCACAGTATAAAGGAGCACTCCACTGGAAGTCAAGAGACCTGCGTTTTGAATCACAGCTGTAAGAGTCCAGAGGGTCTTTCAGAAATTATTATCGCTGTCAGGATCTCAACATCTTTATCTATAAAGGTAAAAGGTTGAATTAGAAGTCTGTAGATACCTATGCAGATCCATGAATCAGCGTATCAGAATCAATGATGGTTCCTATCAAATGTACCCAATTCTAACCAACAGGATCTGAATATTAACACCAGGGCCCAGAATTAGCTATCTTTGAGTAACGACTTTAGGTTTAAGTGCCATGGGATTAAAGGATCAAATTCTTTTAAATTTTAACATTCTATGGACCTAGATTGTCACATTTAATTTTTAAGAAATTCCTAAAAGAGTTGTTTATTAAAAGGAGAAAAAATCAAATTAACAATCTTCATAGTGAGTTTGAAGCAAGATACCCTCCTCTTTACTAAACTTCAGACAAAAATCAGACATCCAAGTATAGAAACAGCTGAGTAAACTGGGTGGTATTAATACATTTAAAACTCCTGCTGAAACATTTGAATATTTATGTTTTGGGCTCCTGAGTTCTGCAGATGTTGGAAATTTGTACTTAAAGAGAATAGATGTATTTACCAAATTTTTCACAGTATTTAGGGAAATGCAATTATTTTCATTGGAATTGACAACATTACAGTTCTGTGCAATTTTAAGTAAAGCCCTTTAGGAGTCCATAGTAATTGAATTTTTCCATTGTAGTATGTGACCTTTTAGATATATGACCTTCTACATTTAAGTTGGGAGTGATTAGTACAAGTGTTCTCCATTTCCTCTTAGCTCCGTTGGTTTTAAAGAATTCTAAATTAATTTGTTAAATGTCACATCCCAAAGGGAGAAATAAAAATTCTTTTCTTTGTGGTTGGATTTCTAAAGCTCTTTCTTAAAGTTGTTGATTGTTACCTGAGTCATGGTTTCAAACAGTATACATCTTGAAAACATATTCAAGGATAGTTTTTCTATCCTTACACTTCTTAGGTACAGCTGTAGTATATAGAAACGAGTGATCCATCTTTCATCAGCTATCATGTGGTTTGTATAGTAAGAGAAAAAGTTGAAAGAATTGCAGCAGCTTCAGGTTTTAGTGTAAGTAGAATTTAGGAGCTCCACGATTTGGAGAGATGTGGATATTACACTGTATTAAATATGTTAAAATAGCATTCTACATAGAATTGAGGAAACGTTATGAATAAGGCTATGGAAAGTAAAACGAGTATGGAAATTGTATAATGATGAGGATTATGGAGCAAGTCAAGCCACTCTCTCCCCATTCTGTTACTAGGCATCATTTCTCACTGTCACTGTTAAAAGATGACTCTCAGATCCTGACTTGAGTGCCCAGTTGAATATAAATAGATTTCACTGAGATAGGGTAATACAGGAAGGAAGTCAGACTTTCTGTGGGAGATAATTCGGCAGCAATTTCTCCATTGCTCCATGTTGCTTCCTCCCAACATACTGTCCATTAGAACAGTCAACAATTAGGAAGAAATTGCCATAGAGGATACAGTAGGCAAGTCTGATTAGGCAGGTAGTGGGGGGTGTAGTGGGGCAGACACTTATATTGACCAGGAATTGTGTTAAGTCAAGGGGATCATATATTTCTTAGAAAAGGTCAAATGTATAAGGATGTGTTTATTCAATTGTCCTTTTCCACTTTTGATGTACTATAAGTAATAATTAAGAATAACAATAAATAGTGTTAACTACATTGTCAACAAAGCAGTACCTTAAGAATCTGCCAGTATCGTCCTTGGCAGTGACACAATAAAATGAGACACTATAATTCTAGCTATGTTATGAGTAAGTCTATTGCCACTCAAATGCTTCATCTCAACAAAGATGATACTGATAGAGAAATGTGGAAGAAAGAATTGCTTTAACTTACATTAATTGTGCTGTAGATAATTGACAATTGACCCTAAAAGAAAAAATCAGAGAACCTTAGAATTCCATTAGCATATATGCCTTTCATCATCCTAATGGCACAAAGAGAAGAGTCTGTATCAAATATTTATATGTACCAGTCACCAAGTAAAATAATAGCATTAAAATGAATTAGAGTGAGAATGGTGTCATGGCTTATGAAGATATGAATTGTTGAGCTGAATTAAACAGGCATAGCTTGTCTTAATTCTTCTTTAGTTGGATTAGCCTCCTTTAAAATACCTTCATTTTGTTAATTGCTCTACACGAAGAAGGAAACTATGTGAAAAGATTAGAAAAGGAAATTCATATTAAAGAGGTGAAGGGATAGTAATAAAGAGCTCCAGGCGTAAGTTTTGCTGCTAATTTCCTTATCTGTAAAATGGGGATAATAACTCTAATAGTTTGCCATGAAGATCTGATGATTGACTTGAATATGAAATACTCGGGAAAATATATGACTTACAATAAGCACTCAATAAACATGAGCTATTATCATAATTTAGTGTTGTTTTTACATATAAATAAATAATAATAGCCAACTCTAATGTAGCATTTGTAATGTGCTAGGTAATATTCCCAGAGCTTTTCGTACAATAATTCATTTACACTTCCTAACAACTTTATGGGGTGGGTACTACTATTATCCTGAATTATGTATGATGAAACAAGGGCAGAGAGGTTAAGGAAAATGTCCAAAAAATACCTACCTATGTATGGAACCCAATAGTCCAGCTTTGAGTCCATGTGCCTGACTGCACAAAATAAACTGTTAGCAATGCAATCCACCTCAAATAAAAATGCTACTTGACTAAGAAGGCATTCTTCATATTTTACAGTTTCTAAGTAATGATAATTTTTAAAAAATACAGTAAAATGTATGGGTTGCTGATGGAGAAAGCACATAAATTCTTTCAGAATGCATCTAATATAGTTTTACCTCTCTGCCTTGCCCTATCCTAAGAGCTTTCTTGATTGCTAATGATTTGCCTTCCCATTCTTGATAAATTACTGCCAAACCAGCAGATAATTACTTTCCTTTCCTGTTTCAACCAATAGTTCCTGTCCCTTTTTTTTTTTTAATTGGTCTCACCTATTCCAAAGTTCATTTTATTTATTTATTTATTTATTATTATTATTATACTTTAAGTCGTAGGGTACATGTGCATAACGTGCAGGATTGTTACATATG
Source organism: Macaca thibetana thibetana (assembly GCF_024542745.1). Taxonomy (NCBI): domain Eukaryota; kingdom Metazoa; phylum Chordata; class Mammalia; order Primates; family Cercopithecidae; genus Macaca; species Macaca thibetana. The sequence continues at coordinate 165,658,802 of NC_065582.1, forward strand.
TATACTTGTGCCATGTTGGTGTGCTGCACCCATCAACTCGTCATTTACATCAGGTATAACTCCCAATGCAATCCCTCCCCCCTCCCCCCTCCCCATGATAGGCCCCGGTGTGTGATGTTCCCCTTCCTGAGTCCAAGTGATCCCATTGTTCAGTTCCCACCTATGAGTAAGAACATGCGGTGTTTGGTTTTCTGTTCTTGTGATAGTTTGCTAAGAATGATGGTTTCCAGCTGCATCCATGTCCCTACAAAGGACACAAACTCATCCTTTTTGATGGCTGCATAGTATTCCATGGTGTATATGTGCCACATTTTCTTAATCCAATCTGTCACTGATGGACATTTGGGTTGATTCCAAGTCTTTGCTATTGTGAATAGTGCTGCAATAAACATATGTGTGCATGTGTCTTTATAGCAGCATAATTTATAATCCTTTGGGTATATACCCAGTAATGGGATGGCTGGGTCATATGGTACTCTAGTTCTAGATCCTTGAGGAATCGCCATACTGTTTTCCACAATGGTTGAACTAGTTTACAATCCCACCAACAGTGTAAAAGTGTTCCTATTTCTCCACATCCTCTCCAGCACCTGTTGTTTCCTGACTTTTTAATGATCGCCATTCTAACTGGTGTGAGATGGTATCTCATTGTGGTTTTGATTTGCATTTCTCTGATGGCCAGTGATGATGAGCATTTTTTCATGTGTCTGTTGGCTGTATGAATGTCTTCTTTTGAGAAATGTCTGTTCATATCCTTTGCCCACTTTTTGATGGGGTTGTTTGTTTTTTTCTTGTAAATTTGTTTGAGTTCTTTGTAGGTTCTGGATATTAGCCCTTTGTCAGAGGAGTAGATTGCAAAAATTTTCTCCCATTCTGTATGTTGCCCGTTCACTCTGATGTTAGTTTCTTTTGCTGTGCAGAAGCTCTTTAGTTTAATGAGATCCCATTTGTCAATTTTGGCTTTTGCTGCCGTTGCTTTTGGTGTTTTAGACATGAAGTCTTTTCCCATGCCTATGTCCTGAATGGTAATACCTAGGTTTTCCTCTAGGATTTTTATGGTATTAGGTCTAACATTTAAGTCTCTAATCCATCTTGAATTAATTTTCGTATAAGGAGTAAGGAAAGGATCCAGTTTCAGCTTTCTACTTATGGCTAGCCAATTTTCCCAGCACCATTTATTAAATAGGGAATCCTTTCCCCATTTCTTGTTTCTCTCAGGTTTGTCAAAGATCAAATGGCTGTAGATGTGTGGTATTATTTCTGAGGACTCTGTTCTGTTCCATTGGTCTATATCTCTGTTTTGGTACCAGTACCATGCTGTTTTGGTTACTGTAGCCTTGTAGTATAGTTTGAAGTCAGGTAGCGTGATGCCTCCAGCTTTGTTCTTTTGACTTAGGATTGTCTTGGAGATGCGGGCTCTTTTTTGGTTCCATATGAACTTTAAAGCAGTTTTTTCCAATTCTGTGAAGAAACTCATTGGTAGCTTGATGGGGATGGCATTGAATCTATAAATTACCTTGGGCAGTATGGCCATTTTCACAATATTGATTCTTCCTATCCATGAGCATGGTATGTTCTTCCATTTGTTTGTGTCCTCTTTTATTTCACTGAGCAGTGGTTTGTAGTTCTCCTTGAAGAGGTCCTTTACATCCCTTGTAAGTTGGATTCCTAGGTATTTGATTCTCTTTGAAGCAATTGTGAATGGAAGTTCATTCCTGATTTGGCTCTCTGTTTGTCTGTTACTGGTGTATAAGAATGCTTGTGATTTTTGCACATTAATTTTGTATCCTGAGACTTTGCTGAAGTTGCTTATCAGCTTAAGGAGATTTTGGGCTGAGACAATGGGGTTTTCTAAATATACAATCATGTCATCTGCAAACAGGGACAATTTGACTTCTTCTTTTCCTAACTGAATACCCTTGATTTCTTTCTCTTGCCTAATTGCCCTAGCCAGAACTTCCAACACTATTTTGAATAGGAGTGGTGAGAGAGGGCATCCCTGTCGTGTGCCAGTTTTCAAAGGGAATTTTTCCAGTTTTTGCCCATTCAGTATGATATTGGCTGTGGGTTTGTCATAAATAGCTCTTATTTTTTTGAGGTACGTTCCATCAATACCGAATTTATTGAGCGTTTTTAGCATGAAGGGCTGTTGAATTTTGTCAAAAGCCTTTTCTGCATCTATTGAGATAATCATGTGGTTCTTGTCTTTGGTTCTGTTTATATGCTGGATTATGTTTATTGATTTGCGAATGTTGAACCAGCCTTGCATCCCAGGGATGAAGCCCACTTGATCATGGTGGATAAGCTTTTTGATGTGTTGCTGAATCCAGTTTGCCAGTATTTTATTGAGGATTTTTGCATCGATGTTCATCAGGGATATTGGTCTAAAATTCTCTTTTTTTGTTGTGTCTCTGCCAGGCTTTGGTATCAGGATGATGTTGGCCTCATAAAATGAGTTAGGGAGGATTCCCTCTTTTTCTATTGATTGGAATCGTTTCAGAAGGAATGGTACCAACTCCTCCTTGTACCTCTGGTAGAATTCAGCTGTGAATCCATCTGGTCCTGGACTTTTTTTGGTTGGTAGGCTATTAATGATTGCCTGAATTTCAGAGCCTGCTATTGGTCTATTCAGGGATTCAACTTCTTCCTGGTTTAGTCTTGGAAGAGTGTAAGTGTCCAGGAAATTATCCATTTCTTCTAGATTTTCCAGTTTATTTGCGTGGAGGTGTTTATAGTATTCTCTGATGGTAGTTTGTATTTCTGTGGGGTCGGTGGTGATATCCCCTTTATCATTTTTTATTGCGTCGATTTGATTCTTCTCTCTTTTCTTCTTTATTAGTCTTGCTAGTGGTCTGTCAATTTTGTTGATCTTTTCAAAAAACCAACTCCTGGATTCATTAATTTTTTGGAGAGTTTTTTGTGTCTCTATCTCCTTCAGTTCTGCTCTGATCTTAGTTATGTCTTGCCTTCTGCTAGCTTTCGAATGTGTTTGCTCTTGCTTCTCTAGTTCTTTTAATTGCGATGTTAGAGTGTCAATTTTAGATCTTTCCTGCTTTCTCTTGTGGGCATTTAGTGCTATAAATTTCCCTCTACACACTGCTTTAAATGTGTCCCAGAGATTCTGGTATGTTGTATCTTTGTTCTCATTGGTTTCAAAGAACATCTTTATTTCTGCCTTCATTTCGTTATGTACCCAGTAGTCATTCAGGAGCAGGTTGTTCAGTTTCCATGTAGTTGAGCGGTTTTGATTGAGTTTCTTAGTCCTGAGTTCTAGTTTGATTGCACTGTGGTCTGAGAGACAGTTTGTTATAATTTCTGTTCTTGTACATTTGCTGAGGAGTGCTTTACTTCCAATTACGTGGTCGATTTTGGAGTAAGTACGATGTGGTGCTGAGAAGAATGTATATTCTGTTGATTTGGGGTGGAGAGTTCTATAGATGTCTATTAGGTCTGCTTGCTGCAGAGATGAGTTCAATTCCTGGATATCCTTGTTAACTTTCTGTCTCGTTGATCTGTCTAATGTTGACAGTGGAGTTTTGAAGTCTCCCATTATTATTGTATGGGAGTCTAAGTCTCTTTGTAAGTCTCTAAGGACTTGCTTTATGAATCTGGGTGCTCCTGTATTGGGTGCATATATATTTAGGATAGTTAGCTCTTCCTGTTGAATTGATCCCTTTACCATTATGTAATGGCCTTCTTTGTCTCTTTTGATCTTTGATGGTTTAAAGTCTGTTTTATCAGAGACTAGTATTGCAACCCCCGCTTTTTTTTGTTCTCCATTTGCTTGGTAAATCTTCCTCCCTCCCTTTATTTTGAGCCTATGTATGTCTCTGCGTCTGAGATGGGTCTCCTGAATACAGCAGACTGATGGGTCTTGACTCTTTATCCAGTTTGCCAGTCTGTGTCTTTTAATTGGAGCATTTAGTCCATTTACATTTAAGGTTAAGATTGTTATGTGTGAACTTGATCCTGCCATTATGATATTAACTGGTTATTTTGCTCGTTAGTTGATGCAGTTTCTTCCTAGCCTTGATGGTCTTTACATTTTGGCATGTTTTTGCAATGGCTGGTACCGGTTGTTCCTTTCCATGTTTAGTGCTTCCTTCAGGGTCTCTTGTAAGGCAGGCCTAGTGGTGACAAAATCTCTAAGCATTTGCTTATCTGTAAAGGATTTTATTTCTCCTTCACTTATGAAACTTAGTTTGGCTGGATATGAAATTCTGGGTTTAAAATTCTTTTCTTTAAGAGTGTTGAATATTGGCCCCCACTCTCTTCTGGCTTGGAGAGTTTCTGCCGAGAGATCTGCTGTTAGTCTGATGGGCTTCCCTTTGTGGGTAACCCGACCTTTCTCTCTGGCTGCCCTTAAGATTTTTTCCTTCATTTCAACTTTGGTGAATCTGGCAATTATGTGTCTTGGAGTTGCTCTTCTCGAGGAGTATCTTTGTGGCGTTCTCTGTATTTCCTGGATTTGAATGTTGGCCTGCCCTACTAGGTTGGGGAAGTTCTCCTGGATGATATCCTGAAAAGTGTTTTCCAACTTGGTTCCATTTTCCCCCTCACTTTCAGGCACCCCAATCAGACGTAGATTTAGTCTTTTTACATAATCCCATACTTCTTGAAGGCTTTGTTCATTTCTTTTTCTTCTTTTTTCTTTTGGTTTCTCTTCTCGCTTCATTTCATTCATTTCATCCTCAATCGCAGATACTCTTTCTTCCAGTTGATCGAGTCGGTTACTGAAGCTTGTGCATTTGTCACGTATTTCTCGTGTCATGGTTTTCATCTCTTTCATTTCGTTTATGACCTTCTCTGCATTAATTACTCTAGCCATCAATTCTTCCACTTTTTTTTCAAGATTTTTAGTTTCTTTGCGCTGGGTACGTAATTCCTCCTTTAGCTCTGAGAAATTTGATGGACTGAAGCCTTCTTCTCTCATCTCGTCAAAGTCATTCTCCGTCCAGCTTTGATCCGTTGCTGGCGATGAGCTGCGCTACTTTGCCGGGGGAGATGCGCTCTTATTTTTTGAATTTCCAGCTTTTCTGCCCTGCTTTTTCCCCATCTTTGTGGTTTTATCTGCCTCTGGTCTTTGATGATGGTGATGTACTGATGGGGTTTTGGTGTAGGTGTCCTTCCTGTTTGATAGTTTTCCTTCTAACCGTCGGGACCCTCAGCTGTAGGTCTGTTGGAGATTGCTTGAGGTCCACTCCAGACCCTGTTTGTCTGGGTATCAGCAGCAGAGGCTGCAGAAGATAGAATATTTCTGAACAGCGAGTGTACCTGTCTGATTCTTGCTTTGGAAGCTTCCTCTCAGGGGTGTACTCCACCCTGTGAGGTGTGGGGTGTCAGACTGCCCCTAGTGGGGGATGTCTCCCAGTCAGGCTATTCAGGGGTCAGGGACCCACTTGAGCAGGGAGTCTGTCCCTTCTCAGATCTCAACCTCCGTGTTGGGAGATCCACTGCTCTCTTCAAAGCTGTCAGACAGAGTCATTTGCGTCTGCAGAGGTTTCAGCTGCGTTTGTTATTGCCCTGTCCCCAGAGGTGGAGTCTACAGAGACAGGCAGGTTTCCTTGAGCTGCTGTGAGCTCCACCCAGTTGGAGCTTCCCAGCAGCTTTGTTTACCTACTTAAGCCTCAGCAATGGCGGGCGCCCCTCCCCCAGCCTCGCTGCTGCCTTGCTGGTAGATCACAGACTGCTGTGCTAGCAATGAGGGAGGCTCCGTGGGTGTGGGACCCTCCCGGCCAGGTGTGGGATATGATCTCCTGGTGTGCCTGTTTGCTTGAAGCGCAGTATTGGGGTAGGAGTTACCCAATTTTCCAGGTGTTGTGTGTCTCAGTTCCCCTGGCTAGGAAAAGGGATTCCCTTCCCCCTTGCGCTTCCCAGGTGAGGCAATGCCTCGCCCTGCTTCAGCTCTCGCTGGTCGGGCTGCAGCAGCTGACCAGCACCGATCGTCCGGCACTCCCCAGTGAGATGAACCCAGTACCTCAGTTGAAAATGCAGAAATCACCGGTCTTCTGTGTCGCTCGCGCTGGGAGTTGGAGACTGGAGCTGTTCCTATTCGGCCACCTTGCTCCTCCCCCCAGTTCCTGTCCCTTTTCCTTTTTGTATGTGTGCAAGCCTTGTAGAAACACACTGCATTATTTACGGAAAGATCTTATTTCTCCCATTGATCCCAAGCTTCTGGAAATGTTGCCCCAAAGCACCTGGGGGTGATTATGAAGCCAAGATCTCTCCCATCTTTATACCTTCTCCCCTACCCTGTGACAGGCAGTCCCTCAGAGGCCTCTTCTTTTTGGATGCCATCAGACCTTTGGACAACATTAGTAAAATTGTTTCCAAGAACTATTTATAGGCCCTGGTGCCCTGAGCGTCATAAATAACATGTGTTAATAAAGCAGATGAACACAGGTTGCGTGAGTAATGCCGCATCTCCTAAAATGCTGTATCTCACAGCATGAGAAAGTCCTTTTTACTGATTACCAACAGTCTTTGCTTTGTCTAGACTGAAAGTTCAGTACTAGAAATGAGAAGCAAGTCTTTTCTACCTCATTGCCTCCATTCCACATAGAAAGTCTCTGACCATAACCCGTCAGACACTGCTACAGAAAAATAAATCAATAAACTTTGGTTTGGTTAATGACCTTACAGAGGGACCCCTGGATGCCTCAGATTTCATGTGTTAAAATCATATGACTAGATTAAAATGGTGATTCCCAAACTGTATTATTGGAAAGTACCAGTATTTCAGGTTAGACGAACATCCTTCTCTTTACCCTAAATTCAATAATGCAGCCACTTCCTGTTTTACAAGGAGAAAATAAGTGGATAGAGCTTTTGTAATTTAAAATTTTCTTTTACAATATTTTTTTGAGACAGGGTCTTGATCTGTTGCACAGGCTGGAGTACAATGGTGCGATCTCAGCTCATTGCAACTGCTGCTTCCCAGGTTCAAGCGATTCTCCTGCCTCAGCCTCCTAAATAGTTGGAACTATAGGTGCACACCACACACCTGGCTAATTTTTGAATTTTTAGTAGAGATGGGTTTTCAATATGTTGGCCAGGCTGGTCTTGAACCCCTGGCCTCAAGTGATCTGCCCTCCTTGGTCTCCCAGCGTGCTGGGATTACAGGTCCGAGCCACCACACCTGGCCTACAATCTATTCTTAAATTAATGTGTCTTCTTCCAAGTGGTGGAAAAAAAGTTAACTGAATGAGCTAATAGCAAATATTCATTAATGGAGAAATCAGAAAAAGGTGGCAGATTATATTTTGGTAGCTTTGTATTTCTTCATACATAATTATAACATGCATAATAACTCTTATTTTCTGCAGTTAAAGTTGACCTTGATTTATTTGATGAATTAAATCAGATAGTATTTTGAACTGTTTTACAATCAGTAGTATGGTTTTAGGTGTTCTATCATCTTAACACTTTTACGTTACTACCTACCAACCCTCGGCAGTCACTCCTCGAGCCTGAGTGTATGTCTGCACATTAGCAATATTTCTGGATTGTTTTCCTTGGCAGCTGAGAGTAGGCCCAATGGCTGGTACCTCATACCTTCCTTAACCAAAGCAGCTCCACGTTCATCCTTTTTATATTTGGGATTGTGGATTTCTGTGTAAGTATTAATTTGACCAACAGAGGCCATGGCTAGAAATGGTTGGGAACCATTGTGCTAGGTATTGCTTAACACCATCAGAGTCTGAAAAGTCTTTGAGCCTGTGATACTCCCCGGTGGTTAAACTGTTTAACTATAGAGTATGAAGTGCTCCCAACTCATGCTCTTATCCAAAAATGCCTGATTTGCTTATTGAGTTAAGCACTCAACCCAATTAATTCAAATGGGCTTTGCTCAAAATGTTAGTTTCTAACAGGGAAGAACTAATGTAGATGTCGTTTAGGACCTTTTGCCAAGCTGTCTTTCTTTTTAGCTCACATCCAAAACCAAAGCCAATTCTGAAAATCATACAGCTAATGGGAAAGGTGCCTGCCCAATTTGAGCTCTGATCTCTTGAGTCCCTGTTCTTTCTATGCAGCTGCCTTCCTTTCCTTTCCCTAACTTTTGAGCCATGTAGTTCTTCTTATCTTTATGTAAATTTCTAATTTAGGTTATGGAGTTATGGCAGTATTCACCCAGCACTCTAAAATGAAGCTGGTACGGGCGTAGTGGCTCATGCCTATAATCCCAGCACTTTGAGAGGCTGAGGTGGGAGGATCACTCGAGCTCAGGAGTTGGAGATCAGCCTGGGTAACATGATGCTACAGCCATGATCGCACCACTGCACTCCAACCTGGACCTTAGAGTGAGACCCTGTCCCCCCAAATAAATAAATAAAAATAAATAAAGCTGGAAATTAAGGAGGCAGTGAAAAACGTAGAGACAGACTCCTTGGATTTACCTGGGCAGCTGTAGTCCACATCACCCTTACTTATAATATCTAGTCAATAGACAAACTCTTTCTGTTAGATATCCTAATTAACTTTGTCTGAATACATCTTCTCTGTCTCTTCTATCATTAGCAAACCATGTTTCACTTGGATCATTAAGGCAACCTCTCAGGATGTTTCCTCACCATTTTAGTAGCTTTCTAGTCCTTCTTTCTCACTATAGCCAAATTATGATTATATCACTCTCCGTTATAAAACCATGGGCAGGATCCTTACCATGGCATACAAGGCCTCTTCCATTGTTCTGGCTTAACTGCTTGGCACATCATCTTGTGTGCTTCATTTTCCAGCTACGCTGAAGTATTTGTAGGTTTATAACTAAGACAAGATCAGCCTGTACTTAGGACATTCACAGATGCAGCTCCTCCTGCCTGATAGACACATCCCACATGCACCTTAGCCTAGGTCAAACGTCCTCATTCTTTACTTCTTGGCTTTAGCCATAGATTTTGCCCAGGAAGTCCTTCTTGACCATTGCCAGGATTGGACTAGGTGGGTCTTGGGTGTCTTCGCATAGCACCCAATACCATCTCTATCAAAACCCTTAGCACATGGGATTTAAAATGTGTTTGGAAAATATTGGTGAATGAGGTGTTCCTTGGCTCAAATGCCTCACAGGCTCAAAGGCCACATGTAAAAGAAATGTTCATCTGACCCTTGAAGTGTTGAAGCAGAGAGCAACACCGTCTCCTTGCATGTCTGTGACCACCTCCCCTTCTCTGCCTCCCTCAAGACAAAGTCAGACTCATTAGTTTAGAACTCTGTCAGTGAACGCTGTCTGCAAAATTAATTTTAGAAAACATCAATAGCTAATTAATGAGAGAGAAGAGTGGTATTGTTGTTAAAGTAAAAAATATTAGAATGGGAAATGGTATCCCTACACAAATATCTATAAACATTGAGAGCACTGTGTTTGATGTTAAAGGCCTGTGTGTTTCAGTTGGTTCCGTTAAAAGATCAGTAAAACCTGTTTATGCGCACCCAGAGACTCCATTTTCATATGAACACATTATTATGCAAAGAGTCATTTCAAAATACACACTGAGACTTGAATATTTATTCATTGAGTTTAAGAAAACTCTGATGTTGAAATTCCAGAAAATGTAAATGTAGAAAGATTGATACATGAAAGGCCTAAATCATTAAAAGTGACCTTTTATAATGTAGTAAAACTTATCTGTGGGGTTGCTATATTGTACACAAGATAGAAAGTATAAGAATAACTCCAGAAGAGTTTTTTTTAATCTACCTTTATTCATGCAGGACCCGAGGTTAGTCAAACATAATACCATGACATTATTGTCATGAGAGAATTAAAAGGCAGCTTAATGCACTCTTCAACAAGAAACAAATTCAATTAAAAATACACATTAAACAGTAGGAGACTGTCACTATGAATATTCTTCTAGCTAGGCAAATTTTAATAACATGTCATTTTTGAGTCAGTCGTATTTGAAAGAAATATGAACTTGAGCCAGCAACCATTGTTTTCATCAATCATCACATCATTCCTTTTACAGTGGTCATAGCTGAGCTTGGCACTTTGACTGTATCATTTCATTCAATCTCATACATAACCTACATTATAGTAGCTGTCCTCCCATTTTACAGATAAGGAAACTGAGACATAGACAGACTACGTGACTAGCCCAAGACCTTAGCTAACCACATTTCACTTGGATCGTTAAGGCAATGTCTTAAGATGTTTCCTCACCTTTCTAGTAGCTTTCCAGTCCTTCTTCGTCAATATATCCAAATTATGATTGCATCACTCTCCTCTATAAAACCATGGGCAGGCTCCTTATGATGGTATATAAGTCCTCTGCCATTGTTCTGGTTTAACCTCTTGATGCACCATCTCGTATGCTTTATTTTCCAGCTATGCTGAAGTACTTGTAGGTTTATAATTAAGACAAGACGTACCTGTACTTGGGACATTCGCAGATGCAGCTCTTCCTGCCTGATAGACACACCCCACAGGCACCTTAGCCTAGGTCAAATGTCCTCATTCTTTACTTCTTGGCTTTAGCCATAGTTTTTACCCAGTTTGTAAACAGTTGCATTCCAACCTGGCTAAATCCAGAGAGTCCAAGTTGTCATCACTATATTATACCCCTGTCTGTTAACAGGTAACTATCAAATTGTCAGTCTGAGTTGTCCTCAATGTATTTTTTTTGTTTGTTTCCTTGGCATTCTGTTTTTAAGGAATAATTTGTTACTTTAGTCAAATGCTCGGCCTCAATGAAAACATCATTAGTATATGAAAAGTAAGAGGGATAATTTGTGCAAAAATGACTATAATAGGAAAAGCATCCTCTTTACTCTCCATTGTATGCTTCATAAAGTTGCATTTTTATTTCTCTAAAAAGAATGTCTGAGTTCAAATAAATTCACAGTGAGAACTGATACCACAGATGTAATCAGTGTGGGCTCTGTACATGTGGAAAGACTTGCGTTTTCCTCTCTGTCCATTGACATTTAAGTGAGTATCTAAATTTCTTTAAACCCCCATTTTTCATCTGTTAAATGGGACTGATAGTATTTATCATTATTGTGAGATAATAATGTAATGAGATAATATATGTAAATTGCTAGCCCAATGGAAATGAGCAAGTGCTCAAGAAATCGTAGCAATCATTGTTACGGTCTTACTGAATTAATTCCAAATAATTACCTTGTTTATAGACACTTTGCAAAGTTCCTTAGCCCTTTTAAATACGTAATTATTTCTTCAGTGTCTCAGGCAACATAAAAATTGATGCTTTCTTTGATGTGTTCAAAAGTAAGAAACAAACAGTGTTTGTTTAAGTGTCCTTCCACCCATCAAATAGGTGAAGACTGGCTTTTAATTCGGAGCACTGACTTCCGATTGTGAAACTTATTTTCCATTGTGATTCTCTCTCTTTGCCTCAGCGGTCAATACCTTTATTCAGAATGAACTACTACTAATTTGACCATTGAAAACAAAATTGGCTTGCCTGTTGCTATTATTTCCTATAAATATCCTTTCTAATGATAGTTCATTATTTAAAGCTCCTGTCATTCTTACCTGGTTTGATCTGGCAACCCAGTAAGTGGATGACTTCACTCAACAAAAGCCATCTTCCATACTGTGGCCAGAATGGACTTTGTAGTTTGCAACTCCGATCGTGAAATTATTTTTACTTAAAATGTTCTTAAAGTTACTTCTAGATAACATGAAGTCAAACTCCTTTATTGCTTCACAAGGCCCTTAATGCCCTAATTCCTTTTAAGCAATAACCTGATATCTCATCCCTCCCCATCCTCTCACTGCTTATGCAAACACATTCAGGTAAACAACCAGTAGCTTCCCACCTGCCTGCTTTTGCCTGTGCTAGTGCTGGGGACGGTCTCCCTCTTTTTCTTTCTCTTACTTCTTTCATTGGTGAATTCCAAACCATCTTTTAAGACTCATATTATTATTATTATTATTATCATCATTATTTGAGGTAGAGTCTTGCTCTGTCACTCAGGCTGGAATGCAGTGTGTGATCTCAGCTCACTGCAACGTTCATCTTTTGGATTCAAGCGATTCTTGTGTCTCAGTCTCCTGAGCTGCCAGGATTACAGGCACATGTCACCATGCCCGGCTAAGTGTTTTATTTTTAGTAGAGATGGGGGTTTCACCATGTCGGCCAGGCTGGTCTCGAACACCTGACCTAAAGTGATCTACCTGCCTCAGCCTCCCAGTATGCTGGGATTATAGGTGTGAGCCACTGTACCTGGCCTTAAGACCCCCTTTAAATGTTACACCTCTGTGATCTTTTTCTGGTTTTTGCACCTTCTCGCCAGGCTAAGTTTTTCTTTTCTGCATCCCCATTATATCTTGCATTTATTTTATTTTAGCTCCAGTCTCTGCTTCGTTTATTGAACAAACTTACATGGCCATCATATGTGTCAGAGACTGCTCCAAAAACTTTATGAACATTAAGTCATTTAATCTTTAGGACGCCTTGATGAGCATGGTGAGTGTAGTATTTTTATCCTCATTTTACACAGGAATAAATTTGGCACAGATTAAATAACACAGCCAGTAAGGAAGAGGCAGAGCCTGCATTCCAGTTCAGCAGTGAGTTGTCTGAGCATGAGCTCTCAGCCTCGACATCACGTTCCTAACCACCATGCTAATCATCTCCATGCCAGTGTTGTAAGGACCTTGTCTGCTTCTCATTTTGCTTTGTCTTTCTTGCATCAAGTGCATACTTGACATATCTAGATGTTGGGTAAATATCATTAATTGAATAAATTAGTAAATCATTTCTATTCCTAAGTCATTCCTTTGGCTTTTCATGTTTTCCAGACTGTTGTCTCTTTTGACCATCAGCTCAAAATTCATTTATAGATTGTTGAATATCAGAACAACTCTTCTCAAAATCCCATTCCGCCATAATTTTCTTCCATAATCTCAGAGGCTTTGCCATTAATCTTGAGACATAGAAAGTATAGAAGTTCTCTTATCTTTAGCCTCCATTCTCTGTGGTAGAAATTGGGATGTAGAGTTTGCTGAGCAAACTTCACGTAGGACAGAGGTGGCATGGTGAGGTTTAAGAACATGAGCTTTGCAGGCAGGCTTGGATTCAATAGAGACTTCACCACTAACCATTTGGATGACTATACAGCCCAATTTGTACCACATATAAGGATGCACACACACACACACACACACACACACACACACACACATATATATATATTGGGCTGGGCATGGTGGCTCACATCTGTAATCCCAGCACTTTGGGAGGCTAAGGTGCTTGAGGCCAGGAATTCCAGACCAGCTTGGAAAACATAGTGAAATCTCATCTCTACCAAAAAAAAAAAAAAAAAAAAAAATTAATTAGTTGGGCATGGTGGTGCATGCCTGTAGTCCCAGCAGCTCAGAGAGCTGAAGGTGAGGATCACTTGAGCTGGGAGTTGGAGTCCATAGTGAGCTATGATCACTGTAGCCTGGAAGACATGGTGAGGTCCTGTTGCAAAAAATAAAATTAAAAAATAAAACAGAAAGTTGGCTATAATTTTAGAGTTATACAAATGTGTTTGAGAGCTCCGACTCTGGCAGGAGCAGAAAGTGGTGGTGCCGATTTGAATGTCAAGGCCAGCTGGAGGTGAGTAGTGGCTCAAATAAGTCATAGCATTCTAGGATTTGGCCCTCTACTTTGAAGGCCCAGAAGCTTGCTCTTTAACTTAATTATTCCCAAGAGAATGGCTCAAGCTAAGCAAACTTTATGTAGAACAGAGGTGGCATGATGAAGGTTAAGCACACGGGTTTGCCGTCACTCTTGGATTCTAATACAGCCTTCACCACTAACCATTTGGATGACCTTGGGCACATTCCTTAGCTCTGAATATTAGTTTTCTCTTCAGAAAAACACAGGTAATGTATCTTCCTCACAAAGCTGTTTGCTAGGATTTAATAAAATATTGTGTTTCTACCTTAGTGCTGCCTGGCATATAGTGTATTCTCAAAGGAGAACGGCATATTACAACAAGGAGAATTGTCACATGGACCAATTACTCATGTCAGCATGACCAAGATATGCTACCCTTATAGTCAAGCTCCATGAAAACCTGAATTCTGATCAGTAGCTACTTGAGGAACATCATGGAAACCAGAGCAGGAAGAAGTAATTCAGCCCAGATGAACAGGGGCACCAGGAGGGATTTTGTTATTTGTTCATTCATTCTTAAAAATAAACATTAGTTAGGCAACTACTATGGCCAAACAGTGTGCTAGGTGCTAGAGGTATACTAGTTTTAAAAGGATACAGTCCATGTCCTCAATTTGTTCACAGTTGAATGAGAGATATAGACAAGTGAACAAGAAATTCAATATATAACAACAGTTTTTGACAAATGCTTGGAATAAAATAAATGGGATGCACTGATGGAGAGTAATTGGGTAAAAGTTAGAGTTGTCTCTTAGTGTGCTTTTGCAGAAGCAGATCCTGAGATGAGATTTTGTGTCAATGTGATTTATTAGAAATTGCTCCCAGAAAACTGGTAGGGAAGTAAAAAATAGGTCCAGAAAGGGAAGGAGAATAAATAAGAATGCAATATCAAGCAAACATCTTCAGAGGATAACTGGCTCAATCGCAGGGAGGATGTAAGGGAAATACATTTCGATTGCAGAGCCAAATCCATCATGAAGCCAGGAAGCTGGAGCATTTATACTCCTCATCCATCAGTCATTGGCTAAGGCTGCACTCTGGGGTGAAGGGGGATACAAATCCACAGCCACTTCAAGCTCTCCATGTACAGTCAAGGGCATCCTGGAAGCCTGGAGGTCATCCTCCAACAAAGAGACACAGATGCTGGCAGTTGGGAGTGAATGTTCATGTTCAGGAAGATAAGAGGGCAACCCAAGGTGATATGAACAGAGTACTGAAAGCATCTTCTATGGGGTGCAGAGGGGTGGTATCTGATGAGATGACCTCGAAACCAAGACCTGAAAGATGAGCAGCATCTAGTCTTGTGTAGAAAAGGGAAAAAGGTTTTCAAAACTAAAAATAAAAATGAACTGTTTATGGGAAGTCATTGAGATAGGAAAGAGCATGGGTTTAAAATATTGAAAGGATCTATGTGTTGGGAGCATGGTGAGTGAACAGAAGAATGTTATGAGATAAGACTGGGGAAGTATGCAGGGTCCAGAAATTTGTAAGCTATCTAAAGGAGTTTGTATTGATCCTGATTGCAGTGAGTTGCTATGAAGATTTCAAGCATTAGAGTGACATTATCTGATTCAGGTTGTAGGAAAATCACTCTAACCACCATGTGAAGGGTAAATTGGAGCGAGGGGAAAGAAGAGAAGTAGGGCTGTCATTCTCTAGTTTATCTTATAGTCTGGGGAGAAGTGACAGCAGCATTAACTAGGGTGGGGGAATCATGAAGATGGGAAGAAGTTGATGGCACTAGCTTGTATTGTAGAAGTAGAGCCAACAGGACTTGATGGATTAGATGTATGAGGGAGAGAATGAAAGAAGTTGAACATAATATTTGAGTTTCTGGGTATAGTGACTTGGAGGAGGGGTGACCATTTAGTGAGACTGGATGAAATAAAAATTAGTAAGACAAGTCAAATTGGGATAATGCTAAGGTTAATAAATAATCTTCATGCCACCTTTCAACGCTGTGTTGAATCTAGGATTCTTGGTGATGTTCATGACACAAGAGTATAATTGATTCAGTGGAAGGTAATGATTTTAATACAGGGAATTCCCTTTTAATGTTTATTCTAATCTGACTCTTAAACCATAGTAATGAAACCATTCTAACACTCCGTACAATGTGTAAGCAGCTCTGTAAGACATAATCTTAAAGAAATCTTTTCTCAAAAGTATCCCCCTTTCTCCCAGCAATGAGTCATATTTTAGTTATCTTTTTTACGCAATGATATTTGCTTCCCTATTTAAAGCCAAGCATTGATTTACAGCCAGAGGCCCTTCAGTGTTTCTGTTGAAGTTTTTTTACACAACTATTTTCTATACTGTGTGATTTTATAATCAAGCCTTCTATGGAAATAGAAAGAATAGCCTCTGCAAAAATAAGAGCCGACAATATTAGACACAGTGAACTCCAAAACTGGCTGTTACATTCTAGGATCATCATGGGGGTGAGAAGGGGCTCTGCCAATGAAAATCTGTTGATATAAATGTTTATCTGAAAAGAAGAGCTGACAACTCAGTCAGAAAACATCTCCTTGCCTAAAATGATTCCCTTTTTCAAAGCACTTGGGCCAAGGAGTAGAAGCAGTGTGTATCCTTGGTTGTAGTGACAGCTTGACTGCTTATCTGTTTGACCTTAAGTAAGTCACATCACCATTTGGAATTTCAGTCTTGTCCTCTGTAAATGAAAAGAGTTCGAATTATAGTTGGAATGACAAAAATATTCCATCTCATGGGCCCACTTACATACATCATCAGTGAATGCCTGAAGCACTGTGCTGAGAAGGATTCTGAGACTATCTCTGGATTCAGGAAAACAATGTACCCTAGGAGATAAGCTCTGTCTACTATGGACATCAGAACTGGTGCATGTCTGTGAGTAGTCTTTAAGCCAGGTAATTGAAGGCATTAAAAAACATTCCCACCAGATGTGTTTATGCTCATGTAGCCTAACATTTACACTTGGCCGCTGGAAGAGTCTGAAGTTCATCTCAAGTCCTCCATCCACGTGTTTTCCCTTTCTCGCAAACTACATCATGGGCATGTCATTCAAAAATCCTAAACAACACAAAAATGTTTGCCTTAAATTAACAGTACTATACAATACAGCAATCAACAATACTTATTTTATAAACAGCTCTGTGTAGTCCCCTGAAGAAGGCTTTGCCTCTTCATATTATCCTAAAACTAAAAATATAATTTTTATCTAATAGTTTTAGGATAAAGGCTTTTGCCCATAATGGGTACATTAAAAGCCCAGAATGTTTCAAACAGACCTTCTATGAAAGCACAGTAAGGCATAGCCGCTTAACACCAGAGACTCTTTCCTAAATAGAAAGACCATAAAGGCTCACCTCGATTGAAGGTAAGGTCAAAACTCTCAGAACTAAATTCCTGACCATCCCACCTTGTTCGTTTAAATTATAGATGATCACCTGAAGCCTGTGTTTTAATGCATCTTCAGCTTCAAATTGGTCACTTATAAAGAGGTCTGAAAAGAAACAGTCACACAGTTCTGTTCCAAACATCCTGTGTGAATGTCTAGACGTTGCACATGCACATAAGCGCGTGCACACACACACACACACACACACACACACACACGGTCTTGGGCACTTAGCCAAACGTTCAATCATCAGGATAGCGTTCCCTTTGATAGAAGGAGAAGCAGGAGTTTCTTTTGTTGGAAAGAACCTGCGCAGCTGACCCCCAGGGTGACCGCCAAGACAAGTTGCAAAGAGCTGAGGCTAAAATATGGAAAAACTGAATGCCTTATTTGTTTACATGTCTCTCATCCCCACCTGACCGTAAGGCACTTTAGATAAGGCAGTGCTTTTCTTCACTGCTGCATCCATCATGCTCAAAATAGGCCTGCTATGCAATAGATGAAAATGTGTTTTTTTCTGTAGTAACAAGAGTTCCAGCATCACAACCAGTAGCCAATGGCAGAAAGGGACAGGAGAAGCTGGTGAAACACTGAAAGATTAGAGGTAGGATTAAATGGAGTAACAACTTGAGATGGCCCACCGCCATAATGAAAGCGCTGGAGCATGTTTGTGACTAGCCTTTAAACCAGGGGATTGAAGGCATACACAAAAAAAGATCTAACCAGATGTATTTATGTCCATGTGACCCAATGGATCATGAGTATAATGAAAATAGACCTACTGTATTTGACCACATGAACAAGGCCAGTCTTCTCATTGTCTGAGTTGTTAACACAGATGATAGGCATTCATGGGTGTAATGCTAATTGTTTTACTGAGGTAGGCATGGGAAAGTGGTTCATACCATAAATTTTGGAGGCTGACAGTCTTGAAGTGGAAAAGTGGTGAATGCCATGGGTTTTGGAGTCTTACAGTCCTGGGTTCAAATCACAGCTTCACTATGAACTATGAGTATGACATGAAAAGTATTTAAACTCTCTGAGCTACAGCTTGACCATCTGTGAAATAAGAACAATAGTAAGTCCCTCCCATCCCGGGTAAATGTTACCATCCACATCCAGCATCCCGGTGGCTGGAACATAGTGAACATTAAAAAAATGTTTGCTATTATTATTATCGACATCATTAATGTTTCAGTATTTTAGCTAGATTTCAACGTCGATTGGATTTTTAAAAAATCTATGTCTAGGACTTTCTAAGCTAAGTTAATGAGACAGCTTTATGCAAATTTAGGAATGTTTCATTATTATCATGGGTGCAATAGGCTAAAAACATTACAGTAGGGGTAGGGAAGCGTTTTAAGTTTTAAAATAGAGAAAGACCGATAACATTGTCAAGAATCAGTCTCAGCATCACCAGTTTTTTGCCTTGTTCAAGTAATTCACAACAGAGGTCAGGACGTGGAACACTGACACGATTTCAAATGCACAAGTAATTGACAGGATGAGAAGTGTAGCCACATTAAGAATTAGAGAACACTATATCAATTATTGTCTTAAAGAGATAAACTGATTATTCATAACTTGCAATTATAATCTGCCTCCTCCGTAAAATTCCCATGTTGCCGGATAATATGGATAGAGCTTTGAAGTGGATGTCCAATTAAAGAAAAGGTCGGGGTCAGTGTAGTATTCTGGTTTCCACACGTACATATATGCTAAGGTAAATTTGCACTTTCTTGAATCCTGCAACATCTATTTGAGGAATGATTCACTTAGTCAATAAATATGTATTGAGCACCTACTCTTTACTAGGTAGTATCAGTGTTAAGAGTAAAACTCGAGGTCAATGATTTTCATCCCATATTTATCAGCAAAAATTTTATGTCTCAAATCTAACTAAATTTATATGATCATCAATAAATCACCTAATGGGATTTTGCATACATATATTTGTATATGAAGTGGGGCTAGAATTCCCATCCCTACTGTTTCATAGTGCTCAGAAGCTAAAATTAAGTGACAGATGAGAAAGTGTTTAGAAAAGCTAATTTTTTTAAAAGTTATGCTGTTAACCATAGTTACATAATTTAAAAGAATAGAAAATATTTGATTCTGAGGACAAAGTAAAGCAGCTAAGAAAGTTAAAATGATAAAGAGAGATTTGATGAGAGGCAAGAAAAAAAATCAGAATGGTTTGCTACTTTGCATAACTGCCCCAAATCATGTTCAACTCTTTCTTGTGGCTATATCTGGCAGTGCTTTAGATCAGTAGTTCCTAAACCTTGATGCACATCAGAGTCATGAACAGGTCTGGTTAAATGCAGAATGCTGAACTCATCCCCTGGTGTTTCTTTTCCTTCCTTCCTTCTTTCCTTCCTTCCTTCCTCCCTCCCTCCCTCCCTCCCTCCCTCCCTCCCTCCCTCCCTTCCTTCCTTCCTTCCTTCCTTCCTTCCTTCCTTCCTTCCTTCCTTCCTTCCTTCCTCCCCCTCCCTCCTTCTTTCCTTCCTTCCTTCCTTCCTTCCTTCCTTCCTTCCTTCCTTCCTTCCTTCTTCCCTCCCTCCCTCCCTCCCTCCCTTCTTTCCTTCCTTCCTTCCTTCCTTCCTCCCTCCCTCCCTCCCTCCCTCCCTCCCTCCCTCCCTCCCTCCCTCCCTCCCTCCTTCCTTCCTTCCTTCCTTCCTTCCTTCCTTCCTTCCTTCCTTCCTTCCTTCCTTCCTTCCTTCCTTCCTTCCTTCCTTTCGAGACTGAGTCTTGCTGTGTCACCCAGGCTGGAGTACAATGGCATGATCTCGGCTCACTGCAACCTCCGCCTCCTGGATTCAAGCAATTCTCCTGTCTCAGCCTCCCAAGTAGCTGGGACTACAGTCACACGCCACCATACCCAGCTAATTTTTGTATTTTTAGTAGAGATGGGGTTTCACCATATTGGTGAGGCTGGCCTCAAACTCCTGACCTCAGGTGATCCACTCGCCTCAGCCTCCCAAAGCGCTGGGATTACAGGCGTGAGCCACCACGCCAGGCCTAGAGTTTCTGATACAGTTGGTCTGAGGTGGAGCCCAAAACATTGCATCTCTAACAAGCTGCAGGTTATGTTGATATCACTTGTCTGGAGGGCACACTTAAGGAGAGACCCTGCTCTTGCCAAGCTTGCAGAGCAAGTAGGGAAACAAAACATGAATGAATGAAAAAAATATCAGGCCCTGAGCTCCAGACATGTGTATAAAAGTGTCTGCTCTCAAGAGACATCTCAAATCGAACATGCCAAAAGTGGAACTCTTGCTTTCTATTCACGAGCTTGTGCCTTTTTTTAGTCTTTCCCATCTCAGTTGATGACACACTCTTAATGCAAGTGCTCAAGCCCCAAATTTAAGAGTTTATCTCAGCATCCACGTGCAAGCTATTCATTCTTTAATTCAACAAATGTTTATTTAGCACCTACTGTGTGTCAGACACTGTTCTAGCCATTGCGGCATAGAAAAATGGCCAAAGAGTGCTCAAAAAATGTAAATTCTGATGTGTAAAATGTAAAACAACAAGTACGTATATAGAGAGACAGTAGATAGCATATTCAGTAACCAAAATTTGAGCATTTCACACCATTTCCATAGCCACCAGCCCAATCTCAGCCATCATCTCTTGTCTGAGCTACTTAAGGTGGACATAAGTAGTCTTCCTGTTTCCACTGTTCCCAAAGCACAATCAATTATCCATGCAACGTTCAGAGAATCTTTAAAGCATTTGTTGTATTGCCACATTCTCCTACCTAAAACCTCCCAGTGGCTTTCCTTCGCATTTAAAATTAAATCTAGACAGCTTAATTAGCATGGTATGCAAAACCTCTCCAAATTCTCTTACTTATCTCTCTTTTTTTGAGACAGTCTTACTCTGTCACCCAGGCTGAAGCTCTGTCACCCAGGCTGAAGTGCAATGGCATAATCATAGCTCACCGCAAGCTTAAGCTCCTGGACTCCAGCAATCCTCCCACCTCAGCCTCCCCAGTAGCTGGAACTACAGGTGTGCACCATGCCTGCCTTTTTCTTTTTCTTTTTTCTTTTTTTTTTTTTTTTTTTTTTTTTTTTGAGATGGAGTCTCGCTCTGTCACCCAGGCTGGAGTGCAGTGGCCAGATCTCAGCTCACTGCAAGCTCCGCCTCCCGGGTTTACGCCATTCTCCTGCCTCAGCCTCCCGAGTAGCTGGGACTACAGGCGCCTGCCACCTCGCCCGGCTAGTTTTTTGTATTTTTTAGTAGAGTCGGGGTTTCACCGTGTTAGCCAGGATGGTCTCGATCTCCTGACCTCGTGATCCGCCTGTCTCGGCCTCCCAAAGTGCTGGGATTACGGGCTTGAGCCACCGTGCCCGGCTTCTTTTTTTTTTTTTTTTTAAGCAGGGATGGAATCTCATTATGTTGCTCAGGCTGAGCTCAAACTCCTGGGCTCAAGCCATCCTCCCGGAGATGTGGGCCTCCCCAAATGCTGAGATTACAGGCATGAGACACTTCTCTCTTCACTGTTCAAAAAAACTCCTTTGGCTTCCTTTCTGCCCTTTTGATATGCTAAGTTCATTTAAACGCCAGGGAATTTGTGCCCTCCTCATAGAGCATACTTTGTCAATATCTGATTCTTCTTGTCATCATTTAGGACTTGGACTAACATCATTTCCACATAGAAGTAATTTCTGACCCCATTTCTAGCACATCTCACTGCTACAACTCTGCTTTATTATCCTTTTTTTTTTTTTTTTGCCTTGATGGCATTTTCTATTCCCTGATGTTATCTAGCCTGTTATGTGGTTCTTGTCACTAAAATGTAAGCCCCACAAGGGCAGCAATTTATTCAGACTGGTTCACTGTTGTGTCTTCAGTGCTCAGATAACTGTCTGACATATTATAGGCTCTTGATCAAAATTAATTGAATTAATAAATGAATGAATAGAGCATCTGGGTTATTGTCAACATGTTTATTCAAGTCAGTTTACAATTCTTCAACATTGGTGACCGTGTTGATATCATCTTTATACCCCAGTGTTTAACTCAGTACCGTGCATGTGCAACAAATATCTGTTCAATGAACACATACATAAAGTAGGTTTTGCCTGGTTGAGCCTCTGTAACAACATCCTGAATTAGCTTTTTTTTTTTTCTATTTTAGAGGTAAAGATACTAAGGGTCAGAAAAGTTTAAGGGACTTACTGGAGAAGAGACAAATAAAAAGAAAAAGAAAACAAAGACTGATCACCCAGAGGCTGAGGCTGAGGGAGGGGAGAGTTTAAGGAGATTAAATATCAGATGAAGCAGGTGTTGAGGAGGAACTGAACATTGACAAATGGATTTGGCCTGAAGATGGATTTTTGATAACTTTAAGGAGAGCAGCACTGGGAGGAGAAGGGAGATAAGAAAAAATCTGGTGATGAAAAAATACAAAGGATAGGTATAAGAGAATATTTAAGAAAGCAGAAGCAACACTGCTTTTAAACTTAGATGTTATTACTTGGAAGTGGGGGTAGAATTTAAGCATGTTTAATCAAAGATCAGATTAGACCTCATGGAGAGGGAGAGAGTCAAGGATGGGGGCATGAGCTTGGGAGAATTATTACTTGGAAGTGGTGGTGGAATTTAAACATGTTTAATCAAAGGTCAGATCAGACCTCGTGGAGCGGAAGAGAGTCAAAGATGGGGACATGAGCTTGGAAGGAGGGGTGCTCAGGTAGTGAGAGGGGATGGGGCACAGGCAGGGCCTCATCTCCCTCTAGAGTTGGGCAAAATGGGCAGAGGGAGGTGCAAAGATTATGTGCAACAGCCGTGGTGGGGGTGGAGGAGCTCACTAAAGACTGACTTGATCTCAACAGGTTAAAGTGGGAACAGTCAACTTTACCTGAAGGCAAATAGGCCTGGACATTTCAAGAAAAGATGATTGAAAATAGCGGTTCATTGGTTAATGAGTCTGGGCATGGGTGGCGGTGATTATCTGGTAACTGTGAGTATTACAGGGAAATATTAGAAGATAGCGACAATGGGACAATGAGAGACCAGGAACTAGTCCTTGGAAGGGATAAGGTGTGAAGGAGTAAAGTGTTTAAAGGTTTTTGAGAAAAACCAAAGTTTGGTTACAGATTTTCCCAGTTTCTAAATATGAAAACTTGGGGGCAACTCATTTCCCTCTTCTCAGCCTTAATTTTCTCTCCTGTAAATGAAGATTGCTGTCATTTATGAAGCTTAAAAGAGATAATGGATACTCAGCATTAAGCAGAAGAGGTAGGTCATGAGTAAAGCTCAAAAAAATGATAAATAGGGAAGAGTAAGGCAAAGTCCAAAGTAGGGCCTTCAAGTTTTAAATTTTAATGCATTTTATTTGTCAATTAAAAATAAATTTAAAATGTAATGTGTAAGAATAACTTGGAGGAATGATTTTAAATGCATAACCCTGCCCTATTACTCCTATGAGATTATGAGTCTGTAGGTCTGCAGTGAAGACTGGGAATATGCATTCGTCACAAGCAAATACTTCAGGTGATGCTCATGTAAGATGCTCAGTACTTCAGGTGATGCTCCCTAAGTCACACTGAGAAGAGCATTGAGAAATGCACTGGTGATTGATGGCGTTGCCCACAGTACAGGGCCAGCACTGTACAGTTGCAATGGTACTGGTGCAACAACCATGTTTGAAACTCTGGACCACGATTCTCAGCACAGATTGCTTAGTAAACACCTGGAAATCTATATCTGAATGTATGCATATATGCATATATGCATATATATATATATATATATATATATACACACACACATTTACAATGTCATGCATCAACCTTTTCAATCTAGTTCCAAAATATTCTTATCATCCCAAAGGGATAATCTATATTCATTAAGCAGTTGTTCTTTGTTTCTCACCTCTCCCTTGTCTCTGGCAACCCCAAATTTGAATTCTGTGTCTACACACTTACCTATTCTGGATATTTCACATAAATGGAATTATACAACCTGTGACCTTTTGTGTCTTTTTTTTCACTTAGTATGATGTTTTTGAAGTTCATCCATGTTGTGGCATATCTGTAGTCCATTTGTTTATGTCTGAATAACATCCCACATATCTAGTTGGTTGATTCATTTATCTGCAAATAGACATTTGGCTGTTTCCATTACTTGGCTATTGTGAGTAGTGTGTGTGTGTGCAGCCGTAGCAGCCACAGAGATTAGGATTTAGCCCCTCGCCAGTGGACTCAGGTGATTTTAATACATAACCAGTATTAAGAATCTATTTTCAAGGTATTGAAGAAAGAGCTGAATGGCTATGTAATTTAAATGCAGTTTAGTAGACAAATTTCTTTTCTAGGACTAATGAAACATTCCTCTATGGGGCTTGGTGCACAGGTGGTACTTGATAATGTAGACTAGATAGCAGGAGAAAGAGCTGTAATTTCAGAAGAGGTTTGAATGGATTAGTTCTGTTCTGTGTCAAATGTGGCCATGACACACGGCGTCATAAATAACCTACTGAAATTTATTCTACTTTTCTTTCTCCAGAAGATTACTTTCTAGCAATGCCTAAAGTTAGAAGTAGGGGGTACCACATTTTATACCTGTTGGCTAAATAACACAGCTTGGTGAGCCAAAAATGAGCCTCAGAGACCCCTCACAGTGATCTGAGAAGGAGTATAAGATTTTTCAAGACTGCATATGAATTATGTCCAGGTAAAAAGAAAAGAAATTGCTATAGAAATTATTTTAACGGTAAAGCACATTCAATGTCAGACCTACGCATTATCCTATCTATGAAACACTCATTGATGTCACAGAAAGGTATGAGTGTGTCTTTTGATGTGAGGCTTTGTACTTCTGTAAAAACTTACTTCTGAGAAGTTCAAAGTGCTTTCCATGGACTTTCTCAGAATCCCTTTCAACCCCTTTATGGCATAGATGGCAAGTGTTATTCTCCTCTCGTAGAAGATAGGAAAGTGGAAATGCCGAGAGGTTAAGTGTGATGTGCTCAGTGATTATCTTTTAGGATGGGGCCCAAGGCTCTAGGCTTCCAGAGAGTCCTTGGCAATGGTCCCCATTACCTCTCTGCCCTCTCATTACAAGGTTAGCATGTAATAGTTACGACAAAAAAAAAAAAAAAAATTTGCCAATGGGAAGGATGGATATTTCTAATTTAGTACCATCAACTGCCTGGAATGAGTTTTCTGTCAGGGTCATGATGACATCATTATTCATTGACAGCATGGGGAAATTTTTCACATTCTTTTTTATTATTTTTAGCTGGACATCACACAGGGGTGTTAACATCATCAGCGTTACATCGGGTCTTCATGTGCTGCCCTACTTAGGTGATGGTGTGGAATGGTTCACTTTCTCATCACATTTCATTTTATTTCATTGTCATGATAACGGGTATGTATCATAATACATACCCATTATGATGTAGTCTACTTAAAACATACCTTGAGCAGGTAGTCTACCTAAAACATACCTTGGCCAGGCAAGGGAGGTGGCTCACGCCGGTAATCCCAGTACTTTAGGAGGCCGAGGCGGGTGGATCATGAGGTCAGGAGATAGAGACCATCCTGGCCAACAAGGTGAAACCCTATCTCTACTAAAAATACAAAAATTAGCTGGGTGTGGAGGTGTGCACCTGAAATCCTGGTTACTAGGGAGGCTGAGGCAGGAGAATCACTTGAATCCGGGAGGCAGAGATTGCAGTGAGCCGAGACTGTATCACTGCACTCCAGCCTGGTGACAGAGCGAGACTCAGTCTCCAAAAAAAAACAAAACCTCATTTACGTTATTTAAATGTTACTTAAACATACCTCAGGTAGTTACTTAAAACATACCTCAGTTATGTTTTAAATAGGCTACCTACTCAAGGTTGCTTTAGGATTCAAAACATTTTAAGTTTCAAAAAGTTTTGATATTTAAAGTATTTTGAAACATTTTTAGTATGAAATGAATACTTTTTTCCCCCTGGGCAAAATTTGTATTAATATTTTTGGTTGATGGAGCAACAGACATTCTAGTGATTAAACCTTGTTCTAGCACCTTAACATGATATGAGGGCCACAGTGTTCTCGATACTGGCTGAACATCAGGATTGCTGTGTGCATATTTTAATTTGTCTTATCTGTTAAAGTAGAAAAGTAATGCATGCAAATACAAATGAAAACAATAGTATTTAGCTCACAGAGAAGGAATTAAGATGAAAATAAAGATCTCCTCTCCTGTATAATTTTCCTAAAATTTTCAACCTTACTCTACAATATACCATAATCTAACAATATAGATAGACTTGTTGGATAGCTTTTATTTAATCCATTTCAACTATATAAATCTAACATTGTGTTTCTACTAGTTACATGGCACTCCATTATATGGCTGTATTATAATTCATTTAAACACGTTCCTCACTGGTGGCCATTCAAATTGAGTCTATTTCTTCAATAATTTAAAAAAAGCTGTTATGAACAGTTCTGTATATGTGTACTTTTACATGTCAAGATAAATGACATATTTGTAGATAATTTCTGAGACACAGTGTAGATATATACGTATTTGTATATGTATAAATATATGTGTATAATATATAAACATATGAGTATAATATACATTTATATGGCATATATTTAAATATTTTAACATATGTTTGATATATATCGCTATTTTTCTGAGAAGATTTAAAAAGAAAATACAGCCTCTCAAGTGCTTGCTTTAAGTATTTACTGGGTCAGATCTCCTAGGGTAGTTGTTGACAATCCTTTTTTTAGAAAAGCAAACAATTAATTCTAAATCACAGCTTTGTTAAATCCTCCATCCCATAAAATCACCAGCCAATAACATGAAAATCTGTTTTCTGCCTATAATCTAAGTTAAAATATAGTTTCGAAAAGTCATAAAGACCAGATCTGTTTTTATATAACTGTCACTCTTGATACTGTAAAGAAGTCAGTATCATATTTTGTGTCCTGCATATTCTTCCTGGAAAACCAGAGGAAAATTCAGCCAAATAGTAGGTTTTCACTTCATGAGACAGGGAATTTTTAGTGACTCGCACTTATTTAATGGATTAAGCATCTGCTACAGCAGAATATTCACTGTCATTTGTGAAGATGTAAATTTCAGAACTGTGTACAAATAATTGTGCTACATAACTGTAAGGAAGAAGTTTCATAATGTTTTAAACTGTCCAAGTCTGAAGAATTTCTGCGTTATTTTTATCATGATTATGAACAATTTTATGCATATATTTTTTTCCTTTTTTTTTTTAACAGTCCTAAGATCTCTGTGAGAGTGTAGTTGTCTGGATACTTTTATGTCCATCTGTGGTTTTATAGAGAACTTTTTCCTGGAGAAAAGAAAAAGAAAGAAAGAAAAAAAGAAATGATTTCCCCCTCCCTTTCTGAACAGTT
The DNA here is from genome assembly GCF_024542745.1 of Macaca thibetana thibetana. NCBI lineage: Eukaryota > Metazoa > Chordata > Mammalia > Primates > Cercopithecidae > Macaca > Macaca thibetana. The sequence continues at coordinate 165,686,206 of NC_065582.1, forward strand.
TACCACTCCCTTTACACTTTCAGAAAATGTATTACTTGGATAAGATCTCTTTTCAAAGCCTGAATAGATATCAAGAAATCACCATTCTGAACCCTTTCTTATTAAAAATACACAGAAATAAGCTTTGTCACAAGACATTGCTCTCATTCATCAGGAAGCTTTTATGCTTGGATGGAATAATTAAGCAAATGGCTATGAACTTATTGAATATTTCAAGGGGAAAATTTTTTCATCGATAAATATTGTACAAGCCTTAAAATAATCCAAGTTACTGGCACATATTCATTGCCAAAATATTGTTACCTTTTGGAGCACCATGCTAATTTGAAGAGTGAACAAATTTAAATGAAAATACTGGTGCATATTCCAAATAAACATCTTCAAATAACCTTACCATATTAATATGCCCTGTGCTTTGAAATTCCTCCACTGCTGAGCAGAGAATCAGTAAAGAAAGAGGAGAGAGAAGAAGTGATTATTATGGGTACCTACTCTGTGCTAGACACTCTGTCAGGCACTTGATATACATTATTTCATTTATTCTTTCCACCAAGCTCAAGAAAGTCAACGAAAAAAAGGCCTGACATGGTTATTGCTTGCCAAAATTCATAGAGTTAGCAGGGTATGGGACAAGTATTTGAAACTTAATGTGATTCCAAGGTTAAAAGAAGAGAACCTTAATACATATATACCATCACTTTTACCCTTCCCCAACCCACTGCCATTTCCAACGTCATCACTAATGCACAGGGAGAGAGATTGCTACTTTGAACTTTGATACCTCCCTTTCTAACTATAGGATTTTTTTCCTGTTAGTTTTCTGTTACCCAAACCTGTTTCTGATATGGGTATATGTGTTTATGTGTGCATGCATGTATGTTTGTACATCTATCTTTATTATAATGGAAGTATACTCAATGTAATAATTGGTCCCCAGAGACTGAAAATATTAGCCTCCTTCTTACTGCTGATTTAGCCTCCTTTACAAGATACCAGGAAATCTAGTCATTTCTACCTTAAACTTTAAAGAAAATATGAATTTTTAGTTTAAACTGAAAAGAAAAAGTTTGTCCACTAGATTCTTCACTGTTTTTTTGTTTTGTTTTGTTTTGTTTTGTTTTTTTTGAGACGGAGTCTCGCTCTGTCACCCAGGCTGGAGTGCAGTGGTGCGATCTCTGCTCACTGCAAGCTCTGCCTCCCGGGTTAACGCCATTCTCCTGCCTCAGCCTCCCGAGTAGCTGGGGGACAGGCGTCCACCACCACGCCCAGCTATTTTTTTTTTTTTTTTTTTTTGTATTTTTAGTAGAGACGGGGTTTCACCATGTTAGTCAGGATGGTCTCGATCTCCTGACCTGGTGATCTACCCGTCTCGGCCTCCCAAAGTACTGGGATTACAGGCGTGAGCCACCGCGCCTGGCCCTTCACTGTTTTATAGAGAAAAGTAAATGGTACTTACTAAATTTTTTACTAGTTGACCACTTGGGTTGTCATCATAGGGAGATAAATAGTGAAAGCACTGCCTTTTAAAATGAATGTGTCCAGGTTTCAATCACTCTTAACCATTTAATAGGTGTTTGACTTTGAAAGTTGTTTAACCTCTATGAGTCTCAGTTTTCTAGCTGAATCTGAACAATAATAGTACTTAGGAGTAATTTTTGGATAAAGGAGAAAATATATACCAAGCCCTTATACTGCTCTGGTCCCACATTAAATCTGTGAAAATGGTACATGGTAGCAAGAACTGCTGAGCACCCCACTTCTGGAACTGGGCTCTGTTATCACCTATCGTAGGAGTAAATTAATCCCAGTAGGTCAGTCCAATACTCAGACACTGTTATAAAAGGAAAAAGGACATAAGTTCACATCTACCATTACCATGCCATCTGCCTGGCTGAAAAAAATGCAGCGTTTGGAAGTTCTCCAGTTATCAAGGCTTTGGGAAGTCTAGTCAGTCAGCGGTGAACAACTGAATATTCAGAGAAACCCAGTTAGCAAGTCCAGGCAAAGTCCCCAAGGGGAAGGTGTGAATTTAAACACAAATAATTTTAAAGATGATCTTTATATATTGTGCTTTTGCTAACTGGGTATACTTCACTTGTTCTAACTCTTCTTCTCTCAGGCCAGCAACCAAGCTAAGAGTTTTAGACCATCTCCTAAAATCTATACTGTTGATGTCTTTGGGAAAAAAAAAAAATCAAATCTGGTGACACTGAGCTCATGCCCACACAAGGCAAGAGAGGTACACCTGAGTATGGTTGCTCTCATTTTAAATACAGAAGGCAATCTCTAGTGACGAGAGCCCTCACCACTTATATTATTGCATGGGCACTCATGCTGTGCAGAACACACACACACACACACACATCCACCTGTGGCATATATATATATATATATAGTGTGTGTGTGTGTGTGTATCCACCTGTGGTGTGTGTGTGTATATATGTGTGTGTGTGTGTGTGTATATATATATATTCCACCTGGTGTGTGTGTGTGTGTGTATATATATATTCCACCTGTGGTATATATATGTGTGTGTGTATATATCCACCTGTGGTATATATATATATTTTTTTTTCTTGTAAATGTTCCTGGGACATACCTTCCCTCTCCATGCATATTGGGATTTATTTCTAGGGAACAATACAAGAACTACACACCTCTCTCTCAGCTCATGCAGTTCCCTGCTCTTCCATTGCAACGTTGAAATGCTTTATTGTACCCTCCTATAGAGAAGAGTCCTAATGAACAAGAATTGCATTTCTGGTTCACAAAATCATGGCACCTTGCACAGTACCTAGATTTAAATTGTTAGGCAATGACTGGTATGGAATGGCTAACTGAAGGAATGAGAAATGTACAGTAATTTGAGGTGATTTTGAAATTGGACCTGTCAGCAACTGCGTGACCTATAAACAAGTTTTTCATCTTCACAGTCTTATTTGATATAATGCCAAGGTTGGATTAAGTACTCTACAAAGCCTCTTCCAATTCTTTTATACAATAAAATAACTTCCCTTGTTCATTTCATTCCTATTTTAATCTTAACTTTGCTGATTTGGGTTAAGTTACTAAAGTCTCTACAACCAGGATATTAGTAATATAATCCTTATCTCTTGGGATCCTTGCAAGAGCTAATTAATAAATAATGTAGAGAAACTTAGACAAAAGACAAAAAGAAATGAGAAATTACTTATTATATTTTCATAATTGCATTTTAAATGAGAATAGTTGAGAATCTATGTTTCATTTATGAACAGAATTTTAACTATTAGTGCTTGTAAAAAGAAAAATTAGGTCCAATTTTACATTCTCATTTTCTGAAGAATTAATTTTTCTTTTTTATTATTTTTTCAACTTTTACAATCAAACCCTTTTACTCAGTGGCGGATCTGTTATCTTACATCTGTGGGCCCAGCATCCTTATTTTGTGACAACGGAAGCACTATGTTTAACCCTTCCAATCTCTCAAAGGCTAACATAGTGCCTGGCAAGGAGTAGGTGTATCAAAATTGCCTGCTGCTTGAGGGGGAAAAAAATGCAAAAATAGTATCAATCAAAAACAACTCATAGCAACTGTGTGGCCTAAACCAATAATGGTCCTTCAGTGATTTAGGCATCAGGTCTTCAAAGATTTTGTTTTAGCACTCATAAGTATTTTGTATTAATGGTTCAAATGATGAATGCCCTAAAACTAAATTCTAGTTGATAAAATCAGCTTAAGCTTGGAAGTGTTTGAAGGTTGTGTTGGTCTCTTCCCCTCTTGACTGGTGTGATTGCAACAGCTATTGAGACTGCCAGGCAGTCTGTCTTTTGGGACTCAGGAGACAGGGAAGCCAGTTGGTTTTAAAGTAGAGAGCTTCCAGCAACCCAGGGTCACGTAGTTCTGCTACCTGTGTGTAGTGAAAGGGTGTCCTGGGCTGGTGCTCTGTGGGTCTCCACATTTCTGGGTGACAGACTACTCACTCTTGCAAATGTGACTGTGAGCCATCTATAGACTGGAAGAATCAGGTCTCTTCATCTGCCTGATGTGCGGCAGAATTAGCTATGGTGTTCCACAGAGGTACAGCTCTGTAAGTTAAAATACAAAAAAAAAAAAAAACACCTGCTCTTTTTATAGGATGCTTATACCTGGTTATGAGATTTCTGTCATATATCGGAATATTTCCTCTTCATTAAGCAAACTCCTTGTGGTATTTGCAAAATCTCTAAAGACTATCCTTGTCTTCCTTTGCTGGTTTTTATGTAATAATTTATAGTATCAGCAGAGAAATGTTGCTACTTGCAGATGACACCCTAGCTACATGTTGTCTTTGAATTTCAAGGGAATGCTGTGGATACATTCACTAAAGCTTCTGTTGTTAGTGATAGAGGATTTGCACAGCCACCTGGGTCTGTCTGCCACATGCTTCCCCCAGATACTCTCATTCTTGGTGTTGCCCCAGACACTTCTCCTGAATTTCTAGTTCCTGGTCTGATATATTCCACTTCTTCTCATTGGACCTTCATTGTTAGTTTTGAATATTATTCCCCTCTTAAAAATGTATCACCCATGACCTACAGGGATTTTGCCTGTTTGTTTATTCAACAAGTGTTTATTATGTACCTTACACACCTATTATATGACAGTCACAGCAGAAGCACAAAATACACAAGTCTGAGTAAAAATGAAAAACAAAGCAAAAGCAAACGAAACACAGAGTCATTGCGTTCATGGAGCTTATATTTAAATTTGCAATATGCATCTTCTTACCCAAAAATCAGAACAAATGAGCAAGTATAATTCTTCTAAGTGTGAAAAAGTGTTTAGAATGGAGGAATGTGATGTGGTCAAGGCAGGAAGTGAAGGCCTAGGATAAGAGTAACCCTACAGAGAAACAGTTTATGTCTCACTCTCTGGTGAAAGACAAGAAAATGACATGTGTTTTCCCATTTTAACCTCACAGCAACTTAGCGTGGTAGGCATTAGTGGCCACATTTAATAAAAGGTAAAACAAAGCTAAAGAATGCAGCCCTAGGTCAAATAGCTGGTAAGTCATGAAGCTGAGATAGGAGACTATATCTTCATCACACTAATACCCATGACCTGGGTTGTTACTCATACAGGATAGAAAGGCATGTTTTTCTCTATTTTTATGCCTAATTTGGCCATAACTTTCATGTAACAGATGCAGACAAATTATCAATCAATGTTGACTTTTGATTCAGTAGCATTTAATACTTTTTCTAAAATAAAATTGAATTTTAATAGTGCATAAGCAATACTCAATTTTTCACTTTGTTAGTAATGAGATGTAAGCTTTAATTATTGTTATCGAGGACTTAGCATCTTAAAGTATCAGGTCTTAGAGACGTGTCTCATTTAAATGTGCATTTTAATAAAGCATTTCTTCTAAAATTTGAAACATATTCTGATTGTTTCAACGAACCTGAAACTGAAGAATTTCGTGATGCACTAAAGAAATATTTTTAGAATCAGAATTCATCAACATTGATGCAGAATTAATATTCTATGTCTCAGCTTGATAGGGAATTCAACTGGAAAGACATTTTCCTCTCTGTGGGATTAGCATGTTTATATTCAATATTATAAATAGAATGGATCCACAGTCAATTGCAAACAGCTTTTTCCAAAATTATGTCTTCCTACTGTTGTAAATGTAGACTATCTGTGATTGTAATATCACATCATGGCTAGTAAACATTTGTCTATCTGAAATGCAACTATAAAGTATTCAGATCGCTGAGTGACTCACAAAGAAACTGTTTTAGGAGCGACGTTGGCCTTTAGCCATCCATAGCCTGATTTTCATGGAAAAGTGGCAGGAAAGGAAACCATTTCTTTGCCAGCATTTGTTAATCTTCCATGAGCAAGAAAAATGAAATGTTTGAGGTGATGGCTATCCCAATTATACTGATTTGATCATTACACATTTTATACAGGTATCAAAATTTCACATGTACCCTCAATCTATTACAACTGTTATATATCAATACAAGTAAAGATGAATTTAAAAATGAATGAGAGTAAAAATGAACATTTTGTTAAAATATTGGGTTAACCAAATGCGCCAGTGCTAAGTTTCTTACTCCTCTATGGAAAGCCTTTTCAGCAAGTGCTTGACTCACTAGCAATTTATCCATGTTTACTACAACTTGCTGAGCTCTCCTTACCTTGAGACATTCAATGATCTTGCTGTGAGGTCTATACTCCTCACCTGTGGGACTTGGCACATGTGATTTTTTTCTCCAAGAAACTGACCATTAATTTTCTCCAAACAACGAGGCCTCTAGCATGCAATACGCTCTCAAGAAACATAGTTTTTGTTGATTTTTGGTTTTGTAATTATCAATAATATTACACTCAGACAATCAAGAGATATGAACAGCTTCATATAACTAGCTAGTGGAGAATCAGAGTACATGGGAAACTTGTGTTTGGTTGTGTGTGGTTTGCTGCACTGTGGAAAGTATTTAATGCAACTGATAATTACAGTTGAGAGTTTCTAGTTCTGGAGTTACTCCATATAAGGCTCTAATAAATGGGTTTATACAGTTGATTAAAGTGGACTAGGCAATTTTCATGCCTCATTCTAACCCTGACATACCCAGGTTCTAAACCATTCTGTGATCCATTGGGGATAAGCCCGGTTATAAGGAAGCCAATCCGTATGTTAGTAGTCTTCTTTGCAAACTTTATGTACAATGCCATCTGCTTAATAATTATTAAAAAGATATTTCCACCAAAATGTAAATTTGTTTCATCACTTCTATCTTTAAACAGTAAAAATAACTCAATCTACCTGTGAAACTATTCTATACAGGGATCTGTACCAACTGAAGCAGCTTCTACTTTGAAGTCATTATTGTACCTTTGATGATCACAATAAATTAATGAAAATTTCTTATATGTATCATAAAGAGAGGCCTCAATTGTAGAAAAGTTATTACTGTTCATAGAGTAAATACACCTGAGAGAAATATCAGCTACTGGTTTGAATCACCTTGAGGGAACTTATAACTTTATTAAGAGTAATATCTATAATTCTGATATTAATAAAGATAATAACAGTGATAACAAATATTGATTGCTAATATGTGTTAGATATTCTGCTTGGTATTTTACATAAATTGATATATTCAATCATCGTAACGACTTGTTGACTGGTTACTGTTGTACTAGTCAGGGTTCTCCAGAGAAACAAAGCAACAGAATACACATACACACACACACACACACACACACACACACACACACACACACGCATGCACGTGAGAAAGATATTTATTTATTTTGAGGAATTGCCTCATGTAATTATAGAGGCTGAGAAGTTTCATGATTTGCAGTCTGCAAGCTGGAGTCCTAGGAAATCCCTTGATTTCATTCCATTTCAAGTCCAAAGGTCTGAGAACCAGAGGAGCCAATGGTGTAAATCTTAGTCCATTGTCAGGGAAAGAACAATTTCCCAGCTAGGAAAGGCAGACAAGAGAAAAAAAAGGGGGGGTAAGTTTCCCCTTTCTCTACCTTTTTGTTCTATTGAGACTCTCAATAGATTTGTTGATCCCCAAACACGTTGGAGGCGGCAACCTACTTAACTGAGTCTACTGATCCAATGCAAATCTCCCATAGAGACACCTTCACAGACACACCCAGAAATGACATTTAATGTAGATATTTCTTGGTGCAGTCAAGTTGACACAGAAAACTAACCACCATGACTAGTATTATCTCTATCTTACCGCTGATAAGGCAGTCTCAAAAAATGCATAGTATTTGCTCAAGGTCTTAACCAAGTGCAGTGTTTACAGATTGCAAAGATTTCTTTTTTTACTGTAGGCTTGTTTGGAGAGTTGTTTTGGGTTATCGGTGTATAATATATGCTCAGAGAAATGCTTCACATTTCTTTGGCCATCCCAACAACCCCAAGAGTTAAGGAACATAAGAAGATATTCTTTTTTATTCTTTTTTTTTTTTTTTTTTTTGAGACGGAGTCTCGCTCTGTCGCCCAGGCTGGAATGCAGTGGTGCGATCTTGGTTCACTGCGAGCTCTGCCTCCTGGGTTCATGCCATTCTCCTGCCTCATCCTCCCGAGTAGCTGGGGCTACAGGCGCCTGCCACCACACCCGGCTAAATTTTTTGTATTTTTAGGAGAGACGGGGTTTCACCGTGTTAGCCAGGATGGTCGATCTCCTGACCTCGTGATCCGCCCACTTTGGCCTCCCAAAGTGCTGCGACTACAGGCGTGAGCCACCACGCCTGGCCAACATAAGAAGACATTCCTAATCTCACAATATTGATGAGCATACTGCAGTGTTTGCGGATAGATGTTCCACACCATGTTTGATAGCAAATCCAAGATGAGAGGCCTACGACTCATGCCCTGGAACTTCTAGCTGGTACCTCAAGGCCCCACTCAGAGCTTTAAACAGAAGAAAACTATAAAAATAATGCCCATTTCATCTTAGAGAATGACAAATTCTGCACGCTAAATTTCTTCACAATATGAATTAACCCCTCCCCCCAACTAATTCCCAATGCCTCTATGATTCATTAGTGTCATCTGTCAGCAGGTTCTCACATCATCTGGCTTATTCCTCTGAAAAGACTGGAGTTTGTGATGAGCCCCTTTCTGTATTTCCACCTCTTGCCTACACCTTCCTTACCTGGTGACTCAGCCATTAGCCTCTGACTTGATTCTAACCCCTCAGTGAAGTGTCAAAGGATGTACCCATTTCCTCTTCAAGAAGTGTTCGCCACTCAAAAGAAGAAGGGTTTCAGAATCACATCTTTTACTGATTGCAAAGAAAACCCATATCAACTTTAGAAATAAATTCTTACGTCTTGAGAAATGCCTCAAAAAGTTGTTATTGTTGCTTTGTAAGTTACCCAATTGACCAGTATTAATTTTTGATTGTATATCTGCTCACTAATTTTTCTGTGAACATACATACTATTTGAATTATACTGTACATACTATATAGAAAATTCTTTTTTTCCTTCTTTTTGTCTTTTTACCAAACTCTACTGTCAACACAATTCTATGTCATTAAATATTCTTTAACAACATAACTGGTAGTGACTCTGTAGTATCCCAATATCTAAGCACTCAAAATAAGGATATATATATTAATTTATCTAACCAGTTCCTTATTTTGGCCTAATTTGGTTCTTATTTTGCACTTTTTTGTGTTATAAATGACAATGAAATGAACATTTTTATGGATAACCATCTGATTGCATCTCATTAATTTCTTCCAGTAGACTTTGAGAAGAAAAGCTTCTACATTAAAGCAAATGTAAATTTAAAAAAAAAACAAGTGTTTCAATAATGTTCTGAGGCATGGCCCCCTATAAGGCATCATTTTTTTGCATTGTGTTCAGAAATGCTGGGGAAGGTACCTTTGAGGTGGCTGCACTATTAGGAGGTAATTTTTCCGTCCCTATTCTCCAGTTCAATCTGCCATCACCTTCCACACTGTTACATGGAAGCCAGGAAGCCTTCCCTAATAAATTGTACCCCACCTGGGCTTTCTTAAGAAAACTCAACAGGACTCAAAGCTTGGGACAAGAAAGCAGTGCCAACAGACTAAAGGGGATGTGAAAATTGCTGGTGAAAAAATCATTTGGCTGAGTAACTTACTGATGAGACTGGATTTCAAAAAGGAATTTTTGCTACATGGGGTCTGTTGTCTGCTGCAGACGGCTAGCATGTGAAAAAGAATGCAGGAATTCTCCTATCTTCTACAGGCAGCTACTTTTAAAGTGTGAGGGCTTGATAGGACCAATAATTAAATTAGGTTGTCTTTACGCTAAGAGACTGGAGATCTATGTGGACCAAAATTATATTATTAAGTTATTACCTATTTGATTGTATTCATAGCATTGGTTAAGTGCCTGAACTCATTTATATGTGTGTTTGTTCATTATTCTTCTCCCTTGTTATAAAATAAGCTCCATGAGACAAGCACCTTGTCTAACTTGTTCCCTTTATATCTTCAGCACCTTAGCACAACACCCAGCATTGTTCTGGCATCAAGTAATTTTTGTAGGATAAAAGAATGAAAGGATTGTTATCTTTATCTAACCCTTTGAATGTCTACATTTTTAGTATGTAATTAATTATTTACTGATTAATCTTTTGTTATATATCTTCAGGTATTTTCTCTGTATATGTTCATCTCTGTGGTTTTATAATATGCTCTTGAAGGACAAAGGGCTATAATTTAGAGAATAATTTGTACCCATTGAATATATATCTTAAATGGTAAGCTGAAGTGACCATTTATTAAATATGTGTTCACTAACTGGAGGCTAATTACAATTGTGTCAATTTCTGATTTTTAGTACCAGATATAGCTTATTGGATCTGGTGTTTGCAGATAAGGTTTGCTGACATTTCATTTTGAAACACTCTCTAAATCAGCATAAAATGAAGCTTATCTCAAGATTGGTTAATATAAGAATCCAAAAACCATTTGAATGGGGGAAAAGTCAGTGGAGTCACTCAAATGTTACATTTCCATTCATTCATTTGAATGGTTATAATACGTTTTAGTGGAAAAAATAAATGAAATTTACATTATGAAAATTAAAGTGGTTGTATCAATACAATGTTATGTAAATCTCACCAGTCCAGCTCTTTGTTAATGGAACTCATCTTCCTAAATGCTTATGTGAAATTCACATTGCCATCTATGTTATTTATATATGCCTAGTTTTGGTTGCTTCTTATAAGATCTTTAAAGAAAAGTTTAGGGAATAGGGATAAAATGTAAAATTAAGACCATTGAAGTATGACTGGTAAAGCCATTTTTTATGATTTCTATTTTTATTTTTGTATCTTCTTGTAGAGGTGGGGTTTTACCATGTTGCCCAAGCTGGTCTCCAACTCCTGAACTCAAGCCATCTGTCTGCCTCAGCCTCCCAAACTGATGCGATTACAAGCATGAGCCACCGTGCCCAGCAAGGCCATTTATTTTTATTAAGCATGACTTTAGACCTTATCTAGGTCAGAACCTAAACATATTTCCAACTGATATGTTCAATTTTCTCCTTTCCTTGAGTCTCTAATGATCTCAAGACCATACCCAGGCAATGCCTTCTCCTAGGAGCAGTCCTTCCTCCTCTCTGAGGCCCCAGGATAATGGATATGCCTCACGTGTAAGCACTTTCCATAGCTAGTTGAAATGATCGATTTCAACAAGTAATAACTGAGTACTTGCTATGTGACAGTCACTGTGATGTTGTTAAGCCAAAGAAATCCTTGCCTCATAGAAGTTACATCCTAGTAAAGGAGTCACTAACCAAATAAGCTGACAGTTTCTGATATGCTGTTAGGTAAATGCATATTGTCGAGAGAAATACAGCATGGTAAATGAATGGAGAAGGATGGAGTGGGTCATACTGTAAGCCAGCCAAGTTGGCATCTCTGAGGAGGGACATTTCGTGAGGACTTGAACACCATGAAGAAGCAAGTCATGGATATCTGGGGAGAACATTGTAGATACAGGAAAGCCTAGTAAATGCAAAATCCCGGAAGCAGAAGCACTTGCCAAATGTTTGACAAAAGGGAAGAAGGCTGAGGTAACTAGAATGAGGTGTGTGAGCATGAGAGTGGAGGAACTGAGGGGGAGAGAGAGAGAGAAAGAGAGAGAAAGAGAGAGAGAGAGAGCCAGGAGCCAGTTCTCAAGCTATCATTAGCACAGGAGCCTTATCCTGGATAGGTGGATCAGAGCAGTCGGGGGTCTATAAACCTAAGTGCAAAGAACATGCCGTCTTTGTTTTCATTAACCTCAACAGAACTTTAGCATATCATTTAATTGTGAATGTAGAGAACAAACCACAGTATTATTAGTAGCACCTGTGACTTCATAGCCAATAGACACTGAAATATTTTTAGTTATGGATATCTCAAAATAGTCATTATATTGACTACTTTGATGTTAGAGTAGTTATAAGACCTTATCTACATGTGTCTTTTTAATATTTTGATAACTGCTTTGCAGTATCATTGGTTTTCTTTGTAACCTTACATGTTTTATTTTATACATCAAAAAAATATGGCCGGGAGTAGTGGCTCACGCCTGTAATCCCAACACTTTGGGAGGCCGAGATGGGTGGATCACTTGAGGTCTGGAGTTTGAATCCAGCCTGGACAACATGGTAAAACCCTGTCTCTACTAAAAATACAAAAATTAACCGGGCATGGTAGAGGGCACCTATAATCCCAGCTACTCGAGAGGCTGAGGCAGGAGAATCTCTTGAACCCGGGAGTTGGAGGTTGAAGTGAGCCGAGATTGCACCACTGTACTCTAGCCTGGGTGACAGAGTGAGACGCTGCCTAAAATATATATGTATATTTATATATAATATAAATTAAAAATATATAAATGTATAGTAATATAAATAAAATATATATGATATATATGCTATAATTATATATAAAAATATATTATATATAATATACATATAATGTTTTATATATTATATATAATTATATATAAATATATATTTATATATAATAATAATATTTTTATATATTTATATAATATAATATTATATTTATATATAATATTATATATATAATATATATAATTTTATTCTTCTGATAAGGTGTCCATAGGCTTCACCAGAATACTCAAGGTGTATATGGTTAAAAAAAATTTAAACAGTACTAGAGAAATAAATGTTGTAGATATAAACCATTATTTTAAATAAAATTGAGTAACAGAAGTTATCACAGTGCAGGACACATAGTAAATGCAGTATATACTATGCATAAGTTTTGTGAAACTTTGTGTGTATATGTGTGAGTGACTTTTGGGTTATGACATGAGATATCTTTCTCACTGTGGATTGTAATAAAAATGTTTTGAAAGTCAATGGATTAAGGTAGAAGCATGTTGACAAGAGGTAGGATTTATGAATGTGTCTAAGAAATCTTACAGTCCCCAGATCACAGAAAATGTCCTATAAATGTTTCTTGATGAACGGACTGAAAAAGAAATGTATTCTTTCTGCTTCATGCCTTATCCTTCTACTAGCATTTTTGATATCTTTGTTCTTTGTTGTTTTAACCACCTCTCCTGGGCTCTGGTCCTTGAGCCTCAGCCTCTCTCTCTTCTGAATCCTCACCCTCTACCTTTTTGCTGGCAACGATTCTATAAATATACCCAGAAATCTCCCCCAAACCATGACCCTTGCTTCTTAAGGCCTCATATTATCTTCTTTCTTGTATTTACATTAAAATACTATGGATGTATCTGTTAAACCGTCAGGAAATATTTAGTAGACACCATTTGTATTCAGGTGATGTGGGCTGGGCTTTCCCCTCCTGGGACATGCAATCTCACCACCCACTACATTCTGGCTTCAGTTCCCTCCACCCCACCGAAAGAGGTCTTCACATGTCACCAGTGACAACCTAAACTCAATGAACACTTCCCAACCTTCATCTTACTTGATCTTTGCTTATTTCTCTATTCTTTGCATTCCACGCCAGTTTGGCTAACACCTTACTATCAGTAATATCAAGCTAGTAAGTTACCCATTTTCCTGCTTCCTGTTTATCTTTTATTGCACATATTGTCCCCCTCTCACTGGAATGCTTCTTGTCTCTGATGTTCTTTTAGTAAAGTTTTCATCATCCTTCAAATTCCAGATTAAGTGTTGCCTCCTCAGTGAACCTCTCCACCTCCCTTGGTCCTTTCACTCAGCCCTACATTCCTCCAGAGCTAATCCCCTCATTTTCTGTGCTCCCCCTGTGCTGTTATCACCAAACCTCATGTACTATACCTCTGTACACAGATATCATATTGTACCTCATGTACACATACATCATATTGCATTTTAGCTAATTACTTTCTTATCCATCTTCTGTACTAGACTGGGAAGTTTCTTCAAAGACAAGAATAACTCTTAACACAATGCTTTGCACAGGGTCTGTGCTCTAAAAATGCTTCTAAGTGAACATATGAATAAATGAATAAAAGAAATTCTTCCATAATTTCATCAGCAATGAATTAAATCCCAGATCTAGGGAAGTGTTCTAATACATAGTAAATTCTCAATAATAATTTGTTGAAAAAGTTATATTTTGTTCATAATTGATATACATTAAAATTATTGAATTATATGTAAAAAATCATTCTTAAATTTGGACATACTTTGCCTATGTTAGACATAGTCCCAGTAGGCAATCATTTTAACAATTGTTGACCAATTTCTTTTATTAAATTCCTTCCTTTTTATCTATATAGTCAATGATAAAGTCAATGGCAATATAGTCATTGATAAAGAACCATTTTATAGGTAGATTAAAATGTTTTGTCTTAAAGCATGATATATATCTATTTTTTAAATTCAACAAATTGATTACATTTCCCTTCTGCATGCACAGCACCTTTTTCAGAGTGACACAGATACTTTACACCATCAAAGTTAAAGCCTTTGTTAAGGAATTTGTACCTGTGCTTACCAGGGAAAAGAACGAAAACATTTGTCTCCAACAGATGACAGGGCCTGAGCACAGAGGCATTCATTCTACCCAGCAATTTATCGGCAATGGTGAATCAAGGCCCCCTGTCAAATACAAGCACTGGGGTAAAGAATAGTTAATTCCATCTGATTGAAGAAAGCATTATTAACCTGCTCATATACTTTATGTGTGCCCTTGTCTATCAGCCAGCTTCCTTTCTTCCTCTGATTGAGTGCTTGCACTTATCTATGTCTTGACATTGACCATGGATTGGGAAAGTCAGGCATCTGTGGCACAAGGTTTGAACATTAACAATAAATAGACCCGAGCTTCCACGAATTATTAATGATATTGCAATTTCACGTTCCTTGCCGCCCTCTCCCTTGCCTCCTGACAAATGGCTTCACGTCTTTGTCAAATGAAATGAATGGTACAGTGATGTTTTCGAGAATAGGCGAAATTTCTAAACAGAATTGTTATCATTTCAAATATTCCTGTAAATGTATATGATAAGCCTACTGAGAAGAACCCAATGGTCTCCTATTACTACCAGAAAAGGAGTAATTTCCATTTCTTTTTTACCAAAGAGTCAACCCAATATCAAGGCAGAGTTCTAAGAAATATTAGAACTTTCATCTTTACAATGTACTTTAATAAAAATGTTTACTGTACATATTCCCAAACTTGGATATTTTCCCCAAAAAAGGAACATTTCTCATTCAATTAAGCAATATAATTTGGGAAATGGCACCTTGGGTACAATTTGACAAAATGTGTACTGAACCTGGAACAACTTTGTGCTAGTAACATACATAGATACAAAGAATGTAAAAGTTTAATAGTTGGAAAATGTGATAAAACAATATTTTTAAACTTAAATGATATTCATTTACTTAATTTTATTGCATTAAGAAAATAAGAATAAATTCATAGCCCTTTAAGAGAATTTTGTCATGCCTCCTATTTGTGCAAAATCAGCGGAGCACTCTGTAGAAATTAAGCCATCTAGGACAATAAAGGAGAAGACATTTCTGTGGTGATCAGGCCAAATTAAGAATGAGAATGTACATGCATTATCTCTTGAGGCTGCTATATTAGTTTCCTAGGACTGCTGTAACAAATTCCCAGAAACTGGGTGGCCTAAGACCATATAAATGTATTCTCCCAATAGTAACACTTTTACATTGTTGGTGGGAATGTAAATTAGTTCAACCATTGTGGAAGACAATGAGTGATTCCTCAAAGACCTATAACCAGAAATACCATTTGATCCAGAAATCCCATTACTGAGTATATACCCAAAAGAATATAAATCATTCTATTATAAAGATATATTCACGTGTATGTTCATTGCAGCACTATTCACAATAGCAAAGACATGGAATCAACCCAAATGCCTATCAATGATAGACAGGATAAAGAAAATGTGGTACATATACAGCATGGAATATTATGCAGCCATAAAAAGGAATGAGATATCCTTTGTAGGAACACGGGTGGAGCTGGAGGCCGTTATCCTCAGCAAAGTAATGCAGGAACTCCTAACAGGGGAGTAGTGGGAGGGAGAGCATTAGGATAAATAGCTAATGCATGTGGGGCTTAACTCCTAGTCCTAGGTGATGGGTTGGTAGGTTCAGCAAACCACTCTTGCATATGTTTACCTATGTAACAAACCTGCACATCCTGCACATGTTTCCTGGAACTTAAATTAAATTTAAAAATAATAATTATCCTCCCACAGTTCAGGAGGTTGCAAGTCTGAGAACAAACCTGGAAAGCACAAGCAGGGGAATGAACTCTACAAAGGCTCCAGGAGAGAATTCTTCCTTGGATTCTCAGCTTCTGGGGATTGTTGGCAGTCCTTGGTATTTCTTAGCTGATAGCGGCATCCCTCCAGTTTCCGCCTCTGTCTTCCACAGGCTGTATTCCCATTGTGTGTGTGTCTCTCTATCCTCAAATCTCCCTTCCCTTATAAGGACACCAGTCATTGGATTTGACCACCTTCATCTAGGATGAGGTCATCTGCAAAGACCCTATTTCCAAATAAGGTCACATTCTGACTTCCAGGTAGACATGAATTTTGGGGAGACACTATTTAACCCAATACAATTGCTTATACTCCTTTATTTGAAATTGTGGTTGGTTAAATGGACTCTAAACCATAAACAACGAGTAGATTACAGTGCCTATAAGTATGCGAAGAAGACTCAGAGAGGAAACCTGAGTGAGACTCTCAGAACTGTGCAAAGGAATCGAATCAAGTAGAAAGCAATCAGATAGCTATGAGGTGCCAATCTTGGACTTGCTCATCTTTTTACTCTCACCTCCACTGGTGCCTTCTAAAGAAACACTCCCTGAACACGTGGCTCATCTGTGTTGTGGGCTGTGCATCTTCTCTCCATCTCCTGTGTTATGCAGTGCAAAACACTCTTTGCATTTGCCAGATAGCTTGATAACTATCTGTTTGTTATCTGATTTCTCCCAATAGATGGTAAGTTCTTATGAAGTTGGTAAGATGTGAACAGCACATTGTGGGTTCAAAAATGTCTGTGTTTGCAAATGAATAATCAATTAAAGTGTGAGGCACTTACAGAGAGTAAGTAATGCATGAATTCTGACCTCAGAGAGCCTGCATGGATGCTAAGTGATGTGCCTACAAATCATCATAGTTGAAGACAGACAATCCCTACCTAGTGCCAGAAAAGAAGCAAAATGAAATACCTTGGGAAGTAGCAGATTGAGCTATTATTACAACCGTGGTATGATCTCTAGAGAAGATTTCCTGATGGATGTGATATTGAAGCTAGATATTAAGGAATAGGCATTATTTGTGAAGATGGATGAGTGGGATAAGTCAGGGCACTGGAAAATGATGATGATGTGGGGTAACTTTTAAGGCAGAAGGGGGAAAAAGCATGATTATAGGCATGAAGGTATGTAGGTCCAGGATCCATGTGGAAAACAGCAAATAATGCAGCTTCAATGCAGCGTTGCAAACGGATTCAATCATTGTGGTGAAGAACAACTGAAAAGTTAGGTGGCAATTAGATCAAAGAGATCTTGAGTGACAGTGCAAACAGACATTCCAAGAGTGTTACAGAGTAATGTGATATGATCTCTTTGTGTGAAGAGCTTCACCTGATCACAAGGGGCTCTGCAGAAGTCTGAAGGAGTCAGTGTAGAGTGTAAGGACAGCACCAGGCTGAGGAACCAGCATGACTGGATAAGCGGCAGGAGGAGAAAATGCTATTAACAAAAGAACAGAAGTGTGATATGGAAGGGAGGAGATCACCAGGTTGAGTGCAATCTGATTGAAGCAAAGTAAAACTGGACTGGAAGATGGAGGTAGTTGTTGGCCTTGAATGAAGCAAAGATGAAGGAAGAAGGGAACTAAAAGATATTCCCTGGTGTTTCTCGTACCCCAGACAGGATGCACTGTGTACTCATGTGTTTCAATAGCATTTTATTTAAGCTGTTTCATTCAAGTGCTACTTGAGTGGTTGACTGCAGGAAGGGCTCCGTATTAGTCTATTCTCACACTGCTATAAAGAACTACCTGAGACTGGGTAATTTACGAAGAAGAGAGGTTTCATTGAACTCACAGTTCTGCAGGTTTAACAGGAAGCATGACTGGAGGCCTCAGGAAACTTACAATCAGGGCAGAAGGTGAAGGGGAAGTAGGCATGTTTTACCACGGCGGAGCAGGAGAGAGAGAGAGAAACAGGGGAAGTGCCACACATTTTTAAACCATCAGATCTTGTGAGAACTCACTCACTATCATGAGAACAGTAAGGGGGAAGTTCACCCCCATGATTCAGTGACCTTCCACTAGGCCCCTCCTCCAACACTGGGGGTTAAAATTCAAGATGAGATTTGGGTGGTGACACAGAGCCAAACCATATCAAGCTATTTTGCAAATTCTTGCCTACCCATTCACAACAAAATGCAGAAATTGAATGTAAGCCTTTAGAAGCAATCGCAACAGTGTGATATTGTCACAGTACACATAAGTGTTATTTTGTATTTTACAAAAGTATCAGTGTACAATGAACTGGACAGAAAAAAATAAGGATCAAAATTGATCCTCCACCATATATAGTTTGAGAAGCTCTGTTCTATAAAACTAGTACATCTCCTGAAATAAAGGATAGTTGATCTGTCTACTCCTCCACGAGTTTGTCAGCTCTACGTGGAACAGGGAGGGATATATCTGATTCCTTTCTGAACCCCCAGCTTCAAGCATAGGGTAGACTATACTACATGCAATCAATAAATAACTAAAATGGAATTGATTTTGTAACTAGCTGGGTTTTTTTTGTTTGTTTGTTTTATTTTGTTTTTTAACTGCTGAGAGAGCAGTTTTAGGCTGACCACTTGGGCAGAAGTCACAGTCCTGGAACTTAAGATAAATGAACAGACACAAGCAGACAAAAGCAGCAAGAGGTAATCCTAATTAGATGCCACAAGAGAGAGAAGAGCCATGAAGTGGAGCTGGAGCAGGCAGACCATTTGCATGCTTCAAAAAACTCTTGGAGTGCAGGTGCTCAGGATACAGACAGGAGGAAGTTAAAACTGAAAGTCTTCAAAGTCTCAGGCCACAGTCCAGTCTTGTTGGTGGGCATGCTTCCCCTTTGGCACTGTTGCTCCTGCTCTGGGCCAAGTTAAACATCTATTAATGCGGAATTGGAAAAGCGTTTTTTGGTTTGCAAGATCCTGAGCGTGATTCCTCTCAAAATAAGCAACCTGGCGTCCTTGACCCAACAAAACTCTGCTCTCAGCAATGACTTTCTGTAAGAAAGGCAGATGATTACCGACTTCACTGCAACATGCTCAGTGCTGCTGACAGACTGAAGCAGTTCTGGGCTAAAGGTCTGCTACATGCCGGTGCAAGCATTTGTTGTTACACTTGATCTACCTACATAATTTCAATTAGTTTCCATCTGTGACATATAAAATTGAATTCTACTGAATGCCCTGAGCTTTTTCTAAGCACCAAGCTTTGTTGCCAAACTGACACTTTGCAAGGAATCTAGGCCATACTTGAGAAAATCAGAGGCTGGTCAAACTTGAAAAGGTGTTAGTAATAATCTAGCCCATCTTCCATTTTACAGAAAGGGTACCTAAGGCACGGAGTAAAAAAAAATTACTCATTCAAATTCACAGTGAGCTATTTCACATCAACTTGAATGAAGTTGTTCTGTCTGTGAAACCCTGAACAATTTTCACTACACCTCGGTGCTTCTGTCAACTATCCATTCATTGCATTGTAAATTTCTCAACAGATAACACATTCTCCCAGGCCCTGAAACCAGTAGATTGTGGTGGAAAAAATATCCAATGTGTCATTTTTGTTATTAGGGCCTATTAACTAAAGAAGTTCTCCCTATGTTTCAAGATATTATAGCATTTCATTGTGATTTTAAAAACTACTAGCAAATAGGAAGTAACATTTGCCAAATAAAATCCATAAAAATAAAGCATCCTTTACAATAAAGAAACTCTTGTCAATTATTTAGACATTTTAAGGGCATTTTGAACTCCTCAAATACAAATTTCAGGTTTATAGTTGTATCATCAAAATCCTATGTGGCAACCAAAAGTTCATTAGAAGGCAGGACACTGAATTATTCTCTCTCCTTCCTTCCTTCCTTCCTTCCTTCCTTCCTTCCTTCCTTCCTTCCTTCCTTCCTTCCTTCCTTCCTTCTTCCCTTCCTTCCCTTCCTTTCCTTTCTTATTCCCTTTCTCTCTCTTCTCTCTTCTCTCTCTCTCTCTCCCCCCCCTCTCTCCCTCTCTCCCTCTCTCCCTCTCTCTCCCCCATTATGTTGCCCAGGCTGGTCTTGACCTCCTGCCCTCAAACAATGCCTTTGCCTCAGCCACCCAAAATGAAGATACTGAATTCTAACTACATGAACTTGCAAATCTCATGCAACTATAGATCAGTCTCCTCATCTTTACAGTGAGGCAATCACAGTATCTGCCTTCTAGAGTTCTTATGAAGAAGATTTAAAGTAATCCACCTGACGTGCTTAGCACCGTGTCCTATAAATGTCAGCCATTAACATTAATAATTAGGTGATGGATTTGTCACAGACTGTTGAAGCTTTTTGCATGAGCAGGGTGAAGAGACTTGATAATAAGTACAGGTTCATCCATTTCTGAGATTCTATGACCCTACTGGGCCTTCCTGGCATTAAGCCATTGGCAAGTTGACTAAGCCTGTCTTGTCTCCAACTAAATCCTGCTTTTAAATACCTTCTTCCAAATCAAATTAATCAGTTTCCCCCAGTCTAGCTCCATTTTTCTTCTTGGTTTTAGGGAGCTCCGTCATTATTTAAAAGCAATGAATCTAACCTAGATTGAGCATCTGCTATGCACCATGATTATTGCTCATGTTCCTGCACACAGCATCCTATAAGAGAAGTGTCATCATTGTAATTTACAGGTGAGGAATAAAGGGACTCATTCAACATCCAAAATTCAGCGATTATAGAATTTATTATAAAACCCAGGATACTTCTAAGAGTAACAGGGGATGTCATTAATTATCACAATAGTGATAATCATAACTATATTGATCCATAACTATGGATCCATAGTTATAAATTGGGATTATCTTAGGTGACATGGGGCATATCATCATTCTCCCCTTGGAGTAAAGAGTTGTGGAGCCCAAATTCAAACACAAGACAATCTCTAATCCCCTAAGTTTAACAACATTTCGGTTGAAAGGATCTTCTTTTTTATCATTTTATTATACTGGCCTGAGGACTACTGTCCTGGTAAAAATGAAAATCGGGACACTAATAGGAGAACCTGAAGACCTGAGGTGGATAAAGGATCAGGGCATCAGTAACCTCTGGAGGTGTTAAATACAGATGTTCCTCAATTTACAATAGGGTTATGCCCAAATAAACACGTTGTAAACTGAAAATGTCATTAAGTCAAAAATGCATTGAATGCACTTTGCTTACCAGATATCATAGCTTAACATAGCCTGCCTTAAACACGCTCAAACACTTACAGTAGCCCACACTAGGGCAAGATCATGTAACACAAAGCCTATTTTATAATAAAGGGTTGAATAGCTCCTGTAATTTATTGAATACTGTACATTACCTCAAAATTGTGATGGTTTTGCATCATCGTAAAGTTGAAAAATTGGGGCCGGTGTGGTAGCTCATGCCTGTAATCTCAGCACTTTGGTAGGCCAAGGAAGGTGGATCGTTTGAGGTCAGAAGTTCAAGAGCAGCCTGGCCAATATGGTGAAACCCTGTCTCTAATAAAAATACAAAAATTGTCCAGGCATGGTGGTGCACATCCATAATCCCAGCTACTTAGGAGGCTGAGGCAGGAGAATCGCTTGAACCCAGGAGGTGGAGTCTGCAGTGAGCTGAAGTGGCACCATTGCACTCCAGCCTGGGTGACAGAGCAAGACTCCATCTGGGGGAAAAAAAAAAAAAAAGTTGAAAAATTGTAAGTAGAACCATGGGGGACTATCTGTAGAGTGAAGGGGACTGTTACAGGTGGAATATTTTGTCCAACCCAAACTCATAGGGTGAAACTGTCTCTAATGTAATGGTATTGGGAGATGAGGCTTTGGGGAGGTAATTTGGCTTAGGTAATTTAATTAGGTCATGAGGGTGGGACCCTCATGATGGGATTGAAGCCCTTATTTAAAAAAGAAGAAACACAGGATTGCTCTCTCTTCCTCTCTGCAAAAAGATGGCTGTCTACAAACCAGAAAGCAGGCCCTTACTAGACACAGAATTTTCCAGCACCTTGGCTTTGGGTTTCCCAGTCCCCAGAAGTGTGAGAAATAAATTTCTGTTGTTTAAACTGCCTATTCTGTGACATTTTTGTTACGGCAGCCCAAACTGTTGGAGACGAGGACAACAGAAAGCATCATCTTGAAGGGCTGGGCGGATTCTTAAAACTGAGGATGAGGTAACTGAAAAGCAAGGCAGAGAGAAAGAGGGAATCCAGATGTAGGCCGATAAAAGCAATCAACTTCTTCTTCCTCCCAAATGCAAGGAATGTAAGGTTGACTAGAGAAGATTCCTCAGCTGATAAGCAGGTGGCTTTAGGAGCTGTTATAGGGTCAACCGTGACCTCCAATGTGGGCAAGGAGTGGGCGGCTAAAGGTGAACCAGAGAACAAGGATGACTAAGGGCTTTTCCTCCTCCCAGAAGATGAACTAACTAAACAGTCAAATTAAAAACTGTGATACCAAGAAATACACACACACACACACACACACACACACACACACACACACACACACACCCTATTCATCAACTAAGTAAAAAAGATTGAGAAATTTAACACCAATAGATTGCATTGGTAAATTAAAGAATTAGAAAGGAGTAACTGGCTGTCATTTCATTTGTTTCACAATATATACTTTCAACAGCAGTTAATATTTATTGATAACATGGGACGTACCAGGCACTGTTCTACATGCTTTGCAGTATTTATGGACTTAAACTATGCTGTGAGGCAGGTGCCACTTTGTTCTTCATTTTACAGATGAGGAAACTGATGCACAGAGAGAATGATTGAAGTGCCGAGACGATTCATGTGCAAAGCAGGTGTATTAGTTTCCTATTGCTGCTGGAACAAATGACCACATGCATAGTGCCTTAAAACAACACAAATTTATTCTGTTACAGTTCCGGAGGTCAGAAGTCTAAAATAAGCTAGCAGGGCTGGTTTCTTATGGAGGCTCTAGGGTAGAATCTTTGTCCTTATCTTTTCCAGATTCTTAGAAGCCACCTACATTCCTTTGCTTGTGGCCTTATCCGCTATCTTCAAAGTCAGTAGCATAGTCCCTTCCAGTATCTCTCTCTCTCTCTCTCTCTCTGCCTCTCTGCTTCCATGATTACATTGCCTTTTTCTGACCCTGCCCCACTTGCCTCCCACTTATAAGGACCCCCATCAGATAACCTAAGATTATTTCCTCATCTTGAGATAGTTAACTTAGTCACACTCACAAAGTTATTTGTATTATGTAAGGTAACATATTTAGAGGCTCTGGGAATTAAGATGTGGACATCTGTGGGAGGCCAATATTCTGCCTTTCTCAAAGGGTTCAAATCCAGGAAGTCTGGTGCAGAGCCTGCTGCTTTAAACCATTGCACCACAGTGCCTGAAAACTTTAGTCGTCTACGTTCTGTGTGTGCTATATGCCAACCACTTGCCTCCTGTTGGGTAGGCAATATTGCAAAAAACAACTGTGATTCTGTCCTCATCTGAAAAACAGGCATAAAAAATGTACAACCACTGTTAAAATTGCATTAAGTTCTACAAAGCAAAAGCCAACATGCTAGGGAAAAAGAATAGTGGGGACAGGGAAGGGACGCAATTACAAATTGAAGGTCAGGGAAGACTTATCTAAGCAAAGACGCAGAGTTTAAAAAAATTTCCATAGTTGTGTTCATGTAAATAATATTCTAAAGAAAAAAAATTTTTAAACGTAACAGTAGTTGCATTAACAGATTACATCATAAGTAAAACACCTGTGTTTTTCTCTGTATTTTCCAAGTGTTCTGAAGTAATGGGATATTACCTTAAAATTTATAAAATTGAAAGAAATTTTATAAATGGGGTGAGGTGTGTGCTGCCTTTTAAGACTGAGTCTTTAGAAAATTTTCTCAATCAGCTGTGACAATGTGTACTGGACCTATTTCTAAAGTTTACTCTAGAAAGTAATATTTCTTACTCAAATGCATTAAAGCTTCAAGACCAGTGCTTCCTTTGATTGCTAATTCCTCTTTTTACTCAACATCATGCTATCATGGCAGAAAGTGCGAGATCAACACTCTAAAATACAACAAAAACTGGAAAATATTTGACATGCTTTAAACATTTATCTCTTTGGGGTTATTCTATTTTTAATTTCAAATTTGCTTATATTTAGGGGAGAAAAGGACATTGTCAATACTGCAACTCAATGTTAGTCACTTCTATTGCTCTAAGAAACCCATCCCGTCTGTTTTTAGAACAATTGACTCTAGAAAAAAGAAAGATACAGGGATTTTTCATCAATGTTTGATCTGATAGATGTGTCCAAATGCTGGTCAGCTTTCCACTGATTGTTACCATGGGTGACAGTTTTAAGAACTTTACATGAATAAAAAAGAACAGGAAAAAGAAACACTGTATGAACACTTATTCATGTGGCCATGTCCATTTTATTCATGGGGCTGCCTAGACTCAGATTTTAACATTTTCTTCAATTATCTCTCTGAGGCCTTTTCCATTCTCTCTGAAATACTGAAATGCCTACCTTCTCTTCTCATTCCTCTTTATTTCATTCCAGCCTTTCAATCCTCTGCTGGAGAGTGGATTTGCCAAAATGATGCTCTGATATGGTTAGGCTTTGTGTCCCCACCCAAATATCATCTTGAACTGCAATCCCTATAATCTCCACATGTCAAGGGAGAGACCCAGTGGAGGTAATTGAATCATGGGTACGGTTCCCCTGTGCTGTTTTCATGATAGTGAGTGAGTTCTCACAAGATCTGATAGTTTTATAAGGGGCTCTTCCCCCTTTGCTAGGCACTTCTCCCTCCTACCACTTTGTGAAGAAGGTACCTTGCTTCCCCTTCCCCTTCCACCATGATTTTAAGTTTGCTGAGGCCTCCCCAGGCATGCTGAACTGTGAATCGATTAAACCTCTTTCCTTTTATAAATTACCCCGTCTCAGGCAGTTCTTTATAGCATTATGAAAACGGATTAATACATGTTCTCACCTCATTCCTCCCTGCTACAACTACTTACTATGTAACAGGCATTATGCTAGGACACATGAGGTTAGTAGTTTGAGTGAAAAATAGCCCCTGCCTTCAAAAAAACTGGAGGAGTCTTCATTCAATCTAGTGGATTAAAGAAACATTTAAACAATGAGCTCTAATTCATGACTGGGCGACATCAGTAACCACTGGAGACCTAAGGAGCAGGTGTTAACAGAACAGAGGAATGAATGATGAATTATTTACAAGCCCAATCTGTAGCTAATTTAAATACCTTGGAGGCTTGGAGGGCTCTTTATTGCTGGTTCCAACCTATTTTTCTAGATTTAGCCCATTGTTTGCCTTCATAAACTTTCATCTCTACTTTGGTTTTTCCAGAATCTCTTAAAGGACTTTTTTAATGTCAAGTTTAAGAAAATTCAGATCAAACTGGTTTCAACAACAATGAGAATATATTAACTCATATAGCTGAAAAGTTTAAAGACATTTCTAAACTTTTAGAAACTAAAAGTAAAGCTTCAGGTGAGGCCTAATTCAGCAGCTAAAATAATGTCACCTAATTCCTGTTTCCCCTCTTTTTTGATTCTGTGTTTCAGACTGAGAACCTCTGGAAATTCTAGGCTTAGCCTCAAGTAGTGCAAAAAAGATTTAGTTTTGGACCTAAATTCCTCCTATCAAGTGTAAAAAAAGAGAACTTCTGTTCCTTAGATATCTAACAGAATTCCTGAACCTCATTCTTATTGCCCTGAATTTAGCCATAGGCTCATCCCTTAATCAATTATTATCAGTGAAGCATTATATCAATGGTCTCAACCCAATTTGTGCCCATGGTTAGAGTTGTTGGTATGTATCACGCAGTCACTATATTAGCCACATAGTGAAAATGGAGTATAAGCACTTACCTAAAGGGAGAACCTGGTACTGCTTAACCAAAAGAAGATTGAATAAACTGGATAAAATAAATAAATTAGAACAGAATAAGTGAATGAGCAACCAAACAAAAAATTAATAACTTCTTTGTGTTTCATTATTCTTGGACACTCTTTTTCATAACATCTCCTTTTGCAGTTGAAGAAATCCCCAATTCAAATATTGTTAAAATTCAGAAAATCCGTCTTACATATTGTGTTTTCCTAACAAAACCTAACACGGTATTTTATACAGAGGAAGAGCTCAGTAAGTTTTTAATTGTTTCTTCTTCTGCAAATTTCCACTGTACTGCCATTCTATTGATTTTTTTTTTCTTAAAAGGGATCAATTTTATCTCTAATTTTAAAACTAAAGTTTTCCCCTTAGTTCTCATACTTTTCAAAGTATGAAGCATTTGTCAACTCCACCAAACACTTTCCCACTTGAAACCTTCCTGCTGTTTTTTCCATGTTGTGGTACTTTTCTATCTCTCCTCCCATTTCTCTCAGGTCTCCTTATGATTTAATCATGTCCCCTTTCTTCGCTCAACCAGTTGCAAATGAATGTAGGTTAATTTGACAATGTATAATTGGCAAGGATTGGTAAGCTTTAACCATTAGTGAATGGCGAAGGCGATTTGACCTCTTACTTTGCTCTTGGGTTTTATATGACATAAAACCTGGATCATTCAAAAACTCATATAATTAACCAAGTCTACTTCTCTTTATGTTACAATGAAAGCAAATATCAGACCCAATAATTCCATTATTTAGCAAACACACACACCCAAACAAATATGTGCATATCAACGCATTCTTTCTATGACATCAGTGGGGTCTCCAATCTCTGTCATTTAGGCTTTCTGATGAGTACCTTGCAGGAAGGGTTTATCCCTGTGGTGGACAGAACACGTTCTAACAGCAGAGTCAGCTTACGTTTCACATAACTAAGTTCCAGAGATCTTCTATACATGGACCCATCAGAACCCCAGCCACAGAGCTTGCTTCCAGGACACTGGGCTGCTGGGTTTGCTGGATTGCATATTTTGTTCACAAAAGCAGTAGTTGCCTTTGTGGTCTTTTAAGCCAACAACAGTGTTTAAAACCAATGAATTTTATCAATTTATAATTAAATTTACCAATATTGTAAATTGATCAAATTTATCAATTTATAATATTTCTAGAAGTCCTAAAAATATTGTCAAGATTTGTGATAGCCATCTCTGGAATTTGAACTCCCAATGTGGGTATTTCAAACACCCACGTGCTTTAGGGTAGAAACCAGAGTTAATGCTCCTATATATATATCATACTACTTTCACTAAGATATTTGGAAATCAGTTATAAAAAAATATCCAAAATCCTAAGTTTAGGTTTCCCTCAAGGTTCACAGTGAGGGAAATGCTGGATGAGCCCACAGCTTTGCATCTCAAATTCTAGATGAATCTATGGGCCTTGAGATGTCTGTGAATCCTTTGTACATATATGAGAAATTGCAGTGTGTGTGTCTTTTTCTGAGCAGATAGTTCATAGATTTCCTCATGGTCTTAGGAGTATCAATGGCCTATTAGTTATTTTAAAATGTGTGTTTTACATTATGGATATAGAAACTGAGACCCATTGATTTATATACTCATTCATTCATATGAAATGTATGCATCGAATGCCTTCTATATGCCGAGTTTTATCTAGAATCTATAAATACAGTTCCCAAGATGACAAAGTTACTCAGCCTCATGTCATTCACAGCAATTAGCACACTTTTAGTTAGTGTTTAGGAAATACTGAATTAAACTCCATTTTAAAAATTACATCTAGTGAAAGCAAATGGCCATGTACACAGTGAGGACACATTAGAATATAAAGGTACTAGCTGCTCAGATGCTTGCTATTAAGCTATCTTTTTAAATATGTAATTTAATAATAGCACATCAGAAATATCCAAGGAGTTATATCCCACAGCAAACAAACTAATAGCCTGAAAACCTGATCCTTGTAAAAACACGCGCCAACACAAAGTAATTTCTCAACCGCCCTTTGCATTCATTGAACTGTGAAAATATCTTGGGCTGGGCATGGTGGCTCACACCTGTAATCCCAACACTTTGGGAGGCTGAGGCTGGAGGATTTCTTGATTCCTGGAGTTCAAGACCAGCCTGGACAACATAGCAAGACCCCATCTCTAAAAAAGGCAATAGTGAGTGTTGTAGCACATGCCTGTGGTCCCAGCTACTTGGGAGGCTGAAGTAGAAGGATGGCTTGGGCTGGGAAGTTGAGGCTGCAGTAGGCCATGGCAGATCCACTACACTCCAGCCTGGGGTACAAAGCAAGACACTGTCTCAAAACAAACAAACAAACAAACAAACAAACAACAACAACCAAAAAAAAAAAAGAAAAAGAATATATTGGTCATAGACCTTAACCTTGAATTTTAATTGCTAGTTTACCTTTATGTATTTCCTAGTGAAATGTGATTCCTCAAGGAAAGGTACCTTTTTTTCTGATTTTTATCCCTTTTCCCTGACCTATAGTACCTATCCTGGCAACAGTCCTTAATCTGTTGCTTAACAACAGAAGAGATAAAAGATCACAGTGAAATGGTATAATGTGCCTAGCATGCAGAGTTCCAGGTGAAAACAGAGAAGCAGCTTCCAGCCTCATCACATATGGAAGGAGTCCAGAAAGACTTCTGAGAAAGTGATGTTTGCATGGAGTTTCAAAGGATAAAGGAGAAGAAAGTGTTACTAAGAAAAGAACATGCATTTGCTTGAATCAATGAATATGTCTTTTAGTCAAATCTCAAAGAAATATAGATTGTAACACTGGCTATTGAGCTTACCCATGAAAAGGTTCACATTATCATTCCAACAAAGCTGTACCACTTTCCAATTGAAGTATCTTCATTAATTGAAGAAAAAAAGTACAGCAAGGGAATGAAGATACCTTCTAAGCCATGCTTATAAATCAGTTCCTTTTAAACTACTCCAAGAGTTCAGTTGTTTCAAGAAATAAGTCTCCCTGAAGACCTCCAAAAACATGTCAGAGTGAGGATAATATATCCTGTTATCACTCCAATTAATTTGTGAATGTGAGTAATTAGATAAATTGACTGTCAATATGTACCTATAAGATTAAGTGCTATTACGATTCAGTAGATAAGGGCTACTAGTGAACACCACATGTCTGATATCAGTACGCATTCTTCTCCCTGATATTTGGGTGTTTGTGCCCTTGAAACTCATAATGAAAAATTGCAAAATAAATACTATAAATCTCTACAAAAAGTCTGCTCAATGCACTTGCTAAAATTAGCTGTGAAGCCCAGCAAAGGATAGAAAGAAATTACCTCCTGAGTGTCTCTCTCTGGAATTATGCATGGTATGTGAAACAGACTGATAATAAATGAGAAAACATCAGGAAATAAGAAAGAAGTGTAAACTGTGTGGGTTTTCATGGTTTAAGATAAATTTCATATATACCTCTCTCTATATTAAGAGGTTTACCATATATAGTCAAGTTTTAAATCAGCAGAAATTGGATTGTATTCAATGGTAAGAATTTTTGTCTCAGCTTTAAGATACAGGGATAAAAATCTTTTTGACAAAGATGAAAATATAGGCTATATCCATGCAACACAGGTAATCAAACTAGTGGAAACACATAATCAACATTCATCATTTAACATTAAATTATGAAAAACCTTTATTTTAGGTAGTGAAAATAGGAAATTGCTTAAGGTAGAATTCTTGTCAACAAGGAAGTCAGCCTAAGGAAAAAGACAGAACGGTAAATGAATCATTTATAACATAGCTTAAAGAACACAGCAAAAGAAATGTGTGCCAGTTCAGAGGTAGATGAGAGGAGATGGGGATATGGATGTGGTTTTCCTGAAGGAAATGCCATCTGAGTTATGATTTTTCATGGCTCACACATATGTATTGTTTGATATGTAATACACATATGCATTGTTCCAGATCTAAGAAGAGAATAACTTAGTTGCTAAAATTCCTGGTATATTAACATCAAATACTTACTACTGACCAGGCTTCCACATTCTCTCTTCATGACTGTCTCATAAGGTAGACATCAGTAGTCCCATTTTACACATGGAAAAACTGAGGCATAAGAAGAGGATATATCAATTGCACCCAATCATTCATTGCAGAGTCAGAATTCAAATCCAGATCTTTGTAAATGCAGTGCCTGGGCTGTATAACACTCTGTGCAGACATGGGACATTCCAAGAGGCAAAAGAAGAATGTGAGGTGGAGAAGTCAAGGATGTTTTGGAGGCATGAATCTAGGACTGACTCCATCCTGGGAGATGGATGAAAGAATGAAAGGCAGGTTGTAATGTGATGGTAGAACATTGTGTGTGGAGAGAGGAGAACATCTGAGATTTGGTTGCCCATACATAGACCAAACCATTTCTCTGTGTTTATTTAACTGAAAATATCTTGGGCTGGGTGTGGTGGCTCATGCCTGTAATCCCAACAGTTTGGGAGGCTAAAGTTGGAGGATTGCTTGATTCCAGGAGTTTAACAGTTTAGAAGTAATGCTTTGAGCCAGGTGTGGAGGCTCACACCTGTAATCCCAGCACTTTGAGAGGACAGGGCAGGTGTATCACCTGTGGTCAGGAGTTCGAGACCAGCCTGACCAACATGGTGAAACACTGTTTCTACTAAAAAAACCAAAAATTAGCCAGGCATGGTGGTGCGCATCTGTAATCCCAGCTACTCCGGAGGCTGAGGCAGGAGAATTGCTTGAACCTAGCAGGCGGAGGTTGCAGTGAGCCAAGATCACACCACTGCACTCCAGGCTGGGTGACAGAGCAAGATTCTGTCTCAAAAAACAAACAAACAAACAAACAAAAATGAAAGAAAGAAAGAAAAGAAAGAAAGACAGAAATAGTGCTGATTCTTCTGGACTTTGGATTGGATGGAATTTCACCAGGTTTTGAGAAGTGCCCCCAACTTTGCCTCATGTGTTCTAAAAGATGCAATGATACTTCCCACAGCTGACACAGCTGAGAAACAGCATGTACCTGGTCCAGACCTTGATGAGAGCCAGAAATCCTTGCAAGTTTAGTTCACTTTAGTTATTATTTCTCTCCTTATGCCTGTGTTTCTTAGCCTTTTTTCATCCTAGTCCTCCTAAAAAGCTTTTTCAAATATTTTCTCCTAATCACCTCTCCAATAAAATTTTAATACCCCATATATACTGTATATTTGTTTATGTGCCATAAGCATATCTATACCTTACAGCAAGAGAAAGATTTTTAGATATTGCAGTAGTCTGAATGTGTTTCCCCAAAATGTATATGTTGAAATCCTAACCCACGGTGCTGGTATTAAGAGGTTGAGACTTTGGGAGATGATTAGGTCATGAGGGTGGAGTCCTCATGAATGGGATTAGTGGCTGTATAAAATAGTCCTCCTTAAAGAGACCCTCAGCCCTTCAACTATGTGAGGATATGGCAAGAAGGTGCTATCTTGTGAGGAAATGGGCCCTCACCAGATGCCATATCTGCCAGTGCCTTCATCTTGGACTTCCTAGCTTCTAGTACTCTGAGAAATATATTCCTGTTGTTTAGAAGCTACCCAGTTTATAGTATTCATTGTAGCAACCCAAATAGATGGAGACAACCATGAAACACTTTTTTACCCTTTTGGGACTGACGAAGCCCTCTTGATAATGAATGACTTATTCTGCACCTCATTCCTTGTTTTGCATTCTATTGTAATAACACAAAGGGAGACTTTGGAAACAATTTGAATCAAACCAGGTTCCGAGAGAAATTGCCTAATCTTTTTGAGTGCAAATGTATTCTGTGAAAAGGGGTAATAATAATACAGCTCCAGGAAATTGTTATGAATGGATTAAGACAACTTAGAAGCAAAGACATGACTTAGAAAATATTACTTTCCCTGATTCCCATAGTGCAGTTTCTTTCTAACTCAGCCTTTAGACTGCATTTTTCATCTGCTCCTTTGCTCTTTTATCTGAGAGATTGGAAAGAAAGAGGCAGAGTAACCATGGAAAGGCCTTAATAGAGGGATGTAGTAGCAGAAGCCTCACTGAGGCAATTTATGGAACAGGCGTGCTGCCAGGGCCATCTGAGTGGGAAGCATCTGGCACCTTCTTTGTTGATGGGCAAGTCCCCCTCATGTCTTTATCATGGAGGTTGGCTTCTCCCTGAACTGGACTTTTACATTTATAAATCCTGTGTTGGAAGAAAAGATCTCCAATGCAATATGGTGGGGAAGGGGACGGCATTTGGAGAAAATCTAGGATCCAGCTGACTCTACTATTTAATGCCCTGATTTGGGCAAGTTTTTAACCTCTTATATTTCTTCATCTGTAAACTGGATATAGATGTGTCCCTAACTCCGAGGGTTATTTTGAAGATAAAATTAAATACTGCCTGCACAATGCCTAGCGTTATAGGTAGTGCCCAGTATAAACTATATTTTCTTTCTAAACAGTTTTGCTTTCTTAGATGTCATAGGGCAGTAGTCCCCAATCTTTTTGGCACCAAGAACCAATTAGTATCCCGGAAGGCAATTTTTCTACCTGGGCAAAGATGGAGGGATGGTTTTGGAATGAAACTGTTCCACTTCGGAGATCATCAATCATCAGGCATTCTCATAAGGAGCATGCAACCTGGATCCCTCACATGCGCAGCTCACAATAGGGTCCTCATTTTGTGAGACTCTAATGCCACCGCTGATACAACAGGAGGTAGAGCTCAGGCAGTAATGCTCACTCACCTCCTGCTGTGCATGACAGTTCCTAACAGGACACAGACGGGTACAGGTCTGTGGCCCAGGGATCGGGAACCCCTCTCATAGGGTATAATTATTCCATATACATAAAACTTTAACATGCACCGTTTATATAGCAATAGATATGGGAGAAATAATAACTTACATTTCTAGAGCACCTTATGAGAACAAACTACTTTCACAGTCTTATTCTGAAAGATCACCTGGTGGAAAAAGTAAGAATGACATTATCCCCATTATTAAGAATCAGAAAAAGATATCACATGACCAACCTGTCACGTGGTAAGAGACTGTGTTGCTAGAAATAAAATTCAGTTTCTCTGATTCTAAACCTAGAGCTAAACTTCACTATTGCTTAATTTTGCTTACATATTCTTATTTTTCAAGTATAAAATTCAATTAATTTCTAAAAATTCAAAAAAATATGTAAGTGGGCATCGTCAGTTTCAATGTTGATCATTCTCCATTGATGAATTTTTATTTTTATTTTTTTTTGCATTTTACATATGGTGGTTTCTATCCATAACTCTCAAGTGATCTCTTTAGGTCTTTAAATATTTGAAATTCAGTTTAATTATTCATTAACAAACATTAAGAAATGATTTGAGAAAATAGGATCTGTTTTCATGGGTGAAAGTGGAAGGAGGGAAAAGTATAGCTCTTTTGGTGGATACTTGGAAGGAATACTAAAATAAATTTTTATAGTAATATAAAGTTCTGCACATAAGATGCAATATTGGGCAATAATGATCAAATTGATTTTTTTTTGTTTATCCACCTAAGTTATTAGATAAAACCTACTTCAAGCCATTTTCTGCTATAAGATTTTTCAAATAATTTGACTTTAAAAGGACAATGGAAATCAGAATGTAACTGGTAATTATTTTATATAGAGTGTCTTCCTTCCTATGCCTGGATCTGGGCAAAAAAATAGACTTCTAGCTTTCAATAGAACTTAAAGCTTATTTTTAATCAGCGTGCTATTTCTCTAGGCTAATTTGATGATAGAAAATCTCGCTAAGGGAGAATGCAGATGAGAACATTGCATTCTGAAACACAGGCCCTTCTTCCATACTGGCTTTGGCAGTTTAATAACCACAGCAGCAAAGTATAGTAAAAAAAATAAAAAATAAAGGCAGTAAAATAAAAGAGGCAACAATTGTTAATGAGGCAACAGTCTTTACCAGGCAGCTAGTTGATTAAAGATAACTTTCCTGTTATTTAGGAGTCTTTGAGGACACTGCAGTATAGCTGCTTCCTGTTAATAACTCTTCTGTCATCCATTGTTTAGGTATCATCCCACGTTAAATCACCATGGTGTCATTCTCCTAGAGCAATACACTTGAGAGTTTTAAATAACCATTTGACAGGAAGTGGTCAGAGGAAGAGCTTCTTTCAACTAGTTAAGCATTTGAGCATGAACAGTGTTCTGTTTATAGTCAAAAACAGATAAAATAAATGAATAATTATTGAACTTTTAAAAAATTAAATGATCTTTGTACTTAAAATTTGATTTGCTAATGACGAAATCTCATTTATTTGGTGGAGGATTAAACTCAGTTATCACGAACCTAAATATGATTTAGCAAAATTTTATCAAGTGTCTACTATATTCTCAACACTGAACAAGACACTCATAGGGATAAAAAGAAAGTACAATATACAGATTACACTCCTACCTTTCTACAACTAACAGCCATGTTGGGGAGCCATAGCATGCAGACATGATAGATAGATAGATAGATAGATAGATAGATAGATAGATAGATAGATATACAGACAGACAGGCAGGCAGACAGACATATGATCAAGAGAATAATGAAAGAAATCTTACTAAATGATAAAATATCAATATGGAACTGGAGGGCATCATATTCAGTGAAATAAACTAGGAACAGAAAGTTCTCATTCATATATGGAAGCTAAAATAAGTTAATCTCACAGAATAAAAAGTAGAACAAAGGATTGTAAAGACTGGGAAGGGTGTGCGGGAAAGAGGGATAGGGAGAAATTTGCTAAAGGATATAAAATTATAGCTAGATAGGTCGGGTGTGGTGGCTTACGCCTGTAATCCCAGCACTTTGGGAGGAATAAGTTATAGTGTTTTATAGCACTATAGGATGACTATAGTTAATGATATATTAGTTTCAAATAGTTGGAAGGATACTGAGTGTTCCCAACACCTAAGAATGATAAATGTTTTAAGATGATGGATATGCTAATTATCCTGATCTGATCACTATACATTCTATGTATAGAAACATCACTATGTACTCTATCAATATGTATAATTATTATGTGTTAGTTAAAAAACAACAAGTATTTAATAAAGATGATATGGTTTGGCTGTGTTCCTACCCAAAATCTTATCTTGAATTATAATCTCCATAATTGTCATAATCCCTGAGTGTCAAGGATGGGACCAGATGGAGGTAATTGGATCGTGGGAATAGTTTCCCCCATGCTGTTCTCTTTACAGTGAGTGAGTTCTCATGAGACCCAATGGTTTTATAAGTGTCTGGCATTTCCCCCGCTTGCTCTTCTCCCTCCCGCAGCCTTGTGAAGAAGATGTCTTGCTTCCCCTTTGCCTTCTGCCATAATTGTAAGTTTCCTGAGGCTTCCTGAGCCATGCTGCACTGTGAGTCCATTAAACTTCTTTCCTTTATAAATTACCCAATCATAGGCAGTTCTTTATAGTAATATGAAAATGGACTAATGCAAATGAGTTTAATTATTAAAGGTTGATGAAAAAGAGTAATTTCAATAGGCATGATAATTGCAGAAGGCTTTAGGAAGAAGTACCACTAGAAAGAAAATAAGCAGAAGGGGGAAAGAAAGACTGTCAATGACCAGAAAAAAATAAGAATCAAAGCAGAAGGTGAGGGGCTGAGCAAAGTATGACCATGTAGCAGAAAGGCAGGGGTGGTTGAAGCATGTTAGAAGACCAAGGAAATGTGATTTGATACCAAACTTAGAGGACCAGATTATGAAGAGACTATTTTGGCTGCTATTTTGGAGGGGATCTATAGGTATTGGGGAAAATACCACACGTTCTCAAAGACTACATTGACCCACTTGATGTATCTTAGAAAGAGTAGTCTGATGACATTGTGCCTATGGCTGGTGAATCATGAGAAAGAGTACAGCCAATTAGGAAACTGTGCAATAGCCAGAAATTAGTACAGGAGGTCTAGACATATGGACTGGAGGACAAAATTAGCATAAATAAAAGCAAATGCATTTCATTAATTGCATTAAAATAACTTGATCTATTTCAATGACTAGAAAGTGAATATAGGCCAGGGGGGCAGTGGCTCATGCCTGTAATCCCGGCCCTTTGGGAGGCCAAGGCAGGCATGTTGCTTGAGCTCACGAGTTCGAGACCAGCCTGGGCAACATGGCACAAACCCGTATCTACAAAAAACACAAAAAATAGCTGGTCATGGTGGCATACACCTATAGTCCCAGCTATTTGGGAAGCTGAGATGGGAGGATGGCTTGAGTCCAGGAAGTGGAGGTTTCAGTGAGCTGAGCTCATGCCAGTTTACTCCAGCCTGGGCAGTAGAGTCAGACCTTGTCTCAAAAAAAAAAAAAAAAGAAGTGGAAATAACTGATTAAAATAGGCTCTTATTCTGAAGACTTCCTGTCATGTAATCATTTAAGAGGTGTATTGCTTTAGGAAAACCTCGCACTAATAATCTAATATGAAATTAGTTTGGAAATAATGGATGCCATCAGAGATATTAACAAAGGAACATATTTTTTTTTATGTGATCAGCCTGAGAAGTTAGCCTAGTCTGGATATGTGCCATAAACAAATTGCTGTCTGGGATGTTAGCTAGCCCAAGACTGCTAGATGGTTTATTGTTTGCTTGCTGCAGACATGTACATATGTGTGTATATTCACTTATTTTTAGCACACAAACAATGCATATGTATTATGCTAAGAAAATTTAGCAAAGCTTCAAAAGAAAAAAGAAAGGAGAAATTCTATAATCTCAGCACCTACATGAAATATTACTAATATTTTGAAGTGTTTTATTATCATAGATACTCTATGTATATATTTAGTTGTTGTAAGACGCATTTCAAAGAGTGATCTCTTCTACCATTTCTCCTTTTCCAAGCTCATCTTGAACTCTTGTTTTCTCTCCCATTTTAAAATATCCTTCTTCTAATACATGATAACTTATAAAAACATAATTATAACATTAGTACCAAAATTCAGAAACACAG
Organism: Macaca thibetana thibetana; assembly: GCF_024542745.1. NCBI lineage: Eukaryota > Metazoa > Chordata > Mammalia > Primates > Cercopithecidae > Macaca > Macaca thibetana. The sequence goes on from NC_065582.1 coordinate 165,723,359, forward strand.
ATAATTCTCTTCTTTCTGTAAAATTCAAGAGAATTTTATATATGCAGCCAATAACCACCCTGACTAACCAGGGGGGTATCTAATTTTCTGAGGCTAGGAAAGTAAATGCTATTAGAGATGGCATCACTCCAATGGGCTATCAAAGATAGTGATCATCTGCCAAAAAAATTTTTAGGAGATACATACTGCATCTCTAAAGCGACAATTAGTACACTCATAAAAATGTAGAACTGTCCAACAATGAATATAGCTATATGGTTAAGAGCATGGACTTCCAAACTGGACAGCCCCAGTATTGAATTCTGGCTCCACCTCCTTTACTAGCTGTGTTATGACCTTGGGAATATTGCTTAACTTCTCTAAAGATCAGTTTTCTCTTCTGCAAAATGTGAATACAAATCTGCATCTCATCAGTTTATTCTGATGAGCAAATCAGATAACATCCTTCAATTATGTAGTGCTGATGAAATATAATTGTTAAAGCAATAAAGCAACTGGGGTTCAGAGAAAATAAGAGACTTGTTCAAGCTCACGTAATACATCAGTGGCAAAAATGAGACTGGAATCTAGGCCTGATTTTCAGTCTAATGCTCTTCTCACTTTAGCAAGAAGCCATCCCCCAGCCAATAGAGTGAATGTGTGAGTAAAGATCCAGAAAACCTTTTTATAACCTTCCTCCAAATCAGCAAATTGTGACCCTCTAAATCCCAACCAGCACCTCTCTCCATAATATATTTTCAACTATTAGAAACAAAAGTGTCTCAGAGATAAGTCTGTTTGACTCTCAGGAAGGGTCAAGGCCACTTAGTATGACTAATTTGGACTTGAACCTTTTAGCTACTGCAGTATCCAGAAATAATTTATTATCCTGACATTCCGTAAAAGAAGTAAGTACAAAACAAATATTCATACTGGCATTTTAAAATATGTCAGCAGAGAGGATCAAAGAGTCTCCATTCTTTACTTTATATCAAGATGAACCTATTTGGTACCTGTCATGGGGTGAAGCTTATCTAGACGCGACAGGAAGCAAAGGTTATCTTTAACACAATGGAAAAGGGCAAATGAATGTTAACATTTAATTAAAGCCACAGGATCAGAATGCCAAAGTGCAGGTCAGTGGTAGAAAGAATGTGTGTTAGTGCCTTACAGAGGCAGGCTGGCTGAGCGCAGAGGCAGAATCTGAATGCAGGCAGTTGAATTAGCAGCTCTCTTCATGTCACCAATGTTATCGTTGTTTCTGTTCAGGTGATAGCATGAAGAGGCCATTTAGTACCGTGGTTAACCACAGGGCTTTGAAGCCCAGTCTAGTGGTATTTGTGAAGCTGCCCACGGAGTGGTTAGTGGTTAGGAGCATGGACTGGGAGACAGACCGCCTGGCTTCGAACACTAGCTGTGTACCACTTATTAACCGTGTGACCTCAGGCAAGTTGCTGAGTCTCTGTTCCTTAATTTCTTCAACTATAAAATGGAGATAAGACTGCACCTACTTATAGACTAGTTAGAGAGATACTAACAAAGGAGTTAGTAATTGTAAAGCACATGGTAAGTTCTAAGTATTTCTTAAATATAGTCCTGAGGCGTAGACCCAGAACATACAAGTTACATTCTTAGTAGAAGTTATTTAGCCTTTCTAAGACTTAGGCTCCTCATCTGGAAAATGGGTCTAGTCACAGTACCTGGCTTACACAGTTGTGAAAGATAAATGGGATCATGCATGCATGGCATTTGGCATACACCAAAGAATTATCATCTTGGTTTTTATCTCACCAACTAGACCAGACACCTCCTGAAGCATCTGTCATGTTATACCTTGGGATCACAACAGAGCTTTCTATATTAATTGTTGTAAAAGAGCAAAAATGATATAAAGATGCAGGCAAAGTCCTGTATATACATGTCAACACAGACATACTCATGCCCAAACTTAAAACGTGCCCTCAGAAAAGAATTAAATGGATGTTCGCTAAGAAACATAGGACATTTGTGGAATTACACTCAGAAAATTGTAGAACAATGAGGTTTGACCCAGTATTTACCCCACGGTCATATTCTTATCCCTCCCTGCATCCTTGATGGACCAGCTTTTCGCTGAAACTTGCAGAAATTCACAGTTACGTCTGCCACAGAGCAAATATATTCCGTCTTTTCTTACCTCCCAGTGCAACTTTTAAAAATAACTCTCATTGGTAGCAATTTTGAAAGTCCCACTTATTGTAGTTATTCTTGAGCTTCTCTCCATTAATGAATGGTAAGTCCCTTGATATACAGGATCCCAAACATACTAATTTTTGTATCTCCCAACTATATCGGGAACATTCCTACATCCTTATTAGTAGATGCTAGGTAAATGTTTATTAAACAAATGAATTAAATGATTAGGGATCCTGTACGTTTCCCTTTCTAAGACAGCTGCCCATTTCAAGTGAAACATCTGTTTCCAATGTTTCCTTCTGCTTATGTATACTTTATCATATTTAAAACCTTGAAATCTAAAGAGATCAGTTTTCATTTCCTGACTCAAAGGTTGAATTTAAATTATTTTTGAATACTTGAAAATTTAATTTCATGGATTATTAGACCTCTAAGGAAAGTCAAAGTTATCTAGCCATTCTAAATATTAGGAATCTGAAACCAATCATTGGCAGAGCCTGGATTTAAGACTGGGTCACCTGAAAGTTAATCCCACCGTATTTCCACTTCACCATTCTGCAAGCACTTTACAATTTACAGAGTTCCTTTGACCTACAAAAAACTATAGCTTTTTGATCTTTAAATCTATGCTGTATAAAGAACAAACATTATGCCCTTATATTTCAGAGAAAGAAACTAAGTCTCAAGGAAGTCCCAATATTCTATAGCTGGGAAATAGTAAAGCTAGGAGTGAACCCAGGTCATCAGATTCAATCCTTTCCCCTTTCATTGGACCAAACTAAGCACATGCATCAAAAAGTGAGAACTCTTTAAAAAAATAGCAAAAATGGAGGAAATACAAAGTAGAAGTATATTCAAAGTCAGTGGAGGCAGCAGCCAAAAGGGATTCCTGCCCACTAGCCCTCGTCAAATACCCACTGGGGCACATTCAAGGATTAGAACAACTATGCCTTGTAATGGAAACCAACCCAGCAATGAGCATAATGCAAGTTTCCTTCTCATTTCATCCACAACACTAGTAGGTGTTTTCCTCTACCTGGAGCCATTCTGGGATGGAGAAGGGGAAAAAGTGAAGCAGCCCTTCTGGGGAGTTGAACTTTAGATAATTTGTATTACCAAAACAGAAAACTGAGGTGTATTTAATCAGCAAATGTGAGTCCACCACCTCTGACTTCCCACTAACCTCCTATAACTTGTATCATTCAAGTTTATGAACATTCTTTAAGACATTCATAAGACATAGGTAGGAAGTTGTGTCATGGCCATAGTGTCTGATATAAGATTCTTAGAAGGATGTGTGATGACTTGCCTTGCATCCCTGCAGAAGCAGTGCCTGCTCCCCACAGAGTGAGAGCCAGCAGTGGCAAGAACAGGGCAATTCCTTGCCTTTCAGAGGCAGAGCTCTAGTGGTAACATACAGATAGATATACATACAGATAGATATACATACATAGAGATGTATGTCTACCCAGTCAGAAAAGAAGTCACAACATTCTTAATGAGGCATTGCAACCTGGCTGTTCTCAGTGGGAATCAAAGTAGAATAAGTTGAAGCTGCCTTGTAGATTATGAACAATTAGCAACTCCCAAGGAAAAATCATTTTTAAAACTATGATTGTGGCTCTTTGATTCCTGCAATGATCTCATTTGTTGCAATGTCCCTTTTTTCTGCCAATCATCCAGTCAATACACACCTTTTGAATATCCATGGGCACTGTGACTTTGAGGAGTTCACTCTGAGTCTCTTCCTGCTGTGCAGTTGCCCACAGGCCAATGTGAGACGTCCCTGCCTGGAGTCCACACACAGCCTTCTATTCTGCACTGTGGGCACTTGGGATCCCAGAATCTCTTATGCAAGTGGCACAAGCCAGTTTTTCAGAACCTGCATGAGTCATTTTCCTGAGTCCAACTCTGAATGGTGAATTGCACAAAAGTGTGCACAGTTACAGCTCAGGAAAGTAGCCCAGTGTTGGTTATTTGTGGAGGATGTGAACTGAGCTTGGACTAATGGCCTGGGGCAGCCATAGATATTCATTCAAGGATCTTTACAGTGCAGGACTGAACTAGAGGTGAGAAAGGAGGAGAATGGGCCATGAGTCAAGAGCCTCTGTACATATTCCTGTTATTACCTACAAATGTGAAGAGTGGGCCTAGTAGCCTCTGTAGATTCTGCCGCTTTCTTTTCTATTGAGTGACACATCCAGTGGTCACTCAATAGAATACCTATTGCCCATTACAGGATTTATAAGTAGAGGCATAGAGATCCATTGAGCATGAAGAAATAAGATAGAGGCCATGTAAACTAGTGGGAAAAACATGGTTAGGCTGAGACAGATCTGAGCACCAGATCCTGAATTGTCACTGCTCTGGGACCTTGTGCAAATTGCTTAAAGAGAATCAGGTTTTTTTTCCTTCTTTTTCTAGTTTTATTTTGGATTCTGGGGGTAGACATGCAGGTTTGTTACAAAGGTATACTGCGTGGTGATGAGATTTGGAGTACAATTGAACCTGTTACACAAGAAGTGAGCATTGTACCCAAGAGGTAGCTTTTCAACTCCTGCCCTGCTCCATACCTCCCTCCTCTTGTATTCCTCAGTGTCTATTGTTTCCATCTTTATGTCCAAGTGTACACAATGTCTAACTTCCACTAATAGATGAGAACATGTGGTATTTGGTTTTCTGTTTCTTCATTAGTTCACTTAGAATAATGGCCTCCAGCTGCATCCTTGTTGCTGCAAAGGACATGATTTTGTTCTTTTGTATGGCTGCGTAGTATTCCATGCTGTATACATCCCACATTTTCTTTATCCCATCCAACATTACAGACAGCTGTGATGGATGTTTGGGTGCATGTGTCTTTTTGATAGAATTATTTATTTTCCTTTGGGTATATATACCCAGTAATGGGACTGCTGGGACAAATGGTGATTCAACTCTTTGTTCTTTGAGAAATCTCCAACTGCTCTTTACAGGGGCTGAACTAATTTACATTCCTACCAATAGTTTATAAGCATTCCCCTTTCTCCAAATAATGTTTCTAGAATGAAGTTAAAATTTTTACCTACCTTATAAAATTGGATATAGATATGAATAGCATGTACAAGGCTACTTCACACACATTAGGCATTTTATAAGGATAGTTATTTATTGAGTGTGAAAGATAATGAGGAAATAGATCTTACAATTTAGAAAATACCTGGGATGAAGTGAGAACTATTGACCTCAAAAAAGATTCATTGGAATGTGACATCTACTGAGTGACATAAAAGATGTTTCCATCTCAAGAAAATTGATTTGCCTAATTTCTTAATACAAGTAAAATGCACTTTAGTCTTTTTAGAAAGACTATAATAAATGGGCAGTAGATGCTCACAATTCGCAGTATCCTGCAATGGTATGATTAATGAAAATGTGTGAGCACTTAGGAGTTGAACAAACACCACTTCTGAATTCTTCTCTGACATTTAATCATATTTTCAGTCCTTTTGTTTCTGTGTCTTTCTCTTTTATTATACTTCACCTCCTGTTCTTTTAACTTGAATGTTCTCAAAGCATGTCAACCTCTTGATTGTAGCAATAAATTGATTTGAGTTAGCTTTACGCCACACTAGTACCTCAGTTTAAAGCTTATTGGGCTATCACAGATACTGCTAAAACAGAAAGCTTCATGAAGCTCACATGAATATTGTTACATAGGCATCTGCAGTCTCTTCTGAATCCTCAACATGCCTTATTTATTGGAATGGTAAGTTACATAAGAAAAGCTTATAGGGGGAAAAGTATGGATTAAGTCCATTTGTTAAATAAAATAGATCTGGCCTATTGGATCTCAACCCCTCATTCCCTGGGTGACCTTGCACAAGTCACTTAAGCACACTTTGACTCAGTTTCCTCTTTTGCAAAGTAGGGACTGTGGAGGAAGTGGCACCTGTTGCCTTTATCAGGAGTAGAAATTTGAGCACTTCTGCCTATTGGATTTTAATATTGGAGTCACCAGGGAAAACACAACACAATCAGGCACTGGATGGAATGGTGCTTTTTACTCCTCACATAGAGAAGGGACAGCGCAATATCAGTGTCAGTACCTTACTCCTCACATAGAAAAAGGACAGCGCCAGATCAGTGTCAGTACTGTGTGTCAGTCCCCCAAAGCCAGAAAGTCCCTCCTGGAGGCTGATGCAGAACAATTGGCCTATAGGTGCCCTTCCTGTGCTGCAGCAGAAGCACCTCATCCTCTCCTGGAAGAGGACAGATATAACAGTGGGGTTGGCCAGGCTCAACATGATGCCCAGGCTCAAGCATAACAAAACAGGGAAAGTTATTCCACACAGAGTGATAAGTCCAGTGCAGGCCATGAGGACTCTATCTCTTGGTAAGGAAGTGTCCCAGACCCAAGATCTAATTTTACAGATAAGCAAGAGGTCCAAAGACGTGCATACAGGAGACTGCCTTTCTCCAGGGCACAATACAGCACCTATCTCATAGATGTGCTGGCTGGGCAAAAAGTTATAATATGCATTCAAAGGTCACTACCAAGGTTTACTAAAGTTAAACATAAGTACATGCTCCGAGCTAGCAATTCCACTCCTAGTTATATACCCAAAAGAAAATAGTGCATATATCTATCAAAAGATATGTGCAAGAATCTTCACAATAGTTAATATTCACAATAACCAAATATTAGAAACATCCCAGACACCCACTGCAATAGAATGGATATATTGTGATATATTCATATAATGGAATATTATACAGCTATAAAAAACAATACACCTCTGTTGGATCATGGATGAATCTCACAAATATAATGCCAAAAAAGCACCAAAAAAGCTATATTTTTTATGATTCCATTGACATTAAGTTCAAAATTTGGTGACATATCAGCATAATATTTACCCTAAGAAGGTGCAGAGATCAAGTGGGAAGAAGGATAAGGGAGACAGATGATCAGTTGATAATGTCTGTATCTTAAAATGATTGGGGGTTACACTTGCATGTGTGTGTGTGCATATAAAAATTCATCAGAGTGTACACTTAAGTTCTATGTGCTGTATTTTCTACCTCAATGTTAAATTGAATAAAGAGACAAGACTACACGTATTTTCCCTGAACAATGAGCATTGTATGAAATTTTTTTTTTTTTTTTTTTGGCTTGAACAACTACTTTTTATTTCTCGGAGTCTGGGAGACTGGAAGTCTGAGATCAGGGTGCCATCTGATTTGGTGGCTAGTGAGGGCCCTTTTCCAAGGTTACGTCTCCTTGTAAAATCATGTGGAGAAAAGAGGGTGAGCTAGCTTTCTTTTTATTATTATTATTATTATTGTTATTATTATTATTATTATACTTTAAGTTCTAGGGTACATTTGCACAACGTGCAGGTTTGTTACATATGTATACTTGTGCCATGTTGCTGTGCTGCACCCATCAACTCATCAACACCCATTAACTCGTCATTTACATCAGGAATAACTTCCAATGCCATCCCTCCCCCCTCCCCCCTTCCCATAATGGGCCCCAGTGTGTGATGTTCTCCTTTCCGAGTCCAAGTGATCTCATTCTTAATTCCCATCTACGAGTGAGAACATGCGGTGTTTGGTTTTCTGTTCTCGCCATAGTTTGCTGGGAATGATGGTTTCCAGCTGCATCCATGTCCCTACAAAGGACACAAACTCATCCTTTTTTATGACTGCATAGTATTCCATAGTGTATATGTGCCACATTTTCTTAATCCAGTCTGTCACTGATGGACATTTGGGTTGATTCCAAGTCTTTGCTATTATGAATAGTGCCGCAATAAACATACGTGTGCATGTGTCTTTATAGCTGCATGATTTATAATCCTTTGGGTATATACCCAGTAATGGGATGGCTGGGTCATATGGTATTTCTAGTTCTAGATCCTTGAGGAATAGCCATACTGTTTTCCACAATGGTTGAACTAGTTTACAATCCCACCAACAGTGTAAAAGTATTCCTATTTCTCCACATCCTCTCCAGCACCTGTTGTTTCCTGACTTTTTAATGATTGCCATTCTAACTAGTGTGTGAGATGGTGTCTCATTGTGGTTTTGATTTGCATTTCTCTGATGGCCAGTGATGATGAGCATTTTTTCATGTGTCTGTTGGCTGTATGAATGTCCTCTTTTGAGAAATGTCTGTTCATATCCTTTGCCCACTTTTTGATGGGGTTGTTTTTTTCTTGTAAATTTGTTTGAGTTCTTTGTAGGTTCTGGATATTAGCCCTTTGTCAGATGAGTAGATTGCAAAAATTGTCTCCCATTCTGTAGGTTGCCTGTTCACTCTGATGGTAGTTTCTTTTGCTGTGCAGAAGCTCTTTAGTTTAATTAGATCCCATTTATCAATTTTGGCTTTTGTTGCCATTGCTTTTGGTGTTTTAGGCATGAAGTCCTTGCCTATGCCTATGTCCTGAATGGTATTACCTAGGTTTTCTTCTAGGTTTTTTATGGTATTAGGTCTAACATTTAAGTCTCTAATCCATCTTGAATTAATTTTCGTATAAGGAGTAAAGAAAGGATCCAGTTTCAGCTTTCTACTTATGGCTAGCCAATTTTCCCAGCACCATTTATTAAATAGGGAATCCTTTCCCCATTTCTTGTTTCTCTCAGGTTTGTCAAAGATCAGATGGCTGTAGATGTGTGGTATTATTTCTGAGGACTCTGTTCTGTTCCATCGGTCTATATCTCTGTTTTGGTACCAATATCATGTTGTTTTGGTTACTGTAGCCTTGTAGTATAGTTTGAAGTCAGGTAGCGTGATGCCTCCAGCTTTGTTCTTTTGACTTAGGATTGTCTTGGCAATGCAGGCTCTTTTTTGGTTCCATATGAACTTTAAAGTAGTTTTTTCCAATTCTGTGAAGAAAGTCATTGGTAGCTTGATGGGGATGGCATTGAATCTATAAATTACCTTGGGCAGTATGGCCATTTTCACAATATTGATTCTTCCTCTCCATGAGCATGGTATGTTCTTCCATTTGTTTGTGTCCTCTTTTACTTCACTGAACAGTGTTTTGTAGTTCTCCTTGAAGAGGTCCTTTACAGCCCTTGTAAGTTGGATTCCTAGGTATTTTATTCTCTTTGAAGCAATTGTGAATGGAAGTTCATTCATGATTTGGCTCTCTGTTTGTCTGTTACTGGTGTATAAGAATGCTTGTGATTTTTGCACATTAATTTTGTATCCTAAGACTTTGCTGAAATTGCTTATCAGCTTAAGGAGATTTTGGGCTGAGATGATGGGGTTTTCTAAATACACAATCATGTCATCTACAAACAGGGACAATTTGAGTTCTTCTTTTCCTAACTGAATACCCTTTATTTCTTTCTCTTGCCTGATTGCCCTAGCCAGAACTTCCAACACTATTTTGAATAGGAGTGGTGAGAGAGGGCATCCCTGTCGTGTGCCAGTTTTCAAAGGGAATGCTTCCAGTTTTTGCCCATTCAGTATGATATTGGCTGTGGGTTTGTCATAAATAGCTCTTATTATTTTGAGATACGTTCCATCAATACTGAATTTATTGAGCGTTTTTAGCATGAAGGGCTGTTGAATTTTGTCAAAGGCCTTTTCTGCATCTATTGAGATAATCATGTGGTTTTTGTCTTTGGTTCTGTTTAGATGCTGGATTACGTTTATTGATTTGTGTATGTTGAACCAGCCTTGCATCGCAGGGATGAAGCCCACTTGATCATGGTGGATAAGCTTTTTGATGTGCTGCTGGATTCAGTTTGCCAGTATTTTATTGAGGATTTTTGCATCGATGTTCATCAGGGATATTGGTCTAAAATTCCCTTTTTTTTTTATTGTGTCTCTGCCAGGCTTTGGTATCAGGATGATGTTGGCCTCATCAAATGAGTTAGGGAGGGTTCCCTCTTTTTCTATTGATTGGAATCGTTTCAGAAGGAATGGTACCAGTTCCTCCTTGTACCTCTGGTAGAATTCAGCTGTGAATCCATCTGGTCCTGGACTTTTTTTGGTTGGTAGGCTATTAATGATTGCCTGAATTTCAGAGCCTGCTATTGGTCTATTCAGGGATTCAACTTCTTCCTGGTTTAGTCTTGGGAGATGTAAGTGTCTAGGACATTATCCATTTCTTCTAGGTTTTCTAGTTTATTTGTGTAGAAGTGTTTGTAGTATTCTCTGATGGTAGTTTGTATTTCTGTGGGGTCGGTGGTGATATCCCCTTTATCATTTTTTATTGCATCTATTTGATTCTTCTCTCTTTTCTTCTTTATTAGTCTTGCTAGCGGTCTATCAATTTTGTTGATATTTTCAAACAACCAGTTCCTGGATTCACTGATTTTTTTGGAGGGTTTTTTGTGTCTCTATCTCCTTCAGTTCTGCTCTGATCTTAGTTATTTCTTGCCTTCTGCTAGCTTTTGAATGTGTTTGCTCTTGCTTCTCTCCTTCTTTTAATTGTGATGTTACAGTGTCAATTTTAGATCTTTCCAGCTTTGCCTTGTGGGCATTTAGTGCTATAAATTTCCCTCTACACACTGCTTTAAATGTGTCCCAGAGATTCTGTTACATTGTATCTTTGTTCTCATTGGTTTCAAAGATCATCTTTATTTCTGCCTTCATTTCGTTATGGACCCAGTAGTCATTCAGGAGCAGGTTGTTCAGTTTCCATGTAGTTGATAGGTTTTGATTGAGTTTCTTAGTCCTGAGTTCTAGTTTGATTGCACTGTGGTCTGAGAGACAGTTTGTTACAATTTCTGTTCTTGTACATTTGCTGAGGAGTGCTTTACTTCCAATTATGTGGTCAAGTTTGGAATAAGTGCAATGTGGTGCTGAGAAGAATGTATATTCTGTTGATTTGGGGTGGAGAGTTCTGTACATGTCTATTAGGTCCACTTGGTGCAGAGCTGAGTTCAATTCCTGGATATCCTTGTTAACTTTCTGTCTCGTTGATCTGTCTAATATTGACAGTGGGGTGTTGAAATCTTCTATTATTATTGTATGGGAGTCTAAGTCTCTTTGTAAGTCTCCAAGGACTTGCTTTATGAATCTGGGTGCTCCTGTATTGGGTGCATATATATTTAGGATAGTTAGCTCTTCCTGTTGAATTGATCCCTTTACCATTATGTAATGGCCTTCTTTGTCTCTTTTGATCTTTGTTGGTTTAAAGTCTGTTCTTTCAGAGACTAGGATTGCAACCCCTGCTTTTCTTTTTCTCCATTTGCTTGGTAGATCTTCCTCCCTCCCTTTATTTTGAGCCTATGTGTGTCTCTGCATGTGAGATGGGTCTCCTGAATACAGCAAACTGATGGATCTTGACTCTTTATCCAATTTTCCAGTCTGTGTCTTTTAATTGGACCATTTAGTCCATTTACATTTAAGGTTAATATTGTTATGTGTGAACTTGATCCTGTCATTGTGATATTAGCTGGTTATTTTGCTCATTAGTTGATGCAGTTTCTTCCTAGCATTGATGGTCTTTACATCTTGGCATGTTTTTGCAATGGCTGGTACCAGTTGTTCTTTTCCATGTTTAGTGCTTCCTTCAGGGTCTCTTGTAGGGCAGGCCTGGTGGTGACAAAATCTCTAAGCATTTGCTTGTCTGTAAAGGATTTTATTTCTCCTTCACTTATGAAACTTAGTTTGGCTGGATATGAAATTCTGGGTTTAAAATTCTTTTCTTTAAGAATGTTGAATATTGGCCCCCACTCTCTTCTGGCTTGTAGAGTTTCTGCCAAGAGATTCTGCTGTTAGTCTGATGGGCTTCTCTTTGTGGGTAACCCGACCTTTCTCTCTGGCTGCCCTTAACATTTTTTCCTTCATTTCAACTTTGGTGAATCTGACAAATATGTGTCTTCGAGTTGCTCTTCTCGAGGAGTATCTTTGTGGCATTCTCTGTATTTCCTGAATTTGAATGCTGGCCTGCCTTACTAGGTTGGGGAAGTTCTCCTGGATGATATCCTGAAGAGTGTTTTCCAACTTGGTTCCATTTTCCCCCTCACTTTCAGGCACCCCAATCAGACGTAGATTTGGTCTTTTCACATAATCCCATACTTCTTGAAGGCTTTGTTCATTTCTTTTTCCTCTTTTTTTCTTTAAACTTCTCTTCTCGCTTCATTTCATTCATTTGATCCTCAATTGCTGATACTCTTTATTCCAGTTGATCGAGTCAGTTACTGAAGCTTGTGCATTTGTCACGTATTTCTTGTGTCATGGTTTTTATCTCTGTCAGTTTGTTTATGGCCTTCTCTGCATTGATTATTCTAGTTATCCATTCTTCCATTCTTTTTTCAAGATTTTTAGTTTCTTTGTGCTGGGTACGTAATTCCTCCTTTAGCTCTGAGAAGTTTGATGGACTGAAGCCTTCTTCTCTCAACTCGTCAAAGTCATTCTCCGTCCAGCTTTGATCCGTTGCTGGCGATGAGCTGCGTTCCTTTGGAGGGGGAGATGCACTCTGATTTTTTGAATTTCCAGCTTTTGTGCCCTGCTTTTTCCCCATCTTTGTGGTTTTATCTGCCTCTGGTCTTTGATGCTGGTGACGTACTGATGGGGTTTTGGTGTGGTGTCCTTTCTGTTTGTTATTTTTCCTTCTAACAGTCAGGACCCTCAGCTGTAGGTCTGTTGGAGATTGCTTGAGGTCCACTCCAGACCCTTTTTGCCTGGGTATCAGCAGCAGAGGCTGCAGAAGATAGAATATGGCTGAACAGTGAGTGTTCCTGTCTGATTCTTGCTCTGGAAGCTTCATCTCAAGGGTGTACCCCACCATGTGAGGTGTGGGGTGTCAGTCTGCACCTAGTGGGGAATGTCTCCCAGTTAGGCTACTCAGGGGTCAGGGACCCATTTGAGCAGGCAGTCTGTCTGTTCTCAGATTTCAACCTCCATGTTGGGAGATCCACTGCTCTCTTCAAAGCTGTCAGACAGGGTCATTTGTATCTGCAGAAGTTTCTGCTGCTTTTTGTTTAGCTGTGCGCTGTCCCCAGAGGTGTAGTCTACACAGACAGGCAGGCCTCCTTGAGCTGTTGTGGGCTCCACCCAGTTCAAGCTTCCTGGTGGCTTTGTTTACCTACTTAAGCCTCAGCAATGGTGGGTGCCCCTCCCCTAGCCTCGCTGCTGCCTTGCAGTTAGATTGCAGACTGCTGTGCTAGCAATGAGGGAGGCTCCGTGGGTGGGGGACCCTTCCAGCCAGGTGTGGGATATAATCTCCTGGTGTGCCGTTTGCTAAGACCCTTGGTAAAGCGTGGTATTGGGGTGGGAGTTACCCGATTTTCCAGGTGTTGTGTGTCTCAGTTCCCCTGGCTAGGAAAAGGGATTTCCTTCCCCCTTGCACTTCCCAGGTGAGGCAATGCCTCGCCCTGCTTCAACTCTCGCTGATCGGACTGCCCCAGCTGACCAGCACTGATTGTCCAGCACTCCCCAATGAGATGAACCCAGTACCTCAGTTGAAAATGCAGAAAGCACCCGTCTTCTGTGTCGCTCATGCTGGGAGCTGGAGACTGGAGCTGTTCCTATTTGGCCATCTTGCTCCGGGTCCCTTGAAATTTGAATCTACATCTTTGCCTTGCATAGGTATTTGCATAGAGAAAGGGCCTAGAGTAAAATGAAAATATAATTTCTTTATTCAAATATTGTTAAGAATTTCTTGACGGCAATATCAGAACATCAAACCAAGTGTCTGAACATTCTAGGCACGGAGCTCTGTGTGATTATACAGGTTGCACCCCCATGAAGCCAGTCTCGCACAGATAAATTTGAAGATATACTTGAAGGCAAGAAAGTCTTGCTAAGATGAGGCATCTGCATGGTGTCAAGTAAATGATAAAAATCCCTGATTCTTCGTGGGATGGTATCGTTTTGTGTTAAAGGGGTTGTGTCCTATAAAGCTGAATGACTAAGGTATGTTTCTACTCCATTGAAAAGGAAAGAGGGTAAATACTTACTATGAGAAAATATGCCAAAGCTGATTAGATAGAATGACTTAATTAAGGAGGGACAAATTTAAATAATCACTATGAACAGAAAACATGTATTTATTAAAATGAAACATGCCATGATCTCCATTCCAGGAAGGAAACATTGAAATCGTTAAGTGATAATAAGCTAGAATGCTAAAATAGCTTGTGGACTAATGATAACTTTTGCTTCACTAATTGAAAATTCTTAATACTGTATTTATGCTACTTTAATCATTAAAATACTCTAAAATTCTTTAAGAAGTCCGTGCCTCCAGAACAAAGTTTTTGTTGTAAGAAATGAGCAAGAAGAGATCAAGAGAACAAAATTTGAAAAACAAAAAGAGAAACCGGGAAACTAGAGTTGCCCAAATCTGGTCACTGACTGCTCCTTGCAGGAATGATGCTTACTTGACAAAAAGTAAAAACCAGCCAGCTGGGTGTCGCTGGGTTACTCATGTAACTCTCATGAGTAGCCTCAGGGTTCAGCAAAGAGGAGAATTGAGAGTCTACTTGGGTGGAAAGAAGTTACAACATTCTTAATGAGCCATTGCAACCAGGCTGTTCTAGTTGGAATCAAAGCAAAGGCAGTTGTCTTGTAGATGGTGAATAACGATCACCCTCAAGGCAAAAAAGCAAAATAAAATTAAATAACAAAATAAAAATATAACTTTGTTATTGGTTCCTTTCTTTGATTTCTTAAATGGCACTGAATGTCTCCATTTTTATCAATACCTCTGTTTTCTACTACACACCCAATCAATAAGAGCCTTTTCAAGATCCAATGGCATAAAACACACATGCAGTTAAAATTATTGCGCAGTGCATCTGAGCTACCTTGGTTCACAAATGAACATCAGTGCTGAGACATTTTGTAAAATTTTTCCTAGCTCTTTAATAGATGACTAGATTGTCAGTAAGTCTTTTATTCGGCAAACCTAGGTCACATGGACTTTCCAAAACTTTAGAAGCCTGCTGACATAAATGAGACTTTATCTGTCTTAACAGTTGAATACACATTTATTCCCAATTGAATTGCATTGGCAGTCACCTCCTTCGGTTATCTGTGGGTGTCCTAAGAGGCATTTCGTAAGTGCTCACCTGCATTTCTGCCCTGGTCTCCTGGGTGATGCCCACAGCTCCCAAAGTGACTGGCATCTGTACCTCGTCAATGATCTTGTGGGAGAGAACATTTGCAGCGATGAAGATTTCCTGGACAAGTGCTAAGGAGTAGGGTCATATAATTCCCAGGAGAACATAGAGGAGAAATGACTTCATTAGGGAGGGAGATAAGTTTCCCTTTGAGAAGCCACACTTCAGCTGAGATCTAACCCATGGGTAGGGATTCACAGGACACCGTTAGAACAGTAGGAGTAAAACCCTTTGGTGCGAGGGAACTTAATGAAAGCAGAGGACGTGTGTTGAAATAAAAACGTGTCTGCTCTAACAAATAAACCTTGAAATAACAGTGCCTTAACATAACAGCCGTTTATTCCTTGTTTCCATAGGCCAAACTTGCAGCAGGGGTCGTCGTGTCATGCTATCATTCAGGAACCTGGGCTGACTGATGTTCCACCATCTTTAATGCATGAGCTCCAGTGCCAGTTTGTGCATTGATAATCAAGCTGCAGAGAAGGGAAGGCAAAGCTTATGGGGATAGTATGGGATGGTCTCATGAGCCAGATTTGGAAAAAGACTATGCTACTTCCACTCATTTTCCAATTGCCCTATCTCAGGAACATGGCCACAAAGTATGACCACACCTATGGACAAATTAATAATTTAAGAAAATAATTCAAAGTTAGGAGACCTTGTATAGATTTTCACTGAAACCATTAGGACCCGAGATTGTTTATTACTTGTGGCTGAGTTAAGATATAGGTTGATTCCTTTACTCATTTATTTATTCTTTCATCCATTATTTTTCACACATTCATCAAGTACCTGTATTAAGTGGCGGCCAATGGTCAATAAGCCTCATTTTTATGCAGAGACTAGTAGGGTATATGGAGGTGGCAGGAGTCATAGGCTATGAACAAGTGTGAGAGGAGCCACAAGCAAACATTTTTCATTGAACATTTTGGATAATCAATTGAGGAGAAAAGCAGAATTGCCCATTGGTGCTTAAATTAAATTCTTACCAATAGTAAACAGAGAATTATGGGGGGGAAAAAACACTTAAAGTAAGGACTACATTTTTTTCTTGAAAAACAAGAAAACAAAACCCACTTGATAAAGTAGCATTTGTAAAAGTGTCTTTAGTGCCATTCTATTGTTCATAAGCTTTGAAATTTCTCTGTGCTTCCACATGTTCTGGGCATAGCCATTCACATTGCCGTGCATAAAACCTCCCCCTTTACACAATGAAAAGCTTAAAAGATTGAATTGCTTTGCTAATTGAGTAGGTGGATGTTAAGAAACATGTAATACTTTGCCATTCCCTTCTTGTAGTTTAAAAATAAATTTTTAAAATTGCAATATGTGATCCATACTGAATGACTGCTACAGGGAGATTTGCAGACCCAGAAATTACCCATCATGAGAGAAATGTGAGGTTTCTCCATATTCTTGACTCTTTGGAGTCAGGTGCTGATAAAATATTTTTTCTCAGCATGAGCAGGACCCTATTTAAACACTGTGCCAACTAGCAAGTAAATCCATTAGTATATTTTACATCCACATTTAAAGAATTGCTCTGCAAGCTTTACTTTTTCTCCTGAGCTCAGCTGTGACACAAAGAAAGCTTTAAAAAGAGTGTAAGTAATTAAAGCAACACACAATTAACTAATTGATCCTAAAAAATAGCTTGTCCAACATCAGCAGAATAATTGCAGCCATTTTGTAGGACCTCCTAGGCTGTGATCATTTATGAGTCTTCATTATTACTCTTCTAAAACAAACAACCAGAAAACTCTTTTTTTTTTTTTTTTTTTTTTTGAGCCAGGGTCTTGCTCTGTCTCCCAGGCTGGAGTACGGTGGTGCAATCACTGCTCACTACAGCCTCAGCCTCTGGTCTCAAGCTGTCCTTCTGTCTCAGCCTCCTGAGTAGCTGGAACCACAGGCATGTGCCACCACACCTAGCTAATTATTATTATTATTATTATTATTATTATTATTATTATTTGTAAAGACAGGGCGGTGGGGCCAAGGGGTGGTGTGTGGGTTTTGTTATGTTACCCAAGTTGGTCTCAAACCCCTGGGTTCAAGCAGTCCTCCAGCCTCAGCCTCCCAAAGTGCTAGGATTACAGGCATGAGCCACCAAGCCCAGCCATTATTTTTCTTTTTAAACAAAGAATTTTTGTATTTCTTTTCATTTAAATGAACAAACTAATACATGTGACCCTTTTCAGTGCTTATAATGAATCACTTATATGCTGTAATACTGGAAGTAACCTTTAGGGAAAATTTTGTTATGGAACTTAAAATGTTTGCAAAGATACGAGGATAGAGCCTAAATGGGTCAGTATCCTGCCTGACATTTTATGGCTAAGTGAGAAACCTGAGAAAACTGGAGAGTGAAAATGAAAGCTGTCCTTAATAAATTGAGAGTAATTAGGCTCTGTTAATTGTTTTCTTTTGATATTATAATTTTAAGTCAACACTAAAGACCATAAAGCATGTAAGATTCTGTGTTCTTTATGCTCATAAATTACTATCAATTTCAACTTTAAAAAAAAACTGCAGTTTATCTTAGAATGTTTCTAAACCAGGATATCATTTATAATTAATCTGTATTTTAAATGGAGTGTTTTCCTCAAGAGGGTAAAAGAATTGAGACTCGACTGATAATGTGCCCTAAAATTGATGGCATCCTAGAATTAAAGCAATACAGTATCTTGATGAAGCCATTTAACTATAAGAAAATGTTGGGCTGAGTGTGGTGGCTCACGCCTGTAATCCCAGCATTTTGGGAGGCCGAGACGGGCGGATCATGACGTTAGGAGATCGAGACCATACTGGCTAACACGGTGAAACCCCATTTCTACTAAAAATTAAAAAAAATTAGCCGGGTGAGGTGGCGGGCGCCTGTAGTCCCAGCTACTCGGGAGGCTGAGGCAGGAGAATGGCGCGAACCTGGGAGGCGGAGCTTGCAGTGAGCTGAGATCCGGCCACTGCACTCCAGCCTGGGTGACAGGGCGAGACTCCGTCTCAAAAAAAAAAAAAAAAAAAAAAAAAAAAAAAAAAAATGCTGACATTACCTGCTGGTGGAACACACGACAGTTAAATTCCTCTCCTGAACTGTTACAAATTTTCCCTCTGAATATAATTGGATATCTGCTTGTAAGTATCTCAAACAAGTTATACTCCTAGAGAAACAGACTCAAAATCAATTCATGTTAAGTATAATACAAAAGAATATGAAATGGATGAATATTAGGGAGAGCTATGAATCAAGATCTCTACCTGGAAGCATCAAGACAGATTGATCATGGTTGAGGCCACGTTATTGTAGTAAGAAAAATAATCAAATACTAACACAAACAAGGATCTCTGCCATTCATTGTGTCCCAACTACGTGCCAAACCATCGGCTCTCTCCTTTACATGTATCTGTATAGTCAGCGAGGAGGGAATGATGAAACTGACAAATAAAGAATAAAAGCCATACTATTTGGAATAACCCAGGCTTTTTTTTTTTAATAGTTAAATTTCTTTTTAAAATTATTATTATTATACTTTAAGTTCTAGGGTACATGTGCATAACGTGCAGGTTTGTTACATATGTATACTTGTGCCATGTTGCTGTGCTGCACCCATCAACTCGTCAGCACCCATCAACTTGTCATTTACATCAGGTATAACTCCCAATGCAATCCCTTCCCGCTCCCCCCTCCCCATGATAGGCCCCGGTGTATGATGTTCCCCTTCCCGAGTCCAAGTGATCTCATTGTTCAGTTCCCACCTATGAGTGAGAACATGCAGTGTTTGGTTTTCTGTTCTTGCAATAGTTTGCTGAGAATGATGGTTTCCAGCTGAATCCATGTCCCTACAAAGGACACAAACTCATCCTTTTTTATGGCTGCATAGTATTCCATGGTGTATATGTGCCACATTTTCTTAATCCAGTCTGTCACTGATGGACATTTGAGTTGATTCCAAGTCTTTGCTATTGTGAATAGTGCTGCAATAAACATACGTGTGCATGTGTCTTTATAGCAGCATGACTTATAATCCTTTGGGTATATACCCAGTAATGGGATGGCTGGGTCATATGGTACTTCTAGTTCTAGATCCTTGAGGAATCGCCATACTGTTTTCCATAATGGTTGAACTAG
Source organism: Macaca thibetana thibetana (assembly GCF_024542745.1). Lineage (NCBI taxonomy): Eukaryota > Metazoa > Chordata > Mammalia > Primates > Cercopithecidae > Macaca > Macaca thibetana. The sequence goes on from NC_065582.1 coordinate 165,742,707, forward strand.
TTTACAATCCCACCAACAGTGTAAAAGTGTTCCTATTTCTCCACATCCTCTCCAGCACCTGTTGTTTCCTGACTTTTTAATGATTGCCATTCTAACTGGTGTGAGATGGTATCTCATTGTGGTTTTGATTTGCATTTCTCTGATGGCCAGTGATGATGAGCATTTTTTCATGTGTCTGTTGGCTGTATGAATGTCTTCTTTTGAGAAGTATCTGTTCATATCCTTTGCCCACTTTTTGATGGGGTTGTTTGTTTTTTTCTTGTAAATTTGTTTGAGTTCTTTGTAGGTTCTGGATATTAGCCCTTTGTCAGATGAGTAGATTGCAAAAATTGTTTCCCATTCTGTAGGTTGCCTGTTCACTCTGATGGTAGTTTCTTTTGCTGTGCAGAAGCTCTTTAGTTTAATTAGATCCCATTTGTCAATTTTGGCTTTTGTTGCCATTGCTTTTGGTGTTTTAGACATGAAGTCCTTGCCTATGCCTATGTCCTGAATGGTATTACCTAGGTTTTCTTCTAGGGTTTTTATGGTATTAGGTCTAACATTTAAGTCTCTAATCCATCTTGAATTAATTTTCGTATAAGGAGTAAAGAAAGGATCCAGTTTCAGCTTTCTACTTCTGGCTAGCCAATTTTCCCAGCACCATTTATTAAATAGGGAATCTTTTCGCCATTTCTTGTTTTTCTGAGGTTTGTCAAAGATCAGATGACTGTAGATGTGTGGTATTATTTCTGAGGACTCTGTTCTGTTCCATTGGTCTATATCTCTGTTTTGGTACCAGTATCATGCTGTTTTGGTTACTGTAGCCTTGTAGTATAGTTTGAAGTCAGGTAGCGTGATGCCTCCAGCTTTGTTCTTTTGACTTAGGATTGTCTTGGCAATGCAGGCTCTTTTTTGGTTCCATATGAACTTTAAAGCAGTTTTTTCCAATTCTGTGAAGAAAGTCATTGGTAGTTTGATGGGGATGGCATTGAATCTATAAATTACCTTGGGCAGTATGGCCATTTTCACAATATTGATTCTTCCTCTCCATGAGCATGGTATGTTCTTCCATTTGTTTGTGTCCTCTTTTATTTCACTGAGCAGTGGTTTGTAGTTCTCCTTGAAGAGGTCCTTTACATCCCTAGTAAGTTGGATTCCTAGGTATTTCATTCTCTTTGAAGCAATTGTGACAAGGCCTTTGAAAAAATTCAACAGCCCTTCATGCTAAAAACGCTCAATATATTCGGTATTGGTGGAACGTATCTCAAAATCATAAGAGCTATTTATGACAAACCCACAGCCAATATCATACTGAATGGGCAAAAACTGGAAAAATTCCCTTTGAATACTGGCACAAGACAGGGATGCCCTCTCTCACCACTCCTATTCAACATAGTGTTGGAAGTTCTGGCTAGGGCAATCAGGCAAGAGAAAAAAATCAAATGTATTCAGTTAGGAAAAGAAGAACTCAAATTGTCCCTGTTTGCAGATGACATGATTGTATATTTAGAAAACCCCATTGTCTCAGCCCAAAATCTCCTTAAGCTGATAAGAAACTTCAGCAAAGTCTCAGGATACAAAATTAATGTGCAAAAATCACAAGCATTCTTATACACCAGTAACAGACAAACAGAGAGCCAAATCATGAATGAACTTCCATTCACAACCCAGCCTTTCTTAAATTGGTTTCATACATCATTTAAGAGACTAAACTGATCCCAGATAAAATTTGTCCTATCTGTAAGAGATTGTCCATCTGCCAGGGGTGGCAAAGCTGTGATTCATGATTAGGTGCACCGGCCATGGTTAATGCGGACCTCAGCTCCTCATTGCCTCGCTAACCAGCATTCTGTTGTTCATGTAACCACCGTCTTTCAGCACTAGGGCGCATCGTCCTGACATACTCAGAAAGGGCTCTGATGATTATACAGCACCCTCCGGCAGGGCTTGGTGTGGGGTTTTGTTGTAGCATAAAAAGGTTTGGGAAACCAATGCCTATCTTCCTTCATTAAACTATAGGCAATTGATCATTTATGAATACTTTCCAGCCTTTGTATGTGGTAGAATCAATACTCCAGTCTCATATTTCTTTAAAATAGAATTTCCACCCTATCACACATTTTAACATTCCAATAAACATGATTTCTTCTCCCTTTGCCGTCAAATACACAAAGTTCTTTGCTGAAAAGGTGACTCAGAATGTTGGATAAGTAATGTGTTGTTTTGTGCATTGTTATCAAATTCTACCTTTGTTCAGAATATCTCTGTGCTTACTGCAAACAATTCTCTTTTGGACTGTTTTGCTTCTTACTGTAATAAATGACAAATTGAATGCAAAGAGGGTTTTCTTGGAAAAAATAATGCTAGCAGATTGAATTTCAGTGTAATGCTATTATTTTCAAAAGCCACAATTCTCTCATCTACCAAGATTTGCCTTTCTTTGTCTATCCAGGGAAGGATTACTGCTGACAAATTGTAACTCCTTTTCAAAATATTTACTCTTTTTATTCAAGGTTTCCTTATGAAACCTTTGAAACTCAGAAATAAAAGCTAGGACCAGAGTGTCAGAGCAGCTGCGCCATCTAAATGTAATTACACATTAATTTGCATGCGACTTGAGAGGTGGAAGAATATGTAAATAGATTCTTATGGCTACTGGCCATTGGAGTTTCTTTCTTCTTGTATTTTTTAATTCCTTGTTTAAGGAATAGCAAATAAAGTACAGCATCCCTAGACTTACCTTTAAAGCTGGTGGAGTTTAGAATGTTGGTTGATAACTGTTTGCTAACCTTTCTAGTTTGGTTTTTGGGTTTCGTTCATCTTTGCTGGTTTATCACTGAATCTCCAGCACCTGATCCCATGTCTGGTACATAGGAGTTGCCCTCCCACCCTCAGTGGCCGCCCCCATAAAAGAAACAATGAGAAGTTGTACTTAGTTCAAAATGGTAAGGGAGGTGTGGCACACACAGCATTCTTGTTGGGCAGTCCTCTCCTCCATACTTGAAATCATATTAATCAATACTGTTGAACCAAATACTAATGAGCCAATACTGATGAATACTAACCAGTACTAATGAATCAAAACATTAGGCTTCCCAGAGTTACTTAAAAGACACTACAGAGGTCTGTAATCAGAACTCCAAGGTCGTTTAGTAGATAATACTTAGTGAAGGAAGCAACAATAATATTGCCAACTAAAAGTTAACTCAAGAGACCCCAAAGAATTGCAGTTTGGGAACATGCAAAAGTTAGTATTCAGGAGTGGGAAATGGCCACAGCCATCAACACTCCCACAGAAATTTTGAAATCTTTGGATCTCTAGTCTCATATTTTTGAAAAAAATCCTGTTTCTTCACAAAGATTGCATTAGTTTTGTTTTTCTTCAATAGTTATCTACTGTATAAGGGATGGACTTAAACTGCAAAGTTGTAGACATCCAGGTGCATTAATGGTTCGATGATGAACATGTTTTGAATCCTTATTAGAGAAGCTGAAGGCATAAAATAAAATGCAAATTTTAGAAATAAAGGGGAAAGTGAAATCCCTGAATGTTAATGTTTTACTGGACCTTTGGTATTTGAAAAATGACTTTATAAATCTGAGTAATAACTTAAATGTAATTTCTATGATCATAATTTTTCACTCTCAAGTGGCAAAAACTTTTAACTGTGGAGAATAGAAAAGTTGAGTTAATTGAATTTCAGAAGGACCCTTTTTATTTCTTAGGACAAGTGCACGTGTGCTTTGCTTCCCTACACATCTATCAGATGACAACGTCATGTTGAAGAAATCTCTATACTTAGTGAACTATCATTGGGCTTTTAAAACATAAGTAGGTTTTGTACACAATTTTGTGAAAAGCATTTTTATATGACATGGATCAGAAACTGCAGCTAGTAAGAATCTTTCAAAATAGTAACTGATAACAGATGTGGGATCTTAAACAGAGATATAAATGCCTTTAATATTACATTGATATTTGATGACATAAGATGCTTTTTCTCAAAGTTTAAAAAGGACCAGGAGCTGGATGTGCATTTCAAAAAGACATACGGATGGAGCTGTGAAGCAGATGGGAAACTGGGAGACAATGCCTTTAAAAAGATCCAATACTCAAGGCCTGGTCCTCAGCATCACAGTAAAGAATTAATTCTACGTGTATCCACTATTCAGTAATCATGATAATCATAATAGCAATTATTTATAAAACACTTGGAATGCATCAGGTATAATTCTATGTGCTTTAGATACATTATTATTTTGCTCTTTTTACAATAGCTCTACAACATAAATATTATTCTCCTTATTCTATCGAAGAGGAAACTGATTAGGGAACTTAGAGAATTTTGCCCAAGTATGCATAGAGTATAAGGTTTCATTCAGATTCAATTCCAGGACTTTCTAACTCTACAGCTGTCTGCTCACCACAACCTGTTCTTCCTCTTCAAACTTTTTTGAGGATCTACTATGTGCCTAGATTTTGATGATGAGGTGGTGAACAGGCAGGATCCCTGCTGTTAGAGATCTCACCCTCTAGTTAATAAGTTAGACCTTAAACAAATGCTTGTATTAATAATTACTCTATTACCATGATAGTTAATGCTATGAAGTTTCCTTCAGGATGCTACTCTTTGTGAGGGGATGATACTCAAAAAAGACAGAAGAAATCCAAATACATATGTGGAAAAAAGGGAGTTCATCTCTGAAGTAATATTTTTAAAACTTCGTTTCAAAAATCATTCATTTAAAGTAGTCTTTACACAACATATGTTTAATTTGCAAGAGCTGAAAGCTGAAATGAATGTCTTAGCAATTCTCTACATGTAGCAAGAAACCATATGTTTTAGAAACAAAATAACATGAGAAATGTTAAATATATTATTATTATAATCACCGTTGGCATTTTTCATGCCAGTTGAGGAGGAGGGAGAGAAGCCAAAGTTTGATTCAATGTTTTCTTTGATTGGATTGCTTCTTTGGGACTTGTGGCCTGTGGTTCCTTGCAGCTGTGGATTTAGAGGTTTCAGTGAGTAGAAAGCAGGATATGGTTAGTCAAGAGATTTCTGCTTTGAAGATATGTTTTCCCCTGTGTTTATCCTTCAAAACTCATGACCAAGATAAATAACGAAAAATTATTAAATCTGACAAGCATTTCCTCCACACACTAAAGTAATATTAGTAAATACTAATCTGCTAACTATGTGCTACATGATTTGTAAAAGTTTTCTCATTTTACTATCGCATCTACCTGATGAACTGGGAATTGGCACCAATTGTCACTATTAATAGTTAGATCCATTTGACAGACGATAAAACTGAAGTTCAGAAAAATTGAGTGACTTTCCCAAAGTCATCTGTCTCATAAAGGGTACATTTTTCAGCCCTGGGGCCGTTGGGCTACAGAGCCTTTGCTCATTTCATGCCAGCCTGGAAGGTTATTTTGTATTTGCTGCCATTTTGTCTCAGGTGAATTAGAGTAGGAATAGTGTGTTGTCAGAATGTATGGAGCCTAGAGAATGCATGATCTGCAGACAAAGCAAAATACCAGCAGGGGAAAAAAAAAAAAAAACATGAAGATACTGGAGAATCAGTAAGGAAGATCTAAATGCCCTAAAACCACAGGGCATTATTGTAACCAGTTTGACCTACAGGCAATGTGCTCCTGACAAGGAATTCTCCTCTGCCCATTCAAGTCATCAAAACCCCATTAACCTTTTCACGCATTTCCCTCTGTTCCTAGCAGAGAGTATGCATACTTAAAATAAACAAAAATGAATTTTAATTAATTAGGTAGAAATCTCAGTGAGGATGACAGAGCAGGTCTCACTCTTTGTTTTTTTAAATTATACTTTAAGTTCTAGGGTACATGTGCACAACGTGCAGCTTTGTTACATATGTATACCTGTGCCATGTTGGTGTGCTGCACCCATCAACTCGTCATTGACATTAGGTATATCTCCTAATGCATCCCTCCCCACTTCCCCCTCCCCGCAATAGGACCCAGTGTGTGATGTTCCCCTTCCTGTGTCCAAGTTGGTCTCACTCTTAGATATTACAACACTTTCCAATTTGCCACAGTGTTTAGAATGTCCCTTTGCCCTTAATAAACATTAATGATCTGATTATATATTTGTTACCATTAGAAAATCCATTTTAATTCCACCGTCTGCAGTCACACATGATTAGCTTCCTTTGAATTCCATGTTTGCTTAGTTTTGAATGACAAACCTAAGTATACATGTAAAATAGCAGGGGTTTTTTAAGTGCCATGGCATGATTTTGAGATTGTCAGAAATGAACCATAGCCTATGTGAATGGTAACTTTGACTTTTATTGACTTCAGCTAAGCTATACCTTAGAGATTTAATAAAATAAATGAATTACTTCTTGCTGTATTGCACAGAATAAAATGAAATGAGAAAATATCCACATTGCCTTAAGCCAAACATATGGAGTTCAGGAAAAAATAAAATGCTCATGCTACCCTAAAATAGCATATTTGGTGACTATTTTTTTTCTAAATCCTATGAAGTTGGGCTATTAAATAAAAAGATTGAGCTGAGCCCAGTGTCTCATACCTGTGATCCCAGCACTTTGGGAAGTGGGGGCGAGTGATCCCTTGAGCCTAGGAGTTCAAGATCAGCCTGGGCAACATAGTAAGACCCTGTGTCTACAAAAGAAAATGTAAAAAATTAACTGGACATGGTGGCATATGCCTGTAGTCCCAGCTGCTTGGGACACTGAGGTGAGAGGATTGCTTGAGCCTGGGAGATGAAGGCTACAGTGAGATGGGACTGCACCACTGCACTTCAGCCTGGGTGACAGAGTGAGATCCTGTCTCAAAAATAAACAAATAAATTTTAAAAGGGTTGAGAAAGCAGAAAGGAAAATTGTACATGTTCTTTAAGTGCATAAGTGATGCTAATTTGAATTTATCTAAACCCTTCTTTAATTATTGAATTTTTAAGTAAGATTAGGAATCTGAACCAATTTCACTTAGAGATGCTTGAAAAAGTGACCTACTCTTCAGAAGAATTTCTTTTATCTGCACTCTCTTTCCCTTATTCCATCTCCACTTTGACTTTCCTACCCACTTCCCCAGAATAAGGGGACTTTACAGACTCTCTGAGACAATGCAGTAGTTCTATGACCACAGCAGGAGCCTTAGCTGACAATATTTGTAGGTGTTGCCAGATGTGTCTGGGCAAGGAGTTGAGCTTTGAAAAGTACATATTTCTTTCACAGTCACGGCTTCCTTATGACAATTTGTCTATAGTCTTCAAGAAAATAAAAGTTCTGAGCAGAAAGTTCTTAAAATAGTATTATAATCAGAGGGAAAGGAAAGAGAGGGTAAATCTTTGTAAAAGGGATATTGAGGATATAAGCTTGGAAATGTGGACACATGAGCAGAAAGTCAAATAGAAATAACTATTCACCTGGAAATAAGAGGTAGGTTATTTATGTTTCAGATTAAAGAAAGAAGGTTACTCTCTAGGATAGAGAGCAGGTCTGTGTTTCAAGCTTGGTTTGCAAGATGTACTCAGCATGGAACAAGAAACAATGTAGTTAAGAGGTCAGAAATAAAGCAGTTTGTTAAGATAGGGAGGCAAACATTTGTGCCCAGGCAGTGGAAATTATTTTCTCTGATGATGCTTCTCATAGCTGCATGCTGATACAGTAGATGCCTCAGGTGAACTCGTTTGCCAGTTATGGAAATGGATAAAAAGACGGCTAAAAATCCTATCAATTAAAATGAACTGAAAGAATTTTGACCCTAAGGATTAGTTGAAAAAGGTCCATTAGAATGATGATGATAAAGATTTACTATCTTCTACTGACTATTTACGCACATGCTTTCACATTTAGAGAACCTAGTTAGGCCTGTATGTCTATCCCCATTTCTCAGATGAGTAAACTAAGACAGGCAAAAGCATGTGATTATGAAGCAGAGAAGGAAAATAGGATATTAGAAGAAGGAGAAGAAAAAAGAGAAGAAGAGGAGGGGGAGGAGGAAGAAGAAGAAGAAAAGGGAGGAGGAAGAAAAAGAAGAGGAAGAGGACAGAGAGGAAGAAGAGGAAGAGGGAGTAGGAGGAGAAGAATGAGCAGAAAAGGAAGAAGAGGAAGATAAAGAAGAAAAGGAGGGGAAGAAAACTCCTGACAAAATTCCAAGTAAATGTCTAAGGGAAAATGAGAAGATTTTCTCTGGAGACCTGAAATTGTCATGACTTGGGATTTTTATTCCTGCTTAAGACAAAAGCTGCTCCAAAATGAAAGCCTTCATCATAGGAAGATGAAGTTTTCTCCTAAACCTTAGCACAATTTGAATATTAGATAATATGAAACATTGTTTTAAAAGTCTAAACCAAAAGTGAAGTGTATTCTGTCTTATACAATAATTATCTTTCTAGAAGTTCTACATAGGAATGTTTTTGCAACTCTTGGCAATCTTTTGTATAATAAAACTACATTGACCTGTTCGGATGTGCTTACCTAGTACCACCTGGTGGCAGCCAAAAATATTTCAGGAAGGGAGAAGAAATTGGGAATGCTTATCCCAATTTCTCAAACCCAACTTCAGTCTCAGGAGGAGGTTGTTTAAGCACTGGGAATATTATTAGTATGAGAGCACCTGTGCTAGGTAGTTTGAACTCAGTGGAAAGTTAGTACTGAAATACGCCATATTGACAAGACCAAGAATCACCACTGTTTATCAGGAAAACACTTTCAGATGGATTTTCCTTAGCCATAATTGATAAAGGTATTTCTTTGTTCTCTGTCTTCCTGATTGTGGGCATTGATGCATAAGACAGCTGACTAGCTGTACAAATGCAGAACAAATGATCATGACAGAGAACGAACCTAAGTGGAACATACAAAGGTGCCAAACCTATCACCTTGGCCTCATTAATACCAGGTTACAGCTAATTGTGCTAACAACACCTCCCATCTCTCTTCATCGTTATGTAATAGCGAATTTCTTTTCATCGGTGACTTAAATTGCTTTTTCAGATCTAGTCCTCTGAAAATTTATTCTCCTCCTCTAGGCAATCTCCTATAAAACATTGATTCAAGTATTGATTGAGTATCCACTATTGCAAAACACTATGCTAGATACTAGAGAATTCAGCATTTGAACTAGAGGGCTAAGATTCTTACTATTATCATTCTGATGTAAGAGACAAATAATAATAATAATTTATTCAGTGCTACTGTGTTTCAGATACTGTTCTAAGTGATTTAATCTGATTGGCTCATTTAATTCTCACAACCCTACGAGGCAGGTACTATTTTTATCCCAATTTTATTAATGATAAAATTGAAACACAAGGAAATTAAGTAGCTTGCCATGGTCACCTGCATAGTAAGTGATAGAGACGGGATTCAAACCCAAGCTGACTCTACCGTTTATTCTTATCCTTAACCACTGCTTTCTATTGCTTCTCAGTAAATGAGAAAACAAGCAGCAATGCACAAGAAAATTAATAAACAACAATTGTTGGTAGTGAGATATGCTATAAGGAAAATTCATTCGTGCAAAGGGATAGAGAGTGATGGTCTGAGAAGGAAGAAGAAAGGAAGGGCTGCTGTAGACAGGGTGACCAGAAGTATCTCTGAAGAGATAACATTACAGCTAAGATCTAGATAAGAGAGAATCCATATTGTAAAGATCAGAGAAGAGGCACCCGGTAGAAGGAACAGCAAGTTCCAAGGCAAGAGGAATGCCTGGGAAGGTTTAAGGAGCAGAAAGATAGTAACTGCAATTGGAAGTCAGGGAACAAGAATGGGGGGGACCAATGAGATACCATTTCGCACCTATTAGAATGGCTGTTATCAAAAAGACAAAAGATGACAAGTACTGGCAGATATGTGGAAAAAGGAGGACCCTAGTACACTTTTGGTGGAAATATAAATTACAGCCATTATGCAGAGGTTTCAGTGAGCTGAGATCACGCCACTGCACTTCATGCTGGGCAACAGAGCAAGACTCTGTCTCAAAAAACAAAAAAACAAAAAAAACAAAAAAAAACAGCCATTATGGAAAACTGTATAAAGTTCCTCCAAAAATTAAAAATAGAAATTCCATGTGATCCAGCAAATCTTACTTCTGGGTATATATCCAAACAAAAATAAATTAGTATGTTGAAGAGAGATACCTGCACACTCATGTTCATTGCAGCATTTTTCACAATGGCTAGGCTACGGAGTCAATCAACAGATGAATGGATAAATAAAATAATATCTGGCCTTTTAAAAAGAAGGAAATTCTGTCATTTACAATAACACATATGAACCCATAGGACATTATGTTAAGTGAAATAACCCAGGTACACAAAGACGTGTGCTACAAGAGATCATATATATGTGGAATCTAAAAAGCTTGATCTTGTAGAAGTAGAAAGTAAAATGGTGATTAACAGGGACTGGGGCTGTGAGTGGTGGTGGGCTAGATATAAGTGAAAGGATACAAATTTTCATTTAAATAGGAGGAATAACTTAGAGATCTATTGAAAACAATGTGAGTAAAGTTAATAACATATTTTTGAAAATTGCTGGGTAGATTTTGAATGTTCTCAATACAAAAAATGAGAGCATGTATGTGTCAATTATCTCTATTAACCATTCCATGATGCATACATATTTCAAAACATCATGTTACATATGATAAATATATACTATCTTAACAATTTTTAAATAATTTTTAAAACACTTCAATAATGTGGAATAGATGAAGTTGAAAATGATGTGTACACATGGACATGGAGAATGGAATAATAGACATTGGAGACTTGGAAGGATGTGAGGCTGGAACAGTAGAAGGGGTTGGGAGATGAGAAAATTACTTAATGGGCACAATGTATACCATTCATGTGATGGCTACATGGAAAGCCCATACTTCACTATTACACAATATATCCATGTAACAAAACAGTACTTGTACCCCTTAAATCTATTATTAGAAGAAAAAGGAAAGGAAAGGAGAGGAGAGGAGAGGAGAGGAGAGGAGAGGAGAGGAGAGGAGGAGAGAGGGGGAGGGAGAGAGGAAGGAAGGAAGGAAAGGAAGGAAGGGAAGAAAGGGAAGGAAGGGAAAGAAGAGTAGGCTAGAACTAGAGCCTGCAAAGCCTTAAAGGTGAAAGTAAGGGAAAAGAAAATGTATGGTCTGGACTGCAAGGATGCTGTCATTCCCCCTGAAGAGACCCATTCTAATTCCAAAGAGGAGTCACTGGGTTGCTTGGAGCAAGGAAATGATGTGATCGTTTGCATCATTCAGATTGTTTCTGCTGAAATGTTTCCCTCCAATTCACAGCTTCAGTATTGTTTCTCAAGGTATTTCACTACACATCCTGCATCTAATGTGTCAAATGCCCTTGGCTAGGTCTCCTGTTGCAAGGCCAACAGTCTTCCTTCCCTTGACTGTTCTTTCCCAGACGTTGCTCTTTCTAATTGGTCTAAATGTCCACTTATAACATCCAATATCAGTGAAACAATAGCCATAATTATATCTCCTCTGACTAAAGGCTACAGTAGAGGCATTCCAACAGTGCTGAAAGCAAATGAAGTCATGTTTTATTGCTAGAAACTGGAGACTGTTTGGCATTTAGTAAAGCAAATGTTTGACCCAGGGGCACTATTGTACCAGTGTTAGTCATGAATCTCTTCTATGTTTGTTTTATTAAGTTTCAAAATTTTACTCTTTGATAAATAATGTTCCCACAGAGAATGTTAAAGGCTCAAAGGAAAGAATTACAGTATCTGTAGTAATGGTATGTAATGAATGCAGTGAGGTCAGAAGAAAAACTGCCTTGTTGTCAAAGAGGAGACAGGGTACACACTGCTTTGATTACATGGACTCTCAGAACTTCTGCAGATTCTGCTTGACCTGCCACATGCACTTGACTTAGCCCTACCTATTAGATGAAAAACTCCCTAAATGGAGAAGCTTCACACCTCATTATGCCATGGTATCAACCATGACCCCTTTCAACATAGGAGTACATATGATTTGGATGGATGGGTGGATGCATGCATGGATGAGAATCCAAAGATCCTGAGAGTCAGTGCAATCCATGTGATACTCCCACCTATAACAGAGTCTTAGTGATGATCAAACCAGGTAAGGTAATGTGGTCAAGAGCTAAACTATCACTGGGAATCAGCCTTAAGAGAAGCTGCAGCTTTAATGTCTAGAGAATGACTATTTTTTAGCTTCCCTGTTTCCATGTTTGGAGCCAAGCAAATCAAGTACACTTAATCAAATGATATTAATTGGGAAAAGAAACTTGTCACCCTATCTTGATTTCCTCTTAGACTAGCTAACACTGTAAGACTCAGCTTAAATGTCTTTATGCTATTTCCTTCAGGAGGATATTCCTGACCTATAAGGCTGGTTAAGCATCTATCTGAGGTGCCTCTATTGCAGCAGGTTTTACTGCGATTGCTCTGTAAATGTCCATGTTGTCCCAAGCTCTGTTCTCAGTGTTTGAAACCTAATATACACTAAAGTTAGCAAGGATGTTGCCTTTGGTTGGGAGAAGTCATCTTCTGCCTGTAGCCTAAACTTAAAACAGATTAACACATCCTCCCTTTTCAGTATAAACCTTTAAATATTTATTCATAATCAGGAGATTAGAATGTTACTGTATAATCACTTCATAATCATAGTGTATTCACATAGTATTGTATTCACTACATAAGGATAAGAGTTATATGTATATTTATATATGTATGTATATACATATATATGCTAAATGTACACATATATACACAAATATACTATATATACACATATACTATACTATATATATACACAAATATACTAAATATACACATATATATACAAATATACTATATATATACACACAAATACACACACACACACACATATATATACAAACATTAGAGGAAAGAAGCCATTGCAACTTGCCAGCAGTAGTTTCTTGTTCCTTTGTTTAACCCAAATAATGAAGAGTGAACAAAAAAAGAAACTATCTGTAAAAATTGAAGCTGTAAATTCCATTCCAAAATGATTAATTTATATTCATATATATGTGTGATTTTTATTTTATTTACTTTTTACTTATTGGGCAAGTATTATCTAATAAATGTATATTAGTTTCTCAACATAAAAAAATTCTTTAATATTTGCAAAGCAGAACTCTAGGGATACAGATATTTGTATCTATGTTATTACTATAAATCAATCTTTTTTCTTATTTATAAGCAACATCAATGAAAAACTATTATTAGGATTCTAGTCATAAACTCTAGTGCTGGAAGTTTGATTCATATTATTAATCTGGAATTACCTTAAGAGCATTTTTGTGTTTGTTTATGGATTTTGGAATGATGCAGAAGTGAGATTTATGAGAGTTTGAGTAATTATATTTTTAGGTACTTATTAAACTGGTGTTATCATAAACATTGCAGTATACTTGTGGTCTTTGTGGACTTATTTCTTGGGATAGATTCCATGGAGACAGTACTTGGTTTCTTAGCAGACTGTTAAAGCTCTTGATGGAAAAATACATTATTTTTTTGGCCACCACCATCCTTGTATCCTCAGCAACTTGCTCTGCGCTTTGCACAGTGCATGACCCATGATGGGAGCTCAATGAACTGGCATTAGATTGAAAAGTAAATAATCAGGAAAGAAGCAGAAGGAGGTAGCTGATGTAAACTATAGTTTAAGAAGAAAGATAGCTAAGAGAAAGAAATAAATGAGTTGACATTTGAAAGAGGATATAAGGGCAAAGAAGCATTTTTTAAAAACATTGTTTTCTCACCTATTATATAAACAAAATAAGTTTTTTTATATGAAGTTTAGAGAATACAAGGAAACTCAAAGAAAATTAAAGTTAGCCCATATCTCACAAGCCAGAAATAGCGTGCATGCCTTTTTCAATGCATACACCCACATGTGCCTGCCTGCAGACAATACACACATTTTTTTGATTCTTAACACCAGCTTGACATATTTACCCATGACTAAAGAATTTCCCATAACATTTTCTATTTTTCTAAAACACCCCATCTTATTTAGCTAACCAAAATCGCCCTAATTTATTTAGCTAACCTGTATTGTTGACCACTGGGGCATTTTCCAGTGCTTGCTACTCTATTTCCACAATGGCTCTCCTTGATCAAAAATCTTTGTACACATCTCTATTGTTTCCTTAGCAAAAACTTATGTGAAGGATGTTTTGTAAACTGAATCTAGCTACTATGATCTCAATGTTTGAAGTTGAAGGAAATGAACCAGAGTGAGCAGAAAGTGCAAGGCTTCACTAAAAGAAGCAAGAAAAAATGATGGAGGAGGTCTAGAGGAAGGTCAAATGAGATGGGCAAAAGCCCAGGCTGAGAAATGAGTCTTAGGCTATGGGATCCAAATTCCTTAAAAATGAAAAGGGAGAAGGAAAGATAATAGAAAATATAGATGTTTGCTGGGCGTGGTGGCTCATGCCTGTAATCGCAGCACTTTGGGAGGCCAAGGCGGGTGGATTGCTTGAGTCCAGGATGTTGAGACCAGCCTGGGCAACATGACAAAACCCAAACTCTGCTAAAAATACAAAAATTAGCTGGGCATGGTGACTCACACCTGTGGTCCCAGCCTACTCAGTTAGCTGAGGTGGCAGAATCATCTGAACCCAGGAGGCCAAGGCTGCGGTGAACTGAGATCACGCCACTTGTACTGCAGCCTGAGCAATGAATGAGACCCTGTCTCAAAAAAAAAAAAAAAAAAAAAAAAAAAAAAGTTTGGTGTTAGAAGACAGAAAACTAGAAGGAGTTCTCTGGTGACTCCTTTTCTCAGCGACACGGGAAATGTCCTGTGATGAGAATGAGATGTTAGAAATACAGCTGAGGACAGGACAAAAGGAAGCAAAAATTTAGAATAGGCAGTTTTGGAAGGGAAAAGTAAGCGAGGTAATATAATTACTAACATTCTCACCAACTACACGCCTCTTATTTCCTTAAATATCATCACCAACCCCAAAAAGTAGGACTCCAGATGAGAAAGTAAAACCCAAAGGACTTAAATGACTATCCTGGACACATGGTTACTATACCTGGAAATAAACTGAGGTCTGTGAATCCACTACCCTCATGTGAACCCCAGTAGCAATGATGGAACTGACATGAGATGACGCTAAGTGACACCTGGAAGCGCCGTCTTCCAATTTGAAAAGCAATGCTCTAGACAAGTAAAACATCAACCACAAAATCTTCTTTCCAATCAGTGTTTATGTTTTCTAACTGGAGAAATAGATGAAAGAACTTTCATTGACTTTCAAGCATATTTTCTAACTTGTAATTGCATATATAATCAGAATTAAGCCTTGAAACTGCCTCATGCCCTTTGGAGCCCCCAGACTAACCACTTTCATTAGGAGGAAGAACCTTATTTCTAAGGCAGATAATTAAACTGGGTTGTAATGAAGATGGAAATGATAGTGTCTTATGCTAAGTAAGTCTGCTGGGATTTGTAGCTGAAGTAGGTTGAGACTTTAACAGTGAAAAGATGTTTTTGATAAACCTGCCTGGGGCATGCAAATAAATTAGTCTTTTTCAAGCTAAGGTTAGCAGTTGAATCCTGAATTTAATTTGGAAAAGTATAATAACCTGTAAAACGTGAGGGATAAATTATTGCAAACTTTGTTTAAAGTTTTCTCTTTAAATGTAATATTATATATATACATATATATATATATATATGGGGAGAGAGAGAGAGAGTCTTGCTCTGTTGCCCAACCTGGAGTGCAATGGTGAGATCTCGGGTCATGGCAACCTCTGCCTCCCGAGTTCAAGCCATTCTCCTGCCTCAGCGTCCCAAGAAGCTGGGATTACAGGCATCCACCACCCCACCCGGCTATTTTTTTTTCTTTTTTTTTTTTTTTTTTTTTTTTGAGTGGAGATGGGGTTTCACCATGTTGGCCAGGTTGGTTTCAAACTCCTGACCTCAGGTAACCTGCCCATCTCGGCCTCCCAAAGTGCTGCAATTACAGGTGTGAGCCACTGTGCCCTGCCAAATGTAATATAATTTTAATGCAGGAAGTCGTTTTTAAATATGCATTTAATGGTCATGTTTTAAACCCTACTATGAACAAGATAGGTGTGAAGTAGAGAGTTGAAGAAGAGGGGAGATGTGAAGGTAAACATTATCTTTCCTACTTCTGTGAATCTCGTCTCCTATTCCCTATAATTTATGGTTTGGTAAGATACCTTGAGCATAGTTTATGTTTAAAGTATTCTTATTGAATTAAAACTCCGAAAAGCTAAGTCAGCAATTCTACTTCCTTAAATTTAGAATTTTGAGAGTGCTTGAGTGTAGTAAATCTCTTCTACTAGACTATTCTCCATGAGGTCACGGGCCACATTTCTTTAACTCTATATTGAAATCCCCACACAATGTACGGATTTGAATCCTATATATAGTAGGCATTCAATAACTCTTGAGTGAATAAGCCAATTGCACCTGTCATCCTTGTTCAGGGATGTGGAATTCCTATCAATTAAGTGATTTTCTTCTTTTTGACTTGGAAATTATCTCCAAAGTAGATCCTGTTTAATGAAAATGTAAACAGGTAGTGTCTGAGGCATACCTACTCACTGAATATCTGCTGATCAGCAACAGTATTAGATAAACGTGTGAGATAGATACACCTTTGCAAGCAGACGCTGAGGAAAAGACAGGTGTGCTGGATTTGTTTTGATGTCCTAGGAAGGAGCCAGGGTTACAACTAGAACAGGGCCAGGCGTGGTGGCCCCTTCCTGTAATTCTAGCACTTTAGTGGGTGGATCATCCGAGATCAGGAGTTCGAGACCAGCCTGAGCAACATGGTGAAACCCTGTCTCTACTAAATACAAAACATTAGCTGGTCTTGGTGGCACATGCCTTTAATCCCAGCTACTTGGGTGGACAAGGCAGGAGAATCTGTTGAGCCTGGGAGGCGGAGATTGCAGTGAGCCGAGATTGTGCCATCGCACTCCAGCCTGGGCAATAAGAGTGAAAACTCCATCTCAAAAATAAATATAAAAAATTCATAGAGCTAGAACAGGCCATATAAATGTTAGAATCCAGTGATTTTCCATTTTTTCAGTTATAGCAGCATCCACCCTTCTTGATGAGGTCAACATATGGCCCCAATTTATTTTATTTATTTATTAAGCATGCATGATTGTGGAGCCCCCACTCAGGCCTCTTTTGGTCCCCTCTTCCCTAGTCCACTGAGGTTTGTGAAGGATCTCCCATATCCAACTGTGAAACGGGAATCTAGTCCAGCTTTCTCACTTTTCAGAGGAGAAAACAAAGGCTGTTTTAGTTAGATTGTAATTGCAGGATAATACCTTTCTTAGAATAAAAATTCAGTCTGAGTCTTGGTCTTAAAGCCCAACTTAAGTCCATATGAGAAAAGTGCAAATGACTAAAAATCTTTGCTTTACCTTGTCTAATTCAGTGACTTTGAGCCAGTGTAAAAGAAATTGCCTCAGACAAGTTAGACAGGCAAGAAAGGTTTTATTCGGGACTGTTTCAATAGAGGCCAAGATTATTGCAATGGGAAAGAGAGAGGGTAAACGCAACTCTAAAAAAAATGAGAGTTTTAAGCTCTGGGATGAGCTAATGGAAAAGTACTGGAAGATGGTAAAGGGATACCATAGTCCTCCCTTATTTGGGGTTTCCCTTTCTGTAGTTTCATTTATCTGTGGTCAACTGCCATCTAAAATATTAAAGGAAAATCCCAGAGATAAACAATTCATAAGTCATAAACTGCATGCCATTCTGTATAGCATGATGAAATCTTACCCTGTCCTACTCTTTCCTGCTTGAGACATGAATCTGGCCTTTGTCACTTAGTAGTCTTCTCAGTTATCACATGAACTATTGCAGTATTGCAGTGCTTGCATTCAAGTAACTCTTATTTTACTTAATCATGGCCCCAAAGCACAAGAGTAGTGATACTGGCAATTTGAATATTCCAATGAGAAGCCATTAAGTATTTCCTTTGGGTGAAAAGGTGAAAGTTGTCTAGTTAAGGAAAAAAATCGTATGCTGAGGTTGCTAAAATCTAGGGTAAGAATGAATCTTCTATCCATGAAATTGTGAAGGAAAAAGAAATTTGTGTGTATGATACATGGGGTCAGAACTATCTGTGGTTTCAGGCATTTACTTAAATGAATTATCCATATCCCTCATGGATAAGGATAAGGGGGGACTACTGTAGTTGGCTGATGTGATTAGGCCATTTGGATTGGCTGTTACTTGTCTAAGGATCCTCTGCCCTCCCACAGAGATAGAGAGATAGGCATCTTATTTTCTTCTATAATGTCAAAGAAATTAGTCCCAAATCCTTGAGAAAGACATCTCTAGATTGCAGAGAGATAATTTACAATTTCAGATGTTCTTTTTTTTTTTTCATAAGTAAATTATCTAAGAAAAAAGAAGCCAGCAGCCTAGAGTCAAATGATTAAGAATAAAAAAAAAAAAAAAAAAAATGAAACCCATCTAAACCGTAGTCAAACTGAGGGAGACATTAAGGCCATCTTGGCCACGAGTTACTTAAGGACTCATCAATGCAGGGTCCTTATCTGTAAAAAACAACAACAACAAAAAAGTTAACAAAATCATATTTTTAAAAACTTGCTGAAAATAATATGAGTTTATGAGTTAACATATTACTAATGTGCTTTTTTTTTTTTTTTATAAGACAGAGACTCGCTCTGTCACCCAGGGCTGGAGTACAATGGTGCGATCTCGGTCCACTGCAACCTCCATGAGTTCAAGTGATTCTCCTGCCTCAGCCTCCCGAGTAGCTTCGATTACAGGCATGCACCACCACGCCTGGCTAATTTTTGTATTTTTAGTAGAGATGGGGATTCACCATTTAGGCCAGGCTGGTCTTGAGCTGAGCTCCTGACCTCGGGTGATCTACCCACCTCAGCCTACCAAAATGCTGAGATTACAGGCCTGAGCCACCACGCCTGGCCTACTAATGCATTTTTGAAAGTAATATTATATTGTCAAGTACCAGAGAGTCAATGAAAGTTCATCAAAGAGACCAGCTTAAGTCAAAGTAGTTAATGAGATACAGAGTGAAACTAATAATCTTTCATGTATAACAAGTCCCTAACAAATGTCAAGAATCTGCATTATTTCTAATCCCCTACAAATGTATCATTATTCTCATTTTGCATACAAACTGAGTCTTAGTTTAAGTCTTATCCAAGATCACACACCAGAAAGGATAGAGCTGAATTTCAATCACAGGACAGTCTAACAACCAAGCCTTTGTTTTTATCTAAAATACCACGCTGCTTCTCGGAAGTTTTATAAACCCTACAGCCAGAACGGACACACTTATATGGTCACCTTTTCCAAAAAACTGAGGGTCAACTTTTCCATTATTTTCTTCCCAAGTTTTTTTAACTGTGGGTGTTCAAATGAGAGGCAAAAATTGAGTGGATCCATTGTCTGGGCAACAGAGCCACTCAACTAACTGCCAACTAAGAGTTATAAGGGCACAATTTGACATTTTCTGGGACGGATCACGTAAGCACTTAAAAACATCAGTGCCCCATTAGGAGGAAGGCAGGTGACCTTTTCTTTCATTGCCTTCTATACTTGGTATTAGCAGGAAAGGAGTGGGGTGTGCAGAGATAAGAAAGGCTCCTTAGCACAAGCAAGAGCCTTTTACCTACTTGGGCGCAGCTGGGCGAGAAGTATTCTATGAGAAACCACATACAGAATAAAAGCTTTTCTTTTTTGCTTTGATGGAAGCACATGACTCTCCCATTCTGTTCATCAATTCAAAGAAAGTCTGCCCAACAGTTCTGCCAGAGATGTGATTTAGCAGGTGGGGTCCAGGGCTTGCTGCAGAGAGCACTGGACCTACTGTCACGGGCTTGGGTTTTCAGCTACTTGCCACGAAGAGGCTAAGACCTTGGGCAGAGCAATTCTTTTCTACAAGCCTCAGTTTCCTCCCCCCGTGGAATAAAGAATGTGTACTAAATCATTCCCAAGATTCTTCTTACAGCCTTGAGATGAGGATTCTAGGCTCTCTATGAAAGTCCAAATGATGTTACTTTCCTTGGGTCTTTTGTGATCACTGCACCCAGAAGAGAGCCTTCCTTCTCTAAACTCCTCTCCTATTGACTGTTGAAACTCTCGTTGTTTTGTTATTTCTCTGTGTGGGGAGACAGGTCTGTCTCTATATGCTCAGTCCTCTGCTTACTACTCGTGACATGGACTCAATGATCTAACCTATGAGCTTTAGTCTTCTCATTTGTAAAATGGAAGTGTAGTAAGTACTTATGAAGTGTTTTTTTTCCCCCTCACCTAGCACTTTTTAATACCTTTCCTGTAAGCAGGAAATTCCCTTAGTTTACAAGTCTTGCTTCTCTGAATTTAAATTCACACCCTTTTTTTCAGTCTCCCTTGCAGTGAAGGCAGATATTTGACCTAAGCCTCCATCAATCAGATGCACTCTTGGAAGACTTCAATTTGGAAGTGAGGAAACAGAATCTATTTCCTGTCAAGGGTTGTGGTAAAGCCAGCAGATGCCAAGTAGAACAGTGCCGGTGATTTCAGTGTTCAGCGTTAGCCATACAAGCTATAGTGCTGCTTCCGCATGCAGTCCTGGAGGTGTGGTTGGCCACGGAACCTGACCAAGAATCATCTGATTATGATGCTCCAGCTCACTCAGAAATTCTCAGGACTACCTTTCATGAATTCCATTTCTGTTTAAACACACTGGAGTGGGGTCTGTATGATACCTGGGAAGCCTGATTAACTTACAGATGAGGGTAAGCACACCTATGGTTCAAAGTCAGTTTGAGGACAAAATGAGGCCAATAATCCACGGAATGCAATACTTAGACCAGAGTAGGGGCTTTATAAATGCAATTATGTTATACCATCCTCACACGCTGAATCTCCTCAAATAAACTGGGAGATCCCTGAAGATCAACTTGCATGCTGTACCAGGACAACATGTCGAGTGCTGGGAGGGCATCAAAACAACATTCATAATCATCCTTCCCTTAAGGACATTACATCTCAGTAGGAGAGGCAATAAAGTAGCAATAAAGACACAAGTTTATGTGTTAGATTATTTGCATTTCAATCCCATCTCTTCCTCCCACTAATTTTTCAATACAAGGCAATCCTATATCATAATTTTATTTTTCTCTGTAAAATAATGTTATTTTCTGTCTTACACAGTTCGTATCAATATTAAATGAATTAATTCAGTTAAAACATTCAGAATAGGCCGGGCACGGTGGCTCATCCCTGTAATCCCAGCACTTTGGGAGGTCGAGGTGGGCGGATTACTTGAGGTTAGGTGTTTGAAACCAGACTGGCCAATGTGGTAAAACCCCTTCTCTACTAAAAATACAAAAATTAGCCATCCGGGCATGGTGGCGCATACCTATAGTTCCAGCTACTCAGGAGGCTGAGGCAGGAGAATCACCTGAAACTGGGAGGCAGAGGTTGCAGGCGGAAGTGCAGAGCCAAGCAAGATCATGCCACTGTACTCCAGCCTGGGCAACAGAGTGAGACTCTGTCTCAAAACAAAACAAAACAAACAACATCAGAATAGAGCCTGGTACATAGTAAGTGCTCAGTAGATGTTGGCTCCTAGGAAAGTTAAAGAACTATGCCAAGTGAAATCATATCGATTCAAGGATCAGAGTTTGTAGAATACAAGCTCCCACTTGCCCAAGAGTTGAGACAAGTATTTATAGAAATGTCAGCTGGCTCCTTGTGTCTTGGAGGCTGGTGAGAGCTACCATGAGCTGAGCAAGTGCTGAGTCCACGTGCTCTGCTGAGCACCTCACACACATGTCACTACATTTATTCTTCCCAGGCAACGTGGAGCTAACTATGACTATTCCTATTCTACAAATAAAGGATCACTTGGGGACTTGACCAAGGTTACCCAGCTAAAAAGAAGAAAGGCAGGATTCAAATCCAGGCATTCCCAAATCCATGTTCTTAATTGGAATAATAGGATTGTGTGAGTTCTGGATTCTTCTGACAGAGGGATTCTGAGTGAAATCTGATCCCATCACTCTTCTGAAAATGCATTTGTATTGACTTAGTATATGGAAACATGATAATGCCAATTATTTTATAAAGTGTGATAACTTGGAAACTGTCTGGTGAAAGGCTGCATTCTTGGGTACAGCTATCGAAGATCAGCCCAGTTTTAGTACTCTCTCTCTAACAAAGACAGGCTCCTCTCTGCCAGCACTGGGACCCCTCTCAGTCTGCAGGGTCTACTTTCATTGAACTCATCTAGGCTGACATTTGTCTAGCAGCTTGTTAACAGTTGTTTTAGGAAAGTATTGTTGACAGTTGCCTACTGGCTAGGACTCATCTTCTCCTTTATCCCGCAGTTTAAATATAGCTCACTTTGTCACAGATGCAGTTAGATTTTGCCATTTAACCACCTGAAAGCATAATTAGAAGTTTGTGAAAAGAATCAATAGAGAAAATGAAAGTTTTTATGTAGATGTATTTGTAACTCAAATTTGAGTCCGTCAATATCTCAGTTGTTGAGAGTAACTGAACTGCAAAATCTTACCATCCCTCAGACTACAAGTTAGGAGTTAAAAAGAGCTGTATAATTGGCATATTAAGGCAAAGCTTTTTTCTATCTCAAAACCCGTTTTTCACTTAAAAAGTAAATCTACTTGACTGAATATAGTACTTGGAGATATAGAATTCATCTAATGCAAGGAGTTAAAGAAAAATTAGAAAGCAAATCAAACTTCCATATCTATAAAAGTGGAAAATTACCTTTTACATACAAAAATGTAATTCAGCTGACTTATTAAAAGCAGGTGTATTATCATATATATTATAAATATGTTTAAAATTATTTTCCAATGTTTTATTTCCTACATGTTAAATAAAACCCGAGTAATTCATCTTAAAATACATATGACTATGATATAATACTAAGCAATCACAATACAATTCAGTTCAGGTTTCTCTATAATTCTATGCTACATTTATTACGATACTGCTTGTTTTGGCCTCTTTGTTCTTTAAAACTGATGATCTTTCCTTCCCTTCCTCTTACCTCACTTCAAATTGCAGGGATCATGGTTAAAATTAAAATATAGAAGATTCACATTTAGATACAGTGCTTTTATGTTTGCTGACAATCCCAAATATTGCTTTTTAGTGCTTACCTAAAATTTCCAGAAAAGTCTGAGGCCTTACACTAAATGGCTAACCAAAAAAACAACATCTCTTCAAAGACTTCTGTTAAAAACCCAAGCAAATTATATTTATTATTCAGTGGTATACTATTTTTACTTATATAAAAATACTTCTCCTTATCCTGGCAAAAGTAGCTTGGTAAAATTGATGCTAATGAAAGATCTACCATGTTTAACCTATAATTTTAAGTATTTCTACATAGAACTCCGTGAATGGGGAACCTACTATCTAGTTTGACTATCAGAACAGTTTCCAAAAATAAATCTCTGTGGTAAAGCTCTACTAAATATAATTTGGTGTTTCCTTGAATGCACTTTAATCTCAAGATTCCTTCTTTTCCTATAAAAACTCTGCTTTTTGAACTTCTATTTACTTAGGCTCTAATAGATAGAAGTTTAATTTGTCTTTCCACAGAAAGAGGAGTGTTATTTGGTATGAACATTTGCAGGCATTATAGAATAGGCCTAACAGAGGTCTAAAGCTTAAGAGAACAGATTCTTATGGGAAATAACTCTTTTAAGGTAACACAAAGTAGAGATTGCACAAAAGGTTGTGAATACAGAAAATCAGTACCAAAGGCTGAGAGTGTTTGAGTACTACTTGGGACGAACCATACTGATATTCTTCTGTTCAGGCCCAGGTTCTCATATCAGAAGCCTAAGGAAGGAGAGGGCTGCACTATAAACACACACACACACACACACACACACACACACACACAAAATATAAAATAGAACTACATACATATGAAACCCAAACAAAACCAAATAAAGAATTTCCAAGACTGTGACTGAATTTGTTAGCATTAGAACCTCATTTACTCAATTAAAATTTTTGCCAGTAAACCCTCTGGCACAGCTTCTGATAACACTATTAAGTGCTTAAATAACCATCTGTAGAGTGTTAATTCAGTCTGGGTGTGGTGCGATTACACACCTGTAATCTCAGCACTTTGGGAGGCTGAGGCGGGAGGGTTGTTTGAGCCCAGGAGATCCAAACCAGCCTCTGGTTTGGAAAGAACCCATCTCTGCACCAAATAAAAAATTAGCTGGGCATGGTGGTGCAGACCTATAGGCCTCGCTACTCGGGAAGCTGAGGCAGGAGGATCACTTGAGCCCAGTAGGTCAAGGCTGCAGTGAGCCAGGATCATGCCACTGCACTCCAGCCTGCACTTCACCCTGTCTCAGCAGCAGCAGCAACAACAACAACATAGAGTTTTAATTCCTGATTAGAGAGCCATAGCTGTTCAAAGCTGTAGCTATAGGTTGACTTAACGTGCACGTACATCAACTCTTTACAGGGAGAATTTTAAAATAAATGTACCTGTGAGTGCAACATCCCTAGGGCTATTAGCAGAGTGGAAGTAGTTTAGCTGTTTTATGACTTTCAGCAGGTCTGATAGCCGTCATAAATCAAAGACAGAGAAGCCAGGAGAAAGGAATTGGCAGATGCTTCAAGGTACTGAGAGGATGCTGTTTGTGAGCATCTTCGAGCTATACCAGAGGACTATCAGAACTGTTAGCAAAACGTGTTTAAAGAAGATAGAGTAGAGATCCTACAAGAGACAGTGAGGGCAGAGGCAGATATGCTGTTGCTAGTTCTTCTCTTGATGCCACTTTATTTTTTCCAGACTAACGCGGCCTTGAGATATAAGATTTACAAATATAAACTCTCTGTGTGAGCATATAGTGGGGACTCAGTAGATATTATTTATCTCCCTAATCTATCATTGGTTGTTGAGTTCTTGTCTGAAAATTTTGGAAATTAGGGCTTCAACTACCCTAGGATAACAAATCTTTGGATATAAGAGAAAAATGTAGATAGTTTCTGTAAAGCTGTCCTTTATTTGCATATCAATTTCCATAGCCTATGTAGGCTATGGGTGAAGAAAGAATCTGCATACCTGTGCCTAACAGAATCTTCTTCAGGTATGGGTACTTCTTTTGGGTACACTGAAGACTCAGACTCAGGAAACTATGGCCATCAAGTTGCAGAAAGTGTTGGATAGAGCTAAACAACCTTCATGGACGGCTACTAAAGTCGGAAACTTGTGGTTCCTTGACATTACTACTAAACTTTCCTTTTGTGGTCGTTGCCCCAGAGATAAGGACTCCTAGTTAACACCATCACATTACCAAGAAGCCTGGGGTAAAGGCAATGATTAAAATCCAATAAAATGGGGATGCGGGAAGTCTTTCTCTCTTTCTCTCCAGTTGTTCTTTCCTAAAATAAAAATAATACTCTTTTGATGAAGAAAAAGGACAAATGAATACTTTTAGAAATAACTTTTATTTTAAAAATTATTTACTACCTGGAAATCAAGATGATTTAAAAGCAGACCAGCTTTGTAACGATAATGGATACAGAGTGATAGGACACTTTGATTTCCTGAGGGCACTGAGGTAGCCTCATCAAAATATCAGCAGCCTTCCCCAGAATCATGAATCACTGTATAATTTCTCTCCAAGTACTTTCCTGTTCACAAAAGAAAATAAGTGAATGCAATTGCCAGGAAGGATTAGAAATGGCAGTTCATCATCTTTGTCAACCTTGCTCTCATTGTTAATCGTGAAGAAGTATTTAGAAATGAGAAATGAGCAGGAGGACTTTCATTTTTCATTCTGTACTCCTGAGTATAATTTTCTTAGGCATGAGCATTGATTCATTTAACTTTTATAAATACAATTAAATAAAAGTGGCTACTGATGGCCAGCAGTGAACGAATATTTAAGGGGCACAATGCTTTGAATGTGAATGTTGAAGACGTTATCAGCAAATAAGCATTTAACATCTGATCTGTTAGTATGCTCACAATTTTTAAGTTAAATTTTAGTCATGTTAAATGGAAAGACACTAGCTATTCCATGCCAAAACTATCTCCAGGCCTCTGCAAATGGTTGACTAAATAATTGGAAGCAGAGAATTCGAAGCATCTACAAAATATTTTGATTCAGTAAAAAAGTCTAAATGATAATTCTTTTTGTCTTACAGTTTTACATTTTTAGAGTAAGCTATACTTGACATACAGTAAATTGTACATATTTGAAGTATCTAAGTTTTGGTATATGTATATACTTATAAAATAATTCTAATCAAAGTAGTGAACATATTCATCTATCATCCCTGGAATTTTCTCTTGTTTCTCCTGGCCCTCCTCACCACCTTCCCCAGGAAAACATGTGCCTGTTTTCTACATGAGGTGTTGGGATTTTTTTTTCCGACAATTTTACATAAATAGGATCACACAATGTGTACCCTTTTTATCTGGCTTCTTATATTATGTATAATTATTTTGAGATGTTTTGCTGTGCACATCAATAGTTCATTCCTCTTTAATGCTGAATAGTGTACCATTATAGAGATATACAACAGTTTGCTTATCCACCCACTCCTTTTTTTTTTTTTTTTTTTTTTGAGATGGAATGTGGCTCTGTCCCCCAGGCTGGAGTGCAGTGGCGTGACCTTGGCTCACTGCAACCTCCACCTCCCGGGTTAAAGCGATTCTCTTGCCTCAGCCTCTCGAGTAGCTGGGATTACAGGAGCCTGCCACCACACCTGGCTAATTTTTGTATTTTTAGTAGAGACGGAGACTCGCTATGTTGGCAAGGCTGGTTTTGAACTCCTGACCTCAAGTGATCCGCCTGCCTTGGCCTTCCAAAGTGCTGGGATTACAGGCATGAGCCACTGCACCGGGTCATCCACTCACTTCTTGTTGTGCATTTGGGTTGTTCCAGTTTGAGGCTATTATGAGTAATGCTGTTATGAATATTTGTGGACAAGCCTTTGTATGCCTATATGCTTTCTGTTCTCTTGAGTAAATCCCTAGGAGAAAGATAACTGGGTCATATTGTAGGTGCATGTTTAACTTTTTAGAAGATAGATAAACTGCTTTACCACTAGCACTTGTGAGCATTCCTGTTGCTCTACCTCCTCACCACACTTGCTATGATCAGAATGTTAATTTAGTCAGTTCACTAGGAATGTAACAGTATCTCATTACGGTTGCATTTGCATTTTCTTAATGATTAATATATGGAGTATCTTTCTTTGTGCTTATTTGCCCTTTGTATATCTTTGCTGGTGGAGGTATCTGCTCAAACTCTTGTCCGTTCTTTAAATAGGTTGTTTATTTTCTTATTATTGAGTTTTGAGAGCTCTTCACATATTCTAAGTACAAGTTTCTCCTCTTCCTGTCTTAGTTCATTTGTGATGCTATAACAAAATACCTTAGACTGGGTAATTTCTAAGCAGCATAAATATATTGCTTACAGCTCTGGAGGTTGAAAAATCTAAGATCAAGGTGTCTGCAAGTTCAGTGTCTGGTAAGGGCCGTTTTCTGCTTCCAAGATGGTGCCCTGTTCCTGCATGCTCCATAGGAATAAATACTGTGTCCTCCCAAGGTGGAAGGGACAGTAGGGGTAAACTCACCCTCTCAAGATTTTCTAAGGCAGGAATTTATTGATGAAGGCAGAGCCCACATGGCCAAGTCATCTCTTAAAGGCCACACCTCTCTTAATCCTGTTGCATTGGAAATTTAGTTTTAACATGAATTTTAGAGAGGACACAAACATTCAATCCATCTCACTCCCTCCCCCACATATGCTATATAACTATATTTATATATAGAGGTTACATGTCTTACTCAAGGCCATAGAGCTCATGTTCTGATCCAAGCAGTTCCTGTCAGTGTCTTTAAAAGACCAGAATTTTCAAATTTAATGAAGTCCCACTTAATATTTTTATGGATTATGTTTTTGTTCTCATATCTAGAAAACCTTTGCCTAATCCAAGAGTACTAAGATTTGTTTCCTTGTTTTCTAGAAGTTGTATAGTTTTACATTTAGGTCTATGATGCATTTTGAGGTAATTTTTGTCCATGGTGTGAAGTATGAATTAAATATTTTTCATTTGAATTTTTTAGTACAATTTTCTAAAAATAAGATATTTTCCCCATTGCTTAGGCTATAGCATTATTAAAAATCAATATTCTACATATTCACAGGTCCATTTCTATTCCATTGATTAACTTGTCTATTACACTAATGACACACACTGTATTATTAATTGTAGCTTTATAATCAATCTTGAAATCTTCAGTGTTATTCCTTCAACTTTGTTCTTTTTTTTCTTTTAAAATTTCCCTGGATAGTCTAGATTCATTGGATTTCCACACTAATTTCAAATCAGCTTGTTGATTTCTACCAAATAAACAATGCCTGCTGTGAGTTTGGTTTGGATTTTATTGACTCTATAGATCAATTTGGGGAAAATTGACAACTTTACTAAATCTTCAATTTGTGAAGCTATTATAAATAATATTTAATTTCAATTTAATGGAAGTTATTTTTATATTGATATTGTATACCGCAGTCTCACTGCATTCAATTCTTATTTCTATTAGATATTTATGCAGATTTCATTGGAATTTATACATAGACAGTTCTGTCATCTTCAAATAAACGTATCTTCTTCATACTCAATACTGTATTTCTTTTTTTTTATTGCACTGGCTAGAATCTGCACTATAAAAAAAATTCGAACAGGCAAGAGTAGATAACTTCTCATAATCATGATATTAGAGGGAAAGTATTAAGTTTTTTTTTTTTTAATATGTAACCATTAAGTTAGCTGTAAGTTTTTAAAAGATGCTTTTTATCACGCTGAGGACGTTTCCTTTTGTTCTTGATTTGCTGAGAGTTTTTGTCAGGAATTCATATTGGAGTTTTGTCACATTCTTTTTCAGCATCGATTGAAATAATCACTTTTTTAGTTTGTTAATATTGTAAATTACAGACACTGATTTTCTAATGTTAAACTATCTGCATTCCTGAGATAAGCCCCACATGATCATAATGCATTATCATTTCATACACTGTTGGATTTGGATTTGCTGGCATTTTTGTTTAGAAATTTTGCACCAATGGTCATCAGAGATGTTACTCTGTAGTTTTTTTTTTTTTTTCTTTGTAATGCCTTTCCCTGGCTTTGATACTGGATACTGGGGTAATGCTGGCTCATAGAATATTTGTGGAAGTCTTCCTTCTTTTGTCTTCAGGAAGAATTTACTTAGAATTTGTATAATCTCCCCGTTGTATGTTTGGTAGAATCACAGGCGAAACCATCTGGGCCTAGAACATTCCTTGTGAGAAGATTTTTAACTGTAACTTTAATGTGTTTAACAGGTACAGGGTTATTTAGAGTACCTATTTCTTCCTGAGTAAAATTTGGTGGTTTTTATCTTTCATGAAAATTGTTCATTTCACATGAGTGTTATATTTTTTTCATAATATTTCTGTATTATTCTTTACTATCAGAAAAATTTGTAGTTATGTCACTTCTTTCTTTTCTGATATTGATAATTTGTGTTTTCTCTCTTTTTTTCTGATCAGCCTGGCTAGAGGTTTATTGATTGTACTGATTTTCTTAAAAGAACTACCTTTTGGTTTCATTTATTTTTTCTATTGTTTTCTGTTTCTATTTTACTCAGTTCTGCTCTGATTAATATCATTACCTTTTGCTTACAGGGGATTTAATTTCCTCTTCTTTTTCTAATTAAATGTTATTGTTAAGGTACAAGTTAAGGCTATTGATTTGACATTTTTTTTTGCTATCTAGCATAGATGTTTAGTGATTCAGTTTCTCTGTACATATTGCATTAGTAGAATTCTTCTATTTTGATATCATGTGTTTTTATTTTTATTTAAAATATTTTCCAATCTCCTTTTGCATTCTTCTTTGTCTCATAATTGCTTGGGCAATTGTAGGGCTCATCTCATTCATTCCAGGTATCTCTGAGATCACTATCTATTTTACCTAATGGCCAGTGTTTCCTAAACTGTTGTCTAATATATTTTGCCTGTTTGGTTGTTGTTGTTTCAGATGGGAATGTAAATCTTGTCCCTGTTATTCCATCTTGATCAGAATTGAAAGTGCCTTAATACTGGTTTCTTTTATTATGAACTGTTAGAAAGAAAAAAAAAGAATATATTGAATGCACATAGGTAGGGATTTTTGTCTGTTTTGTTGATTGTTGTCTTCCTGGAGCCTCAATAATGTCTGGCATGCGTTATAGTAGACATTTAAGTACATAGTTCTCAATTGAATTAAATTACTGTCTATGCATACTGAGTGATTTATTAAGATTTCCAGCATTATTTCTAATATTTAGAATTATTCTAAAAAGCTGGTGATGTTAACTGCCTTTTGCAGAGAGAAAAACTAAGCCTCAGAGAGGTTACATGTCTTACTCAAGGCCATAGAAGTCATGTTCTGATCCAAACAGTTCTGACTACTCAGCCCTCGTACTTTCCCCTAAGCCATATTATTGTACCAATGAGAAAAGCTTGGGGGAATTATCAGTTAAACTGGGAACAAAATATTTAAATCTTAGATCATTGAATTCCTTAAATTCAAAGAATAATGAAAATGCAATTCATCACAGCAATGGGATAATTTCTTTTTTCTTTTTTTTTTTTTTTTTTTTGTGCTGCAAGCCAGTGAATGTATTTCTTACCTTTTTTCCTTTTTTTTTTTTTTTTTTTAAACTACTAACTGGCCCTTCAATTTGGTGACCAGTGTGAATCCTTGAGTTAGGGTCTGGGTCTTTGGCTGTGAGTCTCTGGTACTTAGAGTACTACCTGACCGCCCATTGTGGGTACTGAGTGGATACACCTGATGAAAGAAATCATGAGGTGTAATTTTGTACTTTTGGCTTGACTGAGTGCTCAAGGAGCTATATTTTTAGCTCCCAAGAGGTGGTAAAATATGTGTTTCTAAGCTCTTTTTGAATCTGGGGATTTCCCAGAATTCCAAAGGTTCTAGAAAGCCAGATTCAAGATAAACAAAATACAGATGTATTTGTGGTTTGCATGTTGTTATCTAGACAATGGGATCATTTGTTTAGTATATAAAGAGCTATAAGAAATTGAGAAGAAAGAACCAACAACTCATAGAAAAGCCAGTAAAGCTAATATAATCAAATGCCATGTGTTTAAGGAGTTAATTAGGATATTGTTTGTAATGACAACAATCCAGTGTCCAGCAAGTGAGGAATGGTTGAATCAGTGATGACAGCCGGCCATTGAAAAATTAAATAATTAAGAACTTCTCCAAATTAGTGGTCCCCAACCCTTTTGGCACCAGGGACAAGTTTTGTGGAAAAGACAATTTTTCCATGGACAGGGTTGTAGGGTGGGGATTGTTTTGAGAGGAAACTGTTCCACCTCAGATCATCAGGGATATGCAACATAGATCCCACGCATGTGTAGTTCACAATGGGCTTCACTCTTGTATGAGAATCTAATGCCTCAGCTCATCTGACAAGAGGTGGAACTCAGGTGATAATGATCATCGCTGGTTTTTGCTCACTTCCGCCTGTGCAGCCCAGTTCCTAACAGGCCACAGGCCAGGACCTGTCTGTCTGTGGCCTGGGGATTGGGGATCCATTCTTTAACTAACGACAGTGGGAAAATCTCCTGGGTATATCTGAGTAAAAACAAACAAAATGCAGACAAGCCTATTCAGCATATTGATGTCTGCATCAGAAAAGTGGAAAGAATTAGAAATTAGAAACCAAAAAAAAAAAATGGCTTGCATTATGAGTTTGGTGGGGTGATAGAAGCAAGACTTCCTTTGCTCTCCTATATTGTTTGAGTTTTGTATAATGGCCTTACTTATTTTAAAAAAAATGAGAGAATGGAAGAAAAGAAGTTAGAGATAGTGAATACAGACACATTAGGTGAGTGGCTCTAATGGAAAGTAAAGAAATTAGACAGTTTCCTAAATTTTATTTTTTTTATTTATTTTGAAATGGAGTCTAGCTTTGTCACCCAGGCTGGAGTGCAGTGGTGCTCACTGGGCTCACTGCAACCTCTGCCTCCCAGGTTCAAGCAATTTTCCTGCCTCAGCCTCCCAAGTAGCTGGGATTATAGGCGTGTGCCACCATGCCTGGCTAATTTTTGTATTTTTAGTAGAGACAAGTTTTTACCATGTTGGTCAGGCTGGTCTCAAACTCCTGATCTCAAGTGATCTGCCCACCTCTGCCTCCCAACTTGCTAGGATTATAGGCGCGAGCCACCACACCTAGTCTATTTTGTTTTTATATTAATCTTAAATATAAAAGTATTTACAGTATTGTGCAGGCTGATGGAACTGATCTAGCAGAAAAGCGAAATTTGAGGACGTAGGAGGAAAAGGGCTGTCTCAACAATATTGTCCCCGTGCAAGGAGAACTTTTCAGAGCCTATGCACAAGGCTAGAGGATATCGTTAGATGAAAGCCCATACCATTCAGTTCATTCACAGCAAGGAAGAAAAAGCAGTGAGGCAAGCACAGAGGGAGGGCTGTGGACTGAATCGTGCCCCTCAAAATTAATACACTGAAGCCCTAATCCTCAATGTGATGATAGATGAGGCCTTTGGGAGATAATTCATTTAGATGGGCTCATTAAGGTGGGTCCCTTGTAACAAGATTGGTCCCCCTACAAACCAGAGAGCTTGCTCTCTATCTCTCTTCACCGTGTGAAGACACAGAGAGAAGACAGCCATCTGCAAAGCAGGAGAGGCCTCGCCAGATCTCACCCATGCTAGCACTCAGATCTTGGGCTTCTCAACCTCCAGAACAGCAAAGAAATAAATGTCTTTTGTTGAAGACATCCATTCCATGATATTTTGTTATGGCAGCCCAAGCAGACTAAGGGAGGTAAGGGCCTGATGCGGTGATTATGGGAATCTATGGAAGTCATTAGTTACAGTTGTAATTTTAATAAAATCATGATTTTCTTATACAGGTAGAGTTACTTAGAACTTGATTAATAATATCAGTGTCACTAGGATTTATGGCTAAAATTCACCTCCAATGGCAAGCTACACTTAACTCCTGTGGTAAGGAACAAAGGTTTCTATCACAAGTGTTCTAACAAAGGTATTTCCTTTGGCAAACATTATTAATTTTAAGTTTACAGTCCATAGTCCTTAGAGCCATTAAAATAAATCTCCTAATATTACAGAAAGGCTCTTTTTCCTTTCTAGCAAGTAGATTTTTAGATAGAAACAAAACTGAGTGATGACAAGATACAAAATGGGTTGAAAGATGTAACTTAAATGTTACGGTAACAAGGATGTAAATTTTATATTCATTAACTACTGTGTTGATTAACAAGAAATAATGGCTAGCTTGAGGCCTTTCTTCTTTCAAAACACCCAAGTCAGCAGATTGCCTTTATTTCAAACTTCTTCATTAGATACTGATTAAGACTGATAGTCTGAATTTAGGTCTATTTTTCTGCCAGCGCAGAATTACAGAATGTGGGGCTTGTAAATTTCTAATTTGATTCAATTAAGTTCTCATCAATTTCTTATTCTGTGGGTAACCACACACACAGTTTTATACTCACAGATGGTCTTAGAGGAATAACCACTTGAGCCATGTTGATATTTCTTTTTTCCTTTATGCTTATACACTCCTCCAATGCATACATGCAAACACACACACACAATCACCCAACTCTATCACTCCCTCCTCTAAGATAGGTGCAGTGTCTTTGACCAAGGTCTAAGTACTTGGTCTGTGTCCCAAGGTTGGAACCAGGTGAACTGAGATCACAGTCAGGGGAACCATCCCAGAACATCAGAACCAATGGTGGCTTTGCAAGTGACCCAGCATACTTGCTTTCCTAACTGGCGTCTCTGCCTCAGTCCTGCCTCCCTCTCAGCCATTTGCACAGTGTATCCAGACCACAGATGGAACCGAGCATTACCCTCATGAACACTCCCATCATCCTTAAATCAGTCTCAAACTTTCTGGAGTTCTACATACCCTGTGTGTTTGCTGGAACTCCATGCTCCTTTGAACTAGAAGATTGGCTCCAATCCCTGCACACTGCCCTGTGCAAAGTCTCATACCATCTCCAAGGGGTCTGCAAGTGCTAGAGTCATCCTCCCTTCGCTGAATAACATTTGACTCTACATACTGACTGTGACAGGCAATTCTATCACTGCCCTGATATCACAACAGATATGGAACTTGTATTTCCACAAATACAAAACAAAACACTACAAATGCATTTATCTATTTTGTCTTTGTAGTAGATGGTACTGAATATTGTTAGGGTGTCATAAAAGGACATTTTCAACACAGTGAAACAAATAACTTAAAAATCTATGTTTTTTATAATTTATTTGTCCTCCCTTTATAATTTTATTCCTGCTTTTTTATTTCCCCTTTTCTCATTTTTCCAATGTCCCCAGACCATGAATCCCTGTTCATTTCCAATGCAGAGCAACTCATCCTCCTCTTTTGTTTACTTATTGCTCTCCTTAGTCTTTGCCTCTGGACTAAAAGTTTGGATATGTTCCTAATCCAACCTTCCTTCCTAACAGGGATTCTAGGTCTAATTACTAATAAAGTATAATTTTTTCACCTCAACATTCTAAATTTTTTTTGTGGTCTTGCCTTCTGTCAACCATGTACTTTTTCAAAACTTAACATATTTGCTTTCACCAAATCAACTTCTCGGAATTCCTAGAATGGTCCTGCGTCTTCTCCTTCTAGACTTCTGCAGATGTTGCTGTCTCCTTGGAAGCTTTTTCACTTGAGATCCTTCTCTGTTCACCTAGATAACTCCTACTAATCCCTCAGGATTCAATTTAAAATTCATTTTCCAGGAGCCACAAGACGGCTCCTGAAGCTCCAGTTACGTGGTTTTGGAGCTATGGATTAAAGTGGTTTCAGATATTGGTCATGACAATTACTCAGATGAAATTCTCTGATCATTTTACTCTTCCTTGAAAACAGAGACTTTTCAATATTTAATTCCCACTTCCTAGGACAAACTTTGCACATAAGAGTATTTTAACAAACCGTTAAATGCATAAATGCATGAAGGAAGAAAGAATTTCAGGGTTTTGCTAATTGTTTATTGCAAAACTATAAAACCGTCTCTAATTCACAGCCAAAGTCTTTGATCAAACTAGATCTTTCTCTTCATATAATCTTCTTAGCCTTTTTCTGCATTTAGACTTTTGAGAACATTTCAAATTTAAGGACCAAGAAACAATTATTATATAGTTTGCACACTTATGTAATTCCTCCTAAGCAAAATATTTTGGTTCAAATAAAGCTATTGGGAAAGATATTTCTAAGCCAGCAATTTATATTTTAATGCTGTATACTCAAAGCCAATTTAATTCACATTTTCTTTTACTGTACCTAAATTTGACATGTTAAAGGCAGTGCAATTTTCCATTCAGCAAAGTTTTAGTGTTCATCAAAACAGATTGATCATTCATATTGCCACTCAGAGATAAATACAATAATTTGGCAAATTGAATTGTGTTGTCCTTCTCAGTAGGGATAAATTATTATTTGCTGTGATTTGTCACTTTACTTGGCCTTTCTTAATGTTGTTTACTTAAGCTTCTTTTTTTTCTTCTGTAGCATCACAGTTTGAATTTGGCCCAGTTCTTTTTCAAGAATAATATTTTTTGAACTTATAAAGGAAAAACAATGAATAATGCATCTTGACAGTGGAATTTCACTTCTTATATTTAAATATTTTTAAATTAGCAAAGTAATTAGCATTTGGTAAAGGTATTATATGTCAGAATGGTATAAGCATGTCTTGACATTGGATAAATGTAACTATCATCATTGGATGCATAAACATCATGTAGGTGGATGAAAAGTGTGGCATTAATTTAGTCATCCAAATATGGTTTTAGTAGTGTCAGTATTCCATATTTCCAGATTATTAACTCTATTACTAACCTCGCTGTCCAATATCTTAACAATTGTTGACTCAAGCATCCTCTGTTTTTTTTCTCTGAAGGTTGTTATTTTGGTATAGATTGTTCTTTATAATATACAATGTCATAAAGCATATGGTTCCTTAGCCTAAAGGCAAAGAGTAGAATACAATAAATATGAACATTGTCATAGATTTAAGCTACTGAGCACAAATCATTACCTCAAAAGTTAAGCCATAAGGCAGCAGTTTCCTGATTCTCATAACATGAAGAGATTCACTGAGTATTCATTGAGTAGTATTTAGTGTATGATTTGGAGGGAAAAATGCCCAGAGTTCATAAAAATAGTACTTGATTTTTTTTTAAGTCCTCTTACTATTATTCCCAAAGTACTTGAATTTTTTTTTTTTTTTTTTTTTTTTTTTGAGACGGAGTTTCGCTCTTGTTTTCAAGGCTAGAGTGCAGTGGTGCAATCTTGGCTCGCTGCAACCTCTGCTTCCCAGGTTCAAGCAATTCTCACACATCAGCCTCCCAAGTAGCTGGGATTATAGGCATCTGTCACCATGCCCGGCTAATTTTTGTATTTTTGGTAGAGACAGGGTTTCACCATTTGGTCAGGCTGGTCTCGAACTCCTAACCTAAAGTGATTCTCCCACCTTG
Source organism: Macaca thibetana thibetana (assembly GCF_024542745.1). Taxonomy (NCBI): domain Eukaryota; kingdom Metazoa; phylum Chordata; class Mammalia; order Primates; family Cercopithecidae; genus Macaca; species Macaca thibetana. Next base: position 165,779,310 of record NC_065582.1, read on the forward strand.
GCCTCCCAAAGTGCTGGGATTACAGGTGTGAGACACCGCACCCGGCCATAGTACTTGATGTTTTTAATGGCCTGAAACACAACATCAAAATAATTCCTGCCATAAATCTATTTTTGAAAGAAATTAGGAATAAATATATTTTTAAAAACTTTGGTAATAAAGAAAAATATTAATAAATTATGTGTTAGGAACTCAACAACTTTGAGGCAGTTCATGAGCAATATGCTTACTAATCAATATACAGTAAAAATACTAGGGTCCAAGAAAGGAAGATATGGATCACACAGACTAGGTAATTTGAAAAGAGTTTAATAAAGGAACTATTTACAAAGGGTGTAGGGAAACCATAAGGAATGCTACAGTCTCTCTGGCTGGCAACAGCAGTGCAATCTGGACCACCTCGAGAACTGAAGGAGTGAAGAGGGAAGAGTTATTGGAACTCAGGGTTGGGGGTGGGGGTATCAGGTAGATAGGTTCAATTAATGGAACTGTGGCCTTTGGTCAAGGAGTGTACCTTACCCAGCTGCAGACACGCCTCAGGGAGGGAGCTTGAATACCTCACCTGCCCCTCCAGCTCAGACCAAGCACTCCCTAGGCTGAACCCAATGGAAAGCCAGAGGGCACAGGCACTTTTTAACCCTTCTGGTCCACTTCCCAGGACAGAGAGCAAGATGTGTAGAAGTATACAGCATATGTTGCTATAACTATATATAAATATATGCCCCCTACATACACACACACGCACACACACACACATACGAGTTACATCTAATGTACTTATATAATTATATATACAGAGATGTACCACTCAGTAACCGTGAGAAACAATGAAATGTGTCTTAATAGAACAAATGAACAAAAAATGCTTTTCTCTGACTTCAATTACACTTAATATTGAATCATTTCCTAATTTACTTGGAACATAAAGGTAGTTTTTATTCAGCTGTGTTTCAAAATCTCATGTGAGTTTCCAGAAGGAAGAACATCCTCTACACTGTCAATATTTTCCTTTTTTTCTTTATTTCCCAGACACTTGCCATGTGTAAACACATACAGCTGATAACAAATTTGCCAAGGGCTCTGTCTATGGGTTGCTATTTGGGGAACTGTGTGACTGTGACATAAAGTGACAGGAAGATTTATTCTCATCACTTTAGAAGTACAGCAGACTCTAACCTGTGTTCCAGTTGGGGCAATCATATGTGGTAGGAATCTAAAGATAAATGCTGGTAGCTGAGCTTCCTGTTCTGGCCAATAGAATCTGGATTCTTCTTATTGGTCTCCCACTTTTTTTCTTTTTTTTTTTTTTTCTTTTTTGCGACAGAGTCTCACTCTGTCGCCCAGGCTGGAGTGCGGTGGCGCCATCTCGGCTCATTGCAAGCTCCGCCTCCTGGGTTCAAGCCATTCTCCTGCCTCAGCCTTCGAGTAGCTGGGACTACAGGCGCCCACCACCACGCCTGGCTAAATTTTTTGTATTTTTAGTAGAGACGGGGATTTACCGTGTTAGCCAGGGTGGTCTCCATCTACTGACCTGGTGATCTTCCCACCTTGGCCTCCCAAAGTGCTGGGATTACAGGAGTGAGCCACTGCACCCAGCCGGGTCTCCCACTTTTAAGGATTTTTCTCTTTCATAGAATCCATATTCAAAGAATCTGAAACAATATTTTTGATGATGGACTTTGTAAAGCTAATTACTGAGAACGATGGACTCGACACTTCAAAATGAAGTCATATACTGAATTAAACAGTCTAATGCAAGGACAAAGATAGAAGCAATAAATTGCAATTAATATGCAGGCAAATTTGCAACGTAGACCTAATGTTTATCTATTGTCCCTTTGAACTAAGAGCCTAGTGAAATCTTTAGTCAGGCGCGGGTATTGGAAATACTTCTTTTCTGGTCCTGTGTACTCCTCTGATACTTGGGATTCATTTGTTCATCTCTCAGTACCAGACTATTTTCTGTGCTTCAGTGATTCTCATCAGGCACATTGCTTTACCTGAATCAAGACAGATATAGTAACTGCACAGAGAGAAAAGCAGTTGCTTCTGTTTCAGACTTTAATCACGGACCTTTTCACCTGCGTTTTTTATAGCTTCTGAATTTTGCATTGTACAGACCACAGTGCCCAGGAAATATTGGAGGACTCTGTTGCACTCTAAAAGCTTTAACCTTTGGAGACAGAGGATCAGGTCACTTTTCATGCAGTTGAGGTAGAGCAGTGGTTTTCAAATTCTTGATTCATAGGTCAGTTGCATCCATTTCACCTGCGGAGCCTTGTAAAAACACAGATGTCCTCAAGTTTTTATTTAGAAGATTGGGTTATAGTTCAGGAATCTGAATGTTTAAAACTTCCCAGGTTCATAACTCTCCTCGCCTCCATGAAACTCTGAATACTTTGTTAAACCTTCCATTGCATAATTTATTTCCTTTACTAAAAATGGAAAAAGAATTGATAGTAGACTCTAAGTTTCTAATGCTAAGGAAGCCTGAGTATTAGGGTTGCTTCTTTGCGTGGCCCCTGTGAGTAGGTGGAGTTGCAGGAAATTTAGAGTGTGGGTGTTGGGTTATAGTCAGGAATCACTTGTATGTGAAAACTTCTGGTAAATTGCCATCAGAGATCTCAAAACAAAGAAATGAGAAGTTCCAAGGTTGTTAATTGTGATTTATTTTCTCATTCTGAATAAACGTCTCATTTTGTATTCATGTTACTATTTTTTCCCTAAAGATGGCCCTCTAAAATTGTAAAAGTGCCAATCACCCAAAACTCAGATCTGGTCCTGTTTGCCTATTTGAGGTGCTATTACTGTGAGAAGAAATGCAGATGATAGTAGCAGAAACAGAAAGAGGAAGAGGCTGCAAGAGATGGTAGATGCTGAACTTAAGACATTTGATAACCAATGGATATAGAAAATAAAAGGAAATAAAGGACAAAAATGACTAAGTTTTCAAACTTGACTGATGAGGAAAATGTTGACATCAAAATGGAATGAAGAAATAAGGAGGAGGTGCTGGGTTAGGGTGAAAGGAGACGAGCCCCATTTTGCATTGGAAAGCTCTATGGCACAATAGAAGTAGTAATAACTTTATATTCCAGTATGTTAACTTCTCAGCTCCAAGATTCCAGTGCTGTGTGCTCTACAGTACATTTTGTGATGTGCCTGAGTCTTGGTTTCTTTATTTCAATGAGGGACTCTTCATACCAGGATCAGGGGTTTAGCGTAAGGAATAGATGAGTTTATATACAATATTTAGCTCTGTTTTTGACATAAGCTCTGGGATGAATAAATATTCCTTGCCCTGTAAATTTTAGAAATCTCTGAATGTACCTCTATTAAATGACATGTTTTATAAAAAGGTAAAATCATGACACTTACACAGATATAAAATAAATACACCAAGGATTTTATTTAACTCTTTAGCGTGATATGGATATTACAACTGGTTCAAAGGAGGATTTAAAGTACCACTCGTATGTTGGCAGATTAGTAATGCCAGAGTGAACTGACAAATAAATAAAATACTAGTTTATTGCATGAGGCAGAAGGGGGTTGTATTTCTGAAGGATACAATTCATGTGTGTATCTATAGACAAAAATATTTGTATTGTTATCAGTTGTCTACAACTTATAGAGCTGTACAGTCACTCAAGGAAAATTAAAGGCACAGAGACTTCACAGAATAAGAACTCTGGGTCTGGCGTGGTGACTCACGCCTGTAATCGCAGCACTTTGAGAGGCCAAGGCAGGTGGATCACGAGGTCAGGAGTTCAAGACCAGCCTTGCCAAGATGGTGAAACCCCATTTCTACTAAAAATACAAAAAAAAAAAAACTAGCTGGGCATGGTGGTGGGTGCCTGTAATCCCAGCTACTCGGGAGGCTGAGGTAGAGAATTGCTTGAACCTGGGAGGTGGAGGTTGTAGTGAGCCAAGATCACACCACTGTACTCCAGCCTAGGTGACAGAGCAAGACTCCATCTCAAAAAAAAAAAGCTCAACTCTGATGGCTGTGGTTAAACAAAGCCTAGTGGTCCATTGAAAACACCAAGTGTATTAGTTTTCTATTACAGTGTAACAAAGAACTATAAAGTTAGTGGCTTAAAACAATACCCATTTATGATCAAGTGTAGATCGAGTGTCTAGATTATCTCAGCTGCCTTTACCACTGGGTTTCATAAGGCCAAAATCAAGGTGTTGCTGGGCTGGGCTACTGCCTGGAATCTCGGGAAGAATCTCCTTCCAAGTTCATTCAGGTCACTGTTAGAATTCAGTTCCATGTGATTGTAGGACTGTGGTCCCCATTTCCTTGCTGGCTATTGGTCAGTGGTCACTCTCCACTCCTAGAGACCACCCTTAATCTTCTTAATCTCACTTAACCTCTCTCTGCAAACCAGCAATGGAGTTCTGAGTCCTTCTCTAGTTTTGGATCTTTCTGTTTCTCCCCCTGCCACCAGTGGACAAAGTTCTCTGTTCTCCACTTTTAAGGGCTTGTGTGATTAGATTAAGTTTATGTGGATAATCTCTGTATTTTAAAGTCAACTGGCTTAGGACTTCACATCTACAAAATCTCTTCTAGGGAGTACCTGAATTAATGCTTGATCAAATAACCAGGAAACCTGAATGTTGGGGGAGCTATCTTGAGAATTCTGCACACATCTAGTAATCTTTTTGGTTAGTTTCAATGTCTTTCATAATTTGTTTTTCTTGCAAGTATAAAGAAATTCCCCTCCATGTCTTAGTATGTAGGATCCACACTTCTCTATGTTATGTTGATATGAACTAAACATAGTAAGAGTATGAAAATGCCGAAGGAGTTGGTCTCATTCACAGATTTTGTCTCCATTTATAGCACCTATTTTCAAACATTTATATGCCATGCATAACATTTGCAGTTTTATTCCTTAATCCTCAAATCATTACAGGGCATTAGGATTATTATCACTTTCTAAATAGCTGTGACACGTTTTTTGGGAGTCCAACATCCTATTTGTGTCAGTTCCTGTTCTGAAAGCATGACAAGGTGAAGAGATGCTGGCCGGAAGGCAAGGGTGGGAGACACATAGGAAGATAGCAACTCTGACCTCAGACCTTTGCTGATAAGTTACAGCTCACACATCCAGGAGCTCTCAGGACCCTAGGAACCCTGATTGAAAATCACATTTCTGAAGCAGCAAGTTGATGATTAGAGATAATCTTCACTACAGAGCCCCCAAAACAGAGTAGCCAAAGTCAAAGAATAGCCATAAGCCTGTCCTGCCATCTTCCAGGAGTATAAAAGTTCTAGGATGTGTAGACATAACTAACCCCTCCCATTTGTAATGCACAGTACTAATTATTCCCAAAGCTAGCCAATTCATCACCTCTCACTGGATTCCCATGTGGCCTAAGCTCTTTTTCATTTCAGATCAAACTGTTCACCGAGCAAATAATACAGAAGCTCCTTTTGTCCTTCCGCTGATCAAAGCAGGTTCTAAGATCCCCAGTCCAGGGAAGCCTAGATTTTGTTCAACTTCTTTTTTTTTTTTTTTTTTTTTTTTTTTTTTTTGGTTATTTCCTATTGTCTCCTTATCCTGAAACAATATACAAACCCACATGTTACCTTGCTTGACTTCATTTGTCTTTTGGAATGCCCTAAAACAAGATTTTATTGTTGAATGGACACATATTTTACTTGCATCATTTCTTTTACATGGAAACATTTTCACAGAATTAAAGTGTGCATTTCAATAAAAGATGGGTCATGCTTTTCCTAAACTGTTCCTATCTGAGTTCTTCTATGGTAAGCGTGTATTCAAACAGTAAGTCAACACAGTAGACTCTACATGTTCCTACATAAAATCAGGGATTTCATTTTCTACAAAGAAGAGGCCAAATTTTCCTTCTTCATATTTTTTTCAAATTATGTCTGACAGTTTTTCTCAACTAGAACAAACAATACCAAAACATGATGATTATGTAAATACGAACAGTCAAAAGAAATAGTTAATTATTGAATGGCTATAAGGACTTTTTAAAATTTTTATTGTAGTCCTTTCTATGAAAAGAGAGAAAACAGAGACTCCCTGTTCTTAGGACACTCACAGTCTATTTGTCCAGACATACCTCATTCTATTGTGCTTTGCAGATATTATGTATTTTACAAATTGAAGATTTGTGGCAACCCTGCATTGAAGGAGTCTATCAATGCCATTTTTCAAACAGTATGTAGTCACTTCATGACTCCGTGTCACCATTTTTTAGTATTAAAGTGTTTTTGAACTAAAGTATGTGCATCTCTTCCTTAGACATAATGCTATTACACACAATAAACTATACTATAGTATGAACATAACATTTTATACAGTGGAAATCCAAAAGTTTGTCTGACTTGTTCTATTGCTATATTTGCTTTATTGCCAGGGTCTAGAAACAAACTCACAGTATCTCCAAGTTATGCCTGTATGTACAAGTCACACTTGACCAAAGGGATCAACTGCAATAAGTGACTGTTCGAAATAATGCAGGCTAGTGGAGGTGGAGACAGAGGCAGGCTGCTGGGGACAGGGAGGGCTTCATGAAGAAACTGAGATTGAGAAGTTCTTAAAAGTGATCAATAGCGAGTGGACAGGGACCTTCCAACCTTGGAGACCAACTTGAGCAAATGCACTTTTGCAGAAGGAAAGGAGGGGGCAGGGACTAGAGTAGTCCACTTTGTTAGGGCAAATTCAGAAAAAAAGACTGGAGAACCGGATGAGGGTCAGATCATAAAGGGCATTGGAAAGCAGCCTACAGTGTTTGAACTTGATTCGTTAGGAGATAAGAGAATATTGAGGGTTCACGTATTTTTATTATTAAATTCAATCTGGTTTTTAGAATAATGGGGTGCGTTGGAGGAGACAGAAAATTATTAACATAAAGTTTTAAATTAAAATCAAGGCACAGGGGAGGTGCATTATGTTGACATTGTACAATTATTTTAGATGCATTAATTAATTAGTTAATTAAGTGCTCTAAACACAGAGGAAAGGGAATGGGCTTTGATGGATTTTGGTAGGGATTGTAAGCATTTACTGAGCACTTAGGATGTACCAAACGTTGTTCTAAGAAGTTCACATGAATGATATATTTCGTTCTCCTCAATATTCTCATGGAATATGTACTTTTATAACCTAATTTTTAGGTGGAGCAGCTGAGGCACAAAAGAGAAAGCAACCTGCATAAGGTCACATAGGTAGTAACCGGCAAAACATGGATTCAAAGCCGAGCAGCCTGACAGCAGTCTATACTATAGCTGCTTGTAATAAATAAGAGACTATTTTTTTTGAAAGACCATGCTTTTTCTTAGAAGCTCCTTGAATTTTGTACTCTTCTATGAACTTTTGAATCTGAGAGACTATGTTAAATTTCTGGTAATTGGATAAAATTGACTTTCCAGGGACATCCATCCTGTACCTTTGACTTTATACGTAGCCCAGTGTGAGAAGCTCAGTATGTTAGAAAGAATGTGGACTCTGGGGTTAAAAAGACTGACCATTAAATGTGGCTGAGGGAGAGTAAATTAACCTTTCTACACTTTTGTTTTCTTCACTCTAAAAATAGTGTCATAGGTTAGAGTCCCTGGGAAACAGCCCCTAAGGTGGTATTTAGTGTATAGAATATTTATTATGGGATGCCCCTGAGATTTACATCTATGGACAGAGAGAAAGATGGTAAGCCCGGGCAGAAGAAGTTGAACTGTGTTTCACTTTCAAAGAAAGCTTCAGCCAATTTCAGGGACAGTGCTGAGGCTAGAACCCTCCTTTAGAGTTGTCCTGAGTTGAGTTGAGATGGAAAGTCTGATGTCTCACTGGATGTGGGCTGGGAAGGGCGTGATCACAGCACGATAATTGTCTACAGTTGAAGCAATTCCCGAGGACCTGGCCCCAGGGAGTGTTCTGCTGACAGTACTCTAAGCAAACTGGTCAGAGTCCGTCATTGAAGGGGCGTCTGGGCCATGTATCCAAATTCAGTTTCTCTAATGACCATTTTACCTAGTACATGCTCAAAAATTGTTGGTATTCTTCCCGTTTTACCTGAAGTATTTCTGACTGATATAATAAAACTGAAAGAGGTGCTTACTTTTGTTTACATTTCTATTTTTGTCTTATTCTTTTTTTTTTTTTTTCATTTTCTTTTCTTCGGAGGACAAAGCAAATAATTGAAACAAGTAATGCATCTATGGCAGCTCAGGCTGCAGGTCTCAGTTTCCTAATTTTTGCTCCAGAGAAAACTCATAAATAAATAAGCGTCTTAGTGTGATGTGGGATTTTTTCTTTTAAAGAAATCTAAAATAAAGCAACATGCAAACCCAAGTTAAAAAAGACCTAGTGTTAGAGTGGAGTGATTGTATTGGCTTCCTATGGCAACTGGAATCAATTACTGTAGACTTATTTGTTGGAAACAACACACATTTATTACCTTATCGTTTTGGAGGTCAGAAGTCTGAATGACTTTCACAAGGGTAAAATGAAGTACTTGGCAGGCCCGTGTTTCTTTCTGGAGACTCTAGGGTAGAATTCATCTTGCCTTTTCCATCCTCTCCAGTCTGCCCGAACTCTTGCCTCATGACCCTTTCCATCTTCAAAGTCAGCCATGGCGGCCAAGTCTTCTCATACTGACACAGCCACCTCTCTCTTTCAGTTTACAACCTTTAGGAGTACATTCTGCCTACCAGGATTATCCAGGATAATCTCCCCATCTCGAGAGCCTTAAGGTAATCACATGTGCAAAATCCCTTTCAGTATGTAAGTTAACATCTTCATAGTTCTTGGGGATTAGTTCTTGGACACCATGGGGCCATAATTCTACCTAACACAGGGATGTAAAACAATGGTGAGAGAACAAGAAGAAGGAGGAAGAAGAAAGAAAGAAAAAGAAAGAATGAACGAAAGAACGAAAGGAAAGAAAGAAAGAAAGAAAGAAAGAAAGAAAGAAAGAAAGAAAGAAAAGAGAAGAGAAGAGAAGAGAAGAGAAGAGAAGAGAAGAGAAGAGAAGAGAAGAGAAGAGGAGAAATGCCTTACCTCTGTGCAAGAACTTGTTGAGAAAGGCTTCAGAATTTGAGCTTTTAGGATTAGTAAGTGATTTCTAGGAGGAACAAGAATGACGGCATGCTCTCCAGACAGAAAGACCACAGCATGAAAAAGCATATTTGTGTTTGAAAATATACAAAAATATAAAGTTTGACAAGCAAGATATAAGTACAATAAGAAAAATAAGATGGGGAATCTGATGGAAGGGAGGAATCTGATGGAAGTGAGTTTTCAGGAATTAATAATATTTACACTATTTGAGTGGGATCCTTAGGGCACAGAGGTGAGAAGGAATTGGAAATAGAAAAAAGAATTCCAGGTGGCAGAAACAACACCAGCAAAGCAAAGACATATAGATGGCAATGACTTGGCATATGCATTTTGACTTTGTCCAAGAGACTGGAAGGAGTTTATTAGATAAGATGGCCATCAGTAGTTTCTGCTGAACTCAAAGACGATAGCTTTAAGATTAAAAACAAAAAAGTTGGCCGGGTGCGGTGGCTCACGCCTATAATCCCAGCACTTTGGGAGGCTGAGTCGGGCAGATCACTTGAGGTCAGGAGTTCAAGACTAACCTGGCCAACATGGTGAAACACTGTCTCTACTAAAAATACAAAAATTAGCCAAGTGTGATGACATGTGCCTGTAGTCCCAGCTACTTGGGAGGCTGAGGCAGGAGAATCACTTGAACCTAGGAGGCAGAGGTTGCAGTGAGCTGAGGTCATACCATTGCACTCCAGCCTGGGTAACAGAGCAAGACTGCATCAAAAAAAAAAAAAAAAACAAAAAAAAACAAAAAACAAAACAAAACAAAACAAAAAAAACCTGTGTAAGGGAAAAAGCCTTCATGTTAGAAAAATACATGTTTCATTACTATTTCTAAACATGTTCATAACAACATCTAGAGTTTTTATTACTATGGAAAAATTTCCTATTGCTAAGTTTACCACTACTTTTTTTCGTTGAAATGCTAATAATCTCATCATAACTATCTTTTACCACATTTTTATAGTAGTAAGTGCTGAAACAGGAATTTTATACCTGTTGAGCAGATGAACAGAGGTTCCAAAAAGTTAAAACATTATTTTAACACAGAGTCAGATCTAAGACATCACTCTAAAGACATTTTGATTCGATTATAAGGTGCTAAAAGAGTTTACTAATTTGATTAAAATTAGAATCAAACAAAGCCTCTTTTTTTTTACTAAAGATATGGTATCTTCAAATGTATCAAAATTGTATTACAAAGAAATGAAAGAAGAAAAATATGGAGTAGCAGGGAGAACAAGAATTCATTCTGCCTTCCCTGATTGAGAAAGCTTGAGCATTGAGGAAACCATTGGAAGGGATTTAAGTTCTGCTCCACATATTCTCCATCTGTGGAAATGCTACTCACTGCTGCTCTCTTTTGATTGAAAGGGTTGCTTCTTCCGTCATTTGCTGTGTGTGATAGAGGGAGCTCTTCCAGTGCACCGGTGGTGTTGTCAGGTACCACAATTCTGAAAGGTTTGTAGGGTCTTTCTGGCCTTGAATTCTAACCATGAGAATTGATCTTTTACCATGTTCAACCCTAATCCCTCTTGTTCAAATATTTTGCCAAGATGACCAGACAGAAAAGGGAAATACTAGCCTGATGTGTTCGTGAATTCAGTAGGGTTGATCAAGGGAATGGAACCCGGAGGTCGGTTTTGAGAAGGCCCCACAGGGTGCAGTTAAGGAAGGCAGGCCTGGGCAGAGCATGGAGGCAGCTGAGCTTGTGCAGCATCATAAAAAGGTATGAGAGGTCTTGTTGGAGAAAAGAGCAAGTCACAAATAAATGAAGATTCTCAAGGAAAAGGGACAGTGACTACAGAAGACAGAAATTAATAGTTTGGCCTGACTCAACCCTTATATCTAAGTCATATCAGAAATCTGGGGTCTGGCTGACCCTGCTTTGTCTATAGAATTTATATTGCTGGAACCCTCCAGCAACAGTACTGAACTGGATGAGTTTGCTTGGACTGGAGGATGACTGCCTGCCATGTCTCTTAATATAGACATGTCTAAACCTGCATCCCAAGAGAATTACCATCAACTTAGGCTTTGAGAGGTACTATAATGGAGGAATGGAGGAAAGGACAGGAAACATCTGGAACATTCTTGTTGTTCTACCTCTAGAAATCAGTTTTCTCAAGATTCAGCACACTGTAACTTCTAGTTTATACACCCAGTGAAAACCTAATGCCTATTTGCTGAACTAATAGACACAGAACAGTCAGATCACATTTTAGTGTGGTAATATCTGAAAAGAGAAAGGCAAGATTATATGTGTGTACTTTTCTGCTTCCACTGTTCCTTCTAAAAATTATCCTTTGCTAATTCTCCAGAAAGATTACTTGCTTCCTCCAGTGGTTATCTGTTCTTCAGGCAAGTCATTAGGTAGGGAACAGTAGGTCAGAAAACAAAATACTTTGCACCATAGGCCACTGAACAGTGGTAAATAAAATTAAAACATAGAGACATGTTAGGACCCTAGGGCAAGGCAAGCATCCGGAAACATTTCAAGGCTCAGAAAATTTAAGACATTACTTTAAATTACACAGCTAGTGTCAGAGCTAAGAACAGCTCTAAAGACAACTTTCTGCAGATATCTACATAGTATATTTAAAACCCGCGGTAAAATATTTTTGTTTTGGAAGATGTAATAAATACTACTACTTAGGCTGTCTTATAAGAATGGTAACAGTTATGATTGACTGCCAATTAACTTGCAGGGAGCACTGTTAAGCATTTCATAGGGAATATTTCAATTAATATTTGTAATAGCAATAGGAGGTGGGTATTATGATTTCCCCCATTTGAAAATAGGGAAGTGGAGCTCAAAGATATTCAGGAATTGACCCAAGGAAACAAAGCCAGGAAGTGGCAGAGCCTGGGTAAACCTGTGTGTTAGGCTTTTGAGCCCGAGATTTTCCCCATTGTGCTACTCGTGAAGGACCCTTAGTATGCAAATATTCTGAATAATCAAAAACTACCACCCATACAGTCTTAAAAATAAGTTTTCAGTAGAATAGATTGTACATATATATAGATTTAATCTTTATTTTAGGAATCAGATAACATTTTAGGATTTTGAAGTATATCAAGGTAATAATCCTCAGTAGGACTGGCCAATTTTCCTGCCAAAAATACAAACATGATACCTTATAGTAAGTTCTACACTAAAAAGTGGTAACTAATTTAGTGGTTGAAGAAATATCTGATAGAGCCCATATTTTCTATGAGTTAAAGGTCTACAAAAATGGGGATGCTTTGTACATCTTTACTTTAGGGGTCCAATAGACCCTCCCTAAAATCAGTGTTTCAGCATAAGAATGTATATTGCAGTCTATGAAGTCATTTAATAACTCTTATCTAGCACTAGTCCATATCATTTTGAAAGCACTGCTTTCCCTCTTTGACCCATTCTACACCTCTGCTCATCTTAATTGAAGAGAATAATGCTTTTGACCAGCAGAGAGCAGCAATGATATACTTTATAAGAGGCAGTCTGATGAACCTGACCATCTTTTCTAAAATGTCCATTTTGTGAGACCTCTGCAGACTGTCTTGAGTGATCCTAGTCTTTGAATGGTTCATTGTAAAAGATCCCGGAGATTACCTGAATTCCGTATGTGAGAATTTTATACCTAGATTTCCATGATCTAGTTCTACTGATGCCATTTGTAGGCATTGACCTTTGCTTGCAGTCTTGTCTCCTGGTGCTGTCAGCATAGACCAGGTGCCTGGGTCAAGAAGTACCACTCCATCGTGGTAGTTTCTGCCCTCATTGCCTAGCTGTGTGTGGCCGAAGGCTATGCATCATGGAGCTCTGCGTTGACTCACAATATGGCCTTCTAAGGTAAAAGACAGTTAAAGATTCATGAGACCAGTGAACGGGATTGCATTGATAGAATAGTGGGCAGAGGACACAAGCTTGGGGGATGTATATTTTCAGAAAACAAGAGTAGAGGAAATGGAACAGGAGTCTTGGGGAAGAGCAGAGAAGGAAGAATCTATGAGAAGAAGCCAAGAGAAGAAAGAATTTCAAGAACAGAATGGCCAATTTTTAAATCCCCTTAGTGTTGTAAAAGCAAACTTAGAATAGTTATTGCCTTTGGAAATACAGTTGACACTTACAGAGGTTAGGGATGCGGACCCCCATGCGGTTGAAAAATCCATGTATAACTTTTGATTCCTCCAAAACTTAACTACTTTTGGCCAAAAGGTTTACCAATAACATAGTAAATCAACATGTATTTTGTATGCTATGTGTATTATATATGGTATTCTCACAACCAAGTAAACAAGAGAAAGGAAATGTTATTTAAAAGATTAAAATAAGGAGAAAATGTTTACTATTTTTTAAATGGAAGTGGATCATCATACAAGTCTTTATCTTCATCATCTTCATATTGAGTAGACTAAGGAGGAGGACGAGGAGGGGTTGGTCTTACTATCTCAGGGGTGGCAGAGGTGGACAAAATCCACAAATAATTGGACCTGGGTCATTCAAACCCATGTTGTTCAAGGTCTGGGGGGTCACCTGTGGGTGGTCTGGGGGAACCTCAGAACAAATTTAGTCTCATTTTGAGAACTCAGGTTAGATTTTATGGGGTTGGGGGGTTAGATAAGAAATAATTGTACAGAAGGAAGCTAGTGTCCAAGCAACTGGGGAAAGAGGAAAGACATTCTTTCCTCCAGTGCAGAAGGGAAGTCGAAAGATGTGAATGATGACCCAGAGAGACTTCGAGTTAGAAAAGGAAACAAATGGCCTCAGTCTACTCCATGAAGCAAAAGGCCTGGGCTTTCTAGTGTGCTTGTTTCCCTCTTTGAAGGTTGGTGGCTTGAGAGTAAAAAATAGAAAATGAAATACAACTTAATAAAAGAAATGCCAAAAAATCTCATGAGTTTAGCTGAGATCATGTAACAAGAAATTATGGCAGAATCAGAAGAAATTGTAGTAATATTTTAAAAATTATCTTCACTGTCAGTATTTAGAAAATAGTGAATGGTATTTACTAAGTGGCATTCACTAAATTTACTAAGTGAGCAGTATAGATTAGGATGATGGAAGATGAAGAGGGTTGATTAATTCAGGGAGATGATAGTTGAATTACCTAACCTTGGAGCCTGGGCAGAATAGAAGGCAAGAAAAGGTAGCACAAAATGATAGACTAGGGAATAGGAGTTTAAGAAAACAAGAGTTGCTGTAAAGACCCACAGGACTCCATAGAAATATGGATGCAGAAGGACTGAAGGAATCATCCTCATTTTCCAGTTGCCTCAATAATCTGCCCTGACCCTTTTAAGTTCTTGGCACATAGAAGATAATGTACTCTCTCTCTCTCTCCATCATTTGTTGAATAAATTAATAATTACACATGTTAAACCCAGGACGTTTGGAAAATAAAGCATTAACATTGTGTATGTGAGGAAGTAGGCAACTTTTGATTGCAAATAGGACAAACCTAGAGACATTTAAAATAGGAATGTCTTAATGATGTGATCCTTCTGCCCTACTTTTAGCATCGCTCAAGAAGGAAAATCTTAGCATGTGTAATAATCATTTGCAATGAGGCAATTAATGAATTCCCTTCCCTAACAGGGATTTTTAAAAATTTTTGACATTTGCAAAAAAAAAAAAAAAAAAAAAAAAAATTTCTGAGATGGAGCCTCGCTCTGTTGCCCAGGCTGGAGTGCAGTGGCACCATCTCAGCTCACTGGAACTTCCGGCTCCCGAGTTCCTGCAATTCTCCTGCCTCAGCCTCCCAAGTAGCTGGGATTACTGGCACCTGGCTAATTTTTTTTTTTTTTAATCGTTTAGTAGAGATGGCATTTCACTGTGTTGCCCAGGCTGGTCTCGAACACCTGAGCTCAGGTAATCTGCCTGCCTTAGCCTCCCAAAGTGCCAGGATTACAGGCGTGAGCCACCGTGCTCGGGCGCAAAAATTTCTTGTTCTAACATGTTATAAATTGCGTCTGCTGCACAAGGACAAACACATAGGGAGATGTCTGTCCTGCACTTCAGTGGTCTCCCGAATGTAATTTACATCTTTAAAACCATAGATGTCTAGAAAGCTAAATCTGGAAGATTGATTGGAAGCAGGAAAATCATATAATTATTTTCAAAACCAAGACACCTCTGAGAGAGAAATGAGGCACTTTTAATAATAATCTAGATCAAAGTTAAAAACTGAGAATGTCATCAAATACAACCCAATGCTCTACAGATTAGAAATCTGTATCCAATATCCACGAAGATAAATGGCTTCTCCTAATCTGGCATATTCATTCCACAAGTACGAGGATTTTGGTATATATTGGAAGGCACTAATGACTTCTGGGGTGGTGTATTACAAATACAAGTGGCAAATCTGATTCTGTCAAAGGGACAAAACTTTTAATAGTAAGTGATAGAAGAACAAGTTAAACAGAAACGGGCTGTTCTTCTATGGTTGGTGAAATTCCTGTTCTTGATGCTTTCATGTGGCTTGATAAACATTTTGCATGGAAGATTCTGGAACAAGAGCAACAAAATTCTTTTTCACATTTTAAGCTATTTATTTTGAAATATTTTAAAACTTATTAAGAATCTGTCAGGACAACACAATAAATTTCCATCTTTCACACACATTATCCATCACACGCCCTCCTCATAACCACTGTACATCTCTCTGACTGAAAAAAATTAACACTGATCAACACTGCCATCCAATACAATGGCCCCATTTGAGAAGCCATACCAGGAAGGTAAATTCTTTCAGATATTAACTAAGTGTTTCTAAGGTGTAGATCAAAGTCACTTTATAAACACATTATCTATCATACTGTTTATACCAAAGTATTAACTTTTCATTGAAGTATAATGTATATACAGAAAAGTATACATATCCAAAGTGTACTGCTTGATGTATTTCTAATAAACTGGACACAATTGTGTAACCAATGACCAGATCAAAAGCACAACCAGCACCCCAGAATCCACCCTTGTGCTCCCTTCCAATCACTGCTTTCTTCCTCTATTTTGACCACTGCCCTGACTTCTAAAGAAGAGATTGCTTTTTTGGTTTTAGTTCTATATGTAAATGTATAACATACAATAGTGTACTTTTTTTGTGATTGGCTCCATATGTTCTATTATTCATCTACACCATTGCATTCATTTATAGGATTCTTGTTGCTACATGATATCCTATGTGTGTCTATGCCACAAATATTTTATCCGTTCTGCTCCTGATGGACATTGATGATTGCTTTTGCTTTTTGATTATTAAAAATGTGCCACTATGAACAACCTACTACATACCTTTGGGGAGCATGTATATACAAAAATACGTTCCCCAACCTAAAATGGTTCAACTTACAGATTTTTCAACTAGATGATGGGCTTTTGGGGTATATAATCCCAGCATAAGTCAAGCAGCATCTGGACTTGCAATGACTTGATTTATGATTTTATAAGTTTAAAATGGGTTTAGAAGGATATTAAGTGCATTTTTGATTTACAGTGTTTTTGAATTATGATGGATATATTGGACTATAACCCCATTGTAACTCAATGAGCATCGGTACATTTATTTTGGATGTCTAAGGGTGAAATTGCTGGATCATAATGTATGCCTGTGTTTAACTTTATATACTGTAGTATTTTAAATGTAATTGCAGTCAACATAGCATCAGAGTTATAGGGCAAATTGTAAACAGCAGAGCCAGGAAAAGTACCCAGAGTTATTAACTGCTTTTTAAGAATTCCTTTCTCATCCACTCATTCATTCTTTAACATGTTTTTAAATAGCTCCTACATGGACAATTCTAGGCACTATAAATACAAACAAACAATTTCCACTGCTGGTCTTCATGTTCGAGGAATTTGGTTTAGTGAAATCTATTGTGGATTAGGATGAAGCACAGAGAAATTTTTAAATACAAAGGCAGACAAACATTATGCAGTGAAGACGTTTCTTGGAAGTAGTGCCTTCTGAATTGCATTTTGAAGAATGGCTAGGAATTACACAGAGGATAAAGGGAAAGAAAAAAATTTTAACTTCTGTGATGGTTCAGAGGCAGAAAAATGGCAGTGATTCTCAAACACAGCTACACATTAGAATCATTTAGGAAACCTTTAGAAATGATGCCAAAGATCCACCTCAAGCAACTGATTAAGACTCTTTGCAAGTGATGCCTGGGTATCTATAACTTTTACAATTTTGCCAGGTAATTCTAATGTAACATCAAGACTAACAAAACTGTGAGACATTCAGTATGGCTTAGGGATATGAGGGAGGATATAGAAGGATAAAAGAAAAGGAACAATTAAAAAATTAGGGAATGGAAGGCCAAGGTCAGTCAAGGCTCCCTCCTAGGTCAAAACGTTTTGCTGGGAGAAAATGAAAATCACATTGCCATTTGCCACTTTATAGTTGAGCTAATACAGCATGAAGTGTAGGTAGGAGGATGGTATGTAAGAAGTCTTTGAGTCAGTGATATACAAAAACATCATTTAAACTCACCCTGTATTTTTTTTTAACATTTCTGCTTCAACACTGGTTACATTATCTCAACTTTTGACACATTTATCCCAGGAACATCCATTTTTATCAGACACATTTTTAAATAGCAAACTTAGCGAATCTGCTTCTAAATATCCTGCATTTAAAATGACACAAGTTTTATGTCTATCTATATTATAAAGTGAGAAAAATTCCCCAAAGTTGAGAACTTTTGTAAATTCACTCCCATTCCCAAAGTCAACAACAGCCAGTTCATCATTTTAAAAGCAAGGACTTTTGATGCCAACAGCTGCTATATGTAAGTCAGGTAAACTGAAGTGAAAATATGCAAAGTTTGCACCTGAATTACACTCCTTGCAGTGGACGCAGTGAAGCTTGGATGAAGAGCATGAGTTCTGTGGTCAGAGAGATCTGAAGTTCTGTTTTCTGAAATTCTATCTTCACTAATTCCCAGTGGTGTGATCCTGGAGAAGGTCATCCAATCCTTCTGAACCAAAGTTTTCTCACCTGTGAAATGTGAAGTTAACCAATGTGTATTGAGTGTCTACTCTGTCCTGAGTGCTACATAGATGCTGTCTGTTCTCACGCTGCTAATGAAGACATACCAGAGACTGGATAATTTGTAAAGGAAAGAGGTTTAACTGACTCACAGTTCTACATGGCTAGGTAGGCCTCACAATCATGGTGGAAGTCAAAGGAGGAGCAAAGTGACATTTTACATGGTGGTAGGCAAGAGAGCTTGTGCAAGGGAACTCCCATTTATGAATCCATCAGATCTCATGAGACGTATTCACTACCACGAGAACAGTGTGGGAGAACCCTTGCCATGATTCGGTTATCTCCACCTGGCCCTGTCCCTGACACCTGGGGATTACTACAATTCAAGGTGCGATATGGGTAGTGTCACAGACAAACCATATCTACAACCTTATTTAATCTGTCTGTCAAGCCTATAAAGTGATGGTGATTATCATTAATAGCCTCATTTTAAATATCAGGAAAAGAAAGCTTAGAATGGTAAGTGCCTGGTTCCAAATACTGATCTTTTACTTATCACACAGAATTCAGTTCTTAACACAAGACTTATCTAAAACTGGAATATTATCTGTTTCTGGGGATGCAATAAGATATGCAAGAAATAGCACATAATCAGTGCTCCTTACTGATAATAATGTAAGCCAAAGATGGGCTATACAAGTTTAAACATGTTGCAAATGAGAATATTTTTCTCCTAAGAAAGTACAAATAACTCTGTATCCTTTCTCTAAATGAGGTATGCATTAATCACCTACTATGTGGCAAGTCCTTTTCTAGGCACTGGGTTTATGAGAAGGAGTTAATAACTAAAATAGGGACATCTGCACTTTCAGTACCTTATAATCTCTTATGGAGGCAAACCATTTCAGGGAATAGCATCCTTACCCTCAATCCCTATAGTCTCCTAAATTGGATTCATATAGGGAAAAACCTGTGACAAAAGCTCTTTTTCCTGTATGGGGTTTATTTATTTAAACGTATGATTTAAACTATTTAAAAGTTTGATTCCTGTGTCATGTTCTGCCATATCACATGCTTCATAAACAAGTACTCATTTGATTTTTGCTTTGACAAAACGTTTTAATCAGGGGGAAAACAATCTTGAATGCCATGGGATTCTGTTCTCTTAATTCCATGAGAGCATCTCTGAGGACAGACTTTCTTCCCTTGACTTTCCCTTTTACTCTCTATGAAAGCTGTTGTATTTTCTTGTGTTTTCAGGCTGTTCTGGTTTCTCCTTGCAATTCTTTGTAATATCAATGATCGAACAAGGCTGTATGATTTATTGTAATTCTCCAGCTTATTAAGTCAAGCACTTGAAGGTCAATGTTTAACAGAAACAGACCAGGAGCCCTTTTAATAAACACAGATGATTATGCAAGGCAGATGTGATGGAAGGCTTTAGCATGTCTTCAGTATACCTGTTATAAACATTGATTGAGGCAGATAATGAATTTTTTGGCTCTAGAGCCTGGATTGATTTGTATATATCTTTAACTTTTGATTGTGCAGGGACAGCATGTTTAGCAAAAAGTGATTGATTAAGGATTGATTCCCTCCAAAAATGGAAAGAAGAACAATGGAATCTAGCTGGGACTGAAGCAAACAGAGAAAGCCTTTGATTTAGTAGTTCAAAAGCACGCTTTGCTAGCCAAGATTCCTTTATATTAACACATTGCAGAGTTTCATTTGTTTCTTTCATTTCTTCAATAAACATATGTTGAGCACCTATTGTGTGCTAGGTTCTAAGTTTTTGGGATACCACAGTGAACAGGACAGGCAAAGTCATGCCACTACAGTGCTTGTATTCTCTTAGGCATCTGATTGGGTGGAGGAGGTTGGGGAGAGTGCGGAGAGTCAGGTAAGATGGAAATGCAAATGATAAATTAATAAATAAAATAATTTCAGATAATAGTAATAAGTGCTATAAAAATAATCAGAGTCACGAGAGACAGGTTGAATAAGATTTCGTTTCTATGTTTGGGTTGTCACAAAAGCAAACCCCAAAAGAAGGAATTAAAGGCAAATAATATATTAGGGAGTTGATCTCAATAAGCACGGTGAGAGAAGGGGAAGTGAGACAGTAAAATGAGAAAAGCCAGTTAAGCCCAGAAAACACACTCCCTCTGGGAATGGGATGCAGAAGCAATTGCCCTGTAAGAGAACTGACATCCGGGGCTTTCAGGACAGCCAAGAGGGAAGACCTCTTAGAGGTGATCCTCTTGAGTTGAGACCTGAGTGATGAGTAAGATTTGGCCTCATGAAAATCCAAATGAAGAATATCCAAGGTAGAAAGAATAGCAAATACAAAGATCCAGAGGTGAAAACAAGCTTGGCCAGTTGCAGAAACAGAAAGAGCATTTCAGGATCTTCAAGGTCAGGTGAGAATTTGGGACTTGCTATTCATGCCTGATCTTGACAGAGAGCCCATGTAAAAACCTAGATACCAGTCTTCTTTCTACCTGGAAGGCTTGCTTTGGCAAGAAAGCAAAAAGAATTCTTTAAATAAGCAAATTTTTCATTAAAAAGAATTGTTAAGCATTTCTTTTTAGATTTAAAGGCATCAAGTCACCCGTGCTACTTGCTTTTTGTGTACAAAGAAACCATCTGGTTTCTCTGGACCTTGGTTTTCTCATGAGTAAAATGAGAAGGTGAACTTGATCCCTTCCAGAAACACTCATTTCTCTTCACTAAATTGGAAGTACCAAGAGACCAAAACCTTTTTTTTTTTATTTCTCTTCTCTCAACAAAGTAGATATTGATAAATATTCATTGACAAAATTTGAATTTTGTGTTTCCCAAGAGCTGTGGGAGTTAGTCAGATACACAATGGCTCAAATCTGAGTTCTGTTTGAGCTGGGCTGCCTTGAAACAAATAGTTTGATTTCTCAGAGCCTCTCTTTTCTTGTATGTTGAATAGGGATTCTATTTGTAGTCACTCTCAATACCAAAAGAAATCACCAGGATTGGATGAGGTACCGTATGTGAAACAAACACAATGCCAAGCGCTTAACTGATTTGTTATCTTTTCATCTCTTGGCCCTACAAGGGCAGGGAGAACTTACCACATGGCCATAATGGTCTGCACAAAATCTTCTGATTTCAGCCCTGGACTTCCAATGACTGATCTTAATTTGTATAACATAATAGACTGCATTTATTTCAACCATTAGAGTCTTTGATGTTGTGTTTATACTTGGTAAAAGGTCATGGAAAATGAAGCTAAACCCAGACTGGAAAGATTATAGGCTCAGTCTGCTTAAGATAATTGCAGGGTATTTATAAACTCAAGAGTCTCAATCATGAACCCAAGCCCCATGTTCACTCCTAATACTTTACATCTGCACTCTAATGACTAAAAAGAAATTGTTCAAGCTAAGGCTTTAACCATATAGTAACCCCTGCCATCCCTCTAGAAGTTCCTCCCACCCCACCCAAGAGAACATAAAATTGAAAATAAGCTTTATAGAAATGTTATAATTAGTGTGCTCCTTATAGAATCTCCCCTTAGAATAACTACTCTAAAAATACAGTGAGTGACATGACCCTTTTTACTTCACCCTTAATCATAAGAGGTTAGAATGGGACAAACTATTATGTTGGAGGCCTGGGAGTATAGTTTTTTGTAAACAGATTACAGAGACATTCAGAGTCCAAAAGTCTCATTGCCATCCTTTAGCTCGAATCATCCAGAATTTACTGTGTTTCACTGGTTCCCAACATGTGGTCACCTGAGAACTTGTTGGAAGTGCAATTGTTCTAACTCCACCCCGGACCTGATGAATTAGAAGCTGTGGAGATGGGCCCTGAAATCTGTTTTAATAAGCCCTGAACACTTTGGGAGGCTGAGGCGGGTGGATCACGAGGTCATGAGTTCAAGACGAGCCTGGCCAACATGGTGAAACCCTGTCTCTACTAAAAATACAAAAATTAGTGAGCTACTTGGGAGGCTGAGGCAAGAGAATTGTTTGAACCCGGAAGTGGAGGTTGCAGTGAACTGATATCGCACCATTGCACTCCAGTCTGGGTGACAGGGCAAGACTCTGTCTCAAAACTAAAATAAAAATAAAATATAAAATAAAATAAAATAGCCCTGCTGCTGATTCTGACGCACATTCAAGTCTGAGAACCACTGTTTATTCATCTAGTCATGCTGGCTTCTCAATAGCAAAGAGTTCAGGCTGGGGAGGCTTCTCTGGAGCAAAAGGTGGAGGCAGAGGCACTATTCACGACTTATGAACCCACTGTCTCCAAGTGGGGCTGACTTCTTTGGGGAATTCTATTTGTCTTGGATATTTCTAAACTACTTCGCTTCTTATTTGCCCATATCAAAGTCCCACTTTGGTTCCTTTTGTCAGTCATCACAGTTTTTCAGCATGTAGCTATATGGGGTTAAGATCATGTAGATGAGATCATGCTCCTGAGGGAGAGGAAAAATAAATAAAAAGAAAGCTGCCCTTACCAGTCCATTCTGGGGCCAAGCATCTGTTGTCAATACTAAGTCAGCCGCACTGTCAACGTGAGGCTGCATAGACTAGCCCTGGGCTTTTTTGCAGGAGTCTGTACCTTTTTAGGCTTCAAATATCACAAAGACTCTCCTTGCTTTATCCTAGCCCTGGTTAGTACCAGACCCACGAATATGGGGATAATGGGCAGAGCAAAAGAAGAAGAAAAAGAAACCAAGTCCGTTCCATTACAATACTAAATGGCCAACTCAAGGAGGAAAGAGGGCAGGCAGAGCAAAAGAAGAAGAAAAAGAAACCAAGTCCATTCCATTACAATACTAAATGGCCAACTCAAGGAGGAAAGAGGGCAGGCAGAGCAAGGAAGGTCACAGATGGGAAAGATTCTGCCCATTATGTAAGACAAACCACTCATTTTCAGCTGGAAGAAGCAGAGGTTGAGAGAGATGAAAAAACTTCTCAAGATCACAGATCAAAACTCAGTTTACCAGAGAGGCACTTTTCCCACCATACCATTCAGTTCCCAAAATGTAGTCCAGGGACCCCCAGGGATCTCTGAGACACTATCAGGGGATCCATGTAGACAAAACTATTTTCATAATAATATTAATACCTGATTTGCCTTTTTCTCTCTCATTCTCTCATAAATGTATAGTGGGATTTTCCAAACACTGCATGACGTTGATACCAGAAGTTGAATAAAGAAACAACCATGAAAATACAACTATTCTGTTAAATCAGAACAAAAAAAAAATTTTATAAAAATGTAAAACAGTGTCCTTCTCATGATTTTTAAAGAAAATATAGTTGGTTTTTTTTTTTTGTTTTTTTTTTTTTGTTTGTTTTTTTTTTTTACAAAATATGTTATTGTCTTAGCTGGGGCTGCTGTAACAAAAAACTACAGACTGGGTGACTTAAGCAATAGAAATTTATTTTCTCACAGTTCCGGAAGCTGGAAGTCTGAGCACAGGGTGCCAGCATGGCTATGTTCTGGTGCTGGCCATCTTCTTGGCTTACAGACAGCCACATGCTCGCTGTACATTCACATGGCCTTTCTTTGGTGCATGAAAGTGGAGAGATAGTGCTCTGGTATCTCTTCCTCTTCCTTTAAGGGCACTAATCCCATTGCGAGGGCCCCACCCACATGACCTTATCTAAACCCAGTAACCTCCAAGTATCATCACACTGGGGGTTAGGGCTTCAACATGTGAATTTTAGGGGGATACCAACATTTATTCTATAGCAGTTATTTTTGGCATGTAATGGTTTTATATCATTATTTTAATAAATTAAAATTGTTTATTGTTTTAAATTTCTGTTTTAACATTTACTATAGTAAATAGTGATAGATATAACCTGTATCAACAAAAGTTCTTTACAGTCCTTAACAATTTTTAAGAGCATAAAGAGGATCTGAAATCAAAAAGTTTGAAAATTGCCATGCTCCACCATGTCTTTAAAAACAAATGGTTGACTTTTAACTCAGAAAAAGATAATTTTGAAATCACAAGCTCTGTGAGGACAGGGATGTTTCTGATTTTTGCTCAGAAATGTTTCCCAGGTTCCTAGATCAGTCCCTGTCACATTGCAGGCATTCAATAAATATAAATCTAAAAAATAAAAGGATACATATTTTACCCAAAAGTCAAAGTCAACAGTAATTTTTTTTTTTTTTACTTGCTCTGTCACCGAGGCTGGAGTGCAGCGGCATGATCTTGGCTCACTGCAAGCTCCACCTTCCGGGTTCACGCCTTTCTCCTGCCTCAGCCTCCCAAGTAGCTGGGACTACAGATGCCTGCCACCACGCCCAGCTAATTTTTTGCATTTTTTTTTTTAGTAGAGACGGGGTTTCACCATGTTAGATGGTCTCGATCTCCTGACCTTGTGATCTGCCCGCCTCAGCCTCCCAAAGTGCTGGGATTACAGGCATGAGCCACCACGCCCAGCCAGTCAACAGTAATTTTTAAGCAATAGCTTAAAGGGGAAAAAATGTCCAGAAAGGAAACTCTTTGACAGAAACTTCCCCATCTCTAGAGTCCTCCAGGTAGAAACTAGAATCGGGGTAAGGTGCCAAGTTCAGTTGTCATCCTAATGTCCTAGAATCAACTTAAAGTTGGCAGTACTAGAGGGTATGCACTATTTCCTCTTCACATGTGTGCCCTTCTCACCTCCCTTCTTCCTCCTCATTCTCGACATCTGTTTTCTTTGAATAGCAGGTTTATAGTTGGATGCAGAGATATGACCTGGAAACAATGACTGTGGAACAACATATACCAAACAAATTCAGAACTTAGGAAATGTGGAGTGCAGGTACCATTTCCATTTCCACTGGGCTAAGAATTATCAGATAACCCTGAATAACTGGGGAAAAATACTGATTTTCAAAATGTATACGCACTTAAAAAAAAAAAAAAAAAACCTTGATCTGCAAAAATTAGCCCCACTTTCTTTAGGCTACATTGTTTTGGCTGAGAAATGATTCCTACTAGAGAAATTTTTAGTAAATTTTACCTAATCATTCCAGTACTTTGCAAAGAGTTAATACTTTGTCCCCCAAAATGAACTCTTTATGATGAAGGAGATGCTCTTAACTCATTATCAGAGCCTGCCAATAACGCGTTTTTGGTACTTTTACATACTTCATCCTCTTGATAAATTGTGTCAAGTTCAAAAGATGGCCATTGCCTCCAATTTAACATTCAAAATTCTGAAGCTGAGAGAGGCCAAGTGACTGAACAAAATATCAAATTGGATTCACAGTCAGGCTTTTGGAATCCTTGCAAGGGCCCTTTTATTTTCATGACATTGTACTGGAAACATGGGAATCTATCTGCATGATTAACCTAAATAAGCAAAAGGTTATGTGTTGGGCAATGTGCTTGTTGTTTTGTATGCAATATCTCACTTACTTCTCCCTTACATGATTGTATTTTACCAATGAGAAATATGTGATTCAGACAGGTTAAGTAACTTGCTCAAGATCACACAGATGGAATTAGAAGTAGTATTTTAATTAAACGTGTTCTCTGTCTTTGCGGACTTCATTATAAGATGCTGCCTTCCAAATGAGAAGGCATGCAGTCAGTACTTTCACTTTTTAAGACAAAAGATTCTTATTAAAATATATAACAAGTGACTTAGGCTTGAATATGTGATTACTCACCATCAAATAATTAAACAAAACAGCAAGATGCTTTCATACCATCAAGTAAAATTTCAAATCATTGTGGCCTATCAACCAAGACATTCAGAATTTAATACATATTAGAAAAAACTACTCAGCAATCTCTAAGTGTAGAAGCTCCTATATGCCTTCCCCCTCTGCCTTTGTACTCCTTCTCCTGCATAAGTGGGCCAGACAGCAGTGGAGCAGAGAGCAGGCTGATTTCATGTAGGAGTCACCTGGTGTTGTGTATGCATTGGAATAGCTTTGGTAATTGTAATGTCTCATGCCTTCCCCAGCCAATTTTGCTGCAAAATTGGGGATATGAAAGCACTTTCGCGATTCCAGAATAAGATGGCTTATGTATTCTTCGAGAAGCTAGTTTCTTTTAAAGCACACAGTGGGGCAAACTGTCACACACACAGCTTCCTTTTCTACAGAATTCTTCAGGAAGCGGTTATGGGCTGAATTGTGCCTCCCCAAAATTCACATGTTGAAATTCTAACCCCTAGCGCCTCAGAATGTGACTGTATTTGGAGATGGAGTCTTCAAACATGTAAGTAAGATTAACTGAAGTCATTGAGGTGGGCCTTAATCCAGTAGGACCGGTGTTTTCACAAGAAGAGGAGATTAGGACTGATACGGTTAGGCTTTGTGTCCCCACCCAAATCTTATCTTGAATTTTAATCCCCAGGTGTTTAGGGAGATACCTGGTGGGAAGCGACTGGATTGTGAGGGCGGTTTCCCCTGTTCTGTTTTTGTGATAGTGAGTGAACTTTCATGAAATCTGATGGTTTTATAAATGGTAGATTTTCCTGAGCTGACACACACTCACTCTCACCTGACACCATGTAAGTTGTGCATTTGCTTCTCCTTCGCCTTCCACCATGATTGTAAGCTGCCTGAGGTTTCCCCAGCCATGCGGAACTGTGAGTCAAATAAACCTCTTTCTTTTATAAATTACTCAGTATGGAGTATTTCTTTATAGCAGTGTGAGAACAGACTAATACAGACACAAAAAAACACAGAGGGAAGACCATGTGAAGACACGGGAAGAAGTCAGCCATATACAAACCAAGAAGAGAGACCTCAGAAGAAACCACTCTACTGGCACCTTAATCTTGGACTTACCGCTTCCAGAACTGAGAAAACAGATTTATCTGTTGTTTAAGCAACCCAGTCTGCGCTATTTGCTATGGCAGCCCTAGAAAACTAATATACAGGCCCAGTTTTTGTTTGTTTGTTTTTGGTTTTTTCGTAAGGACTTTAGGCTCTTCTGAATGGACACTGGCCTCCAAGGCTCCTCAGCACAGATTTCCCAATGTCTAGAAACATGGGCCAAGCACCCTTCCCCATGTTGACCTTGATGGTCTCCCCCTCACTGCTGAACCTCAGAGGAAAGGATTAGGAAGACTAGAACAATCCCAGGGATGGTTCCTATTCTTCCCTTCCCAGGAGTCTCACACACTGCTCAACACCTTCCCATTCTGCCCCCCGGGTGTCAGCCTTTCCTCTTCTGTGTTTCTAAACCTCACAAAGTGTTGAGTTGTCAGTGCTGACGCACTGAATAACACTTAGTTAAGGAGCACACACAACTCTAGCACCTTTTGCTAATTAATTTACCCCAACTTTCATTTCATTTGCCTCTCAGTTTCTAACTTCTAACTAAACCTGCTAATTGCTTTGTGCTCATTCTGCCGCATTCTTCTAGAAGGGAGAAAAAAAAACTGTCTTACTAATGCCAATGTTGGAGAGAAAGAGGGACAGTGAATTTAACAAAGAACCCAATTTCTATGATTTAAAAATGTACATTAGGCAGTGGGGAAAGGCATTATTTTTGTTTAAAGATTCAGCCTTAATAAGAAAATGTTTCTCTCTATGTTTGGCTATGCTAGTTATTTTTAGCATTCAGACATATGTTGAATAATTGTAGAAATTAAAAAAAAAAACCTCAGCATCAAATCTAGAAAGTTGTGTGTGCACTGATGTCTGCACGTTGGTGTGACCCAACCTGCAGACATCAGTGCACACACAACTTTCTAGATTTGTGTAAATACAACATCCTCCCACCCACTGAGCTGGCAAACAGCAAAGAGATAGGGGTATGGTCACTGCACTGAATTCTGTATTATATTAATCTTATGGGCTTAATTTCAATAAGACATTTGCACCAATGTCTCTGGAGCCTGGAGGAAGCTAAAGTTCCACTTCTCAAAATTCTTCTCATCTTTTCTGGTCAGCTCAAAATGCTACATCTTCCACCATTTGGGCCCTGAGTTCCTCCCTTTCTCGGCGCATATTGTCCTCTCCAAACTTCTGAAGTAGGCAACCCAAATTAGCACCACTGAGTATTCAACCATGACAAAATATAATTTTATTTCTCCCTAACTGAACTTGATTTCTGCTTGAATGTTCGTTCCATATGATGTTTCAAAAACCTCATCATATCTAAGGAAAGTCAATGGATGACGTGATTTTTCTGGCATTTCAAACATAATGGTGACTGAATTCACAATTTCATTCCTCTTTAGAGGTTGATGCTAAGGTCTTGGGTTCTTGTTCAAATGTCACCATAACACTGGCAAGAAGTCAAGCCTCTGTCTCCTTGGGTTGATCTGTCTGGATTTGACGCAGGTGACAGTCCTTCTTTCTGTCATTCTGCCTGCCCGCTTCCTACAGACATCTTAAGAGGGAGGCAAGGAGATATCAGGGAAACACACGTGAGAAGGTTCCCCTGCTTGGAAAGGGTGGGCTTAAAATTTCAAAACAGTGCCCACCTCCCTCCCCCACTTGCACTGTAAAAATAAACAAAGGCAATTTAAATGAGAAGAAAAAGAGGTTATTTATTCAGAACTTGCTAGAGCAAGGGAGTCAGTCACTGTCTCTTGCAACTTGCATTTTGGCAAAGACTCAAAGGCAGACAGGGGAATGGGAAAGTTTCATAATGCAAAAAAGGAAGGCTTCAGGTGTGCCCTGATTGGAGGTTGTTGGCACAGGGAAGCTGAGGGCACGTTACGTAGAAGTGGAGATTCTTCTGTGACTGCTTTGGGGAGCATAATTAGTTTTCTTTGGTTGGTCCTGAGTTGGAAGCAGGGAAAAAGTCAGGGACGCTGGCTGTTATTGGTCAAGACCTCCCTGCTCTAGGCTGATTGCTGCAGAGGTTGCAGTTTGGCTTCCTGGACCATTTGCTGCAGGGTTTGTGGATTGGACTCTCATTGTCACAGATGCTCTGACCAGTGCCTGTTTATTTAGTCCTCAGCTCTATAAGAAATAGGTAGAACTAGTAGATAAGGCAGTGGTTCACAAACCTCAGCATGATCAGACTGAATCACACATAGACACACAAACACACACACACACACGCACAAGTTAAATCTTCACAGCTCATCTTGTTCCACATGTCTATCTTCCTCCCCCACACCCCAGGTTATTAACTCCTTGGGTCTCTTAGTCACTTTATAATATCAGTTCAGTGACCAACACATAACAAATTGGTGCTTGGTAAGTATTTATAGTTTTGTCTAGGTTCTTTTTTCTGTATCTTTGGTTTGACTGTGACTAACAGAAAAAATTTGGCTGCAGGGTAGAAAATGAAGCTCCCATTGCCTACTCTGAGTACGAATTGCCTGTAGCACTGGGGCTCCTACTCCCCAGTAGAGGCGAAACAAGTAGGGATGACACATTAAGGATAATAGGCTGAGGGAATTGGAGGACATAAAACACAGAAATGGACCTAGGGACTCATTCGAACAGCTTCGGTTTGATGCGCTCTGCAGCTTCCCCAACGCGGCGGCCCCTGTTCACGTGAAAAAGGGAGTTAAACTAAGCTGGTCATTTATGGAATCTGTTCACTGCCTCTCTCCGGGAAAGAGCATTAACTCTTTGGCAGCAGGTTTGGTCAGGGTAAATCAATGTTGACAATATTGGTTTCACTATTTTCTGAGAGGCCAATTAAATGTTATTGCTATTTTTATTTAAATGGGAATCTCAGAACCTATCTATTAAAAAATAGAGAATGGGGAGGTCATGCATTAATGCATTCAGTTGTCCATTCACTCATTTATTACCTAATGGTGAATAACTTGGTCTGTAGAGCAGTGGTTATCAAGCTGGGACATAGGAGAATCACCGAGGAAGATGAAAAATAGCACCCCCCACCGCCGGCTGGGCTACACCTTCCATCCATTAGAAACTCTGGGGGTGGGACCTTGGAGTTTTTAAAACTCCTCAGGTGATTCCAGTGTTCACAGGTGAAAGTTGCTGCTCTAGAATTAGACCTCCTAAATTAAATCCTAGCAACCATGCTTATTAACTGACCAACCTGCCTAAGCTCTCTGAGCCCCAGTTTCCCCATTTGTGAAATGGCTAATGGAGTAACATGTACCTCAAGGGGTTTGGAGAGAATTAGGGGAAGTGACACATGAAAACAATAGTTCAGTTCCAAACACATAGTAAGGTGTATGGTAGCTATATTTGTATTTTAATTAATTATAACGGTATTATTTGAATTAACATTAAGCCCTGTGGGGATATAGAAAAAAATAAAACATAAAATATTTGACTACGAATAAATAATAGTTGAGTTCCAAACACATAGTAAGGTGTATGGTAGCTGTATTTGTATTTTAATTAATTATAATGATGTTATTTGAATTAACATTAAGCCCTGTGGGGATACAGAAAAAAATAAAACATAAAATATTTGACTACAAATAATGCTGGGTAGAATTACATTTTTCTGGCTATGAAGGTGAAATAATAATGCTGTGAGAAAGAAAAAGAAAGAAAGTAAAAGTGGCTTCATGGAAGGCATCGATTGTTGGTTTCTTCCATTTGTTTGACCAGGGCAGGGCATGTTATAGTGAGCAGCTATTAGGGCCCGCAAATGATCTGCTGGTAGTCTACTCTGAAAGTTTTGCCCAACAAGGAATAACTGCAGATATAACAAAACCAGTCATGGGAACCATAGACCGGATATAAGATGAAGTAAGTACTTGAAGCAAAAATGGACAGGTCAATAGAGAGAACAACAAAAGATGAGAAAAAAACAGAAGCCATAAAGTACAGAAAAGCTATCCAGAGGAAAGTGTGATGCCTCTAACTGTTAGTGGCAGAAGCCATGGAACAAGAGACAGGAAGTTGTAGTCACTATAAAGCCGTGAGAGCAATGATCTCTGCGTGCAAAAGATGAATCCCTGTTCCTTGGATAAATGAGTGAATGAATGAAGAATGAATCAATGAATGAATCAGGAAACCAATAGCCTAAGAAAGCTACAACAACAAAAAATTTTGCCAAATGGAATTTTAAATTTCTTGGATTTCAAGGGTATGTATGCTTCAGGTCAAGGATGTGATTAATTAAGGTTTGCAGGACCTGAAGTTTAAACAGTTTGGAGGGCGCTCTTCAAGAAAAGGAATTTTAAAAATCTTGCTTGCTCTCTATAAATAGATAGACTTTGACAAGGCCTGTGTAAGCAGGTAGCCCTAGAGCTTTAGCTTCATTGGTTTTATGATTACTTTTCTTTGCTGGTATAAAGGAGAGGGAAAAAGGAATGAAAAGGGAAGTGAAGTATTCTGAAACCATCGCCTTCACTGTTTGCCACTGTTTATGATCAGTAGTTGTAAATGACTTTATGGCTTTAGCAAATGGATTTGTCCTCTTTCAAAAACATTTGGTTACATAGATGTTCTAAAAAAGCTTATATCTGTTAAGGGTTATTATTGGACAAATAATATAAAATGTCTATTTATCATGTTAAGGTTTTAATATATCTTGTTTTCATTCCAATAGAATGTAATATTGACTGTAAAATAATTTTGTCCACTCACTAGTGGTAGACCAGAATTACTTTACTAAGGTTTGTTTTTCTTTTTGATTCCCCGTTTATTCCCAAAGGCTAAAAATCCAATTTATCATTATTGATCTGTCTTTCACTATAGAGCAGAAATCTTTTGAATTAGGTATTTAGGCTTTGCTTGGTTTCATTTTATAATTAAACTCTCACTAAAGCTGAATTATCAACGTTTTAATAAGTATTGAAAAGATATATTTGTATTTAATCCCTTTTGAAGTGGCTCACACCAATATGAAGTGTCTAGGAAATTCATGTGAAAATACATTGTTATATTTGTAATGAACTCTTATTTATTCACTTAACAGGAATTTATTTAGAGCTCTCTATGAGTTTCATACTGTGTTTTGAGGTAAAAAAGCAAATTATAAATCTGTAGTCCCTGACCTCAATAGATAAAGGTTTACTTTAGGTAAAATACGAATGTAAGCTACATGACACCAACTACTATCTATAGCAACTAAATGATGAACGCTAACTTGGATTGCAACTGTATTAAACTGTGTGTGGTTATAGAGACATGGCCTGGGAGCCTACCATGCAGATGGGTAACCGTGGGATTATGGGAAGGAGAGATAGGAAATGCATTTCAGAAGATTACTGTGAGGGAAAAAATGTGAGGGAAGGGACAAAAGTAAACTGAGCCACTGCAAGAACTTGAAGGAACATGGGCTGGTAGCATGGGGATCCATGTGAATGACTGGTGAAAATTAAGATTAAACTAAGAAAAAATGGCCAGATAACTATAAATCTTGAGTGTTGTCTTATTTTTGAGTCTGTTTACTTTTTATTGTGGTATAAGATATAAAGTCATTGGTGTTTCTCGAGTGGAGGAATGACTTTATAGTGCTGCCAAGTTCAACAGCTCTGAATTTAGAGTCAAAGAGATTTGGGTTCAAGTCATGTCTCTGCAACTTACTAGCTGTGTAACTTTGAGCAAATTCCTTAACCTTCCTACACCTGAGTTTTTTCATCTGAAAATGATGGTATTTAATGATTCTATGTTTCAAAGTATTGTGATGAGGTTATAATAAAGTACTGCATAGTGAATATTTAGTATTGGTATTTGAGTACATAGTAAACACTCAGTATATAGTAAATATGATGACTATTGCCATGATTTCTAAGTTAGAATCTAGTGTGGTTAGTATTTCAGTGCTGATCATGACCCAGATGGGAATATAGTAAAATTTTTTGTTTTATTTTTTATTCTGTTGTCTTTTTTAATAGAATGAGTTTAAAATAAAAGTAAAAAATGTAATTAGATATTCTTACTAAAAGCAACATATGCATTGGTAGGTCACACTATTTTATTTAGGCCCCTGGATAATCCAGACCAGTCAGTGGCAGTAAACATAAAAGGGAAATAAATAATTTAAGCAATTAACAGAATTTTCTTGGTCCCAAGTTGTGATTTTTCTTGCATTCAAGAAAACACTGGTGAGTTCTGTTTGTTTGTTTAAAAGTGAGTCATGTTGATAATCCCTTTGGCTCAAAGATTGGTAGACTCTATGCTGGGAGAGACAAAGGACGAGGTCTTATTTTTGTACATTAGAACCTCTGTCTATTTTCTTTATCATATTCTGAAGCTGTGAGGGTAGTTGTACAGATTATGGGAAAGTTCTGATAAGACTGAGTCAGGGATAGGAAACAGGCTACGGATAGATATGGTCCACATCAAACCCTCTGACTTTCCCATTTTAAGCATGATTCATGTGACCAGCAGGAAGAAAAGGCAGAGAAATCTCAATTCTAGCTTTAGATCAAAATAAACTAAGTTTGATTTTTGATGGAGAAAGAAAGTAATTATGGCATGTTAGAGTTAAGTCAAATGTCCCCTATTTCTTGTTAAGGTATTTACATATTTCACTGAATATATGTTTGAACGTTAGCAAGAAATACCTTGTGCTTTTTTGGTTTGTTTCTTTACTTAAAAAATAAATCAACCACTAGTTCTGATGTTATCTGTTCAAATATTCCACATTGGGGGAAAATCCTCCTCTATTACACATACTTGAATTTGGATTCAATCCCAGAATAGTTGCTAATGCCTGCATGTGGGCTGGAGCTGTGTAATTGTTTCTGGTGCTTAAGGAAGACATGGGGAGCAATCTCTCCCCCAACAGCAGACTAAATTGTGATTTTAGAATCCTTAATCTAGATTAAGTCTCAGAGAGACACTAACTGAAGTGTTTCTTTCAGTTTCTCCCACTGAGTACAGTTTTCCATCTTTTTGTTTTTTCTTATAGATACACAACCTCTCCTTTATATTTCATTCAGCTTTTGAAGGCAAAAGAACAAAATCAACTCATAAATGACAGAAGGGGAATCATTTTGTTATAGAAGTGGACAAGAAAATGATTTTCCCTGCTGTTTGCCTCAGCTGAATTACAGCCTTATGTCTGTGTGAAATCCAATTTGATGAGATTTTCTTTGTTACTGTTGAAAGAACTTGTCTCTTGGCAGTCCTGCCCCAAACTAGATTTTGCCATTGCCTTCTGCAAAGCTTCTTGTACCCTTGAGTAGTCATCAAGCCTCATGTCCCCTCTTTAATTGTAGCTTCTCTGTATATTATCAGACATTTCCTGGAAATTTGGACTCAGTGGAATAGGAATTGTCAAATGTATCAAAAATATTGTCTTTCTGTATTAAGCATTGACAGTGTATATAGACAAACATCAGCTGTAGAAGACTTTCTACTAAGGGTTTACAATCTTAGAAAAATTAGAAAGTGAATACAATCTGATCTCTAAAACACTAGAAGCTATCTTAATATTGGTGGGATGAGACTGGATTTTTTCCTCCAAGACGGTTGGAGGAAAAAAAAAAGGAAAAATAGTTACATCAATCCTCGAAGCCAGATGATGAGTATGGGAGCAACCTTCCATTTTCTGTTTTTCTAATCAATTTAAGTTAAATACAATACAGATTATATTTAGGGGGCTGGTAGGCTGACTCAGTTTCCCAGATGACTGAGCAGTGGATCAGCTTTATGAAGTTTAGTGCCAAAACTCATCTGCCCCAGAGCCAGGTGGCCTGATTGAAACCTAAGTGACCCAGGAACCATTTACCAGCAGACAGTCAGTATCAAGAATCACAGCACTGACACTCTACTTGGAGACTTCTTGATTGTACACAAAATCGATTTCTCATTCCTTTCATCTTGTTGTGGCTGGCAGCCCGTCTTTGCATGTTACTATCTCCAAAATGGCACAAAAGCTCTTTACTTGGAAGACATCAGAGGTCTGGACCTCCCATTTTTGGCCCAAACTCCATCCACATACAAAGTGGGGATCAGTGGACCAGTGGGCTCCACTTTTCTTCTGTGGTAGGACTCGATCATGATGATTGTTTGGTATTACCAACATCAAGACCCAAAAGTCCAATGCTGCAGAAATTTCAGAAGTGGTTAGAGCAAGATAGATCCTGAAGATAGACCCTTAAAAATATTGATCTTTGGGTTCCTCTAATTGCTGCATTTTTCGTAGTACATGCTAACCTTTCGAGTTCCATCCCCAGAGATATATAGTATCTTAAATTTGACTATGATCTTAGAGTCTTAATGATTCTTACCCACTACAACCTCAGGTAGATGGATAGAAGATAGATAGATAGATAGATAGATAGATAGATAGATAGATAGATAGATAGATAATAGATACAGAGATGCAGAGATAAAGGATAGATTTGTTGTTGTTTTGATGTTATTTTTATGCAAGTAAACCTCATATATGTTTTGATCTATCATTCTACTAGGTATCAGAAACTTTATTCCATTGGATTAACATGTTCCTCTTTTCCCTTTTCCATGCAGCTTATGTAGTGCTAGGACCTAGCAGAACTATATGGACATGGGTGGGCATGACGTGGATCATATCTGGGTCTCCATTATTTCTCCGCACTGTCTCCACCCTGTCCTGCTTATTCCTGCCTGCAAAATCTCTTCAGGTCAGCAGCGCTCTGAGCCGCCCCTGACCCCCATTCCAAGGCAGGGTACACAGGAAGCATTCTGCTACTCCTGATCCCATGATGGGCTGTAATAAACCTATCTTCAGAGCCTCTTTGGGGCATCACTGAATTTTTCTAGTGCCACGTTGAGTTTGGGAATCTGAGAGACTGAGGCAGGCCAGCCTGCCTACAACCTCAGGCAGGAGACTTTTTCTGTTCCTACCTGTTCCAGATGAGAAGGACCTCAAAGGATTGCCTACTTCCTGGGTTTTACCTGCAGATGGTTGCCACATTCTTCCTATACCTGACTCTCGAAATTTGTTTGGGATTTCTATTGTTCTCTTACTTCCTACCTTTGAATTTAGTCCTATGGAATCTTGACCTTGTCTGAGGATAAGGGTAAAGTGCAGATAAACATTTCCCTAATAATATTTTCTGCTTAATCTTTTGTCTGCATCAGAGCCTGTGCTATTTCAAACTCAAAGCCAAGCATCAATTCTTTCGTTCTCTCTTTCTCCTATGTTCTCTCTTCCTTGGTGACTGTTGAAAGCAGGGAAACATCCAGGATAATGAAATGCTGGGAATGAAAAACAGAATTGATTAATAAATCAAGATATTATTCAATGTTTCTCAAACTTCAATGAAGCATAGGCCTCTTTTCAAAGGAAAACATTCTCTAGAATATAAAATATAAGATTGTACTCATTAAAATTCTATTTAAATTTTTATAGAGAGAAAACATAAAACACTCTATGTTTACAGATCTTAAGCAACCAAGAAGCCTAAAACTTATTTATAAATGTCCTTGGCTGTTAGGGTTGTAATAACAAAACAACATAGACTGAGTGGCTTATAAACAACAGAAATGTATTTTCTGGTCTGTAGGAAGTCCAATATAGAGGCACTAGAAGATTCAGGGTCTGGTAAGGGCCTGTGTCCTGATCCATAGGCAACCAAATTTTTGTTGTGTCCTCACTTGGTGGAAGGAGAGAGAGAACTCTCTGAGATTTCTTGTATAAGGGTACTTATTCCATGACCTAATTACCTCTCAAAGACCCTCACCTCCTAATGCCATCACATTAGGGATTAGGTTTTAACAACAACAAGAAAGGTTGGAGGAACACAAACATTCTGCTTATAGAGCAAATGAAATATAAACAAAATTAAAAAGCCAGAGAAGTCTGAAATAACTGGCATTAATGTGATAGAATACTACAGCACTAACTGCTAAGAGTAAGCACAAATTTGACACGGTGACTCTCACAGATCATGCATTAACTTAATTATCTCAGTTTTTTTTTTTTTTTTCATTTTTCTTTTCTTTTCTTTTCTTTTTTTTTTTTTTTTTTTTTGAGACGGAGTCTCGCTCTGTTGCCCAGGCTGGAGTGCAGTGGTGCGATCTTGGCTCACTGCAAGTTCTGCCCCCCAGGTTCACACCATTCTTCTGCCTCAGCCTCCCGAGTAGCTGGGACTACAGGCACCCGCCACCATGCCTGGCTAAGTTTTTGTATTTTTAGTAGAGACGGGGTTTCACCATGTTAGCCAGGATGGTCTTGATCTCCTGACCTCGTGATCCACCTGCCTCGGCCTCCCAAAGTGCTGGGATTACAGGCGTGAGCCACCACGCCTGGCCATCTCAGTATTTTTCTTTTAAATTTCTGCAAAACCCTCACTGGTCTAGTGAGCCACAGCACCATTTGGCTCTCCTTGCTGTGGACGCTTCATTTTTATGTGTCTGTTTTTTTCTTTCCTCATTAGCCCCTAGCAAGTGGAGTAACACCACCAAGACGATCACAAACACTGAAATCAGAGCCCATAGTCTAGTGGTCGTCCTGACGGTGTAGATTATGCTTTTAATTATTTATTTTGTATTATTAAAATGAAAGCCCCAAATCTAATATCTTCAAAAAAGGACAACTCATTAACTGCTGGAGATCTAATTTCTAATCTGATTACTTCACTTTAGAGATGGCACCAAATGGTTAAATGTTTGATCCCAAGCAACATAGTTAATAGTAGAGCCGGCAATCGTTCTAGAAGACGTGATGAGGGTTCAGAAGGCTTGGTGTCATCCCTAACAACAAATTGCTGTATTTCAAATTATAATATAGGGGTATGAACAATAATATCTATTTACCTTATATATACATTTTTCCTTTGAAAATTTAAGTTCTTGGCCAGGCGCGGTGGCTCACGCCTGTAATCCCAGCACTTTGGGAGGCTGAGGTGGGCGGATCACGAGGTCAGGAGATCAAGACCATCCTGGCTAACACGGTGAAACCCCGTCTCTACTAAAAATACAAAAAAAAAAAAACTAGCCGGGCGCGGTGGCGGGTGCCTGTAGTCCCAGCTACTTGGGAGGCTGAGGCAGGAGAATGGCGTGAACCTGGGAGGCGGAGCTTGCAGTGAGCCGAGATCGCCCCACCGCACTCCAGCCTGGGCGATAGAGGGAGACTCTGTCTCAAAAAAAAAAAAAAAAAAAATAGAAAAAGAAAATGTAAGTTCTTTCTTACTTTAGGAAAGAGTAGTTTCAAGTAAACAAAAAGAGAATTTCTAAAAGCATCTAAGATCAAAAGAAAGGAAAACTAGAGGAAAATACACAAAAGACATGGTCAGAAGAAATATATTTCAAAATGCTCCAAAAACTTAGCTACATTGCATTTTATGGGAAGTATATTTGAATAATGTCTCCACTGGTTTAAGTTTTTATTAGATATGAAAAATAATGGTATAATTAAAATAAATGTATATATTCTGTCCACCATCAACTAATGATAAAGTTAGCAACCAGTCTATTTGGATATTGGAGATATATATATGTATATATATAAAATCTCATGAAATTATCATGAAAAACCTACTAGGAACATAAATTTACTTAACTTTTATGGATCAAGAAACTGAATCTCAGAGAAACCTTACAATTTACCCAAGATCATAAAGTTGGTAAATGGAAAAGCTGTTATTTAAATAAAAGTTCTTTTGACTCCAAATCAAGGTTTTGTTCCCCATAATATATCTATCCCCCCATTTGACAGTATTTTAATAGCCCTACCAGTAAAACTAATGTTGTAATGTCACATAGCAAGAGCAAGTGAATTTATATAGAACAAGAATGAACATTTAATAAGAGGGGAAAGAAACTATTTTTCTTTTTTCCTACCAACTAATCTGTGGATTGACTCACATTTTTCAGACTCTGGGTGTCTCAAAAGGAGTATACTCTAGAAAGGGAACAAAGTGAAATTAGAAAGGGAAATTAATAACCACAGAGGGACTTTTGCATGATTAAAAGTAATTTGTGGGAACAGCAAATGTTCTTTATGAGCCAACAAAGGCAGCTTTGTTTACAGCCACTGTTGTTCTCAAAGAAAATGTATAATGTCTGAAGATTTTAATAGACTTATTCAGATTTACCATCAGAGCCAAAAAAATACAGAATTACAGACAGAATTAATTATATGGGAATATTTTGTATATCAATTAAAAGAAATTGATTTGTTATTGATTTATAACTCAACGACTTCCATGACTTAAGCTAGGCTGAAAACTTCCTCATTTATATCCTGAATCTAGAACCATATATTGATATGCATTCCAGATGGTTCCATGTCAATGGAATGAAGTCTGCTTAAGTTCATTATGTCCGAGACTAGCTTCATTGTCTTCTAACCCTATCCCAAATCTGCTTTTCTTCCACAATTTTCTCTCACAGCCTATGCCCCATTGCCCTTGAATTATATATCTGATGGATATTTAATATTGCAATTTATGGATAGCATAATTGTTCTTTCTTCTAATGAACAAATATTTATTGAGCATCTACTGATCACCAACCACCCAACTGATTTGAATCTCTGTATCAGCAAATACAACATATAAAATAATGATGTATAGCTAAAACTACTTTCTAATGTTTTCTAAATGCTAGACACAATAGTTGAAAAAGAATCACTAAGAAAACTACATTGTATTACATTGTCTTTGACACCTTCCCTTCTGGAGATGTTTCCTAATTCCTATCCAAGAGGGTCTCTAAAGGCAGAGGATTGTAGAGTGAATCACCAGGCTCATTCTTGTGATTTAGGTACACTTGGGCCTCCTGACTGTGACCTCTTCTTTTGTGTCTCCATCTTTCCACCTCTCTTATCTTTCTATACATTTTCTTCTATGAAACATTTCAAAAAAGGTGTTAACCTCAGTCATTGAGAGATCAGCATACATTTAAATCATAGTTTCTATATTTAAGACCTGTTCCCTCTGTAATCTGAGTCATGTGTTGTCTATAAATTGTAGGTTTTCAATAAACATAGTAATATTAGCTTTATGATAGTGTATGCCATTTGTTTTTAATAGCTTTACTGCAAATAAATTTATATACCATAAAGCTCACATGTTTTAAGTGTATAATTTATCTAGCTCTTACCACACACTAATAATAGAATATTTTCATCAGCTTCAAGGAAACCTCATGTGCATATAGTCACTCCTATTTACACTCTCCACCACTATGCAACCACTCATCTGCTTTCTGTCTCTACATATCTGCCCTTCTTTGGATATTTTATATAAATAAAAGAATACTACTTGCACTCTTATGTTTATTGCAGCACTATTCACAGTCACAAAGATTTGGAATCAACCTAAGTGTCCATCAATGGAAGAAAATGTGGTGTGTGTGTTTGTGTGTATACACACACACACAAACATGTTTATGCATTTATATACATTTTTGTGATATATAAAGAAATTATATATATATATATATAAAATGTATATACAACATGGAATCCTAATCCTACTCAGGCATAAAAAAAGAATGGAATGATGTATTTTGCAAGCAACGTGGAGAGACCTGGAGTCCATTATCCTAAGTGAAATAACCCAGCAAGTCAAATACCACATATTCTCACTTATAAGTGGGAGCTGAACAATGGGTACAGATGGACATATAGAGTGGAATAATACACACTGGAAACTTCAATAGGTGGGAGGATGGGAGGGGTATGAGGGTTGAAAAATTACTTATTAGACACAATGTTCACTGTCTAGGT
Organism: Macaca thibetana thibetana; assembly: GCF_024542745.1. NCBI lineage: Eukaryota > Metazoa > Chordata > Mammalia > Primates > Cercopithecidae > Macaca > Macaca thibetana. The sequence goes on from NC_065582.1 coordinate 165,819,905, forward strand.
AATGGGTTTACTAAAAGCCCAGACTTCACCACTACACAATCTATGTATGTAAAAAATATTGTATCCCCTAAATATATAACATTTTTAAAAAGTTTTTAAGTGATAAATCAATAAATACACAGATTCTTCACACACACACACACACACACACACACACACACACAAAATGGAATCATACAAAACAACATACCCATTGAACTGAACATATTGCAGTTTCAGTTCCTGATGACTACAATAAAGATAGTCACAAGAAGTTTTTGGTTTCCCAATGCATTTAAAAGTTGTGTTTAAACTATATTGTTGTCTATTAAATATGCAATAGTATTATGTCTAAAAAAATGTACACACCTTAATTTTTAAAATACTTGATTGCCAAAAAATGCTAATGATCATCTGAGCCTTCCGCAAGTCATAATCTTTTTGCTAATGGAGGGCCTGATCTCAGTGTGTATGGCTGCTGGCTGACCAGGGATGGTTGCTGAAGGTTGTGTGGCTGTGGCAATTTATTTTTATTTATTTATTTTTTTGAGACAGCATCTCACTCTGTCACCCAGGCTGAAGTACAGTAGCGCAATCTCGGCTCACTGCAACCTCTGCCTCCCAGGTTCAAGTGATTCTCCCACCTCAGCCTCCCAAGTAGCTGGGACTACAGGTACATATCACCACGCCCTGCTAATTTTTGTATTTTTTGATAGAGACAGAATTTCACCATGTTAGCCAAGATGGTCTTGAACTCTTGACCTCAAGTGATCTGCCTGGCTTGGCCTCCCAAAGTGCTGGGATTATAGATGTGAACCACCGTGCCCAGCCAAGGCTGTGGCAATTTCTTAAAACCACAGTGAAGTTTGTTGCCCCAGTTGACTCTTTCTTTCACAAAAGATTTTTCTGTTGCATGCAATGCTGTTTGATAACGTTTTACTTGCAATAGAACTTTCAAAATTGGAGTCAGTTCTCAAAACCCTTCTGCTGCTTTATCAAAGTTTATGTAGTATTCAAAATCCTTTGTTAGCACTTTGACAATTTTCACAGCATCTTCACCAGAAGTAGACTCCATCTGCAGAAGGCACTTTTCTTGTTCATCCAGAAGCAGAAACTTCTTATCTGTTGTAGCTGGATCATGAGATCGATCAAACTCAGTCACATATTCAGGCTCGACTTCTAACTCTAGTTCTCTTGTTATTTCTACCACGTTTGCAGTTCCTTCCTCCACGAAACTATTGAACCCTTCAAAGTCATTCACAAGGGTTGGAATCAGTGTCTTCCAAACTCCAATTAATGTTATTTCGACCTTCTACCATGAATTATGATCATTATTAATGGGACCTAGAATGGTTAATCCTTTCCAGAAGATTTTCAATTTACTTTTCCCAGATCTATCAGAGAACTCACTTTTCATGGCAGCTATAACATTAAGAAATTTCTTTATTTTTTTTCTTTTGTTCCCCTCAACTTTTTTAAGTTCCAGGGTATATGTGCAGGATGTGTGGGTTTGTTACATAGGTAAACTTGTGCCATGGTGGTTTGCTACACAATTCATCCCATCTCCTAGGTATTAAGCTCAGCATCCATTAGCTATTTTTCCTGATGTTCTCCCTTCCCCCACCTCCCTGACAGGCCCCAGTGTGTGTTGTTCCCCCTGATGTGTCCCGGTGTTCTCATCGTTCAGCTCCCGCATATAAGTGAGAACATGTGGTGTTTGGTTTTCTGTTCCTGCATTAGTTTGCTGAGGTTAGCAGCTTCCACCTCCGTCACTGCAAAGGACATGCTCTCATTCATTTTTATGGCTGCATAGTATTCCATGGTATATATGTATGGTATATATGTACCACATTTTCTTTATTCAGTATATCATTGATGGACATTTGGGTTGATCATGTCTTTGCTATAGTGAATAGTGCTACAATTAACATATGGGTGCATGTATTTTTATAATAGGATGATTTCTATTTCTTTGGGTATATACCCGGTGATGGGATTGCTGGGTCAAATGGCATTTCTGCCTCTAGATGTTGGAGGATTTACCACAGTGTCTTCCACAATGGCTGAACTAATTTACACTCCCACCAATAGAGCAAACGCTTTCCTTTTTCTCTGCAGCCTTGCCAGTGTCTGTTGGTTTTTGACTTTTCAATAATTGCCATTCTGACTGGTGTTAGATGGTATCTCATTGTGGTTTTGATTTGCATTTCTCTAATGATCAATGATGTTGAGCTTTTTTTGTCATATGTTTGTTGGCCACATGAATGTCTTCTTTTGAGAACCATCTGTTCATGTATTTCTTAAATAATTATATGAGAAAATCAAAATTACTCATTGATCCATGAGCTACAGAATGGATGTTGTGTTAGCAGGTGTGAAAACAACATTAATCTCCTTATGTGTTTTCATCAGAGCTCATGGATGACCAGGTGTATTGTCCGTGAGCAGTAATATTTTGAAAGGAATCTTTTTTTTTCTGAAGAGTGGTTCTCAACAGCAGGCTTAACATATTCAGTAAATAACATTGTAAACAGGTGTGCTCTTATTCAGGCTTTGTTGTTGCACCTATGGGAAACAGGACAAGCATGGTAAATTTAGCATAATTCTTAGGGACTCTAGGATTTTTGGAATGGTAAATGAATATCGCTTCAACTTAAAGTCACCAGCTGCATTAGCCCCTAACAAAGGAGTCAACCTGTCCTTTGAAGCTTTGAAGCCAGACATTGACTTCTCCACAGTTTTGAAAGTCCTAGATAACATTTTCTTTTAATAAAAGACCATTTTGTCTACCATGAAAATCTATTATTGAATGCAGCCCCCTCTCAATTCCCTTAGCTAAATCTTCTGGATAACTTCCTACAACTTCTACATCAGCACTTGCTGCTTCTTATATTATGGAGGATACTTCTTTCCTTAATCAACCACTGTTAGCTTCAAACTTTTCTTTTGTAGCTTCCTTATTTCTCTTAGCCTTCATGGAAATGAATAAAGTCAGGGCTTTATTCTGGATTTGACTTTGGCTTAAGGGAATATTGTGGCTAGTTTGAACTTTTACCCAGAGCCCTAAAACTTCCTTTCTATCAACAATAAGGCTGTTTCAGTTTCTTATCATTGGTGTATTTGCTGGAGTAGCACTTTAAATTTTCTTCAAAAACTCTTCCTTTGCATTCACAACTTGGCTACCTGTTTGGCACAAGAGTCCTAGCTTTTGGCCTGTCTTGGCTTCCAGTTTGCATTCCCTACTAACCTTAATCATTTCTAGCATTTGATTTGAACTAAAAGACAGGTGGCTCTTCCTTGCCCTTAAATAGTTACAGGCCATTGTAGCATTATTAATTGGTCTAATTTCAATAGTGTTGTTTCTCAGGGAATATGGAAGCTGCGGGAGAGGGAGAGAGATGGAGAATGTCTGGTGTGTAGAGCAGTCAACACACACACACACATTTATTATTAAGTTCAACATGTTATCTGAGTGTGGTTTCTGGCGCCCCAAACAATTATGGTAGCCACATCAAAGATCACTGATCACAGATCACCGAAACAGATGTAATAATAGTGAAAAAGTTGTAAATATTGTAATAATTATCAAAATGTGACACTGAGACTTAAATGAACACATGCTGTTCAAAATGACTCTCGTTGACTCCCATAGACTTGCTCCATGCAGGGCTGCCAAAAATCTTTAGTTTGTAAAAAGAAAGAAAATGTGATATCTGCAAGGCACAATAAAATGAAACAAAATAAGAGATGATATCTTTGTATGTGGTTTTTGTGTCTGGCTTCTTTCACCAAGCATAACGTGATTGAGGTTCACTGATGTTATAGCATGTACCTTTGCCCTTTTTTATAGCTGTTGAGTAATGTCCTGTTGTGTGACTGTGCCACATTTTGTTTATCCATTCACTCATTGATGGACATTTGGCCTGTGTCCACTTTTTGGCTATTGTGAATAAAGTTGTGATGAACACTTCTGTACAAGTTTTGGTGTGAATACATGTTTTCATTTCTTTTAGGAAGATAGCTAGAAATAGAATTGCTGGGTTGTATAGTCATATATTAAGTTAGTTTTAATTTTTAAGACATGCTATTTGTTTGGTTGATGGTTTTTTGTTTGTTTGTTTTTAAATTTTGAGGGATTTGGAATTTAATGGCTGGAACTTTGTCCCATTGTCTGTCCAGTTTTAAATTAATTGTATATTTGGGGAAGTGGAAGCATATGGAGATATAGCATTCTTCAGGAACCCTCAGTCATTACTGCTCATGAGATTTTCTGACCAGGTTCCATAGCTATTTATTTATTGCATGAAGTATAACCCTAAGAGACCTGCTTAAATACTTGGAAATTGTGTCTTATTTTTAAATTAAAATTATTCAAAGGAGGCAAGATCATATGAAGTAAAAACCAAATATATATTGTACATGAATATATTTAATATTTGAAATAAGAAACACAAGGAAATTTGTTTTCTACATTTCAAAGAGCTTTTTTCAAAATAATTCTTGAAGAACCAACTTTAGTGCTTTGTATCATGATACTTGCTGGTTACTATAATAAAAATTAATATTTTTGATGTCCAAATGAGGAGATATTTGATGAAGACAGCACATAGTCAAATAGAATAAAAATAACTGAAGGACCCTAAAGTAGGTATAGCTTGTTAAACAGCCTGTTACCTGCACAGCAAAACTTAGGTTATGTTTAGAAATAAAATTTGACTATTAACACAACATGGAAAATATAAACAGCTGCAAATGAGATAAGATCTGCGAGTAAAATAAAATAAAATTAGGATTCAGCAACATATTGATTTTCAGGATCTGAATTTTTTTTCTATGCAAGTGAAATAGAGCAAAGATGGAGTGGCTCTAACAAATGAGGGCATGTGATGAGCTTGGCAACGAATCAAGTGGGGCTGGTGGAACAATAGTATCAACTCATGACCAACAGCCTGGTTAATTGCATCGCTCTGGTCATTGTCTAGTCCCTCTATTATAAAAGGAATTCAACATTCTCTCGGGCATTTTTATGGTAAATTTAACCTCCCCAGAGAGTTTGTGGGTTTTAATTTTATTTTAGTAAAATACAAAGATAAGCTATATGCCATATTCAAATCTGTAACCACATGAAATAGGATATTGAAGTATATACATTATGTATTAGGATTTGTCCAATTTCATTTCTGCTGGTTTCCTGGGGATTTTTGTTTCAGCATTTGTGTTGGATTTTCTTGGCCATTGCATGCTGCAGTGCATAACAACTAAGCAGCTGTGAATATGTACAGAACTCTTCAAATATAACACCTGCTGCACCTGCCTTTTCCTAGCTCCCCATAGAGAGAAATTTATTTATTAAAAAGACTTATATTTTAAAAATGAAATAAAGTCACATATATTTGGAAGAAGAAAAACTAAAACACTTCTCTTTGGAGAAATAAAACACTTCTCAAACTTAGAATATTATCTCTTACACACTAATGAAACATAGCATTTGCATTCCGCATAGTAGTTTATATTCTAGTTATTGCGAAACGAGTCTAATTATTTTTATTTCATTCATGTTTTAAATAAACTAATTTTATGGAATTCTACTTAATTAGTATGTGTTTTTAAAGAGTCATATTTTTAAGAAATCTTTAGATTAGATCCATGCCTAGAGTGACTAATAAGAATGAGACAGACAAAAAAGAGGTTAAGTGGAGTGAGGAAATTTCCAACGTTTCATTAATCTCCAGAAGGGAAGTAGTACACACATTATCATTTGAATGAGACCATCTTTTAACTATATGCTAGTGGAATGAAGCTTCTCTGAAATTCTTCTTGCCTGGGCAAACTCAAATCTGATAATCCCAAACCAGCTTGCTCACTACATTCCCTGTGTATCACTTTACTCTCTGAACAACCATGAATGATCACACATGCACACATTTATGTGCACATACTACTTTTCAAACTGTGAGTGTCTGATCTTTATCTTAATTAATAACCCTACTATTCTTGTTATTCATATTTGAAAAACAAAAGCCATTTCAATGCACCCCTTGCCTTCACATCCAATCAGTTTCTGAATTTTAGCATTTCTTTTTTGTTGTTATGTTTCATACAATTGTAAATGCTTTTCCATTCGATTGCTACCATGGAGAAGGCAGTATCATGCAGAGGTTAAGGACTCAGGCTCTGGAAGCCTGACCTTAGATCTGGCACTTCCTTCCCATGTAAACTTGGGCAAGGCTCTTAATTTCTGTGTCTCAATTTCTTCCTTTGTACAATAATCAAGTAGATGTAGACTTCAGTTCTCAGGAGGTTTCAGTTATTTTCATATTGACCTCTCCATAGGGCTGCTTGAGTTTCCTCACAATATGGCAGCTGCCTTTCTCCAGAGCAAGTGATCCAAGAAAGTACAAAGCAGAAGTTGCAAAATCTTTCTTAACCTAGCCTCAGAAGTCAGATAACTTCATTTCTGCAATAACATGTTGATTACACAAGTGAGTGTGAGACCCCTCCCACAAGGATGTGAATATCAGGAGATGAGGCTCATTGGAACCATCGAGGGGACACTAGCAATTCTTATTGACGATGTTCTTACTCTAAATCTGACTTTTCTTTCCTCTTGTTTTACATTATCCTCCCAGTCGAGCTTTCCCACACATCGTTCACATTTCTAGCAATCTTCTAGTCATCACCGGAGCTTCTCCTTATCAATTTCTGTGCACTTTGTATACCATTCAGATCTTAACATTTTGTCATATTAGGTGTTAATCTCTTCTTTGCTTTAGATAAAATTTTCATTGTATGAGGAAGTTGTAATTTTTCTGTAGTTGAATCCATCACTACCTTTGTTGTTACTTCTTCTCTGATGCAGAAAAGTACTATTCCTCTTAAAAGTTCATAAATATTTACCTCTGTTTTGAACTAGAGGGGTTATTTATTATTTTTAAATAACATTTTGATGTGGAATTTCTTTTACAATCTTTTATAAGGTACAACACTAAATTAAATTATTTAGTAAGCTTTTTTCTTTTAATTGTGGTGATATCTATTATACATTATTCTCAATTTATATTTCACTGGTCTCCATTTTCTAATTTTTGTAGCTAATGATTATTTTTTATTAAAAAAAGTTTTGTCATCTTCATTATGATTAGCCCATATAGTATCTGTAACTCAGTATCTCTAAGAAATAGAAATTAGATTTATAAGCATGCGTTTGATTTAGCTTGGCCAAATAACTCAATTCTCAATTTTTTTTCCGTATTTCTTTACCTGGGATTACAAATTGTGAAATCCAAAGAACTTTTTGGGTATACTGATGTCTTGTTTGTGAAGAAATTTCCTTCTTGTCATCCTGGGCACAGTGTTAATGTTTGTTCAATTGCTTTTCTAATTTTTTAAGGCATGTTGCATTCAGCTTATGTTACCCTTTAAATCAGATGAGGAATGAGAGTAAATGCTTTCAGTACTGGAATAGGAGTAAAGTCACATTCCAATTGTAATTAAGGGCTATTAGGAAGGTAACTCATTTTCCCACAGATTTGGTGCCAGTTATGTCTGGGTTTGAAGACACTATAATGTCACCTATTAATGATGTTTAGTAGTCTCTGCTTTTATGAAGTGTCATGTACAACTCACAGTTGTTCTTCTAAACAATGTTGCCTGCTCAACCTTAATGGTTTTATTAGAAAGAGTCTCAAAAGTGTTTTTTTTTTATGGTGGGAAGCCAGCGATTTGTGCAAGGATAAACTTTTGAGAATGTGCATATAGTCTTTTAAATTATTTATCTTCATGTATAGCACTGTCTCAAAACCGTTGTTTTTTTTTTGAGGTGTTTCGTAGTTGCAAAGTACTTGTATACCTTTGAATGATAGGTTTTACCTTGTATCTTATACTTCTGTATGTGTTCTTAACTGATGCTTTCAGATCATGTTGGCCCATCTGTCTGTAGTAGTACTATTCACGTTATATTATATGCAGTCATGTACACCACTGTTCCTAGATTAGGCTGCAAGCTGGTGAGTTCTTGACAAGTTTCCAGAGACCTGGCTAGTCATTGCTTGGGCCGTCTGGCTGTTTGTTTATTTCTGTCATGGAGTATGCTCCCGGCCCATCATCTGGGACTTTGAGCCCCTGAAACTGAGGGAAAGGAAAACACATCATTTGGTCCTCATTGGCTCTCTACCCTTCTGCTGAAGGAGCATATTGCCAGGAATCTCAACATGTGGTTAAGGATGTAGGTGGGAAGGAAGAAGGAGTCACTACAGAACTTTAGACAGATGGCTCTCATTTCAGGGCAGCTCACTCAAATAAATTCATTCTTTAACCATAACATATATTTTGCAAAACAGAATAGATATAAAAGAAGAAAAGCAATATTGACCACTCTGGGTCTGGAACTTGTAGTGGATTGTATACGTAACCTAAAAATGGCATAAGCTCTGGCTGGTGGATTATTCCTTTTAGACTGACTCCTGCTGAGTAATATAGAGACATTCATTCTTTAATTCTCCATCTTTGGGAGACCAAATAGCATTCTCAGTGTGCTATCAGGATAATACCTCAATACCTTAAGATAGTACCTCAACACCTATATATATATACACATATATATATATATATATAGGAATTAAATAACTTGATTCATGGAAGCACCTTTAAGGAAGACCTGGGATATATAAAATGCTCAACAAATGCTAGTAATGTGTAATAATTAAATCATTTCACAGTTACATGGGAACTGGAATAGAGAAGAAACTCGTGATAGTAGACATTGCAGAAGTTTCCAGGTTGGACAAACTTGAGTTTGAATTCTGGCTCTGCCATTTACTAACTGTGTGTCGTGGCCAGTTGCTGAGCCTATCTGAGTCTTGGTTTCCTCGTCAGTATAACAGAAATAAAAATTGTTGTTTTTCATGGTATTATGGACTGAATGTTGGTTTCACCTCAAAATGTGTATGTTGAAATCGAACCTTCAATGTGATAGTACTAGGGTATGGAGTCTGTAGAAGGTAATTAGGTCTTGAGGGTGGAGTGCTCATGAATGGGATTGGTGTCTTTATAAAAGGAACTCCATAGAGGTCTCTCGCTCTTTCCACATGTGAGGATATAACAAGAAGTCAGCAGTCTGCGACATGACATAGGGCTCTCACTGAAACCCGATCATGCTGGCACAGATTTTGGACTTCCAACCTCCAGAGCTGTGAGACATAAATTTCTGTTGTTTATAAGGTACCCATTCTATGGTATTTCATTATAGCAGCTCAAACTGGTGAAGATGCATAGTTATGAAGATTAAAGGAGATTTCATACGTAAAATAGATGACATATGTTTGACAACACTCGGTAAAGGGATTTACTAGTTATGAAATGAGAAATCAGAATTCAAGCCCCAGTCTTTTCACTCATTAGCTATGAAATCTGCATGAAATTACCTTATTATCTTAAGCCTTAATGCCCTTTTCTGGAAAATGAAGAGGGATATAAAATGGCTTTCAATATCTGTACATATGTCTACCACTTTTTTATTAGCATTTAACTTTCAAAATTTACTTGTTAATGATTTTATTTTTCCTGCCATATTTTAATCCTAGAATTATTCATCTTCGTATGTACAGAAGCTAGCACAGTGCTTGGCATATAAAATTTGCTCCACAAATGCTGAGTGAATGAAGAGATGCATGAATTCAGGGAAGGGCAAATATATATTTTCATGAGAATGATGCATGAGCAGTATTAAAGAACAGAGAAATAGTGACTTCCCTGATTCCACACAAGCTACAGCCAGGCATTAGAAAGTTGGAAATTCGTTGAACAAAAAGCCCCCAAAGATGACAGCATTTTCGTCTACGTAAAAATATTCCTAACACAATTTCATATGTCAAAATCAAGTTTATTTTCACTGCCATTGAAATGTGAGATGTAATTGGCACTGATCCTATTAAGTTTATTCTGTTTTTGCTCTATATTCTTTGTAAATTTAGTCTAGTAATATTTTCTCATTAGAGTCATTTACCCAATTTTTTTCACAAACGTGTGAAGAGAAAACATCATGTGTAAATTTCTATTCTTCTAAAACACATTTTATTTCAAATTTGATTATTTTTCAAAACAAGACATAACAAATGATAGTGAGGTCCATATTTGCAAAAAATCTTTTCTAGGGTTTTTCAAAGCTTTTTACTGGAAAAACAAAATTGTGTTTGTGAAACGATCTGTGATTTAAAATAAGTTTAAAATATTTGAGAGGATAATACAATTCAATACATAAAAACTTTTCCTTTTTAAGATGGAAGGACCTATTTTTCTTAAGCGGTACCTTTATTGTGAATTGTTCTTAAACAGTATTTAGAAGGCAAGTGTATCTGGTGAGAACACACATGGTTATGAGGATGTGATTATGACACCTACCTAAGTTTCGGGGGTATATGCTGCTCCTTTTTAGCTTCAAACTTGTTTTTAGATTCCTCTCAGGACTGTGCATTGAATTTTCTGTGGTCTTTGTTTCAGCAAAGTGTATCTGTTCCACTGCCTCATTCATTCAGTAAATAATCTATCTGTGTCACACTGTGGTATACGGCACTGGCACATCATGTTGATAGTTACCCTTATGGAGCTCAAAGTTCAGTGGAAGCAACAATCATTATGCAAATAAACACACAAATAAATATGTGTAATGAAACCTTGAGATGAGCTCCGCAAAGGAAGAAAACAGATTATACGTTTGAAAAATTATAATGGCATGGGCAGGGGAGAGGGGCTGCCGATTTGCAATGACAGAATCACAGAATATCTTTCTGGGGAGGAGACATTTGTAATAAAAACTAAAATGAAAAGGAGCAGAAGGAAGGATTGAGGACAGAAAGTCACAGAATATTCCAGATAAAGGAAAGAAGCTGGCATATTTTAGGAACCATATCAGGAGGACAGAAAACAAGGGGGAGTATGTGCGTGAGGTGTCATAGAATAAATAACCAGTATAAGGTTATCCAGAGATCAGGCTTTGCATTTTGGAGTGATCAAGTTTGTATTTTGAAATGATCACTCTGGTTGAAATGTGAAAAAGCTGGGGGTTCAAGTATACAACAGAAGATATTAGTTAGGAGAATACAAGGAAGTTGCAATGGCCCAGGAATGAGGTGATAGCTCCATGGACCAAGGAGGGACTGCCCAGTAGAGAGAGAAGTGAGCAAACGAGATTTGTTGTGGAACTTGTGGCCTTTCCCAGTTTTTTACTTTTTAATATCTAAAAACTGGACGTGTCTTTTAGTCAAGGCATTTCGTGGCTTATTTTTCAACGTTGTTTTTCTTTCTTAGTTATACTTAAAATAATGACGCATGTTACCATTGATGACATCTTAGATTCAGTGCTGTATTAGTTCATTCTCACATTGCTATAAAGAACAACCTGAGCCTGGATAATTTATAAATAAAAGAGTTTTAATTAACTCACAGTTTTGCAAGCTGTACAGGTAGCCTGGCTGTGAAGGTCTCAGGAAATTTACAATCGTGGTAGAAGGTGCAAGAGAAGCAGGCACATCTTACATGGCCAGAGAAGGAGGAAGAGAGCAAAGAGGGAGGTGCTAAACACTTTTAAAGAACCAGATCTTGTGAGAACTCACTCACTATCATGAGAACAGCAAGGGGGAAGTCCGCCCCCATGATCCAATCACCTCCCACCAGGCCCCTACTGCAACACTGGAGAATACAATCTGAGATTTGGGCAGGGACACAAATCCAAACCATACAAAGGGGATATGGTAAAACTTGCTAAAATTTTATGAGGGGCCATGGCCTTATTTCTTTCCTTAAGAGAGTTATATTTTTAGTTAAGCTATCTGAAGTTATAATAGGATATGATATCACATAAGGAAATATTCTATAACAAAATATTTATTCATTTCACAAAAGCTTTTTGCTTCTAGGCATTGATTGGGGTGTTGTATATACAGTGGTAAGAGAATAAAGCAAGAATAGTTGCTTCATAGGTTTCTAGCGTGGCTGGGAAGATGGACATTGAAGAAATAATGAATGCTGTTGAATTCTGTGAAGGAGCAGTACAGTTTGATATGGGCAGGGGGAAAAGATGTGTCTGATCTTGTCTAGGGAGAGAAGGCAAAACATCTTTAGGAAATGATATTGATTCTGAGACCCAAAAGATGAGGAGTTAATAGGAAGGAGTAGGGAAGAGTAATTCTACGCTTTTTTCATGGCACATTTGAGAAATGGAAAGGTTAGTAGGGCTGGAACACAGAGGAAATAATGAATCATGAGTCTGAGGAGACATGCAGGGCCCAGATATTGCTGGGTCTTATCTCATAGACAGTGAGAAGGATGGAAGAAGTTGATATAATAAATCTTGCTTTTCATTGATGTCTTGTGGTCATTATATACAGAACGCATTTGTAGGGTAAGAAATGAAGGGCAAGAATGAACGTACGGATACCTGTATAAGAGACAATAGCAGAGGTTGTGAGAATGGAAATAATTGAACAAATATATGAGATATTTAGGATGTAGAATGCACAGGGTCAGGTGCCAGATTCGAAGGTAATCAACTATCTTAATTTTAGCTTAAAAAATTCTACCTCCCAAGAGACGCCTCAGTTCCAGGCAATTCAGTGTGGTTGGTCATTCTTGGTGACAGAATGAGAAATCATATCAGACTTCCATTTTCTTGACTTGAACAATGAGGTAAATGATGGTGCAATTTCCTGAGTGAGAGTCCTGAAGGGGGCCAACTTTTCAGATACAATGGCATATGGTTTTGAGTTGCCAGAGACACATTTCAGCACACATTTGAATAGAAATTTTTGAAACTCAGAAGCAAGATCTGTCCAGGAGAAGGACATTTAGGATTTGTGGCATGACCAATGATGCCATAGAATTGGAAAAAATTAAGGTTGTATTGAGTGAGAAGGGAAGTGTATCTTGAAATAAATGTTGATAATTTTTATCATTTAATATCTACTGAAGGAATAAGAGGCAGCAAAATACATTCAGAATGAGTGACTGGAGAGAAAAGAAGAATAAACAGAAATGAAGACCCAGTGGATATTCGAAGGGAGGATTGAGTGGTGTTGAGTGCTGCTAACAGGTATATATGACAACAGAAGTCCATTGAATTTTGTGATATATTGGCAAGAGCAATGTTTGTAGATGTATCCAAATATAAACCTGGTTGTGTTGGAATTGTGTTGTGGAGTGAGTGAGAAAATGCAGACAGCAAGTGAAGGCTTTTATGAAATCTTGACTCCAACAGGATAATTAAGAGTCTGCCACCTGGCAGGGTGCAGTGGCTCACGCCTGTAATCCTAGCATTTTTGGAGGCCGAGGCACGCGGATCACCTGAGGTCAGGAGTTGGAGACCAACTGGGCCAACATGGTGAAACCCCATCTCCACTAAAAACACAAAAATTATAATCCCAGCACTTTGGGAGGCTGAGGAGGGCGGATCATGAGGTCAGGAGACTGAGACCATCCTGGCTAACACGGTGAAACCCCATCTCTACTAAAAAATACAAAAAATGAGCCGGGTGTAGTGGCACACACCTGTAGTTCCAGCTACTTGGGAGTCTGAGGCAGGAGAATCACTTGAACCGAAGAGGTGAAGGTAGCAGTGAGCCGAGATCGCGCCACTGACCTCCAGCCTGGGCGGCAGAGCAAGACTCTGTCTCAAAACACACACACACACACACACACACACACACACACACACACACACACGCAAATTAGCCAGGCACGGTGGTGCACACCTGTAATCCCATGTAATCCCAGCTACTCTGGAGGCCAAGGCAGGAGAATCGCTTGAATCAGGGAGGTGGAGGTTGCAGTGAGCCGAGATTGTGCCACTGCACTTCAGCCTGGGTGACACAGCGAGACTGAAAAAACAAAAACAAACAAACAAATAAACAAAACAGAAAAAGAGAGAGAGAGGAAGGGAAGGAGGGAAGGAGAAATACAGGAAGGAAGGGAAGGGGAGGGGAGGGGAGGGGAGGGGAGGGGAGGGAAAGAAAAGAATCTGCCACCAAAAGGAACATGTGAAGACTAGGTAGCATTCTTTGATTGTTTTAGGGAGATTTTAACCAACAGAGAGAAAGAACTTGAAGGAATTGAAAGAAAAGAGCTTAGGGTCTTAATAGTGGGAGAATAAAGAGGATCAAGAGCATAGATAGAATAATTTTTCTTAGCTAGAAGAACCACCTCTCTGACTGTGACAGAGGGAAAGAAGACACGAATGCTGCAAACACATCTTGCAGTCATGTTATGTGTAAAGTGTGCTTCCCAGGAAATGCTTCACTAACCTTCATGTGTCAAATTATGCTTCATGAGAAAAGGTACAGTAAGCAGCCCAATAAATGATGATTATGTATCATATATTCATAATTGCATGTATTATAGCTTTACTGTTGGAGCAATTACATTTTAAAATTTATTTTTAAATTCTTGTAAATCCAATACCTACCAGGCACTCAGGGTTCAGAAATGGCACTGTGACTGTCATCAAGAACTTTCAATGCGATGATGGAGACGGGCATTTAAATAGATAATTGCAATAGAGTCTGACAGGAAGTGGAACTAGAGTGCGGTGAAAGTAAACAGCATGGGACAGAGGCATGAGAGAATAATATTAATTAAGATTTGGGTTTAGCCACCAGAATGAGACTGAAATAATTTTCACTTGACAATATAGAATTGTTAGGCCCTCCAGGGGTGGGTGAATGAAAAAAATACAACTATTCTGTTCTATGAGGTCGTGCAGGGATCCAGATTTTTAGAGCTTTTTTGCTCCACTATATCTACATGACGAAACCTAGCTCCCTACCACCATATATATGTTCAAGTCCACAGGGAGGGAGCAGAGGAAATGGAGGATTACTTATCTTTCTGATTCAGCCTGCTGGCCTGGAGTGATGTGATTGGAATTCCTTCATCTTATTCATTAGTATAACCTGGAAGTGCAGTGGAGTTAACAAACTTAACCAATGATGGAAGGATAGATGCCTTATCTTTCTGGATGATTATAAGGTCATTTGGTAGGCTGGCTTCTCAGATGTCCTAGCACATGTGTGAACTTCTGATTTCTAGCAGTAACTTTGTGAAAATACATTTATACTGGCTTTCCTCCATCCTTGTATCACTCTCTGTGCTTTTCTCACTCCTCCTTCCTGAGATTATGCCTTTAGTAAACTATTTATATCCAACTCCTTGTCTCAGGATCTGCCTTTGGGGGGATCCAAACCAACAAATCAGATAGAGCAGCAGCCTTGACCAACCAGAATTGGTATCTGTTGGCTTAGCGTCACTAGGGTGTCCCCACTTGACATCAGCTCTAAAATCATGGAGGCAGGAAATTGCCTGGTGATTTCAAAAAGCCATGAGAAATACATATGAAATAATGAAATAGACTTCATTATAGAGAGAGGAACAGAAGGCTGCAGAGTTAGATGGGTGTCTTAGTCAGCTCAGGCTGCAATAACAGAATTCTATAGACTGGATGGCCTCAACAACAAGCATTTATTTCTCACAGGTTTGGAGCCTGGAAGTGTGAGATCGGGGTGCCAATATGATTGGGTTTTCAATGAGGGCCTTTCTGGTTTGCAGATAGCTGCTTTCTTGCTATGTGTATCCTCATATGGCCAATTGGCAGAGAGAGAGAGAGAGATTGAGAATCCCTCGTGTCTCTTTTTATAAGAGCTTGAATCCTATTCATGAGAGCTCCTCCCTAATGACCTAATTATCTCCCAAAGATCCCACCTCCACATACCATCATATTGGGGTTTAGGCTTCAGCCTATTAATTCAGGGGTGGGGCACAAACATTGAGTCCATACAATGTAGTTCAAATTGTGAGGACCTTTTAATATGTAGAACATATGTGTATTTAATATAGATATATAATAATATAGATATTATATAAGTGTAATATGTGTGTGTGTATAATATGGGATCTATATTTAATCCTGTGGAATGACACGAACTCAGTAGCAGTAAATTATTCAATGTTTGTTTTCTTTATGTACTTATGCATTTAGTAGAGGAGTCATATATTTGGATAGGGCTTCAAGAAGGCATATGTTGAGAATAAATTACAGGAGACAATTATGTAGAAAGAGGGGTGTCCGAAGTGGCTATTTTAGGCATCCAAGTGAGAGATGAGGATCTAAATAGGTGCGGGAGGGGAGCCACAATACTGGGGATGGAAAAAGTTCATATATATTCTAGAAAAAGATGCATAAATTAAGGTGCTGTTAAATGTATTTGACAACTGGTCCTGCAAGGTACCAGCTAGTAAGAAGGGACTTTGACTGTATATCCCCAGTATGGCAGAACCGGTACATCCTAGATGATTGGCACTCTGGGTGTAAAGGATCCACACTGAGGTGCACCCAGTCTATTCTCAGGCCTAATATGATTTCTTCTAACTTTCCAAATGGCATGGAGAAGGGAATCATAGCCCTATGTAATGTCATTTAGATTTATCCATTGCCCCATCATTGCCATTTCTCTTGCATTTTAAGGATTTCTGGAACAATCTAATTTAAAATATGTTCAAGTGTTTGTATCAATTCACTTTTGATGACTAAGTCATAATTGTCACCGCACCCTGAGAACAGTCCACTTCCACCATTGCATGGCTAACCTGCATTTTCTTTTCTGCTACTCACAAGACCTTCCTAGTTAGGATATGCTGATGGACCTAAAATACATGTCAGAGCAGGTGTTAGCATCCCACTGACAATCAAGGCAAGAATTAACACTTAACTCAGGAGAAATGACCTTTTATTCTTTCCGGAAATGTTCCAGTCCTGCTGGAGCCACAGCAGAAGGAGGTTGATTTGCTCAACAAATATCTATTCGTTGCAGGCTATAGCTCAGCAATCAGAAGACTATCTTGGGAGACATCGGGGTGGAAAAAGACTACATGACCCTCAGGAGTTTTATAGGTTTGTGCAGAGGTAAAATGCCCCTGTGTTTCCTAGAATCTAATGGACTTCCTATGATTTCACAGAGTTAGAGGTGAACATGCAGTGTTTTTACATGCCATTTCCCCTGATGCCAATTCCAGAATATCAAAGAAGGGAGTTGTGTTAGTTTTCCGTGACTGCTGTAAGAAACTACGACAACTTGTTGACTTGATACAACAGATATTTATTATCTCTTCGGTTAGGAAGGCCAGAAGCCAGAATTCAAGGTGCCAATAGGGTCACATTTCTTCCAATGGCTTTAGAAGATAACCCATTCCTTGCCTTCCAGCTTCTAGTAATTCCAGGAATGTCTTGGTTTACGGATGCCTGTCTCTAACCTCTGACTCAGTTATCTCATTGCCTCTTCTCTTGTGTGTATCTGCCTCCCTCTAGACTGAGAAGCCCAGAGGGAGACAGAGATCTCCCTCCCTTTTAAAGGGATACATGTGACTTCGCCTAGGGTCCACTTGGATAATCCAATGTAAGAACCTCCTTTGAAGATCCTTAATTTCATCAGGTATGCAAATACAATTTTTTATGGATAAGCTCCCAGGAAGTAGTACCTGGGCATATCTCTTTTAGGGGCTATGATTTAATGTATTACAAAGGTAAAGTCTAGTCATTTTTTGAGGAGGGGGAAAGAAAGAGGGAGAGAAAACAAAGAGAGAGGAAGAGAGAGAGGGAGAAGAGAGACAAGAAGCAAGAATAGGAATCTTCCTTAGGGATAAAATAAACCGATTAGCCAAAGAAGAGTCTTCACTTACAGTCAATTCTTACTTTTGTCTGAATAAGAAACAGAGACAAAAGAAGTGAAGAAGAAAACAAAAGCAAGGGTGAGGGGTAAAGACTGCAGCCTTTGCAACCAAAGAGACCTGCATCCAAACCCCACTGAAACAACTTACTAACTATATTACTCTGGAAATATCTTTAACATGGCCATGATAAGACCTAAAATACAGAGTTACTTTACTGCTTATGTAAAATGTTATATTTCTGTGTCTACATACATGATAGATAGATAGATAGATAGACAGACAGACAGACAGACAGACAGACAGACAGATAGATAGATAGATAGATAGATAGATAGATAGATAGATAGATAGATAGATAGATAGATGGATGAATAACCTGGCACAGAATGTGGCACACAGTTTGGAGCTCCATGTAGTCATTTTCCTCAAAAGCATTAAGTACACATTAGTTACTGTTATCATGAGCCCATTTTTCTTTTGGAGGAGAGCAAATCAGATTCAGAGCCACAGTCTTCAGTTCTAGTTGAATTAGTCCTACTAGCTTATCTCATTTGTCATCATTTCTGATATTGCTCTTAGGTAATGAGTTTTTTTTCTTTGCCCTGTAAGACTTTATTACTTCTTCCTCCTGCCCCAGACACTGTAAATTTCAGTGGCACCCAATAGAATAGGAAGTAAGACTTCTCTTTAAGGCAGATGTCTGTTATATTGCTGTAATAAAGCAAGTTGTTGGGTAGGAAAATACTACAGAGGCTTGAGTTCATCATAACTCATGATAATCTAAATGATCTGTTAATGAGGTTGCTCTTTGAGTGATACATCATTCTAAACTATGGGACAATGGGTGCCATAAAGTCTTTACAGAAATTCCCTGGGGTGTTTTTGCTCCTAGTAGCTGTCTTTGCTTAAGTGCTTCTAATGACACCTTCTAGTGGAAATGGAAGTGTTTGGCTAATGCAGTCTCAAAATGGGAGTTGTAGACTCTTAGTGGTGTCTCATGTGCCTTAATGAGCTATCGGCTGTTGTTTTCCTTTAAATACTTAAAAATCAGCATGAGAAAAAATCATTATATTTATTTCTAACATAGCAAAAGAGAAATTTTAAAAATTCACTCGTACCAAAGGCTAAAAGAATCTGAAAAAGTCAGGTTCTGCATTAGAAGGATCAATTCATATCCACTAAAAAGAATAGATCTCTTTTTTGTGACATTTTCAGCAATTGGCCTTTTCAAAGGAGAATTAATTTTTCAGTGTAGGATTAGTGCCATCAGAAATGAAGGTTTATCTCATTATTTGAGATAGAGCTTTGAAATTTGCAAGCTGAAGACATATTTCCTCCATTTGATAGATGATATCTTCAAAGATTGTCTTCTACATCTTAATGTGTGAGCCATGTGTGTTTCTGTGTGTACATAAAAATTCCTTAATTACTCTCTCAAAATCCAGTGAGCTATTCAATAGAATTCATTGCTCTTATCAGCAATTGACCTTTTCAAAGGAGAATCCAATTGGCATATAATGCATATGGTGTAAGTAAAGAGTTGTTTTGTAATCATGTAATCAAATAAAAATATTATACTGGAACTTCAAATTAGTGACAGAAAGCACAACCATGTGAAATGTTATTCTTATCAGAGACAGTCAATAAGTGATTGCATAGTTTAGAAGATTTACTTTTCTTACCTTCTCAATAAATAATTTCTTATTCTATAGTTTTAACAAAAATTGGGGTTGTTCTGAGGTTAATTTTAAAACATCCTACCAAAGTTTATGACATTTGACTGTAATTGAGCTTCACTTATTGGGTCATGCAAGGAAGTCTAACCTCATACCCATGATCAAAGTTTTGAGATTAATTGTAGATTTATCCAAAAAATGAGCATAATCACTAACAAGAATGTTAATTTTAGAACTTAATACATTTATTTCTATAGTACTATGTTTGTTCTTTTTTCACTTCATCTCTGAAACAATAATCAGCTAGGCATTGTCATCAGAAGCTTCTTTTAAAGTCAATTTCATAGCAACAACTGCAGTCTTACTGGAAAGGCTCTAGAAGTTCAGAAATGCTGATTCCAGTCAGGTCTTTGCACAGTACTAAAATTCAGTCCCCACAGTATATCATGCCTCTTAAAGTGATAACCTTCAGAGCAGACTATATAAGACAGAATTTATGGGCTAATAACTAATTTATAAAAGCACACTTGATCTAACATGTTATTTAAATTAAAGTTGAACATCTAGAGTGAAAGTGAAAAAAAGAATCTGAATCCCACTGAATACTTGTGGAGGATATTTTCTATAGACTTCATGCTACTCTTCAGGTTTTCATTAATTCTTCTGTTTTATTAATTCTTTCTGTAGAGGTGTTGCCCACTGAATAGTGAGTGATTTTGTTTGTTTCTTGAAATTAGCACAAGTGGAAAACACCACTGGTAGTTCAAATATGTTTATTGAACACCGATGATATGCAAAACACTGGCCTAGACAGTATAGGAATAACATTAGAATAAATAAAATAAGTAAATAAATAAAATGCATAGGAGAGAGGATTCAATATGTATGAAAATGATTAAATAAGAATTAAAATATCACATGCTATAAAACATTTTAAGGTAAAGTCCTCTGTAAATTTAAGGAAGAAAGATCTTATTGTTCAAAAAGGAAATAGAAGAATTGGCATTTGAACTGATTTATAAAATAATTTGTAGACGTAAGCATAATAATGAAAATATTAGCATACACTTCTATAGTGTTTGTTACATGCCCACTTTTCTAAAGGCTTTTGCATCTATTAACTCATCCCTATAAGGATGGTGTCACGATAATCCCCATATTATAGGTGAGGAAATAGTTGTGTAAAAGTTAAATAACTTGCCTGGGATCACAGAGCTAGCAAGTGGAGAGGTGGAGGAGGCTGATTTATCTCTGGCCAGGCTGGGTCAGAGTCTATGTATTTACAAATGGCCCCTCAGGGAAGACACATTGGATGAGTTGCAGAATGTGTTTGTTTCCTATTACTGCTGCAACAAATTGCCACACACCTGGTGGCTTAAAACAGCACAAATTTACTATCTTACAGTTTTGCAGTTCAGAAATATGAGATGGGTTTCACTGAGATAAAATCAGATGTCATCAATGTGCATTCTTTTCTAGAAGGAGAGTCTGTTTCCTTTCCTTTCACAGCTTCTAGAGGCCATCCCCATCACTTGGCTTATGGGTCCTTCTTTGTTCAAATCTTGCAATTGCATCATTTTGACCTCTGCTTCCTGGTATCACATCTCCTTCTGGGACTCTCGATTCTCCCGCCTCCCCTTTTCACTTATAGGAACCATTATGGTTACATTGAACTGATATGGATAATCCAGAATAATCCCTTTATATTCCAGTCAACTGATTAGCAACCTTAATTTCAATTACAGCCTTAATTCCCCCTTGATATGTGACATAACATATTCAAAGGGTCTGGGAATTAAGACATGAACACCTTTGTGGGTCTGTTAGTTATTTTGCCTACCACTCAGAGCACGAGTTTAGGTTCAGTGATGAGAAAGAAGGAGCTATTAAGAGAAAGGCAATCTGGTTTGGCAAAATGAGAAAGGGGGCAGTTTGTAAAAAGTGTAGGATGTCTGCCGTACTGAGCAAATTACCAGTCAAATAGGAGTTCAATAAATGAATATCTCTAAATCTCTCTAAAAATTTTTTAACAGCAGGATAATCATTTTTCCCACCTAATTTTAAATATGTAATCTCCACAGATACTTACTGAGCATTTGTTACATTTTGGGGGTATATAAAAATACATCAGATTTATATTTTAATTGACTCAACATTTAAGAACTTAAATAAGCCAATTGTGTGAGATACCAAAAAATGGGTCACAGATGTGTTGTCAAAAGTGGCCTTGTTGGAATCTCTAAAGAGTCCTTTCTATAAAGGATACCTTTCGTTCCAGCCTCAATACTGAGAAAGCTGAAAAATAAGCAGGAAGGATAGAGGCCAAGTCATAACCAGGTTGGGGCACATGACTTTCAAATATGGGTAAAGTGCAGCTGCTAATATGAACCACAATCTGACCTGTATTGTAGGGCAATTTGGCTTCCAAAAGGGAGGCTTCTACAGAATTTACAGATGTAAAGCATGGAGTGAAAGAGGACAGCCCGGGATCTCTACAGGAAGGCTGTTTCTAGACAGAAGAGTTACTCTTCTTATAAGTTTTCACTTATAAGGTTCTTATAAGTGAAAAGGGGAGGTGGGAGAGTCAGAGTTCCAGAAGGAGATGTGACACCGGGAAGCAGAGGTCAAAATGATGCAACTGCTAGATTTGAACAACCAAATAAATCATTCGCCTCCACAGGGGCAGAGTGAGTACAGGGATGAGAGAAGAAATTAGAAGTACCACACTAGCAGAATTTTCTCTTCCTGGCAGAACATATAAGTAGTAGGGAAGAAGCATTTCCCTCTTAAGACATCTCAAGTTCATCTTGGTTTAACGTAAACTCATCATTTTCTCCCCAAATTAGTTAGAACATCTCCACAAATGTTCTTGTGTTGTACATCTCAATGGGTATGCTATGGGACGAATTGTTGTGCTTAACAAAATTTATATGTTAAATCCCTAATCTCCAAAGTATATTTGGAGGTGGGCCTTTGAGAGATAGTTAGGTCATGAGGGTAGAGTCCTCATGAATGGAATTAGTGCCTTTATAAGAAGAGGCACAAGAGAGATGATCTCTCTCTCTCTCTCTCTCTCTCTCTCGCTCTCTCTCTCTCTGAGAATATGAGGATACAAGAAGGCAGCCGCCTGCAAGCCAAGAAGAGGGCCCTCAGCAGAATCCAACCTTGCTGACACCCTGATCTCAGACTTTGGAGCCTCTAGAATTCTGAGAAGATAAATTTCCATGGTTTACACCACTCAGCATAATGTTTGTTATAGCAGCCTGAGCTGATTAACACAGGTTGGAGCCACACTATCCTAGTTACCCAAACTAGATACTTAAGGATCACCTTTGACTGTTTTCTCTCACTCACTAACTCTTTCCAGTCACTCTTGTAGTGTAGCTTTTTCTCAAACGAGTAATATCTGCCCCATCTCTCCTAATATGTGTGATCATTTTACTCAAATAACTTTCAGTGGTGTCCTTATGTCATCACCCTCTGCTCAACCATGTTCCCTCCTGCTAGATATGTCTAAAATATAAATGTACCCAAGACACCTTATCTCCAGAAGCCCTGATAATGACTTCCTTGAAATCTCTAAAATTCATATGAAAAATCTTCTAATTTAGGTATACTTTCTAGAATCCAGGTCTTGTTAAGTACCCTCTTTTATGCTACTATGACATCTTGCTTCAGTTCCAAAACTTCACCAATTTTATTACATTTTAAACAATAATGTATGCCCTACTCAAAAAGATGAGTTTTATAATAATTGAAATAACAATTATTACATTATGATAAAAAGAATTATTCCCAGATAAATAGTAATGTACTTTTTATGCTTTTATGTGTTTTTTGAATAGTGATGAGCACATTTATTATATGAACTAATTAATTCTTGCAAGAACACTGAGAAGTAGATATGGCTTTGCCTATTTCATCTGAAAGAAAACTAAGGCTCTTAGAAATGACATGATTTACTCAAAGTCACATGGCCAGTAAGTAACAAATCTGGAGTTTAACTAGGGCACTATGATTATGAAACATGTGAATATTGGTTTTGAGGTGCCTATCTAAATACTAGCAGGTAAAGGAGTAAAAACTACATGTTTTGAACTTCTTATGATTTAGTAAAAAGACCAGCATTATAATAAGCCATTTTTATTTAACTTCCAGAACCTTGAGACTATAATGATAAGGCAAGACTACATGATTTTTATAGTCTGAGTAGTAACTTCTTCAAAGACTTTTACTTTTACTTTTTCTTAAAATGAGATGAGTGAACATTATAGAATTTTCCAAGAATCATAAATTATCCCTTTAGATCAACTTGATTTACTTTGAGTCAATGAATACCAAATGTTTGATGACAATATAAATAAATGGAGCAATAAAACCTCAATACTTTTTTAAATTTTTATTTATTTTATTTTATTTTTGAGACAGAGTCTTGTTCTGTCACCCAGGTTGGAGTGCAATAATCTCGGCTCACTGTCACTGCAACCTCCACCTCCCTGGTTCAAAAAAGTCCCCTGCTTCAGCCTCCCAAGTAGCTTGGATGACAAGTGCGTGCCATCATGCCCAGCTAATTTTTTTGTATTTTTAGTAGAGACGGGATTTCACCATGTTTGCCAGACTGGTCTCAAACTCCTGACCTTAGGCAATCCGCCCGCCTTGGCCTCCTAAATTGCTGGGATTACAAGCATTAGCCACCGCACCTGGCCCCCAACACTGTTTTTTAAGCAATCTACTCAGTAGATAACTGATGAATCAGTCCAAACCTCAAAGTGTATGGGAGCTGTTTAGGATGGATGGCCCTTGCATGCACCACTACTGCTCACACCATCAACAACATTTCTCCATAGCTGCCAGGGGTATTGAATGATTTCATCATTTCAGATAATTAACAGAGGAATTGTCGGCCATTTTGTGCTCTGTACTTTAATATCATAGAACTAAAGAGTTATAATGAACGTAGGAAAGTTGTTTAGTCACTTAACAATTCTTATTGAGTATAATTATATGTCCATATTTTCTAAATGCTGAAAAGAGACACAGAAAAGCATGAAAATTGGTTCCTTGCCAAGAAGTCACAATCTAGCATGGAAAAGAATATATCCATGACATAATTAGAAAACAAAACAAGACAATATGAAATTAAATGCCTAATTTTGTGGCACGGCTATAAGAGCAATAACATTTCAGGAAAGTATGAGAGAGTAGAGTGGACTGGAATTGTCAGAGAATATTCATATGGGAGATGAGGATATTGATAAGATTCTGAAAAATAGGTAGTAGGGAATGAGGGAAAATTGAGGGTCAATAAGAATGAAGTATATTTAGGAGACAGGCCTGATAGGAATCCATGTCCCATGTTGGGATTAAATGGGAAATAAAATTGACTCTCTCTCTTCTTCTGTCTTCATGTCTTATATCTAAAATATGTTGGATAAGGAATCAAAATTTTAAATTTCCATAGAAAGAAATCCCATAACTAATTTTCTTGTTTTATGTAATTACATACAATTCTTCATCACATTCCTGTGCATGTAATACAGTGGCCTTGCAGATAATCTTTTAAATTTATTGAATGTATTGTATTTGCATTGCGTACTTTTGTGATTGCTCATATTTCTCTGCTTAAACATTTTTGTCATTCTATTGATTTCTGTGTTGCTGTGTAAGAGGAACACTCATAACAATTTGAGTAATAATGATGGCAATGACAAGAACATTTTACATTTATAAATAGCTTAACATTTTATAAAATATTTGCATATATACTAACTCATTTGATCCTTACAATAATCATGAGAAATAGGCATAGCAGACACTATTACCAATGTTTCCCAGAGTTGGGAACTGACACCCAGAAAAGTTGCACAATTCTAAGACAAACAGCCAGATATTAGAAGAACCAGAACTCTTAAATCTCCTGCCAAAACTCAGAAAACTGTCTCTAGTTGGCTTATTTTCACGAAATATTGAGAAACACAGTGGAACTAAACTTAGCGTATTTTCACCATGATCCAGTATAGGCCAGGTATTATATGATTTTTTAATGGTTTTATGACTTATTGTGTTCATATGATGAGAGCTAACCTTCAAAAATCCAATCTCCTATAAAGATTGCCTCCTTACACAAACAGACCAGAAACAATTGAACAAGACACTCAACTTATTTGTCCTACTTTTTCACTGTTACAATGGAGCTAATACCAGCCTTTTATAAAGACCTAATATAGTAGGAGAGAGAAACACACATTGAAAAAAAAAGTACCATTTTGTTCTATAACTTCTAGATTCCACTTCCAGGAAGATAAGGTACACATACTTTTGCCAGTTTCTTTTACTAAGAGCTAAATGTGTGGAATGTATATGTATGTATATATCAACACAAACATGTCAGGTCTACCCAAATTGATATACAGGCTTAACACCATTTATATTAAAATCCCAACAGATATCTACACACATAGACAAAATTGTTCTAAAAATTGTATAGACAGCTAAAGAAACTACAATAGCTAAAACTACTTTGCAAAATAATGAAGTAGGTGGAGTTAATCTACATGACTTCAAAACTTAGTATATAGCAACAGTCCTGTGTGGTATGGCAGAAAGACAGATCAAAGAAACAGAACAAAGAACCCAAAAAGATGCTCAAATTTGCCCAACCACCTTTGGTCAAAAGTTCAGAAATAATAACAATTTAATGGAGGAAGAATAGTCTTTTCAAAATGTGTGTGAGAAATCAGACACTAGGTAAATAAACAAACAAAATGGACCTCAATCTTAACTTCACCCTTTCTACAAAAATTAACTTAAAATGAACAATTGACTTAAATGTAAAACATAATGCTGTGAAACTTGTAGCAGCAGGTCACATAGGAGAGAATCTTCAGGACCTAGGACTGGGTGAGTTCTTAGACATGATCCGTACAAGAAAAAATAAGCAAATGGGATTTCATCAAAATTAAATAACCTTTGCTCTTTGAAATCCCTGTTGAGAAGATGAAAAGACAAGCAACAGACTGGGAGAAGATATTGATAAACTGCATATCTAACAAATAACTCGTATCTAGAATGTACTTAAAAACCCAAAACTCAAGCCAGGCATAGTGGCTCACACTTGTAATCCCAACACTTTGGGTGGCCAAGGTGGGCAGATCATGAGGTCAGAAGATCGAGACCATCCTGGCTAACATGGTGAAACCCTATCTCTACTAAAAATACAAAAAATCAGCCGGGTGTGGTGGCGGGCACCTGTAGTCCCAGCTACTCAGGAGGCTGAGGCAGAAGAATTGCTTGAACCCGGGAGGTGGAGCCTGCAGTGAGCCGAGATTGCGCCACTGCACTCCAGTCTGGGTGACAGAGCAAGACTGTGTCTCAAAAAAAAAAAAAAAAAAAAAAAAAAACTCAAAGGTAAAAACAGACAATTCAGACAGAAAACAAGAAAAATATATGAAGACATATTTCATCATAAAAAAAATATGGGTGTCCAATGAGCCCATGAAAAGCTAATCAACATTGCCAGACATTAGGGAAATACAAATTAAGATGACAATGAGATATCACTACATACCTGTTAGAACAGCGAAAGTAAAAACTTGTGACAATGGAAATACAAGCCAGTACACCACTCAAAAAACTGGTTAAACTAGTTGGACACTGTTTTTTAAAAAACGTCTAAACATGCGGTTACCATTCAACCCAGCAACTGTACTCTGTGCATTTATCCCAGAGAAATGAAAACCTGGACACATGACAACCTGCACGTGATTGTTCATAGCAGTTTATTTTTCATTGCCAAACACAAGACCAAAATGTGCCTCAATGGGTGAGTGGTTAAACAAACTGTGGTACATCCACAGCATGGAATTCTACTTAACCACAAAAATGAGCAAGCTATCGATACACACAACAGCTAGGATAGATCACAAGGGCATTATATTGAGGGAAAACAACAATATTGAAAGGTCACATCTGGTATGATTCCATTTATATAGTAGTCTCTCAGTGATAAAATTATTGAGTTGGATCTGAGGTTAGTGATTGCCCAGAGTGAGGAACAATGAGGGTTTCGGTGTGTGATTGTAAAAGGAAAGTGTGGGAGAGATCTTTGTGGTGATAGAATATTTTTGCATCTTAATTATAGTGGTGATTACACAAATCTACATGTTTGCTAATATGACACAGAACTACATACCCACATTATACCAATGTCAAAGTCGTGCTTTGGTGTTAAGTACTATGTAAGATGGAAATGGGTCAAGGGTACTTAGAACCTCTTTGTACTAACTATGCAATTTCCTATGAATCTATCATTATTTCAGAATTAAAAGTGAAAAAATAAGATTTGCTCTACATCCAAGTTTCTATTTTTCTGTGTCTTCTTCCCATAAGCTTGGTCATTGTCAGCTGAGGTATCCTTATGGCTTCTTTGGTCCTCCTCTGTCAATCTTCTTTTAACCTATGTCCTCTCCCACTTCTGGTATGTGTTTTACAGACCCAGGGCCAGCCTTCACAGGCCTCTGCTCTGGGCAAGTGAAAGGAAACCGCTAGAAGACAACACATTGGCCCCATGAATCCTCAGAGTCCTCTAGACTGAGGTCACTTGAGTTAAGTAGCTTAGATTTTTAGATTGAAGTCCTGGATTCAAATATCCAAGGTGACATTTAATCAATAACTCAAAACCTTCAGCATTGTCAACAGATTGGAATGATGTGCTGAATGAAACCAAATAAAGCTGACCAATATAAAATCCTGTAGTTGGCTTCTAAAAGGCAGCTGTGTAAGCACAAAAAAAATAGAGGTGAGACTTCAAAGCAGCCACGTTAAAAACAAACAAACAAAAAACATAGAGAATTTACATTGTGCTTTAGGTGTAATATGAGTCAACAGTGTGGCTGCCAAAATTCTAAAAATTGGGCTGTGTTACTATTAATTGCTGCATTTATACAGTAGTTATCTATGCATTTTACAAAGAGCAATTTATTTATTTAATCCTTACAATAACCTTGAGAAGAAAGTAACATTTTTATCTGCCCATTTTTTAGATGTATTACCTCAGACACAGAAAGGTTAAGTAACGTGTTTAGACTCACCATAGTAAATGTAGATCAGCAATTCAAGACCAGGCTCAAACTCATTGATCTTAATACCTATATATACAATAATACATCTATACTGTGGTCATGCACGCATGCATTCATTCACTCAACAGTATTTGTAATCCAAACATTATTCTAAATAAAATTATTAAGATTACTGCTATTGTGGGTCTTATCTCATTAGACAACTACACAACAAACAAATAAGAATATTTTATGGTGGCAAGTACTATTCTGACATTTATGGTGACATGATAAAAAGTGATGAGAGAAGCTACTTACTATCTGGAGGCCATGAAAGGGCTTATTGAAGAGGAGGCATATCAACTAAAACCTGAATGACAAGAAGAGGGCAGCCATGTAAATATGCAGTGAGACAGAAGGAATTCCACACGAAGACAGTCAGTGCACACACCCTACTGTGTGGAGCTTGTTTGACCTAATCATTGAGACATAAGAAGAAGACAATTTTGGCTGGAGATTCATGAATGAAGGGAGAAAGGAATAAGAGGAGACTGAGGGAAGTGAGATTATGTAGACAACATAGGGTATGGAGTTGGATTTCATGCTCATTTTTATGGGAATAATATAGAATGTTTTGAGGAAGTGATGACTTGATAAACTTTATAAGTTCAAAAGAGCCCTTTAGCTACTAAGTGGAAGGTAAATACTCAGGATTCATGGAGGAAGCAGGATGACCACTTCAGAGCCTGTTGAGGTTGTCCAGGCAAAAGATGATTATGATGTGGACATGAGTGGTACCAGAAAAAGAGAAAGAAATTGGGTACAGAGAACAGGAAGCCATGTTCAGTTCTGCTCAGTTCCCTGCTGGTCAGACCACCCTTGGAGCATTGTGATCAGTTCTTGGCATGAGTTACTGGAAGAATAGTGAAAGGACGGGGGGAAGATGAGAATATACTGAGATATCCAAAGATGTTTCTGTATGTAGAATAACCAATCATATTTTAAATAATTTAACAAATAATTTATATTTTAATACACAATTTTAAATTTTAATAATTTGCAACAGAACATTTTCATTTGGGCAGCATAATGAAAATTATAGGAAATGAAGCTTGATAATATTTATGCTGATGGGACATATTATGAAAAAGACTGAGAAACTTCAAAGCAGACCATGTTCTGACAATATTCCCCTAAATGCCTCAGAACCACGTTCCCTCCAAACAAACAGGGTCTCTCTGTCCTGAGCTTCCTGGATCTGGGAGAGGGGTGATGCAAGCACCCCTATGGCCACCACCACTGGGACTGCACTTGGTTAAACCCAAAGCCAGCACAGCACTGGGTCTCACCTAAGGCCTGCAGCGACCACCGCCTGGTCTATTTTCACTCATAGACCAAGGGCTCTACACTCAGCAGGTAGCAAAGTCATCTGGGCTTATGTTCTTCCTTTTAGTGTGATGAGTTCCTCCTAAGAGGATGAGTTCCTCCTAAGTGTGATGAGTTCCTCCTAATGTCAGGCAGGTCCAGAGATGCTATCCCGGAGCCAAGGCCTGGAATCAGGAACCCTCGGGCCTGCCTGGCGCTCTATCTCACTGTAACTGAGCTGCTACCTAAGCTGCAAGACAAAATCCCCTTTACTGTTTCCTCTCCTATCCTGAGGCAGAAGGAGACTCTCCCCATAGTCACCATAGCTAGGAATGTGCTGGGTCTCACCTGAAGTCAGCACACCTCTGAGTCGCACCCAAGATCAGAAGCAAGTATTACCTAGCTACCACTGCTGATTATTCAGGGCCCAAGCAGGTTATCTTCTGGCCCAATGTGTGTCTAGAAATGTCATCTGAGAGCTAAGGCCTGAATGGGGGACTCAGGACTTTGCCTAGTGCCCTATCCTACTGTGGCTGAGCTGGTATCCAAGTTGCAAGATACGGTTCTTTTTGTTCTCCCTTCTCCTCTCCTCAGGCAGAAGGAACGAGTCTCTTTTGGAGCTGTGAGCTATACTGCCTAGGGTTGAAGAGGGTTGGTGCAAGCATCCCTCATCCATCCCGGCTGGTGTTTCACCAGGTCACGTGCACTCCAAGTCCCCTGGCCCCTTTGAGCCCAGCACAGCACAGGACCAGGACTTGCCCAGGGATCGCAGTCCTCGTGGCCCAGACTGCCTTTCAACTTGATGTGGGACCCCAGAGTCCATTTGCCCATGGTGGCAGGACTTGCTGAAACTCATATTCTGACAACTAGGATGGGCAATTTGCCTCTGGCTAGGGTTGGTCTAAATGCTCCCTCTGTGGATGAAGGCTAACTTCCACCCCATGTTACTTTTTACTGTGACAGGACAGCAATGAGTTCCAATGCTAAGTCTCACAATCACTGCATTCTCCCTTCCCTAAGTGCAGACATTCTCTCAGTGCCACATGGCAGTACTTGCCAGGGGATGGGGGCAGGGGTGGTGTAGGTGATTAAAGACTGTCTTTTCTACCCTGTTCAGTGTCTGTTTCCTCAATATGATATAAAAGCCAGCTACTGTGATCACTCACCTGATTTTTGATTCTTAAGGTGTTTTGTGTGTGTGTACAGTTTTTCAATGTAGTGTTCCTGCAGAAGAGAAATAATTGGTGGGCGCTTCTATTTGACTATGTTTCTTGGCCTTCTTCTGAGAATTATTTTCCTCAGCACTACAAGGAATACTGAAACTGAATGGAAGCCACAAGTAAATAGGTTCCTGCTCAGCACAGGAAAGAACCTTGGAGCCATCAGAGCTGCCCACAATAAGACGAATGCTGTAAAATTTCGCACCAGTGTTGTTGATCCTATAAACAAATCACATGAATGAGAACTAAGGCTAGGGATGGAGGTTTTGTTTTGTTTTGTTTTGTTTTGTTTTTTTTACCGTAGGGTGTATAAAAACTAGAAGGGGCTATTAATATGAACTTTCAATGTGTTTTCTATGCTTTACTATTTTGCCTCTGTAGTCTTAAAACATACTTTACAAGTGAGTATCTTGGTAAGTAGGTAATATCTAAATCCTAAAATCACATATATTAAAATAAATCATTATTCTTCTGGGGTCATGATGGGAAGATCTAATTAACATTCACATTTTGAAAATAAATCATAAAGTATAAAATACATTCTTAATTCATGTGATATTTGCTTTTACTATTTTTTTAAATAAAATTGAGTTATATACATTATGACAAATGATACCAATCTATGATATAGTGACCTCTTAAATATTTTTCTTTCACAGTAGTAACATCTACTAAACCACTGAATTATACTGTAGTTTATATTCCCACAATATTGTACAGTCAGCAAGTTGGAAGGATAATATGGTCATGTTATTTATGCTTATAGAACTTGGAAAGAATTGTCCTTTAGCAGTACATTATAATAATCGATTACTAGTGAATTAAAGCAATTAAATACTTTTTTTTTTAGTATTTGATATGCTAGAAGCACCATTATCTTGGGCTGTAAATCAAACCAATTGTAGGAGTAGATGGGCTTTGTCATGCATATGAAATCTTTAAATGCAATTCCAGTAGATCTTAATACAGTTGTCTGCCAACATCTAGGTTCTCAAATTGTTGCTTTCCCAAGCCCAGCCAAGGCTGTGCCAGATACTTATTTTCATGGTGGCCTCTTCAATTAGATTTAACGCTTTGGTAGTGTAGGGACACTCGATTATTTTAAGACATTTGTAAGTTCACCACAAACTGCTCAGAGTCTGTCATAGAACACCCTAGAAAGTCAACCAAGAAGAAGAAATAAGCTGACATTAAAGGGGAAGAACGGTGTGACTACGTGCTTGAGAAACAAAACATTGGGCTGCCAGAACAGCTGGGGAGTTCCCATGACAGAGTGGACATTTGTACATGTTTAGAGAATGCATAAGTGATAGCATAATTGAGTTCATCAATTAATGAGCAGGTGTTCAGTGTATTTAAGATTAAATATTGGCAATAATTTAAATTAAAACTACAACATTCCAAAGTAAGAAGCTGACCTATGTTTTGGTATTAAATAGTGCATTGGCTACTATCTGTCTTGAGAGATTTTTCTTGTATTTATATAGAGTTTTTTTATTTTTCAAAGTGATTTCACATATACCCCCATTTTTAAATTTCACAGTACATTTATTGAGGTCCCAGAGATGTGTGCATTCCTCATTTTTTTTTTTTTGAGACGGAGTCTCTCTCTGTCACCCAGGCTGGAGTGCAGTGTGATCTCGGCTCACTGCAAGCTCCACCTCCCGGATTCACGCCATTCTTCTGCCTCAGCCTCCTGAGTAGCTGGGACTACAGACACCCACCACCTCGCCCGGCTAATTTTTTTGTATTTTTAGTAGAGACGGGGTTTCACCATGTTAGCCAGGATGGTCTCGATCTCCTGACCTCGTGATCTGCCCGCCTCAGCCTCCCAAAGTTCTGGGATTACAGGCGTGAGAATTCCTCATTTTTCTGTCTTTACTCCATAGCCCAATACCTGGCACTTGAATAGCACTCAGTAAGTAATGATTATAACAGCCTCAACTAACAATTATTGAACACTTATTTAAGTTCCCTTTTATCTAAGTTATTTCCATGAATTTTCCTGTTCAGTCTTTCCAAACACCTTCAGAGATGTATACTCCAATGATCCTATTTTATAGCTAAGATAACTATAGCGTAGATGGTAAAGTGCTTACCTAAACCACAGAATTAGTAAAATAAAATCCAGTAGTAAAATAAAATCCAATCTTATAGTTTGGTGTACCAAATTCCAATGTACATATTATTAATTTCTTTGACATACTATTGCAGCATTTTCTCTTTTTTTTTTTTCCTGTGAGCTAATGGGAGTAACAATTCCAACACACTATTTTTATTGAGCAATAATCATAAAACATTCCCTTTGAACACTTCAACGAAATGTTTGAAAGCCACTTGTCTGTATAATATATGTAAGAGACATTTCTTTTTCCAAAACAGAAACATAAATC
This sequence comes from Macaca thibetana thibetana, assembly GCF_024542745.1. Classification (NCBI taxonomy): domain Eukaryota; kingdom Metazoa; phylum Chordata; class Mammalia; order Primates; family Cercopithecidae; genus Macaca; species Macaca thibetana. The sequence goes on from NC_065582.1 coordinate 165,853,306, forward strand.
ATTAACTAAAGACCATATTTCTTGCCAATGTATCTAATTTCATCTTGAAAATATTTGTATTTAAAGTGTAAAGCAGTAATGTGATAGTAAATTTCCCATTGAAAGGCTGTCAGTATGAAATTGTTGGATTAGCAAGAGAAGAAAAAATAATTACTATTTTAGTGACAAACTGTGAAATGAAAAGTGAAAAATTATGCAGCTTAAGAATTAATTATTTTCAAAATCCTTTCAATGACAGTTTTCTAACATTGAGATGTTCGTATGAATCTTTGGATCTGCAAAGGTTTAAACACAAAATTGTTTCCTTGACATGGACACTCAGATGCAAGTGTTCAGTTTGTGAGATAATTAAAAATATTTCATATTATTAATATAAACTTGAGAGTCATTTAAGAATATTTTTTTCATTCTCTCTTCTCTTTACTTCCCCCCAAATCTCTAAAATAACCATCTTCTAAGAATCTTCTATTTTTTTTCCCACTGATATCTACATCATTTTTTGATAACAGTTAACAGAGTCTATCTGGTGTCTCTTTGATATTCTTGTATCTCAATGTTGATTTAAAGGTGATATTATTTTTGGAATTTATTTTCTTTAGACTGGTATGATATAAGCAACTTGAATTCATAAAGATAAATCAGTCTCAGTTCATTGTTTGACATATCCGCAAGAATCACATTACATTTAACTCTGTGATTAGCATCCTCTGCTCAGTGGCATTTATCATAATCTTTATAGCACAATACAAGAGATATGGATGAAGACACTTAATAAGTGTTGGTTGAAAGAATAGTAGGTACATCAGTGAATTGCTGATAAAAAGATATCAAGAAAAGAAACTGTGAAGGACTGACATGGCTTACTCCCCTAACTCCAGATGGCAAGTAGCAGAGTTTGTTTATTGATTCCAGAATTTAAAATATTTAATTTTAGTGTAGAATAGATGGTGTAATCTGTTAAAGCTAACCATAACAAAGTTACACAAACTTGGTGGCTTAAACAACAGACATTTATTGTCTTACAGTTCTGGGAGCTCAAAATCGAGGTGTCAGTAGAGTCAGTTCCTTCTGAGGGCTGTAAGGGTGAATCTGTTCCCTGCCTCTCCCTAGCATCTGGTAGCCTGATATGTTCATGGTAAAAGACATTCTCCCATCTTCCCTATATGCTTGTCTTTTTCATTGTCCAAATTTCCCCTTTTTATAAGAACACCAGTTGTGATGATTAATTTTATGTGTTAACTTGACTGGGCCACGGGGTGCCCAGATATTTGATCAAACATTATTCTGAGTGTGTCTGTAAGAATGTTTCATAAGATTAACATTTTAATCAGTAGCTGAGCAAAACAGATCATCCTCCCTAATGTGGGCAGGTTTCCTCCAATTTGTTGAAGACCTAAATAGAACAAAAAGGCTGACCCTCCCTCAAGTAAAGGGAAATTTTTCTTGCCTTCAAATTCAAACTGAAACATCAGCTCTTCCTGTGTCTGACGCCTGCTGGCCTTCAGACTGAAGCTGAAAGATTGGCTCTGTCGATTCTCAGGGCTTCAGGGTCAAACAGGAACTATAGCACCAGCTCTCCTGGCTCTCCTGCTTGCAGACTCACATTGCAGATCTTGGAATTTGTTTGACTACATAATTGTATGCCAGTTTCTTATAACAATCTCTCTCTGTGGGACACACACACACACACACACACACACACACTCAGTTGGTTCTGTTTCTCTGGAGAACCTTGGCTAATACACCAGTCATATGGGTTAGGGTGGCCTCCTAATCCAATCTGACCTCATCCTAACTAATTACATCCACAGTCACAAAATTTCCAAATACAGTCACAATCTGAAAGACTAGAGGCTAGGACTTCAGCATGTGAATCCGGGAGAACACCAATTTAACCTATCACTGATGGAATATATTTTATTTAAATAACAAGATTCTATAATAAGGAGCCACTGCATAATGGAAGGAGAAATTTCTTATCCATTTGTCTGTGATTTGCTTGAGGACATAGGAGGATTTGATTTACCTTGTCATCTACATCCATTAGCACAGGACATATGACAAAATTAGTGCTAAGTAAAGGTTGAAGGAATGAATGCTTGAATTATGTATTATTTGTATTCACTTTCTAGGGCTGCCATAACAACGTACCACAGATTGGGTGGCTTAAACAACAGCAATTTATTTTCTCACAATTGTAGAGGCTGGAAGTCAAAGATCAAGATGTGAACAGGATAGATTTCTTCTGAGGCCTCTCTCTTTGGCTTGTAGACGTCTGGCTGTCTGCCTGCTGTGCCTTCCCTTGGTTGTCCCTCTGTATGTGTTGTTTTTGTTCTAATCTCCTTTTCTTATTAGGACACAAGTCATTAGATTAGGGCTTACACTAAAGACTCTATTTTAACGTAATTACATTTTTTAAAGACCCATTTCCAAATACAGTCACATTCTGAGATACTAGAAAATAAGGCTTCAACATAGGAAATTTCAAGGGGCACAATTTGGGCCATATAACATTTAGGCATAGATTACGCTGTTGTTACAGAAAGGTCCTAAAGTACAATTGAATTTTTAAATAAAAGTCTTTTTCTCCCATGTAATAATTTAGAGGTAGGCAGGGTTCCAGCATGATTAAAAACCTCTGTTGTATAAGATCATCTAAACCCCTCTCTAGTTGCTTCTCCCTCTATTGAAGTTTGATTCTCATCAATATGGTGCTGAGCCTGGCTCACCACCTTGCTTTCAATTTGCCTGACCCAGAACTAAGCACTTTTGCATATATAGGATTATAGTGTTTGTTGTATTATTATTATTGTGTTATAAAAAAGAAAAAGTATGGATGCATATTGTAAGTCAGTAAACTATTTTTCTGTCTTTTCTTCTCCAAATGGGAGGGTCTAGAATTATTTATCATATTGAATAAATGTGATCCTATCTCCTTTAATAATTCTTGATAAAACCCTATAGTATGTATTTAAAGCTCTGAATATATTTTCAGATGGACATGTGTTAATACTGATGCACAAGTAAAAAGGCAAATTACAAATTATAAATGTTAATCTTTAAGAGAATGGAGGTTGAGCAGTTTCTATTCATTCATTCACTCTGCTTGCAACATAAGATCTTGCCATAAGTGCTACCATTCTTTTAGAAATCTAATTTGTCCTACTGGGAATAAAATATTACAATGAATTCTATTCAATCATTTAAAAGACATGCATATCTTTAAACAGGCTTGTTATCTTGGACCCAATTTGTCATTAACATATGTTTCCCTCTCTTTCCGTACAATATTTTCACATTCAACCACAAGCTTTCAATATAGTTTAAGGTAATGCTTGCTGCTGTAACAAATAAATATACAAATAAGAGACATCTCATGCTTGTAAAATCTAAACAGGAGTTTCTGATTAGTGAGTAGTTTTCTTTCAAACAATTCTTTAAGGAGTGGGTCTCTTCCCAGCTATTGCTTTGGCAATCTCTTCTGGACTCTGAGTACTTAGCTGGATGCTTGCATTTGGAGGGAGAGAGGTTGGAAAGGGTCCTCATGCTTCTGAACTGTTTTTGCTTATGAGCATTCTTTTGGCTGAAATCAGTCACATGACTCTTTTATATGCAACAGGAGCAGATAATATTCTTGGCTGGGCAGCCACCGCCTAGTATTACTCTGCACTTGAAAAGGAAGCACAGGTGTTTGTGAAAAGGATAATTGTCTTTGCAACAAACATTCCCTTTAATTGAGGAATGCAATGGCCTTCTATGTCTTATTGAAGCTGTTTTGTAACATCCAGTCTGATGCCCACAGTTTCTCTAAAAATAAAATAGTAATTTATGCCCCTAATTTTGTGTAGAGAAAAAATTCTGGGTTAACCACAAGATATTATCTACTGAAAAATCTTCCCTACATGGTCTATTATTCAGCTAATATATATTATGCATTTAATTAATTTTTTAAGCCTGTTATAAATCAGCTCAATTTTGTGGGCAAACCAGTTGCAACAGTTGTTATTCAAAGCCTCTGGGAATGCACGTAGCCAATGCTTTCATTCTTTATTGTAAAAATTTAAGCAGGTACCTCTAATACCAGAAAGGAACACCAAGAAACTGGAACTTCTGCAATATAACTATAAAATCAAAATTTTTATCGTTTTCTGTGACACACATCTCCAATCTTTTGAGATATAGGTAGTTCCCATGAGACAGAACTGGTTAGGACAAACAAAATGTATCTGGTACGTGTATGTGTATAATAAAATATGTTTATGTTGTTATGCAAGATAATGAGGTAAAAATGTGAGGTTTCTTTTATGACAAGAGACAGGTTTTAGTCAACGCTTCACCCCATACAGTCTAGCACAGTGTCTTGTGTTGTATAATTTCTCAGTTAAATTGTATTGAGTGACTAAAAGGATACATGAATGAAATGAAAAGAGATGCATATAAATTAATTAGTAATTACTCATTTTTCTAGGTTAAACATACACATGTAGTTTTTATTTTCTGCTTATGTCTCTAGAATCTATAACTAATATCATGATGAATAACTCCCCCTCTCCTCTATCCCGTAAATGCACTTTCCTTAAAAAGAGCAGGCCCAGATCAGTAATCAGGCCCTAATTCCTAGTATTCCCTTCCCCAGGACTTATGTCCCCAACTGCCCTCCTTCTCTGATGTGGTCTCAGGTCCCTCTTTTCCAAATGGTCCTAGAATAGACTGTCAGGGAATTTCTCCTTCCATCCTTGGCCTGAGGATCCATGGCTGAGGGTTCTCCAGCAGCAGAAAATGTAAGCCATGTAATTTCATGAGAAAGAAAGAAAGCATTAACTCCCTGAAGACAATTCGAGTAGTTGACGCAAGCGAACCAGATTAGGTTCTCCAGAAGTTCAGCATTCAGGATTAGAGATTAACGTCACTGGAAGAGGAACAACAGAAGTACAATTGCTCAGAGGAAAAAGTCTGGTATTTCTAGACCCACAAAGTCTTAATCAACCCCTCAGGGAGTTCTGAGGGGTCAGAGTTATCTTGTGTGTTATTCTGTTCTCTCACTGCTAATAATAACATACCCAAAACTGGGTAATTTATAAAGAAAAGAGGTTTAACGGGATCAGTTCTACATGGCTGGGGAGGCCTCACAATCATGCTGGAAGATGAAGGAAGAATAAAGGAATGTCTTACATGGCGGCAGGCAAGAGGGCATGTGCAGGGGAATTCCCCTTTATAAAATCATCAGCTCTCGTGAGATTTATTCACTATCATGATTCAGTTACCTTCCACCGGGTCTCTCCCATGACACGTGAGAATTATGGGAGCTACAATTCAAGAGGAGATTTGGATGGGGACACAGTCAAACAATATCATCTTTAATGGCCCAGAAGAATCAGGGATTTATACCACAATCAGTCCTTGGGCAAGACAGTTCTCTACAGCTGAGTCAAACACAGTGTGGCTGAGGATACATGTCTCCAGTTCTCCAGTGTTATATAAAAGAGCTTATTATAGAAAAAAGTTTGGGTAACCAAACTTACCAAAGAATGGTTAAAATTCCTTATATATTTTTAATTAAAAATATTTTTAATTTAATTTAATTTAATATAAATAAAAATATATTTTAATTAAAAATAATGGATGTATACAGGGTGAATGAATGAATGCATGAATGAATAATGAAGGGGGACGAGACAGACACATGAACATGTGAAAATAACAACAGCAGCATCAGAAAGAATACCCAATGGACAAATACGTGACAATTTGCCATGCAGATGATAGAGATGATATGTTTCTTGGTCCTAGAAGAAAAAAGACTCCATCATGGAGGCAGGTAATCTGGGACTGGTAGAAACCTTGTGGCTAGGCTCTGCTAGAGGCTTAGTAAATACCATACGTTGACTCAATCCTCTTCCTCTGCATTATCTCATTTAATATCTCCAGTGGCTATGATTTAGGGACCATGCTTATCCCCATTTTACAGGTGAAACAACTGGAGTATAGAAGAGGTAAGTGACATGATCATGGACACAAGTAATACTCACTGAGGCAGGGCTAGGAACTCACTTCTATCCAACTCTGGACAATGAGCTCTCAGTGACTCTGTAGAGCTGCCACTTTAATTCCTGCACAGTTTTCTTCTTTTGTTCCCATTAGTTGCAGAATAAACAGAGATATGGAGCAGAGATGAATGATGATACATGTCCTTCTTCTACTACCGCATCTCTTCTTTTTCTATTATTCTGGGCCACTAATCTTTGGACTCCCTGTATATGCCCCAAGGTATATTTCCTGATTGGCCACTAAAAGTTTGCATCTTTCCTCTTTTCTACCTTGTTATATTTTGATTAATCAGAGAGAGAAGAAGAAACAAAACACATCTAGATAGGTTTTTATTTTTCAACCTGAGTCATTGAATTCTTCCCTAAGGTATATACTGGCCAAGCACTATCTTTAGGCATGCTTTTCTTCTCTGTTTTTTTCATTCTTTTTCCAATATTTTCAATGTCTACGAATGTATTATCACAATAAGTTTAACTAGCATGCATTGCCTGAACTCTTTAAATTTTTCTTCCTTGTTTGGAAATCAGTGTGACATTTTAAAATATGCTGTTGAATGAGATAAAGATAACCAACATGCTATAACAATGAGAACGTCAGTTTTCAATGTCTTCATATATTTTCATCATTATCATTACAATTCTTATCCTGTGCTTTCAGAACAATGGACTGAAATACACTAGTAGGTCATAAGAATTTTTCTGTGAGACACAGTCCAATCTCTCAATAATAAGACAGATAATTCTCACCTCAAAGATGACCACTATACTATGTGTTATTTTGGGGCCATTTAAAAAGAATTGAAAGTCAATTTCAACCTTATAGTAAAAGTCTATTTCAAATGGAGACACTATTGTTTGACTCTCACTGAGTGTGATTACAAGAAACAATGGTTAATGCTTTTTATGAAAAATGAGTTTAAGTCCATATTCACTCATTGGGGAAAAAATTGAGATAATCAAGTAAGGTTTAAAAGCTTTGTGTTGAAATTATTTGAAAAAAAATTACAGCTACATTTTAGGCTAACAAAGGTTTCCTTCATAAATGCTGAATTGTGCAAAGCTCTTGCAAGTGCTTTCTGAAATAAACTTAGAAAACAAAAGGGATAGAAAATCTACTTTATGACAGAACTATGTGTTTCTTTTGAATTGAAAAAAATTACATGGACAGTATCAGTGTAAACAAATAATTTTTCTTCCTTGTTTGTAAATAAATGTGTACTAATTGATTTATGATTTGTACACATTGTAAACAAGGTCCTCAATTAGTTCCCACATAGATACTCGGTGGCTCAATTAGATCCCACGTAGATGCTCCTATATTTACAATTTGTGCACATTGTAAATGTGGTCCTCAATTAGTTCCCACATAGATATCCAGTGGCAACAAGAATAGCATCCACATTGTGAAATGTAGGAATATATTTTTAATATGTTATAACTTACTGCAAATGAAAATAAGTAACCAAACAATAAATATTTATGAATACCAGTTGTGTATCAGTCACTCTTTAGGCTGAGAGAGAGCCTGCTGTGTTCTCTTCTCATAAGGGAGCTAATCCCATCATCAGGAACCCACTTTCATGATTTCCTCAAAATCTAATTATCTCCCAAAGGCTCCACTTCCCAATATATTGCACTGGAGTTAAGGCTTCTGCATATAAATTTTGAGGGGACACAAACATTCAGTCCATACCACCATATCAATACAAAAAGCCTTCAGAGGGTTTCAGGTCACAAAGGTTTATAATAACCTTCTTGATGGATCTTGTGTGTTGGAAGTACACTTATGGTGAGTTACAAAGGATGAAAGGAGTCTTGCTCTATAGTCTAATCTTCAGTGTCAAGCACAACGATGCAGAGTATAGAATGGGTATATGTAGGGTGAATGAATGAATGCATGAATGAATAATGAAATGGGACGAGACAGATACATGAATATGTGGAAATAACAGCAGCATCAGAAAGAATACCCAGTGGACAAATACGTGACAGTTTGCCATGCAGATGATAGAGATTATATGTTTCATGGTCCTAGAAGAAAAAAAGGCTTTATCATGGAGTCAGGAATCTGGGACTGGTAGAGTAAGGAAGTAATACAGTCAAGAGAACGAATTGTAAACTGAGAGGATTCTATAAGAATAAGTTGTGAGGAAATTACAAGGCATTTTCTGTAGATACAGAATAGTCCAAATTTACTACAAAGATGGTGGAGGAAAATAAGTGGGGAGATTAAACCATAGATGAAAGTTTGCAAACTTCAAGCCCCCTAGGTTCCATATCAACAAATGTATGTTTTGTCTTTGTTCTGGACTCTTTTTAAGAGAGACTTTTTAAGGACAGTTTTAGATTCACAGCCAAATGAAGAGGAAGACACAGAGATACCACATATGTTCCCTACCCACGCCCCCACACAGCCTCTCCTCTTATTTACATCCCTCACCAGAGTGGCACATTTGTTGCACTTGGTGAACCTACACCGACACATCATAATTCCCCAAAGTCTATAGTTTATATGAGAGTTCACTCTAGATATTGTACATGCTAGGGGTTTGAACAAATGTACATATAATGACATGTGTCGATCATTACAGTATCATACAGAGTATTTTTACTTCCCTAGTAATCCTCTGTACATCACCTATTCATCGCTTTCTGCCAACCCCCGGTAGCCACTTATCATTTTACTGTCTCCACAGTTTTTCCTTTTCTAGAATTCTTTACAGTTGGAAGCACACAGTATGCAACCCTTTCAGACTGTCTTCTTTCACTTAGTAATAGGGAGAATGAATTAAATATAGGAACTCAGGTTTCCTCCATGTTGGTTGTGGCTTGGTAGCTCATTTATATTTAGTGTTGAATAACATTTCATTGTCTGTATGTACCACCTTTGTTCTTCCAGTTGTTTGGTTTCTTGGTATATCTTGGTTGCTTCCAGTTTTAGCAATTATGAATAAAGCTACTGTAAATATCTATGTGCAGGTTTTTCTGTGGTCATAATTTTAACTTCTTTGGATAAATACCAAGGAATACAATTGCTGGATCATATAAGATTATGTTGATTTTTTATAGAAACTGCCAAAATGTTTTCCAAACTGGTTGTACCATTTTGCATTTTCAACAGCAATGCATAGGAATTTCTGTTGTTCCACATTCTCACCAGAATTTAGTGTTATGAGTGTTTTGGATTTTGGCAATTCAAATACATTTCTAGTGGTATCTCATTGTTGTTTGAATTTGTACTCCCGTAGTTACATATGATGGGAAGCATCTTTTCATATGCTATTTGCCATCTGTATATCTTCTTTTGGGAGGTGCTTCTTATGGTCTTTAACATGTTTTTTTAATTGGGTTTTTTTTTTCTCACTGTTGAGGTTTAAGAGTTTTTTGTATATTTTGGATAATGATTCTTTGTCAAATATATCTTTTACAAATATTTTCTTCCAGTGTATGATGTCTTCTCATTTTCTTAACATTTTCTTTAGCAGAGCAAAAAGATTTTAATTTTAATGAAGTTCAGCATATGAATTATTTCCGACATGGATCATGCCTTTGGTATTGTATCTAAAAAGTCATTACCATTCTCAAGGTCTTCTAGGTTTCCTTCTATGTTATCTCCTAGGAATTTTGTGGCTTTGAATTTTATATTTAGATATATGATCTGCTTTTAATTAATTCTGTGAAGAGTACAAGGTCTGTCTCTAGATTCTTTTTTTTTTTTTTTTGCCTATGAGTATTCAGGTTTATTGAATCTGGCACCCCTAGAAGCAGTTGTTGAAAAGACTGTATTTCTACTCCATTGTATTACTTTTGCTCCTTTGTAAAATTTATGTGGGATTATTTTTGAATTCTCTTTTTTATTCCATTAACCTCTTTTATTTATTATTATTATTATTATTATTATTATTATTATTATTTTGGGGGACAAAGTTTCACTCCTGTCACCCAGGCTGGAGTGCAATGGCATGATTTCTGCTCGCTGCAACCTCTGCCTCCCAGGTTCAAGTGATTCTCCTGCCTCAGCCTCCTGAGTAGCTAGGATTACAGGTGCCCACCCCCACACCTGGCTAATTTTTGTATTTTTAGTAGAGACGGGGTTTCACCATGTTGACCAGGCTGATCTCAAACTCCTGACCTCGAGTGATCTGCCCGCCTTGGCCTCCCAAAGTGCTAGTGTTACAGACGTGAGCCACTGTGCCCAGCCTCCTTGTCTGTTCTTTAACCAACTTCACATTGTCTTAATTGTAGTAAGCCTTGAAGTTGAGTGGTGCCAGTTGTCTACGTTTGTTCTTCTCCTTCAATATTGTGTTGACTATTCTGTGTCTTTTGCCTCTCCATATACACTTTAGAATCATTTTGTCAGTATCTACAAAATAACTTCCTGGAATTATGATTAGGATTGTATTAAATCTGTAGATCAAATTGGGAAGAACTTACGTCTTGACAATATTGAGTATTCCTATCCATAAGCATGGAAGAGCTCTCCACTTATTTAGTCGTCTTTGATTTTGTTCATCAGAGTTTTGTAGTTTTCCTCATATAGATCTTGGACATATTTTGCTAGATTTATACCTAGATATTTTATTTATTGTATGCTAATGTAATGGTATTGTACTTTTACTTTCAAATTCTGTATGTTCATTGCTGGTACATAGAAATGTGACTGACTTTTATATACTAATCTTGTATCCTGCAACCTTACTAACACTTCTTAGTTCCAGGAGTTATTTTTATCAATTCTTTTGTATTCTCTACAGAGATGACCATGTCATTGGAGAACAAAGACAGTTTTATTTCTTCATTTGCAAGGTGTTTACAGTTTATTTCCTATTTTGTCTTATTTTTCTTAGCTAGCACTTCTAGCACAATGTTGAAAAGAAGTGGTGAGAGGAATCCTTCCTTGTTCCTGACCTTAATTGGAAAGTGTCTAGATTTTTTTACCTTAAGTACAGTGTTAGTTATACGTTTTCTGTAGCCATTCTTTATCAAACTGAGAAAATTTTCCTCTACGTGCTCTATATTCTTTTAAATGTTTCTAATTAGTTGTTAATGCACAGACCTTGGAAAATTGCACCCAAAAATCCATATTCTCAGCTTTGCATAAAAATATCTCTGACTTGACATTAGTCTCTTGTTTAATCTATGAAATCAGTGAGAATAGAGAAGAAACTGCCAAGACTACCCTCTTCTTGATTTCCATTGACTCCAGTGAATCTTTTCACTTATTTATATTTATCTCTCTGGTCCCTTTGGTCTGAAGTGGTTACAATTAGAGATCAGATTTGATCTCTCTTTCTCTCAGATACACACACACACACACACACACACACACACGCACGCACACATGCATATACACATATATACACATATGTGTGTGTATATACATACCTTTCTCTCTCTCTCAGATTGACCTCTCTCTCTCTTTCTTTCTCTCTCTCTCTCTCATCTCTCTCCCCTGCCCACTTCTTCTCCTCCTCTGTCTCTCTCTTATTATACACACATTCATGAGCAAATGCACATGGCTGACTTACCAGCAACACACACCCTTCCAGCCCCAGACACTAGCACCTGTCCTGGAGACTCACACAGAATACAGACAGTGCCAAGTCAATGATGGTCACAGCTTTGAATGTGACTCTGATTCAAGTCAACAGATGACCCTATTAAGCCTGAAAGAGACAGAGGAGGTACAGAAGGGGAAACAGCATTGAGAGGTTAGACCTTTCACTCCATGCCAAAATTATACCAAGAGATAAGGAGTTACTCAGTAATGAATGCCTTGCAAGAGAAGAGATTCCATGATCACTTTTTTGATGACCGTTATCTTCAGGAAATTTTTCTGCATACTTTCTAGAAATCTTAAAGGCTGCCATTGCAAGTGCCTTTTGTAAGACATTACCTGTACTTGCTCTGTGTGTAATATATCCCCAATGGTCTGAAAGTACTAGAACTTCTTAAATTCAGTGGGGCAGGAGCTCCTTTTGAGGATTTGACCATTGTCATGTAGTCTAACTCCAGGAAAATTCACAATTTTATATGCAATATCAGGAGGTTTGGGGATTCATGGAAAGTACCTTTGTCATTTTGGTCTTATGTACAAATTCTAGATTAAAGTCATTTAGTTCAAGGATATTAAAAGAAGATACAGTATTAAGCTCAAGGAATTTGGTATTCTCAGAAAAGGGCATGAGCATGGACCTCAATTCCAAGCATTTGGAAAATGTTAAGACGATTTATCTAATATGCTAGAATCATGGATGGGAGGGGATATGATGATAATTTGGTATATTAGGATAGGAACAGAGAAAACAGAACGGAGAAAGTTAGAACAAATGATATTGCAGAAATGGAATCTCACTAATGGTCTCTTTATTTCTAAATTTCAATGTATTGAGGTGTAGTTATTTTATGAAATATATAAGACCTGAAATCCTAGCAATTCTACTTTGCTAACCTAAAACGATCCTGAACTTGTGCCAGAGTCAATTTTCCTTGCAGCCCAAACTTATTTCGTATTTGTAACTTGCATCTCTTGTAGCCTAAATCTTACTTCATGCTGCAAAGTAGTGGTTGTGTACCTTTTTCAAACCTCATAATATTGATATTTAACCAGAAGTTTCTTGGAGCTAGATCAGCCTGGCTCTTCCAAGTATCTCTTGCAATATGCTGCACACTCTCAAATGTTTTAGAAGCTCATTATTTTATTTAATAAATTAAGGTTACAATTAAAATTTTGTGTTCGGGGCCAAAAACTTTCAAAATATAGAGAATGAGTTGTTTCTTCCTCACTGCCATTTTGATAATCGTCTGTTATGTGTAAAATGAAAAAAGAACTAAACAATATTTAAGTAACCTCTATACCCCTGCAGGTTGTGATTTAAACCAATGAGTTTCATTTCTTTTTACAATACGAATCCCTAGATACACCACCTAGTGGCAAGTAAAACATGTAATTAAGGGAAATTTAATTACTGCTTTTACTTAAACAAACAAAGAAATCATCTGTCAATAATGAAAACAAATGAACCTCAAAATTCAAATAAAATATATAACAAATACCACTACAGGAAAGAAGTTTTTCTCTATACTACTGGACTTGTCATTTACCTTGCTTATCTATCAAAACTTAAATGTAGTCTCTTTAAAACTACGAATGACTTGCAAAGGTCTTTCTTAGTAGAAGACATGGAGGTGAAAATAAGTGAAAGAAAAATGACATCTTTGTTTTTGATGCTCAAAGAAAGGAGGCCCAAGTGCTGTGCCCCACAGAGGAACAACCATGAATAAAACATGGGCTCAGCTCCTTAAGGAACTTCCAGACTGGCAGTGAAGCTAGTGCACAGAAACAATTACAATTCAGAGGGAGAAATACCAAATCCCTGATGCATGTTATGGAACCTTAGGAGAAGAGAAAAATTATTCTAGCCGGGAATCTCCAGAGCCATTTTTTTGAAAGAGGTCTCGGGCAATAAATTGGATTTGGATATAGCTCTCTTCAATGAGGTGCTGAAGGTAAACTAAAATACAGAGAACAGAAGAGGCCAGTGAATGAAAATCATTCAATAACATTCTTCTTAATTGGATGCATGCTTCTGATCTCCAACTGCACAATCTATCAAGTAGTTTTGCCTAATTAGATTATCTTAAGATAAATTTGGTATTTCTGAACCTGAGTGATTGTCTAGAGGAAAATATTCTTTATTGCTGTGATCAATCTTAATTCTTAATCAGTGTTTACTTAGCTGGTTGAACCACCATATTTGCCTTACGCCATAATGCTATATTATAGTAAAAGGGTTATAGAATTATTCAATGATGTTTGTTTCCTTTGGTTTGTAAGAGAGATTTTTATTTTGAGAGTATTCCTGAAACTGTATGAATCGTACTTAATATGAGTATTTAAAATTTCAGTCTTTAACTATGGAGACTGATTTATCATTTATAAATTAGATATTTAAGCTAATTTTTAGTGATACTGAGAAAATGTTCACATTCTTTTTGCCTTTTGGTCAAAGAGCTGTTGATTGGAATGGGGGGGTAAATTTATTTGCTAATTATTTTATATTAATTAGAGTCAAACTACAGTTATGATCACCTATTGCAATATTTAGTTATATTTAAATGAGACCTTAAAATACTGCCACCATGATCCAATCCTTTTGCATTCCAAGTATGATTATCTTGTGATTAAATTATAGACCAAAATGGCTTGAAAATAGTAAATATTGACTTCCAGTTTTGCATGACATTGCCAATTATATTTTCACTTACTTTTATGTAAGAATATTAGCAGATGTGGGTTATCTCAACTGGGTCACTGGGACTCAAGCTGCCTGCCCTTAAAAGTTTTGCAACTAATAGGAAAACAAACATTTTTAAACCAATGAGTATATTATAGCAGCTACTGTCACCTCTGGTGTCTGAATTGGTGGTTATATAAGCTGTAAGATGCATGAGAGTCAGTCGTAAAACGTGTATACAAGTGAGATTAACTAACAGTAGCTAAAGTGAAAGATTTGGTTTTTAAATTGTTTTTAATTCATGGGCATAGGTTAAAAACCATGCCTGTAAGAACATCGCTCTCTTTGACTTTTTCAAAGTCAAATTTGTGTTTCAAATTGCCAACTGGAGTGGAAGGTAAAGGTCGTAGAATGACTACGGGCCGCTGAGAATATGTTCTGGAATGTGTCACATGGTGAACCGCATTGTACAGATTACAGGAAAAGAATACATACACAGAAGTAATCAGGTGTCCTGAGTGCTAGGGCAGGATGTATCCGTGCAGAACCTTCGGGGTACGTAAAAGAAGACAGTCCTCAAAATTAGACCAGAGAGAGGGTCAAGACTTCACAGAATAGAAGCACTTGTACATTGATACGAAAAAGTAGCATCTTTTAAAAACATTGAGCCTTTGGTCCTTAGAGATAATAAATGTGTATGGTTTAGGCTATAGGTACTGGGTTTGAACAGGCAAGGGTCAGTCATCATGAATATTAGTCCAATTATCCATTGCTGCATAATATTAATAGACCACACCAAAACTTACAGGCTTAAAACAATATTTATTGTTATATATTATTTTGTGGGTTAAGGATTTGGAAGGTAACTAGGTATCTCTGCTCTGCAATGTCTGTGACCTCACAAAAGATAAACAAAAGGTACTGAAAGAGCTGGGGGTTGTTTAGATCTCTCTCTCTCTCTCTCTCTCTCACTCTCTCTCTCTCTCTCTCCATGCAGCATCCCCAAGTGGCTAGCATGTGCTTCCTTGCCTCAAGATAGGCCCCGCTAGGAAGAAAGTGGAAACTGTCTACTCTCTTGCAAGCTGGGCCTACAGTTAGTATAGTGTCACTTCTGCCATATTGTTTGGTCAAAGTTATCATAAATTCATGCCACTTCTCAATGAAAGAACCATCAAAGAATGTGTGGCCATCTTTAATCAATTGCAAGTATTCTTTCACTCAACAATTTATTTTGAGTACCCCCTGTGTAGCAGCCACTGTTCTACCTGATCTTACTGGCATGGAAAATAAAACAGAATCTGCAGTCACATAAATGAATTTTTTTCGTGAAGGGAGAGAGGGGAGAGAAGCAAATAAATATAGACTCTTTTGTGAGATAGTGTGGCAGAGATAGTGCTTACCAAAGGTACATGTGCTCTTCTGCATTCCCCTGCATTATTTGCAATTAGATTAGGACCACCTAACTAGTTCTGGTCAGTTGACTGGTGAACAAAAGTGATGCATGTCACTTTCAAGCCAAGCCAGTGAAGAGCCTCTTCCATCTCTTCTTGCCATTTCTCTTTAGAGATTACATTTTCCAGATCACACAGCAATGCGATAGAGGAGGAAGATCTGATGCATATCAAACTCTAATGAAAGCGTGGAAAAAAAAAATGTATTATGATAACCAGCTGAGGTTTGAGTTTCACTTATTTCCATAGAACAACATAGCATTACTTAACCTGACTAATACAGTTAATTAGTATTATGAAGAAAAAATAACTCAGGGTAAAGGATACAAAATGACTGTGGAGATATGTGCACAGTTGTAGACAGGATGGCCAGGGAATTAAGAAATGTCTCTGTAAGAATGTGCTAAAAACTTTCAAGCCCTGCTGTTTTTCCCACCATACAAGTAGGCCCCCTCCCTATATTGGAGAGCTGCAGATGACTGTGATTGCTGAATTTACATGACATGAGCAGAAACTTATTTTTTCAAATGGTCTGATGAGCTTTAAAGGGGAATGAGAAAAGATGAGATTTGAATTAATTAATGGATGAATAACTTGAAAGTCAGACTATGGAGGAGATTTTATTAGCAAATGAATTTGGTAGCTGCTCTAGACTCTCGGACATGAGGTTAGCTTTAGAATAATATGTGACAATTATTTTGGCATGTGGAATTAGATTGGATTGACAAAACAACCGACTAAAATCAAATAGGTCAGCAAGATGAGGCTTTTCTCCAATATAATCTTCTCAGATACTTATCTAGCACTGGGAGTGATGATACGTACATTTGGGGTCAGAGAAAACTTGGCTCTTCTGCTTTCTATTTATGTAAATGAGACTCACCATTCAAGTCTCTGTGACTCCATTTCCTCGTGTGTTAAAAATAATACCTCCTTAGCTGCGTTATTGTAGGAAGTATCAATTATATGTGTACAAAACTCACCAGAATGTCTATCACATAGAAAACACTCAATAAAATGGTAGCCATCATTTGGTTATAAGCCATATTGAAGACATGGCATCCATAAGATACCTATGCCAATCATTGCACGGTAAGCACTGTGGAAGATTACTAGAGATCTGTGACATAGTCTTCAACCTTCTGCTCAGTCTTGTTAAAAAGATAAGACCAAAAACATCGCGAAGAGGTAAATGAATGTGCTGGCAAGAAAAGCCTTTGAAAAAGAGATGCCACAATGTGCCAAACAAATTGCCACACATGATATAATAAACGCTATCTATTTTGTCAATGAGAAGATAATATGTTTTCAACCTGTTGCAACTTTCTATTACAACTTTTTAAAACATATCATTATTAATAAGCACCCATGGAGATACTTTCTCAGGCAGAGAAGGTGACAGTCCTCAAATTGCACCTCTTATGTTTAGTGACTTTAGGGTCACGCTTTATAGTGTGAGGGGGCAGCAGACTTCGTCTTAAAACAAACAACAGTAATAAAAGTATATAAATTAGCCAGTAACTGGCTGGGCGCGGTGACGCCTGTAATCCCAGCACTTTGGAAGGCCGAGGAGGGCAGATCACCTGAGGTGGAAGTTCGAGACCAGCCTGACCGATGTGGGGAAACCCCATCTCTAGTAAAAATGCAAAATTGTGGTGGCGCATGCCTGTAATCCCAGCTCCTTGGGGGCCTGAGGCAGGAGACTCGCTTGAACCCGGGAAGCAGAGGTTGTGGTGAGCCGAAATTGCCCCATTGCACTCCAGCCTGGATGACGAGAGAGAAACTCCATCTCAAAAAATAATAACAATAATAAAATAAAAATACAAAATAAAATAAAAAATTAACTATTAACTCTGTCCCTCAAACATTTCCCTTTTTCTCAAATAGAGTATTCCGTGACTTTATTTAAAAGTCTAGATCCTAACTTCTACCCTACTTATACTCTGACTTTGAAACTCCAAAACAGAAATGTCAAAGCCTAAGAAACCGATATCTTCACAGCCAGGACAAAAATTGCGCAGAGAAAAGGATGTATGTTGTATAAGACGTTTCAGCAAAATACTAAGGACTCAGGTGATTCCAGTGGCTCATCCCTCCTCTTAACCAGCATCCAGGTTTTGATTCTTTCTTGTACTGGTTCCCCTTTGGGTTTTAGAAATATGCGGAGCCATCCTCTATGATTTTCCTCATTCTTTGGCCCAAACCAAACAGCAGTGTTTTCTTACTAGAAATCATTATAATCCCGCGTCATATTACTCTTTACATTTGCATCACATTCAAAATAAGTCAGTGTGAATGAATCCTTTTCTGACTGTCTTTTGAATTCCAGTCAGCACAGGTAATCCCAATAAATGCATTTAAATTGTGTTGATATTGTGACAGCCCCATCAAACACCTTGCCAACCATATCAAATTAAAATTTCCCATTCTCCTATTTAAATACCTACCATTTCACAGTTGAAAAAAATCCAGTTAATGTAATGTCCTATAGCACAAAACAAGGCAGGATCTGTCTGAGTTTATCAAATTACTCCGATAATAACTCATTTCCAGAATATTTCATTACTCATGAAATAAGATGCCTGCCACAAGGAAAGTACTTAATAAATGGCAGGTATTATTTCTATTTGAAAGACAAATTATGTTTTTAATGCTGTATTCATATTTTTCCTCTTTAGGTTTCTCTATTTATTTTTCCATGATTCAATTTTCCTAATAAATAAAATATGCATTGGAGAGCTATGACTTTATGGCAGCTGTGCTGAGTAGGTCTTAAATGTGTCCTTCATCTAAACTTCTACACAATCTACGTTGAGTGGGATCAAGAGGAGAGTAGCACAGAAAACCAGGAGAGTTGTCAGCAATTTTGTCTTTGACTCTTTTTAATTGGGTGAGACCTGTTTTGCTTGGGAATCAAGCTTGAGTAAATAAGTAAAAGCTAACGAAAAATGGAAGAAAGGAAATATTTTGAAACAAAGCAGATCACGGAGATTAGGAATTGCTTGTAGTATTCTAGGGTTTTGCTACTCAAAGTGTGGTCCATGGACCAGCAAAATCAGCATCATCTGGGAGCTTGTTAGAAATGCAGAACATTAGGTCCCACCCCAGACTTACTGAATTAATCAGCATTTTACCAAAATCCCCAGAGGATTGTTTGATTCTAGAGAGCCTTACAAACAGAGATGCTTGCTTGCTTCTTTATGGCTAAACCTGTAACTTACTAGTTTGCAGGAATAAAAGAGGGAATTAAATTTCCCTGTAGGACACACTATAGATCTCTTGTTCATAGAGGAACATGAAGTAAAATAAAGTACTATTCCCAAAGTAAACATAAAAGCAAAAATTATGCATCCCCATATCTGGAGAATGCATGCATCTCTTAATGAATAATGAGAATATCTTACATTCTTGTATTCCTTCACCAGTGCCTTCCATATGTAAGATCTCATTTATCCTTACTACAAACCAGAGAAGCGTGCATTGTGACAGTCATTCTGATGTTTTAAAGGTGCTTCCTAGTTGGTGAAAGGAACGGGTGGTCCCTAACCTAATCTCTAGCTACATATCCATGACCCCTGAGTGCTGAAGGGTAGGAGAGGATGCCCCTGGACATGGAAATTCACAGATTGATCAGAGTGGCTTAGACAGTAGAGAAGGATGGGAATGAGAGGGAAGAACAAGAGTCCCAGGAGGCGCCTGGCCGCAGCCTGGCAAGTTGATGTGGAAGTAAATACTGGTAGGGTACATGATTGGACTTCTTGCTCTGGAAGCATGTGGAGTCAGTCTGCATTCTGTTCAATAGGGGAAACGGGCCAGGCATGGTGGCTCACACCTCTAATCCCAGCACTTTGGGAGGCCGAGGTCAGTGGATCACAAGGTCAAGGGATTGAGACCATCCTGGCCAACATGGTGAAACCCGTCTACTAAAATTAGCCTACAATTAGTAATTGTCAACTACAAAATTTAGCCAGGCGTGGTGGTGCACACCTGTAGTTCCAGCTACTCAGGAGGCTGAAGTATGAGAATCACTTGAACCCGGGAGGCGGAGGTTGCGGTGAGCCAAGATCACACCATTGCACTCCAGCCTGGGAGACAGAGCGAGACTCCATCTCAAAAAAAAAAAAAAAAAAAAAAAAAAAAAAAAAAAAAGTGGTAGGGGGAAGGGATAGGATTCAGGTGCAGCCTGTTTAGGAGGTAATTACTGGTGAGAAAACAGAGTCCATAAGACAATCTACTGGAGAATTCAAATAAGCGTACTACAACAGTGATGTGGAGAAGATGGTAGTGGAGATGAGAGTGAGCAGAATGGGTAGAAAGCTGGCAACTGCCCCTTCCAGGAGCTGCTAGGGCTTCTCTTCAGATTGCCCAGCTGTGAGTGGGGCCAATCATAAAGTGTTCAGATGTTTGACAAGTCAAAGCTGCCAAGACTCTGGAGTAGAATTTCTACTCCACAATTATGACACGGGATCTAATCCCATTGTATTCCTAATCCACCCAGTGGAAACCAATGGCATTTTGCTGTAAGTTTTTAAAGGCGATTTGGACAATATAGGATGATGGTGACACACAGTGGCTTCTGTGTTTAATGGATTTGAGGTTCTGATTCTTTTCAGCAAGTTTCCCTTTTCATGCTTCAGCTTCCTCAGGTCGCATGAGGATTAAGTGACATAATGGATGCAAAGCGTTTGGCATACTATGTGGTACCTAACTGGTTATTTCTGATATTATTATTTATCTGAAAAAATAGCAGTTTCTGGCATATATTAGCATCCAAAAACATTGCTTCTACTTTCTTCTTCTATCAAGTATCTAAAAAACAAACACAGGGCCGGGTACGGTGGCTCACGGCTGTCATCCCAGCACTTGGGAGGCCAAGGCCGGCAGACCACTTGAGGTCAGAAGTTCGAGACCAGCCTGGCCAACATGGCAAAATCCCACCTCTACTAAAAATACCAAAAAAAAAAAAAATTAGCTGGGCGTGGTGGTGCACTCCTGTAGTCCCAGCTACTAGAGAGGCTGAGGTGGGAGAATTGCTTGAACCCGGGAGGCAGATGTTGCAGTGTGTTGAGATCGCACCCTTGTACTCCAGCTGGATGACAGAGTGAGACTCCGTCACAAACAAACAAACAAACAGAAAAAACAAATGCAAATAAAACATAGCCTTAAGAAGCGTATCTCAGTGTCATGATCCACTTGTATTCTTTTATTTCAATGGAATTAGTTCAACGAGGATCTTTTTCCACATTACATAAGTCTGAGGATGACAGAGACTGTCTTCTTGTCACAGGTCAAGAGAACTTTCTTTCTTGACAACGTGGTTTTCTCCTGATGCTTAAAAACACCTCCAGTAACTGTTTGCTAAATAAGCTGCACAAGGTAACAGAATAGAGGAATACATGGAATGTTCCTCCAGGTAGCCTAAAGATAATAGAGCCTTCAAAGCACTGGGCAAGAACTGACCAATTTGCCTAGACAGCAAATTCTTCATTGTTAAAATATGTCCATGTCATTTAGAACTCTGATTGCTCCCCTTTAAAAGAAATCTACTTCTGCCCCTATCTGGTTGCATAATGTTTATTATCCTTTTTCCCCCCAAAGAAAATTATAGCATAATGGAGACACATTCTCACCTTCCTTTTGTATATTCATGATTGACACGTAATAATTGTACATACTTATGGGGTACAACATGATGTTTCAAAACACGTATAAGTTGTGCACGATCAAATCAGAGTAATCGGCATTTATCATTTCTTCATGATGAGATCATTCCTAAATGTCTCTCCTAGCTAGCTTTAAATATGCAATGCATTATTGTTAACTGTAATCACCCCACACTGCAATAGACCACCAGAACTTATCACTCCTATCAAATTGTAGCTTCGTAGCCATTGACCAAGTGTCTACTACCTCTCCTCCTGCTCCGCTTCACATCCTCTGGTAACTATTATTCTTCTGCTCTCTACTTCTATGAAAGCAACTTTTTAGATTCCATATGCAAGAGATCATACAACATTTGTCTTTCTGTGTCTGGCTAATTTCACTTAACCTCATGCTCCCCAGGCTCATCCATGTTGTCACAAATGACAGAAGTCTAATTTTGTAATGGTCGGATAATATTTCATTGTGTATATAGATCAAATTTTATTTATTCATTCATCTGTTGATAGACACTTAGGTTGATTCCATATCTTAGCTTTTGGGAGTAGTGCCGCAATTAACATAGGAGTATATTTTCAACCTACTGATGTCATTTCCTTTGGATATATACGCAGTACTGGGGTTGTTGGATGACCTTCCTTTGAGAATCATAGGGAAATGCCCAACACCCTTAAGGTGGCTCCCGTCTCACAGATGTGAAAACTGACACCTAGATCAATCCAGAGATGACAGAATGCTATTCTCTGAGCATGCCCTGATGGAAGTGTTGTTCTGGCTGCTTGCACAGGCCTGGGTCACCTAACCCAATCCTTGCAGCATCCTTGTACAAGAAAGTTCGGTATTTTGTCTTTATTTTTATAGATAAGATCACAGCAGCAAGTGGCAGGGCTAACATCAAACAGAGTTCTACTGATGCACACATCTTCTGCTTCACACTGATTTTATCATGGAAGCTGTTGGCTGCCAAACCCACCATGTGTTTCATGTAGATAAATAATATTTGCCTCCCAGGCATGTGTGGTATGCTGCCTGCTTATGCCCTCATGATTTCTCCAAAATTGTTTTTCTTCTAGTGACTATCCAAACAAAAAAGCTTAGTGTCTTGTCATCACCAAAAGATGACTTTTAGCTCTTGCATTTCATTAGGATGAGTTTCTATCTGATTGCAATTAAATTGTGCTGAGCAACAAATAGAACAAAGAAAGTGAAATTTTATTTGTGTCTTTCCCAGATGTGCGAATTTTGAAGTATAAACAGTAACTTATTTGAGAAGATGCTTCTTTTGTCTTGCGTGTACTATAATCCAAACACATTTACTTTAATTGGAAATTGTTTCATGTGGCTACTTTTTTGAAATGTGAAGGTAAAACTTTAAGTTGGAAACCACCTGAGAAATCTCTAATAGCATACTTTAGTGAGCAAGGAAAGCAGATAGAGTGCACACAATAATTGTGCCAGTTATTATTGTTGACAGGCCAGTTATCCATGAAATACACAGGCCAATAAAGAAGCCCCAGTGAAACAGTTTTCGTGTGTGTGTGTGTGTGTGTGTGTGTGTGTGTGTGTGTGTGTGTGTGTGTGAAATATGTATCATTCACTGAGAGCCAACTGTATCTCTACCACAAGTCACATGCTCATATATGTTATCTGAAAGCCTCACTATTATATGTGTCATCACTATTTAATATCTGCAGATATTCATACACATTCCCAGAAATCCTCACTAGGAAACTGCAGGGTAGAAGCAAAAGGGATGTTGGGGGTTAAAGGCTAAAGAAGACAAATCACACTAATAAAAGTATATAAAGCATTGATGGGTCTGGTCTTATATGGTAATTTTTATGTTTTTTTAACGTTTCATTAAGTCAAAAAAATGCACTTATCACATGAAGACAGTTAACCAAAATCATGTAATACGTGAGAGGGTAAAAAATTCCACTTAGAAAAATAAAATGCTTCTTATATTTTGGATAAGGCATTTTAAAGCCACTCTAGTCATTTTCGTCTTCATACTTTTCATCATGTTTACGTGTTTCAGGTGCCTGGGATCCCATTTGTGAGTCCTTAGTTACTTGAAACTTGTGATTTAGTCAAGGCTGAGTTGAAGTACAGATCATATAGGTTTCTTTAAATTCTCATTTTTATATATACTTTGCCTAAAGTAGCATTGTAGTAAAGAAGGAAGGTTATATTATAAAGGTACTGTGTCAATTTTAGATTTGAGACAACTTAGAAAATTTAGTGGTAAAAAACAAAATGCACTTTTAAAATATTTTGATAGTAAACTTGACTTCTAACACCAATTGAGAAACCCAAATCCAGTTTTCTGAAGCCTCAGATTAATATTTCTTTTTAATTATCTTTAATTATTTCTGGAAAACAGCCACCTGTAACCTTGTTCACCATAAGATGTTCGTGAGAAGTGGCTACTAGCAGAAAATGTGTCAGAATAAATAGTCTGTCTCTCATTATGGGAACACCAAATGTATCAAACGGAGAAAGTCTGAAAGCATTTTAGCTTCAGTTTCAAAAGGAAACAAAATAGGCTTTCCTTTGAGCTACTTATTTCTGTTCTAGCAATTCGTTGGAGCATGATATGGTTAGGCTTTGTTTCCCTGCCCAAATCTCATCTCAAAATGTACCATGTGTCCAGAGAGAGACCTGGTGGGAAGTGGTGATTGGATCATGGGGGCAGCATCCCACATGCTGTTCTTGTGATGGTGAGTGAGTTCTCATGAGATCTGATGGTTTTATACGTGTCTGACAGTTCCTCCTTCACACACTTGCTCTCTCCCACCTGCCGCCATGTAAGACGCGCCTCTTCCCCTTCCACCCTGATTGTAAGTTTCCTGAGGCCTCCCCAGTCATGAGGAACTGTGAGTCGATGAAACCTCTTTTCTTTATAAATTATCCAGTCTCAGGCAGTTCTTTATAGCAGTATGAGAACAGATGAATATAGAGCACATCATTGAGAGGCTGCTTTATATGTTCACTCATCTATTCATTAACTAAATGAGCATTTATTGAGGATCTAAAATTAGCTAGACATTAGAAATATAAAGAAGAATAAAAAGCAGAAGTATCACTTCCAGGAGCTCACATGGTCTGTTAGTGAAAGCGGCTACATAAACAAATAAGAGCAATTAAATGTTACTCTGCATTGTCACATTCTGTTTATTTCATTAGTAACAGTTAGAACAACTGGAAGTTTTCCAGTTTGTTTGTGTCTCCCATTAGATTTTAAGTGCTTTGAGGGTGGGGATCTGGCACATTTTAGTCACCCTATGAGAATGAATTTAATAAATAGAGTACTATAAAGTAGAATAAGAGTTTCTTGCAGAGGAGAACTCTAGAGCCCTTAAATTAAGTCTATCTGGGGCTTATGATACTTCTGGCTACTCTCTCAATGCTTCTTTCTTTCTTTCTTTCTTTCTTATTTTTCCTTTTTTGAGACAGAGTCTTGCTCCATCGCCCAGGCTGGAGTGTAGTGGTATGATCTCAGCTCACTGCAACCTCCACCTCCCTGGTTCGAGCAATTCCCCTGCCTCAGCCTCCCGAGTAGCTGGCATCACAGACACATGCCATCACGTCCAGCTAACTTTTTTGTATTTTTAGTAGAGACAGGATTTCACCATGTTGGCCAGACTGGTCTCAAACTCCTGACCTCAGGCAATCCGCCTGCCTCAGCCTTCCAAAATGCTGGGATTACAGACATGAGCCACCGCGCCCAGCCTCTTGATGCTTATTTCTAAAGATACAGCTATCCCATGTCTGCCTCTTCTAGCTTCACTCTCAATCTGGTGCAGTTGGCAAAACCGCCTGCAGTGAACTCTCAAAAACATGAGAACGATGTGGTTGCCAGCCTCCACAGGATGCCTTTTTCACTGTGGACCTCTGAGCCCAGCGGAACACTGTGAAGGAGCTGGAACACTGAGTTTAGATTGGAGATTCCAGCTGTGAATCTCAACTCTTTCACTTACTGGAGTGAGCAAATTAACAATCCCTCTCAACCTCAGACTTCTATGAAATGGATTAAAGTATCTTTCCTCATAAAGTAGATATTTGTAAGATACTTGAAATTTCATAGGTATTAGTTGAATCCACATATGGAAAGCTAATATTTATAACTTATCCTATTTTCTGAGACTTTAATTCCTTGTCAGTCATTCCTCCAAATGCTTCCTAGAACTCAGACCTTAGGACTTTTGTTTCCCTACATTGCTGTTGCTGGATGTTAGTGAAGGGATTTGAAACCCTCCTTCAATCAAAGGGGAACTGGGCAGTATTTGTGTGTATGACCTGGACACTCCAGAAAAGTGGGGAAAGGAGGCCAGGCTACCAGTTATAGCCTCATGAGACTGTGGGTAGTGCTTCTGCTATGAGTCATAAACTGTCCTACATCTGTGGCATCTCTGAATTCCCCAAGCACCAAAGGTAATAATAATTTAAAAAGTAAGAGATAATGGAATCTTTAGGTTAAATTTAGTGATAATCTGAGAATAATATTTCATTGTGGACGTTACAGAAAGCATTTTGTGGCTGGGTGTGGTGGCTCACGCCTGTAATCCCAGCACTTTAGGAGGCCAAGACGGGTTTATCACAAGGTCGGGAGATCGAGACCATCTGGCCAATGTGGTGAAACCTCGTTTCTACTAAAAATTTAAAAAAAATTAGCTGGGCGTGATGGCATGTGCCTGTAATCCCAGCTACTTGGGAGGCTGAGGCAGGAGAATCGCTTGAACAAGGGAGGTGGAGGTTGCAGTGAACTGAGCCACAGCACTTCAGCCTGGCAACAGAGCAAGACTTTCCCTCAAAGGAAAAAAAACCAGAAGACAGCATTTTGTTTGTTTGTTTTCAGGGCTATTTTATAAAACTAATTGTGGGAGAAACACAGTGGAAGTTATTAATGAGAAAGATCAAGCTAAATGCTGACTATAATTCTCTTCATTTGAGGCCATTGATTTAAACTAATTTGCTATTTAAAAAATACAAGTTAAGGTTTGCAGGACCTTTTTTCTGTGAAGCTTCTGAACTTCCTTTGTGGATGGCAAAGGAGGATTTTATTGATTTACTCTTTACAAATATTCATTTGTTTCTAGCAAAGACGGCGTGTGATACTGGATCTAGCCACTTTTGATACAAGTACAGTCATGTCTCACTTAACAATGAAAATACATTGTGAGAAATGCATCATTATGCAATTTCGTCATTGTGTGAACATCATAGAGCATACTTACACAAACCTGGATGGTGTAGCCTACTACATGCCTAGGCTATATGATACAGCCCATTGCTATACTGGAAATAGACAACCTATTGTATGAGTATCACAGGCAACCGTAATACAATGGTAAGTATTTGTGTATCTAAACAGAGAAAATATACAGTAAAAATGTGGTATAAAAGATAAGAAATGGTAGACCCCTATGTAGGGCACTTACCATGAATGGAGCTTGCCGAACTGGAAGTTGTTCTGGGTGAGCCAGGAAGTGGTGAGTGAACGTTTAGGCCCAGGACATTACTGTACACTCCTGTAGACTTTATACACACTGTACATGTTGGCTACATTACATTTATAAAAATATTTTTTCTTCAGTGTAAATTAACCTTAGCTAATTATAATTCTTTTACTTTATAAACAATAATTGTTTAAACTTTTGACTCTTTCATGATAACCACACTTAGCTTGAAACACACACATTGTACAGCTGTACAAAAATATTTTCTTTCTTCATATTCTTATTGTATAATTTTTTTTCATTTTACTTCTTTATTTTTACTTTTAAAGAGTTTTCATAAAACAAAGACACAAACACACACATTAGCCAAGGCCTACTCAGGGCCAGGATCATCAGATCTTCCACCTCCACATTTTGTCCCACTGAAAAGTCTACAATGTCACTAAGGTGGTATAAATTTTTAGTTTAATTATAATCTTATGGGACCATCATCATACATGCGGTCTGTTATTGACCAAAGCATCATTATGCATTGCATGAGTATTCTTTATTTTACAAAGCGGTCATGAAACAAGTCACATAGCAGGTTTGTGGTTGGTTTGTTTTTTGAGATGGAGTCTCACCCTGTCTCCAGGCTGGAGTGCAGTGGTGCCATCTCAGCTGACTGCAACCTCCGCCTCCCCTGTTCAAGCAATTCTCCTGCCTCAGCCTCCCAAGTAGCTGGGAATACAGGCACGTGCCACCACACCCAGCTAATCACATAGCAGTTTTTAAGACTCATTTGCTTCCAGTGCCAAAATAGAGTACTCTTCATGCTTGATATATTTTCAGCAAAGTAAACCTGCACTTATCTTTTCCTTCTCAAATGATGTCTTTTGCGTAAGAAGTTAGTATTCAGGTCTAGTTTGCAGGAGCACTCTATTTCCAAATGCCTTTATTCCCTGAATTGGATCTATGTATTCCATATCCCTCGCCTATGCTTAGCATAAAATGTAATAAATTAAGGGATGAGACTTGAGTTCAAGTCCATCTATTCCCTCTATGATATTGAACAGGTTAATTGATCTCTCTGATCCTGAATTTCCTAGCAGAATTTTTGTGCAGATTAAATATACAGTGTTTATAAAAGGCATAGCATATGTAATACAGTATACGTAGAAAGCATTGCATAAGCATGTTCCAAGCAGACTCTGTGGCAAGCATTATAGAGCAAGTGATTTATTGAGAAAGTGTTCCCAGGAGAAAGGAGGAAGAGAGTATGGAGAGAAGTCAAGCAAGGTTATAATTTCAGGCACAGTCCTAGTCTCAGAGTGATCCTGCAGAGAGGAAATGTCTTGTGCAAATTACACTCCAGATTTTATTGTGACTTAAGGCAAGAGAGCTAGGCTGTCTTCCTCCCTCAACTAATCAATCTGGCTACAAGATGTTATGAAGCTGTAAACTCTCAAGCACTTCCCACTCTCTGCCCCTTGGTTGCACACAGGGGTTCCATCAATGCAAGGACCATCCTCGCTCCCAAGCTGAGCCATAGATGCAGGCCATAAGATGAAGGAAAAGCTTAACAAGGCAGCAAGAGGCACTAGAAAATGTAAACAGGAACCCAAGAGAATATGAGCAGAGCCCACTACAGTCGTACATGATAAAGCCTCAGTAAATATGAGTTTCCTTTCCTTTCTTTTCCTAAACAGTCGCCACTCGGTCATATATACTTGTCTCCTAGTTAATGAAGACTCGAGGTCAAAAATGGCATACTTTTTGTTGTCCGATGGCTAGACCTCACCAGCAATGAAAATTTGCTAGACCCAAAGGAATACGAAACATGAGTCATGACTTGTGAAACTAAGATTGTTATGTATTTGTTTTGCTGTCAATCTCAGGGCCATATAGGAGTGGCAGGACAAAGCTGGCAAAGGTAACAACTGCTTGTTATTGTTGCTGCAGATAACAATGGTGATTTCAACCACTCTACTTTTTCTCATTTGAATGATTACTAGGATATCACATTCTAATCCTAAAATATTTTTCATCTATGTTAAAATTAGCCTTGGAAATTGCAGGCAATGCCAAAGATGCATTAGAAACCAGCAGTTCTGACAAAAATCATCAAAGGCAACTGTTCTTCAGTGTATTTAAGATGAAAATAAGAACCAACTAGCAATTTAGATAAGAAATGAAGCTTGATGCTCTCCCACAAAACATTGCATTCCAGGATCTTTCAGCAACTGCCAGCCTGGACTCATGTCCATTAAAAGCAAATGTAGTCGAGAGGCAAGGATAAGAGAAGGAAATTGCTTTGGATCCTTATTGGGTTGTCTTATTGATCATGCTGGACAGTAAAGTACTGTCACGTAGGCATCCACCTCTGGGCTCTGCAAAATTGACAGTGAGAAAGAACTGTCAGCGATCCGTACCCTCAGGGGCAGGACAGCTGTCCAGCAATGTACGTTTCTGCAGGTGTAAACCATGTCTGAAAGCACCACGTTATCTAACTCCAAGAGCTGTCACTCAAGCAAAAGGAAATATTTCCCCAAGCTGTGTTTACCGGGCTAAGTTTTAGGAAGCAACATTTACTTTTAATTCATTCAGTAACTCTTTTCCCTGGCATGTAATCTCCACAAACACTTAGGATAACAGATGGAACTTACACTATGCCTTGAAAATTAATGGGCCCCTTCATTGGTGACTGACAGAAACCATCACTTCAACTAAAGATTTCTCAGGCTGTCCCCAGTCACCCAGAACTCAACTTTGGGAAGCATCACAGGCTACCATGCTAAGGAAGATGAGGGGAAAAGACAAGGGTGCCCCAGTCATAGGGCATTAGAGACCTTGGCTGAAGCTAAAGGCCATTCCAATCGTATTCACTCTGCCTTTGAAAGGAGAAACAAAACAGAAAGAACATAAAGAGCCCAGAGAGAACATTTTCAACACAGCTTGGGTTATTTAAGAGGCAAACTACATCCTTCCATACAGCTAAACCCTCCAGGCTGATTTGTTTTCAATACTGATCTGTAAACAAATAGCAATGATTCTCTTGATGAAGCTTCAGGGTTATATATAATTCACTTTGGCTCTGTTGTCTGCCAGAATTCTAGGGTTTAGGGGAAAGGAACTCTTCTATAAGTGTGCACTGAATCCTAAAAATGAGATGTAAAAAATTTCTTTCTTTTCTCCTCTGCCAACTGCTTAGGTTTTATACTTAAAACAGATTTTTCAATGTCTCTCTTTTTTGTGCGTGCTATAGCCCCTTTTGCAAATATTTGAAATATTAATTACTTGGAAAATCAAATAGAATTATATTTGTTTATCATGTAATTATGTATATATAATACTTGCAATACACAAATAATTATTTTTAACATAAATTCACTAGACTTTGCCAGAGAGACCATATGTGGTTTTCTTCAGAACCCACACAATAAATACAAGTCAATATCTTCCACTGTTTGTGGTTTTTGTATAAGCAGAATGCCTGCTTATTGCTGTAAAGTTTGTTGCTAGAAATAGATTTCTAACATTATTATTAAAATCCATATCGGCCCAATATTTAAATCAAATGATAGTTGCTTCAAAATTTTTTTTATAGAAGAATTTATAGAGTGTCTATAATCATGGCCTCAATCATTCATTCAGTAAATTTTTATCAGGTACCTATGATACCTGATATATGTTTGATACTAATATTGTCAGGCTTTTCTGAATTCCACGTTCATACCTTCATGCTTTTCACTGTCTCCTCTGACTGTATCCTCCTTTAAGAGAATCAGCTATGAAAGTTATGTGAGGACATGGCACAAAGAGTGTGCATGCCCCTAGGGCCAAGAAGCAATAGGCCAATGGATATTTACTAAAGGTTTCCTTTTATCCCCGAAGGGCTGAGTTCTCAATAAACATAGCTCTGCTTGACTTTTGAAGAGTTTACTTATTAATGATGGTCAAAATTCTAAACCTGATGGCTATTCCTTGTAAATGGAAAACCTATGAAGAATTTTCTACTCTTCTATCAAATATAGCTGTTAAATGTATCTAGAATAAAAAATCTCATGTTTGTTTTGTGGATATCAGAGAGATACTGAGAGGAAGACAGACAGGGATGAGTTCTTATTCGGAATGTGTCAAAGCCTACTTGTAGAAAATTTAAAATCTTAAGATTAACATAATTCAAGATCTCAATTTTCCAGTGGCTTCAATTTTATTTATTTATTTATTTATTTATTCATTCATTCATTTTGTTATTATTAGTAGTAGAATACTTTCTTCCCAAGAAAGCCTCCTAACTGTCTCATATGTAAAAGAGTAAACCCAAGTTTTTCCAGTTCAAAGAGGAAAGAGGAGAAAAGGGAGAGTATAGAAGCCTTATACCTTGTTCCTCTCCTTCCCTTGCTTCTCCCTCACAGGTAGGGAGGTGAGTCTCTGCAGAGTCTATTTTCTTAATCTTTCACTTGATGTGAAATCTCTGAACAGCATCATTGGTGGGTGGTTGTTCAATCTCTGCTTGATTACATGTAATGACAAGGAGCTCATTGCTTCACAAGCCAGCCTGTATCACTTTTCCCCAACTCAAAGATAGGATAGTTGTCAAGGTTTCCTGAACTATCATTAATTACAAATCACCAGTCCAGGAGAGATGTTCAATACAAACGGGATCAGAAATAATGTTTGACCATGTTTACGCATTCTCAGCTCACAAAACCCACTAGAAGCTCAAACATGAGGCAGCATTTTTTTTTCTAGGATTTTCTGGGCTCCCTAAAACAGGTTCAGGAAGTTTTCTATGAAAAGTTTATACAAAGAAATGTATTCCTTGAATAACATCAAGAATGCCAGATTCAACCTCAAAAGAATGTTTGCTCTGAGTCATACGTTCTTTGAAAAGGCTTGGTATTAGAGGGGTTATAACAAAAATGCCAATAACAGACCCTTAGCAAGCAAACTTGTGCAGAAAGGTTGATTGTTCAAGAGGAAAGTACATTCCAAATGCAATATTTATATATTCCCCAGCTCTCCAGACAACACCCCCATTGGGTATTGACTCCTCTCATCCTCTAAGCCCAGCGCAAACACAACACAAAACATTCCACGTCAAATAGAAGCCACTCGGGCTCATGTAAGAAAGAAGCAGAAAAGCTTTCTTTATCCTTTGTTTCTTTGAGAAGCTATGTGAGAAATATCTTCAAAGTTTCCAGGAGGACAGTTAGACAGAGAATACAAGCAATGTTTGAAATTTTCCTGTCGTTCCTCATCTGCCATGCCTTGGCGCATGGGCCTTCGAGGCTGTTCTCTGTGTGCAACACTGAGCACGTCTAGTGGCTTTGCTGTCTATTGACATAAATAATTTCATTGGAACACAGCCACACTCATTCATTTACATATTGTCTTTTGTGTTACAATGCAGAATTGAGAAATTACAACAGACACCTTACGGCTCAAAATTCCTAAAATATTTTCTATCCAGCACTTTACAGAAAAGGTTTGCTTTAGAAGTTGTTATAAAGAGAATTCAGCATAAAACAAAAAGCTAGAGATGTCGAGTTGGCTGGAGGGACCAGACTACATAACTCGAGTTTGTATAAAGTTAGATTTTCAGTGGATCCTAAAACTCATTTAGCCCAAGGCATTTCATTTTCCATTTGAGGAAACTGAAGCCAAAAATGAGAGCGGATGAGTTTAAGCCAAGCCAAGCGGATATTGTACTGTGGAGAGAAGCCTTCTTTGCATGTGTAACAACAAAAAGACACACCTCTATGTCCCTTAGATCAAAATTCATCCAGAGATTTGAATTTTACAGAATGTCACAGTATAACAGCATTTAGTCTCTTGTTTGTTTTATCAATCTGAATTCACGGAGTAAAGGTAAAAGATAGCAATCAAACAATAGAAGCAATTGAAGAATGGAAATTGACTAGGTTTTGCCACTCACTGTGATTTGTAAATTATTTAATATCTCTCTAAACATTAATTTATCATAAAAATGGGTATAAAAATAGAAGCTACTATTTCATAAATGAAAGATGTCTGGCACAGAGTGAGGATTCAATGGATCTCAATTGAAAAATTAACAAGTGTTTCGTTAAGGCATGCCAGACTCTATGACAAGCACGTAGGTGCAAGGAGCTTGGGAAGTAATTCCAGAAAGCCATGTGAAGAAGTGGGAATGGGAAACAAGGAAGAGAGGAAAGCTAAGGAAGATTGTACAGTCATGGGAGGCATAGTCTCTTGAGGATCCTCTTGGAGACCAGATGGAAAGTGGAACCTGACCCAGAAATGGAATTCCTATCTTTTGTTGGATGAGGGTTGCTTCTGTGCCATGCTCTCTCCTTTGCAGGTGTTTCTCTGGGCCGGGGGAATACCTTCAGGCAGAGCTGTGGACAGCCATAGCTCTGAATGAGACTGTCTTCGATGGCTTCCAGGGTCGGTCAAGGAGACATGGTTGGGATATCGTATTTCTGCTACAGTAAACAAATACACAAATCATACTGAAGTCCCATTTATCCTCGTTCCACTACACAAATTCTAACCCACAAACATATCAATTTAGTAGTGATTATGAACTATACACTTCATTGAGCTTCTGAGATTTTTCTCAAAGTCTGGTAATTTATTGTTATTGTTAGTGTTATTATAAGTTATGATGATGATGATAAAAGCAACCTGCATAAGTCCTGAACACTTCTAGTTAAACAAAACATTTCTGAAGTCAGTCAGTGTGGTATGATTTGATTAAAAGTAAGAAACAGTTTGTTAAACCCCTTAGATCAGTGGTCCCCAACATTTTTTTGGCACCAGAGATCAATTTCATGAAGGCAATTTTTCCATGGATGTGGGGAGCCGGGGATGGTTTTGGGATGATTCAAGCACATTACATTTCTTGTGCACTTTATTTCTATTATTATTACATAGTAATATATAATGAAATAATTATACAACTCACCATAATATAGAATGAGTAGGAGCCTTGAGCTTTTTTTCCTACCACTAGATAGTCCCATCTGAGGGTAATGGGAGACAGTGACAGATCAT
The DNA here is from genome assembly GCF_024542745.1 of Macaca thibetana thibetana. Lineage (NCBI taxonomy): Eukaryota > Metazoa > Chordata > Mammalia > Primates > Cercopithecidae > Macaca > Macaca thibetana. The sequence goes on from NC_065582.1 coordinate 165,887,181, forward strand.
CAGGCATTAGATTCTCGTAAGGAGCACCCAACCGAGATCCTTGCATGCACCATTCACAATAGGGTTTGTGCTCCTAAGAGAATCTAATGGCACTGCTTATCTGACAGGAGGCAGAGCTCCAGCAGTAACACAAGCAATGGGGAACTGCTGTAATACAGATGAAGCTTTGCTCGCTAGCCTGCCACTCACCTCCTGCTGTGTAGCCCAGTTTCTAACAGGCCACTGACAGGTTCCGGTCCATGGCCCAAGGGTTGGGGACCCCTGCCTTAGATAGTAAAGAGAGTCTCCAACTGAACTATCTTTTAAAATACCTCCAAGTTTTGTTTTTATTGAGACACCTCAATATTGAGTGTTTTGGACATAGAAGAAACCATGTAAACTATTGAGACTAAGGATTTTTGTATAGTAGGGATTCAAGTAAATCACCAATGGAAACATTGGAATGGAAAAAGTCATTATTTTATTACATTAAGTCAAAGACCTCTATGCAGTTAAAGGCTCTCAAGTTGGTGTAGGAGCATAAAGGCCAACATGGGCCACTCACCTTCCATAATGATGCTCAACAACCAGTGTAAACAGATGCAATGCTGACAGCAACCTCTTTTGAAGAGTCAAGTAGTGTCCAACAACAGAGGCCCCGATGGCAGGTGGTACCCTCAACAGCTTCCCTCCAATGGTGTTGTTGGTGATAGACAACTCTTGGACTTTACAGGACAGAAAGCATTTCCACCCACCTAATTGGCAACCTCTACCTCCCAAAAGTAATTCTAAAGTGCATTTTCATCCATATCCAGTTTTGACCAGATCATTTAATAGTCCATAACTTTGAATTTGTAGCCAATAGAATAGGTTGACTGTGGGGCATTGGAGAAACTAACAATTACTACACCATTAGTACAGCATAGAAAGTGTCCTACACGTTTTAGATATTGTCTCTTTTACTGCTCAGAGCAATCTTATGAGGTAGAAATGAATATAAAAACTTTGAACTCAGGAAACCTAATGTTTGGGAAAAAAATTAAGTCAGAGCCCCTGCTCAGCTGTGTGCCCTTGGGTAGAGTTCTTAGTGACTCTGTACTGTCTTCACTTCAATGTTGAACTTACCCTCATCTTAGAAAGAAGGTGATCTGATAGATTGATTTAACAAATGTAGGCTTCTCTTAGAAAGGCTGCATTTACATTTCAAACATATAGATAATTAAGTCAAATCTATTCTTGGTAGAGTATTTATGTCTCAAGTTGGGAAGCATTTTGAAAAAAAGAGGAATTTATATTGCTCTTAAACTGTGACAAAAGGAATATAATTCAGCGTTAACCACTCATGTTCCACACAAGAGCACAGGCCCGGTTACTAAGGAAATACTTTATGTAGAGCCACATGAAGTTCCCTAGATAATTTAGAATGCTTTGGGTTCTTCCAAACCACATTGGTTGGAATGATCTTGCATTCATCGTATGGAATCTCTATCCTTCCCAACTTAGACATGATGAGTTTTTAAAAATTACATCCCATCATTTCTATTCCTGCACTTCTTACATTGTCTTGCATTGGTTGGTTTCCATATCATTTTTCCCTACCAGATTGTGCGTTCCTATGTTTTATGAATTTTCCTATCACTGGCATCTAGCAGTCATGTAACACATGTTAGAAGGTACTACATGTTTTGCTAAATAACTTATGCCAGGATGGAAGGAAGGAAGAGAGTGTGGGAGGGAATGGATACCTCCAACCATGTCACTAACTGTCTCTGGGAATCATGTTTACTTTTCACTTCTTTATTACAGTACATTGGATCAGGAACATGTTAACTCAAGGAGACTCTATGATTTAGTGGAGTGAATAAAACATACTGGAAGCCAGAGGAATATGGAAGCCAGATTATGTAAGGTCATGTGTGCAATTTTAAGTCTTTGAGTAAGTAAAAATCAGAAGCTGTTGGAGAGTTTTGAGTAGAGAGGTGACATGATCTGACTTCTATTTTAAAAGGTTCACTCCACTGCTTTGAAAATAGATTATAGCAGGTGGGCCAAGGATAGAAGCAAGTAGACCTGTTAGGAAACTATTACAGAAATTCAGCCTAGGAAAGATGACATCTCTGATCAGGACAGTGACAATGCGGGTGGAGGAGAGAGATGGTGGGGTTCTGGATATATTCTGAAGGTAGAAGCAACACAGTTCCTAACGGAGGATCCCAGTGGCGTTGGCCTGAATGACTGAAAGGATGGCACTTTCATCAACTGAAATGGGAAAACTGTGAGTAGATCTACTTAAGGGGAAGACAAGAATTCAGTTAAGGACACAGTGATTGTGAGATGTCTATTAGAAATCCAAGTGAGGATGTTGAGAAGGTAATTAATTATTTGTCTGGAATTTGAGAAGTTCGGGCTAGAAATATAAACTATGAGTTGTCATCATTTTAAATTATTTAGAGCCATGAGGTTGGATAAGATTAAAAAAAAAAAAAGAGTGAATATACATAAATAAGAGAAGAGAACTGAGCCCTGAGACATTCTAACAAAATTAGAAAAATGGTCCTTTCCCTTGTGAATTAATGTTTTCTCTACTTCTTTTCTTCAAAGGAAAAACTAGACTTTTGCAATTAAAACAAAAGAACAATAGAAGTCTTATTCAGCAATGGTATAATTTGGTGGCAAATACAAGAAGATTACATATCTTTTCATATTGTGTATCTATAATATATATTTATAATACATATAACATACATTTTATATATATATATTATAAATCTCAAAATTATGCATGTAAAATAAGATTATCACAGTCAAAGAAAAGCTTCTGTGCTCATATCTCCTCCATCCCTGACTCTCCTGGCTCCCTTTTTTTCCCTCAACCCCATATCTAACCTAATGCCAAATGCTCTTGATTTAACCCAGGGGTGACAAAGTTTTTCTTAAAGCCCAAAAGAGTAAGTATTTAAGACTTGGTGGGCCACACAGTTTCCATTCCAACTACTCTACTCTGCTGTTGTACCTATAGACAATACATAATAAATAGGTGTGGCCATGTGCCAATAAAACTTCATTTACAATGACTGCCAACCCACAGGCCATACTTTGTTGACCCCTGATTAAACCTTTCAATTTCTTTTAGTCTACCTCCATTACCAATATCTTAGTCTAGTTAATCATCAGCTGTATGTCGAACTGTTCAAAAAGCTCTTAAGAAACGGATCTATCCACACCCACTGTTGATATTCCCCAACATGTTTTTCTCAACACAGTCAGAATAATCTTTTGAAAATTAAAACCTGATAAAGTTATAGTCTGACTTAAAACCTTCAGAAATTCTTTTATAATAGAGACAAAACCCCCAAATGACCCACATGTTTGCATCATCCAACTCTTGCCTAAGTCTCCTGCCTCATGCCAGACTGTTTGTGTTCCATGTTCCAGACACACTCACCTATCACTGGCCATCACCACCTCTACCTCAGATGCTGTTTCATATTGTTAGTCTGCCTTTACCCAGGTTTCACCTAACTGACCCTCAGCCATCGTCCTTGCAGGAAAGAGAAGGGTATATCCCAATCACATTCTAAAAAGAAATTAATGAAGGTGTTACCATCGACCCTTTTTTATTTTATTTTATTTTTATTTTTTTGAGACAGTATCTCACTGTGTCCTCCCAGGCTAGAGTGCAGTGGCACGATCTCAGCTCACTGCAACCTCTGCCCCCTGGGCTCAAACAATCCTCCCACCTCAGCCTCCTGAGTAGCTGGGATCACAGGCACATGCCACCACACCTGGCTAATTTTTATATTTTTTGTTGAGAAGGGGTTTCACCTTGTTGCCCCAGCTGGTCTCCAATTCCTGGGTTCAACCGAGCAACCTAACTTGGCCTCCCAAAGTGCTGGGATTACAGGTGTGAGCCACTGCAGCAGGCCATCCCATGAACCCTTTCATCTGGAGCCATCCAGATACTAACAGTAACAAGAGCTATGAGAACAAGAGCTGGAACCATGAAGAGAATATGGTCAGAGCTGCTGGGGATGTACGCGCATCTCTAAGAACTAGAAAGCCATAATTGACAGGAGGCAGAGGAAACAATATCTAGATCTCAATCTCTTTCTGCTGTCTCCTCTGATACTGGTACCTCCCATTGGTCAAATCTGACCAGAAACCAAAAGGCAAGGGACCCTGAGAAATCAGGTTGCCTCATGATGGGTTATCAGAGCAACTTTGTCCTTTATTACACTCTTCATGATTGTAACTATTTTCATGGCCATTAGACTAATATTTCTCTCTTTCTCTTAGAATCGATGTTCCATGATGGCAAAGACTGTGCCAGTTTTGTTTACATTTGTATCACTGAAGCCTAAGCTAGTCCTGGTTTACTGAAAGAATTTGGTAAATAGTTATTAGATCATTAAAAGAAATTTTAAAAACCAGTATCAAGCCGGGCGCAGTGGCTCATGCCTGTAATCCCAGCACTTTGGGAGGCCGAGGCGGGTGGATCACGAGGCCAGGAGATCAAGACCATCCTGGCTAAGACGGTGAAACCCCGTTTCTTCTAAAAATACAAAAAAATTAGCCGGGCGTGGTGGCGGGCGCCTGTAGTCCCAGCTACTCGGGAGGCTGAGGCAGGAGAATGGCGTGAACCCGGGAGGCGGAGCTTGCAGTGAGTGGAGATCCGGCCACTGCACTCCAGCCTGGGCTACAGAGCGAGACCTCGTCTCAAAAAAATAACAGTATCAATGAGTGAACTTTCTGCAGTTTCTCTCTCTCTCTCTCTCTCTCTCTCTCTCTCTCTCTCTCTCTCTCACTACGTACACCATAATGGTGTTCACTTGACTTCTGGCAGCAGTTTTGTTTGTCTCTCTAAGTCCCTTGCTATATACAGTTGGACTAAGAACAGAATTTGGCTCCAACTGCTTTGACAATTGGCCCATCCTCACACACATTTCTTAACTCTTCCAACTACTCAGTATGGTTCATCTCCTAAGTTCTGACCACCTAAGCAGGCACCTGAGATGGACCTACCTTCTCTCTTCTTCCTCCCCTGCCTCACCTGTGTGGGAGTCAGACAAACCCTAAATGACAAATCTTAAATTGTGACAGTTGGCAGTTTAAATGATGCTGACTATATGACTTTAGCATGTAAAATCTTACATTTTTCTTGTCTTGGGAAATTATTGATATTCTTAACTTAAAGTAAAAGCTTCTTTGACCTACTGGTAAATCTCCTCTCAGGTTCTATGTGGTCTCATAGCCTCATTCTATTTTAATGTAGTTCAACAAGCTCTACATATTTAAACAAATAAACATATCACATAAAATAAGATGATCACTTCTCTCCTTCCTCTTAAAATTTGTAAAATTAATACATGAAAAAAAATTAATGAAGCGTTGTACACTTTAAGAATATCACACACTTACTTGATCCAAAAATACATTTTCTAAGATTTGAGATAGAATTATTTTCTCATCAGGATAAAGTCAATAACAATATGATCTATTGAAAAAAACAGAAAGCACAGCCCTGTATTAAGTATCTTGACATTCACTAAATGTCAGCAGGCAGAGTTGAAATTTTAAAGAGACCGTTAAAGGAAACTTTCTATTCAGCCTAAGTATAGCAAATTAGTACAGATAATAATAGACTCGTTGCTGGGTGTTTAATGACAATTTTAGAAGTGATTCAAACACATAGGGGTTTCATTGGAAATATATACATATGAAAATGTAAGCTTTAAAAATCTTTCTGTAAACTCTACTATCTGTCAGACTAAATCAGATATTTCAGTTGTTGGGGAATGACTATAAGCACTATTCAAGGTTTGCCTAAATTACAAGAATAAAATGACTTAATAAAACATGGTACTAAATATAATTAAATATTTCACTGATGGTTTGGAAGGAACTGCAGAGTCATGCCTGAATCCCATGTCAACCTCACACACATTAATTGCCTTGAACTAGAGAATTGGCTAAAGAGAGGACGCTGGTTGATAAGAGTGGTGGCTACTACTGACTGATATTCAAAAACTCATTGTACTAGCTAATGATGTTGCAAGGGAAAAAGCATTACTTTACTTGGTTTCAAAATATGTTAAGTTGTCTAATTTTATCACTGAAATAAATTTGTTAAATTTTGTCAGTAAAATAAATGAATTAAAATCGTGCAACAGAAACCATTATACAAAATCACTTACTTTCTAGATCATGAGGTAACTCTTTGTTTAACTGGGGAATTACTAGGTTTTCCAAAGCCGTTTCCCTTCCCACCAACAGTGCAGGAGGGTTCCAATTTCTTTGCATACTTCCCAGTACTTATTCTGCTGTGCTTCTGATTATAGTCATCCTGCTGAGTGTGAAGTGCTAACTCATTGTGATTTTTCTTTTTCTTTTTTTTTTTTTTTTTTGAGACAAAGTTTCACTCGGTTGCCCAGGCTGGAGTGCAGTGGCAGGATCATAACTCATGGCAACCTCAAACTCTTGGGTTCAAGTGATCCTCCTGCCTTAACCTCCTGAGTAGCTAGACCTACAGGCATGCACCACCATGACTGGTTACTTCATAATTTTTTAGCAGAGATAGGGTCTCAAATTCCTGGCCTCAAGTAATCCTCCTGCCTGGGCCTCCCAAAGCACTAGGATCACAGGCATGAGCCAGCATGCTTGGTAGTCATTGTGAGTTTGTTTTTCATTTTCCTAATGCCTTAGAGATGTTGAGCATCTTTTTATGTGCATATTGGTCATTTGCATACTTTTTGAAGAAGTTTATATTCAGATCCTTTCTTAATTTTTCAATTGAGTGATCTTTCTTTTGATTATTAAGCTGTAGAAATTCTTTATATATTTTGGATAATGTCAGATAAATGATTTACAAATATTTTCCCCCATTTTTTGGGTTGTCTTTTCACTTTCTGCTAGTGAATTTTTTATTTTGGTTATTATATTTTTCAATTCAAGCATTTCCAGATGGTTCTTTTTAAAATAATGTCTGTATCTTCATTGATATTCTCTCTTTGCTGAAACGTTGTTGTCATGGCTTTCTCTATTTCTATAAACATTATTTCATTTAGGTCTTTATATTTATGACTACTAGTTAATGTCTTCATTGTTTTATATTGCCTTTCCTGAGGCATTTATTTTCTTATTCACATTTTATGGGGTAATTATGGGATAAAAACTTATCCCAGCACTTTGGGAGGCCAAAGCAGGTGGATCACCTAAGGTCAAGAGTTCGAGACCAGCCTGGCCAACATGGTGAAACTCTGTCTCTACTAAAAATACAAAAATTAGCCAGGCATGGTGGTGAGTGCCTGTAATCCCAGGTACTCAGGAGGCTGAGGCAGAATCGCTTGAATCTGGGAGTTGGAGTTTGCAGTGAGCTGAGATCACACCACTGCACTCCAGACTGGGCGAAAAAGCAAGATTCCATCTCAAAAGAACAAAAACAAAAACAAAAAGACTTAGAGGATAGCAGTATAAGACACCTTAGATGATGATTAGGATCATTTGAAACCAATAATTTGTGATTCTTAAAGGACAAAATAAAGTTTAGAACTCATTGATAATAACTTGAGTAAGGATTAGATGAATACGTTTTGAAATTCCTTTATTGTATTATTGTTAATATACTATTTCTGGCATGCATCAGAAAGAAATCAAATTTTCTTGCTCATATGTTCTAACTCTAGATTTAAATTCCTGTGGATTTTCATCTCATGCTAAGGGATGACAAAATCAATGCAAAGGCACCACCTTGTATATAGTCAAAATGGTAAAAACTATCTTGAAAATACTTAAAGTATTAACCCACCACCCCCGGCTATAATATGGTTTTGCATCAGCAGATCTTTTTAATAGCATCAAATGAAATATTTGGATTGTGTTTAAAGTTTATGTAATGGAAAAAAGAATGGGTCTGAGTTTGTTTTTAAGATGCTTACACAGAATAAATGTACATCATCTGTGTGCACCGCTGATGTGATTTTATGAATTGTGAGGTTTTGCTGCATTCTCCTAGGATCAGGAGTGTCATAAGAAAATGTAGAATGACTAAGAAAATTGGAACAGCAAAGCAGCCTAAATATACACTTACTTGCTGCATAACAATGGTTGGGCCAACAATGGACTGAAAATACAATGGTGGTCTCAAGGTTTTAATGGAACTGAAATACGACTATCACATAGTGAAATTATAGCCGCCGTAACATCATAACTCAGTGTTTTTGATGATGTTGGTGTAAAAAAACCTACTGTGCTGCCAGTCTGATCAAAGCATAGCACACACCATTATGCACAATACGTAATATTTGCTAATGATAATACATGACTTTATTACTGGTTTATGTACTACACTATACTACCCTTTTCAGTGTTATTTTATTTATTTTTTCAAAAGGGAGATAACTGTAAAATAGCCTCAGGGAGGCCCTTTAGGAAGTCTTCCAGAAGAAGGCATTGTCATCATAGAAGATGACAGCTCCACAGGTGTTATCGCCCCTAAAGACCTTCCAGTGGGATAAGATGTGGAGGTGGAAGACAGTGATATTGATGATCCTGGCGCTGTATAGTCCTAGGCTAATGTGTTTGTGTCTTAGCCTTTAACAAACAATTTCTTTTAAAGTAAAAAAAAAAATTAATCGAAAAAAGTTTATAGAATAAGAATATAAAGAAAGAAAACATTTTTGTACAACTATACAATGTGTTTGTGTCTGAAGCTAGTGTTATCACAAGAGTTGAAATGCTTTTAAAAAATTAAAAAGTAACAAAGTTGCAAGCAAACTAATTTATTATTGAAGAAAGAAATTTTAAGTTAAATTTAGTGTAACCTCAGTGTACAGTGTTTATTATAAAGTCTTCAATGTTTATAAAGTAATATTCACTGGCCACTGACTCACTGATTCACTCAAAGCAACTTCCAGTCCTACAAGCTCCATTCATAGTAAATATGCTATACAGGTGTATTATTTTTGGACTTGGAGATAGTATTCGTGCTGTACTTCTTCTATGTTCAGGTATGTGAAAATACACAAATACTTAAAATTGTGTCACAGTTGCCTATAGTATTCAAGACAGTAACATGCTGTACAGGTTTGTAACCTAGGAGCCATATCACATCATGTAGGTGTGTGGTCGGCTATGCCTTCTAGGTTTGTGGAGGTACACTCCGTGATCTTCGCACAACAACCGAATCCCCTAAGGACACATTTCTCAGAATGCATCCTCATCATTAAGCAAAACATCACTGCATTTAAAAAGCTTAGCAAGTTCCTGTAGAGATTCTCATTCTTGACCTACTCAAATTATTTAGTCTCAGGAAGGCAATTTGGGAACTCTTCCTCCCAACTTCTCTTTGGCTTTGCTACTTAACCATACAAGTTATTTTATTCATTTCTTTAAAATTGTCTATATTCCTTCACTCAATCTTTTCATAACCATCTGGAGGAGTGAATCATAATAATAGTTTCAATTTACCTTATAATCTTGATCATGAAAAATAATGCAATGAAAGTTTGAAAACTACCCTATTTTCTTTTGGATACCAGATTCCTGAAGTAATTGTTTTTAAAAAGCAAGCTTATATAGCCGAAGAACGGCGATGCCATCAAGCATCTAGAGGAAAACTCTGTGTACTCTGAAGATCATGTCCTTTTAGGGTAGGGACGTCATGAAGTTTGCTAAATCTGGGATGCAGAGGGTGTTTACCTATCTACGGACAGAAGAGGGACTATCATCCCACATAGTCTCTGTTTAAAGTAGAGGGTGCATGTCGCTAAAGATGCTTGGCACATCCCACTATTTGTTACTTTGTTGATGAATATTTATTGGTGGCATGGGGAGCAGCCTTAGATGATTGTAGGAGGAATTTGTGGATATTGAAGAAACGTGAGCATCCCTAAAGGATAACAATGTAGCGGCATTTGTATCTTTCTCAGATAATTTAGAAAATATGGTAGAAAATATGTTCTTTTGAGAGTAGTCAAGGACATAGAAGCAGTATATTCTGAACCTGTGGTCTGAGCTTCCAAGATTGTCCATTTAAAAGCTTTTAAGGGCTAGATAAGTATTACACCTGTGTAATGTGACCATGTGTTAGGGATATGAAAAACTGTGAAAAACTGCAGAAGCATGCTTTATTTAAAGGCATTTCTATTCTGATTTTTAAAATACTCTCTGGAAAATCACAGACATTTTTAGGCCAAATGTGCCTCTTAGCTATCAATTTCTGAACTCTGGTGTATAGCTTACATAAATACGCCAGGCTCAGAATCATAGAACTGTCATATCATAAACATGAAGCTATGCAATCAGACACTCTATACTTATTTCCTCTTCCTTTTCAACCTTATCATATAATTCTACTTTATATAGCTGCGAGACACACCTCTGACAATAGAACCCCTATATAAATGAATTCTAAATAAAGTAATGGCAATGATTTTAGTAAATTGGGAGGTTTTTTAATGACGATTGCCTTATATGTACCAGTGACATTATATATGTCACTGTATTTAATTTGAACAAAATAATATAGTAGATATTATCCTCTATTTTACAGACTAAGGCTCTGTAAAGTCAAGTGACTGGCTCAAAGTTATTCAGGTGGTGCTATAGGCTAAATTGTGTTCCTCTAAAAGTCAAATGTTGAAGTCCTCACTCCCAGTACCTTAGAATGTTTCTGTATTTGAAGACGGGGTCTTTAAAGAGGTAATTCAGTTAATATGAGGTTATTGGCTGGGCACGGTGGCTCATGCCTGTAATCCCAGCACTTTGGAAGGCCGAGGCAGGCAGATTGCCTGAGTTCAAGAGTTTGAGACCAGTCTAGCCAACATGGTGAAACCCCATCTTTACTAAAAATACAAAAAAATTAGCCGGACGTGGTGGCATGCGCCTGTAATCCCAGCTACTCAGGAAGCTGAGGCAGAGGAATTGCTTGAACCAGGGAGGTGGAGGTTGCATTGAGCCGAAATCACGCCACTGCACTCCAGCATGGGTGACTGAGTGAGACAGAGACACACACAGAAGGAAGACGATGTGTAGACACAGGGAGAAGATCACAATCTTTAAGCCAAGGAGGGAGGCCTCAGAAGAAATCAACCCTGGGGACACTTACTAAACTCAGATTTTTAGCTGCTAGAAGAGTGAGAAAATACACTTCTGTGGTTTAAGCCACCCAATGTGTGGTATTTTGTTATGGCAACCCCAGTAAACTAATACAGCTAAGTAATTCAGAAATTCAACTCTGCACTGTCTGAATACAGAATTAACCCTATCCAAACTCTCATAGACAAATTCAGCTTGAAATATCTCTGACATTTATGTAGTTCTCACTAATACTTTCTATGTTAGTCCAAGTATCCCAAGAAGCATGTCAGCATTATATATACAGGGACTTGATTAAGAAAAAATGCCTCCAAAAAATGAGGAGAGAAAGAGTGGGAGAACAGTCAATGAAATTATGATGCAAGTCTGACCCTAAGTGAAGGAGAGAGGGAAGGGAAGTTGGTGGAAGTGATCTAGACCACTGTGTAGTGTCAATAGGTTCAGCAATCTTTCAGCGAATTCTGAAACCAAAGTTGGCTATGAGAGGAGTTCCCTGTTGCCTAGAGATAAGCCTTCCTTCGCATCCTCTACAGATTCAGTCATTGGCTGAAAGAGTCTGTGGGAGGTGTGACCTTAGTGCAAACATTCAGGAGTATAGGAGCCATGACCCAGGTTCAATTGCCTCCTTGTCCTTGAAGGTTTGCAAGGTGGAATCTCATGGACATCTCACCTTCCAATGTTATGACCTTATGAAATAGCTTTCACTTTATAAGGGAAGATAATATGTGCCATCTCAGAAGCAGCAAGTATATCTATTCAACAGATATTTGTTGAATATGGTGAGAGCTTGACAGTCGTCGAGGAGCTAAGAAACATAAAATGATGGCAACAAAGAAAAGAGGGAGTTTACAGAGTTGCTTTCAGAGAGTGCGAAAGCTTGTTGAGGAATCAGAGTTGTCTATGCAGGACCCTGGAGAATAATTCAAGAAAGTAATCAATCATACATTCAAATTGATTTTTCAAAGCATAATTTACATACCACATAGTACAAGAAAATGACTTTAGGTGGTACATCCGTGAGTTTTTATTGTACTAGTTAATTATTTATTTTCATGTACTAAAAATATATAAACAACATGTCAAAACTGTGATTTGCACTGATCATTAGAGAAATGCAAATCAAAACCACAATGAGATACCATCTCATGCCAGTCAGAGTGGTGATTATTAAGAAGTCAAGAAGCAACAGATGTTGATGAGACTGTGGAGAAACAGGAACACTTTTACACTTTTTGGTGGACATATAAATTAGTTCAACCATTGTAGAAAACAGTGTGGCCGTTCCTCAAAGATCTAGAACTGGAAATACTGTTTGGCCCAGCAATCCTATTACTGGGTATATACCTGAAGGAATATAAATCATTCTATTATAAAGATACATGCACAGGTATGTTCATTGCAGCACTATTCACAATAGCAAAGACATGGAATCAACCCAAATGCCCATTGATGATAGACTGGATGAAGAAAATGTGGTACAGACACACCATGGAATACTATGCTGCCATAAGAAGGAATGAGATCATGTTATTTGCAGGGACATGGATGGAATAGGGAGCCATTATCCGCAGCAAACTAATACAGGAACAGAAAACCAAACAGTGCATGTTCTCACTTATAAGCAAGAGCTGATTGATGAGAACACATGGACACATTGAGGAGAACAACACACACTGGAGCCTGTCAGGGGGCTGGGGGAAGGGAGAGCATCAGGATGAATAGCTAATGCATGCAGGGCTTAATACCCAGGGGATGGGTTGATAGGTGCAGCAAGCCACCAAGGCACACATTTACCTGTGTAACAAACCTGCATATCCTGCACATGTATCCTGGAACTTAAGATAAAATAATTTATATTTCATTGACAATATTGCTTTGGATGAAGATGAACTTATTTGAACATTTGAACAGCTAGTCCATGGGTAGAGCAAACACTATGAAGATGTGATAAGATTTATTGAAGTTTGGAAAACACTGACATAATGATTTGTATGATTCAGATCCAACCCTTCTATGAGCTCAAAAAATGATAGAATCAATTGGCAAAAGGAAAAGAAAAAAGGGGGCTGCTATTTAGTTTAAAATGGAAATTAGGCCTCTGGAAGGTTACCATTCTGTCTACCAAGTCAAAATAGCATTTTTCTTAAGAATTTAGACTAAACTTTAAAATTCCTCCCAATTTTAGTATTTTACATTTGTAGAAATAGCTGCTTCTCTTGAGCTTATTCACTCAGTGTTTGCTGAAAGCCTATTGCATGTTAATTGGGTGTGGTAGCTCACGCTTTTAATCCCAGCTACTCGGGAGGCTGAGGTAGGAGAATTGCTTGAACCCAGAAGGCGGAGGTTGCAGTGAGCCGAGATTGAACCACTGCACTCAGCGTAGGCAACTGTGTGAGTGAGACTCCATTTGAAAAAATAAAAAATAAAAGAAAGCTTAGGTGGGCACGATGGCTCACACCTGTAATCCCAGCACTTTGGGAGGCTGAGGCAGCCGGATCACAAGGTCAGGAGATCAAGACCATCCTGGCTAACATGGTGAAACCCTCTCTCTACTAAAAATACAAAAAACTAGCCGGGTGAGGTGGTGGGCACCTGTAGTCCCAGCTACTCGGGAGGCTGAGGCAGGAGAATGGTGTGAACCTGGGAGGCGGAGCTTGCAGTGAGCAGAGATTGTGCCACTGCACTCCAGCCTGGGCGACAGAGCAAGACTCCGTCTCATAAAAAAGAGAAAGCTTCCGGCATGCCAGGTACTATGCTTAAAAAATAAAAGTGTATATTTGGAATATTGTCAGCCACCTAAGCCCTCATCCAGTTTGTAAGGAGGCTGAAAAGGGTCCTAGAGTGGCAGTCAGGTGTCAGTTTCATATGGACAGGGTGCATAGTGCAAATGAAGGTTACATAGGTGATGACAGAGCTGCTGGAGCCCAAGGTGCGAAGTAGGAGATGGCATGTAATTTCAATTTGTTTTTTTCTTTCTAGATATATATATAAAATATATATGTTATATTTTAACTATTTGAGGCCTTATTTATATTATATATAATATATTATTTCATATATTATATATAATAATATGTAATATATATTATATATTACACAAAATACATATTATGTATTATGTATTATAGAGTATTCTATATTATATATTATATAATATATATTCTATATAATATTATATATTATATATTACAGTATATAATATATATTCTATATAATGTTATACAGTATATAATATGCTATATTATATTATATATTGTATAGTATATAATATATTATATGTTATATATAAAAATTTTTTGTATAGCCATGATATATAGAATAGTGGTTTTATATATATAACCAATGTTAGTTGTAAGGAATTGTGAGAAGAAAAAATAGAGTATCATTGTTTCTCATCTTCTCTCTCTCTACCTCTCTGTCTCTCCCTTTTATAATATATATTATATATATATATTTAGCATCTTGTCCATTTTAAGTGTTCAATTCAGTGGCATTAAGTACATTCACAATGTTGTGCAACAGTCACTTCTATCCATCCCCAGAATGTTTTTATCATCACAAGCTGAAACTCTACCCATTAAACAATGATTATCTATTTTTCTTGCCTAGGGTTCCTTATCACCACTATCCTACTTTCTGTTTCTATGAATTTGCTTCTTTTAAGATATTTCAAATATGTGTAATCTGAGAAAACCTAATAACAACATTTGTCCTTTTGTGTCTGGCTTATTTCACTTAGCGTAATGTTTTCAAGGTTCATCAGTGCCATAGCATATGTGAGAATTTCATTCCTTTTTAAGGCTACATAATATTCCATTGTATGTATATTATGCAATATTTTGTTTATCCATTCACCCATCAATGGACATTTGGGTTGTTTCCACATTTGGGCGATTGTGAATAATGCTACTATGAACATTGCTGTGCAAATATCTGAATCCTTGCTTTTAATTCTTTAAGCATACACGTAAAGGTAGAATTGCTGAGTCAATGGTAATGCTACATTTAACTATTCGAGGCCTTACCATACCATTTTCCTCAGTAATTGCACCACTTTACATTTCAACCAGCAATGCACACATGCTCCAGTATCCACGCATCCTTGCCAACACTTGATACTTTCCAGTGTTTGATATCAACTTTCCTAAGAGGTGTTCTATAGTATCTCATTGTGATTTGATTTACCTTTCCCTAATGAAAGGCATGTGATTTTGAATGTTATTATTTAAGTGATATCGACATATTAATCAGTTATTATTATTGCTGTCCTGTGATTCAGGCATAGGGGTATATTTGCATTTTAATAGTAAATTTGGATGTTTCATTTAAGGCGAGGTGATGCCAGAGATGGAGAAGATGAGACCCATCCATAAATAGTGGGGGGGTGCGTGGGGAATGTGAGAAGGACTTGACAGAGTAGATATGATGGGATTTGAGGGGAAAGGAGAAGTCAAGACACCTCCTAAGTTTTTAGTATGACTTTCATTGGGCATGGGGTGGTCCTATAGGAGAAAGACCTCTTGGATGTGAAGATAAATCCTGATCATGTTGCATTTGAGTATCTGTGAGATAGTCAAACCTAGAAGGTAGAAGCAATTATATGATTTTTTAAGACCCAAAGTCTGAACTGGAGATAAAGATGTAGATGTCATCAGAATATTGTTGATGATTGGAGGAAGCAGCATAGATGAGCTCACATAGATAAAGTGAGGTCTGAGGATGTATTCCTGGGGAACATCAACATTTACATAAGTTGGGAAGATAAGAAGGAGCCTGTGAGGGCTCAGAGAAGTAAAGGGATAACGAGGACAGCAGAGTACTATGGAAGCTGACAAGGAGGAGAGTTTCAAGGAATTACTGATTTCACTCCATCAAATATAACAAGAATTTCTAGAAATACTAGAAGTGATTCAAAACAAAGTCTCTTTCTATCTTATACTGGAACCCTGGTCTCTGTTCATTGAGCCACATCCTGTATTTAAGTTCTAAGCCCAAATTCCAATTTCATACACAGAACAGACACTGACATCCACCACAACAGCTTATTCAGTGTTCCTCTTTACCTGACACAAATCCTCCTCAGAGAGGCTGTATCTTGTATAAAAGGAAATGAACATCCTTTGAAGCAAGAGTTGACAGAACTGAAATGCCTTCCAGTGTCAAGGCTGCAGTAGCTTCCATCATGATTCATTCTAAGCCCAAAGGCTTGGTGGCATTTTTAAGGCTTCTTCTCTTCTGTAGTGATGAAGAAGAACTGGAGAGAGCTGGTTGACCCCATGCCTGATGTCTGGTGGTCAGTGGGTCACTGCGGGGAATTTAACCCTGCCTGGAATGCCTTCAGGAGCATCAAGCTGTATCCTCTGTGTTCAGTGTGTGGTCAGCATACTTGACAACACTCTCCTTGGCCTCTGGTTCCCACTCTACTTCCCTGAAAGTCTTGACCTCCTAACCTAATTCCTATAATCTTCATTTTCCCTAGGACTGGACAATGCAGCCACTATTTTTTATTTCAGAGTGGTCTCCTCAGAGCCCTATTGATGTGGAAATATGACTCATTCAGATTCCTTTGCTGTGTCTGTGCTACCTCCTCTGTTTAGACCCCTTCCTGCTGGCACTAGCCCAGAAGTAGCTGGATTTACCTTCTACCTATAATTTATTAAAAGACTTCAAGCATTCAATTCTTGATCATTTCAGTTCATTCTCAGCTTTGCAGTGAGAAGTTTCCTCTGTGCCCATTGCCTTTGGCCATAATATTCCACCCCCAAATTACTGTAATTCTCAGGATTACAGTGAGTCACACCTTGGAATTAAGGCATTCTGTGCCAGGACAAATATGTTACCTAGAAGGGTTAGCATATGACATTGTCGTTTCCTGTTAAGATCATGGCATAAATCAAACTGGTCATTATCCCATCACCAATAAGACTGTGAGAAACATAGAACAGATGTGTTTTCAAAGACTGATAGATTTTCAATTTGTAAAGTTGCTTAGATATAACTTAGTTCTACTTCGTAGGTGATCTACAAACCCCTTCTTTACAACACTGATCTGGTTACCCAGGTCCTGGTTGAACATTTCCTGTGACATGGAATAATTGATATACAAAACATACATATATCCGGAGAATCTAATGTTTAAATGTTTTGGAGTTTTTTTGTTTTGTTTTGTTTTGGTTCGAGTCAGCATCTTACTCTGTCACCCAGGCTGGAGTGCAGTGGCACAATCACTGCTCACTGAAATTTGACCTCCTAGGCTGAAGCGATCTGAATAATTGGGAATACAGATGCACACCACCACACCCAGTTTATTTTTTTATTTTTATTTTTGTCAAGATGTGGACTCATTATGCTGCCCAGGCTGGTCTTGAACTCCTGGACTCAAGCGATCCTCTTGCCTTGGCCTCCTAAAGTGCTGGGATTACAGACACAAGCCACTGTGCTGGCCATGTTTAGATTCTTTACCTTGAACCCGAAACTATATTTTCTCCCTGGGAGAGCCTAGATTAAATTATATTCAAATGTACATTGAGTACCTACTATATGCCAAGCACAATGCTGGGTGTGCTGGACACAAGAAGAACCACAAGGCTTGACTCTGTTCTCTATGAGCCCATGTCCTATTGGAATGGTAGGATGATGTGTGAGAACAATACAATTGGACACCCTTGTCTAATTGTGACACCCTTGCTTCCCTTGCAAATTAGCTTAGCACATTCTTATCATGCTTTTGTTTCTTCTTTGTGAAAGACTCCAAACATCAAAACTATTTAAAGACAAGTTAGAGCTTCTTTCATTAGAATCCAGTTAGGAGACAATTCATCCAGCTTGTCTTGATTATGCCACAGAAGCTAAGTGAAAAAATCAGAATCTGAAAAGAAGAAACAAAAGCATTAAGTGCATCCAAAAATAAACTTGTTGAACCGAGGGATGGTGTAAGAGTGGGGGACTTTCTGAAAGCCACTTGGAAATAGGATTTTAATGAGATTGGATTAATAACCTTAATCCTTTAAGGTCAAAGTTGAAAGAGTAGTCTATCTGGCTAATATCAAAGAGGTTTAATTTTTGTTGATTTGGAGATAAAGCAAGGATAAGCTTTTCATTATAAATACATTTTTATACTTGGAAAATAAGAAATAGAAGTAATCAGTAGTCACATATGTGCCCTGTGATCTGGTTCCTGTGAATATTTTCTATAAATTTAAATTATAAATAATCATTTATAGTCCAGAAGCAGGTACAATGTGAATATGCAAAGCTGTTGAAATGCTATTTTTCCAAAGTTGGCTGGAAATAATACCATACACAAGAGAATAGAAAAGTACTGATGGAAATAATATTATTGTCCAAGTATCCCAGACCCTTCAAGGACTTTCAGAACAATAACAACTTAAGAATTGTTACTCTTATGATTCAGTGATCAGAAGGCATTTCAGAAACAAGAATTGTATGAAATCTTGAGTCAGTCACACAAGTTGCATACAGATCTCCTGCAATGCCACTAGGAAGTGAATATGGTAGAAACAGCACTTCTAAAGTTAATGAGAAAGAATCATGTTGTGGGGCTAGCATATTTCACAAGAAAGCAAAGAGGCCAATTACTTATATATGTTTTCAATGACTGTGCTTTCCTCCTCTTCTCTCGCTGCCCCCAATTACAATCAAAATTATTATTCATCTTTTGCCCAATTATTTCCCTACTATGCATATATTGTTGCTACTGATTTCATCTGGAGGCATTGAGTAGAATAAATGAGACATATGTGCAGATTATGTTTTCCAAAAGGTAAACCTCAGGACAGGGTGATACAACTTAAAGTGACTTGAAACTGCTTGGTTTCATGAACTCTTGAAGTCGTAACATCAATTAGTATGAGTTTCAAATTGGTCAAATTTTCAAATAAAAATCCAGTGTGCAAAGACAGTCTTGGAAAGCTTAAACGGAAAAATAGGATTCCTTAGGCTTTCAAATATATCTTGTGTTTCAATATTTTTACCTTAATTTACACACTAACCATACTATGCTCTTATTGCTAAAAATCAGTTTGAAAAGGTCTGTATTGTAATTGATCTCAAGACAAGTTTTACAAGCCTGGTGGTGAAGGCATTCTTATTAGTCTATTATCTGTCCCAGTTTCGTTCCCAGAGCAGAATTCTCTGGTGTGATCACTTAACTTGATTGCAAAACTTGTCTCCAAATGCAATTTTGCTATTTCCCAAAATCAAATTCATTGCATAAAGGTCAGGGATTTTCCTGGCAGTGGACGTTCAAAAGAACACGCCACAAAGACTGCAGGCATTTTCTTTGGGGAATTAAAAAAGGTGTTCTGCCTTTCAGAAGCATCATTAGACTAAGAGTGTGGTTCCCCAAGGGACTTCTTGAAAAGGCACCATATTTTCTTTAAATGTACAATTTCTTTTTTATTTTAAATGTTAAAAATTGGAGACATCACTTTATAGTCACATCCTGTATTCTTTCAGTGAATGGCCAAGGGGAGGGAGGGAAGTGTGGACATGTTCCTATAACAACGAATCAAACGAATTGTGAAAAAGCACAAGACATCTTGTTTGCTGTTAGTGACATTTGTGACCCCCTACAGCTTTCAGAGACATCCCTAAGTAGCAGTAGGTGTGTGACCTACTGTTGAAGTCCTAACCTCCAGTGTGAGGGTATTTCAAGATGAGTCTTATGGGAGGTAATTAGGATT
Source organism: Macaca thibetana thibetana (assembly GCF_024542745.1). Classification (NCBI taxonomy): domain Eukaryota; kingdom Metazoa; phylum Chordata; class Mammalia; order Primates; family Cercopithecidae; genus Macaca; species Macaca thibetana. The sequence continues at coordinate 165,906,959 of NC_065582.1, forward strand.
GGGTTAGGTCATGAGAGTGGGACCCTCGCCAGGGGTTAAACTGGCCATCATCTTCATTGTGGACTTGCCAACCTCCAGAACTGTGAGAAACACCTGTTGTTTAAGCCACCCAGTCTTTGGTATTTTGTTATGGCAGCTGTAGCTGACAAAGAAAGTAGGCACACAAGCCTTTTAAAATGGCACAGACAAAATCAGGATGGTTGAATGAGAAGGAAGGTGAACGGAATTCTTCCCTGTGTGAACGTCTTTTCAGAACGTGTGCCTGAAGACGCTCAGTGGGGGCAACCTATTCCAGCAGCAAAGAAGGGACATATCCTTTGTCAAGACATGTACTAAAATGCCCTAGGAACTTGGAAACAAAGGGAGAAAATGGTGTCTTCTGAGAATGAAGCTGTAACAATAAACTGCATTACATTAGACATGTGCCAGAAAAACCATGAGATAGTAATTAAATGCATTACAGAGGAGTTTAGGAATAACCAAATATCCCATCAAGGAAACCTCCAGTAACTTCCATGAGACAGGCTGGAAGTAATTTTAATTCTCTAAATAAAAACTTAATCAAACATATATGCCCTCCATACATTTTAATAGTTTGGAAAGGAAGGAGATGGCCAACCCTTAACACAGGAAAGGAAAGAAAGCCTCTAGGGCCGAAAGAAATCAGGAGAATTCAATTTTGTAAATATTTCATTCATAGTGGAGGATCTGAACCCAGGGTTTATTGACAGTAACTTTCGAGGCCATCCAAATCCATCCTGAAATTTTATTTACTCATTTATTCATTGGATAAATATGTATTTTCCATTTGCTGTTCACTGGAACAAATGCTATGTATTCATAACACGAGTCGCACTCCTCATGCTTAGTGTTATGATGTGTGTAATAGTGTGTGTATATTTGTCTTTTCTAAAAGTTCTACCCCTTTAATCGGATTTTCAAATGACAAGGAATCACAGATCAATGAGCAATTTAGCTCACTCTATTTGATCATTATGATCCAGAAAACATCTGCCTGTTTATTATTTGTGAAAGATTTTTTTTTTCTAGCGCAATAGTTAGCTTGCAAAATATATAAGGCAGACAGAAGAAATCCTGTGATCCTGAATTTGGGGGAGGGTGAAAGGGATGTGGGAGTCTAAGAACAAAGTGCTTGGAGAATTAGATTTTTTAAATGTGTCTCCTAATGAAATACCCAATGATTAGCACTTTACAGTTTCTTAAAAGGAAAATGCCCATAGCTGCAAGATGAAGTCACATTTATTCTAATCCATATGTATTAATAATTTTGTAAATAATTTTTAATAAAGATTTTAAAGCACAGAGCAGCTCTTTGGCAAACATAGTAGCCTAATTTCAGACAGAAACGCTGGTAAAACTTAATGGCTCCCCAAAATTGTTTATCACACTTTCTAAATGACAAACCAACTAGAGAACAAAAAGAGTGGAGGAGTGTTTAAAAGACAGAATGGGGAGACAGTTTGGTAGCAAATCTTGAGAAGTGAATGCAGTTCTCAGGTGGATTCTTTAATAAAATATAACCCAGATAATTGGACGTGATTTGTTTGCTTGTTTGTTTTTGAACTGGAAAAATCAACAGATTTCTCTCTTCTAATCCTGCCTGCAGGTCTCAGTTCTGAGCAGTATTGCCTGGTGGAAACATTTTGGCAGCTACTGTATATTGTATGCTTAACCAGGTTTTTAATCATCCCAGACAGGGGGGACATTTTATTTCAGACTAAGAGCAGGCTATGAAATGGGAGGCTCATTAGGAACAAAAACAGATGAGCTCCAATTAAACTAACTGTTCTCTGGCAAACCCCCAGTGTCTTGGAGGGTAAGTTTGTTTAACTAAGGTTTACAGAATAAACAAGTGTGCTTCAGGTGTCATTATGGAAAAGAAAGTCGAGGGATGACTCTCAATTGGTTTCTTAGTCAGATTACTTCTCATTTACTGTCGCTTGGGACTGTTCAAAATCAGGGCTTCCCTTTGGCGCCATTGTTTTCTTCTGAGATAATTACTGAGGAGTGTTTAGAGCGCCATTAAATTCAGATCTCACCATTAGACTTCGGAGTTTGGTTGCCTAATGATTACATTTCTTTCAGTAGCTTTGCTTTCAGAATGACTTTCTCTAAAGTAAAACGATGGCTACCAGAGACTGGGAAAGGAAGTTGGTGGGTGGGTGGGGGGCAGAGTAGAGATGGTTTAACGGATACAACAGCACCTGGAAAGAATGAATAAGATCTAGTTTTTGAAACCATGACAGGGCGACAATAGTCTATCTAAATATCCCATGTAGTCCACAAATATATACATCTACTATGTAAACACAACAATTTAAAAAATGACTTTTTCTAAACCCTGGAACATGGACACTGCCAGTCCTCAGATCAGTTCTTGCCAATTCCTTGTCCTTTCTTGAATGACTTCTTTCTGTACAGGTGCTGCCATATACGGCGTCTCAGGCCTTCAGAAAAACTCAGTTTCCCTTCCAAGACTTCTAGAAATAGTGACTTTCAACATTCCATGCCCATTACGTTCACCTGAAGATCTTTAAAAACCACCAAAGTGCAAACCCCATTCCCAGACCTGCTGATTTTAATTGTTCAACAGTGTTTTTCAATGTTTTAAATTTGTAATCATATTATTTTACGTTCTACTGGTGATTCTACTGAGAACCACTGATTCAGTGTTCCCTCTACCTTATTCAGCAAGAGACCTTGGAAACTCAGCCAGGCACTGCCAGGAAATTCACTTGAAGTATAGTCAGTGACATTTGTCCTCAAGAACAGAGAGAAGAATTTGTTGTGAGACCTTGCCAAGCTGAATTATTTCCAGGTGCTACATCTTGTTCAGAACATCCCCTGTCATGCCCCATTCTGAACCCCAAGTTAGGTACGCCATGACAATACAACTGCCAATGTCGTCCTTCATCAGACCTCCATGCTGCGTCACATGACACAGACACATCTCCCAGACACAGCTTGCACTTACCCATTCTCTGCCCCATGTCCTGGGCAAAATCCTATTTCTTCAAGATCAACTTTACTCCCATCTTTACCTCTGAAACACTCATTCTACCAACAGCAAATTTGCATTCTTTCGTGCTTCTGTAGAATCTTGAACACATCTCCATCATAGCTCTTGATGTATAACAACATCATATATAGTTTGGGTATCTGTTTTCACAGTAGATTATGGTCCCTTAAAAAGAGACACCTAGAGCTTACAATGAGGAGTGGCAATGTCTGATTTATAGTTGGTCAAAAGCAAGTTTCTTTCTATCTTACAGCTTAGGCAAGTCCTCCTCTTTTACATGGTATGTGCTGTTGCCAAATTTTACAAGAATGGGAAGAAATTCAAATGTTATCTCTTGGAAGAAAAATTCAAATGTTACCTCTTGTTTTACTTCCTTTGTAGAATTTATGGAGCATCTAAATTTCTCTTATCTACTTGTTTATTATTTAGTGTCCATTTTCTCCTCTGCATGCAGGTTTCTTAAGGGCAGATGCTATCTTATCAGGACCCAGCATAGTGCCTTCATCTACATAGCAAAGATTGTCTCTTGACCAGCTTTCAAAGTAGATAGACCTGAGTTCAAATTCTGGCTCTGCTAATTCCGGTGTGTGTACCTTGTTGAGATGCATAGTCTCTCTATGCCTCGAATGCCTCCATTTTAAGGCTCTCTATTGCTCTCCTATTGATATAAACACTTTTAAGGGCATGAAGTGGGAAAGATAAACACTATTTTTAGTGAGTAGATCAACCAAAATTTGCATGCAATTTCAGGAAAATGTAAATGTCAGGGGAAAGAATATGTTTTAGAATAAAAATAATTGGATAATACTCCCCTGGTAGAGATGCTACTGTGATTAAATGAGAAGGTATTCGAGACACCTAAGTGAGGGCCTGTCCTTCCTCCTTCGCTATAACCAAAGTCACTCTGCATTCAAAGTATGTAAGCATTCCGGATATGAGGCCTCTTCAATTCTATCCTTCTATTTTCAAATAAAGTTGTGCCAAACCATATTTATGGTGAAATTCATCAAACTTGTCCTACTGTCCAGCATCATTTGGGAACCCATTTGGTCTGAGTTCTCAGGCAGGTTATATGTAGAAAAAAATGGTAGATAGATACTGTGTTTTAAGGAAGTTCACGTAATAAATAAATATGAAATATAAATTATCTTAATCATCTCCATTAGAATTGAGCCAATTAAAGCTTTCTATGATTAGGCTTTTTGCTATTTATTCAGAAAACACTTCAATAAGTGGGAAAAAGTGAGAAGGCCCCATTGATGACTTGTTAGTTTTATCTGCATGATGCCCATACTGCCAAAGGTTATATTCTCCTGATTATTCGAGAAGCAGGTAACTGGATTACCAAAGCAGGGAAAACATGTGGCTGGCTCTGCCTATGTACTGAGCCACTCCATGTGACCGGGTGGATGTCAGGGGAAACTCATGGACTTTCCAAACATCTGATCTGCGGCTCACATGATAACCTGGGAACCCCTGTTTTCATTGGGTTTGTTTGTTTGTTTGTTTGTTTTTACAAGGAACCTCTGGCTGTCATATAAGCATTAACTCCCATAATAGTACAATATTTTATATGAAAAGGTCTATACTTTTGTTATTCACATGAGTTTAAGTTTTTCTAAGCCAAAGCCAAATAATACCTTATTGGTCCCTCCACATTCAGAGATGTTCCATCACTTGTCTCCTCTCTCTCTACATTCACTTCTTCCTCTCTGCTTGCTCTTCAATATGTGTTTATGTCATGCTTGCACCACTCTGTTCCTACGTCCTGTCCTCTCCCCTTTAACATTTTTAATCCCATAAAACAGAAACACACGACTCCACGTGATTGCGTTTCCATCCTTACTGATCTTCTGTACCAGTGACACCCATATTGCAAAAATGAAGTCACTTTTAACTTCCGTGGAACTCTATGCATTTGAAGCTAATTATAATTCATGAAGTGTGAAAAAGAAAATTATTTTTGGCTTTTGACACAAGGCATTCCCTCTCTGCTTCCAACTCCTTTGTTCTCTCCCACAGTAATTGTGGTAGGTGCCTCCTCTTCTGTAACATTCTCCAGAACTCTCACCTTGACTGTGTTACTCTTTTGCCTAGGGGAGTCTCACACATTGCAATGGTGTGCACCATCGCCTCTGTGTGGACTGTCTCTCCAGGATATCTTGACAGCGATGGTGCAGGGATACAGCGAACTCAATACTAGTTGTACTATTTCCACTTGGCCCAATGTATTCCTCTTTGGTCTCCCTATCTCATTACCATCCATCAATTGTCCAAGGTAGAAATTTGGGAGTCGCCCATATACTCTCTCCTTTCTCATTGAATCAAGCACTGAGTTGTGGTCATTTTACCTCTCAAAAAATCTTTTGAGTCTTCCTCTTCTACTTCATTGCTTGTAAAATTGACATTGCACAGACTTTACCATTTGCTGCCTGGAATATTATAAGCCCAACTCATCTCACTATTTTTAGTCTTGGATGTTATATCTTCCTCCTTTCCTCACCCCTTAAATTCATACTATAGTCAAAGCAAGCTAAGATACAAATCTATTTGTGCCATTCTCTTGCATCAATTCTTTAGCAACTCCTTGTGAACATCAAATGCCTTGAGATGACATATGCAGTCCTTCATAACCTCAATACTCCATACCTCTCCAGGCTCATTTCCAACTGCTTCCTGATTTGTACATATTCATTTTTTAGTAATATGGAATTTCTGATAGTTCCTCAAACACATCATGTGATTCCGGACCCCCATACCTTTGCTTTAGGCTCTTGCCTCTGCCCGGAATTAGCATCTTAACTTTATTAGTGTGAGTAATTCTGGCTTATCATTGAAGAATCTGCACTACCACACTTCTTTATAAGCTTCCTCTGAAGATGGATATATGAATTTGTGCCCGCTCTTAAAAAAAACAATATCCAGTTTCATTTAATAAAATAACATCAGCAATGACACCAACTCAGGTGGGCAGTAAGCTACATTCTGACCATATTTTTGCCATTAACCAGTTGTATGACCTTAAATAAATTGCTAGACCTCTCCAGTTCTAAATTTCCTTTTGTCTATGGTAACCTCATTAAGGTAGAAGCTTTCCAAAGTTCTCTCCAGTTTCTATTTTTTGTCTTTTCACCAGGGACAAAATATCTCAGAGTTGTCAATAAATCAGCAGTTTAGTACAACTACAAGCAAGCTTTGTTGTTTATTGATCACTCTTAGGTAAAGTGGCTTTTATATGAAATCAATATGTGTGTTAAATGTATTCAAAGTAATTGCTTTACACACTTAAAGGAATCATACTGTTCACAGAAATGAGGTCTGCTTAGCCCCACCTTGTGGATTGTGGTGTTTTGTTTTGTTTTGTTTTGTTTTTCTTCCTTTCATTAATGAAAGTTACCAGTTCCGGGAAGATCGACTTTGGTAGAAAGGAAGGAGCAGATTTTGAAATCAGACCTGGGTTCAAATTTCAGCCCTGTAATTTACTTTCTTTGTGACCTTCAGGAAGTGACATAAGCTCTCTCAGTACTAAACTGGAGATATTACGACTAGAGGACGTCAGCAGATCAAACGTGTTAAACTTGGGGAAATGGTACACGAACCCAGGAGGCCCTCCCATGATGTTTTTGCTGTGATTGTCATTATTACAGTAGCTAGAAGAAATAAGACCAGTCAGAAAATGATGCTCAAATTTTTCATTATGTGAGGGATGTTTATACCAGTGTTGGGTAACCATGATATGCTCTGATAATAGGTTAAGGCGCGATCCAGGATTAAAATGGTTCAATTTCTTTATTTTATAGACAAGAAACACAAAAGCCAGAGAGGTTAAAGGACCTATCTCAAAATAATTCTCTGTCAGTTGATGTTCCAGTGACCTGAATCCCATTGTTCTGGGCTCAGGTGGAATTCCTTCCCTTTAGTGTATGCTTCCCAAACTTGAGCTTGCATCGCAATCATCTAGAGTACTTGTAAAACAGATTGCTGCACCCACCCCAGAGATTTTGACTGAGTAGGTCTGGGGTGGGCCCAAGAATTTGCATTTTTAACACTCTCCCACGTATTGCTGATGCCACACTTCCAATAGCATTGCTGCAGACAACCCCGTTCTGAATTGGCCAGGAAGAGTTCTCAGCTTTCTTAAACACCTCACTCTTGGGAAGTGGCAAAGAAAGATGAGGCCATATGTGTTGATTATGCCCTACCAGATTTTGTATGGGATTCAGCACTGCCAATGAATGGAGTACGAGTGTTCTCCTCTTACTGCCTTTTCTGCTTTTTCTCTTAGACAAAAGGTGTTAAGCTTCAGCAAAACATACTCTGAGGCTTATTTTATAAAAATTACAGTTTGTTTTGGTTGATGTGTTTATAGTCATATTCAAAGCTTTCAGAATGCACATTGAAAACTGCAGCGTCTGAGATGAGAAATTGGCTCTAGGCTCATCATTTACTTTGTGCAGGGAAAAACCAGGCAGCTTTTGTACTTCAATGGTGGGAAAAAATAAAACAGGGCTAAATGCTATCTGGAAAGAGGAAACACAGAATGAGTTTGAGTAATTGAACAGTGCTGCCTATCTATCTCCTCTGAGAAGAGGGAAACAGATTATATCCCCAAAGTTCATTTGTTAAGTCTGCAGTTTAAAGCTCCCAGCTCACATTTCCATAGAAACAATCTTGCTCTTTCAACTGTATTATAGGTTACAAAGGGTTTTAGTGAACGTACCTGGAAACAAAATTATTATTCCTAAAGTTATTTCTGAAGAAAAATGCCTTCTACTTTGTGGTGAGAAGGAAAGAGAGGGTCCAAGAACAAATAAGCATGACTTCATGGAGAAAGAGGGTCTTACAGCAGTCAGATTAGATTCAATTCCAGCACCAATAAATTGTGTGCAAAACCAAAAGCACTTCAAACTTCTCTCAATTTCCTTATCTGCTAAGTCCAGATAATATACACCTAACAGAGTCCTTGCGACAGTTAAGTGGGATAATATATGTGAGGACTCTGCTACCGTATCTTTAACAGAGTAGGCACTCAATAAATTACTGTTGTCACTGCTTAAGGAGAGTGCATTCTCTGGTTCCTGTTTCTTCATTTTTATCCCTTTTTTCATCCATAGAACCAAGTCAGCTCCACCCAGGAAACAGGAGAAGGTAGGCCACTTGAAATCCCATCTTCCTCAATTATGCAGGGCAATTTATCCTCACCCAGTTCAAATCCAAAATGAACTGGCCAAATCTATCTTATCACCCAAATAAACGTAAAGAGCTTTCCATTTCAGGACCCACCTGCCTTAGAGGGCAGGTTCAAGGGGTTTCGTTGTCAAAAATTTTTAGAACTTTAGTTACTTATTACATTTTCAGTTTCTTCATAAGCAGTTAATGAAGCAATTTCATCGTGTTTTCTCCCAAGGGGAAATTGAACTTTTTTCTCTATTAACATAGCAATACAAAATATTTAAGGGTGATGTATTCTATCTATGTATGTTAACTAAGGGGAAACCATGTGTACTCATGAAGGTCAATGTTTGTTGCTTTCAGTAGATATTTCAGCAACATTCATTCACTCTTTATCTACCTCCTTCTACATGTCAAATCTGTTCTCAGTACTGGGAATCATGAATAAAGCTGATAAAAATTCTGCCTAATGGTGTTTAGAGCCCAGTGGGAAAAACAAGATAAATAAAAACAATATGTAGTTTATATGATAGTGATAATTGCTAAAAAGTATAAAAGGGTTTGGAAGAGGTGAGTAAGAATTGGGAGTGGAAGCATATAATTTGGGAGAAGGTCGCTGCTGGACTTACTGAGGTCTAGGAAGAGGAAACCACAAGTGCTAAATCCCTGAGATAGAAGCGTGTCTGTATGATCAAGGCACATAGCAGAGTCCCCTGTGGCTGGAGTAAGAGGTGCATAGTGAGAGATAAAAATCAAAGAGTTATCATGAAAGGCGCACATCCCATTTTGAATGAGCTTTTATCTTTTTTTTTTTTTTTTTTTTGAGACGAAGTTATGCTCTTTTCACACAGGCTAGAGTGCAATGGCACAATCTTGGCTCACTGCAACCTCTACCTCCCAGGTTCAAGCAATTCTCCTGCCTCAGCCTCCCTAGTAGCTGGGATTACTGGCATGCGCCAGCACACCCGGCTAATTTTTGTATTTTTAGTAGAGACAGGGTTCCACCATGTTGGCCAGGCTGGTCTCGAACTCCTGACCTCAAGCGATCTGCCTGCCTCAGCCTCCCAAACTGTTGGGATTACAGGTGTGAGCCACCTTGCTTTTTCTTTTTTTTTTTTCTTAAAAGCTATTGGAAGGTTTGAAGCAGAGGAGTCACATGACTGGAGCTATGCTTTAAAACATTTACTCTATCTTTTTTTTTTCTGTAGAATAGAATATGGGGAGGCAAGGGCAGCAGCTGAGATGACTTATTAGAGGAGTCATGAAGGAGAGGGTGGTGGCTTTGGTCTGGAGTTGGCAGTAGGACTGAGAATTAGCCAAATACATTTGCTAATGATTTGCATGTTAGCTGCAGATCCTTCTGCTTGGCACCTGCTGGAATCGATGGTTTACGCCTACCTGGAAAATTTACCATTCTAAGACAAGGGACGTAGGAAGGGTCTCCACTGCAGAAGCATCTGATTTTAAATGGTCATGAACAAATACTCACATGGCACATATTCTCTATTCTTTTTGTTCTCTATTCCTTGGCAATGACTGGATGTCCCAAACATGGAGATGAATACTCTGGGAAGATCAAGTTGCCTCTACCAGAAAATTCTAAGTTGTGACGTGCACGTTCTGTTTCCTTCTAGCTTCAAATCTTTGCATACTTTGTTAGTCTTTTATACTGTAATTAGTTTTGCAAATAACCTCTTAATTTTCAGCTAGAAATGATCATTTTTTTTCTGAAAACTTGAATATCATCTTGTACTCTTTTCCTCTCCAGGCCTAGTAGTTCATTGGCTTTCAGTATCTATAGATTTCATCACGTCTGTATCTGTCACATCCATCCAAGTCTATCCAGTCAGTTTGCCACATTCCTAAGTCATCTCTTCCTGAATTTCTGGAACAGCCTCTTAATTAGTCCCTTTACCTTCAGACCAGCAACCCTCTCCCCCAAGGCCTCAATCACTTGTCCACACAGCAACCATGGTGATCATTCTGAAGGACACATTTGATGATGTGTGCCTCTGATTACAACCTCTTAGTGGTTCCCTCATGCTCTCAAGATTTTTTTTTAAAAAAAAAAGCAAAAAGAAAAAAACTGCTTTTTGGGTGCTCTACAGATCCTTCGTGATCTGTGTCCTATTTACGTTAATAGCCCTGTATCTTGAAATATGATTTATTCCTGTCTAATTCATCAACTTTGTGTTGTTCCTACCCAAACACAGTCACTCAGGAAACTGAGCTCTTGCCTATGTCTAAGATGAAGTGTGATCTCTCTCTAGGTTCCAAGCTGTTGAAACTACTGTTTGCTCTATAAGTAACAGATTTTTTCCTATCTTTGTCTGACCCTGCTCATACTTAAGATCTCTGCTCAGATGATGTATTTTTGTCAGAAAACCTGTCTAGTATCAAGGGTAAGTTAAGTGTCTGTGAAATGAGCTCCCATGATGAACCACCTTTGCTCTCACTACAATATTTAATGACTGCCTCTTTATTTTTCTGCATTTCCCATTTGACTGTAGGCTCCAAGAAAGCAAGAGCTGGCTCATTTGTACCTATCATATTCCCAGCTCCTGCATCAATGTTGGGCACTTACTGGATGCTCAATAATACTCGTTGAATTGACCTGGATTGAATAAAAAAGCATAAGAACTTTAAGATTAAGTGCACCGACTGTGCAATTTATTCTCACTAGTGTCAAGACATTGAGTCATCTTCCATTTGGGGTACATCTTTGCAAAGAGCTATTATCCTTATTCAGATCTATGACCCTGTCCTCATCTTCTGTCACAGATAAAAAGACAAGTGTTTTCTTATTTTTAAGTCAGACTATTAAAAGAAATGAGATGTGAATTAAATCAGCCCTTCCTTCTTTCAGACTTGAAGACAACTTTGGTAGACCAACGGACCTCAGATCTACTTTCTCTTATCTATTCATGAACCATGTCAAAATAATGTAAAAGCAAAGTCTAGTTGCCTTATGAGAGTTTTCCCTGATAAAGTAATCAATAGTGTGGCTATAGACTTTTATTGTAGATTACATGTTACGGTTGAAAATCCCTTTAACCATTATATTTACATTCCACCCCTGCCCTTCAGGCCTCTGGGCATGTACGCACACATAGAAATGCCTCCTGCACACACACTTGCCTAAGGCTAATTGGTGCTAGAACCAAACTTTCACTTGAGATTGATAGGACTGCTACAGTGAACCCAATGATCCAGCTTCTCTGAAGCTCTATCCTCTCTTGACTCCCATGAAACATTACTTTCTAGGGTCTCCTTAGATCTCACTTACTAATCCTGCTCTGGCACTCTTGGCTCCCCTTGCTCCTAGAAGTTTGATTCTTTGCTCTTTTCTCTTTCTCTCTCTCTTCCCTGAATACCTCATTTACTACTGTCACTTCAATTATCTCCTTTATGTGGATGAATCCCAGATTATCTTCCCTCTCGCTCTGGCCCTTCTCCCAAGGCATAGCTCCACATTTTAAGTTATCAGCTCAGCAGCTCTACCTGGATTACCTGATGGTTTCTCAAACACAACTTTATCAAAAGTTCAATTACCTTCACCTCCCTACACGTTCCTGTTTCCAATTTCACCCGAGGTGACTTGAAGCAGTTGTATGGCCTTTCAAGAGTTTTCTTTGTCCTAAAAGGACCTCAGTCATTAGGAGTGGGTCCCTTGTGCTCTTTTGTAGTTGGCAATAACACATTGATCCAGACAATAACAGACTGATCCAGCAGCATTCGTCTGACCTACATACAGGATCTTCCTCGTTGATGTTTGAAACTTGAAGATTGGGATTCGGGTAGATGCCATGGTCAAGAACACCTGGAGAGAAGCATGCTAAGGGCAGCCCTCTGAGGTAGAGGTCAGCAAGCTCCTTCTGCAGGTCACTCACAGCGTCCCCTTTCCCAGCCCTTCCTAAGTTTTGGTTGTGCAGTTTTTTCTTCGTGTTAATGAGTTATTCCAGATTCCTTACAATACCTTTTAATTCTTTCACTAGTCAGAGCCAGTGATATGTTGAGGAATAAGTCCAACATGTTTCACAATCAGTTAAGATCACCTTTGATGCCTCCTCTCCTCAGCCTCTGCTTCACATAGGCTACTATGCTCTGCTGGGTTCAGCTTTGCAGCTTTGCTGGTGTCTGTGTCCAATCCCTTTCTGCCCACCGATAGGACGTCTGGCTTAGACCATTACAATAACCTACTCACTGGTTTTCCTGTCTCTTGTTTCTTTTCTCTTTTCTTTCATGGTTGTGGTTGCTTTTATTTTCACTATTACCAGATGAAACGGACCAGACACTGCTAAGATCATGCCTATCAACTGCCTGAAACGATCATTAAATCTTCCTCATTCCACTCTCTTATAGATATTTGCAGGTCTTCGTAGTTTTCCCCCCATCCTAGTCTAATGAATTCCCTCTTGAACCCACTACACTACTTAATAAAGTTACTTGCCAGTCTCTGATTATGACTTTGCTGATGCAGTTCATGAGATTCAAATGCCTGCATGAGGAAAGAACCCTGTCTTATGCCATCATTCATTCAACAAATCATTATACAAAGCCTGTAACTGACAACCTCTCTCCTAGCTCCTGGAGACAGTGAGATGAATGAGATCGGTAAAGGGCCCGCATGTGAGGAGCATCTACACAAGTGGGATGGGATAGGAAATGAACGTGCCAAGAGGCATGTAAAAAAATAGGTTCAGGGAGGTTGGTGAGTGCTATGGAGACAATTAAATAAAAAAGAGCAATTTGATCAAGAGTAACCAGGGAGTGGCGACAAAAACACAGAATCCTTCTGATAGAGTGATCAGGAAAGGCCTCTCTGAGAAGACAGCATTTGAGCTTAGAAGTGAGTGGCAAGAAAGAGAAAAGAATAAGGAGACAGTAAGAAATAAGGGGACAGTCTTGGGGTAAAGAATGTCACATGGGGATCACAAAGTACAAAGACCAGAGGCAGGAATAGTCTTAGTTTATTTAATGAATTGAAAGACTATGTGGGCAGATAAATGTGATGAGGAGGTGTGGGACAGGATTAAATTGGTCTGAATTGAGATCAAAGAGGACCCAAAACACAGTGAGGAGTTTGAATGTTATCCCGAATATAATGGACAGCTACTGAGGGGCTGTAAGCAGGGAAATTATATGAAATATATGCTCTTTAATCTGACTGCTGTGTAAAAATAGATCTTAGGGGTGTGAGAGCAAAAGTAACAAAATTAGACTGGAGTGTGCTGAATGATGGCTTGGGCCTAGGACTATGTTAGCAGGGTTGGTGAGAATTGGTCAGATACAGAATGTACTTTGGAGGTGGAACCAATAGGATTTGTTGATTGGATTGTATTTGGGGATCTTGCCTATTCTAGCACTGAGCAGACATAAGTGTTGTTGATTGACTCATTAAACTAATGATTGAGCTGCCACTCATGGTCAAGCTCAGACTGCATGCAACATTCCCTGATTAACATCAACCCTTCCACTTTCTTGCTCCTCTCCTGCCCCTGAAATCCTACCACACTTTAAACACATTTTCTCATGGACACTATGTTTTTCCTTGGATTTAGTAACTTACATGCATTCCTTCCCTTTTCTTCTGGGCTGTAAGCTTCTTCACACCCTTCATGCCCCACAGTCCCTGGCGTATTTTGCATGGCGCATAACCGGTGTTAATGTTTTTTTGCACAAATGCAGTGAGGTGGAAATTATGCAAAGGTCAAAGTCCTCAAATAAAGAAGAGATTACCGAGCGATGGCATCTGAAATCTGAGGATCTTGTCAAATGGGTTAAGTATAATAATACGGCTCAGTTAGTTTAGGCCCTGCCTTGTTTGGAAGCCAAGAACTAACTGAGTGACTGAGAGTGGTTCTTTGAAACCAGAAAGGCAAAGTGAGTGTGGCTTGTGCAAATGGGAATGGGTTCTCACAGCAAGACTGAGTTCCAGGCTCACCTACCACCTTTGTAACAAGTGTCTTAACCATTCTGGATCACAGTTTATTTGTCAAATGGGTATAATAATCGACAGGCCTCAGAGATGGCTACTAAAATATTATAATTACTCTTAGAAACAGAGAGAAACAGAGTGTTTGCTTTGTACCTGCTCTGAATGCTTTAACTACATTAACCCATTCATTGCCCCTGACAGCACTGTGAGATAGGTGCTTTTATTATCCCCATTTTATAAGTCACTGATATAAAGCACATTCCACAGCACCCAACAGAGAAAAGATCTCTGTAAGACTAGAAAACAAAAAAAAAATCTAAAATTGGCATGAAGCCAGAATACCTGTTTTTAAAACCCTGTTTTGCAGCTATTTTTGATCTCAGATCATGCAAACCTTTTTAGTCTCAGTTTTCTCATTTTTAAAATGGCCTACTGTAAAGAACAAGTGAGAGAAAGCCTGTAAAAGTGTAAATATAGATAAACTTACTCCGGGAAAATCATGAATAAATGTAGACATTCAGAAGGCATTAGAGCTGATTTTTAACTGAAATGTATAAGATGCAAGCACATTTAAAGGCAGTGTTAGGAGAAAGTGTCTTGTGGATCTTCAAAGGATAAAGCCCCTCATTTCCTAGAGTTTAATTGCTACCATGAACAGTCTTGGAAAGTCAGGCTCTATGGCTTTCTCATGTTCAGAGCATTGCACACTTGAACTGAAAATGAACAATTCAGTAGCTGAAGAGTTTAGTTCATTTTTGGTTTTATCTATCCTTCTTAAAGGCTGAATTAGCTGATGGGACTGACGACATGTGAATGCCTTTTGTCTACTTATGCAGTAGTTCCTCCTCCATTTTCTTTTGTAGTCCTCCAGGAAATTTCTCTGTGGGACGAACACATCCCAGTTCTGGGTGCTGCAGGGTTCCATCCCTGTAACGCCTAATTCATGTCTGGGCTTGCACCTAATTGTTTCTGACCACTAAAATGAAAGGAGAGGGTCCCTCGGTCTGATCATTAGTTTATAATTCTAAATTGTTTAGTGTTCTCTTTTAAATATTTTGAAATGAACATTCCTAAGAGTCCTTTCTCTGTGACAATTAGTTCAGAAATAGGAATGCTAATTAAAGCTGCCCTTTCCTTCTCAAAGACAAAGTTCTTTTTCTGTACGTTAAAAATGAAACACACACACTCATTCTCACACTCATGTGCACTTACTTCAACTGGTTTGTTCCTAACAATGTGGACTCTATCTTCGTGAGCTTCAGTTTACGTTCTTTTTTCTTCTTATTTAAAGAGTGTTTCCTGCCAAAAATAACTAATATATTACATCTATATGGCAGGCAGAATAAGAAACCCCAAAGATGTCCATATCCTAAACCCAGGAATTGTGAAATAATAAATTTATGTTGTTTTGGGTTATGTGACACAATGTAATCAGTATTGCAAATGAAATTAAGGTTGCTCATCAGATGACCCTAAAATAAGAATAGTATCATGGATTTTTTAAGTGGGCCCAATGTAATCACAAGGATAAAGGAAAGAGGAGGTAGATGGGTCAGTGTCAGAGCAATGGAATGTGAGAAAGACTCAACTGGTCATTGCTGGCACTAACAATGGAAGGGGCCACAAGCCAAGATAAGCAGGCAGCCTCTAGAAGCTGGAAAAGGCAAGAAAATTGATTCCCTCCTAGATCCTCCAATAGGAACGTGGTCTTGCCAACACTTTGATTTAAGCCCAATGAGAACCATTTCAAACTTCTGACCTCCAGAACTCTAACGTAATAAATTTGTGTCCTTTTTAGCCACCAGGCTTGTGGTAATTTACTATAGCAGCAACGGGAAACAAATACAAACTGATTTCAGCATTATAGTAATGGGTACAATAACAGAAAATAAGCAATCTCAGGCAGATAAGCTGCAACACTGACAGTGAGTTCTAGGAAACCTTATCCTCAGAAGAATGATTTTGTTTCCAGTTCTCTGGGCCTCTGCATTTGAAGCTGAAGTAGGGGAAACTTTTCTTCTTTCTCTACTTCTATTAATAAGGCTTAGTCCCTTTTGTCAAAGTGATTCATTGGTATGTGACCACTAGCTTCACTGATTGCTGGGTTACAATGAATCTTGGAAGTTATTCATAGATGCTTCTGATTCAGGAAGCACTATCAAGAGTCTGCATTCATGAACAGTAATATGGACACAGGTAATATTAATCCTGGCCTTCATGGCCAGTTCATATGTCTTCTCTTTGGGATTTTCCTGATCTTCTCACTATAAGAAATCTCTTCTATAGTGCATAGTCCCTTCTTGCTTGTAACTTAGCTATTATGCAGACATCTTCACACCCTGTCACAGTGGAAGGAGAACTGCACTAACAGTCCAAAAACCAGGCTACACATCTGGCTGCCAGTCCTGTGCCACGACCTCATATAGCCAGCACTTAGAGAGTGAAGTCCTTCCATGACCCATGCCCTGTGTTCTAGTAGGCATTCTCTAAACGTTTGTTCTGTGCTATCTCTTTTTTCTTTTTCTTTTTCTTTTTTTTTTTTTTTTTTGAAATGGAATCGCACTGTGTCACCCGGACTGGAGTGCAGTGGCACGATCTCAGCTTGCTGCAACCTTCACCCCTCTGGGTTCAAGCGATTCTCCTGCCTCAGCCTCCAGAGTAGCCGGGATCACAGGTGCCCGCCACCACGCCCAGCTGATTTTTGTGTTTTTAGCAGAGACAGGGTTTCACTATGTTGGCCAGGCTGGTCTTGAACTACTGACTTCAGGTGATCCACCCGCCTTGGCCTCCCAAAGTGCTGGGATTACAGGTATGAGCCACCATGCTCGGCCTACTCTGTGCTTCCTTTGTTCATCATCCATTGAGAATGTGCAGGGAATCTAAGGTTGGTGCAAAGGGGACTTCCAAGTCATTGAGACTTCACCCATTCTAATCTCATAGATAAGGAAAATGATCCTGGTGATAATTGTATGTGGGGTGGGGTAGAGGGAGAAAAGGAGGAAGAGAGGAGAAAGCACATGGATAAACATGGCAATTTGGAATTATTTGGGGAGGAGAATTTTGGGAACTATATGAAATGTTCTTTCCATATAATCTTGATTTGGTTTGGCTGTGTTCCCACCCAAAATCTCATCTTGAATTGTAATCTCCATAATTTCCATAATCCCCACATGTCAAGGGCGGGACCAGGTGGAGGTAATTGGATCACGGAAGTGGTTCCCCCAAGCTGTTCTCATGATAGTGAGTGAGTTCTCATGAAATGTGATGGTTTTATAAGTATCCGACATTTCCCCTGCTTGCACCCACACCATCCTGCCGTCCTGTGAAGAAGGTGCCTGCTTCTCCTTTGTCTTCTGCCATAATTGCAAATTTCCTGAGGACTCCCCAGCAATGAGGAAGTGTGAGTTAATTAAACCTCTTTCCTTCATAAATTACCCAGTCTCGAGTATTTCTTCATAGTAGTATGAGAACGGACTAACACAGTCTCTGCAACTCTTATACAACAAAATATGCTAAAAATATTCATTCAGTTTCTCTGCAGAATTGGAAGGCATTTAAGCCAAAGCCTGCTGAGTTCTGTTTCCCAAGTACTGTTGTGGTGCAAGAAATGAGCTTACACAGCTCTGAGAACACCCAAGCCAGTCTCTGGGAATGTCGTGCCCAAGAACTGGGAGGATCCAAGCTGATGAACTGGTGTATCTATGGCAGCAAGACCCTGGCCCAAATGAGCAGGAAAGTAACACAGGGCCTAGGAACAGAACTAGAAGTAGGGCCAAGACCCAGCCATGGCTACAACATCCATGGAGATGCCATTTGTCATACTTTTAAAACCACTTGTTCCATTTCCAAGGTCATCCGAAGCTGTGGCTGACAAAATGAAGCTGAAGAGATATTCTGTATTTCTAGTTATAAGAGATCCAGAGACTGGTGGACCAGGGAGGCAGGATTAATTGAAGGAGAAATAGCCCCTTGATTGGCCCTTTCCTGGAGCCCTCTTTTATGCATTTTAGATCACATCTCCCTGGCCATCTATGAGAATCTCACAACAGAACACAGGCCCCATTCATCTATGTATCCTTAGATTTCTCAGTGCCTGGAGTAAAGGTTTGCCTGTTTCTTCTCTTTCTCATTTCTCCCTCTCCCTTTTCTTCCTCTCTTCTCCCCTCCCTTCATCTTTTCTCCTTCCTCTCACCTCTATCCGGAGCTCCTTCTCTTATCTCATTTGTGTTTTCATTGCTCTCTTAACCTTGTTCCCAGGAAAGAACTTGTTACTAAATATTTACACTTCAGTATGAGGTTAAGGTCATATCCTACTTTTCTGAAGGTCATTTGCATTTTAAATCTTGTTTCTCTTTGTGTAATGGGGCCACAGTAAAAAATAAAACAAAACAAAACAAAAATGATGACTTTGACACATACTTCCCTTCCGATGTAAGAACCCTGGCTCTTGAGTGAGAATTCTTGAAGTCAAGTCCCATCTCCTCAACTGCTAACACTGTAGTTTTGGGCAAGTTACTTAAGCTTTCGCATCTCAGCATTCTGATCTATATAATGGGGTTAATAATTAGTTATTCTATTGAGATATTGTGACAACTCAATGAGACAGTTTATGTAATGCACACAGCACACTGTGTGTCACGTGGTAGGAACTCAGTATTATTGTACTACAAACTATAATATGTAAAAGGGTAATGATTATTATTATCCTGGAGAATCACTGCCCTAAAGCCAGCCCAGTGTGGTGGAATGTGACAGACACTTATTATAGAGAGATTACATCAAAAGGGATATGACAGGAGAGCCACAAATTGCATACTGGATTAAATGGGTAAACCCAGGAACTCATTCAGGTTAGGCCACAGAGACTGGGAAAAAGAAATTATGGAAATATGTCATAAATCCTAAGGAAAGCTTATATTCTAAAGCAAGTTTTCTGGTTGAACTTCCAAATAGTCTACTTATTTGTTTATGTGAAGATTACGTACTACACATGCTTTGATCATAAGATTCATGAGAACTATTTTCAAGATACATTAGTGCGATATTGCTGGAAGTGTCTTAGGATGGGAGGTAGTTTTTTTCCCCTCAGCTTTCTATTTGGAAATCCAGTCGACCTTGTGGATTCAATAGGGCATTCAAAACAGAAGACTGCAGTGCTTAATAGTTTAATGGATATCCATATACATATTTTAAAGAAGTCCATTCAAGACACATTTACTAACCTTTCAGAATGAGCCTTCAGCTAAGTGAAACCACTTGAGTCTGATCATGTTTGAGCAGAAAGTTCATCTGGAGAACATTTAGGAATTTTCAAAGTAATTGAGAAACCCCAAAATAGAAAGGCTTGATATACTTTAATGTGGAGGTGATGTGGAGGGTAGAGTAGAGGGTGCCTGAGGGTGAATAACTTTCATCATTTTGGTGAGAAAATCTTACAATGTGAAGAGACTTGAAGGGTCATACACCGACCTTGTCTTTGTTACTTGCTCCATCAAGTCCTGATGTTAAGTGGCATCTTTCACCAACTATCTAATCTCATTTTTCTCTCCTGACTTGGAGGTCTCAATTTGGCTTTACCACCTCGTGAATGCTGTCTCTTGTTTTGTTTTTGTTTTGTTTTTGAGACAGGGTCTCATTCTGTTGCCCAGGATGGAGTGCAGTGTCACAGGCAGCCTCTGCCTCTTGGGTTCAAGCAATCCTCCCACCTCAGCTCCCCAAGTAACTGAAACTACAGGCCCATGTCACCACGCCCAGCTAATTTTTGTAATTTTTGTAGAGATAGGGTTTTTCCATGTTGCCCAGGCTGGTCTTGAACTTGTGAGCTCGAGCAATCTACCTACCTCAACTTCCCAAAGTGCTAGGATTACAGGCGTGAACCACGGTGCCTGGCCAATGCTGTCTTTGTGTGCGCCCATTTATGTTCCTGGGAAAGTCACTTCTCCTCTCCAAACTCATTTTCAATGACCTAGATTAGGTTTCTCTCTTCAATGCAACCTTCCAGATGATGCCAACTATCCTGTTGGCTTGCTTCTCTTAGCTCCTATTGACTGAGAGAATACGTTTTCCTTCTAGAGCTTTACTTCTTTTTAACTTTTCAGCGTATCATCCTGATTTTTCTGTCCTAAGCAAGTCAAGGATTATGAAAAGCTAGAGGATTCAAAGCCACCTGTGTCCACTTCCAAGTCCCCGACCTTGAATAAGCCAACTCTGCTCTCTCTACCTCCTTTTTATGCATTTGTAAATTTTAAAAAAATAGTATTTTATCTTTAAATGATTTCTAAAAGATTGTACAAATATGGATATAGGGGTGAAAAAAACTTTCTCTGCTTCCTTCTTAGGTTTAGTAGTTGGACCCTGTAAATTAAACTGACAAAGGACAGATTGATGGGAAAAATAGATAATAGAGTTTATGTACATGTGTAGTGCACATACACATGTGAGAACTCAACGAAGAGTAACTCAAAGGGGTGCTTAGCATTGGGGGATTATATAATCATCCTAACAAGGGTGATAAATTGTGAAGTGACAAGACAAAGAGAAAAGGATTTGGGCTTCTAGGGTGGTAAATTGTGGAAAGAAAAATATGCGGGGGAAATTAATGGAATATAAGGCTTATTTATAAGGTTTCTTATACAAAACCCACTGGTGCCAACTTTCTGCCCAGTGATTATAGTTGTTTCATCCTTCTCATACAGGAGAGCAGAAGGGAATACTTTACAAAGAGAAATTTACATATCTATCTCCTGCCTTGAGGCAGAAAGGGGGGAAGGTAGAGAGTTTTTCCTGAGTCTCCTATTTCAGTTGCATTCAATTGAAAATAACCCTTATGCCAAAGTGATGTATTTTGGAGTAACATTTTCTGATTCCCTTCATAGGCTAATCATCTTACATTTAAATTTGACTTAACTTGTTTCTATATACGTTGTAATTCTATGCATTTGAAGAGAGAACAGGTAGATTGTAAATATATCTAATTTTAACGTTTTTCCTCAATCTTGCTACACTTATTTTTGCATTTATTATAATGTCAACAAACAGTATGAGGAACATTTCTTAAGCAAGACTATCGCCTGGTGAAATTTCAAACTGAAGCTATAACAAAGAAGGAAAAATGATCAATTTCAGGTTTTAGATAAATCATTTAGATAAATCATTAAAGGATTTAAATAATCCTTTAAATTTGAGATTATTTAAGGGATCACAGTGGATTGGGGCAAGGAAATGTAAGTCTACTGACCCTGTCTCTTTAACAGACTGGTCAATTGATTTGGACATGCCTCCTTGGAGTGAGTTTTTACTTCTCTAAGAGTTTCTGTCAATATTTTCCTTTGGAACTCTCTTATCCAGTTACAGAGCCCCATGTAACATGGTGCAGAGGATGCTGACAGTCAAGCGGTGAATGATAAAGTAGGCAGAACTTGGTACCAAGTATACCCACATTCAAATCTCAGTTCTACCAAGTGCCATCTATCAGGCTTCGGGCAAGTGACTTAACCTTTTAAAGCCTGAATTTTCTCCTTGAAACCAAATTATTTCAGGGAACTATAAAAGGATTAAATTAGTTAATCTCTGTAAAAATTTTAGAGTAGTACCTGACACTTAAAGATTCTCCATAAATGTTGGTAGCTACTATTTTTGGAGTAAATCAGGTATAAGTCCTGGTTATGTCCCTTGTTGAATGTAATTTCATGAAAATAAATGAATCCCAATGCACCTTAGTTTTTTTTTTATTCTTCTTTGAAATAGTGATAATAACACCTAACCTATTGATTTGGGGTGACCTATTGATTAATTTATACATGTAAACTACATAATACAGTGCCTGGCTTAGAATCAATGGGTAAAAGCCACTAGTGTACCTTTGGTATTCCCTTCCTTTGGTATGAAAGACAGACCTCTACTGGACACTCATTACAATGTAAAGAAAGGGGTGAGCATGTAAATGAGGGAGGAAGCCAGCGTGTTTTAATATGACAAACTGGGTTGGAGCTAGTAAATTACTGCAATGAAATGGTTGAGCCATGATCTGGAGTTACTTTTTTAAATTTTTAAATATTAAAAATAGAGGTAGAGTCTCACTGTGTTCCCCAGGCTGGTCTCAAACTCCTGAGCTCAAGTATCCTCCCACCACAGCCTCCCAAAGCGCTATGCAGGCAACTCTTCTTTCCCTGAGTGGCCCTAGATAAACATCGTTCCCCAGAGGTCCCCTGCTTCCCTAGACTTTTCAGACGAAGCATGAAACTCCTCTTATGGTGCTGTCACCTTACAAAATCTCACAGCTGGGGGTGCATGTGAAAGAGCCCCCGCATACTTGGGAGCCAGCAGATTCGATCGGGTAGCCACAGCTGACAGAGCTCAGAAAGCATGTGGTAAATGTAACTAATGCAGATAGGAAAGGGGTGGAACTCCAATCAGCTGGCAGATTCTAAGTAGAGAATGCTGTTGTCCTGAAGGGAAATTCTATCTGAAACCAACAAAATCATATTCATGGGACTTTATGTGAATTTCAAAAAGGATACGAATTTCATTCCTGGAAAAGATGTGGCAATGTTACAATGTGTAATTTTTATTTTTATTTTTATTTTTATTTTTTTTTTTGAGACAAAGTCTCGTTCTGTCCCCCAGGTTGGACTGCAGTGGCAGGATCTCAGCTCACTGCAAGCTCCACCTCCCGGGTTCTTACCATCTTCCTGCCTCAGCCTCCCGAGTAGCTGGGACTACAGGCACCTGCCACTATGCCCAGCTAATTTTTTGTATTTTTAGTAGAGACGGGGTTTCACTGTGTTAGCCAGGATGGTCTCGATCTCCTGACCTCGTGATCCGCCCGCCTCGGCCTCCCAAAGTGCTGGGATTACAGGCTTGAGCCACCGCGCCCGGCCAAGATGTGGCAATTTTAAAATATTTTACCAACTCTCTAAACCAAGAGATCAATTGGCAAATATTTGCTGAAACATGCTGACAGAAATAAAGGGGAAAGCATGAATTTGGAAGCCAGACAAAGCAATGATTGAATTCTGGGTTTTCTAACCATGTGACCCCCTCTTAGCACTTTAGTTGTTTTCAACTACAATATGGTATGATGTAGGATTAGAAGACATGTTTACGTTTAACTTGACCTCATTAATTTCTGTAATTTTTTTTTTTAACTTTGGATTTCTATAGCTAAACGTCGGAGGAAATTTCAGAAAATGGTTACCTAAATTTTTTTTTCCCACTAATTACTAAAACCTGCTTCCCCTCCACAGGCTTGCCAGCATAACTGAGAAGAAAATGTTTGGATGGATGGGTGATTGGGCAGATGGATACAAGGATATCTCTTATAAATATGTCATTCAAAATGAAAAGCACCTTTGGCAGGACCAACGTATTTCTAGGACTCAAGGGAAAGAAACCACCCTGTGGGTTGAGACGATCAGCAGGTCTTCATGGGAAAAACCCTGTAACTAGGCCTGGGAGCGGGGGTGACAGGACCAGGGAAGGGCAGGGTCGTTTCATCCAAGCAGACCTTGCAGAGCCTCTAAAGAGCTGGAACTTCCATCATCACCCCACAACTACCATATGCTGGGCAGGGGACCCCAGGGACTGGGCTCAACTCCCCACAGACTTAGTTAATTCTTACATCAACCATGAGAAGGGGGCATTCTCGTTTAAAACTGAGATTCAGAGATGGAGCGGATTCTCCAGGGTCATGGAGCAAGCAAGGGCAAGGCTAGGATTGTACCCAGGTCTACCAACCTCAAAACTTGAGCATGGTATACTATAATATTTCTAGTAATGATTCAAGTTACCGTTTTGGACGGTTGCTGCCTCTATAAAGTCTCCTTCCTCATACCACCATACCCTTTCCCAAATAGAGTTGACTTTCCCTCCTCGTGTTCCCACTGTACTGCGCAGGCATCTATCCGAGTGTTGGTGCATTTATTGGTCACATTTTACTTCATGCCTACCTCCTCATTAAACTATAAGCTCCCAAAAGCAGAGCTGAGCAATATTCATCATTTGATCATTCATGTACCATTTATAGTTCATAGTAGCAGCTTAATAAATGCTAATGAATGACTGACTGAATGAAAGCCTGTTGCCTTCCAGTCACTATGTCCACTGCTTGGCAAGTTAGTTAACCTCTTCATGCTTTATTTTCCCCATCTGCAAAGTTAAAATTATTAGAATTAACTTATAATCTGCCACTTTTGTGGTAGATTAACTTATCTACCACATACAGATGTAGGGATAAGTTAATTGTTGAAAAGTCACTACAATATTGATGAGCACATAGTAAATGCTTATTTAGTACATGGTAACTATTACTGTGATCACATTTTATTCCCATAATTCCCTTTAAACGGAGAACTTTAAATAAAGTGTTATGATCTTGACATCATAGAATAGGACCTGTTATTAGAATGGTTAAGTGTCTTGCACAAGATCACGTAGGGAGAAAGAAACAGAACTTGCACATGTCCCTGGGGGTCTGAGATATTACTCACAAACCCTTATATTTCCAGTTCACATACAGGGTCCCTGTTGATTCTCTTCACCTCCATTTTTAGGTTGGGCTTCACCAGAATGGAGATAACCAACAAAGTGATTCAGCCAGTGTGGTCCTGGCACAGCACAGGGTCTGTTTGGAGTGGTTTGGACTAGCACACCTGATGGCATCTTTGCGACGGTGCTGTCCAGACTTCCCAGTTGACAGGAGTCACCTGGGCTTCTTACTTAATAACACACACTCCAGGCTCCTCTGATGAGCGTGGTTTTAACAAACAAGCCCAGGTTGTTTTTATCATCAGGGAAGTTTGTGAAACTTTGCTTTGAGACAGGCTGAGGCCAGACTTTAAAGGACGATGGTAGTGCCCATCTTCCAAGGGGCAGTTATGAACATCTTAGTTGTTACTGGGTACTGCTCCGCCACGCCCTCCGTCCATGTTTGTAAATATAATATAAGGACTAAATCAATCTCCCTGATAATGCACCCAGCGTGATAGCAGAGACCAGAACAAGGAGTGGCGTGGCGGGGGAGGCTCAGGTGTTCTCCTTCGACAAAGTCATTGAATCACGGAGCTTTGCTCCTGCACTTTTCTCCCTGGAAAAGCTGCTTATAGACTTCCACGGGGGCTTTCAGAAAGGACCTGTAGGCACCAGCCACCAGAACTGATTATTTCCTAGCATTCAGAGAGGGGGCTGAGCTGTCTCCCAGAGGAGGCTCTAGGAAGAGAGAGCAACAGCTTTGGCAAAAAGGGGCCATTCGCAAGCTTCCCAGGCAGCAAACTAGCGCGCAGATCTGCCCAGCCTCGCATCCTCAGCGAGGCAAGCGCGCGGTGCTCTCCCGGGCAAGTTTTTTAGGAGTGTCCCTTCTCGCCACGGACACGGCAAAGTCTCCAGTTCTCCGACAGACGTTTCCCTTGCAGCTCTGAAGTCGAATTACTCGCCCGCTGGCTGCAGCGTAGAGTGGAGAGGTCCGTGCGCTGTGGTTGCAGGGGGAGCCCCGCCAGCCAAATGCCAGGATCAGCATGAGAGGCTGGACTTTAGTCCAGGTCTGTCCTCACCCCGGGGGACCGCCGGCTTTGCAGGGTGCAGCTGCGAGGAACTGCTCACTTTTTTTCCTTGCAAGTCTTTGTTCTAAGCCTGACGTTGCTACGATTCTGTAATTAACTCCCTCCACTCCAAAGGGGTCTGGAGGCTGGGATGCTCTGCCAGCTCAGAGGATGTTGACTCTGGAGTGGGAGTCCGAAGGACTGCAAACAGTGGGTATTGTTGTGATTATATGTGCATCTCTGAAGCTGCTACATTTGCTGGGACTGATTGATTTTTCGGAAGGTAAAGTGGTCGCTCCCAGTCTGTGCTGTTGGGCAGGTCTGGTTTAGAAGTAGATATAGATGCTGCAGAAGTTAAGAGGGCTTAATACTCAAAGTAAAAGTTTTCAAATATGCATGTTTGGCATAGAGCATCTAGTGACTGGACAGTTCATTTTGGTTTATCCAGATATTTTATATTAGAAGGGAAAGGATATTGTACCATTATCTTTCTATTTGAAATCTACTTGGGTTTAGCATTTTGTGGGTTAAATATTTTTCTAAGGTGGGAAGTTAGGACTCCTATGGGGTGATAATACGGGTTGGTATTTGGTTGTCAAGTTCATGTTGGCTACCACGCCTTAATGTCATTAGTGATTTCATCCTATGAAAGAGTATCTTGATTTGTGAAGAGAATATCTGTGTGTGCCTCATTAGTTAGGAGGTGTGAGGGTGAACCCGGGTGGGTTATTATGATATAAAATGGGTAAGCTTTTGCTATGAAATTGAGTTAATGGGTGCTCAGCAAAAATGTGCTTGGAACACTTGATTTGCAAGTGTTTCATTTGCATTCCCCAGTGAGTCTCATTGCTCATGTGTCTCCTGAGTGGGAACTCATACACACGAGGCAGGACTGTTGCTATCAATAAAAATTAGATCCATCTAACATAAATTTTACTCTTGCTGTCCAAAATGAATTTTGTTATTCAAAGATTGGAGAGTTTTAAAAAGTTGATTAACTTTGCTTTAACTATTTGAATGTATATGTATGTATCAAACACACACACTTTTTTTTATAAAATAATGCTTTTACTAAAATAATACCCTTTGAATCATTTAAACCTAAATCATTTGATATCAATTCTACATGCAAGCCTTTCTCTCTTCCTAAGTGAAAGAATGGCGTCCCTGAGATACTTACTAATATTTCTTCCAGATATGGATATGATCTTTTATTGCCAAGTTATGAATATTTACCTCTCACATTGTGTTTAATGTGGGGAGATGGAAATATTTAAACTTGCCTATGCTTTCTGTAATCTTTCTAACTATAGGAGCTAAGACCTGATAGCTATGATGACATCATCCCAAAGCACATCCGGTATACAGGTTGTTTCTGTCAATATGTTAATAACGGTCAATGTATCTTATCTTCAGAAAGGCCTTTTATTCTGCAAAGTAGGTTCATTAGATTCAAACTGTTTAGACAATATAAGAACATACATTCTCTTGTAATCTTCATATCTTCTTTAAAGTGTTCTCAATCAGTTCTGCTTTGACACAATACAAATAATACTGTAATGGTATTAAAACCTCAGAATTTAGTTCTTTTTCCTTTTCTTATATTTCACAGTAATTTTATTTAACCCCTGAAGGAAAATAATGCATAAGCAGGCTTCTCCAATGTTACACAATTTTCCATTCTCTTGTGATTTCTGCCTCAATGCACTAAATGCTAGTGTCTTAATACAGTACAAGTAATTTCAATTTCTATGATTGGAATACTTTGCTTCTATTTTATTTTGTCACCACGTTTTTGTTCTCTGGGCTTAGTTGAGCCATAGTCCCCAACGTTAGTGCATTGTACTGGAGCTTAGTTTCAGAGCTGGGTGCTAAAGGACAACCCCCACGAATGTATTGAGGAAGTCAACTTTCACAGTGCTATGAGGATAGCGCACAGTTCTTATATTGTCAATGTTAATAATGTAGAAATTTAAAATCAAAAGTCTCAAGTGTAAGGTCCCTGGCAACGATTCAGTTTTTATTCTTCAAGGTCTGTTTCATATCACTTAAAGTTGAAGGTCTGCAGATTCAAACTTCAAATTTGAGTTTCAACAGAATGAAAATTAGAATTGTAAACCTGACTCCCCCAAATAGAATCACAGACATTTTGAGTTGATCTGAAATGTCTTCCTTGGGAGAGATATCTAAATCATATTCCTATCCATATCTGAATCTATATTTCTATATCTACACACACACACATACACATAGAGATATACATAAATATTTTTAGATATTATGTGAAATGTTCAGTAAGCTGGAGAAAGTTTTGATTCCATATAGAATCCATGATCATGCTGAACCACAAGGATGCGGGTTATCCCCATACATGAGGGAAGACCCGCATATACTTGTTGAGCGAGTCCCTTTTTCCTCTGAAATACATGTTAGGAAATATTAGTCTGGGCCAACTCTTATTTTGCATAGGAGACAACTACAATCCAGTGAGGTTAACTGACTTGTCATAAGGCAAATGTCACTGGGAGCAGAAGCAGGATCAAAAAATAAAGACTACTGAATCCTATACAATGCTTTTCCTACTGCAACATACTTTTATACATCTTCCTTAATGTTGGGAAAAGGAATAAATGAAAATGCACATGGGAAGTTTCTGGAATTCTTGAGCCTTTTCCTGAATTGACTGTTAATATCATGTGAAATATTTGTGGCAGATGCATTTAAAAGAAAATCACATAATGGGCATATAATTTCTACAAGATTTTGACCTCATTCCAGGAATGGGACCCAAGCATGGGATATAAATGAGCTAAGCCAGACCGCTGACTTTTGTCATAAATTAGAGGCAAGATTAGGACAAAAGCAAGCCAAGCTGTCTCCCCAGCCCCTTGCAAACCTCTACGATCTGCACTGAATTTTGACCAAATGTGACTTACATTCAATCATGAATGTCCAGTTCAAGCAGAGTCCAAGGATGAAGTCCAGTGAGAAGATGACACCTCTATCCTAGGCCTCCTGCCTGTTTCTTTAGACTATGATATTGTCTAAGCAGAAACAGAACCTGGACTTTTTGATCAGTAGCCAAGTAAAGGATTAAGAAAAAATTGCAGGCCGGGCGCGGTGGCTCACGCCTGTAATCCCAGCACTTTGGAAGCCCGAGGCGGGCGGATCACAAGGTCAGGAGATCGAGACCATGGTGAAACCCCGTCTCTACTAAAAATAGAAAAAAACTAGCGGGGCGAGGTGGCGGCGCCTGTAGTCCCAGCTACTCGGGAGGCTGAGGCCAGAGAATGGCGTGAACCCGGGAGGTGGAGCTTGCAGTGAGCCAGATTGCGCCACTGCACTCCAGCCTGGGCAACAGAGCGAGACTCCGTCTCAAAAAAAAAAAAAAAAAAGAAAAAGAAAAAATTGCAGCTAAAGTGCAAACCACCATAAAAAATTAGATTATCAGAGCCTTCATTCTTTCTAGCTGCAAATAATAAAGGCTGACAGGGTTATCCCAATGCAAATTGCTAAATTCTTCATTAAGATTACATCACCTAGAAAATATAACCCACAAGAGGCCAGAGAATTAGCCTCTTTTTTATGGTGGAGAAGTGAAGGTGAAAAGGCCCAGAGTAGAAGTTTGAGCTTCTTTTAGGCAGCATTGAGCTTACATGCTGTCCTCAGGAAGCAGTGATACATCAATGGTACCATCATGGAATATTTTCTCCAGTGTGATTTTCTATATAATACATTAGAAAGTACTTCTGAGTTGATTTGAATGAGAGAGTCCATATTAATGTTGAGATAAAGCAGTATTGCCTTAATATTTTCATCTCTAATGTTGACTAGAATTAGACATAGAAAAGGGTTAAGGGAAACAATTCCTTGTTTTGGTTTCCAATTTTGATGGTCTTATTTTTTAAAAAAAGTTTTAATTGAAATTCACAACTTAAGACTCAAAAGCAATTTGTAAAGAAGATCAAAATAACCAATGTGATTTTATTATGGGGATTTGAAATTTTGCACGTATTCACTCATTAGTAAGGGGAAGGAGAAAGAACACTCATGAGATTAAGCGCATCATTTCAAACTTTAGCTTGTGATCTTGTCATATTGAATTCTAATGTGTGCAGGGTACCCTGTTGGGTATTGACTGACAGGGTGGGAAAGTGTGAGATGAACATTGAAGTGCCCTCAACAAACTTCCATTCTAGTAAAGGAGACTACTTACTAAACAAGACAACAGGAAATAATGCTGGGCATAGGCCCAAGCCATGGCCGGTAGAAGCACAGGTAGAAAGGTTCATTCTGGAAAGGACTCCAGGGAAGGTTTAATGGAGAAGAAAAACTAGTTGTACAGGACCTTGGAGTGAGAGAAGCGTTTCCCAAATTGGAAAATCCAGGAAGAAGATTCCAGGCTGAGCAAAGAAATTGAGCTGTGACTCTAGGCGCAGACAATGGGTGGCTTGCGTGGATTAGGACAGTGAATTGAGTATGGCTCGTAGCACATGGGTCTAAGAACATTAAAATAAAATATGTGGCTGGATAGAAGTGCAGACTTATTGCCTAGCCATTGAAGAGCCATTGACTCAAAGACTTCAACTTTCAGGGAGCAAGTGGTACAGATCCATGTTTTAGGTCGGTCAACCTGGGAGTAGGTGAAGATGAGTTCAGAGGTAAGAAGGTGGAAGCAGAGATACTAGTTATGCTTTTATAGCAATTCAGATGGGAGATTAGAAGGACAAAAATCCACAGAATTCCCTCCTCAATAAAATACTTGGCGAGAACTGTTCATTTCCAGTTTTTCCAGAAGTTCTTATTTAATATGATATCCATGACATGCAGCTCTTTGGAAACAATATATTTCTACTTTATTTCAGAGCCACTTTGTTTGGCTTTATTAAATATCTTTTTTATGAGAAAAGAAAGAAATGTGGAGTATGCAGAGATCATAACTATAGGTATAGTGGAAGGAACTTAAAACTTTAGATAGATCTATCTGCTGTCTTACAAGGTCTTCAATTATTGTAAACTTGTTATTTTGAAAAATTTTACACCTAAAACAAGATATAGAAAATAGTGTAATGAATAGTCATATATTCATTATCTAGCTTCAATAATTATCAGTACTTTGCCATTTGTTATCATATGGCTTGCATTTAATAAATATTTACTGATTGTCTACAGTATGTCAGGCACTAGGCTAGGCTCTAGCATATAGAGATCAATTAAAGATAGCTGCTGCCTTCAAGAAACTCTCAGTTGCATAGGAAGAAAAAGAATACTAACAAATAAAATATAATACATCATGGTAGATAGACCAGTACAAGAAAATCCAAGAAGAATGTAAGGTAATTAAGTCCAAGTGGAGGAGATGAAAGCAATCAGAGATGACTCCATGGTGGAGGTGACCTCTAATCCTGGTTTTTATGGATGAAGAGAAGTGTATAAGATTGATATGTAAGAATGGTGCTTATGCAAGTACTATATGTAAAACACTGGGTGAGGTAACACCATGTACAAGCACAGGGCCATGATACACCATGTGAAATTCCTGGAACAACAATAAAAAGTAGGAGAGGAGTTGACAGTTTTACTCCTTCTCCTTAATTGTACAATTATCCTTGCTGTTTAGCACAGTGCTTGGTATATAGAAGTTACTGAAGAAAATTATGGCCTGAATGCCATTTGCCTCCATACAGGAATAGTGCCAGTACCCATCTGCTTATCCCACATAATAAATAACTTCCAGTACCATTTTCAGGTTTCCAAAGTAGCCTAAAACTATTGATTCGTTAAGATTTTTGTCATATATATTTTTTCTGTTAGTAACATTTCACATCAAAATACCCTCGCAAAGTGAAGATACCTGCACAGCAAACACATCTGTTTGTTAGAACTCCTGAGCCAGGGAGATAATTTCAATTAAGATAACCAACAATGAGCTGCAGAATCCCAGCTTATAGAAACTCTGGTTTGCTGGAAAAGCAACACTTTCAATTCTGTAACTGGAAAAACGTTTAGATTTATTGCTAAAATATAACAAATATGTATTACTGTGTGGAAGGGAAGGGAGGATAGTCAGGTGTTTTACTGCCTTCAAGAAATTTCCAAATTGGTTAGGGGCCAAACAGCTCATGAGTAACTAATCCAAGATGAAAAAGTACTGTGAGAGGGAGTAAGGCCTTTAGAAAACTGAAAAAGAAGAGCCATGTAGAAGATTCTGGCGAAGGCTGCATAAAGATGGTAACATTTTAAATCTCAAGACTTGAGAGATCCAAAACTTTGACAGGTACAGACTAGAAATTAAAAGCAGAAATTTGAACTGTATTTTTAAAAGACAGGCAGTTTCCTGAACTCATTTTTGTAATCAGATTGGCACTAAAAATTTCATTATTTAAAATACCAAGTTTCTGCTTGGACCTGGCAATGTGCTTGATACTGATTAGTTTGGGGACTATTATTTTCCAGTTCTAATTATTTTTACTTACTTTGGTAACTTGTGCCTCATCCAATCTGGAAGAGGAGAGCTATAATTTTAAGTGGGCAGTCAGGGGAGTAGAAGGGGAATGCCTTCCAGTCAAAAATCATCAGGAAACACACCTGTGGTTGAATAATTTTCTATTATTCATTGCAGAAAGAGAGAATACACGCTGCAGAGAAAGGTGGAATGTCTCAGAGAGTGTTAGGATTTATTACAGGGTTTGAGCTCATTTTGGTGCCTTTGGAGAAGGTTTAAGGGAGCAAGACATTGGCCTGGACAGGAAGCTGTCAAGAAGCCAGAGTCATGTATGATTGGGTAGCTGGTATCTACAAGTAGTGAAGACTAGACAGAGGTGAAAGCTCTAATAGGTAAAGCAGCAGCAGTTACTTGTATTAGCTGGGATAGGATATATTTGATTATTTTTGTGGTTTAAAGTTCATGTTAGGCCAGGCGCGGTGGCTCATGCCTGTAATCTCAGCACCTTGGGAGACCGAGGCGGGCGGATCACCTGAGGTCAGGAGTTTGAGACCTGCCTGACCAACATGGAGAAACCCTGTCTCCCCTAAAAATACAAAATTAGCAGGGCGTGGTGGTGCATGCCTCTAATCCCAGCTACTCTGGAGTCTGAGATGGGAGAATCGCTTGAATCCAGGAGGCGGAGGATACAGTGAGCCAAGAATCATGCCACTGCACTCCAGCCTGGGCAACAAGAGCAAAACTCCATCTCAAAAACAAAGAAAAAGTTCATGTTTTTGCTTCTGTTCAAACATGAGTATAGAGTGCTCTTGTTGTTATATTGATCAACTGTGGGTCCACAGTGGCGTTTTCTGATGTCCATATTCTATGAAATGGCTTATCATCAGCAAGAAAACAACAAGACCTAACTAATAAACCAGCTTAGCACCTTCCGGGTGCCCACAGGTGCTTTTCATCATCTCTCACATAACAAGGGAGAAAGCAGAATAAGGCGAGAGGGAAGAGTATAGGCTATAAAGCAGACAGATTTGAGTTTAACTCCTAATTCACTAACTGTGAACAAGTTACTTAATCCTCCCAAGCTTCGATTTCCTTTTCCTATAATGGGGTTAATAATCCCAGTCTTTGAAGGTTATTGTAGGGAATACTAAAATATAACTGGAATATCTAGCTCTATTCTTCATCCACAAATAGGAGCCAATCAGTGCCTTTCTTGTAATTGTGTTGAAACAACAGTTGCCACATTCCAGTTTCTTGAGTTTGACTAGCCGTTCTCTGAAGAATGCTTCAGAATCACCTAGCTGACCTGTTAGACCCAGATTGTTGGGCCCAACCCATGGAGTTTCCAATTCAGTAAATCTGGGGTTGGGGCCTGGGAATTCGCATTTCTAATGGGTTCTTACTTGAGGATCATGCTGCTGGTCCAGGGACCAAACTTTGAGAACCATTGAGTTAGGTAATAAATTAGAAAGGCCAAACCCATGGTATCTGCAGTGTGTTCTGCGCCAAGTTGTCTGACGCCTGCTGAGCTTGATTCTCAAGCAGTGGCCAGCCAGCTTTTTCAGCAGTAAACATTTTAGATTTTGTGGGCCATGCAGTCTGTCACAACTCCTCAACTCTGTTGTAGCGCAAAAGCAGCCATAGATAATATGCAAACAGATAGGTGTGGCCATGTTCTAATAAAACATTGTAGATGCTCTTTGAATCCCATACGATTTTCATATGTCACAATGTATTTATTTAATGTCTGCCTCTTTAACTATGATTTTACATGTGAAACAATGTTTAGCTGGCAGGTGATACTAAAATTGACAACAGACTAGATTTGGCCTACCACTGTATGTTGCCAGCCCTTGTTCTAGAGTTGGCAATAAAGGGAACCATTGAGAAGGGGGTCTCAGGTTGATGACTTATTGTTTTTTGGAAATTTAACTAGATTTTTCTGTCCCTTCTGTATTATTGAGGGGATGGAGGTCTAGTCTCTTTTCAGGGGGTTGGTGGAATTGTCTGCCAAATTGTCAAGTGATTTAAATTAACACATATGTGTTTGTTCAATAAAATGACTTCCTTTTCCCTGACTTCACTACTGGACCAACTTAGATAGTTGTTATATAAATTAAGCCATCTGCCTGGTATTGTCATACAAGGAATCAATGCTTGAGTGCCCTGTCCTACTGGTTTTCATTTTCAGTATTATTGTCTCTTGGAAAAGTTGATAATATACTCTTTTCATTGAGTTTGCAAACTCTTATTTCCTAGATTTTTTAAAGACCCATTTCAATTTTTAAAATTACATTGCTACTCACAATGAGCATTTTGAGTCTAGGACACATACATTCAATCAACAAATAGTAAAAAATAAAATCACCTTAAGTCTACACTCTCTTAAAAATAAAAGATCCATAAGTAGTGGATAAGATCATGGTCTTTGAAGTGAGACAGACCTAGAGTTCATTTCCAGCTTTTCTTTTTACTGGCTGTGATCTTGGAGAAGATATAACCACCTGAACCCCAGTTGTCTCATTTGTAAAATGGAATACTAGTCGTAGCTACCTCACGGCATCATTGTGAAATTTAAATTAAATGATACTTGTTAAAACTCTCCTTAGCACAGTGCCTATCACACAGAGCTCAGTAAATATTGGGCATTATTTATACTGTTAACATCATTGTTTTCTTTGCTTTGCATAGTCATCATACCTATTATTAGCATAATCATTTATTCAGTCATCCAGGAAAGAAAGGTTTTCGAGTATGATCTGTGTACCAAGAACTGTATTAGTTATTGAGAATATGAAGATGTAATTTTTACTATGTTGGGTTTATATATAAATGAACATACCAATAAATTAGTTTAGTAAATTGCCTGGGCCTCACATCTATGTAGATTTTAGAGAGGCATAAAAGAAAGATTGACCAATCCTATTTAGAAAGTGGAGAGCATCAGAAAGGACTCAAAGAGGTGATCTTTGAGCTGCATCTGAGCAACACTTTTAGCACTCAGCATCAAGCAGACTGGAGAACCACTGGCAATTGATAAATCCTACTTTAGCATTTCCAAGAACACCTCATGCTGATCTCAGTTTCAAATTCCTGGCTTATATTATTCACAGAACTCCTTCTCCTACACAAATGCCACTCTTCTTTCCCCATTTCAGCTTTAAGTGAAACCCACCCTCTCTTTAATACCACCCTTTCTTCCTAATCTGAATTCAGTTACTCCTGATGTATGTAGTATAGCGAACACAACACTTAATAATGAACCCTGATGCCCTGTCCCTGAAATCACTTAATTTGTGTTCATTCATTTTCTCTCCAGCTGAACAAGAGAGAACACCCTACCTCAGTACAGTGTGAATTTTCCCTGTGTTTCCACGGTATCCAGAGCTGTATGGAGTGTGTTACCCAGGCTCTATGATACAGGCATAAACAGATACCTCGTGTTCTTGCACTTCACATTGTTGTGCTTTGCAGATAATGCACTTTTTACAAAGTGAAGTCTTCTGGCAACCCTGCTGAGCAAGCCTTTTGGTGCCGTTTTTCCAACAGCACGTGCTCACTTTGTGTCTTTGTGTCACATTTTGGAAATTTTTACAGTATTTCAAACATTTTCATTATTATTGTATCTGTTTTAGCGATCTTTGACTAGTGATCTTTGGTGTTACTAGAGAAATTTTTGTACCACATACACCAGGAATAATCGAGATCAGATTAGGAGCACCATGAACCACATCCATATAAGATTGCAAACTTAATCTATAAATACTGTGTGTGTTCTGACTGCTCCACTGACCGGCCATTCCCCAATCTCTCTCCCTCTCCACAGGGCCAGCCTGTTCCCTGAAACACAGCAATATTGAAATTATGCCAATTAATAATCCTACAATGGCCTCTAAGTGTTCAAGTAAAGGGAAGATCATACATCTCTCACTTTAAATCAAAAGCTAGAAAGCATTAAGCTTTAGTGAGGAAGGCATGTTGAAAGTCAAGATTGGCCAAAAGCTAAGCCTCTTGTGCCAGTTAGCCAAATTGTGAATACAAAGAAATCATTCTCAAAGGAAATAAAAAGTGCTACCTCACTGAACACATGAAGGATAAGAAAGCAAAACAGCCTTATTGCTAATATGGAGAAAGTTTTAGGGATCTGAATAGAAGATCAAACCAGCCATAGCCTTCCCTTAATTCAAAGCTCAACCCAGAACAAGGCCCTAACTCTCTTCACCTCTGTGAAGGCTAAGAGAGGTAAGGAAGCTACAGAAGAAAAGTCTGAAGCTAGCAGATGTTGGTTCATGAGGTTTAAGGTAAGAAGTCATCTCCATAACATAAGAATGCAAGGTGAAGCAGCAAATACTAATGTAGTAGCTACAGCAAGTTACCTAGAAGGTCTAGCTAAGGTAACTACACCAAACAACAGATTCTCAATGTAGATGAAACAACCTTCTACTGGGAGAAGATGCTATCTAAAAGTTTCATAGCTAGAGAGGAGAAGTCAATGTCTGGTTTTAAAGCCTCAAAGGACGTGCTGACTCTCTTAGCAGCTAATGCAGCTGATGACTTTAAGTTGAAGCCAGTCCTCATTTACCATTCCAACCTAGACTTCACCAGGATTCTATTCCATCTCAAGAAACCACTTTCTTTGCCCATCTAGAAGAAGTTACTCCTCATTTGTTCTAGTTTGATCATGAGATTGTAGTAGTTCAGTTAAATATTCAGGGTCCACTTCTAAGTCTAGTTCTCTTGCTATTTCCACAACATTTGCAGTTACTTCCTCTACTGAATTATTAAACCCCTCAAAATCATTCATGAGAGTTAAAGTCTACTTTTTGGCTGATTTAAAAATTATGCTAAATCTACTCTGCCTGTGTTCTATAAGTGGAACAAAGCCTGAATGACAAAACATCTGTTTACAGCATGGTTTCCTGAAAGTTTTAAACCCACTCTTGAGACCTACTGCTCACAAAGAGATTCCTTTCAAAATATTAGTGCTCAGTGACAATGCACCTGGTCGTCCAGGAGCTCTGACGGAGATGTATTAATGTTGTTGTTATGCCTCTGAACACAACATCCATTCTGCAGCCCTTACATCAGGGAGTAATTTTGACTTTCACATCTTATTATTTAAGAAATACATTTTGTAAAGCTATAGCTGCCATAAAGAGTGATTCTTGTGATAGATCTAGACAAAGTAAATTGAAAACCTTCTGGAAAGGATTCGCCATTCTATATGCCATTAAGAACTTTCACAATTCATTATTGGAGGTTAAAATAACACAGGAGTTTGGAAAAAGTTGACTTCAACTCTCATGAATGATTTTGAGGGGTTCAATAATTCAGTAGAGGAAGTAACTGCAAATGTAGAAATAGCAAGGGAACTAGAATTCGAATGGGGAGCCTGAATATTTAACTGAACTACTACAATCTCATGATCAAACTAGAACAAATGAGGAGTACCATCTTCTAGATGGGCAAAGAAAGTGGTTTCTTGAGATGGAATCGACTTCTGGTGAAGATGCTATGAACATTATTGAATTGATAGCTAAGAATTTAGAATACTACATAAACTTAATTGAGAAAGCAGCAGCAGGATTTGAGAGGATTGAGTCTAATTTTGAAAGAAGTTCTACAGTAGATAAAATAACAGTATCACATGCTACAGGGAAATCTCTTGTGAAAGGAAGAGTTCAATCAATGAGGCAAATTTCATTGTCTTATTTTAAGAGATTGCCACAATTACTCCAAACTTCAGCAACTATCACCTTGATCAGTCAGCAGCCGACAACATTAAGGCCAGTTCTACCAGCAAAAATATTATACTTGCTTATCTTTTCGCAATATTGCTGAAGAATCAAATGATTGTTAGCAATTTTTAATAGTAAAGTATTTTTAAAGTACAGGTTGCACATTGTTTTTTAGACATAATGCTACTGCACACTTAATAGACTACAGTATTGTGTAAACATAACTTTTATATTCACAGGAAAACCATAAAAGGAAAGTGTGATTTGCTTGATTGTGATTATTTTTATTGTAGTGGTCTGGAACAGAACCCACACTATTTTTGAGGTATGGCTGTATTTATCAGTGGGTTCTTCAATTGCATCTTTAATAGATTGTCCTTTTAAATCAATATACTTGTCCTTTTAAACCAACATGCTTTTTAAATCAATATACTTGTCTTATCTCAACCTCATCCCCGTACTGGGAAGTATACCTTAGGCAGAAAAAAAGAGGCTCTGACTCTGAAACTTCTATGGCTCCTTCTCCCTTTCTTCTGTGCCTATCTTATGCTGTAGTGCTAGCAAACTCCCCATCATTTTCCAAACACTCTCTACTGTTTCATTTTCATGCCTTTCTTTGAAGTATGAACGCTCCTCCTTCTAGAACACATCTCTTAGGTGTTCACATGATTCTGATTAACTCCTTCTTATCCTTTAAGCTCAGCTTAGGAGGTATTTTTTCCAGAAAACCTCCTTTGAACCACCTAGTTAGATCAAGTGCCTGTTTCATAGTACTTCAAAGTGCATTAAACTCTTGATTTCTATGTCTTTCTCTTTTGATAAATTTCAAGCATCACATAGGTAGAACACTTATCTTTCTATCCTCAACGCCCTGTGGGAGTCAGTGAACTGTTAGGTGGATCATGGACAGGCAAGTTTATTCAGAGGCTCTGGTAATATAATAGTTACTCAGAATTTACACAACAGGCTTGAATTAGTATATTAATAATTTTTAAACATTTTGTTTTAGGCAGGGATTCTCAACATTGGCACTATGAACACTTGGGTCTGGATGATTCTTTGAGTTACGTGCTGTCTTCTGCACTATAGGATGATTGACAACATCCCTGGTCTCTACCAACGAAATGCCAATAGCACCTTTCTGGGAGTTGTGACAAGTGAAAGTGTTTCAAGGCACTGCCAAATGTCCAGTGGGTGCAGGGTAGGTGAGATCACTCCCCCAACCCTCATTGAGAACCTCAGAGTTGAGGTATAACCAAACACAATTTGTAAGCCTTTATATATACATGCTTTCATAAATTACAAAACTAAATTTAAATTTGAAAACATCAATACACTGAAAATTATTGGAAACCAAACCCGAGTGTTGGGGAAGTATATGATTTTCTACTACAGAGGTAATAAACAATCATTGAGGAAAACGTATAAATACAAAAGAAAGAAACATGAGGAAAATACCCCCAGTCCCACCATTCTAACAATAACCACTGATAATATTTTCATTTGTTTATTTTCAATATTTTTCTCCATGTATATCTGATCGTTTAAACTTAGTAATATTGTATTACTATAAAATTTTACACAGATTTAAATTCAATATTAGAACACAGGTATTTTTACATTAGATTACAGATTTTTCATAAATATTTTAATACCTATATTATAGTCTATAAATGTGTATAATATAGTTTACTAATCCTGACTTTAGAATAAGTGATTTCTTCTTTTAGTATTTGGAAAATTATGTAATAAATTGTGTGTGAAGTTCCTTATGTATTTAGAATTGTGTTCTTAAGATAGAGTCATAGAGTGGAATTAATGGAACAAGAGAATGAACTGTTTCAAGTCTTCACACACACACACACACACACACACACAGAGACACGGCAAATTTGCATTTCAAAAGGGACACTCAAATTTACCTGTCCCACTGTAATGTGGGGAGTAACCAGTGGTTTGGGCTCACTGCAGTGTCAGGACATGCTATTGATTAGGGTACACTTGGAAGGTGAGCCCTAATGACATGCTGACAAGCTCAATGTTAATGGGTGTTAGTGATTCCAAGAACCTTTGTCTTAGGAATGGACTGCTAATGGCTTTTAAACCAATATTAGGAATTTTAATTTTCTGTAAGTATGAAATTCTCATTAGAGCTTGAAAATACTTTTCCTGTTCTCCTCTCTTGTCAATCCAGATGTATCCCTTTATGAAAAGGACTAACACTTTTATCAATTATCACATCCATTTTAACCATCAAGCCTGGTACTAAGCAGGCATTAGATTATTCATGGAAAGAAAAAATAATATACTTTTGTACCAGATGAAGTATTTCCTGGGTCTGTTTATTTAGGAGGAAAATTGGCATGCATAAAACTATTGCTATGCATATTCAGATAAATATTTCCTGGGAATTAGTAGTAGATGTGGTTTACTTAGATGAATTTAAATAGCAGGGAGGCAGTAAAGAGAGTAATATCTCTATTTATTTTTATACTTTAAGTTCTAGGGTACATGTGCACAACGTGTTGGTTTGTTACATAGGTATATATGTGCCAGGTCGGTTTGCTTCACCCATCAACTCATCATTTGCATTAGGTATTTATCCTAGTACTATCCCTCAGCCAGCACCCCACCTCCAACAGGCCCTAGTGTGTGACGTTCCCTGTCCTGTGTCCATGTGTGTTCTCATTGTTCAACTCCCATCTATGAGTGAGAACATGCAGTGTTTGGTTTTCTGTCCTTGTGATAGTTTGCTGACAATGATGGTTTCTGGCTTCATCCATGTCCCTGCAAAGGACATGAACTCATCCTTTTTTATGGCTGGATAGTATTCCGTGGTGTATATGTGCCACATTTTCTTAATCCAGTCTATCATTGATGGAGATTTGGGTTGATTCCAAGTCTTCACTATTGTGAATAGTGCCGCAAAATACATATGTGTGCATGTGTCTTTATAGTAGCATGTTTTATAATCCTTTGGGTATATACCCAGTAATGGGATCGTTGGGTCAAATGGTATTTCTAGTTCTAGATCTTTGAGGAATCGCCGCATTGTCTTCCACAGTGGTTGAGCTAATTTACACTCCCACCAACAGTGTAAAAGCATTCCTATTTCTCCACATCCTCTCCAGCATCTGTTGTTTCCTGACTTTTTAATTATTGCCATTCTAACTGGTGTGAAATGGTATCTCATTGTGGTTTTGATTTGCATTTCTCTGATGACCAGTAATGATGAGCATTTTTTTCATGTGTCTTGTTGGCTGCATAAATGTCTTCTTTTGAGAAGTGTCTGTTCATATCCTTTGCCCACTTTTTGACAGGGTTGTTTTTTTCTTGTAAATTTGTTTAGGTTTTTTCTAGATTCTGGATATTAGCCGTTTGTCAGATGGTAGATTGCAAAAGTTTTCTGCCATGCTGTAGGTTGCCTGTTCACTCTGATGGTAGTTTCTTTTGCTGTGCAGAAGCTCTTTTGTTTAATGAGATCCCATTTGTCTATTCTGGCTTTTGTTGCCATTGCTTTTGGTGTTTTAGTCATGAAGTCTTTGCCCATGCCTATGACCTGAATAGTATTGCCTAGGTTTTCTTGTAGGTTTTTTATGGTTTTAGGTCTTACATTTAAGTCTTTAATCCATCTTTAGTTAATTTTTGTATAAGGTGTAAGGAAGGGATCCAGTTTCAGCTTTCTACATCTAGCTAGCCAGTTTTCCCAGCACCGCTTATTAAATAGGGAATCCTTTGCCCATTGCTTGTTTTTGTCAGATTTGTCAAAGATCAGATGGTTGTAGATGTGTGGTGTTATTTCTGAGGCCTCTGTTCTGTTCTATTGGTCTATATATCTGTTTTGGTACCAGTACCATGCTGTTTTGGTTACTGTAGCCTTGTAGTATAGTTTGAAGTCAGGTAGTGTGATGCCTCCAGCTTTTGGTTTAGGATTGTTCTTTTGGCTTAGGATTTTCTTGGCAATGTGGGCTTTTTTTGGTTCCATATGAACTTTAAAGTAGTTTTTTCCAATTCTGTAAAGAAAGTCATTGGTAGCTTGATGGGGGTGGCATTGAATCTATAAATTACCTTGGGCAGTATGACAATTTTCATGATATTGATTCTTCCAATCCATGAGCATGGAATGTTCTTCCATTTGTTTGTGTCAAGAGAGTAATATCTTTCATAAGAGGCATGCCCATGTTCATCTCAAGTAAATGTGTGGGGTATCTTGTTCATGTGACAAAGATGAAGACAAATAATCATAAATATTTTGAGTAAGAAGACATGAAAGCTCATTCAAACTTCTCCAAGATATAGGTCATGATAAAGTAATGAGTTGCCCAGGGTCCCTTTGTGACTTAATAGTAGAACTTAGTTGTAGAGGCAGAATGGTACTAAGGTTAGGACACACTGAGCTTTGAAGATAGGTCAAATTTTTCCAGAAATGCTGCTGGCTGTCGTCCTATGCAAATCACCAAACCTCTCTGAACCTCAGTTTCCCTGCCCATAGGATGAAAATCATCATAATACCAACTTCACAGAGTGCTTCTGAGACACAGAATAATTTTGATACAAGCCACATACCTAGTATTCATTTAAATGGTAAGCACTAATTAAAAGTGCCTAGTATTGTAACCTAGATTTTCTAATGCTTACTTTAGTGTGTCTTCTTCATACATAACTATTGGTAGGAAGAATCCCAAACATTGTGAATAGAATATTGCCAAAAACATTATTTTCTTTATGCTGATTTTGAGTATTTGTCTCTTGTAAGTTATAGTAAGCTTAGTTCTGTTACACATGAGATAATCCATAGGTATTTTCCATTTTTATAGATAAAGAAATTTCTTCAAATTTGCTGAGTAACTTGACTACATTATGAACTAGCAATCAGTAGAACTGGAATCAACTACAATCTTCTGAAGTTAGAGCTCAAGTTTTTCTATGTTAATCTTCCTTTTAGTACTAAGTGTTCTTTTTTGTTTTCTAAATCTCTATGATAAGTGAAGACATACTCTAAGGTACCTGGATTAGTAAAATCAGGATAGTACATTTAGAATCAAGTACTTTCCCCAGACATCTAATTGAACAGAATTAAGGATATGTGACTTAATATGTCAGCAAATGCATAGTTATTAATGGCTTGTCACAGAAATTCTCTAACAAATAAACAAGAGAATATTGAAGACCAGACAGCAATGAAGTAATTGGTGACGTGATTCCAAATTTAAACAAATTACAGGGGAAAATGCATAATGAAAAAATAATTAGAAGACTGAGGCACCTGAACAAATATCCAACTCCTACATCTGTCTTCACAATATTCAGCAATCCCTAAATATCTCTGGTGCATTGAGGTTGGAATTAGCAGAAACTTTTAAACATTACTTTAGTGAAAAGTCAGAGTTAACTTTTTCCTGTTACTGTGAAGTTTCAAGGAGACACAGAGGAAATTAGCCAAATGAATTTATTCATGACAACAGAGGTTATATAGCTAAAGCTCTCTTTGAAAATGTACCTCATTAAGAATGTGCACAGACGAGATTTTAGTCTAAAAGTTTAATGCTCAAAATAATAAGTTAGCCTCAGTATTATTGTATCTCTCTTCTGTAATGCATCAACAATAAAACTAACATGTAGCTCAGCATTTAAAGCTATATTTAAGGAAAAATACAAAATCAGCAAAGAAATTCTGTAGTTGCAAAATCTTTGTAAAGTTCAGAGTCGACCTGCCTAGCTAATATATTTCAAATACACACATTTTACAATAATAGGAACTATTCTTGCCAATGGCTGACTAAACTGAGTGGAGAAATTTTTCCATGGAAACAAATCTTCTCACTCTC
The DNA here is from genome assembly GCF_024542745.1 of Macaca thibetana thibetana. Taxonomy (NCBI): domain Eukaryota; kingdom Metazoa; phylum Chordata; class Mammalia; order Primates; family Cercopithecidae; genus Macaca; species Macaca thibetana. Next base: position 165,950,654 of record NC_065582.1, read on the forward strand.
CACACTCCACAGAGACCTGAATATGTCTATTCTCTAGGGCACAACTTAAGTTCTGGAATAATTATTTAAGGAAAGTTGATCAGTTTCTTTGTAAAATTGCTATGATTGGAAGTGGAAGGAAATTTTTTAAGTGGGAAGGGCTGGCTTGAGACCTTGTATCATGACAGTTATAACATGAGATACCTCTTCTTAGAGAACACATTTGTTTCATTATAAATTCAGTGGTGAGATTTCCCTATGGTGCCATGGTCTTCAGTCATGAACATGGCTTATGTGTTACGTGAAAACCACAGAAATACTGCTAGTGTATCAAAAGTAGCATGGACTCTGATATAGCAAGGGTATTGTTTTAAGGCCACTCCTAGATATTGGCAGGAATATAGGATAGGCAGTGAACATTTCGATTTATTCTTTCCTTCCTTTGCTTCTTTTTGAGGCCGCTTCTAAATATGGATGAGGACTACCTTCACACTTAACTATGGTGTGAAAGAATAGAGGCAAATACCAAGCAGAGAAGGTTAAAAGTTAAACTTAATTATATTCTTATATTGCTTTCTCTCCATCTTCTCTTTGGTTAAATAGAATTATTTAAAGTTTGTCTTGAAAGAAAGGAAGCAACTCAGAGATTTACCCCTCTTCCTGAACCGGTACACTACTAGCCAATATTCATTTAATGTGCCTCTTAATTAAAAAAAAATCTCTCCAAAACCCTTTCTAACATAATAAATCTTCCTCTGCAGGTGAAAATTAAGAGCCTTGAAATTGCACTTGGATCTGTCCTATCTCATCACCAATTACTCCATATTAGCTCTAGATTTTCTTCAAAGGCTAAGAAAATTGGATATTTTAAGTAAGCCAAAGATGATTATTTCCCTGGTACAGCTAAGCACGTTAAATATAGTCAGCATTCACAATACTGCTGTCTAAGGAAAATAAATGTAGTGAACATCAAACAGGCTAAACAAATGGCTCAGGATAATTTTTGTGACAGAAGCTTAACCCGGAGTAGCTAGGGAAATCATCAGAAAAGTGGATGAAGGCCAGGGTACTCAGTTAATTACCACCTCCCCCCCAAAAAAAAGATGACTTGCTGAGCTTCAGGCTGAAGTGTACTTTCTGTGAATGTTGCCACAGTAATATCTTTCTTCTCTAAAGAGAATACGGATTGCAACCATAAAGAATGATGCTCCCAGAATGATTAAATATTTGAACCACATACTTTAACTATGTTTTTACCTTCATGTCAAAATCTAATTTCCACCCCCATCAATGGATACTATGGTCTGGGGTTGACTGTATTGTGGGCAAGCATGTAAGTCAGATGTGGGTTTGAATTCTTGTTCCACCATTTACACAATCTGTGTTCTCTCACGAGTGATTCCATTTTCCTGAAACTCAAGCAGGGGATGTAAAACAGCAACTGATTTTCATAGGGTTGTCTTGAAGCCTGAGGACCTCACATGTATAAGTATGTAAAATACTTATAGGTTCTAGAACATTAATAAAGCCCATAAATGGCAATTCTTTTGTAGTGTATGATCATCGATATTCAACTATTTTTATACTTAGAGTATAAGTTGGAAATTCATAGAATTCTTTACATAGATTTTAAAAACTATACTTTTGCCACATCTAACCAAACACCATGTGAAGAGGTTGGCACCCATCTTTTTGTTTTTCTTTTTTACCTTGAAGCAATAGAACAAAGCTTGATGATGAGCTGTTAAACGGAGAGTAGAGAATCAACTCGCCCGTCTCCTCCAGCGCTCTCACCATGCTTGTTCTTGTCTAATCTTTCCCACTTATTTGCCTCCCTTGAAATCACTGACCTGCTCTCCTACATCCATCTGAGCTCAGTTATCCTTAAAATCATGTCTAGTGCCCTCTTATATTTTTTTTAACCTCTTCTTTTCTTACGATGTTTATGGCACAAAATCCACTCTAATTTCTTTTTACTTAGTTTCCACTGTGTTTATTGCATCTCTTCTCTTAAATAAAAGCTTCTTGAATGTGGGAAACATGCGCTACTTTTTTTTTTAGTCCATAGTACGCGTAGCACCTTTCCTAAGAGCATGCAGGAGTTCATTAATAAATCATTGTTATTTAACTTGAAGAAATACGTATAGCAGAGTTACATGACTCCCTGAGTAAAAAAAAAAAAAAAAAAAAAAAAAAAAAAAAAAGTGTTCATATAATAGGAATAATAATAGTTCACAAAAGAGATGATCATTCATAATAGTGTGTTATTTTATTATTTATACTTTCTTTTTTTGTTTTCTGTTTTTTGAGACGGAGTCTCACTTTGTTGCCCAGGCTGGAGTACAGTGGTGCAATCTCGGCTCACTGCAACCTCTGGCTCCCGGGTTCAAGAAATTCTCATGCCTCACCCTCCCCAGCAGCTGGGACTACAGGTGTGTGCCACCATGCCCAGCTAATTTTTTTTTGTATTTTTAGTAGAGATGGGGTTTCACTATGTTGGCCAGGCTGGTCTCGAACCCCTGACCTCAAGTGATCTGCCTGCCTCGCCTCCCAAAGTGCTGGGATTACAGATGTAAGCCACCATGTCTGGCCTATTTGGAAATCACTGTATGTGCTCCCATTTCATCTTTGTACAACTTAAGAGAAGAGAAAGAATTTTTTATCACCATTTTACAAAGTGAAGGTTAGAGAAGTTGAATGACTCACCAGTATTCTAACTAGATGTTTATACTTTATGATAAGCCCAATTCAAATGGATAAAAGATGAGTTGAACAACACTTTAAGGCTTTTAGAGATTTCACAATTTAAACGTCCTAAAACTGAGATTGTCACTGAGTTATAAATCCTGTTATCGCTCATCTATACATTTTTCTTCACATATTTTTCAACGCTGCAACATGTCATTTGATGGTGTGCATTTTTATGTTTTTTAAATTTATTTTCAAATGAACAAAATGATAAAATAAGTAAAAATTTAAGGTATGTTTTTGAAGCAAATGGGATAGACAAACCTGGCTTATTGGTTTTAATGCTTCCATCCATGCCCAATGTTAGTACTGTGAAGTCTGTATGTATATCTGACAACATCTCTCGTTCTGACTATCAGGGTCCCTCAGAGAGAGCCAGTAAATAACATCACCTTTACCCCTACTCGGTTCTGTACAAATAAGGACTAAAGCAGAAACATGGGTGACGAGGAGAAAATGTGGTCTCTGTTAATGATGGAAACCAGGTGAGAGGCTTTGCTTAGTGCAAGAAGCACAAGGGCCTGCAAGCTAGGTCCACAATTAGGCAGACTCAGCCTCTCAGTCAGGAATGATGAGACACTCCAATTCGGTGTGTGCAATTAGGTGTCAGTCACACAATTCGGTGTGTGCAATTAGGTGTCAGGAGTGATACTGACTGGGATGGATCCCCAGTTTACAGTGTAGGGGAGAGTGGTCCTGCCCAGGGACACTCAGGTTTGGAAGCAGGGGAAAATTCTGCTGCTTTGGCAATTTGCTTCCAGAAAGACAAAGATGAGAAATTGAGCAAAGCAGGAAAGAAATTGAGCACAGCAGGAAATTTATCCTTCCTAAATTTACCCATCTGAAAAGTCATTCCTCCCCAAGGAGGAAGAAAGTGAGTTAAGTGATGCCAGGGTGGTTTAGGAAAGATACGTAGTCATGGAAACTGAAGGGGTGGGAGAAAAGTGCCTTTGGCTATCACTGACCTCTTGATAATCTCCAATAAAAAGTGTTAGTATTATGAGTTAATGCACATGAGCATTGTTCATTATAAAGTCACTTCTAATCAAAGTACGTGCAGATATTCCCAAGTTGTATGTATGGTGCATTGATATCTCTTTATATAGAAGTAGATATGGATATTTTGTCTATTTCTTTTCATGGCATTCCAAGGACCACTGCTTTCTGTCCAGGGACCCCTGAGATCAGAATTTTCAGGGCAATTGATTCCTATGTTAATTTTTCTGGTTCTACTTTTACCTTCTCAACTTGGAACCACACCAGCGCTTTGTAGTTTATACAAGCACCCAGTTGATCACAGGGCAATTTAAGTTTATGAAACACTAATGGAAACCGAGTTATCTGTATCAATTTCCTTTTCTTTTTTTTCTAAACTCTGTGTATGTTCCAAATGCACACTCTTTTTCATTTCCTGTGGTAGTTTGAACTGCTGCCTCTGCTGAGTTTTGGGGCTTTTTCATTCTTCACAAGAAATCAGTGTATTCATTTCTCAAAACCATAAGATTCTTTTAAACTCTCAGAAATCAGGCCTTTTTGCACAGAGCCTTGATCTGTGATAGAACATTAGGATGGTGGCTGGATAAAGTTAGATAGCTTTTTAATTCAGGATGTTTTCTTTATTTGAGCTACCTACCAGAGATTTTTTTTAACATTCCTTTTGTTTGTTAAGTAATCCAAAAATAAAAATAATTTGTTCTTTCATATTTTGTGATTTGCCTTGCATATTATTTTTGAAAAGATAGAAAAAATAAACTTATTTTTTACTGAACTCTTAAGTTCTATTTCACTTTTGCTTAGGCCTTTTATTTTTGTCTGAGGAATTCATATTTAATTATGAAGTGGAAAAGCAATAGAAAAATATCTCTCAGTAGGCAGAAAGTTATTAAATAAGCAAATATTTAAGAGCATCCCTTGTTCGTGAAGTAAGTTACACCAAAGTGCAGAATGCATTTTTAAAACTGCAAAAACTACTCGTCAGTCTCCAATGTCTTATTGGAGACTTTCTTGATCTTTCCATTTAAAACTGCACACCTCTTGCCCGTTCTTACAGGACAATCTGACTCCCTTTCTTTTTTCTTGATAGTACCTCATTACCTTCTAATAGACTGATTTTGTTTAACATCCGTTTAGTTGTTGTTTTCATTTCTGGTTCACTAATGGATTCCTAGCACCTAAAACAATACCAGCACTTTGTAGGTGCTCCATATTTATTGAATGCATGAGTATATTTTCGTCAGAGTTTAATGGATGGTCGCCCCTGCTAAATGGGGTCCTTCTCAGGATGAGGGAATTGCCTTGCACAGATTTCCATTCCTTGCAAACTTCCTTGTGTGAGTTCCCACTCCCTGTGCATGTGGTGAAATCTTTCCTGGTGCATTTTCTGCCAGACTGGGCACAGGGGGCAGATCCACGACGAGAGCCAAGTGTCCATGAGCAGAAGGCGAGAAGAGGCAGCTAATGGCGTTTTCAGTAAATGAGAAACAACAGATTTTCTGCTGCTTTCCAGGCTGTGCCTAATTTTGTCAAAGTGCTTCTGAAGAAAGTCATTTGATAGAAACCTGGCCAACCATACCCACCTCTTCTTGCTTGAATTCTTTTTTAAAAACTCTGCAGGGAATAAGCATGCTTACAAATACTTTTGACTACTTATAAAATACTTAAGGAAAATAAGGGGAGGCTTATTGAAGACACTCCAATTTGGGATAAGGGGGCATTCCAACTCAGTCCCTGAACACATGTTTTTATCATGTGTGCTCCTCATTTCATCCTAACTATCTGAAGAACTAAGAAATATGCAAAAAAAAAAAAAAAAAAACCACTTTAGACATATTATTTGTTATGGAACTTTTCTTTTTTTTCTTTTTTTTTTTTTTTTTTTTTTTTTTTTTTTTTTTTGAGACGGAGTCTCACTCTGTTTCCCAGGCTGGAGTGCAATGGCATAATCTCGGCTCACTGCAAAATCCGCCTCCCGGGTTCATGCCATTCTCCTGCCTCAGCCTCCCGAGTAGCTGGGACTACAGATGCCCACCGCCACACCCCTCTAATTTTTTGTATTTTAGGTAGAGACAGGGTTTCACCGTGTTAGCCAGGATGGTCTCCATCTCCTGACCTCGTGATCCACCCGCCTCGGCCTCCCAAAGTGCTGGGATTACAGGCGTGAGTCATCGCACCCGGCCCAGAACTTTTCTTATTTTTTCTGCACAGTCAGTCTACTCTATGTCTGATAGTAAGCCAGACAATGGTGATATTGAAAATGAAATAACGGCAAACACTTAACTGAGCATGGTGCTTGGTGCTTTTCAAAGCACTTTGTATTTTATTATCTTGTTTAATCCTTACAATCATTCAAAGAAGTGGATATTCCCATTTTCCTCATCTTACAGATTATATTAAGGATTGCACCCAAGGTTACACAGCTGTGAAATCAGGGTTTGAGCATAAGTAGTCTCCTTGCAGAGCTCATTATTAACAACCACATCCAGCACCATTAAAGATAAGGTCTTGTGCTGAAAGGTTCAAGGTGGGAACAGAGATACACAAACAGAAACCTCATAAAATGTGATGATAGTGGTGCAATTAAAACAAAAGATATAGCAACTAACTCTGTTTACTGGAGCTGGGGAAAGCATCAGAGAGAGAGAGAGTGTGTGTGTCATGAGATTTTAGGGATGATTAAAATTTTTCCAAGTAGAAAAAGAAAAATACCTAGGATAGAAGGAGGGAGAATTTTAATAATCAGTCTCCTCTGTGAATTAGCATATACTAGCTTTCAACAATTCTCATCCATACCCTTTCTTGCAGATACAATTTTAGCATTTTGGGGCCAACCCTTAAACCTGTGTACAATTTCAGCATTTTGGAGCCAAGCCTTAAACCTGTGTCACTGTCTGAAACCATAGCAAGTTAAATGCTGTCTGAGTACATTATAGGGTAGCAATTAGAATAACAGAATGCAGTAAACACATGCTGCTAAAGGCAATTATTTCAAAGTACAGTCATTTATTTTGGCTACCTGTAGTCGGGGCCAAGAGGCATGTCACCCATTTGGCCTGTGACTATCCTCTCTTACGCTACTCTCGGATAGTGGCTTCAGTGCACATGAAAAATACCTCATTTTCAATCTTCCTTCCCTCTTCAGTGTTGCTGACTAAACCGCCTCCAGCAGGCGATAAATGGAACCTTTTCCATCGGGCCACAGTAATAATTTAGAGATTTCTATACACCCACTGATTTCAACATGTTCCACAATGGTTGGATTCCAATTTTGTTTGACATCCCACAGCTGTAAAGGATTAATCCCCAGCGCTGTACTCAGCAATGTCAATTTTTTCATAGGCTGTGCATGTCCATCAGTTTACTCTCCTGGAAAGAAGGTATCTGCCACTGCTGGTATGCATGCTGGTGAAAATCAACGCACCTCTTCCAGGCACTATTTGATGTCAGAGATACAAAGCCTCTTGTCAGTACAGATATTTTCTAATTAGCTTAGATTATTTTAGAGGTTTGCATATCTCCCAAATAGTAGAGCTCTTTAAGTGGTTCTGTGACAAACGCCTCGGAAAGATGCTTTTACTTACTCCCACAAAATCAGTGACATTTAGGAAAATGATTGGCCTAAAAGTCTCTATTTCTCTCAAGTTTAGTTGAAAGTTCTTCTATGTATAATGCTACTTCCACTAAACTCGGCCTAAAGGGAAACCACACTCTACATGTTCCTCTTCATCAATTTTTATTATAAAGAAATAGGGGAAAAAAAGTCTGTGCTTATGTTACCCTCCAGAGGAATCTGTAACTTTCCGAACTCACTCCACAGCGTGACGTCGTTAGAGAGAATGCACAGGGTTTCTATTGCCCTTTGACTTTAGTAGAAGTCTGATTTTTCCATGCATTTAGCCATTAAGCACCCCACTTTCTAGATGAAGGAATAAGTACAGTGGTAGATTTTGCAGAATTCATTTTGGATTTGTGTTCTCCCAAAGAGGAACTTCACTGGCCATTAGGAACTTTGCCTACCACATCCTCTGAGCCATGAAAGTGAATCTTCTCAGTCTGGTGAATTTCACAGGAGTCCTTTCTATAACACTTCTGATAAGAAACTTTCCTATTAACGCTTGTTGAGGAAGGTTACTAAGGAAACAAGAGACCCAGGTAGTAGCAATTCGTATCAAGGTTAACAAAATGTACAAACGTAATCTTTGCCTGGCTCGATGATTTGCATCATTTTCTCAAAAGATGGAGTTAAGACTTGTTTCACAAGTATCTCTTAAGAGGGCTCCAGGCCAAACGCCTGCCTTCTGTCTTTTGCCCTATCAAGCCTGCACCTCTGAAGGGATGTGAGGCCAGAAAGCAGAGAATACCATGAGAAGAGCCAAAGCTATCTCCTATAACATATGCAAATTATACCATTATTTTTAGATAATTCTATATTTTATCAGTTTGGTGATTAAATTACAATTATTAATGTTCTTAATATATGGTGTGATTAGTGTACTTAAAATAACTATAATAGTATCCAAAATGTCTTCCATATGCCTCTCCTTATTTGACCGCATTCTGAAGGTCATGGGCACTGAAATGAATGAGTGTAAACAGCTCGTTCCAGGTCATATGGTTGGTTGGTGAGGAGGCTCTAGACTAGCGGCAGGACATAGGCTTTGAAACCAAGCAAATCTGGAATGAAATAATATCCCTCTGCCATATACTAGATATGAGATCTTAGGCTTAAATTCCTGATCAACTACTTACAAGCTGTATGTCTTGGACCCTTTCCTTAGCCTCTCTGAACCTTAGTTTCCAGAACTATAAAATGGGATCATACATTATACAGTTGTTAAAACCACAGATGATGAGTATAGTGTGTCTGATTCAAGCATACATTGCTAATCATAACAATTCAATAAGCTATATTCATATGATTATAAATCAACAGTGGTGTCAGTGACAAGAACTAGATAGAACACCCAGTCTCAAGAGGGTCACTGTGGTGTCGAAGGAAGAATGTGGAATCTGAAGAAAGAAAACTGAGATAGCAGTTCTTGGTCTTTTACTTCATGCGTCTGTTATGCTGAGTGAGTGATTTAGCCCCAATAAGTCTGTTTTTCTTTTCTCCTTTTATTCTTTTCTTTTTCCTTTCTTTTCTTCCACTTTTTCTGTTTTTCTATTCTTTCTTTTTTCTTATCTTCCTTCTCTTTAATGTTCTTTATATCTTTCTTTAAAAAATGTAACACTACTAATCAAACTATATACACCAGAATTGTGAGGCTGAGTGAACTTTAATTTATATAAAAATGTTTTGATATAATAGATGTTATGCAAATGCTAGCAGTTAGCAGTTGTTTGTGTTATTCTAACTTCGGATACATGTTCTTTTCACCATATTATTCTATTCAGTTCTGTTAAAAGCTATCCTGTTTAGCATCTTATCAATTTGTAAATAGCGGCCTTTGGTTTTTTTGTAAGAGGTTGTTTAACTTCTTGCCTTGGCAGTTAGGATGTTCAAAGTCTAATTTAAAACCCATATTTATTAATCATAAAAAGGTTTAGAATACATTTCTTTAACCTGCTTTTATTTTCTTTCTTAGAGTCCTCTCTCAATTTTTATCTATTGTTTTATTCTTCTGCAGTGAGTACATTTTTTGAGCATCACCTTAAATAAAGTGGCAAGAGATGAATAAAGCCATAAGCCATAACTATGTAATAATAATAAACTAAGAGTAAACTTTTTTTTTTTTTTTTTTTTGAGACGAAGTCTCGCACTGTCACCCAGGCTAGAGTGCAGTGGCACAATCTCGGCTCACTGCAAGCTCCACCTCCCGGGTTCACGCCATTTTCCTGCCTCAGCCTCCTGAGTAGCTGGGACCACAGGCGCCTGCCACCACTCCCGGCCAATTTTTTTTTTGTATTTTTAGTAGAGATGGCATTTCACTGTGTTACCCAGGATGGTCTCGATCTCCTGACCTTGTGATCCGCCCGCCTCGGCCTCCCAAGAGAAAACTTTTAAACATTATGCTTTTTTATACATCTGATTTCTTTTTTTTTTTTTTTTTTTTTTTTTTTGAGACGGAGTCTCGCTCTGTCGCCCAGGCTGGAGTGCAGTGGCCGGATCTCAGCTCACTGCAAGCTCCGCCTCCCAGGTTTGGGCCATTCTCCTGTCTCAGCCTCCTGAGTAGCTGGGACTACAGGCGCCCGCCACCTCGCCCGGCTAGTTTTTTGTATTTTTTAGTAGAGACGGGGTTTCACCGTGTTAGCCAGGATGGTCTCGATCTCCTGACCTAGTGATCCGCCCGTCTCGGCCTCCCAAAGTGCTGGGATTACAGGCTTGAGCCACCGTGCCCGGCCTACATCTGATTTCTTACAGGGGTGAAAGTTTATTTTCTCCTGAGGGTAATTCAACTGAATACTGGTAAAGATTTATTGAATACCCATATAATGTAAGGCTCATAGAGGATTCCTGAGAGAGAAAGACAGATCCCTGTCAAAAAAAAGGTCTAATCAAATATAGAAAATCACACATAGGTGTGAAGCGTTGGGTGTTAGAAGGCCAGTAAGTGTCAAGAATATACAAGAAGGCTTGGCACAAGGGCTGGTTACATAACTAATGAGCATTGCTGAGAAATAATGTAAATTGCCATTTACCTTCTTCATTCCATTCCAACCATAAGCACTATAACCTTCCCATGTGCTCTGAAATGAAGTAATAAAAGGAGGATATTACTTAATATGGAACTAAAAGAACTGAATGCCATCCCATAGATGTGTGAATTTAGACAAATAATTCATCCAGTTTCCAGATCAATGAAATGAAATTGGACTACCTAAAGTTTTTTTAAACTGTAAGGTTTCTATCTCAGAAATAGCTTCAACTTACCTCTCTCAAGTAACCAACTATGTCTACTCAAAATTTTTCTTCACGCTATTCAAGGAAGTTTCTTAGAAGATGATAAGTAGATTTTTCAATAACTTGGATTAAATGGGACTTGTTGGAAAATCATTTTATCAAGTTGAAAGAGTGCTCAAGATAGAAGTCGCCCCAGCATTAATCAGAACCAATCCCTTCATTTGACAGATGAGGAACCTGAGACTCAGAAGGCATGAGGGAACCACACAAGGGCACACTGTTAGTTGCAGAATTGATGATTGGAGGCTTCCAATACCTAACAGGGTATCAGTGTTTGTTCACAGAGACCTAGTTTCTAGATAAGAGGGAAATAGAGACCCACTGTACTCTGTTCTGGGAAGACTTCATATTAATAGCTGTTTGAGGGACAAAGGCTATATTTATTAGGACTTAGTTACAGACAATAGACACATTTTGCCACGTTTAAGAAAGGGTTGTATTATCACAGTTCAAGTGGCATAGAAGCTAGTCGGAAGGGCTGGATGAAAAGGCTGCAGGTGAGGCTTCCAGTAACAACCCCTAGCCACCAGACCTCTGCCATGCTCAAGGAAGCTGCCACTGCAATACGACAACCCTCCATCCCCAGGAGTTATAATCACGGAACCATGCTTCCTCTACCCTGGGCCTGCCTCTCTCCCCTCCATGCCAAATTCAAGTGGAGCTGAAATCCAGAATACTACCTGCAAAGGGATTGAAAGTAGTGTTTCACTTTCCAGTCTCTGCAATAAAGGATGACCCTGAAGATGGAGGTTGAAAAAGATGAGTCAATTCAGATCATTTCCCAGAAATCAAAGAGGGTGGCACATAATAGGATTACACGACCCAAACCATGGCATGTGAGGAATCGCATAAGGCAGGGATGACAAATAGACTTTATCTTGCCAGCCAGCTGTAGCTAATTGGCTGCCAAAATCACAAAATTGAGAAAGATTTTGAGGATGCGCCTGGGCCCAGAAGGATAAAGCCCTGTGACTAATTAGTGACATCTGCCAGAAGTATGGGCATGAAGCTATCAGAGTTAGATGAATGCCTCATGTATCCTATAATCAGTTGCTGCCTGACCCGCTTAGCAGATTATTTTGTAATGTCTTGTGGCACTCTTCTTGTTGTTGTTGTTGTTTCATTATACCTTGATCGATTTATTTACATTATCATGATGATTATACCTTCTTGACTAAGGTGAACTATAAATTATTTGTGATTTTAATCATCTCTACACCTGCAGAGTACTTGATATACCTTAAATAAGTGTCTATTGATTTGACTTAAAACTTTCAATTATTCCATCAACAAAACACTAATGTAATGTTCACTTTGCACTAAACCACATTGATTTCATGGTCTCAGGCTGAGTGAGACCCAAGATTTTAAGAAATCTTTCCAACTCTCCTCTACAAAAATAACATGCTTCTTTCTTAGAGAATCCTAAGAAGTTGATTTTGAACACCTTAAAAGGTGTGCTTGTTTTTGGATTGTGAACTCTGTTTATTGCTTTCAGTTTCTCCAGGTTTCTTGCCATCATTTTTGATCTTGAGCTCTTGTGTTCACTTGAGCTAATACTCATTCTTGAAGATAACTTTGCTCTGAGACATACATCACATGGAATGGATATGCTCGTAGCTTGGAAATGGGGATGTTAATTTGTGATTCCTGCACAATGCCTTTTTAAAGAATCCTGCACAGAAAGGATACCTGTTTCTTGAGAAAAACACAGGGAAGTGTTCCCCATGACTCTACTTGCTAACCTGCATGGCCCACTCTCAGTAGGGCAAAGGTTAAATTACATTTCTGGGAGAAGAAGAAGAATCAGGGCTGGTCAATTTTGATAATGACTCTCCTTTGATAGCTCTTCATGGAGAAGAGTTCTTGAGTTTGGGGGAACGTTAATAAGGTGAGAATGACCATGTGTGTCTATAAAATGCAGAGATGGGCCCTTACTAACAGCATTCATTCATTCAGTAAATTATAGTGTATTTATTGAATATTTATTTATTTTTGAGATGGAGTCTCACTCTGTCACCCAAGATGGAGTGCGATCTCAGCTCACTGCAACCTCTGCCTCCCGGGCTCAACCAATCCTCCTGCCTCAGCCTCTCAAGTCGCTGGGACCACAGATGTCCACCATCATGCCGGGCTAATTTTTGTATATTGAGTAGAGATGGAATTTCACCATGTTACCCAGGCTGGTTTCAAACTCCTGAGCTCAAGTGATCCACCTGCCTCAGCCTCCCAAACTGTTGGGATTACAGGTGTGAGCCACTGCAGCCAGTCCATTTATTGAATATTTATTATGCACTGTGCTAGGTTCCAACCATATAGAAGTCTCAAGTTGTTTTTTAATCATTATGAAGTCAAACAGATAGATACTACAAAAAGGTAAATGTGTAATCAGTGACTAAGCCACTATGAGGTTCCCTGAAGAGAGACACAGAAGCCCTTAGAGTGGATAATAGAGGAGAAACAGGTAACTCACACTTGACTGCAAGGAAAGACAGTTGAGTGAAACAGACAAAGATTCAAATGCAGACTCCTTGTGAAACCTTAGCAAGGGGTCTGATCTGGATGTTTGTGTCCCTCCAAAATTCATATTTTCAAACTTTAATTCTCAAGATGGTGGTATTAAGAGGTGAGGGTTTGGGGAAGTGACTAAGTCATGAGGGCGCCATTCTCATAAATGGGATTAGTGCCCTTATTAAAAGAGGACTGGGGAAGCTTATTCAGCCATTCCACCATGGAAAGGCACAGCAAGACAGTGGCATCTATGAGCAACAGATCCTTACCAGACACAGGATCTCCCAGCACTTGATCTTAGACTTCCCAGCCTCCAGAATTGTGAGCAATAAATTCTGTTTTTCATTAATTACTTATTCAAAGGTATTTTATTATAGCAGCCTAAACAAACCAAGACAGTAAGTTAGACAATTTCAGAGTCCTCACATCCGAAGAATGCTTTCCTATTAAATTAATAATTATTTTTTTAGATCTGGCATGAAATTATTATGACAGACCAGTTATTCAAAAGTGTTAGAAAGCCAGGTGATGGGAAGAGTTATGGTTTCTATTAACATAAATGATTTATAATGGGAAATCAGTCTCAGTATTTCTGAACTTTACATGGTTTCTCATGACTTTGAACATATAGTTTTGTTTCAGCAAAATTTACGTCTTGTCAAGGTATCAATTACTAGATAGTAAAATTTTATATTTCAGAGGGAAAGAATAAGTATGATAATAACTTTAGTATGTACATTGTGATAATTGAATTCAGAATCACTGTTATATAAAGGAGTTTTGAGATAATGAATATGTCATTCTAAATCTGGATAAAATTAAATGCCCTTTGTTCTTTGAATATTTAAATACATATACATGCCCAGATATTATCTCTTTCCTTACTTTCTTCTTTTGTGAGTCACCATCATTTTGAGAAAAAAAAATACCTTGATAAAGATTATGGTTGAAATATTTAATATTATATCAATCTCTTGTACTTCAAGTTTATTGTAGATCAATAATAAAAGCAGAAGTCACTTTTTTCTTTTTTCTGTTAAGAAATGTATTTGTAGTCCAGCTAGATATTTCCTTGATAATATTTTTTCATCAACATATCACTTATAAATATTTCCCTTATATTTATTGCGTACCCACTCCGTGCTAGGCACCATATCATTGGAAGAGGTGTAGCAGTAAGCAAAGCATATATTATTATTGTTGCTGGAGAAAGGCCAACTTTGCCTTTTAACAAATTTACTTTATATCTAAAACAAGAAACAAAGAAAGAAAAGAAGAGAAAAGAAGCCAGCCATCCTGGGTCCTTTAGAATAAATAGTTTTTGACTGGTCAGTTTTAAAATCTATTGTACTATCTCCAACTACTTAAGTAAACCCAGATTTTTCTCCCCTCATTTTCTTGCTTTCTTCCATAAGATAAGTAAATTCATTAACTCAATGAAACAGTGTAGTCCAGATCCAACACTCAGACACTTGGAATATATTGTTAGTTAGGTCTCAATTATATAGAAACATTTCTACCTTTAAACAGACGTAGATGGCACCTATTCAAAAAACATGTATGAGTGTGCGTATGGAAGTATGTGGGGAGGGGGAATAGAATTTAGTCTTTTATTAAGAAGGAAACTGCATGACCAGAAGCTGCTGGTTCTCATTTAAGACTTAAAAAATATCTTTTACTTAATCGTTTCTAGAGGATCAAACATTTTCTCCTTAGTATTAATTTCTTATTTAATCCCATTTCCAAGGATTTTTGAATAATTCATCTAATACTTCTACCAAATTTCTTAAAATATTTAGAATTTCCTGGATTAACAGTGTGTTAGTCAACTTGGGCTTCTATAAAATATGACAGAGTAGGTAGCTTTAACAACTTATTTTTCACCATTCTGGAGGCTGCATGTCAGACCAGGGTACCAGCATGGTTGGTTTGTGGTGAAGGCTCCCTTCCTGGCTGGCTGATGGCTGCCTTCCCACTGTGTGCTCACATGATCTCACTTCTGTGGCAGGGGCGAGGGGCGGGGGTGGGGAAAGACAGAGAGAGAGAGAGCTCTCTGATGTGTCTTCTTATAAAGATAATAATCCTATTAGATCAGTGTCCCAACCTTAGGACCTTATGCAACCTTAATTACTTTCTTAGAGGCCCCATCTTCAAATATGGGGTCTCTAAGCCACACTGGGGGTTAGGGCTTCAATATATGAATTTTTGGGGAATGCAAATGCTCGTGTAACTTTAGAATGGTATTCTGTGAAAGAGCGTATTGTAAAATGGAGAATGGGAAAAAAAACAGTAAGCAAAAACAGCAGAGAGTGCACTCTGCATTTAATGTTACTTTTCTTTTTGGCCATTTCAGCATCAAATTGGTTTGAAAAAGTCCAGTTGGTTTTGTAAGAGTCCTGGAGCAAAAGGCTGTGATTGCATTAATAAGTATGAAATCTGATTCAGAGGCTATAATCTCATCGGCTTCTACATTGCATGCCTCTCTACTGCTTGCAAAAGCTAAGTTTGTGAACCTACAAAGGGGGAAAAGCCTTTAATGGCATCACACCCGCCTGTGCAGAGTACTGATTGCATCAACTTGGAGTTAAATTGCCACCAAAAATCTGGTTAGATCTCTCCTCAGTGGCTTGGGGATTTTGACTGCAGATCGACTGTGAGTAGAATGTTTTCCAAAATCAAAGAACAGCAAAGGAGATTAAAAGGAACTCAGGCTTATTCATTCTGTCCAGGAAAAAGTGGACAGAATGAAATATCTGCAACAATGGAATCAAATGAACCCCTCAGCAAGTTTTTCACTTTCTACTCAACATCATATCTCAAAGTCAAGGGCAAAGGCAAAAGATTAAAAAGACTAATGAGCTAAGATAATAGGGAGCCATGCTAGCTAATAGCTGTAGATCTTCCTGGTAAGGAAGGCATGTATTCTCCTTTCCATGCTTGTATGCTATTAATAGCTGTAGGTCTTCCTGGTAAGGAAGACATGTACTCTCCTTTCCATGCTAGCTAATAGCTGTAGGTCTTCCTGATAAGGAAGACATGTATTCTCCTTTCTCTGAGAACCAGTATTTGTTAGCAGATAAAATCTTTGCATCATCCAATTAATGTAGCTTGTAGACAGAAAGTCTAAAGGGGTAACCCTATCATCAGCTCTGCTGCAAAGAATCTGTTAGAGCAATATGTAGGGGTACTGGTACTATTTTTTAAACTAGTATAAGCATAATACATTTTATTCAGGACTTTCAAGATGCTACAGAAAACATGGTGACTATGCCTCAGTATGTGCAAAGGATTTTTTTTTCAAAGGGGCCTAAATCTCAGCCTCTCCCTCTCGTGCGAGCAGTCGCTGTTACCATACTCTCACTTATTCAGAAGGGCTGTGAGGAATAGCAGGGGAAAGGCCACATTTATATGAAATCATGTGCTCAAAAAATCACTGCCACCTGCCAACAGCGTGACCCATGGGGAGTTACTCCCTGTCCTTGACTTTCAGTTCCAGCCATACAAAAGGGGTGGTAGGGATTCCATGAAATGGTGCAGTGAAAGGGTCTTACACGTGGCTTGGAATGTATTCTGTAAAGGCGCATAAGTTCCTTCTTGTCAGAAAAAGGAACCAATTGGTAAATCGGTTCTATGATATTAATATGTTATATATTACCATTTTTGGGGATAGGACTGTTACCATTTTTTTAAATAATAGGAGAAAACAAAAGAAAGGAAGTCATCTCCAATAATAAAATTTTTGAACAACAGTGATTCTGATATTGTTGGTGAGGTAACTAATAGGTTTTCCTGACTCCATTCAAATGATACTGGCCCATTCCTTGGGAGACTCCCAGGCCACGTCCTGAACAGTGTGCTTAAGCAAAGCTGCACCAGGCAGAAAGCCTGCTTCCCACAGAATATGAGGCCATTTGCTGGCAGTCAGCAGGCTGCAGGAGTGTAATGAAGTTGATCCCTCCAACCACATGGAGTGGGCAGTATCTGTCCTCTCCAGGATAAGAGCCCCCTCAAAGCTGGCTGGAAAGACAGGAGCAGAGACAATGGCTGAGCTCTAGGTCCTGCCAAGTCCAGCTTGGTATTTGACTCAGGGAAACTCTGACTGAATTAATTGAAAAATAAAGGTTATTGTCAAATTGCACTAGAAATGAAAGATTTGGGTCAATACTTATTGAATTTTGCTATGCTGGGCTTTTCAGGCATCCAATATCACGTCGACTCACATTCTCTTTCACTTACTACCTATTTCTTAGATAAGTTCAGATTTAACCAGCAACTTGGAAATATTGCAAATGAATAAGGTCCAAATCGGGGGCAGAAAAGTCAACGGTCTGCTGCTTCTGGAATTCCGGCATTGCCTCAGAAGCAGGAGTTACTTTTCTTCTTCATGTAACGTGTGTTTTCACAGCACTGACTGTATCGCCTCATTGGCTTTCCAAGACAACCCTGGAAAAGAGAAAAGGCAAGAGTTTACCATCTCATTTTCCACATGTGTAAACTGAGGCTCGGAGAGATTAAAAGGGACCATACTATTAATCAGTGTTGAGTTGGAACTGGGATCCAAGTTCACTGAGGACATTTCCCACCAAGCTGGGCCTCTTAGGGTCAAATCCAGGGAACTGCAGGTAGAGATGTAATGAGGAATAACAGATTATGAGCTGCCATGTGTAGTCAGCCTAGTATGTGCACATGGTAAGTGTTCAGTACATATTAACAATTTCAGTGTCAGTGTTGATTGTTGTTGTTGTTATGATTCATTCTCCTTATCTCAGAAGGAACCAAAATAAAGTTAAGGAGCATCCATACACTTTCAGGCTTCTCTCTATTGAGGTTATTTTAATCAGCAGCAATAATCATTTGCATATAAAAAATTCATGTAAAGTAGGCTAAGAACTAGGAAGATGAAATGAAAAGGAATCAGCTCAAGTCCTCAAGGAGCTTACCCCTAGCTGAGCACGAGTGATTGGTGAGGGCTTAACAACTAGGAATATCGGCCGGGTGCGGTGGCTCACACCTGTGATCCCAGCACTTTGGGAGGCCGAGGTGGGTGGACCACATGAGGCCAGGAGTTTGAGACCAGCCTGGGCAACATGATGAAACCCTATCTCTACTAAAAAATACAAAAATTAGGCGGGAGTCTTGGTGTATACCTATAATCCCAGCTATTCAGAAGGCTGAGATGGGAGGATCACTTGAACCTGGGAGGCGGAGGTTGCGGTGAGCCGCGATGGCACCACTGCACTCCACCCTGGGCAGCAGAGCGAGACTCCGTCTCAAAACTAAAACTAAACAACAAAAACTAGGAATATCAGGCAAAGTCACGTAAGTTAGAGAGACTTGATAACAGAGGAAAGAGACTTTGCACTGATCCCTCAAGACTAAGGGGAGCTTAGGGGAGCAAAGAAGATATGCCAGGTATCCCAGAGAAAGGCTCAAGAAGAGGATGCTCACAGGTCTCAGCATCACTTACAAAGTATATTAAAGATACATACAGGCAGGCTCATCCTCAGAGATGCTTATTTAATACATCTGGATGGAATCCTAGTATTTTTGCATGTAACAAGGTCTTCAGCGTAACAATCTGCAATTAAGAGCCAGTGCTGTTGGCAATGGGGGCCCACAGATTAGGACCCCATTTTATTAGGGGCCCGCATTTAATTAGATTTGAGTAGGTTTCCTGTACTAACTCACACCAACGAATGTGTTTTAACTTCATAAGAAGGTTAGTCCATTGCTCACTGAGACACAGTGCCTGACATATAATAAGAATTTGATAAAAACCTGAAGGGAGGAAAGGATCAAGGACAGAAAGAAAAACGAGAAAAGACACTCTCGTTTTCCTGCTTTCAGTCTATTAACCTGTGCTGTGTGCTAAGATTCCAAGATTCCAATGTCTACATCTCAGTGGATCACTAGATGGGCTGGCAGTGACGTTCCACTGCACTCAGACAGGTGTCTGCATTCCTAACGACGCGCAGACCCTGTATGATCCAACCTAGCTCAACCTTGCCAAACTCGTCTCCTACCTTTGCTCACCACTCTCTGACCACTCAGGCCTTCTGTCTGTTTCTCGAAACTCCCCAGCTCATTCTCACCTCGGAGCATTCACGTTGCCTGGGAAGCTCCTCCCCCTGGTGTACATATGGCTTCTTCTCCTTAAGGTTTCATGTGAATTTCCACCTCAGAGTAGTCACTCTGGCTCTCCAACCATAAGCAGAACCTGCGTAGTAACTAGGTTTCTCAAAACATGTTTTCCTACCCCAAGTTTTCCTGGATATATGTTTGCTTTTCAATTTGTCCTCCTAAGCACCACCACCAGAACATAAGCCATACATGGTCAGGACCCTTGCTGGCCTTGTACATGACCATGTCCAAAATACTTAGAGCAGTGTCTGACATACATAAACTTCTCAATAACTATTTATATAATGAGTGGATACTATCAATAGCAGCCTTCTCCCTACGTGTATCCTCTTTCTCTTCTCTCAGTCCTTATATTTACCTTTCTCATTCCCTTTTTCTACTAAACTACAGTTGATTTGAGTTGCTGCCACGATTTAAAGTTAAAAATACAAAGGGCTGCTCACCTCTAACCTGTTACGTGTCCTCGTGAGCTCATGTCCCCAAATCTAACACCTTCTGAAATAAAACCCAGTGATCTCAGGCTGCCTGAACTCTAACAGTGGAAACATGTCGGGGAGTCCCTGGGGGCCCATCCATTTTAAGAACTGTTTTGAGAGTTGGAGGAGGAAGGATTCTTTTTTTGGCAAGCAGTCTGAGAATTAGGTTACATTCTGAATTAAGTAGGGCAAAATGTGTCATATATGGCCCAGTTCTGTACCTAGAACTCCTGCTCACACACACACTCACACACGTACACATCTTTCGAGATTCAAGTGAGTTTGGTTGGATATAACCGTAGACATATTTGTTTGCATAAGGCTTTGAAAGAAATAAAATGCTTTCATATATATTATCACATTGTAGACCAAGAAGGAAGCAAGGCAGTTGTGAATGTCCCCATTTTACTGTTACGGAAACAAAGGTCCAGAGGACTTCAAGATAGCGCCAAATGTTCTTGCCAAACACAATTGAATGCGAGTGCTGGAATTCTAACTGGACCCTGCTGTGGGATGTTCTGGAAAGTCACTTGGCAGTTTCCCTCTCTGGAAAATGAGAGGGTTGAATGACCTCCAAACCAGTACTTTGCAAACTTCAATGTGTTCACAAGTCACCTGGATTCTTGTTAGGTTGCTGACCTGAATCAGTAGGTCTGGGTAGGACCTGCTATTCTGCATTTTTAAGAATTAGTCACAGCTCCCAAAGGATGCCCAAGCTGCTGGTTCATGAACCACAGTCTGGAGAGTGAGACATTGGAACCAAATGGACTTTTGATGGGCCAAGATTCTTGAGATTCAAAGGCGTGTGGTAGAATTCAAGAAGAGCTGCTCTTCTGAACTGCAGCTCTGCGGCTAAGATTTTCTTCCCAGGTGCATTCTTATTTTGGCTAGGATCACTGGGGAAGTTATTAGGTCTGATTGAGCTGGTTCGTGGAGATCTAACCGTACCTAAGAGAGGCAATAAATAAGTAATGAACACGTGCTTGGAAAACGGAAATTTGAATTTGCCAGATATAGGTGGCATTTTTACATATGATTTAGTGAATAGGTCTTGTGCCCAAAGCTTCCTGGCTCCTCCAAAACAGATTTGTTTTAGGATGAAGGCAGAAGGAGGCCTACCTGGCAGCAGATGGATAGCCTGAGGCTTAGATAGGTGTCTGCTTTTCCCAAAGCCGATGCAAAGCCTCGGGCAAGCCGCCACGCAAACCCACAAACCTTCTTTGTCTCTGCCACGGTGAGTGCAGAGCCTCATCACAGTGCGGAAGCCTCTGTGGATTTGCATTTAGGAAGAACACGTCTGATTGACAAAGAGAAAACAAATCGTTGCATTTTAGTTTTTCATCATGTGTGAAGTGAAGCACAAGTGAATTTTCCATTATGCCTTGTTAGGATCAGAATCCTCAGTCATGAAGGGGTGTGTAATCGTAGCTGATTGCTCAGTAGTCACCTTGAGTGAAAGGGACAGTGGCTCATTAGTCTTTGGTCTACGGAAATGCAACTGCAGTCCCTTTCAAGGTGTCTCTGTTGTCCTTCTGACGCCCATGGCATGGATGGAAATCACCCTCAGCATAGACATGAAAGTGTTCCTCCAGATCACTCATGGTGGCCAGAGATTCCCTTTCAGGGGCACTGCAGCTGAGAAGAATGGAGCATGTTCAATGTGGGGTTGAGTTGAGGGCCATGGTCAATATGTGCATACACAGGAATGGAGCGAGGGACTGGTCTTATTTTCACACTTTTGATCATAATCACCCAATGAACTAGGTATGATAATTTCTACTTTATAGAAGCTGGAGGAAACTGAGTTTCAGTTATAGCAACTGGTCAAGGCCTCCTGTGATTACCTTGATTAACCTAGCTAATCCATTCCCTATTTTAGACTCTCAGAATCAACCTTCCATTCTTCTAACATTCAGAGCCTTCCTTGTGCTCTCAGTAATATGTCCCTTGCATATTTTATTTTAGATTGGACTACAAATCAAAACTGTCAATAATTTGATAGAACTGAGGAAACAATGCCTTGTTGAGCTAGTATGAGATCTCAAGGCTTAGCCCTGATTACAAAGCTGACTCTGTTTCTCATATAGTCTCAATACTGTTTCTCATTGGTCCTGCAGTGTCATGTAGTGGAGGAAACTGTTAAATCAGAGACACCTGGGGTTCAAAAGCCAGCTCAGCAGTTTATTAATTGTACAGCCATTCATGATTTATTTTCCTGTCTGAGCTCAGTTTCCTCCTCCCTAAAATGGGGATAGCCATCCATCCTGGGATTATTAGAAGGATTAAATTTAAAGTGCACAGAATAGTCCCTGACCCATGATGAGTATTCAGCAATATAATGAGCATTTAACAAAAAGCTTCAGTAGGCAGCAAGTAATTGATGGTAAATTGCAGAGCAAGGATTTGAAACCCAGCTCTGAAGCATTAAAATATTGCCTCTGACACAAATGGTAGCTTCAGCTATTAACAGATGTTCAACCTTCATAAGAGAATACAGTCTTATAGGCTAGGAACTCGTTGGCATGCACACTGCTGCTTTTTAAGAGCATTTGTAGCTGATGCTTCGCAAACCACTGTCCTGGCAGCCACACATCTTTGGAAAAACAGAGACCATTATAACATCACTGAATTCCTCACCAAATTCGGTTGGTTATATTTTGAAGGATATGTAATAATAAATGTCAACATAAATAATTATAGGTTGAATACAAAATGCAATGCCTGCATTTATAAATTCTCCACTTGTACTCTGGGATTTCCTTATTTTGATCAATGCATTTCTTAATCAAACATTGATCTTGATTCATGGTTGAAGTCAGCAACCTCAAAGAAAAACACATAAGCTCCTTAGAATGAAATAGCAGAGACTGGGCACGGTGGCTCACGCCTGTAATCCCAGCACTTTGGGAGGCCGAGGCAGGTGGATCAGCTGAGGTCAGGCGTTTGAGACCAGCCTGGTCAACATGGTGAAACCCCGTCTCTACCAAAAATACAAAAATTAGCTGGGCGTGGTGGTGTGTGCTTGTAATCCCAGCTACTCGGGAGGCTGAGGCAGGAGAATTGCTTGAACCCGGGAGGCAGAGGTTGCAGTGAGTTGGACTCCAGCCTGGGCAACAAGTGCAAAACTCTGTCTCAAAAAAGAAAGAAAGAATGAATGAATGAATGAATGAAATAGCAGGGATTTGTTTGTATTACAGACCTACCATCACTTTAAACAAATTGTTTAACCCTCCCTCAGTGTCAGTTTTGTTATCTGAGCACTGTGGATAATAACGTCCCTAGCTCATACTTGTGTGGTGGAGACCAAAGAAGATAATAACACAAACCACCTGGTGCTTTTTCTGCACAACATAAAGGAGAAGCAATGCAGCTACTTCTGTGATTCACTGCCCCGGGCATTCTTGGAGATGCTCTATTTGCGCAGACTTTGGGTCAGAGAAACTGCATTAACAGTTTACCAGCTGAGAGACCTGGGCTGAGTTACTTCAGTTTCCTAAATCCCAGTTGTTTTATCTGGAGGATGGAGGTGGTTCAGGCTGCCTTACAGGTTGGTTAAGATGGGGAAATTATCCAGTGCCTACCACGTAATTCTTAATTCTCCCCACATTCACCGAATCATTCACTCATTGCAGCAGTGGCCAGGGAATACATTGAGAGAACCCCAGTCAAATGTTTCCATTATTACTATGCTGGGCAGTCAGGAAAATAGCAATCTCTAAACTGTCTGTCTTTCTAGTGTTGGTTACTACTGGATATCACATTACACTACAATTTCCCTATTTCAAGTCCTCCCCTGCTAGAATCCCCATGTGGGGCCAGAAACCTTAACCTATTTTATTCACTGTACTTCCTCAGTGCTTAGCACATAGTAGGCCCTCAATGCATATATTGTGGTGGTGTTTTCAAATCTGCCTAGGGTCAGGTCTGCCCTAAGCCAAAATAACTCTGGTCCTAAATTAAATGTGAATATTTCAAATGAAGGATGAAAATGTATTGTTTTTTGTTTTGTTTTGTTTTGTTTTTGTTTTGAGACGGAGTCTTGCTCTGTCGCCCAGGCTGGAGTGCAGTAGCCGGATCTCAGCTCACTGCAAGCTCCG
Source organism: Macaca thibetana thibetana (assembly GCF_024542745.1). Classification (NCBI taxonomy): domain Eukaryota; kingdom Metazoa; phylum Chordata; class Mammalia; order Primates; family Cercopithecidae; genus Macaca; species Macaca thibetana. The sequence goes on from NC_065582.1 coordinate 165,974,503, forward strand.
CCTCCTGGGTTTACGCCATTCTCCTGCCTCAGCCTCCTGAGTAGCTGGGACTATAGGCGCCCGCCACCTCGCCCGGCTAGTTTTTTGTATTTTTTAGTAGAGACGGGGTTTCACCATGTTAGCCAGGATGGTCTCGATCTCCTGACCTCTTGATCCGCCCGTCTCGGCCTCCCAAAGTGCTGGGATTACAGGCTTGAGCCACCGCGCCCGGCCGAAAATGTATTGTAATATTTTTCTCATTTCTCTATATACTGGACGACTAATAAAATATTCTGCCTCACTCTCTGGAACATGTATTCATTTCTGTTTTGTCAGTGAGCTCTGTTACAAAACTAATAACAATGACATTTTAAATACAAGAATAGATAACATTTTTTGAAATAGTTAACCTTTCTGTGTGGCATTTCATCGGATGTCTAATTAGCAGTAACATTTTGTTGTTTGCCATCTTAAACTTACCAGGTTCATAAGCCTCGAGAAATTAACCTTGTTTAAATAATCAATCATCATAATGAGAATTTCTATCTTTAAAAGTTCTTCTTCTTTTGTCCTTCTTCTGCATTCCTTTGGCACCAGAATGTTCCATCTGGAACTTCGTTTCTGTACTAGCTTTTCTATTAAGAAGCAGAAAACTTCTCTTTCGTAACTTTTCTTTGGAGTGGATTTTTTTTTTTTTTTTTTTTTTTTGCCAGTTAAGAAAAGTTCACCCAATTTCTTTCATATCGTCAAGGAAAAACTTTGGCAACTAGTCAAGTAGAGCAGAAATAAGTTCACTACTAAGGTTGGAAAAATCATTCCAACCTTATACCATATCAAAGGCAACCATATCATTCCTGCCTTTATATTGTTTTACTGAGAATTCATCTTTTGAGAAGCCCTGTTGTCATTATACATGTAAATAGAAATTAGAGAGCATGCAAATAGTTAAATACTGAAACATGTGTTTAGTTCCTTTAGGCTTTCCTATCCAGTAGGTGCATGTCAACTCTCATGGGGAAAGGGAAAATCAAAGTATTATGCCAGGTATTTTAAAGGCATTAACTCATGTCATCTCAAAATAATTATACTGAGTAACACTGTTATTACCATTTTGAAAAACATGAAATGGCGCCAAGAGTGGCTGAGAAATGTGCTCATTGTCACTTGGGCATTAAATGGTTGAGACTGGAACCCAGTGTGTCCACCTCTGAGCCTGTATTTTCTCCACAGTCTTTCTCCACCTTCTTACAACAGGGGTTCAGCTGATGTCCACGTTCTCCTCTACTAATTAATTAGCAGAACAACGTGGACAAAGGTAGCTTAAAGACTGATACAAGAAGTAATAAGAATAATTCTCTGGATCAATAGTTCTAGCCTGGATAAAATTTCTGCTTGAAAGAAAGTCTGAATTCGATGATAATCCAAATAAGTTATTTTCTAAGAAATTTTAGTTTCTGAAGAGCCAACAGTCAGAATATCCCTTATAGGAAATTACTACACAAGAAATTTATTTCATTTCATAAGTTTTATATTCTGAATGTTCAAAGATCTTCAGAAATATCCCACGAATTTCATCAATCTCTGAACATGAAAAACATAGTTTATCCCTGTTTTTCATGAACAAAAGAAAATTAAAATTGGATCACTTCCTAAGTTGTCAATTTAAGATTTTTATTGACTGTTTTGTGTCCAGCAACTTGCATATGCTGACACTACTTAGATAAATGAGATACAACCACCTTCCTCAAAGAACTCAAAGGCTGTTGAGGAGACAGACGTGAGATCAAATAAATACAAAGTAGTTAAGTGACAGCTATAATAATTGCTTATTTTAGAACAACTGATAAATGTCATCTAATGCAAGAAGGAAAGGTCAGGGAGCCTTCCTAGAAGAAATGATCACTGTGCCTTATGGACAGATGAAGAATAGCTGATTGCAAGTGGAAATAACAGAAAGGCATCCTAGTTGGAGAAGACCACCACAAAACCATAGGTGCATCATTGTGAAATAGCTGATGGATTGAGAGATCTACATAAGTACAAGTCCGGCAGTTGTGAGAAATGAGTCTAGGAGTGGAACGACATAGTCACTTTTGTACCTTCATAGGGCATTGCTTAGGAGTTTATATGAGAAGAATAAGGCTCGAGGTCGAGAATTAAGTTTGGTGCTATTTCAGGAGTTTAGACATTGCTAAAAGTTTGGACCAGAACACTGGTCTTTGGATGAAGTGGAAAACACCAGATTCTATACATATTTTAGAGCTAAAATGTACAGTACTTGGTGATTTGCTGAAAGCCTGGTTGCAGATGGTCCAAGATGCCTCCAGTGTGGGTGACTGGGTAAGAAAGTGGCATATTCAATTCAGATAAGAAGCCCAGACGTGTGTGCTGTTTAGTGTAAAAGATCATGGGCTGAGGCCGGGCGCGGTGGTTCACGCTTGTAATCCCAGCACTTTGAGAGGCCAAGGCGGGCAGATCATGAGGCCAAGAAATCGAGACCACCCTGGCCAACGTGAAGAAAACCTGTCTCTACTAAAGATACAAAAATTAGTTGGGTATGGTGGCACGTGCCTGTAATCCCAGGTACTTGGGAGACTGAGGCAGGAGAATCGCTCGAACCTGGGAGGCAGAGGTTGCAGTGAGCTGGGATCGCGCCACTGCACTCCAGCCTGGCGACAGAGATTCCATCTCAAAAAAAAAAAAAGGAAAGAAAAAGATTATGGGCTGAAAGTTTAACACCTAGCAATGAGGGAAGCATCGGAAATCTGGAAGAATCGGCCAAGCAAGCTGTGAGATGAGCAAGTTTCAGTAAGGAGATAGCAAATAGGAATGTAGAGTTGGGAGGCAATAGCTCCAGGAAACCTACGGAGTGAGATCAAGGATGACATAATGAATCAAATCTACATTTAAAGGTGAGGAAGGGTAGGAAGGAATGGTGAGAGATTTAGAGCAACATATCGGGAAAGTTTAGAGATTTCAGAATTTCCACAATGTCTAATGCAATAGGACAGTCCGATTAAAAAAAATGTGAAAAATGAGTCACTGAGTCTGAAAATTAGGTGATCATAGATATGTGTATCAAAAACTGTTTGCTAGAGTGATAAAGGGTAAAATAATTTCTAGTTGGCTGCATAGTGAATAAGAAATAGGAGAAATAAGCATAAAATAATATTTCAAAAATTTCTATATAAAGTTTAGGATGAAGAGGTTGAAGTATAGCTCTCAGGGCAGGAGTCTTCAGAGGTATGTGTCTTTTATTTGGGACTGGACTAAGTCATGTGTCAGTAAAAAATAAGCAACAGAAAGACTGTTCTATACAATTAGAGAATATGTAAGGGGGGTTGTTTCTTTGATTTGTTTCATTTTTATGATGAAATGTAGGCCTCAGAAATGTCAATGGAAAGGGTTTGATAGGGAGGCATTGGAGAAGTTTGTGAAGCTGTTAGGGGCTCAGTCTAGGCAGTTTAGAGGGTTATGTAATCAAAGAGTGGGAAGGGCCAGTTTTGTGCTCAATGACCGACAACAGTACACATAAGAGACATGACTGGAAATACCTGCTCTTAAATATTCTGACTTGAAGCCCAATCATTTTGATGCTTCAGCTAATTAAGGATGCTAGTCATCAACACAGAGCAGTGATGGAGACTGATAAAAAGGATCAGTGGTGACCCCAGTTATTAAGAGGTGACAAGCACAGTCATAGGACCCTGGCTGAATTGGTTTTGTCTTCATGAAATATAGCTGGTCTCTGAGTCAGCCAATACCAAAAGTAAACACAAGAGATTTTCTGGGCTCCTCTTTGCCTTGCTTTCTTCTGATTCTGCACCAACCTTTAATTGAGCGGCGAACTGATGCTGAAAAACAAAACAAAACAAAACAAAAAACAGCAAAATTTTGTGTATGAGAAAATCTAGAGAAGATTCAATGTAAGCATATCAAGAACTCCATTTAGCATTCAAAGTGACAGTTTCATTAGCTCTGTCTCTTTGAAACTTAAAGATGTATATTTATGAGAAACCCTATTCATGTTTGCTTGGCTATTTCTTTGGTTGTAATTTAAAATTGATAATGACTAAACAAGATAGAGTCACCTATTCTAGAATTTCTAAAGTCATTGTATGGTACTTTCAAGGCAATAAATTGAATTATTTTTCTGTAAAACAGCCATTATAGTTAAACACGAGAATTGAAAGAAAGAAAGTTAAACCTATGACTAGGCTTTATTAATTTGCATAAAAAATTATGGCCTAATTACTTATCTCTGAAATGCCCTGGACAGACTTATAGCTGGGCTGTAAATAAGGAAGAGTCTGACTGAGTGAGGAACAGGTAGCTTCATCCAAGGCAGGCTCTAATTTTTACTTAAAGTTGGGCCATGTGAAAACTTTTTCAAGTCCTAAAACTCGAAGAGGTTTTGGTGCTTTCTCTGTGATAAGAATCAATTTTAAATGATAAAGACAAAAATTTCACATGTCCTTCTGATTTTCCTATGATGATCACATTTTTTTCTTCCGGTATCAAATATCAAATGCTTTCAAAAGACTCCTTGGGGGCACCTTTTGCTCATGCCCTAAGAATGTGTTTATGAGATTATGCAGCACTAAATAAAGACCTTCCCTACAAGTCATAGCAGTGGTCAAACACTCTAGGCAGGTGTTTCAGCACCAAAAGCCAGCTCTTGTTCCCAAGGAGGCTTCTACCCTTCTTCTTTCCTTTCATAATGCCAAACCTGTGCTGGAGAGGAGAACAGACACCAAGAACATTACACCTTTTCCCTTCAGCCAACAGATCAGCATACTGATCTAAGATCATGCCCTAGACAGTTCTGAGGCCTCAGAGTAGCCACAGGGCAGACGCGCAGAATAACTATTATTCTTATTGCAACCCGCACTCTGTCTTTAATAACTGTGGTTTATTACTAGCCATTTTTCAGGTACCAGCCTCTGGCTAAATTTTATTTTATTTTACTTTGTGCTCTGTGGGACATGGTGAGGGATTGAAAAATAAACAAGAAGCACGCCTTTTCCATCCTGTTGCTTGTGGATGAACTCAGGATACAGACACATGCAAATAATACAGGAGAATGAAGGGATGAGTGAAGACTCATCGGATATGTAGAGTATTGTACAGTCCGAGCATTGACATCGTAAACCTCTCCCTGGTAAATTAGAATTTTGGAATTATTTTTGTACTTACTAGAGTACTAGACTCAGAATAAATGTTCAGTATTTGTAGAAGGAGTAAAGTTATGATTGATTTATAAATAGAGTCATATAGCAGTACACCTGTATGCATGATGAAATCTTTAGGACAGGGCCTTTTTTTAGAAAAAAAAAAAAACATATCTTTTAATCTTAGTACCTGGTATCTGAAAGATCTGGAATAAATGTTTGCTAAATGAATAAATGATTGGCGCAATCTCCCTTCAACCCGTTTTCTACACTACGGTTGCATTAGGTAGTCCCTCCTGAATCTAAGGGCTGAAGGTCTGCCAGGCTGGAAACAGCAGTTCTTTAATCCTGTTATAGGCTCAGGACCAACTTTATGACAGGCAGCCCCTTTTCCTTCAGCACCACTTTGTCTTCTATGAAAAGATTATAAAGTGTAGTGATCCTTGTTAAATGAATCCTTTGAATAACAGTTCAATAGAGTAGATACTGTTAGCTCCAATTTGTAGGTTAAAAAAAAACTGTATCTTTCATATGATCAAGAATCTTGCAGGAAAGAAACTAAAGTTCTTGTATCCCAGTTTTCTCATGTATAACCTGGGAATCATAAGACCTCCATCATTAGAGTTGTTAAGTGAATTAAAAATTACATTCACAAAGTGCCTAAACACTATCAGATACATTGTTGATGCTCATGAAGAGGTGCGAGTCATGATGATAGCAACAAAAGCAGACTGGAAAGTAGCAGCTGGTTGAGTATGGCTGGTTTGAGGAATGTTTGCATAGATGTGGTAGGAGAAGAAGTAAGATTATTGGTTGGTGCAGGATGAAAAAGGTTTATGGAAGCCACAGAAAAGGACTTTTGAGTCATTAGAGCTTCTTTAGTTGCATCTGCTAAGAAAAACTGCATGGAATTTCTATTTACTTGTAAGGGGAACTATAGTTTATGTCAAATATTGGAGAGTTGTTATAGGATATTTTACAAAGAGGTGACATGGTAAGATTGTTCTTGTTAGAAGTTTCCTTTAAGGCGGTGTAGAGAATTGGGGTGGAAAACTTGGACAGAAATAAGAATGGCCTAGACAGAGGTAGTAGAATTAGATATGGAGATATCTTGACACATTCTAAGAGGTAGGATTGACAGAGTTTGGAGTTTGTTAGGAAATGGAGATAGTTTGAGTATCTCAGATTATCTCCATGTTTCTAGCCAAGGAACAGCATTTGGCAAGCACTCGGAAGCTGGTTTTAAGAGACAATCATGACAACATCAATTTTGGACATGTTGAGTTTGAAATGCCTATGAGCTATTTGGATAGAGATACCTCACCGACTTCCTCATCTTCCCCATCAACCTCTGCAACAAGCATTTTTTAGTCTCTCTAGTTAGTGGAATAGTGTATCTCAAAAATGTATGTTCATCCAGAACCTATGAATATGACGTTTTTTGGAAATAGAGTCTCTTTAGGTGCAATCAAATTAAGATGAAGTCATATTGGATTTGGTTGGGTTTTGAATCCAATGACTGTGTCCTCAAGGGACATTTGGAGACATGGAGACATGGAAGAGATGGACATACACAGGGAACAAGGCCATGTGAAGATGGAGGTAGAGACTGGAGTGATGTTGCTCAAAGTCAGGAAATGCCTGGAGTCACTGGAAGATGAAGAGGCAAAGAATAATTTTTCCTTAGAGCTTTTAAAGGAAGTACATCCCTGCTGACACCTTGATTTCAGACTTCTGGCCTCCAGGGCTGTGAGAGAATAAATTGCAGTTGTTTTAAATAGCCAAGAGAATGGTCATTTGTCAAGGCAGCTCTATGAGTATAATACAGCCTCCTTCCTCGCCTTATTTTTCTCCATAGCACTTAGAGCCATATGATAAACTACTTATATTTTTTAACTTATTTTTTGTTTGTTTCTCCTCACTAGAACTTAAGCTCCATGATGATAGACATTTTTGTCTTTAAAAAAACATTCACTGTTGTATCTGCAATGACTGCACAGTGTGTGGATTAAAGAGAGAAGCAAATCAATGACAAAACTCCCAGGAATATAACTATTTAAATTTAAGGGTGAGTGAAATAAGGGGAACCCAAGAACAGATAGGCAAAAAGTGGCCAAGGATTTGATAGAGGAAAACCAGGAGGGTGTTATGTCAATAAATCAAGACAGGGGAGAGATTCAAGGAGGGAATCGTCTCCAGTGGCACATGATGTGGAATGATCTAGTAAATTGAGAATAGATATAGAAATTCATGGGTGAGGTGGCCACCATGCTACATGGGTTAAAGAACATATTGTTTTGTTTTGATAAGATGTAGGAGGAGTGGAGTGAATATGTGGGTATGTGTGTTTATGAAGCAGAAAAACATGGACAGGAGGAAATTGGAGGACAAGAACTCCAAGTAAAATTATTTTATAAACTTCAGCTTTACTTTCAATGTTTACATCAATTATATCATCACTTCCTAGATTTGTCTTCTATGATTTTTGCTATTTATATAGGAAATGTCTTTTTTGTGCATGCTTTCATACTTCAATAAAGTACCTGCTTCTGATCCTTGAGGTGACATAACTTTACCACAACATTTCTTCACTTCAATGCACACATGCAAATAGATGTGTGGAAATATATCACATTGGTTGAGAAGAGCCAATGGATAGAATGGCCAATCATCCATTTTGCTGGAACTTAGGGTTTTTCCAGTACCTGGAAGTTCAATAAAATGCCAAGAGATGCTGAACAAACCAGAATGGGTGGCCACCCTACTTGTGAACATTATGGAGTAATTTCAGTTCAGGACTGGCTAAATGTCTTTCTTTTTTTCTTTTTCAGCTAGACATGGTATCTAAAGTTATGGCAAAAGAAGGAAATGAAGAGTCAAGTCCATATAATTTTAGCTTAAAGTAACAATTGTTTGAGCTAATATTTGAACATTTACTAATGCTGAGTATGCCAGATTTTACTTTGAAATTGTTTTAAAATATAAGAAATTATGGATAATCACAAGTCAAAGTGTGATATACAAGAAACCATGTAATGATAGTCCAACTTCTGTATTATCCCTTTGGAAAGCCTTCATAAAATTAGCACCTTCTATTGGTAGAATTTAGGTGCTTCTCTATGGATTTCCACAGTATTCTCATTAACTTAGAACATTTACTTATCAGATTATATTATCACTATCTATTTACTTGTATGTATCCACTACTAAAATTGGAAATTTTATTTAACAACTGTTATATGTTTACTAGGCATTTAATAAATACTGATACAATTAGTTGTTTATACTCTATTTTTATTTATTTATTTTTTCTTTTGAGACAGAATCTCACTCTGTCACCCAGGCTGGAATGCAATGGCACGATCTCAGCTCACTGCAACCTCTGCCTTCCAGGTTGAAACGATTCTCCTGCCTCAGTCACCTGAGTAGCTGGGATTACAGGCACCTGCCATCATGCCCAGCTAATTTTTGTATTTTTAGTAGAGACAGGGTTTCTCCATGTTGGCCAGGCTGGTCTCAAACTCCTGACCTCAGGTGATCCACCTACCTGAGCTTCCCAAAGTGCTGGAATTGCAGGCGTGAGCCACCATGCCTAGTCATCTACTTTGTATTTTTATAAACAATAGTTCCAGTACTTAAACTATGAGGATTTCTCTAAATTCCAGTTACGCAAACACATAATTTTAAAAGCAAACCCTATATTTTGTGATATAAGTGAACTATATAATGGCCTGACAATTTTTTTCTCATTTGTTTCTTTGTATTAATGTATATTATAGCAAAATAGTTAAAATTTATTTATGTTAAATTTTTTACAAGCTAAAAGTTGAATCTGTAAGCATATTTTGACAAGTACACTGTTTAAAAATAAATTTCCTTGTGTATATCTGAGGTTCACAAATTATGAAATACCTGCAGATAGTAAAATGGTTACTATGGTGAATCAAATTAATGTATCTATCATCTCGCATAGTTATCTTTGGGTGGGGGTTGGGGAAAAAGCAGCTAAAATCTACTTATTTAACAAAAATCCTTAACCTAATACAGAAAACTATTATAGTCTTCTATATTAGACTATTATAGACTATCAATTAGCATCTTGTGTTGTACATTAGACCTCAAGACTTGTTCATCCTACCTATATGCTACTTCATATACTTCGACCTTCATCTCCTCATTTCTTCCCCACCCAACATCCCTGGGAACCACTTATTGTCTACCTCTGCATATATGACCTTTCTTAAGATTCTACATTAATTGAAATCATGCAGTACAGTCATGAGCCCCGTAATGACGTTTCAATCAATGATAAGCCACATACATTATGGTAGTCTCATAAGATTGTAATACCATATGTTTACTGTACAAATACTTCCCATTGTGTTACAATTCTGTACAGTATTCAGTACAGTAATATACTGTTCAGGTTTGTGTCCTGAGAGCAATAGGCTATACCACGTAGACTAGTTGTGCAGTAGGATATACCATTTCGACTTGTGTAAGTCCACTCTGTGTTGTTTACATGATGACAAAATCAGCCAATGATGTTGCGTTTTTCAGAACCTATCCTTGTTGTTAAATGATACACAACTCTATTTTTCTTACTATCAGGCTTATTTCATTTAGCATAATATTTTTCAGGTGCATCCATGTTGTGGCAAATGGTAGGATCGCTTTTTTTATGGCTGAAGAATATTCAGCGTGTGTGTGTGTGTGTGTGTGTGTACCACATTTTCTTTATACATTCATCTGTCAACCAACTCTTAGGTTGTTTCCATATGTTGACTGTTGTGCATAGATGCAATGAGCATGGGAGCGCAGATGTCTTTACAAGGTTTTTTATCACCCTTGGTTACATACTCAATAGACAAATTGCTGAGTCAATCCCCAAAAAAGGTATTGTTGGATCATTACTGGTCTATTTTTAATTTCTTTAGGAACCTCAACACAGTTTTCCATAATGACTACACAAGTCTACATTCCTACCCACGGTGTATTATATTTCCCTTTTCCCTACACCCTCACTAGCAGTAACCTCTTGCCTTTTTTTTTATAATAGCCATCCTAATGGATGTAGGGTGGTATTTCACAGTTATTTTCATTTGTGTTTCCCTAATGATGAATGATGTTGTATACCTTTTCATCTCCTGTTAGCCATTTTTATTTCTTCTTTGGAGAAAGGTATGTTCAGGTCCCTTGCCTGTTTTTAATTGAGCTGTTTGTTGTTTCTGTTACTGATTTGTAAGTGTTCTTCACAAATGTTGAATATTAGCCTCATATGAGATATGCTGTGTGAAAATATATTTCCCAGTCTATACGTTGCCTTTTTATTTTGTTGATTGTTTCTTTTACTGTGCAGACACTTTTTAGTTTGATGTAGTCCCATTTATTTATTTTTGATTCTATAGCCTAAGCTTTGGGTGTAATATCCAAAAATCATCTCCAAGGCCAATATCAAAGAATTTTCCCCCTATGTTCTTCTCTAGGAGTTTTATGGTTTCACATCTTACATTTAGGTCTCCTATCTATTTTGAGTCCATTTTTTTAATGGTGCAAGCTAAGGGTCCAATTTCATTCTTCTGCATGTTGCAATACAATTTTCCCAGAATCATTTATTGAAGAAACTATCTTTACTTCAGGGTGTCCTCTTGGTACCCTTGTTGAAAATTAGTTAACAGTTTCTGGCTCTCCATATTCTGTTCCATTGGTCCACATTTTTGTTTTCATGCCATTTGTATACAATTTTGATTAACTTTGCAATATAATTTTAATTTAGGAAGTATGATGCCTCAAGCTTTGTTTTGCTTTCTAATTGTTTCTTTGTCTATTCTGTTTTTATGTGTCTGTGGTTCCATATGAATTTCAAGAATTTTTTTTCTATTTCTGTGAAGAATATCCTTGAAATTTTGATAGAAATTGCGTTGAATGTGTATATTGCTTTGGGTAGTACAGATATTTTAACATTATTAAATTTTTTTATGAACACAGGATATCATTCCATTTATTTGTGTCGCCTTCAACTTTTTCATCAATGGTTCATAGTTATCGGTGTACGAATCTTTCACATTTTTGGTTAAATTTATTTCTAACTATTTTTCATGCTTTCATAACTGGTATTTTTAAAAATGTCTTTTTCAGATATGTTGTTATTAGTGTATAAAAATGCTACTGATTTTTGTATTTTAATTTTTGTATCCTTCAAGTTTACTGAATTAATTTATTCTGTCAGTTTTTTGTGGAATCTCTAGGGTTTTCTACATAAGGGATTATATCATCTGCAAATTGAGATAATTTCACTTGTTCTTCTTTCTGACTTATATGCTTTTTATTTCTTTCTCTGGTCTGATTGCTCTTGCTAGTACTTCCAATATTATGTGGAACAGAAGAAGCAAAAGTAGTCATTCCTTCTTTGCACTAGATCTTAATGAAAAAGCTTTTAATCAATTGTTTCCCATTGATTATGATGTTAGCTGCGGATTTTTCATAGATCGCCTTTATTATATTATGTTAAGAAACTTTCTTTCTATACATAAACTGTTAAGAGTTTTTATCAGGAAAGGATGTTGAACTTTGTCAAATGCTTTTTCTGTGTCGATTGAGATAATCATGCGTTTTTTATCTTTCATCCTGTTAATGTGATGTGTCACATTGTTTCGTTTGTGTATATTAAACCAGCCTTGCATGCTAGGGATAAATCCTACTTGGTCATGATGTATAATCTTTTTGATGTGATGTTGAATTTTGTTTGTTAATATTTTATTGAGAATTTTTCCATCAATGTTCATCAGAGATAATGGCCTATAGTTTTCTTTTTTGTGGTATCATTGGCTTAGGTATCAAGGTGATGCTTGCCTTGTAAAATGTGTTTGCAGGTATTTCTTCTACCTCTATTTGTTGGGAGAATTTAAATATTGGTAATACTTCATCTTTGAATGTTTAGTAGAATTCATTCACGAAGCCATCTAGTCCTGGGCTTTTATTTGTTGCAAGGTTTTAAATTCATATTTAAATCTCTTAATTTTTATTGGTCTGTTCAAGCTTTCTATTTCTTCCTGATTAAATATTGTACATAATTGTTTATAATAGCCCTTTATAATCATTTTTATTTCTGAAGTTTCCATTGCAGTATTTCTACTTTTATTTCTGATTTTATTTATTTGAGTCTTTTTCGTTGGGTAGTTAGGAGTTTGTGAATTTTGTTTGCCTATCCATACAACTAATTCTTGGTTTTACTATTTTTAAATGGTTTTTCTGCTCCCCTTTATTTTGTTCTTGTCTTTATTATTTTCTTTTTTCCACTAACTTTGGGTTTAGTTTGCTCTTCTTTTTTTTAGTTTCTTGAGACATATTGTTGGGCTGTTTGGAATCTACCTTCTTTTTTAATGTAGGCATTTATTGTTATAAACTTTTCTCCTGGAACTGTTTTTGCTGCATCCCATAGGTTTTGATATGTTATGTTGTCATTTGTTTCAAAATATTTTTTAACTTCCCTTTTGAGTTTTTCTTTAACTTATTGGTCATTTAGGAGCATGTGGTTTAATTTTCATGTATTTGTGGATTTTCCAAGATTCCCCATGTTATTGATTGCTAGTTTCATATCTTGGTAAATCAAGGTAGGATAGGAAGAATAAAATACAAAAAAAAAGAAACTATCTTAGAAAATTTGTATTAGCCTGTTTAGATGATCAATGAATAGTCCCAATAAGGATAATATAATTTATAGAAAATTATATGTAGTTTTATAGATGACATTTAAAATTCCATATATTTTTCATACACTGAAAAAAATGCATTTATTTGAATACTTTTATGCCTCTAATTGTTCTTTGTGTCCAATTTTACACAGAGACACATATCCATAAAGTAATTTGCTTTTATTCTATTATTTCCTACCATTCCTCCTAGAATTGAATAAATTAGTCCCCTAGAAATAAATTATGTCTTCAAGATTAACAAGCCCTAGAAACAATAGGCATTTTAATATAACAGTGCTTAGACAAAAATAGTTTGGATAGATGTTGTTACATTGTTGTCTAGCTCTAAAAATACACTTTTAAAAATCTAGATAAATGTAGCATTTATGATGACAGTGTTACTATTCAGTTGTATACAACATAAACGGTATAAGGACATTATGACTAAACTCCACACATATTTTAATTTAAACTGTAACACATACTAAATACAAATAGTTAGAATTCAGTCTCAAATCTTCCTCCTGAATTTAAAATCCTAGCAAGAAAAAATATTTTTTGCCTTTTTTTTTTTAAATTTCGTTGGGGGGGTAAAGTTACTCCATGAAAGAATTAATGTTGAATCAAGAAAATATCTTTTTACTTTTGATCAACTATTATCACATTTCAAAGAACTACAAATGTAAACCATTATGGTCTTCAAAATATTTTAAGGTAGAGATAAATATCCTTGAATTTTCTAAATATTGTAGTCCTGGCAGCTGCATGCACTATTATAGCTGCAAAGAAAACAGCAATTTAAATATTTTATTCCCACACACTTCTTTTTCTTTTGCCACTCCCTAAAATAATAATTGACTTTCACCGATAAGGGCCATTTAGCCACATTCCTAAAATAAAACCAGCAAGAATATCTTCAGAAAACTTCAAAAAGGGCAAGGCGCGGTGACTTATGCCTGTAATCCCAGACTTTGGGAGGCCAAGGCTGGCAGATCACAAGGTCAAGAGCTCGAGACCAGCCTGGCCCATATGATGAAACCCTGTCTCTACTAAAAATACAAAAATTAGCCAGGTGTGGTGGTGTGCACCTGTAGTTTTAGCTACTCGGGAGGCTAAGTAGGAAGAATTGCTTGAACTCAGGAGGTGGAGGTTGCAGTGAGCCAAGATCACACCTGCACTCCAGCCTGGGTGACAGAACATGACTTGAGACTCTATCTCAAAAAAACAAAAACAAAACAAAACAAAACTACGATGAGATTTCATGATACTAATTGTGGATTTTATGATTTCTTGCTTCGTTTAGAGAGGTGCAAAAATTTATTTTTGACTGTGCAATTCTATCCAGTGTTCAAAAGCTAAATATTTGAGCAAGAGAAACTAAGTTGAAAGCACAAATACCATATGGTAACAAGAAATCCAGGAGAAGCTTTTCTAAATTCAGTAATGTCCAGGCAGTTCAGTATGTTGGAGTGACTCATGTGTGAAACTCAGCTGTAAAAAGTTCCAGTACCCCACAAGTGTGCCTTCCTCTAAGGAATCTCAAAACATTAAATTCTGAACTTGCAGGATGAATGACTTAAGAAGTGAACCTTATAAATCGATTTCTCACTTTACCAAAGAGTTCTGCAGTGGTTGATTTTAAATTGCAAGCCCCAGTACATGCAGAGCACAGAAATACAACACAAACAGCACTTTTCAGGAATGCAGCTGAAATTGCCTTGCAATGTTCTGGAGTTTTAAAATCACCTCTGTTCTCTCTCTGATGAATACTGTGATAAGCAGCAAAATCAGAAAGGCAGGCAAGCAGATGACATAGTTAAATCTATTGTCGAATCTTTCATCTGTTTTTGCCCAGAGAAGGGGAGGGGATAAAGAGTTGCATCCTATTCCTGCACCTCCCACTTGTCAAACTTTCCTTTAGCAAGCATTGCAAAGCCCCCAAAAGGCCAGGTGTCCTTTTCAATCAAATACCCTTAGGCATTGTGTAGAAAAGCATTAACAGAGCAGGCCTGAAACAGCTAAACAGATAGATCTGCTTGCAAGATCAACCTTTGTCTGGCATCTGGGAACCTGGATTTCAGGAGGATTCACTTTATTTGCTGTCTGATAAGAGTAATTTGCTGTGTATAAAAAATATGTTTGTATTAAAAAATATAATTGATACTGAACACCTGATTTCCTTCTGGGAGTCTGAAATCTTGGACAGAGAGTGCCTACATGACCAGTCCCCAAAAACAACTTTGGGCACTTTGTCTCTAATGAGCTTTTATCAGGAACAACATTTCAAGGTGTTGTAACAACTCGTTGCTGGTAGAATTAAGTGAGTCCTATGTGACTCCACTCAGAGAGAGTCACTGGAATTCTGTGCTTAACTGTTTCCTCTGAACTTCGCCCCATATGCCTTTTTCCTTTACTGATTTTGTTTTGTGTCCTCCTGCCACGTAAGAATACATTGTAACCATGTAATAAATCATAGCCATGTAATAAGTCATAGTGCTACTGGAAAGGGGTCCCGATCCAGACCCCAAGAGAGGGTTCTTGGATCTCGCCCAAGAAAGAATTCAGGGCAAGTCCACAGAGTAAAGTGAAAGCAATTCATTAAGAAAGTAGAGAAACGAAAGAATGGCTACTCTACAGACAGCAGCCCCCAAGGGCTGCCGGTTGCCCATTTTTACGGTTATTTCTTGATTACATGCTAAACAAGAGGTGGATTATGTATGCCTCCCCTTTTTAGAACATATAGGGTAACTTCCTGATGTTGCCATGGCATTTGTAAACTGTCATGGCGCTGGTGGGAGTGTAGCAGTGAGGAAGACCGGAGGTCATTCTCTTCGCCATCTTGGTTTTGTAGGTTTTAGCTGGCTTCTTTACTGCAAACTATTTGATGAGCAAATTCTTTATGATCTGTATCTTGTGCCAACCTCCTATCTTATCCAGTGACTTCAAATGCCCTAACCATCTGGGAATGAAGCCAGTAGGTTTCAGGCTTATTTTTACCCAGTTCCTATTCAGGATGGAGTTGTTCCGATTCAAATAGCCAATAGCCACGGATATGACATACGAATCCTCATAGTGACTCACTGAGTGGATATTTGGGACTCCCAACACAGGTAACCTTTGCATATAATGAATTAGCCTCTCTCTTATGCAACAAGCATGGTACTAGCTCTGTTTTATGAGAAAATAGTGATTCAGACAATTTTCACATTTCAAAAAAAGATGTTAAAATAATTTAGCAAATCATTTTAACATTTCAAAAGTGCTTTTTTGAATGTTTTAAGGCTGAGTAGGCATGGATTCCTATGCACTGACTCCATACAAATCTGGGAAGCAGGCATTACTAACCCACCTGAAGGTAAAGAAATAGACTTAGAGTGTTTATCATGCACTGGTCTCTGTCTCTTACACTAAACTATGAGCTACTAGAAAACATTTTTTCCACTTATGTGTTTCCACTGTCTAGAGCAGTCCATGCCAGAGTTAAATTAATGAATGAAAGAATGCATTAATTTAAAAGTTAATTTTGAAGTTTCTACAAGATGATAAATTATGGATCTGGGACACGAACTGATTCCTTTCTAATCCCAAGTTAATGCATTTCATTACCCCAAATTGCTAAGCATTTTGACATATATGCTTACTAATGGGGAGATTACAGTATATAGAGGCTTAGAGACTGGTCCAAAGTCATTCATGCATTCAACATTTATTTTTGACTATGTTCTGGGCTTGTGCTAGGTTGTAGGATATAGGTTAAAAAGTAGGCAAAGAGAAAACTTTCATATTGCAATATATTGAAATAGACTCTATTGAAAACGTACAAAGGGGGATGAAATTGGAGGATTCTCTGACTACATAAACACGTACACTAATATTTGGAAGAAATCATGAGCATCCCAAAGTTTGTCTGACACAAAGATTGTGCTTGGACTTGGTAGGACCATTCAGAGGATTTCCATTCTTGGCGTTACCGATACATGGCACTTCTGGTAGTGAGAATGATATGTGGATTTCTCACACTGAAGCAATGGCCTTGAAATAATGAAACATAATATAGACTGTTTCATGCTGTCAATCAGATCAGACTAATTTGACTCCAAGTGCAAACGCTTCAAGACTGCTTATCAAGTGGCTAGCATTCAATGTCCCAATAATTCCAGCCACACATACTCAAAATTAATTAGGATGTATCAGTCATTTTCATATATCCCTGAGTCAGAATGACTTCAAATCTAAAATGAGAAAAGATTAAATCATATGTGATACTCTCTCTATGGGCTAGGAGGTAAACAATGAAGAATATGGAGTAAATCTTTGATGTTGAGTATATGACATGTAATTAAGTACAAGACAAGCCACCACAAATATATTGAATATACTGGAGGGTAACTGGAGTTCACTGAACTTTGAAAAAAAATTTTTAATGCAATGTTAAAGTGGAGTGAGTCAGACACTGCTTCTTTCCATTCTCTTTTCTTCCCGTAAAGATACAGTAGCCATTTTTGAGCATGAGAAAATAAGTCGCAGTTTAACATGATAAACAAAATAAGAAGGCTTAAATCATACCAGGTACTTCTGAACTTACTGTTTTGTAGCGATAAATGCATATTTGCTTAAGTCACCATAGCCCATGGAAAGGTGGAAACTAGTCCTAACTCATGCATTGGTGCTTCTCTAGTATATAATCTTTTGCTTCATTCAAAATATTATTCTGGGACTGTCCCACACTAAAGCTATCTTCGAGTCACTGTTACAAATTATGAACTATGTATCAATGAGCTTTTTTGTGATGCATCTATATAAGTGAGTACAATGAAGAAACTAGGCAGAGTTCCATGCAGAAGGTATTGATGATTGATGATCCACTGCAGATATCTCATTCTCAAGACAGAAAAAAAAATAATAAGAAAATGGTAGGAATGGTGTGAACATTTATAAGCTGACACAATAGTTGAGTTTGTTAAATGAATTTTAAATTTGTTTCAAATATCATCATGTAGCTAGTCTGCTTATGGTGTTAGCTCAGTGCCAGGTATGACTTGAAGTGTTTTGCAAGAAAACGAAAGAAGAGAAACACAACTTGTGACTGTGAAACAAAGACAAACTTTTAGCAAACACAGCAGGATTTCTACATGTAAATGATTCTTGGCCTTTAATATTATGGCCTTAAAGAACTGTTCTCTGATTTTGGTGACACTGCTGTAGTCTTTTGACACATCACTCCTTTTGAAATTATCTACTGAGGAAGTTCATAATCCAAAGAGAAAAAATCCATCTTTTTTACTCTGTTGTCACACACACACATACTTACAAGTTTAACTATAAACTGTAAAAATTATGTTTTTAGAAGGTTTTTAGAGACAGCGGAAGGGATATTTTGTACAACAGAAGAACATAACTTGAAAAGGAAATTCTATAAACAATATTTTTAAAAGCATTTAAATGCATTTGAAGAATTCTACATCTTAGGCTGTAGGCATCTTGCAAGAAATATTTCCAAGTAGTTTTCTTGGTTGGTTATTCCATATTTTATACTTGAGTACATTATAGAGTCTAAGAACTTTTCTATATTTATTTTCATGCTCTAATTTTCCAGATAAAGAAATTGAAGTTCAGAGACATTAAGTAAATGTATTTACTGTATCAGTCAGGGTTCTCCAGAGAAATTGATCCAATAGGATAGAGAGAGAGAGAGATGGATGGATGGATGGATGGAGGGATGGATGGATGGATACACTATTATGAGGTCTAGAAGTCCCACCATGTGCCATCTGCAAGCTGGTAAACCAGGATAGCCAGTAGAGTAATCACTCCTAGTCTGAAGGCCCGTGAACCAGATGCTACAATGTCTGGGAGTAGGAGATGATGGATATCACAGCCCCAAAGAGAGAGATGATTTGCCTTTCCTCCACCTTTTTGTTCTATTCAGGCCCTCAATAGATTGGATGATGCCCACTCACATTAGCAAGGGTGATCTTCTTTACTCAGTCTACTGTTACAAATACTAATCTCTTCCAGTTAACACCCTCGCAGATATACCCAGAAGGAATGTTTGACTAGCCATCTGAGCATCTCTTAGGCCAGTCAAGTTGACATATAAAGTTAACCATCACAGTTACCAAGGTGCTAAATCCGGTGACAGTCACAAAGCTGGGCTTGGAATATGGGTCTTCTGCATTCAAGTCTACTGTTATTTAACTGATGTTTCTTTTGCCATTTATTTTTGCCCACATCATCTGAAATAAGTTTGAGCAATTATGTATGTATTTGCATATTTTTAATTGAGATCCAAAATGTTTTCATCTTTAATTATTATAGTTATGGATGTCATAAATCTAGCATACTATAAAGGAAATAGCCTCATGATAAATATAATAGAGATAGTCATTCATTAATATTCAACTTGTTAACATCACCCACATAGACTTACCAATAGTTGTTTTTAGAATTCAACAAAGCTTATTCATTATTGCTCTTATTTCAAAAGGATAAAATGTTCTATGTGGAACCATACACACAAAAAAGGATATTATGTATTAGCAATTGAATTTATTTGCTATCACAGTTTTACAAAATTTAAATTCTGCAGTTCTATTTTTTAAATTAAATAATGGATATTAAGCATCTACAGCAGATATTTCATAAATGTTCAAATGTGAAATAGCTTTATTCCTACTTATAGCTTTATTTCACTGATTTTTTTTAATAAAAAGTAACATGACATAATAAACAAAGAATCTGACAATTAATATCATGTAACTTTACCTAACTGTGACTTGACTTCCCTGAGCCTTTCTTCTCTTATCTGCATATCTACCTATTTTATAGAGTTATTGCGTGACTCTAACCAGAAAATATATCGAAAGTACTGTGAAATTTTAAACACATATTAACAGTTCTCATCATTAATCCATGGTGGATCTCTTTTGATTCAAATATTGCAAATGGCAGCCACAGTAACCTGCATCTCATCCTCCACACTCTCACTGCATCCTCATCAGCCCTATATTACAAGCTTTTAAACATTGGTGTCAACTTAGAATTCTCTATCTCCGATCCTGTCAATTTTGCCTTGGGAACATCTCTTGAGTCAGGTGTCTTACTATTTTTCCCATCACCAGTACCTTTTCTTGTTCAGTTCTTCATCAACTCTTAACTGGACTATAGAAACAACCCCTTCTCTAGTATTCCTGTTTCCAGTTCTTTTTGGCTCAAATACCTCCTCTATCCTGTGGCAAAGCTTATCTTTTTTATTTATTTTATTTTTGTTTTTGAGATGGAGTCTCACTCTGTGGCCAGGCTTGAGTGTAGTGGCACGACTTGGCTCACTGCAACCTCCACCTCCTGGGTTCAAGCAATTCTCCCGCCTCAGCCTCCCGAGTAGCTGAGATTACAGGAATGCGCCACCACGCCTGGCTAACTTTGTATTTTTAGTAGAGATGGGGTTTCACCAAATTGGCCAGACTGGTCTCAAACTCCTGACCTCGTGATCCACCCGCCTCGGCCTCCCAAAGTGCTGGGATTACAGGCGTGGGCCACTGCGTCCGGCCCTAAGCTTATCTTTTTTAAAATGCAAGTGGATCATTGTCATTCTCAGTCACTCTCCATTGTCCACGGGGATCACTTGGCTCCTCCATGTATCGTGCATGTCTCATAAAAACATGACCAGACAAAATTCCAGTCTGCAACCCTGCTTCTCCCCATTGTGTATCTTTTGCCCAAGCTACCTTAAACTTCATATGGTTCCACAATGTTCCTTTTCATGATTGTGAACCTGTGCTCTGTTATCCTCTCCTTGCAGAATGTTCATAATGTGTCTGGGTTGCATGAAGATGGCAATGAAAGCCCTTCAAGATGAGAAGTACTGTACTTTACAATGATTATTCATGTTATTGTACAAGTTTTAATCATTTCAAAATCTTAGCACAGATATACAATGACAATTAAATTTTTCCTAGTCTGTATCTGCAGGACTATTCAGGAATTGTTCAGTGCATCATTTAGCCTGCAAGAATTAAAGAATCTTGTGAAATGAATGGTTTTAAAACTGAATAACTTTGGCAAAATAGAAAATTTAAATAGATTTCTCCCTCATCTCTCTTGGAAATTTCATCTAATTGCATATAATTTGATATTATAAATTTCAATATATGAAAATTACATTCTGAAGTAATTTAATTACTTAAGAATGGTGTGATAATACTGTAATATAAATTTTTTACACTTGTCTCATTTCAAATGGCCTAGAGCCATTCAATAAACATTTCCATAGTCGAAATAAGTAGAGAGCAGTTCCTCTTCAGACTTCAAAGCAAGACCCAGAAAGTGAAGAGGATTCTAACTACCAATACAGGGTTATATGTTATTCAGAAATTGGGTTTCTGAAGCCAGTTCCACTAAAGTTTGGTGGTAAGTAAATGGAGTCAGAGATGATAATAAAGCTTTAAAGTAATACATTTATTGAGCACCTACTATGTGCCAGGCACTTTCTCATTTGACGCCCCCCCCAACCAAACAATATAAAAACATACATATTTATCTATTTTTTTAATGTGGAAAAAATGAGAGTAAGAAAAGAGAAAGGACTCTTCCACTAACAAACTGCCCAAAGGCAGCCGAGCAAGAACTCATCCATCATTCACACCCATTCATGGAATGCCTTTCAGTGCTCCTGGTTCAGCACTAGGAGCCTGGAATGCAAATGAGAACACCAGAGTCTCTACTCTCCAAGGGCTAATGTCTACTAGATTGAAACTCAGGTCTGCCTGACTCCTTTTCACTGCAACACACTGAATAAGGCATGTCAAGTTGTAAAACATGATATACCTGTTGCTGTTATGTTTATAACTATTATAATCTTTTCCTCTCACATCAGCCCTGCTAATAATCCTAATCACTATAACTTTCTGTATCATTTTATGTAAAAGAGAAAAGAAGAAAATAGGTGAAAAGAAGATAGGTTATTCTTACCATTGGGCCTTTACACCTGGATACCTCGCCTAAAGGCCCCTTTGGTATGTTAGCACCTTAGCAAAAGGGAGCTTTAGTCTGCAATACCTGTGCCCAGAGTATATCTTATTTATAGTTGGCCTATTTGCCTTTGACATTTTTGCTCACAGATTTGGTTTTCGTAATTCTCTAGACTTCGCTTGTGGATTTTTGGATTGAGTCTCGACTCTGTGATACAGTCTCTGATTTTGATGTAAAGTGCATTCCTGGATAATAGACCACCTCCTCCATTTCTAAACCCATGATGTGTTACAGAGGGAGGAGAGGAAAAGAGAAGAGGGCAGGGGGAGACCATTCTTGCTGCAGGCTTCAGGAAGATCGGAAACATGGTTGTCTTGTTTCTGCCAAATT
This sequence comes from Macaca thibetana thibetana, assembly GCF_024542745.1. Lineage (NCBI taxonomy): Eukaryota > Metazoa > Chordata > Mammalia > Primates > Cercopithecidae > Macaca > Macaca thibetana. Next base: position 165,996,707 of record NC_065582.1, read on the forward strand.
CCAGTTCCTAGCACGACATCTGGAATCCAGTAGGGTTCTTAATTATGTGTCGAGAGACTAGGAAGAGCAAGGAGAACCATGGAGAGTTCCTATGATTACGGAGTACTTTTCATCTTCTCAGAGGAAATACAATGAAAAGCCCATAAAAAGTATTAAAAGAGAAAAAGGATGTCTGGTTTGACGTTAATCCACACCATCTAGACTTGGATCTGCTCCTGTATCTGGTACCTATGACTTCTTTTATTATCAGAGAAATCAATTATTATCAAGTATGTGAAGAGTTCTTCATCTATACTTGAAGAGGAATATGGACCTAGAGTGCAAAAAAGAAGATGTTGAATAGCTTCCCAGTGGAGAGGCTGTGAAGCCCTAGAACATTTTACGGAGAAAACTCTGTAAGATTAGCACCTCATCTGTTTGACAGTTTAGCAGAGTAGTCCTGTCTGGAGGAAACAGCAGAGATGAGCTTGTTTCCCATTCCTTCCAACTCTGCAACCTATTGATTTTGAATCATTCATCCCAGTGTGAATAATTCACAAAGAAGAAAAATTCCACCAGAAGAGTTTCAGTACTTTGGCCTTTAATAATGCTCAAGACTTTTCTTGGAAAGGAGGAAAATTCAAATAAAAAGGTCTTACTTGCAAAAAGTTAGAGCTATGTCATGTGAAAATTGGCTCCAATCCTGAGGAAGGCCAAGTTGGACACATTGAAACAAAAGGTCTGCAACGTGGCCATGTCTTCCACACACTTGTCGTTTATTGGGTTTTACTCAAATGTGTTCGCTAACTGACTAGAAGAGGCTTTCACAGAAGAATCACACTTTATCTCTGCCTCCAGATACAGGCATTGCAGCCTCGGCCTCCCAAAGTGCTGGGATTACAGGCGTGAGCCACCGCGCCTGGCCAGATTTGTTTTTCAAGAATAACCTACTCAGCTCTGAGATGTCAACTTAGACTGTGCTTTCGATCTTTTTTTCAATGTCTCAGTCCTGGCCCATTTAAAAAAAAATTCTTTCTCAAAAACCTCATTTATTTTCTTTTAGGACATTGTCTCATTTGAGATTATAGAATGATTAATGTGAATGAGGTACCCACTTTTACTAGGCCATAAGCTTCCTGAGGGCAGGACCACGTCTGGTCTTGCTCACTATCCCATTTTAAGGTGAAGCAGTTTAGCATGGAGATGCTTGATAGACATTTCATAAAACAGAGAAATTTACATAACTACATGTTATTTAAATGTAACCTAGGGAAAAGAGTTGAAGCAAGAGTCATCCAAAAAATATAAATCATGGCCGGGCAGGGTGGTTCACGCCTGTAATCCCAGCACTTTGGGAGGTCAAGGCGGGCGGATAACGAGGTCAGGACCATCCTGGCCAACATGGTGAAACCTCGTCTCTACTAAAAACACAAAAATTAGCTGGGTGTGGTGGTGGGTGCCTGTAATCCCAGCTACTCGGGAGGCTGAGGCAGGAGTATAGCTTGAGCCAGGGAGTCGGAGGTTGCAGTGAGCTGAGATCATGCCACCGCACTCCAGCCTGGTGACAGAGCGAGACTCTGTCTCAAAAACAACAACAACAACAAAATATATATATATGTGTGTGTGTGTATATATATGTGTGTGTGTATATATATATAATATGTGTGTGTATATATATCATAAACATAAGATGGTCAATGGTGGAAGAACCAAAAAAGAAAAAAAAAATGGAAAGGAGAGGAGGGGAGATAAGGAAAAATGAAATGAGTGTGACCACCATTCAGTTAACTGGGATTAAGGTAAAACAGTTTAGGACTTTGGAGAAGCTAATTATATCAGAGCTTATTAGGAAAATGTTCCTCCATTATGGGTTTGGCTTAACTGTTGCTGCAAGAGAGTTAAGACTCAAAACAAATGGCTTTGATAGCTGAACAGCCAAGCTTTCTGTGAGCAAATCTGCCCGGGGGAGGGAAAAAGATTTTGCAATTTTAAAATAGATTTCTATTTAGCTAACAGAAGCTACATCCAGAACGAGCTGTGATTATCAGTATTATTATTTCCGATTTTTTGAATGGATGCTAAGGGCTACCAATTAAAATGAACTTCCAAAATCTCTTGAACCTCATGTGTTCATTGGAAATTCATTTCCCCTTCCCACTGTTTCACTCTTGTATTTCATAATGGTACTATTTTTTCTCCCAGATTGCACATGGAGACCACACATATATTTTCTATTAGTGTGTAAAGCTACTGAAAATCTCATGAGAAAAATAGGCAACATTGCCACAATTTTACAGGATGAGGCAAGTGTACTATAACAACTACAAAGAGGTAAACACTTCTAAAAAGCCACTCTGAGGTTACGTGGGCAGGAAATGTGGGTGGAGGTCAGAGAAGAGAGCTCTTTGGGGCAGAAATAATAGAACCCGAGAGAGTTAGGGAACATTTTATAAGAGAGGAGATTCTGAGTGCGGGTGGGCAGAGCTGATTGTGGTATGACCACAAAAGCACCTTGAAGGACTGGAGGAGGTAGGGGAACATGCAAAATTGAAAATTGAACTCATTCATTTTTTTTTTTTTTCCTCTGAAGCTGTCTGCTTCAGGAATAAACTCAAACACATACATTTTGGGGCATCATAAAATTTATCCCTCTTTTCCAGCCATATGGGAAAAGAATGAAAAAGGGATAATGTAAAAATGCAGTTTGAAAGGTCTTTCAATTCCAATGTGCCTGAAGGTCTTTTTTGTTTGTTTTTGTTTTCTGGCATTAAAGAAACATTGAATCTCATTGATTGCTCGCAATGTTAAACTGAGGGAAAGCTCTTTGTCATTTTTCTGTGTAAAGAAGATAAAATTAGAGTGATGTCAATAAGTCTGTGCCAAATATTGTATCTATAATCATAAAACATTTCTTCACTGACTAGTAGATCAAATACTATTGTTTCATTTATTATGTGTGTATATATACTTATATATATATACACATATAATTATATATTTTCTTCCTTGTTTCACATTAGACAACATCAAACCCTTTATTGAAGAAAGAAGAAAATTCAGTATGTCCTAGAACGGCTTGAAGCTAACATTAGTAGATTGTTGTTATAGAAAAACCTAGTGACTATGTAGGCATTTTCTGTATTTTGCAGAATAAAATTAATATGTTGTATTAATCAAAATATTTTAATAGCTTGCTTGTAAAGCTACACATATCAAAAAAATTATCTTTTAGTTACTTTTGCTGAGTCTGAATATATGTCACCCAAGGAAAATATTTTTGTGCTTTTAATTTTCTTTCTAGAACTCATCCTCCCTAAAAAAAAAGTAATGAGCCACTCTCTCATCTTGCTTTGCACTCCCGCTGAGTAGATGTGAGGGTGAACTTCAAAAAGCACTGCTTATGGCTCAGTTGCCAGGGCTGGCATATAGGACGAGAAGCTGAACTCATTTGAGTATAATATTTTATTTCCTGGAGTACATAAGAGAAATGTTCATGTAGAGAATAAATAGCATTTGTTGGCCCTTTGAAAAATATGTCATGCTAGAAGATTATAAACTGATGAGTAAAAAACAGTCACTTGGAGAGAGAAGACTTCAGGATAGGGAACACAAGCAATGATAGAACTTTTTTTCTTCGTAGATTCTCTTACTGCAAGGATGTGTAAGCGTTCTTTCAGGCATCCAAAAAAACTAAGCCTTTTCACAGAACTATTGTCTCTCAGAACTTTCTATTAATTTCCAAAGACTGCAGTGCAAAAGCAGGTTTCTTTGCTTCTGTGGTCATTGGAGCAAATGTGTTTTAGAAGAAGCAGATTGAAACATTCTTGGTATGTTTTCAACTACTTAGGGTTCAAATCCTTGGTAAGATCTGAACCCACCATGTTGTTTATTTCTATACTGTTTGGCCAAAGATATCATTACCAGACTATAGTTGAGTTGCTGAGCCTGAAGAGGCACGAGTGACTTCAGTTAGACCCTGGGACCAGCCATTCAAAAACCACACATCTCTCAGTGCCTACAGTGATAGACGGAAGGGTACAATGTTAGAGAGACATACCAAATAATAATTATAATTATTTTAGTGTGGGCTGCTATATAACAAAATATCATAAACCGGGTGGCTTATAAACAACAGAAATTTATTTCCCACAGTTCTGAAAGCTGGGAAGCCCCAAATTAAGGAACTGGTAGATTTGGTGTCTGGTGAGGACCATTTTCTTGATGCATCTTCACATGCAGAAAGGATGTGGGAGCTCTCTGGAGTCTCTTTTATGAGAGCACTCATTGCATTTTGAGGACTCCATCCTAATGACCTAATCATCTACCAAAGTCCCTACCTTCTAATACGATCACCTTGGGGTTAGGGTTTGAACATATGAATTTCAGGGGGAATGTTTATAGCAATCATAATAATAGATATAACAATTGCTTTAATGACAATAGTACATTTATTAAGTGCTTATTGAATGCCTGGTACTGTTTGCTTGTTTCTTTCTTTCTTTCTTTCTTTCTTTCTTTCTTTCTTTCTTTCTTTCTTTCTTTCTTTCTTTCTTTCTTTCTTTCTTTTTTTTTGAGACAGAGTTTCACTCTTGTTGCCCAAGCTGGAGTGCAATGGTGCAATCTTGGCTCACAACAACCTCCACCTCCTGGGTTCAAGCGATTCTCCCGCCTCAGCCTCCTGAGTAGCTGGGATTACAGGCACCCACCACCACACCTGGTTAATTTTTTGTATTTTCAGTGGAAACGGGGTTTTACCATGGTAACCAGGCTGGTCTCGAACTCCTGATCTTAGGTGATCCGCCTATCTCGGCCTCCCAAAGCACTGGGATTACAGGTGTGAGCCACCGCGCCTGGCCATGCCTGGTACTGTTTCAAGTGCTTTGCAATATTGATTCAGATAATTTTCAAAACAACCCTATGAGTGAGGTATATTATCACTCCATTTTACAGATGAGGAAGTTGAGGCCCAGTGAGATTAAATAATTTGCTCACAATTGTTCAGCTAGAGAGGAATTTTAAGAAAGGCATTCATTCTGTCCAGCTGCTTAACCACTACACTAAATCGCCTAGACCTATGAGCTGCAGTAGTGTAACTGGAGAAGGAGTGCTGGGAGTGGCCTTAGAAGTGAGGAAAGGTTGCCTAGAGAACCTAATAGATAAGCTGAATTTATTTTTAAATTAAGATACAATTCACATAACATAAATTTTACTATTTTAAAATATACAATCCAGTGTTTTTTAGTATATTCACAAGGTTGTGCAATTATTACCACTAGCTAATTCTAGAACATTTTTATCACACCAAAAAGAAACCCCATTCCCATTAGCAGTCACTTACTATTTCCTCTTTCCCTCAGTTCCTGACTAACAATCAACTTTCTCTCTTTATGGATTTTCCCACCCTGGATACTTCATATAAGTGGAATTCTAAAATATGTGGCATTTTGAGTTGGGCTATTTTTTTTTTTTTTTTTTTTGGTGTATTGTTTTCAAGATCCACCTCTGTGGAAGCATATATCACTATTCATTTTTTTTGGATGAAAATATCGTCTTTTGTTTATTCATTTATCAGTTAATGGACATTGTGGTTGTTTCCACTTTTTGGCTACTGTGAATAATAATGCTGCTATGAACATTTGTATATAAGTTTTGGTGGGAACATATATTTTCACTGTTCCTCAGGATATAACTAGGATCGAAATGTCAGGGTCATATGGTAACTCTACATTTAACATGTTTAGTAACTTCCGAAATGTTTTCAAAAAAGGCCACACCATTTTCCATTCTCACCAGCAGTAATAAGAGTTCCAATATGTTCACATCTTTACCCACACCAATTGTTGTCCTCCTTTTTTATTATAGCCTTACCCATGAGTATAAAATGGTCTCTTGTGGCTTTGATTTTAATTTTCCTAATGACTAATGATTCTGAGCATCCTTACAGGTGCTTATTGGCCATTTGCATATCTTCTTTGGATAAATCTATTCAAATTTCTTTCCATTTTTAAAATTAGGTTATTTGAAACTTTTTATTGTTAAGATGTAACAGTTTTTTATATATTTTGGATACTAAATTCTTACCAGACGTATGATTTGCAAAAACATTCTCCCATCCTGTGGGTTGTCCTTTCACTTTCTTGATGTCGTCCTTTGAAGCACGAAAGTTTTATAGTTTTACGATGTTCAATGTATGTGTTTGTTTGATTGGTTGCTTGCTTACTTATGCTTTAGTTGTTAAATATAAAAAGCCTACTTGTTATGTTACAGGTGTGAGCCACTGCCCCCAGCCTATAAATGAATTTCTGTAAGTTTCATTTTTGAATTATTCATTGCAAGCACATAAAAATGCATGTATTTTTGCATATGGATCTTGTATCCTAAAACTTGCCGAATTCATTTATTTTTAATCTCTGATTTTTTTGTGTGTGTCTCACTTTCACCCAGACTGGAGTGCAGTGGCGCGATCTGGGCTCACTGCAAGCTCCGCCTCCTGGGTTCACGCCATTCTCCTGCCTCAGCTTCCAGAGTAGCTGGGACTACAGGCGCCCGCCACCACGCCTGGCTAATTTTTTGTATTTTTTTTTTAGTAGAGACAGGGTTTCACCATGTTAGTCAGGATGGTCTCGATCTCCTGACCTCATGATCCACCCGCCTTGGCCTCCCAGAGTGCTGGGATTACAGGCATGAGCCATCGTGCCCAGCCAGGATTTTCTACGTGCAAGGTCATGTCATCTGCAAATGAAAATAATTTTGCTTCTTCCTTTTTAATCTGGATATTTCTGAGTTTTAAAAACGTATCTGTTAATAGAACTTAACCTGAAGGATAAGCAGAGGAGTAATTCTAGTCAGAGTCCCAGAAATGTAAAATAATTTGCCTTCTTGTAACCAGACTAGTGCAAGATTATGAAGGCCTCACTTTGGGAAAATATATGGCAAATAATGAGGATTGCAAAGTAAACAAGGGCAAAATTAGAGAGGACCTTATCACTAAGCATAGTAGTACTAAGGAAGCATTGATGCATTGTGAACTGGATTAAAAAGTGATCAGATTATTGCTTCAGAAATTTCAGTATGGTATCCACATGGACAATTATTTGAAGGCAAAAATTCCTCCATAATGATTCCAAGTTTTCTGGTTTCTGCCACCTGGGGGATAATAGAGTCATTCAAAAATCTGTTTGATGGATTTATAAACTTGTTTATAAATTACTTGGAATAAAAAATGTTAGAATGTATTTTCTGGGTTTAAAATAGTGTGAATCCAATGAGTGAAGGCCATTTCTACACTGAGTTATTTATAACGGAGAAAAGGAATAGCCTGGGGAGTATACCCCCAGTTAATCTCCACCAACCTAGGTCATCAAGGTGTCAGGAAGATGGTAGAACAATGCAATTTAGCCTTACTGCACTCGTCTTTTAAAATGAGTCATGGGGTCAGAAAATACTAAAGTTGCCAAAACCATTACCAGAAATTTACCCATCCTTTTCTCCTTTGTATATAATCTTTGAAAATTAATTTAACCCATCTCAAGCCACCAGACATGGTAAAATAAAGCCAATCTATTTCTATTCACACTTTATTAGGGTTCCTTCTATTATATAAAATTTGTAAACATGGTTCTTAAATAATGAACCATGAAAACTGAACACTATGGACAAAGTAAATGCTGTAAGCAAACACAGTTTACATGACAGTAAACTGGGCACTTATTTAATAATATTCATGATGGTCGTCTTGCTACATTGTAATGTTGGTCATAAAATAAGGTCATTTCTGCACACAAGAGTAATTTGTAATTGTCAGAGTCAAGCAAGTTATGTCCTTGTTTAGTAAGAAGAAAGGGTAGCCCTGTAAGAAACTGACTGACAATTCTGCTAAAACAAACTAGATTTGTTTCACTTTTCTCTTAATCTGTCTGATGTAGCTTTCTCTTATGTTAGAAATATCCATTCCACTGGAGTATATTTTTTCTCTTTCTGGGTAAAAATCTTCAATGTGAGTTTGCCAGATTATTAAAGGTGAAGACATCTCTTTTTTTTTTTAGTATGTGGGGATAAAAATCAAGTTCTTATGTTAAAGGAGGAGGAAAAGCTTCCGTTAATAACCAGGTCCAAAGGCTGCCTCTAGGAGCTGTGTCACACTCAAAGGGGCATAAGCAGGGCTAGAGGATCAAGACAAAACCAAGGGTAACTACATCTTCCGTGCAATGCCATCAGATTGCTTTCCAAACACTAACAAGAGGGAAGTTTTATTGGAGATAATTATGTTGGAACAGAGTTTAACATGGGGATGGGTAACATTGGTAAGACATTGCACATTTCAGTGAATCAGAGGCTGCCATGAAACTACTGAACTCCTGGACAAAAGGACCAGGGAGATGTTAGAATTTAGGAAAGGGAAAAAGAACTAAAAACTTTCTCTGATATTTCTGTTAGGCTCGTTCTGCTTCATTTCTTCTTTGAAACATTGATTATGATCACTATTCTTGCCATATTCAGCCCTATGTTTTACTTTCCCCATCCTGGAGTGGTGTTGAAGGAGACTAGGCAGAAGACAAAGGAAAAAGTGAACTAGGCACAGTGTGATAGATCTGTTGGGTAAAGATGCTTGAAAGGGCATAATTGTACTTGGCCATGTACTATTGACAAAGGTGTACGTTATTATTAAAAGTTTCCTCCCCTTCGTGTAACACACACACACACACACACACACACAGACACACAAACGATCACACACAAAAATTCCCTATCTGTTTTTAAAAAGATAAGTCTTTTGGTGCTAGATTTACTACTCTAAAGTGAAGTGAGCCAGTAGGAAAACTCCAAGCTAATTTAGAATGAAGAAAATCATTATTATAGCAAAATATTAGAAGGAGATACACATCAGGTCTGGACCCCACTGGTATTAAGTAAGAAAAATGTATCTATTAAGAATATTTTGGGGTTACAGTGATCGAAAAACTGCCTAGTGGCTGCTTAAACCTATAGGAATTTATTTTCCTCACTTAATGAGAAGACTAGAAATAAGTTTTGTTCACATTGATTTAGCAGCTCAGTAATATCAGTGCGGGCAGCTGTGGGAATCTTTTGGCCTTTCCCTTAAGGCTGTAAGATAAATGTAGTGGCTCAATTGCACCTACTCTCTAGAAAAGTAAGAGAGAAGGATGTACTAGTCATGACTGTCATTTTATCACAAAAGCACAAGCCTTCATCCATCCATGAAAACAAAAATGAAACAGACATTGGTAAGCATCTCATTGTATTTCTTCACCAGTCCTGAATAGAAAGAAGACAGGGAGGTGAGTATTAAGTTTTTTCAATCTTTATAGTGGAGGCAGGCATAAAAATATAAGGTTGGGATAGGTAGGTCTTAATGTATCCGAACTAATGTGTCCCAAACAACAGAATGACTGAGGGGAGAACGTGAGCATGCCTGTTTCTGTCATCGTGGACTCCAAGCTTCCTAATGGGAGCATTCATTGGCATGTGTTGGGGGATGATAGTCTGTTCTTTGTGTGGCCTTACATAAGCAATGCAGTTGAAAGTTGTGTGTATTATAAAATCTTAAGATGCTGAGGTAGTAGGCAAGAGAGATAATGCATAACCATTTTCATCATTACCTGGATGTTTAACGATGGGAAGTATGGGTACAGAGTGACAAGGGCCATACATTTCTTGTATATAATATCATCCACTCTAATATGCTCTATGAAATAGCACCCTATGGAAAACAGTGAAGAAAGCAAAAAAAATACAAAAGTAAAATGACAAAAAAATTGAAAATTCCTGCGTTCCAAAGGCAACCACCAGTAACATTTTCATAGATGCTTTTCTAGTCTATTCAATAAGCAAACCATTTGTAGCCTACTTTTTAGCTTAGCAGCAGATCTAGGGCATATTAGGAGATTGATATTTATTCTTCTGTAACAGATTATGCAATGGCCACATAATCCTTCTATCATCTAAAGTTACTGTAATGAATTTGACCAATCTTTATTGGAGGACATGAGATTGTTTCCACTTGCCAATTGTCACAGTTTACTGTGGTTGAAGTTGTTATGCTCAATAATAACAATAAGTAATATTTACAAGCTATTTACTAAGCAATGAGCACTGAGTAAATAAAGCGCTTTTCATGAATTATGTCATTTAACCTCTCAAAGAACTAAATGAGACAAGTACTATTATTATCCTTGCTCTGCCTGTGAGGAAACTGAGCCTTAGCAGCACAAGTAATGTGCCCAAGCCATGCAACTCTATACTGAGTTCTACAAATAACAGCTATTACAATTAGGATCAACTCCGCATAGTAACAGGGATAACAGGGGAAACATCACTGAGTAGATGTCACTAGAACCTAGTCTCTGTTGCAAAATAATGCCTGACCTGTTGTCTTTTGAAAATGGCATATTAAAGCTTGCTCAATATGAATTTTATTCCATCTATTTTAGAGGACTTTTCACCAGCTTTACAATAAGTGGGTATTACAGGATGGCTTCAAGACATAAGGAAACAAATCCAAATGAATTTTCAGCGTAGTTCATAGTGTAAGATGAGTGTAATGACAATCGTTAGTATTTAAGCTATTAGACTTTCTAAAAGAATGATGAGGCCGGGCACAGTGGCGCACACCTATAATCCCACTTTGGGAGGCCAAGGTGGGCGGATCACAAGGTCAGGAGTTCGAGACCAGCCTAACCAACATGGTGAAACTCTGCCTCTACTGAAAAAATACAAAAATTAGCTGGGCATGGTGGTGCGTACCTGTAATCCCACCTACTCAGGAGGCTGAGATAGGAGAATCACTTGAACCCAGGAGGCAGAGGTTGCAGTGAGCCGAGATGGCGCCATTGCACTCCAGTCTGGGCGATGGAGCGAGACTCCGTCTCCAAAAAAGAAAGGAATGATGAGAGGCTCTGCAATAGAGATAGGAGAACAGCTACATGAAATGTGGTTAATTAGGTTAGTATCTCAAATTAGTACACAGGGACATTACAATAATGTGCAGTATTCTGGCTCAGGAATCTCTTTTATCAGAAAAGATTGTTATGATTAAATGTCCATAAGGAATTAGCTAAAAAAAACTTGATGATTAATAATAGTTCAGTTGTTCAAGAAAATTTGATATGTGGGCGCCTGTAGTCCCAGCTACTCGGGAGGCTGAGGCAGGAGAATGGCACAAACCCAGCAGGCGGACCTTGCAGTGAGCCGAGATGGCACCACTGCACTCCAGCTTGGGTGACAGAGCAAGACTCCATTTCAAAAAAAATAAATAAGTAAATTTAAATTTCTAACAAAAGCACAAAAAACAAAAACCAAAGTAAATAATCAGTCATATCTTGAAATTATCCAACTACCAATCTCTCTTAAATTCTCAGTGAATGTGCTTTTTAACAAATGATTTATTTCCTACCTGAAGTTGTCAACAGCAGTTTACTCAAAAAAAAACTATGTCTGTTATTGCCACTATGGTTATATATAATACCTCAATGATATTTTTAGTTTTGAATATGTTTTGATATTATTTTATTTGACTTTTTATAATCCCATGAGATAGGTAGATTATCTGTCTGCATTTTATAGAGATTTAAACTGATAGCTGATAACTGAACCAAAGTTGCAAATCTAGCAATTAACAGTAGCAGAGTTAGAGTTTCTAAATTTCTGGACAAAACTCTTACATTAGTATACATTAGTTGACCCCCCCAAAAAAACATATTAAGGGTCCTCTTAATTTCCAAAACACCATAATAAATTTCCTCAGCTCTAACCTGTGTTAACATTTAAAGCTCAGTTTCCATTATCATAAACTTCAAGGGTCAAGTTCTTTTTTGTGGTGCTGGAATTTTGTTATATTTGTGTGTCTTTTGAAATAAAGGGGTCACGACTTCTGAGGTAGCATCAGTTTCTTACCAAGGACTACACACGTATCCTCTCATTAAGCCAAATATGTACTGTGTTTCTACTGTGTGGCAGAAACTGTTCTATATGCTGAAGATTCAACAATAAACACATTGGAAAAATCTGTTCTCATGGAGTTTCTAAAACTTAGTGCCCCCAACCTTACAAATCCTACTTATCTTTCACCTTTCTCTATTGAATGGTTCCTTCCTCATTCTTTCCAGACACTCAGTCTAGAAACATTTAAATTATCCTTCTTCATTCCATACACCCATGAAGTCTCACTACGATATGCAATGGCAAGGATCTAAAGCTGGAATGGAAGGATATGTAGGTTTTCTATAGGTAAGAGAACAGATAGAAAAGTAGAGAGCATAAAGGCTGTATTGGCTCTAACGTGCAAAATATGTTTAGGAGGTGAAAAATAGCCCTATGTGAATTCAAGGATAGGGACATTTGAGGAGGTGGGTAAGGTCGAAATACTAAGTGCTATACAAAGGAATTTGGACTTTATCTGGAAGGCAAGGGGGAGCAAATGAAAGTTTCAACTGCTCTCTCTTGTATCTCTTATGTCTAGTGGAGTTCCTGGCAAGGCAGACATGGCAGAAACATGTGTTGCCTGAACTAGCGAAGGACTGTGGGCTTTTTTGTTAGAACTTGGCTTCAGACAGACTGCTCTCATGGAAGGGTAAGACACAGATGAATCTGCATAACCAGTTATAATACTATTGCAATAATTCAGTGAAGACGGGGTAAGGGACTGATAAGGGAGGGGGCACATGGATCTTCAGATGATGAGAAGAACTTCAGCATGTTTCACTAGCCAACAGCTCAGCAGCAATGTTAAAAAGCAGCCCTATCGGCACAGCTGATAGTAATTTGCCCCATCAAGAGTCAGCAGACATTTATTAAAATTCCCCTGTTGAGCGTCTGTGAGTCCACTCTGGTTCAGGAGGCTGCCCAACAAGAAAAAGAGGAAGAGAAAGAGAGAAAAAGAGAGAAAGAAAAGAAAGGAAGGAAGGAGAGAAGGAAGGAAGGGAGGGAGGGAAGGAGGAAGGAAGAGGAGGGGAAGGGGAAGGGGAAGAAGAAGAAGGGGAAATTGACCTGTTAGCAGTCCCTCAAAATTTGTATGTTGAAGTTCTAAACCCCAGTACCTCAGAATGCGACTATATTTGGCGATAGGGCCTTTAACGAGGTGGTGAACAAAATGTGAATTTAATTAAGCTTTAACTGTTGTTTTTTTATTACATCTTGATTAGAAAATATTCAACTACTAGGCTGGGGATGGTGGCTCATAGTTGTAATCCCAGCTCTTTGGGAGGCCAAGGCGGGCGAATCACGAGGTCAGGAGTTTGAGACCAGCCCAGCCAATATAGTGAACCCCCATCTCTACTGGAAAAAAAAAAAAAAAAGCCAGGCATGGTGGCACGTGTCTGTAGTCCCGTGTTTGTAGTCTCGGTAAGGTGAGGCAGGAGAATCGCTTGAAACTGGGAGGCAGAGGTTGCAGTGAGCCGAGATTGTGCCACTGCACTCCAGCCTGGGCAGCAGAGCAGACTCCATCTCAAAAAAAAAGAAAAAAGAAAGAAAGAAAACGTTCAACTACTTATGTAATATTAAATACCAATAATATTTTAAATTTTATGAAATTTATGCATGGGAACTCTTGATTCAAATTAGATTTTCTTTCAGTCTAAACCAATCTGTGAGGTTGTGATTTTACTCATTAAAGTTAAAATAAGGTTATAAGGGTGAAACCCTAATTCGGTATGGCTGATTTCCTTATAAAAAGAGAAAAAGACACCAGGGAGGCACTAGCGCAGAGAAAAAGGCATGTGAGGTCAGTAAGAAGGTGGTCATCTACATAAGACAAAAAGAGAGGCCTTGAAACTAACCAAACCTGCTGACAGCTTGATCTTGGATGTCCAGCCTCCAGAACTGTGAGATAAATTTCTGTTGTTTAAGCCACCTGTTCTGTGGTATTTTATTAGAGCAGCCCTAGCAACGTAACACACTTCCTATATGCAAAATGTCATTTCAGCAAGCAGAACGTTTTTCCTTTTAAGTTCTAGTAACATCATCTAATGTCCTGGAATTGGGCTGAAAAAAAAAAACGCCTCTCTTAAACACTTTTTTCCAAAACTACTCTAGTCTTGATCCTATTCCTACTCCCATCCCTCATCCTCTTCCTCCTCCTCCTCCTCCTCCTCCTCAAAACACCTTCTGATTACCATCTCTTTACTGCTGCATCCTCAGATGACCAAGGATAAACATGAGTAAAATTGCTACCTCATAGATTGGTTTAGACAGAAAGAAAATCAAATTTGAATCCAGAGTTCTTTTTTTTTTTTTTTTTTTTTTTTGAGATGGAGTCTCCCTCTGCCGCCCAGGCTGGAGTGCAGTGGCCAGATCTCAGCTCACTGCAAGCTCCGCCTCCCGGGTTCACGCCATTCTCCTGCCTCAGCCTCCCGAGTAGCTGGGACTACAGGCGCCCGCCACCTCGCCCGGCTAGTTTTTTTGTATTTTTAGTAGAGACGGGGTTTCACCATGTTAGCCAGGATGGTCTCGATCTCCTGACCTTGTGATCCGCCCGTCTCGGCCTCCCAAAGTGCTGGGATTACAGGCTTGAGCCACCGCGCCCGGCCGGATCCAGAGTTCTTGCACGAATTTGAAAAAGTTTAAAACATTATTGGTATTCAAGATTACATTATTAGTTGAACATTTTCTGATCAGGGTGTCAGAAAAAAACAGTTAAGGCTTAATTAAATTAGCATTTTGTTAAGGACTCTCCAATCAAGGATGCCAGATAAATTGATGAGTTCTTTCAATGCTGCGCATTAGTTAGGCGTTTTGTATTACATTTAAAAATCAATAATAAAGTTGTTTTCTGCATATTTAAGCACCCATCTTTTTAAAAAAGAGAGATAATATGGAAATTACACTGTTTAATTATTTGTGTTCAGAAAATTACAGAAGGTTTCTGAATCTTCAATGCAAAATTCAATGCAAAAATGAAAGTTTTGACTCCATGTAACTTTCCTAGGGTTTCAAATAGTATATAATTTTAAATTATTGTTACTATTATAAATCAATAACACCCCATAAAATCAATCACCGATTAAAAAAAAATTTCCCTGGATGCTTGCATCTGATCTCTGGATGACACCAGCTTGACCATAAGAGCACAGAGTTATTCTATTAGAGAAGGGTAACACATCAGTCACATAGAGAAATATAGAAAGTTCTCTAGTTAGTTAATTCCATTCTCCTTTCTCTTTTTGCTGTTAAGGCTAAAGAATGATGGAATTCTAACTGAGAGGAAAATTAGCTCAGTGGGTAAACGCCATTCTTTAAAACACTGCTTTTATAAATCTTTGGCAAACTGAGAGAAGCCCATCAAGTAAAGCCAGACACCACCTGCAGCAGTTGATCTAAAATTGATCATCTAAAAGAGTGGGTCAGCAAGGAGGGCTTCAGAGGAGGGAGGCGTGGATGACAGTCTACTCAAGTAACCAGCTCAGGCAATTAAAGGCATTGCTAGTTTGTCATTAATTTCTGTCGATGAAAAGAGTCAAACTCTGTAAAATATTTGAAGAGGTTTATTCTAAGTCAAATATGAGTGACCATGGCCCATGACACAGCCCTCAGGAGGTCCCGAGAACAGGTGCCCAAGGTGATTGAGGCGCAGCTTGGTTTTATACATTTTAGGGAGGCATGAGACATCAATCAAATACATTTAAGAAGTACATTGGTTTGGTTCAGAAAGGCAAGACAACTCCAAGTGGGGGCTTCCAGGCTACAGGTAAATTTAAACATTTTTTGATTGACAATTGGTTGAGTTTGTCTAAAGACCTGGGATCAATAGAAAGGAAATGTTTAGGTTAAGATAAAAGATTGTGGAGACCAAGGTTCTTCTGAAGTCTTATAGTGGCTACCCTGCCCCTGCTTTGAGTTGTCCTGCCTTTCTGAACCAAACCAACATATTTCTTAAATGTATCTGATTGATGTATCCTGTTTAAATATGCGGTAATATATGACCAAAGTGTCATATTTGAAAGTGTCAAAATAATGGTGCAAAATAAACATTTCTACAGAAAGACATAGGATTGCTGTTCAGTTGGAAAGAAAGAAGAGGAACTAAGGTACTTAAATTTCATTTTGCATTGTTAAATTCCTTGTATGCCTTTGACAGTCTGCAGTGTTTTCAGATCCTTACTCTCAGTCTGTCTTTTAAGAATTTGTTAGTTTTCTAAAGAATAATGATTCTGCATGATGAAACAGTATCCCGGTATTGGCCTCATATATTTTTACCCTAGTGGTTTATGATATCTAATTTTAAACTGCAAATCACACATATAAGAAATTCTTCCCATATGAGAAACAATGGCACAATATTAACTTAAATAAGTCATCTCTGTGTAATACATTTTCATAAAGTATTTTCCATGTTTCTTGTTTCACTCAGAACAAAAGTTGGATCTTCATACTGCCACTACACATACCAGAGAGAACACAGCCATGTAATTTATTATTAGTTCTTTTCTTTAAGGTATTAGGCTGGGCTGGGCACAGTGGCTCACACCTGTAATCCCAGCACTTTGGAGGCCAAGGAGGGTGGGTCATCTGAGGTCAGGAGTTCGAGACCAGCCTGGCCAACATGGTGAAACCCTGTCTCTACTAAAAATACACAAATTAGCCAGGTGTGGTGGCAGATGCCTGTAACCCCAGCTACTTGGGAGGCTGGTGCAAGAGAATCGTGTGAACCCAGGAGATGGTGGTTGCAGTGAGCCAAGATTGTGCCATCGCACTCTAGTCTGGGCAACAAGAGTAAAACTCCATCTCAAAAAATAGCAGTAACAACAAAAACAAAATATTAGGCTGGTGCAATACCAATCACTTTTGCACCAACCTAATACCTTGCTCCATCACCAGGATGGTGCTGGAGGACTAAACTGGGCATGCCGTGGCTCCTTGTTTTCAGCTGACCCTCCTGTAATCAGCTCCTTTTTCTAGGATTCAATTCCCATAGTCTCCCTGTGGCTTCCAGCATCCCTGCACAGATTGCTCTTCCTCTGCCCCCCTTGTCTCCAGGACTCCTGGAAAAGAGAATTTATCTGAGCTTCTTTTCAGTTGTTCCACAGATTTTAAGAATAATTTTTGAAGTATATCAACCCTAGAAGGGCCAGACTTGTATCCAAAAAAGGGAGAGTTCGAGTCACCCCATTACCTAATAATTTTGGCCTCTTAGAATATGAGTAGACATGAGTGATCTCTATAGTGAAAAGTCCAGAAAATGTGTCAAGGTTTCCTTGTGGGATAATTCACTGGAAGCTCATCATGACCTTGTACCACCGCAGAATTCCGTAGATCAAAGCTAACACAAAGCAGGTCTCTATGATAGCATTCAAACGAATGACTTAGTGAAAATCTAAAAGAAACACTTTAAAAGGTTTTCTTTTTTTTTTTTTTTTTTTTTTTTTTTTTAATTTTTCCTTTCTTGGAAAGATAGAGTGAATCTCTGTTGCATGTCATACTTAAAGAATAAACATGACCGGGCTCAGTGGCTCACACCTGTAATCCCAGGACTTTGGGAGGCTGAGGCAGGTGGATCATGAGGTCTGGAGACAGAGACCATCCTGGCTAACACGGGCTAACACGGTGAAACCCTGTCTGTACTAAAAAAATACAAAAAATTAGCCGGGCATGGTGGCGGGCCCCTGTAGTCCCAGCTACTCGGGAGGCTGAGACAGGAGAATGGCCTGAACCCGGGAGGTGGAGCTTGCAGTGAGCCGAGATCGCACCGCTGCACTCCCGACTGGGAGACAGAGCGAGACTCTGTCTCAAAAAAAAAAACCAGAATAAACATGACTGCAAACTCATTGTGTGCCCGCTCTGCGTACTCATTTCGTTTGACCTTTACAATAACCTCCTGAGTTTAGTATCCTTATTCTCATTTATAAATGAGGAACTGAAGCTTAAAGAGTTAAGAAGTGCTCCCAAGGCCACACAGTAAGTGGCAAAACCAGGATTCAGAGTCTATAACCTTAACCTATATCAGTATCACCGGTGCCATTAAAGTTGAATCTGATTATGTTTCAAGAAGATTCATAGATTGACACCTTATTCTTATGACAGTGCCCTCTACTTATCCCTCATTCATAATGAATTAAGATTCCAAAAACAGAGGCATTCCAGATGACTCATACGACACGATGTAGATAATGCTTTTCACAATTTAATGTGCATATAAACCACCTGAGAATCTTATTAAATGCAAATTCTGATTCAGTAGCTCAAGAGTGAGTTAGAAGATTCTGTATTGCTAGCAAGCTACCGGGTGAGGTTGATGAGACCGATAAGTACCAATGTCCTTATTCCATTTTAAATAACAAGGACATAGAGAAAAAGAGAAAACCAGTATGAGAAGACCTGAAAAAAAGAGTTTCAACTAAACAGCAATTGAGCCTTTAACATTTTCTGCTTCCTAAACTTTTTCATGCTTATCTCACAGGACTGTTTTCTTTTCATGATTAAATAGGATAGTGCTTTGTAAAGCACTCACAAAGAAAACAAAATGGCTTATGTTGCTATCATTGTTAACACGAAGCTCAAACTTCTTCAGTTCAATGTCTCAAAGCCTACCTAGATTTCATAAATATTGTTGCTATAAATACATTTATCAGACAAATTGTCCTGCTCTGTTCTATGCACATGTGGTGCTGAGATTGTATTGAATTCAGTGTGTTTGCTCAACCAGAGAATAGATAGGATCCATAACTTTCCTTACCCAGGAGGTCATTTTCAAAAGCTTCCTATGAAATTTTAGCCTGAGAGTGCAATATTGCTTTCTCCGGATATCTTTTCTCAATTTTATATCCTTGGGTGCTTTTTTTTTTTCTTTTTATGACCTGTGAGTGTTTTAACAACACGGTTTTCTTCAACCGTGTTGAAGTCTGTCGACAGTGCTGGGCTCCTTCCCCACTTTCCCCAGCTCTCACTAACTAGTAGCCTAAGGTGAGAAGGCCACCAAGTATGAGCTGGCTCTGCTTTTCTGAACACCCTTGTCTCCCAGGGACAGATAGGTTTGCCAGGATCTGGCACTTCAGATAGCTTTAGTGGAACGCAAATTGTTTTGGGAACCTTGAGAAAGTCATGATTTATTTATGAAGAGAAGCCTGCTTCTCTTTCTCCTTTGAAATCCAACCAACAATGATGCATTCATTAAACAGATATGTATTGAACAGTCAATGCTAGGCCTTGTATGTGATGCTGGGGACACAAAGATGAATGAAACATAGTTTATGGGGTGGCCTTGGTAATCCATCCTACCAGGTTAATGTACACACTCCATTAGTTTTTAGACTTCTGATCATCGCTGGGATTCATTTCTTCTTTTATAAGTGATTCTTTTGAAGCTTACATATGACAGCACTTATAATGTGCCTTTCTCAATGTTTAGTTATAGCATATTTCTAAAATAGGTAGTCTTGGGTTTCCTAAGGAGCCCTGTATTCCATCTCATTGAGATCTGGACGAGCTGGAGAATCTGCTAGATTCAATATAGTATCACATTCTGAATGACAGAGTTAGGCACAGGATGACTTCCAGAGTGAGGTCATTTTTAAAATTATTTTGTTTTGTGTCTAAAAAGTTCATCTTCTCTCCAATAAAACCCTGAGATCCTTGGGGAAAGTATCAGTGCAGACTTAATGAGTCCTAAGCATCAGCAGTTATTTGTGGAATGGAACTGAGTGATACTAGCATTTTCAGGATTAAAAATTTAGTTCCACTGTGTTTAGGATGAAGCCTAGTCAGAGTGAATTACACAGGGATCATGTTTTATTTGAAGAATATGTTCTTGGAGACCTCAAGTAGTTTAAGGTCTTAGTGGATTTTTCCGTAAGGCTAATAAGGATGGCCAGAGTTTATCTGCAAGCTTTAAGGGACATTACCTTAGCACAGTATACTAAAGAGCTCACCATTCATTCAGCCAGCTTTGAAGTTATGAAATTCTTGACAAATGTAACAAAAACTTGTGTATCACATTATTTTTAAATTGCAAATAGTGTAAGACTTGATTATTTATAGGGTCCTATTTCAAATTTGCATACAAAATGTGGCTTCACTTTGCATAACTCAAAAGAAACCTCTTAGGCAATATTTTGGTGTGGTCAAGAGAGTGATAAGAAGATATCAGAAAACATCTATCAACTTGTCATGGCATTATTTTACTTCATCAGGACATAGCCCCTCAGCTGCTATGATAAATTTTAACATTAGATTTTCCTGGCCCAATTTCTAATAAATAAAATGTTGAGCAGCAGGCAAAGCTGCCTGTTTGCAAGGACAATATTTCACATTGTGTGCCAGTCTAAAGTACTAGTTACTAAAAATCAAATTAGCGGGAAGAGATACTCATATCCTTGTTAGGGACATTGATTTGTTGTCCCTTATTTTTCTGTTGTGCTGACAGAGAATTTAGGGTTAAAGCATTAGGGATCTTTCTACCCACACTGTTTTAATAAATACAATTTATCCTGAACCCACATTGATATAATTTGTAGATAACAGTGGCACATCAACATGAACAGTTAACAATATCCTAAGTATTCATCATTAAATTTGATAAGTTAGAAATCTGCATTTATGTTATTGTTTAACTGCCAAGAATGTAGAAAAATCTTTTTTGCAATAAGAAATAGAGATCTCAGTTTGAATCTTTAGCTATATGCTGAGGGGTATAGGAGAAGTTACCTAAAATATCTGAGGTATTTGGGTCAAGTTAAAAATAGAAACCATAAGCAGCTTTCAAAGTTGTTGTAAAAATGAGTGATAACATATGTAAAATGCCTGGTACCCTGCTTAGTCAATAGCAGGTACAAAATAATTGGTAGTCACATTGAGAAAATTGTGTAGATAGATAGATGAGATAGAGATAGATACATAGATAGATAAGATATAGATATAGATAGATCAGTGAACATTAAGCACATCTTACAGTTTACACTTATTCAGTTTTTTTTTTTTTTTTAATTATTGAGACTCTACTATGTCCCAGATACTTAGGTGCTAGATATAAAGCAGTAAAAGCACAAAAACCTCTGCCCTCAAGGAATTTACTATCTGGTGGAGAGAGGCCAGCAGCAAACATCTAACTAAATAAAGTGCATTGTGCATTAATAATGATAGGTACTATGGATAAGGCTACCAAATGTCCTGATATACATGGGAAGTTACAGTTTATGCCAAGTGTCTGGATATCATTATTAATAGTATCCCTTTCATTCATTCTTAGTGGTGTTCCAGACTGGACAATAAGTCATGTGGTTAGCTCTGTTGGTTTGCTAGGGCTATGTTGTCTAGCCAAGGTTCTTAAAAGAAACAGAATAGACTATGTATATGAGAGAAAGAGAAAGAGGTTGATTTGTTATGGGAATTGGCCCACATGATTATGAAGACCAAAAAGTCCCATGAGACGCCACCTGTAAGCTGGAGACCCAGGAAAGTCAGTGGCATAATCAAGTTGGAGTCTGAAAGGGGCACTGGTGTAAGTTCTGGAGTCCAAAGGCCTGAGAACCAGGATGCTCAAGGGCAGGAGAAGATGGAAGCCCCAGCTGAGGAAGAGAAGGAACTTACCCTCCTATGCCTTCAGATTTCTGCCTTCAAAGGACTGGATGATGTCCACCCACACTGGTTAGGGTGGGTCTTCTTTGCGCAGTCTACTGATTTGAATGCTACTATCTTCTGGAAACACAGACACACCAAGAAATAATACCTGACCAGCTATCTGGGTATCCCTTAACTCAGTCAAGTTGACGTACAAAGTTCACCATCATAGGCTGCCATAACAAAATATCACAGACTGAATGGCTTAAGCAACAGAAATTACTGGCCTCGCAGTTCTGGAGTCTGGACATCCAAGATCAGAACTCCTGACAGAACTGCCAGCAGCGTCTTTCCTTCTGAGACCTCTCTCCTTGACCTTCAGATGGCTGCCCTCTCATAGCATCCTCACCTGGCCTTTCCTCTGGGCTTGGACATCACAGTATCTCTTTCTCTTTTAAGGCCACCAATCATGTTGGATTAGGGCCCCACTCTAATGGCCTCATTTTAACTTAATTACCTCTTTAAAAACATTATCTCCAAATATAATCTGAAGTACTGGGAGTTGGAACTTCACTAAATGCATGTGGTGGGGAGGGTTGGGGGGAGTGGGATACAATTTAGGCCATAACATTAGCCAGCCTATGGGGTGAAATAAAATGGGAATAGGAAGTCGTTTTGTGAGGACACGGTTTTAAGTAGGACTGTGAGAGAAGGCCTCACTGAGATGGTGGCACTGGAAAAAAGAACTGAAGGAGGTAAGGGAGAGATCTTGAAGATTTTTGAGAGGAGACATTTCAGGCACAGTGAACAGCAAGTGGCAAGGCAAGAAATTAAGAGAGGAAAATAGGAGAGGAGACAGACAGATGAGATTCAGGGGCAGCGTGGTGGGGGAAGGGAGGGTTGTGCACACATCATTGCTCATTACAGGAGATTTACCTGTTAGTCTCAGTGACGTGGAAAGTCATCGGTTATTCAATAGACATGTGATTAATTGAAACAAAAACTGGATAATATTTATTTTTACTTTCGTTCTTTGTGAATGCTCAGCCTCAACTGATATTTACCTAATACTAGCAATACAGAATCTAGAACATGCCAATTTCACACAAGTAGAAATCCACTCCATGGTAGTGTGTGGTGGACTAATTTGCCTGGGATGAGTGAGTTTGGCAGTAATTAAAAACAAAAAACAAAAAAAAACTACCAGTACTAATGAGAAGGCACCGTAAGTAGAGCCCCCTGTCTTACATTTTGGGGATTCTGTGTGTCTGCAGTAGGGAACGAATATATGGACGTGGCTTAGTTTTATTTTCTCTGGTGTTTTTGAAAATCTATTAACTGATGTGTATATTACTTTTCTAGAGCTGCTGTAACAAATTTCCACAAACTGAATGAAAACAAGAGAAATGTATTCTCTCACAGTTTAGGAGGCCAGAAGTCTTCATCGTCTGCAGGGTAGGTTCTTTCTGGAGGCTCTGAAGGAGAACCTATTCTTGTCCCGCTCCTGGTCATTGCAGGAAATCGTTGGCATTTCTTGGCTCTTAGCTGGCTTCCCTTCAGTCTTTGCCTCTGTCCTCACATGGCCTTCTTCCCTCTCTGTGTGTCTGTCTTCTCCTTCCAGAAAGATACCAGTTATTGAGTATAGGGCCCATCCTAAACCAATATAACTTTATATGAACTAATTGCATTTGCAAAGATTCTATTTTCCAAATAAGGCCACATTCTGAAGTTCCAGATGAACGTGAATTTTTGAAAGACACAATTCAAACCAGTTACAATGTCCACGTGTGGACATTGTAAGCCAGTAATGGATATTCACAAGATTGTAAAGACTCTGCTTCTTTGACAATTCTGTTTGATTTTCTTCCCAGGGACCTGGCACAGGGTCTGGCAAGTGGGGCTCTTGTGAAGGTTAAATGGTATAATGCTTGTAAAGTACTGGCACATGGAAGGTTCTCTTTGTCTTATTGTCTTATTGTTATTAGAGCATTGCGTTTTAGGCATTATTTGTCTGCATCTTTTCTTAGAGCAAAACCATGTTCAAGATGAAATTTAGAGGACTTTCTTGTTCTATTGTTTAATTCATTTCTTGTTCTATTGTTAATCCTTCCCCATTAGATTATAAATTTCACAAGAGCAAGGACTATGTTTGTTTTTGCCAGTGCCAAATAGGTGCTCAATCAATGTTATTGAATAAAGCATTACATGATATCACTCCTCTGCTAAAAAAGTCCTCCTGCATTTTCTCCTTATTTCACTCTGAGTAGAAGCCAGAGCTCTTAGAGTGGACTATGAGATTCTGCAGGATTTTATACTAAGAGAAAATAAATAGAATGAACAAAAGGAAACAAGGGACTTTTTTTCCTGAAAATCCTTTCAAACATGTTATTAAAAGGCAGCGGTCAGGTGATTGGCCAGTCATAAAATGAACAGAGTAGCCTAGACAATACCTAAGAATATATACTAGTTACTGTGGGTGACATTGGAGGAGAAGATTCATTATATAGTGAACACTCCAACAAGAAAATACACCTTGTAATCCCAAATCCTATTAAGAATTTGTAAATTTTATTTGTGGTCTCTTACCATCAGAAGAATCAACCCTACTCAACTGTTGCTTGCTTTCTGATTTTAAAGGCATGATTGGCTTATCCCAAATAAAACTTTGAAGTTAAACACTTGATTGTTAAAAATGCTTCAATCCGGTGGCTCACACCTGTAATTCCAGCACTTTGGGAGGCCGAGTTGTGCAGATCACTTGAGGTCAGGAGTTTGAGACCAGCCTGGCCAACATGGTGAAACCCCATCTCTACTAAAAATACAAAAATTAGCTGGGTGTGGTGGTGGGCACCTGTAATCTCAGCTACTCGGGTGGCTGAGGCAGGTGAATTGCTTGAACCTGGGAAGTGGAGGTTGCAGTGAGCCCAGATCACATCACTGTACTCCAGCATGGGTGACAGAGCAAGACTCTGTCTCAAAAAAAAAAAAAAAAAAAAAAAAAAAAAAATGCTGGGTGTGGTGGCTCATGCCTGTAATCCAGGTACTTTGGGAGGCCAGAGTTCAAGACCAGTCTGGCCAACATGGCGAAACCTCATCTCTACTAAAAATACAAAACTTAGCCAGGCATGGTGGTAGGCACCTGTAATCCCAGCTACTTGGGAGGCTGAGGCAGGTGAATCACTTGAACCCAGGAGGCAAAGATTGCAGTGAGCCAAGATCACGCCACTGTACTCCAGCCTGGGCAACAGAGTAACACTCTGTCACAAAAAATAATAATAATAATAAATAAATAAATAAAACCACAATTAAAAAATATAAAAATAAATATGGGTTATTTGTGTTAGCTTGAGGAAAAGAAATAGTACATTAGGTTTAGGTTATATTCAAAAAGATACTGCTGTCATTTTTGATAATTTCCTTTTTGTTTTGGGTGCTTACCTCCAATGTCACCCACAGTAACTAGTATATATTCTTAGGTATTGTCTAGGCTACTCTGTTCATTTTATGACTGGCCAATCACCTGACCACTGCCTTTTAATAACATGTTTGAAAGGATTTTCAGGAAAAAAAGTCACTCGTTTCCTTTTGTTCATTCTATTCATTTTCTCTTAGTATAAAATCCTGCAGAATCTCATAGTCCACTCTAAGATGAGATCTTACAGGTGAGATCAAAAAGGCAAGGTGTCTGGGTGAGGTGGTTCACACATGTAATCCCAGCACTTTGGGAAGCTGAGTGGGGAGAACTGTTTGAGCCCAGGAGTTTAAGAGTAGCCTGGGCAACATCGCAAGACCCCATTTCTACAAAAAAACAAAAGCAAAAACAAAAACAAAAAAAACAAAAAAAACTGGGGCATGGTAGTGTGTGCCTGTAGTCTCAGCTACTTGGGAGGCTGAAGCAGGAGGATCACTTGAGCCCAGGAGTTCGAGGATGCAGTAAGCTGTGATCAAGCTGCTGCACTCCAGCCTGGGCGAAAGACCAAGATTCTCTCTCAAAACAAAAAAAGCAGAGGCTCGGTGATGTTGTTACTTTTCCAAAGTCTTACAAAAAGTGGCAGCACTTAGATTCAAATGAGTTCTCCTGAACCCTAAAGTTCCGAATCTTTCAATCATAAATGTTAGCTTTAATGTGCTTGCAAAAACATTTTTAGTTTCCTATTTCACCTTCTCTATTAGCTATTTTCAAAACACCATTTTTAAAAATGAAATTGCATTATTTACATTGTTTACAGTGCAATGAAGTATTCACTTAGTCAATGACTGTACCTTAGTTTGTGGAACAGACCATACCGGTTGCTAATATTGCATGACCATAAAATTTACCATTTAAACAAGAACATTTTTGAACATGAAAAGGGGGTGCAAACTATGGGTTGTTAGGACAACTCTCATAAACTGACAGTGTCCTGGACAAACTAAGAGGTCTTGTCACCCTATTTATAAGGAACTCCAGATAATTTCCAAACCCCACACAAAGGATAGCCCTGTAGAAGTAGTTTTGGCAATTTGTTCAGAGGAGCGAGGGAAAATTGGGGTTCAATGATCAATCTTAAAAGACCCCAAGGAAAATTGATGCCTTTTCCATGTTGTTTTCTGCTAGTATTCTCTGGCTAGTTCTGCCAGTAGAGCAGAGAGGTGATATAAACAAACACACTTAGTAGCGGCTTTAGGAAGCATTACCGCCTTTGACCTTCCAGTTGTTTGCTAACATCTGCCTCAGATAACATGCAATATTATTCTGCACTCAGCTGACCAAAACTTTTCTCTAAATGTTTTGTGAAGGACACAGTCAAAACCAAGTTAAAGAAGATTAAATAGGACCCTGCCTTGACTGAGAGAGAGACTGAATCCGGGGTAGAGACAGACAGAAACAGGGCAGAAAAAGAGAGACAGACAGAGAGAAACAGGGCAGAAAAAGAGAGACAGACAGAGAGAAACAGGGCAGAAAAAGAAAGGAGAGACACAAACAGAGATGTAGAACAGTGAGACAGAGAGAGACATCAAGCCAGAGAAACTCAGGGACAGAGAAGAAGAGGGAGGCAGAGAGACAAAGATAAAAGCAAAGGCACAAAGACTAAGAAAGAATGAGACAGAGACAGAGCTAGTGAGATGGAAAGGCTGGCAGAGAGAGTAGCATTAATTTTATGAGAAACAGGTAGCCACTCTAAGTAGAGTCAAATTCACTCCATTTGCATTTGGCATCTGTAGATTGTTTTCAGCAAATTCAAGCACCTTCTAACTGACTAATTATTTTATAATCAAGCATAACAAAATAGGTCAATTAAGAAGGTCATTTTCTGCCTCCCAAGTTCAAAAAGTTACAAAATGAAATGTAGGTATTTTCCTCATATTCAGTCATGAACAGTGTTGCTACTTTTCTTAAAAGTGAATGATTTGGGACTGACTGCAAGATCCAGTAACAACTGCATGGTTGGGCAGCAATTTTCTGCAAGAATTGTTACCAGCCTATGAACCCCAAGTTATCTGGGGCCTTGTATTTTCAGGAATGAATTTGAAAATACTAAATGAATTCTGAGTGTATCTGTTTGTGTGTGTAGTCATGCTAGTATTTATGAACTGTAAGTCCACTTTAAAAATAGGCATCATAGCATTAGGTTGGGGCAAAAGTAATTGTGATTTTTGCCATTATTTTCAACGGTAAAAATCACAATTACTTTTGCCCGAACCTAATAAATAAGTTCACATCTGCAACTAGTAAAAAAATATACTCCCTATTCCCAGCATCCATGACACTGGTAATAAATCAGCTTGTCACTGGTTCAAAGAAGAACACAGATGGGATCACAGTACCCCTGAACCTCCTGGTGATTTTGGTTTTGTTTTGTTTTTTGAGACGGAGTGTCACTCTGTCTCCAGGCTAGAGTGCTGTGGCACAATCTCTGCTCACTGCAACCTCCACCTCCCGGGTTCAAGCAATTCTCCTGCCTCAGCCTCCTGAGTAGCTGGGACTATGGGCGTCCGCCATCACGCCGGGCTAATTTTTGTATTTTTGGTAGAGACGGAGTTTCAACATGTTGGCCAGGACGGTCTGGATCTCCTAACCACGTGATCAGCCCGCCTTGGCCTCCCAAAGTGCTAGGATTACAGGCACGAGCCACCTTGCTCAGCCTGATTTTTGTCGTAGTTATTGATTCATGGAAAGACACCAGATCTGTGGAAACATTATTTGCCATTTTCTTCCACCAGACTTCCACAGGCTTAAAATCTCCGAAGAAAAACATTGTCTGTGTTTCCAAAGCACAAAATAGAAGCTGATCAGGACTGTGAATTAATGGAGTACAAGCCATTATTTCCAAGTCAACCCATGGGAAATAGAAGTTTTTGCTATCTGCTGTACCGCAAAAAGGAGGAAGATAAGAATAATTCTCATTATGGTGAAATTACCACTTTTACTGCCACTGTCAGTACTTGTTGAATTCATAATTCATGGCCCATCGCTCAGCACTGACACATGACATTGACGTGTGATGGCATTTCTTGTGTAACAGAAAAAGCAGCCAGTGAAGAATGACCACTTGCATACACCACTACTGAGGTCTGCGTGACCAGAAAAATGGAGCAATCAAGATGATGATGGGCTGATGTGTTTTCAGTAACATCAGGCATTGTAAGATAAAAACTTTCCAATTGGTGAAAACGAATGCATTTTCATTTAGTTTGAGCACATATTTACACACTTACTTTTTATTCTCTTTGTATTGCTTCATTTTATCGTCTTTGAAGTACTAGTATACTAGTAGTTTGGTTTGACTTCTAGATGCAGAGATATGGGAGTTGACTTAAGTTTGAATGATCTTTGAGCTTAGTGATTTATGTAGCCAACTAATTTAAGATATTAATCTGCCCATTGTAGGTAGCAATAAACATTAACTTTAAATTAAAGTGATATGGATCACTCAACAAATATATATTAGTACCTAATATATGTAATACACTGTGTTATTGTTAATAATCAAAATAGGATAAGACACTTTTTTATCTTATGTAGGTATTTTTGCATAAAATATCTCCAATGCAACCTTCCCTGGCCACCATATTTAAAAATATGTCTTTCCCCATCCTATTTCTTACCCGTATCCACCAACAGACGTCTCTAGGCCCTATCCCTGCTTTCTATCTGACATGCTTGATAATTTGCTATTTATTTTGTTATTTTTTCCTTCCTAACCATAGTGTAAGGTTTGCTAAAATAGAAATTTTTTGGCTGGCTCATTCAGTACATTATTGCCAGCATCTGAGACAGTTCCTAGCACATAGTTAGCGCTCAACAAATGCTTTAAAATGAGTTAATTCATTAACAAACAGAATCCTCCCCTCAAGGAATTCAGGATTTAGTGACAGAAACTGACAAATAAATTCTGCAGTGTCATAGATATTATAATAGATGTGGATGGTTAGATTCTGGACAGCAGGGATTTTTTTTCTATGTAACCACTGTATATTTATAGTTCTACAAAGAACATCATTTATAATGCTTATAATATATATGTTATAAAGAATGCTTTTTGGACAAATAAATATGAGATGAAAAGTAATTAATTTTTCATCTCTTTTTGTATTGCTTTGTTTTATGGTCTTTAAAGTATTATGTTAGTATACTAGTAGTTTGGTTTGACTTCTAGATGAAGAGATACAGGAGTTGACTTAATTTTGTTTTGTTTTGTTTTGTTTTTTTTTTTTTGAACTTCCAGTTTTTATTTTTTAAACATCATTTAACAAGAAAAACATTCAACCAAATTAAAACGAATTAGGTTGGATTCATTTACAATAAAATAATCAACTTAAAATATCAGCCCTTCCATTTAGGACCAAGGAGGCCAATAGTTCCTATTTAAATAGCAGAATTGAACAATTATTTTTACCTATATTTGATGGCACAAAAAAATAAAATTCTTACAACTTCCACTGACACCCTCCCCGCCCTCCAGAGTAGAGTTCATACAATTGCATCTTAGGTCAGTACTCAGGCTTTTGAAAATCATCTTACATTTTGAAATATAATACAACTACTCTGGTAACAAGAATACTTTTAAAACAATTCTTATAGAAAACAATTAGAACAATTCTTATAGAAAACAAATACCTTAGATAATTGCGTCGTGCATTAGACTGCTCAAAGAAACAGCAAAGATGAAAAATAATGTGCAAGAATTATAGTCCCTTGTTTATAGAAACCATCCAAATAAAACATTTTCCCTAATTTTCCTTGCTTCTTGTAATTGATTAGCAGAGATGAATTACAAGAAGCAGAATGCACCATTTTTTGGTTCTTGGTTGTAGCTGCCAGCTTAGGAGTTCATGACTATAAATATAAAGCAAATATGATTATACTCAAGTTCTGGAAGGGCAAAAAACGTGGATATCTCTAAAGTGTTTCTCTATCTTTGCTTTCAAGTCATGACAAAAAAAATTCACAGCAATTTAAAGGACGCTGAAAGACTAAACACAAGCCCACTAAAATAGAGATTAGTTTTACCTATTACACTCCTGCAGTAAAAATTGTAATAAGTATGATATTGTATTAAGTAACATTCTATAGCAAGCTATGGGAGCAAATACAGCATTTAACAGATGCATTTACAAACCAGGCACGGTAGCCTTTAGACAGAACATCTTATTTTCACACTCTTGAACATGTAACCTTTAAGAAAAACCAAAAGGAATATGTAATTTATGACAGCTAGCCAGGCACTTAATTTGGGGAAAGAGAAAGATTTTGAGGTAAACTAGAATTATTTTGACTTAATTTTGAATCCTCTCATTAGGCTCAGTGGTTTATGTAGCCAATTAATTTAACATACAAATCATTGTAGGTGGCAATAAATATTAACTTAATAAATTAATAAAAACAAAGAGTGTTTAGTCTCTGTGAGGGTAAATGTCCTACCTACTAAGGCAGTTTGGAGATTGATTCACCTTCACCATCAATTTTCTTTTAGTGTGATTGGCTGGGGAATTCAGTCCCACCCCCTCATTCTGTCGGTGTCATCCTTAGTAGAGTGCCTTCACACACAGCTATCTATTTAGGGGATGGCTTCACACACTGTGAGGAAGCATAGATGTAAATTCTAAATGCATCTGCTAATTACAAGTAGCAAATCTGCACATACTGAGACAGTCATATAAGATATATAGTCTGATTTCATTCTTTCAGTAGATAGTGATTGAACGTTTTATATAGTAAGCACTGTGTAACATACTGGGAATTCAGTAATGAATAAAAAAATACAATTTCTGATTTAATTACATGGTGGGGTATACATTTACTATCTTATGCATTTTCTACTCATCCCATCTACTTTTTGTACCTCTGTTCCTCTGCCCTGGCTTTCTTTTAAATTAATTAAATATTTTATGTATTCCATTTCAATTCCTCTACTGGAGTTTTGACTCTACCTTCTTATATTATTTTTTACTGTTTCCCTTGTATCTAGAGATTTCAGCATGTCTCCTTCATTTATTATAGACTATTTTGAGTTCCTGTGGTACCACTTCATGTAAAATGTAAGCATCGTGCATTAAAATTCCATTGATCATCCCCCAATCTTCATGTTATTGTCAGAAATTTTACGTCTACAAATGTAATAAACTCTACAATACTTTTTTGCTGTTTTACACAAAGTAGGAAAGGAAAACAGGACAATATATTTATTCACATATTTTCAATTTCCTGTGCTCTCTATTTCTACCTGTACAGTCAAGTTTCCATATTATGCCATTTAACCTCGGCCTGAGGACATTCCTTTAGCATTTCTTGGAATGCAAGGCTTTTAGCTATGAATTATCACAGGTTTGTTTTATCTAAAAATATCTTTATTTCAACTTTATTCTCAAAAACATACATAAAATTCTGGGTTGATCGTCTCTGTATTCCGCTGAGAACTTTAAGGATTCTATTCCACTGTTTTCTGGTGTTTTTGATGAAAAAATTATTCTTACATTATATAACCCCTGTATGTACGAGTCCTTTTCTTCTCTTTTTAAAGCCTTTTTTCATTTTTGATTTTCAGCATTTTGCCTACAGCTATGTGTGATTCTTCTTTTATTTATCTTCCTTTGGTTCAACAGATTTCATTTGTGTTTTAAAACGTATGTGGAATATTTTGGTCATTATTGCTTCAAAATTTTATCTCACCTGTCATTATGTTCTTTATACCTATGTTGGACTTCTTGATATGATGCCCAGATGAGTAAAGATCTCTTTATTTTTAAATCTTTTTCTATTATTCAGATTTCTTCCTTTTCATCTCTATTCAAGCTCATAATCCTTTCTTCAGTAGTTCTCAGTCTGCTGTTAAGTCCATCTAATGAAGTTTTCCTTTTAGAATTTTCTTTTTTTTTTATGGAATTTTCATTTAGTTCCCTTTTGTAGTTTAATTTCTCTTCTGAATGTTTTTATTTCTCTACTTATTATAATTATCTTTAATATCATTTCTTACAAATTACAACATCTGTGCTATCTAATGTCTGTTTTTATTGACTCCTCTTTTTTCCTGATTATGAGTCACATTGGTTCTGCTTTCTCACATGTCTAGTAATTTTTTTTATAGTTCAAGAGGTGTTATTAGGATACATCGTAAGGAGTTTGGATCATGTTGCCTTCCTTTAAAATACATTGAATATTGTTTAGAAGCATTCCACAGTTCGGCAGCTCTTTTTGGTCTTTCTAGCTTTAGGCCTATTCTTTGATAGGATTGGTCAACTTTAGTGATTACTTCAGTGATACACTGTGGCCCTTACTCTAGGAAATTATCCTTACTCCCAAAATGGTTTTTCTGAGTTCTCAGGGCAATGCCAGAGGTGCTCAGTGATTGTTTTTTTGGAAGGGTCGTAGGGCTAGAACTCCAACACCTTGCAGCATTCCAGCTCTACAATGCTTGTGTTATTTCATTCCATTCTCAGGCCTGCCTGCTAAGCATTATAAAGCCTTACCCTGAGCATGCATATCCCAGACCTCAGTCAATAACCCACATTTAATTCCACACAAATTTCCCACCTACCAGCTACCCACAGAATACACACACACACATCAATTCTCTCTTTGCCCTGGCGTACAAATTCCAGCCACTTCAGGAGCCTGGAACTCTAATCTCTGCCACTTCAGCTCAGTGACTATGAGCTCCACCTCCCTGAACTATGGAAGGAACATGTCACGAGGCAGGGAGAGCCAGGGCATTTGTGAAGCACATGTCTGGGGTTTTTCTTCTCTCAAGCATCACAGTTCTGCATTGCTTATTGTTCGATTCTTGGAAAGAGTTGCCTCATGTAGCTTGTCCAGTTATATGTTTCCTTACAGTGGTATAGAATATCCAATAACAGTGTGGCAATTCCTCAAGAATCTAGAACTAGAAATACCATTTGACCCAGCCATCCCATTACTGGGTATATATCCAAAGGATTATAAAGCATGCTGCTATAAAGACACATGCACACGTATGTTTATTGCGGCACTGTTCACAATAGCAAAGACTTGGAATCAACCCAAATATCCACCAGTGACAGATTGGATTAAGAAAATGTGGCACATATACACCATGGAATACTATGCAGCCATAAAAAAAGGATGAGTTCATGTCCTTTGTAGGGACATGGATGCAGCTGGAAACCATCATTCTCAGCAAACTATCGCAAGAACAGAAAACCAAACACCACATGTTCTCACTCATAGGTAGGAATTGAACAATGAAATCACTTGGACACACGAAGGGGAACATCACACACCGGGGCCTATTGTTGGAGGGGGGAGCGGGGAGGGATAGCATTAGGAGATATACCTAATGTTAACGACGAGTTAATGGGTGCAGCACACCAACATGGCACATGTATACATATGTAACAAATCTGCACGTTGTGCACATGCACCCTAGAACTTTAAGTATAATAATAATAAAAGAAGAATATCCAATAACATTTATTCTGTAAAGGCTAGAAGTAGACATCTTCCATCTTCCATTTCAGTAGAGAAGACATGTTAAATATGTAATTGTATCATGAATTGTTTTAATTATACTTGCTATGAAGGAGAAACATAGAAAACTATGGGCATCTATAGTAACTGTTCATA
Organism: Macaca thibetana thibetana; assembly: GCF_024542745.1. NCBI lineage: Eukaryota > Metazoa > Chordata > Mammalia > Primates > Cercopithecidae > Macaca > Macaca thibetana. The sequence continues at coordinate 166,030,272 of NC_065582.1, forward strand.
ATCTAGTTTGGTTTACCCTATAAGGTTTCCCTCAAAAGTTATCATTGAACTGAAATCTCAGGGATGAACAGGCATTAACTAGATGAAGAGAAAGTAAAGTAAAAGTTTAGATACAGATAACAGCATGTGAAAAGGATCCGAGACAGTCGGGAATATGGTATACTCAAATAAGTGAAACAAGATGAGCATCTAATATTTGTTTGGACTGCATTATGTGGCTGTCACTGTGCTAAATGCTTTATATATTATTTCATCTGATCCTAACTTTTTGAAGTTGATAGTGTAATGCCCATTGGGTTCATTTTGCCTGCTGCCCAGATAGAGCTGATTTATGAAGACAAGTAAATTGCAATAAAAAGTTTAATTCATACCGAGCCGGCTGAGCCAGAGACCCAGAGTTTTATAATTCCTCAAATCAGCCTCCTTGAAAATTCAGAGGCTAGGGTTTTTCAAGGATAGTTGGTGGGTAATGGAAAGGGTGCTGCTGACTGGTTGGGAATGCAATCCTAGGGGTATGGAAAATGGTCCTCATTCTGAGTTGGCGTCTGGGTGGGGTCACAGGACTGGTTGGCAGGTCTGGATGAAGCCGTTCATTGTCAGAAATGCAAAAACCTGAAAAGACATCTCAAAAAGCCAATCTTAGATTCTACAATAGTGATGTTATCTGCAGGAGTAATTGGGGAAGTTATGAATCTCATGACCTCGAGAATAACGGCTGGTAATAGCTTATGGCTACACCTTAGCAGAATTCAGGCTCCTCTCATCCTCCTAACCTGGTGGTTTTTCATTAACTTTACAAAGGCGGTTTAGTTTTGGGAAAGGGCTATTATCATTTAAACTATAAGCTAAATTTCTCCCAAAGTTAGCTTGGGAAGCAGGAGAAGGAGGAGGTCTTTCTTCTCCTAGGCAAGTTGGAGACACAAGAGGGAAAGTTGGCCAGAGGAAGGTGTGTTTGAACTGAGTTTTAAAGGCCTCATGGGGCTGGGCGCAGTAGCTCATGCCTGTAATCCTAGCACTTTGGCAGGCCAAGGTGGGTGGATCACTTGAGGTCAGGAGTTTGAAACCAGCCTGTCTCTACTAAAAATGCAAAAATTAGCCAGTCATGGTAGCATGCACCTGTAATCCCAGCTACTCACGAGGCTGAGGCAAGAGAATTGCTTGAACCTGGAGGTTGCAGTGAACTGAGATCGTGCCACTGCACTCCGGCCTGGGCAACAGAGTGAGACTCTGTCTCAAAAAAAAAAGACTGCAAAGAAGTTGAGAATTGGTGAACAGCTGACAAGACTGAGGGAACAGCACATACCCTGGCATGGAGGTTTGAAATGGCATAAAGGGGAGGAGCAGAAAGCCTGTGTGGGGAGCCAAAGTAAGACCCTCATGTCCTAGAGGAGTTTATAAAGGAGAGGGTAGTTAGATGGCTGCATTCTTCCAGAAATGGAAAACAGAAGCAAAATTTAGGGTGTGTTTTATGTAAACCAGATTTATTTTACAAGTTTAAAAGAAGGGGAACATCACACAGAGGGGCCTGTTGGGGTGGGGGTCAAGGGGAGGGAGATATTAAGGACGTTTATAACATTTTTGTCACCTGACTCTACACACACATGTGGAGCTTAAAACCTAGATGATGGCTTGATAGGTGCAGCAAACCACCATGGCACATGTATTCCTATGTAACAAACCTGCACGTTCTGCACATGTATCCCAGAACTTAAAGGAAAATTAAAAGAAAGCTTACTTAGATATTAATCTAGGAAATGAATCAAGTCTTCTTTAGACATCCAAAGTGAATTTATTTTACTCATTTGCCAGACATTTATTGACCTTCTGTTACATGCCAGACCCTCAACCAGCGGTTGAACAAGACATTTCATACCACATAGGTGTTAAGACCAGAGGAGGGCCTGCTTTGTGAGTTCTAGCAAGAAGGGTGGTGTGGCCAATAGTGGATGGCCCAGAAAACAGGGAGAGTGGCTGCAAATGCTGTCAGAGACTCAGCCAGGGCCAGATCATACTTGGCATCCTTGACAGAAAAACAACATGAAGCTTTTAGAGGGCTTTTAATCAGAGGAATGATCTTATTTAAATTGTGTATTTACTACTTCATTTTGTCACCCCACTCTACACACACACAAGAGTTTTAGCCCGTGGACATTGTTGGTGGGTGCAACAGCCCCAAAGGAAACTAAGTCAGTAGGCTTGTGGTCAGGACTTTTTTATAATTCCAAGATAAGAATTAGAAAAGGAAAACTCATACATTTGCCAGATTCATGTTATAAAGATGGTAGAACCTCGATTTAAATTGGTTTCTGTGCTGATGCTTTATATCTGACACCTTCCATGCTGGGGGAGGCTAGTTACCTACTAACATGACATCCAACCGTCTGAGACCTCAGGATGGGTAAATTGATGCTAACTTGGATAGTTGGCTCCTGACATCAAAAGTTGTTTCAGCAGTTTGCAAGCTCATCCTTCCAGGCGCTTTTGATTTCTCTTGAGTCCTCTCCAGGTATCTGCTGTCATACATACTGCTCTGTCTATTTCTGGGTTAATGTTTGACAAGCTTGCCTTGCTTCTTCCAGAATTACTCTGTTTGAAAAAGTTCCATTCATTAGTGTCTACATGTAAAAAATGGGAAAGATTGTCCCATCTCTGGCCATATCACTATATGCTAATGAAGCTGCATATTAAGGACATTTGTTTTCTCATTTTCAGGAAGGCAAAGGTACTAACAGGTGACTGTGGTGTGAATGACTGATGTGAAGTGTCTATCTCTGCTATAATCAAAGATGGGGAGCAATAACAGAAAATTGTCATGTGGGCCCTTAGTGCTGGTTTGAATATTGAAATTTCAGTCCAGTTAACTCTTCTAGTGATACTTGTTTTATCCCTGATCTAAGGGCCCAAAAAAAAAAAAAAAACCACCAGATTTTTTTTTTTGGTGGGTTTTTTTAATCTTTTGCCATTCAATAGACATACTTTGCAATTCTGCTTTCACTTGTTCATCATTATCTTCAAAACAATATTTAGAAATAAAAACAAAACTAAATGAGAAGAAAACAAACTTTCTTTTTTTTCCTTCCGGGGTCCCAACCCACTGCCTGTGATTGCCTGAGTGGATGGCTGCATCCCTGATCCTTCCTGCCTGGCTTCTCTGATAAACCCTGCAGCACGTCCCGTTTCTTTCTGCAGACAGCATTAACAGAACTGATCCTGTATCTTCTAGGTTTCCTGTACGCTCAGAACAGCACCAAGCGCAGCATTAAAGAGCGGCTCATGAAGCTCTTGCCCTGCTCAGCTGCCAAAACATCGTCTCCTGCTATTCAAAGCAAGTTTGTTTTTTTGTTTTTTTTTTCCTCTGAAATTCTTGTTTTGTTTCTTTAGGTCTGCATGCATTGCAGTTCTCTGCTTCTACAAAGAATCAATATATTATATTCTACAAAAGCAACTCTATTGATGCATTCGTGTCTACCTAAATACCCAGGAGAACATTTGGGCTATTAGGAGTCATTTTCCATTTGGCAGACTGACAGCACAGTCTTAGTGACAGGAGTCTGTCCTGCAAAACACTGGGACATTTTTGTTTGATGTGAGGGATGGGGACTAGACTCAAGTAACTGTAGGAATTCCTATTGCTTGCCTTGTTAGCAAAGCAGCTGGACACTTTAACCATATTACCTTGTACATTGTTTGACTCTCATCCACTGGGTCTATAATTTAGACACTGCCAAAATTCAGAAATATCACTAGATTAGAAAAAATATTACAAAGGGTCAAACATTTAAATAATTGTGACTTTTCTTCTTTGCTCATTCTCTCCCTGTATCAGTCAAGATTCTGTAGAAAAATAGAACCAATACATACTCACATGCATACACAAAAACATATACATATAATATACATACATACACATGCATATATACACACGTACATATGCATATATGCAAACATATGTAAAGAGATTTATTTGAAGGAATTGGCTCACACCATTATGGGGGCTGGCATGTCTGAAATTCATAGAATATGCTGGCAGCTGGAAGCTCAGGAAGGATTTCTTCAGGAAGCCTCAACTGATTGGATGAGGCCCACCTACATTATTCAGGGTAATCTATGCTTAACTTAATGTCAACTGATTATAGATGTTAAGCACATTGACAAAATACCTTCACAGCAACACTTAGATTAGGGTTTGATTAAATAACTGTGTACTGTAGGCTAGCCAACTTGACAGGTAAGGCTAACCATCACATTCTCCATCTTCTCTTTCTCTCCAAATCTGTGGCATTCTTAAAGAGTAGAAAATAGAGGATATCTAAGGGAAGTCCTCAATTTATTTTATAAAGATGCCATATAACTTAGAATATACATTTACAAATATTCTCTGTGTACAAACATTCTTTATACACAATTTTTTTCAAGCATCAAACAAGTCTTCGAATCAGAGAAGGTGGTATTCTTCACTAGTGAGAAAATGGAACATTAAAAATCTAGGTGGAATTCCCTAGGTATTGGGGCTATAACCCACATCTCTGCCTACTCTCTTTTTATAATGCTACAACATTTTGTAGGAACTCATGGATTCAATTAGTGATTTAAAAATATGAATGCCCTAAAATGTCATGGGTCTCCACAACACAAATGAGAAAATACGGAAAGAACCACAAACAACATGATACATTCAGTGAAAAGTGCCAGAATAGAATAGCGATTTGTGTCAATGGCACTGACCAAAGGTGATATATCATCATAAGATTTATTTAATTCACTTATTCATTCAACAAATATTTATTATATGTCACTGCCTGCTTCTTGTGCTGGGAGATGGAGCAGTGAATAAAACAGATTAAAAACCAAACCAAAACAAAAAAAGCTCTTCTATCAGAGGTTACATTATATTCTGTGGGGAGAGGAGGCAGAACTAAATAACTTTTATTAGTAATAATCCCATGCACATACAAAAATTAAAATTATAGTTTAGATACATTGCCCTGATTTTTTTTTCTTTCATTGCACACACATGCACACCATCTCACAAATAAAACATAACATCATCAGCAACCTGGAAGACCATAATCTAGAAAAATGCCAGAGCCCTAATCCTACGTGATATTGAAGCTGCAGGTGCTTTTATTGCCACTATTTGTCAGAGATCGTTGGTTATTAGAGCCATCGCTTTTCTCCTTTCAGGTTGGAATCGAAATTGCCAATTTATCAGATATTTGCTGAAAATATAGTCATTGGTACCATGTAGACAGGTAAAATGTAACTTTCAAATGGATCTCTGTATTCACATAGAGAAGCAGAAAATTGTCATGTCTTGCTAGCACTCTTTGTGCACCAGCGTCTGATAAAGCCATGCCCCCAAATAAATGTTCACGGAGGATACGATGCAATTTTCAACTAACTGTGAGGGAAAAGGATGTGTTGAGAGGAAAAAAAATAGAAAATACTAAAAAAAAGATCAGAATGACTTTAGATACTAATGGGAATGTATAGAACTGGCTGATACTGAACCGACACTAGACTTAGCTCATGATTTGTGGACCCCATAAGACTCCCGCCTTCTCCTCTTCATCTTTTGCCTTCTCCTCCAGGGTTGGAAAGGTGAATGGTTTATTTATCATGTTTGCAAAAGTCTCTCATGTTCAGGACAGTCAATTTGAAACGTACAAAGAAAGATAAGAGCCCACACACATGTGCACACCACACACACACAATCTGCCACCTTGAAATAACTACAAATAACTAGTAATATCTTTTTTACTGTCAATGTATATGTACTGACGATATCATATCTATACCAAATTTTTATTATTTCATTTACATGGTATACTTTCATAAATATCAACCCTGCTATTAAAATTTTTTGTAAAATCATTTTTAATGGTAAGCATAATACTATATTCCATAGCGCTAGAATATTGTATTTGACTCCATTCTCTGGCTTTGGATATTTAAATTTTTCCCCTTTTTACCTCCCACTCTCAATATAAATAGCACTATGATAAATGACTCTGTGTATATAGCTATGCTTTTAAAATTACTTTCCCCTAAATTTTGAATTATTGGATAAAAGAACTGATTTATCAGAATGTAAGCTTCCCAATGTATATTACAAAATTTTTCCACAAATTGGCCTTTCAAATGTTTTTCAGCAAAGCATACATATTTCTTCTTGAGTCCTTTTGTTATTTAGGCATAATACTCTTAATACTTGGAAACTTTATACCTTTTATAGTCATTTGTTAAAGACAGATTTAAACTATTAGTTCTGGTGTTTGTGCCTCAAATGAAAACATTAAAAGAAGCAGCATATGACAAAGATTTTCTACATGAAGAACCATAAACATTCTTAAATATTTGAAAATTAAATGTATTTCTCATTTTTAAAATGTCAAAGGCAAAACTTAGAAGTCCCAAACTACCGTGTTGAACCACATATCTTGACTTTGATGTTTGAGAAGACTGTCAGACAAATATCAAAAAGCACTACTGTCTTGGAAAGGTACCAGGGATCAACACACATGACTTCAAAGACAGGAGGTGATGGATCTATGCCATAGCAAATGGCCTTCTCCCATCGAGCCACCTGACTGGTAGTTGAACAAGAGTAATAGATACGATCTAATGAGAATTAATTTAGGCCTTAGAATGTCTTCCACCTGACACTAATATCGCATCAACCAGGGTAAGAAATTAGACAGGGATAGAGGCAGCAATACCTGGGCTTTGAACAAAGAATTGTCTTGTTCACATTTTTGGCCTATCCCACTGTCCCCTAGCCAGTCAATTGCCCACAGCTCTTTGAACCTTCATCCCAGGATGCAGATGAATGCACAGCCAGAGGTAGTATCCTAATCACTATCACTCTGTAGCACTCACTCTGAGCTTCTTACATCATTCATTGGCATCAAGAGCTGCCCAGTTGTTGAAGTTGGAATCTTCTCTCTGCTTAATGATCCCCCACCCACCATCTTAATGGCTACTAAACTCTGGTCAGTGTACTCTTTGAATATCTTTTAATTTCACTTCTCCTTTATGTCTGTTGTGCTACAGCTCTGAGCTAGCTCAGACTTTCATGATCTCTTCCAAGAGCTATTGAAAGAGGCAAAGGGGGCCATTGTGGGTTTTAGCATCATCCTGGCATGTGTCTGAATTCCTGTTGTGCTTCTTACTAAACGAAATGCCTGTTTATCACTGTAAACTTATTTATGTAAATTCTCTGCCTCTTAATTTCTTTATTTGGTCATTCATTCCACAATATTTTTAGAGACCTATTTTTAGGGCAGGCATGATACTAGACACTCACTTTCTAGTGAGGAGTGGAACACAGTTTACTACCGTCCTGGAGCTTATGCGGGAAGAGGGAGAATAAACAAGAAAACAAAGGTAATCTTGGGACGTGATAAGTGTTATAGCAGAAGTAAAACTGTGGTGATATGATGCAAAGGGAATGTATGCAGGGGAGATATCTTGACTGGGTCAGAGAAAGCTTCATTGAGATGTCTTTTAAGTCCTTAGAATAAAAGGAAGCCAGTAATGTGAAGGTCTGGAGAGAGTGTTCTAGAAGGAGGAAAGGGGCATGGTTTATCGGAGACAGACAAAGAAAGACGATTACGATTATCAGAGAGTGGATTGTCATGGGAACTAAATAAGATAATCGATGCAAAGTATTTAGTATAGGAAATATCATGAGCATGAATCAATGACAAGGATGAACTCACTTGACGTTCCCGACCACCTTTTGAGGTAGGTACATAGAATGACTTAAAAAACGGAGGCACCAAGTAACAAAACAAATGCCCCAGTTGGCAGAGCTAGAATTCTGACTCCATAGCCTGCTTTCTTCATCACTTTAGCAGGCTGAGCGCACTGATGACCTCTGATATTGATTGAGGGAGCTCTTATAGGTCTGCAGTAGTTGCTGTTTTTCCTAATGTAAATCTTCAAATTGGAAAAAAAAAAAAAAAAAACCCAGAAAACATTAGATCTGGCCTTTTGCCTGCAGGAGGGTAGGTTTTACCCAATTCACAGTTGAGATAGCTGTGGCCTGAAAAGCTTGTAATGATTTGAGCAGAATCCCACACCTGAGAAATTGAATAAACAAAACCCTATACCCAAAAGAACCTTACTCCAGTGATACCGATACACTTACTGTCTGATTGCAAGATATGAGACCATCATACTCATAGAAGAAGACTTACTGGAAAAATTCAAGGAGAGGGAAAGACAATTTCACGTGGTTGGCACACAAGAAAGCCAATTGAACTAGATGGTTTCTAAAGAAATAGTCATCGCATTTTAAGTGATTTACAGAGTATTTTAACAATAGTAGTAATAATAATAGCCTACTATAAGGAATATAGGCTATTTTATATATGAGGAAACTGAGGACTAGAGAAGGGAGATTATTTGCTCAAAATCACAGAGCTTCTGAGAAAATCTGAAATGAGAAACAACTCCAAATCCAGTATTCTCCAACACTGAAATTCTACGATTCAATGTCAGTCAAGGTCCAGGAAGGAAACAAAAGGCATATTTAAATAGGGCAATGGGGGAGAGGTGAATGAAGGAACATTTTGAAAAGGTATGTGTAGGGTTTCTTGAGCCAATAAGGCTGTGAAACATTCAGTGTTAGCAAGAGCAAAAGTTATCATTTCTAGGTTGCTGGTTACCAGAAGCTGGAAAAAGCCATAGCTTTAGCTGTAACAATAAGATAGGGCTCTAGTCCTTGGATGAGAAATGCAGCTATTGTCAACTTACCAAAGAGTGAGCCCAAATAATAAGTACTATAACCTCTCTCTTGTCCTCTTCTCCAGTGGCCAAATCCAATGGGAAGCCAGAAGGGCAAGGAGTCCAGATAATGTTGTCCTCAAAGGTCAGACTTCCAGAACCACAGCAGCATTGAGAAAGAAGGAGGCTAAATGATGGAAGATATTTTCCAGAGTCTGTAGATCTTAGGAGTCAGGTGTTGTGATCTACAGGATCAGTGACAATTCTTAGAGTCAGTCACACTTAGCGTCAGTCAGACTTAGAGTCACACTCCTCTTATAAGGTTTCTTCCCAGGCCGGGCATGGTGGCTCATGCCTATAATCCCAGTACTTTCGGAGGCCGAGGTGGACAGATCACGAGGTCAAGAGATCGAGACCATCCTGGCCAATAGGGTGAAAGCCTCTCTCTACTAAAAATACAAAAAAAAAAAAAAAAAATAGCTGGGCGTGGTGGTCCGCGCCTGCAGTCCCAGCTATTTGGAAGGCTGAGGCAGGAGAATCACTTGAACCCGGGGGGCAGAAGTTGCAGTGAGCCAAGATCACACCACTGCACTCCAGCCTGGTGACAGAGGGAGACTCGGTCTCGAAAAACAAACAAAAAAAAAGATTGCTTCCCAATTCCAAGACATCTTGGAGGCTGGAGGCTGACAACTGGCTCATGAATGTACATTGATATTGAGTAGCTATTTATAGGATTAAGGAATTTAGCTCCTTTATGGATGACTTAGTGTCAAGAAATTCCTAGCTACTATATTTTATGTCAGCACAAACATTTTTTAAAGAAATAATAAATGCTGTCAAGTCTCTGGTTATGTCTCCTCATTGAATAACTCTGAGTAATTCACTTTATCTCTCTATGCCCCAGTTCTTTTACCAAAGAATAAAGTAGTCATGTTCCTTATTCATTCAATGGACATTATTTGACAAAAAGGTACTTACTAGATAATGGTCAGGAAAAAATACAAAAGATAAAACATTCGACACGTGATTATCTGTGTATTTGTATGCGTTCACATTTTTATCTAAATTTGACTAATAACAGCATCTACCCAGTACTATCTCAGTGCCCTCATTCAATCAAAATAATTGATTCACTAAATTAGAGCTTCATTCCAGGGGTTTTTGTTTTTGATTTGAGCAGAAATGGGAGCATTAATATGACAAGGTTATTGTGAGACTAGACCACTCATCAATAAGCCACCATCAGTACATTGCCTTGCAAAACTGCAAAACACAATTTCCTAACCGTGTTTCAGGTTTTTGGCATCAAATATAGCAAAACATTTCAGTGTGTTTTGTTTTTCCTGGTAGCACACTGATCATAGAAATTTTTAGATGCTTCTGTTGGCAGAGGAACCATCAGCATTTGGCTGTTGGAGGATTTGTTTGCAAAAAGCAACTTGAACGGCCAACATGATGACAATTAAAAATGCAACAGTAACCTCCAGGATTTTTTTTTAATGTTTAACCTCTGACAGTTAATTAATCTCATGCTAACTCCTTGGTGAATTTAGCTAAAGGTTCTGACCTAGGCATGTTGTCAGGAAAATCTGTGGAAGAACAGAGGCATAACCCATGAATGTAAATTTAATATTCATGTATTTCTTAATAGAAAGCAAGGTTCATTCAATTTCATTAAGCCCTAAAAGTGTTATGTTCAAAATCTCAGATGTGATTTTTATTTATTTAACAAACATTTAGCACTTACTATGTGCCTGGTACAGTTTTAAGTGGCTTGTACGGTATAACTCATTATATCCTAAAAATAACTCTGTAAGATGGGCATGATTATACCCATTTTACAGAATAGGAAACTGAGGCATGAGGGATTATTTAATTTGCCTGAATCACATCACCAGCAAGAGGTGTGGGAGTTGGGGTAGGGATTGAACACAGCAGTGGAGCTGCAGAGTCTCTATACTTTACCAGCTCTCTAGTTGCGTTCAACGTTCTGGTCAGTTTTACAAAAAAATATGACTAGATCTTTTCCCACTTAACTGCTCAGTGTGGAACCCTCATACACAGCACATATTGTGCAGGAAGATGGTGGTAGCCCCTTGAATGAGTTTTTTTTTCTTCTCTCTGGGCCTCTCACTATCCATGAGTAAGAAGTAGAGACTGTGCCCAAGTCTCTTTCCAGATCTAGCATTGCAGCAGCCATTGAGATGGCATTAATCATTCCTAGCTGTGAAAAATGGTGGAGGTTTCAAAGCTAACACAGATTTCCTTCTTTCATGGTATTTCACTGTCCATGAAAGGCAGAACATGGGAAACATTAGAAACTCCATTTCACCTAGCTGTAATACCAATTGGCCCTATCGTTTAGATATTGGCTATATGTTTTACCTATTAGAATATTTGTTTCTTACATGTGTATGGCCTTTTACAAGTTTTAAAATTCTTCCTTTTGAATATCTCATTTCATTTTAGTAAAACTCCTGTGATAATGGCAGATTACAAGGGTTATAATCTTCATCTTCCAAACTAAAAAAGGAGAGATGAAGTGGCTTGCCCAAAGTCACATAGATATTTAGTGAAAAATGGAAAATTGTATTTTTTTTTCCTGGTCCATTACATATCTACCAGAGGTCATCATTAAATCATTCAAAGGTTTTAGTATAGGAAAGGTAAAGGTAGGCGTATCAGGACAGCTGTTTTCTGTTGACAGATTTAATGAATTTCACTTCAATATGGCAGACATTTATGGAGCACTATTTGAAAAGCAATAGTTTCGGGCACAGGGGAACACACAGATACATCTGAAGACTAACATTGTACTGAAATAAACAGACACATATGTAGATCACTAAGACACAACGAATACAAGTAAAGTGCTGTGAATGCTGTGAGAGGCAAAACTAGAGAGCTATTAGAGTTAAAAAGTTGAACGTGATAACTCTGGGATTAGCCTATTTGGTTCAAATCCTCATTCTGTGACTAACTAGTTATAGAAACTTTATTTAAGCTACTTATCCCTTCTGGGCCTCAATTTCCTCATCCATAAGGTAGAAATGATAGTAAATAATCTGTAAGTTTGCTCAAAGGATTAATGAGCATGTAAAGTGTTTAGAATAGTTCCTGGCTAGTACGTGGTCAGTAAATGTTGACTGCTTTTGCCGTTATTCTCCTGCTGCTATGATGATCACAACTATTGTAGTGATATAGGTGAAATTCAATCTCACCTAGGTGCATTTCACAGAGAGTGAATATTTCAGCAAGGGGCTTTGGAGAAGAATCATTTTGTCAGAGGGAGAAAAAGGAGGAGCGTTCTAGGTACTTTAAAAGACAAAGCTTAGACAGTCAGGAGGGGCAAGAAGTCTGAAAAAGAAGCAGCCAGCAAAGTGACCTGGGGCCAGATTTTGAAAACTTTCCTGGGCACTATGCTGCATTCACTCTGCAGAGAGGCAATGGGGATTTTAAGTGAGGTTTTTAAGTTGAGGAGTGATTTTTCATCTTGTTTGGCATTTGGGGATGGCTAGTCAGCCAAGAGTAGAGGGAGCTAGATATGAGCCAAATTTTAGAAGGCATGATGTGAACTTGAAGTTAGAGAAAAGACTAGCAAAGGATCAAGAACAATAATTGAAGACAAGAGACAGACAGGGTGTCAAAACTAATAACCAAACTTAGTGGGATACTGGTTTCTGAAACAATGAAAAAACTGAAACTCAGAGTGGTAATATAACACCAAAAATAAGTCAGAAGACAAATTGTTGAGAGAGAAAGAGAAAGAAGACAAGAAAATTAGTTGGAAACTGCTTAAAATGTCTATGCAAGACAGTGTCAATAGCTAACACTTAAGCATAATGCTATTTTAAGCCTGAACAATTACTCTTAATATTTACTGCAAGTCTATGAGGAAGGTACAATTATAATCTCCACTTAAAAGAGAAAAGTAAACAAGGAAATTAAATCACTCACCCAGCACCTAACAATTATGACACATCAAAGCAGGGATTTTACCTTCAACGATGTAATACCAAAGCTTAATGTCTTTACCACTAGACTGTCCTAAACATGGCAATCATGGTGAAGGGAGAGAATAAATTTGAAACACATGGTGGAATTGTGTGTAATTGGAAATATTGAAAAATAATTTGTGATATTGAGTGAAAGATAGGAAAGAGATGAAATGACTCCACCAAAATGATAATGGTGAAATTTATCAAGATAAGGAGCATAGAGGGAAGGCCATGAAGGCCAGTTAAGGAGAGATGATAGTTTTATTTTAGACATCTTGGCTTTAAATGCTTCAATAACACAAATTTTTGAAACAAGTGTTAAACAAGTTTTGTTGTTGATTAGTGCATCTTTTGTTTTTTTCAGGTTACCTATATGATTAAGTCTTTTGCTTCCCATTTGATTTTTCCACTTTTGTTACTGTTCATTTGGGTCACAATGGGTGGAATGATGGCTACTTACAAAATACTGTGTAGACTGTTAGATAAATGAGAGCCTTCTTTGTTTTATGTAATACTTTCATGATGGTAACCAAGGTAGCTTCTCGTAGGAGCTATACAACCTATTTTCCATTTTCATTGGCCTAAGAGGTAATATTTGGGCTAAATGTGAGTCTGGTCAATGAGTCTGGTTTCTGCTGAAATGGGAACCTAATTCTCCAAAGAGCCTCAATTTTCTACTCCACCAGGTCTACAAACTACAAAGCACTGTTTTTCTATCTGCTTAGATTGCAGGGTTCAAGTTTAGCCTTCTTACCTTTCAAATTGCCTTTTGCCAAGTGTTTTGAAGCACCAAGTGTGATAGGCAACAATTCTTTACAGAAATATTGGTCCACCTTTATTCGTAAGGTTTCATTAAAAAGAAGAAATAGAAGAACAAAAGATGAGTTCTGGAGATGAACTGACAGTATAAAACCTTATTTATCTTTCAGCAAACCATTCTCCTTTGAGGCTGTGGAGAAAAACAATCCCATAGCATATTATGGTGTTTCCAGACTCTGCTTAGAGGTGGACATATTCTTCATTGAGTGTTCCTGAGGATATTTAAAAAATCACATTTATTTCAATAAAAGTGTAAAATTAATGCTTTAGGTGAGCAGATGTTAGAAGGATCAGTGTCAAAATCATATCATTACAGAAAGCCTGTATGCGGATTCATTGCTATGATGCGCCACACACTATGAAAAATTATTTGATACATTATTCTGCTTACCCTCCAGACTTACTGTTCAAGTGCCACTACTATTGCCAGTTTGCAGATGAAGAGATTAAAAACTTGAGGTTTTAAGTGACTTGTCCTAAATTACATAGCTACTAAATGGCAAAGCTGGGACTCAAGCCCAGGTCGTTTAATCAGTTGACAAATTTTTATCAATGCTGACTACATGGCACTACCACCTTGGTGCCAGTGATGTAGCCATGAATAAACCAGACATGGATCCAGCCTGCCATGATCTTATACTCTAACGGGAGAGATGGGGGCAGAGTCTGGACAGTACATTTTCATGCTTTGTTTTGCAAAGCATTTTTCCTGAGTTCTCTGAAATCACTTCCAACTCTTTTCACTTGATAATGTTGTGGGAGATTTTATGATGTTTTACCATATGACTGCCACATCTTGGTCACATCAAGATGAGTTTAGGCATCATTATTTGGATGCCATGTTTACATGCAAGCTGCCCCGGACTAAGAGGAAAAAAGAACTCAAAGGCATTGTTTATCCGTGGGCAAATGTTTGAAGACATGAAGAATATGTAAAGACCATGTGGAAACTGTGTCTGTGTTGAATGAATGTTCAATACAGCCATGCTACTTAGTTATTTTCTTGTTGGTGAATACCACCATGAACAGGAAGCTCTGTGACATGCCCCCAGGGGAGAAAACCCACAGCAAAAGTAATTCTTAGAAACTGGTCATTTCTAGGCTTGATCCTGCTTTGGGCTTTCCTACTCTGGAGTCCCTGCCACTCCCTGGCCCTTTTAGTTTTTTTTTTAAATGTATTCCTTCGTTCCATAAACGAAAGAATTAATGTTATATTTTCTGCCAACGTATACTGCCTTAGTCATCACACTGGGTTTGATGGTCTTAATATTACTTATATAGTGATGACTCTGACATTCACATCTTCAGCCAGACTGTGCTCATCAACTTCAGAACCATGTCTCCATTCCAGCCACTTGACATCACCACTCAGATGTCCAATTGGTGACTCTTCCATTAGAATTTTAGGCCCATGGGAGAGAGGATTTTGTTGTTTTTGTTCATTTTAGTGTCCATTGTACCTTGACCAATGCCTGGGTCATAATAGGCACTCAATCGATATTTAATAAATAAATGAATAAATGCCAGGCCATACTAGGCATTAGTGGTAATAAGATAATCAAGATAGATCTCTTGCCTCTAAATGTTTATATCACAAAGGAAATGACAGATATTCAAAGAAGTCATTAATATATAAAGCCATCAGAGCTGACAAGTGCACAGGGTGTGTGAATGTCACAGGAGGCTTCTCCTCTGCGAAGCCCCTTCCCCACTGAAATGAGCCTGAGAGAATAGAGACAGAGTAGATTGAGGAGGAAGAACAGCAAGTTCATTTATAGGGGATAGAATAAGCAAAAACACAGAAGTTGACAATTTAGTCTTCATTCAGGGAATAGAAAACCATCCAGGATATTAAATCATAAGGTGTGTGGGAGGAAATGACAGACTATAAAGCTCAGTTATTGTCTCAAATTCTATTCCAAAAGATGGTCTTTATTCCCCTATCAATTCCAAACAGGAAGAGTATAAATAGTCCTCAGGGAGCTGTGTTTTCTAGTGGATCCCATGATTAGCAATTCAACAGCAAATAGTGCCTGCAAAACGAAGCAGCTGGGTACAATTTGGGGGGCAAGTATCTTTTCAAAACAGAATTACCCTTGCTGTGTGTATTAGTTTGTTCTCACACTGCTAGAAAGAACTACCTAAGATTAGATGATTTATGAAGAAAAGAAGTTTAATTAACTCACAGTTGCACAGGCTGTAGAGGAAGCATGGTTGGGGAGACCTCAGGAAACTTACAATCGTGATGGAAGGGTGAAGGGGAAGCAAGCAGCTTCTTCACATGGTGGAGTGGGAAAGAGAGAGTGAAGGGGGCAGTGCTACACACTTTTAACAACTAGATCTCATGAGAACTCACTATCACAAGAACAACAAGGAAGAAATCCAGCCCCGTGATCCAGTCACCTCCCACCAGCTCCCTCCCCCAACACTGGGAATTACAATTCAACATGAGATCTGGGCGGGCACACAGAGCCAAACCTTATCACTGTGTGTCTTTGGACTAGTTATTCAATTTCTCTGTATCTCAATGTACCCATCGAAAACGGGCAAAATCATACTCACCTCAAAGACCATTTTCATAATTCAGCGATATAATAAGTATTTTAAACACTATGTGCCAGTCACTATTTTACATGTTTTATTCACGTTATTTTATTTCAACCTCCTGACAACATTTTATAGTAGGTCCCATTGCTCTTCCCCTTTTATTGAAGAAACCGAGGTATAGACTAAGCACTTTGCCCAAGGTCACACAGAGCTAACAAGAGTCAGAAAAATGATTCAAACTCAGAAAGTGCTGTGTTAGACCCCTCACTCCTAAATGTTCTAGAATAACACCTCAATTAGTATGTATGCAATAATTATTAGTAGTCATCATTACTGTCATTTATTATTACTGCCTGCCAGTAATTAAATCTCTTAAAACAACTTTAAGAAATTGATACAAGTATTATCCCCAGTCTATAGATTTTAAAATTGAGGCTTGGAGAGGTTAAACACATTGTCCAGTGCCAGAGCTGGGAAATAGACCCAAGAAGGAAAGCTCAGACGAACTGAATAATTTGTCAGAATTAGTACTCCCAGGCACTGTTCTGCTCCTAGTGTTGAAGATAACACTGGATATTACTGCAAATAATACTAATACTACTACGCATTATACGAACAACAATATCATTAATTGAATGTTTACTATGTGCCAGACACATGTACCATCTCATGTAATGCCCACAGTTACCTTATTCTATAATATTAACTACTTTTTTTTTGTTCTATTTCTAGGCCATTAAACATGTGGGGGAATTAAGGCCAAGGAGGAAACTAGTTTAAAAGTAGAAGGAACATAACAAAACCCAGATCACTGCTCGGTTTTCCTAATAGCTTTTTTAAACATAGATGGATAAATGTTTTAGTGAAGAATACTATTGTCATCACTGATATTAGCTGCAAATCATCCCCCTAATATACCACCAAAAATTTATTATAACTATGCTTATCCAAACTCTATTTAACTCACTAGGTAATCAATTCCATCTTTTTACTGACTGCTTTCTAAAGCAACGCAGTAACATCTTATGAATTAGACATGACGTTTTGCATAAATACATTTTCCATAGTCTATCTCTTTACAATAATGTTCTTTTTCAAATTCTATGTTAGATACAGTGGGTACATGTTCAGATTTGTTACATCGGAGTATTGCATTATGCTGAGGTTTGGAATTAGGATCCTGTCACCCTGGCAGAGAGCATAGTACCCAATAGGTAGTTTTTTAACGTCTGCCTGTCCCAGCAGTCTGTAGTGTCTGTTCCCATATTTATGTCCACGTGTGTTCAATGTTTAACTCCCACTTAGAAGTGAGAACACACAGTATTTGTTTTTCTAGTCCTATGTTAATTTGCTTGGGATTATGGCTTCCAGCCCCATTCATGTTGCTGCAAAGCACAAGATTTCCTTCTTTTTTATGGCTGCATAGTATTTCATGGTGTCTGTGTACCTCATTTTCTTAATCCAATCTACCACTGATGGGAACCTGGGTTGATTCCACTTCTTTGCTATTATGAATAGCACAGCAATGAACATATGAGTGCATGTGTCTTTTTGGTAGAATTATTTGTTTTCTTTTGGGAGTGTACCCAGTAATGAGATTGCTGGGTCAAATGGTAGCCCTGTTTTAAGTTCTTTGAGAAATCTCCAGACTGCTTTCCACAATGGCTGCACCAATTTACATTCCCACCATGTGTAAGAATTCCCTTTACTCTGCAGCATCACCAGCATCTGTTTTTGGACTTTCTAATAATAGCCACTCTGACTGGTATGAGATGGTATCTCATTGTCATTTTGATTTACATTTCTCTGATGATTAGTAATGCTGAGCATTTTTTCATGTTTGTTGACCACCTCTGTGTCTTCTTTTGAGAAATGTTTATTCATGTCCTTTGCCCATTTTTAAAGAGGGTTATTTGTTTTTTGTTTGTTGATTTAAGTTCCCTGCCATATAGATTCTTGGTATTAGACCTTTGTTGGGTACATCGTTTGTGAGTATCTTCTCCCATTCTGTGCTCTATTGATAGTTTCTTTCTCTGTGCAGCAGCTCTTGAGTTTAATTAGGTCCCACTTGTCTATTTTTGTTTTGTTACAATTGTTTTTGGGAACTTAGCCAAAAAATTATTTGCCACTCGATGTTGAGAAAAGTATACCCTAGATTGTCTTCCAGGATTTTTATAGTTTGAGATTTACATTGAAATCTTTAATCCATTTTGAGCTAACTTTTGTATATGGTGAAAGGTAGGGGTCTAGTTTCAATCTTCTGCATATAGTTAGCCAGTTATCCCAGCTCCATTCATTGAATAGGAAGTCCTTTCCTCATTGCTTGTTTTTGTCAGCCTTGTCAAAGATCAGACGGTGGTAGGTGTGTGACTTTATTTCTGGGCTTTCTATTCTGTTTCATTGGTCTAGGTGTCTGTGTGTACAGCAGTACCAAGTTCTTTTGGTTACTGTGGCTTTATAGTAGAGTTAAAATCAGATAGTGTGATATCTTGGGCTTTGTTTCTGTTTTACTTTTTCTTTTGCTTATAGGATTGCTTTGGCTATTCTGGCTGTTTTTTGATTCCATATGAATTTTAGAATAGTTTTCTTCTAATTCTGTGAAGAATGTTCTTAGTAGTTTGACAAGAATAGTATTTAATCTATAAATTGCATTGGGCACTATGGTCATTTTTACAACACTGATTCTTTCAATCTGCAAGCATGAAATGCTTTTCCATTTATTTGTGTCACTTTGATTTCTTTCAAGAGTATTTTGTAGTACTCCTTGTAGAGATCTTTCACCTCCTTGGTGAGCTGTATTCCTATGTATTTTATTTTCTTTGTGAATACTGTAATTGAGATTGTGTTCTTGATTTCACATTCAGCCTGGACATTGTTGGTGTGTAGAAATGCTACTGAGTTTTGTGCATTGACTTTTTATCCTGAAACTTTACTAAAGTTGTTTATCAATTCTTGTCGCCTTTTGAAAGGGTCTTTAGGATTTTCTAGGTATAGAGTCATATCATCAGTGAAGAGAGATAGTTTGACTTCTTCCTTTCCTATTTAAATGTCTTTTATTTCTTTCTCTCACCTGAATGCTCTGGCTAGGACTTCCAATACCATGTTGAATAAGAGTAGTGAGAGTGAGCATCCTTGTCATGTTCCAGTTCTCATGGAGAATGGTTGGAGCTTTTGCCCATTTAGTATGATGCTGGCTTTGGGTTTGTCATAGATGGCTCTTATTATTTTGAGCTATGTTTTTTAGATGCCTAGTCTGTTGAGGGTTTTTATCATAAAGGGATATTGGGTGTTACTGAAAGCTTTTTCTGCGTCTATTGAGATGATCATAATGTTTCTGCTTTTGATTCTGTTTTTGTAGTGAATCACATTTATTGATTTGCGTATGTTGAACCGACCTTTCATTCCAGGAACAAGGCCTACTTAATTGTGGTATATTAACTTTTTGATGTGCTGCTGGATTCAATATGCTAGTATTTCCCTGAGGATTTTTGTGTCTATGTTCATGAGGGATATTAGTCTGAAATTTTCATTTTTGGTTGAGTCTCTGCCAGACTTTGGTATCAGGCTGATGCTGGCTTCATAGAATGAGTTAGGGAGAGGCTCCTCCTCCTTGATATTTTAGAGTAGTTTTAGTACGAATGGTATCAGTTCTTAGTATGTCTGGTAGAATTCAGCTGTGAGTCCATCTGGTCCGGGGCTTTTTTTAGTTGGCAGATTCTTTATTACTGACTCAATTTCAGAAGTTGTATAAACGTTTTGAAATGTTATTATATATATTTATGGTATACAACGTGATGTTTTGATATACATATAAATGGTGAAACAGTTACTATAGTCAAGCAAAGTAACATATTCGTTATCTCACATAGTTACCCATTTTTCATATGTAGTAAGAGTACCTAAAATCTATTATTTTAGCAAAGATCCAAAATTCAATACAATATTAACTATAATTTTCATGTTGTAATTTAAGATCTCTAGACTTGTTCATCCTATATGTTACTTTCTATACCTTGACGACATCTCCCTAGTTCCTCCCCACTTTAACCATTGTTTTATTCTCTATCTCTGTGTATTCAACTTTTTTTTTAACTTTTAAATTCAGGGGTGCATGTGCAGGTTTGTTACATAGGTAAACTCATGTCACAGGGGTTCGTTGTACAGATTATTTTGTCTGGTCGTAAATACCCAGGTATGAATGAAACCTCCTTTGCAAAAGTTTAACTGAGGAAATTATGACAGTGAAAGAGATCTCCATCTTGCTTCTAGCTTTAAGCTGTCCTTGTTCATTCCTGGGCGTAGGCTGAACTAATCTTGGGAAATAATTTAGTGTACGGTTTGAGTCTGAAACAAAATTGATAATAGCCCTTTCCCGAAAAGACTCCCTTCTTGCCTGGGCACCAATCTGCATTTACAGGACTGACAAATTAGCTACAAGATTGGAAATTATAGTTTAGGGGTCATGCAGCCTCTGGCTGCAAGAGTCTGAACTTCCCCAAATTGCTCCTGGGGATCACATCACTATTGTCAGACCCAAGATCAGGGGTTGAGATATTTTGCAGACCGTGCACTCAGTGGATCAGCTGATACCACCTAGACCGATAATCTGACTCAACCATTTCTGAGATCCCACTCAGGAACAGAAGACAACAAGAAAACCCCACTTCGAGCCCCCTATTATTCCATCTCCAACCTGACGAATCAGCACTCCCCACTTCCCAAGCCCCTACTCACCAAATTATCCTTAAAAACTCCCACCTCTGAATGCTCAGGGAGACTGACTTGAGTAATAATAAAACTCTGGTCTCCCGCAAAGCTGACTCTGCATGAATTACTTTTTCTCCATTGCAATTCCCCTGTCTTGATAAATTGGCTCTGTCTAGGCAGTGGGTAAGGTGAACCCACTTGGCAGTCACATTAAGCCTAGCACTGACTAGTTATTTTTCCTAATCCTCTTCCTCCTCCCACCCTCCACACTCCAGTAGGCCCCAGTGTCTGTTGTTCCCCTCTATGTATCCATGTGTTATCTTTTAGCTCCCAATTATAAGTGAGAACATATGTTATTTGGTTGTCTGTTCCTGCATTAATTTGCTAAGGATAATGGCCTCCAACTCCATCCATGTTTCTGCAAATGACATAATCTTGTTCTTTTTCATGGCTGCATAGTATTCCATGGTATATATGCACCACATTTTCTTTATCCAGTCTACCATTGATGGGCATTTAGGTTGATTCCATGCCTTTGCTATTGTGAATAGTGTTGTAATAAATATACACATACATGTGTCTTAATATTAGATTTTTAGGACAAATAGGAGAAAGTCTATCAAAGTTCAAGAGACACTCCTTGGATAGGGCATTTTTAATTTCATAAACTAATCTGGGCTTTCTTCATCTCTCTCCATGTACCATTGCTTTTTAAAATTTTTCTCTTTGCTCATAATCTCTCTCAGCTTTTGCCTTTCCTGAAGAGAATATCAGTCTCTTCTGGTCTGTCTTTATGTGTAAATTCAATTAAATTTCTTGTTTCCTTCCTTTGCCCCCTCAGCATTCCTACTGTAGATTTTCTGTCTGTGTATAATGACTGGCGATATAATTTTTGTTTTTCTCATTTACCAAAAATCAGTTGAGACCCTACCACCTAAAAAATAATAACTCATCCAGGCACAGTGGCTGATGTCTGTAATCCCAGCACTTTGGGAGACCGAGACAGGAGGATCACAAGGTCAGGAGTTTGAGACCAGCCTGGCCAACAAAGTGAAACCCTTTTCTACTAAAAATACAAAAATTAGCCAGGTGTGGTGGCGCGTGCCTATAGTCCCAGCTACTTGGGAGGCTGAGGCGGGAGACTCACTTGAACCCAGGAGGTGGAGGTTGCAATAAGCTGAGACCACACCATTGCGCTCCAGCCTGGATGACAGAGTAAGACTCCTTCTCAAAATAATAACAATAATAATAATAATAATAATAACTCCTACCATAAGAGGCCATTCATGATGCTGTAGTAATAATATGGTTAATGCTGATAATAAGCATTCCAATTAGGTGATTATTTTTTAAAATCTAAGCTTGTTGAAGAGTTATTTATGTTTACAAATAAGGTAGAGACAATCTATTTCATAAGTGCTGTGACAAATAGCTTCAGCTGTTCACCACTGGGTTGTTATATTTCATAAGTGATTGAATTCAATTATGAAATTGCAAAGCAATTCTCATTCTCCTGGAATGGAAATTGCAATGTCATTGCCAACAAGCACCTATAACAGAAGGCGTTCAAACTAAATGGCCATTTTTAAGAAGTGTTCATTTTCAATGTGATATACAAATATTAAATAAGATAAAGTACTAATTATAAATGTTTTGTTCATTTTTTGGTGTTTGTTTTTGTATTTTGGTTCTAACGTACATTGAGGGCCAGGGTTGCAGAAATACATGTCAAACTAACTAAAACATCAGGATTCCAATTGCTCAGGATGGTCTGGGAAGGCCTAGGACACCCGCAGTGTTTCGAATGGATTGATTGCTCTCTACTTGCAGCCTGTGTGTGATCAGCTTGGAATTAATTGCTTCTATACTCTCCATGTGCACCTGAAAATAATTCTTGGTAGGTGACTGGGTGAATAGTAATAAAGATAGGAAAAGGCAAGGGAGTTCCTAGACCTCTGCATTCTTGCAATAAAGCATTTAAAATTGTCAAAGCCTAAAGAGTTGCTTACAGGACCCGGCCCCAGTTTAAACTCTCTATCCAAGAAGGTCAAACGATGTAACAGGAAGAGGAAAGACATGTTTGGGGCAGGTCCTGGCTCCCCCTGCCCACACTCATCAGCCGTACAGCTGTGCGGACTTCAGCAAATTCCTCCACCCAAGAAACTATTTCCTCAGCTGATTATCATGACACCCTCTTTGAGCTTTGTGAGCAGTGGAATCGAGGAATGGAATGGTGAGGATATTGTCATCCCCCTGCAAGTTTTTGCAGTAGAAAAGAGGGGCGGAAATAAATTATAACAGTGCCATGAAAATTCGCTTTGGAAATCTTCCTCCAGGCAGCTTTTTCTTTGTCCTGACATATCAGACTTGAACATTAAACAAACAATAGCATCACCTCCTTATCCTAGAAGTTCTCAGGAATAGTATCGAATGCTATGGTCAAGAATCTTTCAGCACTGGAAATCTTCCTCCAGTATCCACCACTGGACCAAGCTTCTAAATATCTAATAATATATAACATATCATTAGAAAGTGGCCAACCTTATTATGACGTTATTGCCATATGGATCAACTCACTATTAGGCCAATGTAATAAAACGTAAACATTAGGAGTAATGGCTCAGAGGGTATTTTTATCAATGAGATAAAACAATATAAGTCAAGCAGGCTGAAGCTTTGTCTAGAAAAATTAATTTCAGCTCAAATAGAATTTTAAAGTTACAATATTTATAATATCTTTAGAATGACAAATGGATACATTTATTTTTAAATAAGAGTCATGTTGTATTTAGAAATGGGGCCAGGTGCGGTGGTTCACGCCTATAATCCCAGCACTTTGGGAGGCCGAGGCACGTGGATCACCTGAGGTTAATAGTTTGAGACCAGCCTAATCCACACAGTGAAACCCCATCTCCACTAAATACAAAAATTAGCCAGGTGTAGTGGGGCGTTCCTCTAATTCCAGCTACTTGGGAGGCTGAGGCAGGAGAATTGCTTTAACCTGGAAGGCGGAGCTCGCAGTGAGTCGAGATTGCGCCACTGCACTCCGGTCTGGGCAACAAGAGCGAGACTCCATCTCAAGATAAAAGAAGAAAAGAAAAAAAAAATGAGACCTGCTGTAGATACACTCACTGTTCTTGGAATGCTTCAAGTAGTTATTTATTTCACATTATCTTACGCAGCACCTTCAGGGTGCCAAGTAAGATAATCCTTCCAGTCTTTTGGCAGGACCTAAGTAAAAGAACGAAGCCAACAGCCTCACAGTGCTTCATGCTTTATAGACAAGGACTCAACCTCTGCGCACACGGCCTGAGTTCTGAATCAGCTTTCTCAAAAAGTGACATTGTTCTTCATAACATGATTTGGTTTCTGCATTAGAAGACTTGTTTCCAAAGCATGTCTTCAGAAGGTAGGACTCACACTCATATCCGTTCGTAAGGCAAGATGTTCTGTAGTCGTGTTCTGGACAGCATGGTTTGACCTCAGAGTCAAATTTGCATAATTATGAGTTGAGCTGTACCAAGCTTCTATTGTACTTTAAGAGAAGTTGTGAGAAAGGGGAGAATGATGCCTATTTTTAAAACTCATTCTGTTGTTCCCAGATGATTTGAATTCCAATTTCTAGCCCAATTGTGTCATGGCCTGAGGGGACTGTTGAGTCAAACTTAGGACAACCTCGGCCCTGAGAGACTGAAATCTAAAGAACAAAGGACAAAAAGAGACAGCCAGGAAGCTCAAGGGTGTCTGGGTTTGGGAATTTGTTGTCTGATTAAAATTAAATTTGTTAGAAGCTACATGAATTAAAATACTATTTGTATTTCGCTTATCTCTGGATGCAAATACACATTTGAATTGGCTCCTCTGCAAGATGCCTGAGTGATGATATGTCGGCATGGCCTGGAGATGACTCCAGAGGCCAGAGTCCCATCTGGTTCTGGTTTTTGTCTCAAACGAAACATTCATCTTTCCCAAATCTAAATTTCACAGGGGTAAAATGCAGAAAAACAACTTCCTGTGTTCCTTCCAGCTCTGAGATCCCATCACTTCATACCTTTTTCTACCATGTGTTTCTTATCAGCACAGGCTGGTCTGGCTGGTCTGGTGATCTGAAGGTGCCTGAGGCATATTTTCCCTGGAAAGAAATCCAGGCATTGGAGGCTCAGCAGCCAACTAGTTTGTGATTTAAAATCTTTTATCCCCTAGGATTTTGAACCAAGTAATTTAATTGTTGCCATCTCTTGAAATAGCATATTGACTAAGCTCATGGTCTTTGGTGTCAAAAAGCCAGGGATTAAATCCCAGCCCTGTCATTTAGAAGCTGTGTGACCTTGAGTAAGTTATTTAAGAAATGTGAGTCCCACTTTACTCCTTGTAGAATGAGGGCTACATGACTTCTTGTAAAATGTAGCTATCTCACTGAACTTCTGCCTGTATTAAAATGAGATAATATACAACCAGGCTTAGAGCAAAAGTTCTCCATAGGGTGATGGTTGCTATTGACATTCCCAGCACAGTGCTCAGTAACCTGGACTTTGGGCTGCTGAAGCACCTGTCTTCACCTTGTTTGCTAACTAGCCATTTGGCCAAGGGTTACTTGAGTTTTGGCCAAGTTAGACTTTCCAAGCCTCAATTTTCTCATTTATAAAATAGGGATAATAATCCTTCTCTTGAAAGGTGTTGTGAAGATGAAATGACATAATTGGCTAGCAAACTGCCCAGCACTCACTGTGCAAACTTTGTGGCTAACAAGACCTGCTTTTATCAGTGTTGTGTGTCATTTGAATATAGGTAGATATATGAGTTTGCTAGGGCTGCCGCAACAAAATGCCACAGACTGGTTGGCTTAAGCAACAGAAATTTATTCTCTCACAGTTCTAAAGGCTGGAAGTTCAAGGTCCAGGTACCAGCCATGCAACGTCTTCCCACTCCGTCTTCACATGGCCTTTCTTCTGTGAGCCCAAGAAGACATTTGAGGTACCCCAACATTCCTGGTGTGTCTTCCTCTTCTTAAAAGGACACCAATCCTACAAAGCTTTTATGACCTTATTTATCCTTACCTGTTTTTGTTTTTGTTTTTTTGAGATGTATCGTCACTCTCGTTGCCCAGGCTGGAGTGCAGTAGTGAGATCTCGGCTCACTGCAGCCTTTGCCTCCCGGGTTGAAGGGATTCTTCTGCCTCAGCCTCCCAAGTAGCTGGGATTACAGGCACCCGCCACCACGCCCGCTTAATTTTTTGTATTTTTAATAGAGACTGGGGTTTTGCCCTGTTGGCCAGGCTGGTCTCAAACTCCTGACCTCGGTGATCCACCCACCTTGGCCTCCCAAAGTTCTGGGATTACAGGTGTGAGCCACCACTCCCAGCTTATCCCTAACTATCTTCTTAAAGGCCCTACCTCCAAATACAGGGTTAGACCTTCAACATATGAATTTGAGGAGGGACACAATTCAGTCCACCATAGAACCAGAAGTCAGCCTGCAGTAGATTAAGGGGAGAGCAAGAAAACAGATCTAATGAATATAGTTAACTTTTCTGAGGAGTTTGACAAAATAAGAGAGAAGAGAGGTTATCATTATTTATATCATTATTTCTGTTGGTATTGAAAGAGACTGTGGCGAAGTGGAAAGAACATAAGCTGTAGCATCAAAGACCTGGGTGTAAATCCTGTCCCTGTGCATACATATGGAAACTCATTATATATGCCAAAAGATATACGTATATGTTTATATATATAAAAAAATACATATTTGACTTCTGGTCATGAATTTCTTCATATCCATGAGACTCAGTCTCCATGTATGTGAAAAATAAACAATTACACCTCACTCTGGGGTTATTGTGAGGATTAGGATTATGCCAATCAAGCACCTTGCCCATCTCCTGGGACACAACAGGGGCTCAATAAATGTTAGGCACTGGGTTAAAACCGCCCAAAATGCAGGCTCTTACAAGGTGGCTGAGTCACAACGAGAATTCACAGTCCTACATGCGAATCACGCTGTGCTCCCCACAGTTTGCCTCCAGGAATCACAGTTGATTGGGTTCAGTGATGTTGCTTTTTTTTGAGGCGAAGTCTCGCTCTGTCGCCCAGGCTGGAGTGCGGTGGTGCGATCTCAGCTCACTGCAAGCTCGGCCTCCCAGGTTCACGCCATTCTCCTGCCTCAGCCTCCCGAGTAGCTGGGACTACAGGCGCCCGCCACCATGCCTGGCTAATTTTGTTGTATCTTTAGTAGAGAACGGGTTTCACCGTGTTAGACAGGATGGTAGTGGTGTTGCTTTTTTAACTTATTGTATGCTGGTGATTGCTGATGATTTCAGTTTTGTTTTTAGAGCCTGTCAGCTGCCTAG
The DNA here is from genome assembly GCF_024542745.1 of Macaca thibetana thibetana. Lineage (NCBI taxonomy): Eukaryota > Metazoa > Chordata > Mammalia > Primates > Cercopithecidae > Macaca > Macaca thibetana. Next base: position 166,057,419 of record NC_065582.1, read on the forward strand.
ACATAGAAACAGCCCTTTGGCAGGTAGGAGTCATTAAGAAGTAAGGTACCAGACTGCTGGAAAAGCAAGAGAGCCCACAGGCAGACACTTCAAGAGCGTTTTTTGTTTTGTTTTGTTTTATTTTGTTTTTTCTTTTTTTTTTAAATGCTGCATGTGATGATCATCCTATCATACACTTAATTCAATTATACTGATCCTCCAGCCCTGTGTCTTTTGTCTCAGACTTTGCACAGAGAAAGAAACTCTGTAGCACAGCTCAGATTACTGCCCAATACAAAGGCACAGAAGTTAATCCGCTGTTTTGTTTCTTTCCTGTGTAGAGGGTCACTAGGTCTAGACAAGGTTATGTTATGATTGAAAGACTGCTCAGAAAATGTAATTAAAATCCCCCGTACTTTTGCTGTATTTCCCAACACAATGAATAGAGAACATAGTGATTCTGAAGAAGACATTTGAGGTCCACCAACGGACCACAAATTTCAGTTTGAAAATTATTTCCCTATAGGGCAGCAAATATTCAAGGGATTGGAGAGGATCATAAAGTTGAGCGGGAACATCGTTTGTTTACCAGATTATTCTTAAGTGACAAAGGAGTATCAGACTCCCTGTTAGGTTCACAGGATAAACAAGACATGTAAGATATTGATCTTGTCTGCAAAAATACTCACGATGGAGAAAACAAACATGAGCAGATCGTGATGTTATGTTTTACATGCTATACAAGAACCAGAGTGTAGGAACGATGACCAGGAGGTCATCAATTCTGCATAGTGGGACAATCCAGAGAGACTTCAGAGATGAGGCACTTATCTTTAAATTGGATCATGAAAGATACATACATTTTAACAGGTGGAAAAAGAAAGTGGAACATTTTAGGTTGAAGAAATTGCACTATAAATGATTCAAAAGGAGATTACATCAGATATTGTTCAAGAAAGCATACCCTTTCTATTCGATATTGTCTATTTACATAAGGTCTATTGCACGGTATTTGCTCCTGCATTGGCAAATACAGTAATACAACATAGTTGAAGTCATTGGATCAACAGCAGTCTAAAAGCAACATTTTCCGTCATCTTTTCTATCTCAGGACCCATTGAATAGAATCAACCCATTTGTTCAAATGAATGAAGGAGAAAATTGAAGGAACCCCATTTTGGCTTTTTTGATTTTCCCCATAAAGCCCAGATCAATTTGTTAATGCCTAGGTGCCCTTTTCCAGCTACTTTTAGCTCTTCCCACATACTTTAGGAGCACAACTACTTGCTTTCCCACCAATTTTATCCTTGTCTGCTCAGTTTATTCTTAGCCTTCTCATCTTTTCATGTCCTTTTCTATTGTTTTTATTCATCAATCACTATTCTGAAGCTTTTCCATTTCACTCTTTCCAGATAAGTTATTATAATATAAAAAGTACAAAGCAAATGTTTGTTTTTATCTATTACTCATTTTCACAAATAGAGCCACTCCAAGTGTTTGTTTCATCACCAATATTGTTGTTGTTGTTGTTGTTTTTTGGTAAACTCCTTGAGGGCAATAATTAAGATACGCTAAGATTAGGGTACCACTGACCTTCTCTTTGCTAAGTGAGAGCTTTGGCCCCTCAATGTTCTCAGTGAGGCAGAGCAATAAGGAGGAGCAGATGTTAGCAAGAGGTAGTGTCAAAAATGACTCAACATTGGCAAAGAGGACTACATTTCCAACTGACCCATGGGACAAGGGATTGGGGTCCTAGTGGTCCTGGGACAAGAGGAGCTGACTGTTATCTTTAGATCCTTCTCTCTGAGTCTAGAATGTGTAGTCAAGAAGAAGGGATAGAAAAGGGAAGCCATGGCTTCATACTGAGCCTGGATGTTTTTATTCCTGCTAAGTTCTTCATCTGAGGTGTGGATTGGTTTACACAACAGAGAGAATTCCTATAGGCCACCATCTGACCCTACTTCAAAGGAGCTGGACTGAAGGATGATATTCTTTGAGACACAAGCACCTAAACCCTAATATATTTCCAAATCTTTCAGACTTGCGCTTACATGACCCTAGGGCAAATGTGCAGATATTACCAGATGTTACTTGGGCCAGAAAAGGTTCTGTGGACAAATACCTTTGGGGTCATTTGGGTTATGCAAAGTTAAACAGGACTCTGTTACAGGTCTTCTCAAACCTACATTTTTTAATATTTTGTGACAAAATTATATTAAAGTTCACAGCATTTTCCAAACATCTATGGGCACGAAATTCCCTTTTGCATAAAACATCTTTGAGAAATTATAGTGTAAACATAATTCACAAAGCAACGTATAATATTTTAAAGCTTATCTATACCTATTGACCCTATTGACTACAAAATGGACCTAAATAGAACATCCCGTAGGCCCCCGTCCATCCAGTATGTACCCCTGAAACCAACTGGCTACTGGTTACTTTACCCATGTCAGCACCTAATCTGAACATTTTATTTTGTAGCTCAAGTCAAAATACCTGATTTCTTTTTACACTTTACTTGTAAAATAAGCAGATGTCCTTCAATTCTTTTTTTTCCTCATAAATTATTGGGGTACAGGTGGTATTTGGTTACATGAGTAAGTTCTTTAGTGGTGATTTGTGAGATTTTGGTGCACCCATCACCCATGTATACACTGCACCATATTTGTAGTCTTTTATCCCTCTCCTCTTTCCCATTCTTCTCCCGAGGTCCCCAGAGTCCATTGTATCATTCGTATGCTTTTGTGTCCTCATAGCTTAGCTCACACAAATCAGTGAGAACACATGATGTTTGGTTTTCCATTCCTGAGTTATGTCACTTAGAATAATAGTCTCCAGTCTCATCCAGGTCACTCCAAATGCCATTAATTCATTCCTTTTTATGGCTGAGTAGTATTCCATTATATAAATATATCAGTTTCTTTATCCACTTGTTGATTGATGGGCATTTGGGTTGGTTCCATGATTTTGCAATTGTGAATTGTGCTACTGTAAACATGCGTGTGCAAGTATCTTTTTTGAATAGTGACTTCTTTTGCTTTAGATAGATACCCAGTAGTGTGATTGATGGATCAAATTGTAGTTCTACTTTTAGTTAAGAAATCTCCACATTGTTTTCCATAATGGCTGGACTAGTTGACATTCCCACAAGCAATGTAGAAGTGTTCCGTGTTCACTGCATCCACACCAACATCTACTGTTTTTTGATTTTTTGATTATGGCCATTGTTGCAGGAGAAAGGTGGTACTGCATTGTGGTTTTGATTTACATTTCCCTGATCATTAGTGATGTTGAGCATTTTTTCATGTTTGTTGGTCATTTGTATATCTTCTTTAGAGAATTGTCCATGTTCTTAACTTACTTTTTGATGGGATTGTTGGTTTTTTTCTTACTGATTTGAGTTCATTGTACATTCTGGATATTAGTCCTTTGTCAGATGTATAGATTGTGAAGATTTTCTCCCACTCTGTGGGTTGTCTGTTTACTCTGCTGACTGTTCCTTTTGCCATGCAAAAGTTCTATAGTTTAATGAGATACCAGCTATTTATCTTTGTTTTTATTGCATTTGCTTTTGGGTTCTTGGTCATGAGATCCTTGCCCAAGCCAATATCTAGAAGGGTTTTTCCAATGTTATATTCTAGAAATTTTACAGTATCTGGTCTTAGATTTAAGTCCTTAATCCATCTTGAGTTGATTTTTGTATAAGGTGAGAGAAGAGGACCCAGTTTCATTCTCCTACATGAGGCTAGTCAATTATCCCAGCACCATTGGTTGAAAGGGTATCCTTTCCCCCACTTTATGTTTTTGTTTGCTTTGTCAAAGATCAGTTGGCTGTAAGTATTTGGGTTTATTTCCAAATTCTCTATTCTGTTCCATTGGTCTATGTGCCAATTTTTATACCAGTACCACGCCATTTTGGTGACTATGGCTTTATAGTATAGTTTGAAATCAGGTAGTATGAGGCCTCCAGATTTGTTCTTTTTGCTTTGTCTTGCTTTGGCTATGAAGCTATGCAGGCTCTTTTTTGGTTCCACATGAATTTTAGAATTGTTTTTTCTAATGCTGGGAAGAATAATGGTGGTATTCTGATGGGGATTACGTTGAATTTGTAGATTGCTTTTGGCAGTATGGTCATTTTCACAATATTTATTCTACCCATCCATGAGCATGGGATGTGTTTCCATTTGTTTGTGTCATTTATGATTTTTTTCGACAGTGTTTTGTAGTTTTCCTTGTAGAGGTCTTTTGACTCCTTTGTTAGGTATATTCCTAAGTATTTTATATTTTTGCAGCTATTGTAAAGGGGTTGAGTTCTTGATTTGATTCTCTGTTTGGCCACTGTTAGTGTTTAGAAGAGCTACTGATTTTTGTACATTAATCTTCTATCCAGAAACTTCGCTGAAGTCTTTTATCAGTTCTAGGAGCTTTCTGGAGAAGTCCTTAGGGTTTTCAAGGTAAACAATCATGTAATCAACAAACAACGAGAGTTTGACTTCCTCTTTACCAATTCGGATGCCCTTTCTTTCTCTTGTCTGATTGCTCTGGCTAGGACTTCCAATACTACGTTGAAGAGGAGTGGTAAGAGTGGGCATCCTTGTCTTGTTCCCATTCTCAGAGGGAATGCTTTCAACTTTTCCCCATTCAATATTATGTTGGCTGTGGGTGTGTCATAGATGGCTTTTATTACATTAAGGTATGTGCCTTCTATGCCAATTTTGCTGAGTTTTAATCATAAAGAAATGTTGGATTTTGTTGAATGGTTTTCAGCATCTACTGAGATGATCATGTGATTTTTGTTTTTGATTCTGTTTATGTGGTATATCAAATTTATTGACTTGCGTATGTTAAACCATCCCTGCATTCCTGGTATGAAACCTACTTGATCATGGTGAATTATCTTTTTGATATGTTGTTGGATTTGGCTAGCTAGTATTTTGTTAAGGATTTTAACGTATATGTTCATCAAGAATATCAGTCTGTAGTGTGTAGTGTTCTCTTTTGGTTATGTCATTTGCTGGTTTTATTATTAGGGTGATGCTGGCTTCATAGAATGAATTAGGGAGGTTTCCTTCTTTCTCTGTCTCCTTGTATCTTTCTTCAGTTGTCCTTCAATTCTGACAGTCTAAGGTTCTATTTTTGTTTCTTTGTTTGAGACATGGTCTCATCCTGTCACCCAGACTGGACTGCAGTGGTGCCATCACTGCTCACTGCAGCCTCAGCCTCCTGGGCTCAAGCAATCCCCCGACCTCAGCCTCCCAAGTAGCTGTGCAAAATATCTGATTTCAATGGAATCCTTAGAGAACATTAGCAGAGTCTATCTTGTAGTTGCATTATACATAGGGCACAAAACTGATTATTATTAAATGACAATTCCATTGTTTATAACTAGTGGTTGTTATATAGAAACAAATTCCAGGTTGGACTATTGGTGATCTTTTATGTTTTTCTAACTGTACCTTAAAAATGCTAGAGATGCTGGTGAGGTTGTAGAGAAAAAGGGAAACTTTTACACTGTTGGTGGGAGTGTGAATTAGTTCAACCATTGTGGAAGATAGTGCAGTGATTCCTCAAAGACCTAGAGGCAGAAATACCATTTGTCCCAGCAATCCCATTACAGGGTATATACCCAAAGGAATACAATTCATTCTATTATAAAGATACATGCATGCATATGTTCGTTGCAGCACTATTCACAATAGGAAAGTCACAGAATCAACCTAAATGCTCACAAATGATAGATTGGAAAAAGAAAATGTGGTACATATACACCATGGAATACTATGCAGCCATAAAAAGGAGAGAGATCATTTTATTTGCAGGCACATAGATGGAGTTGGAAGCCATTATCTACAGCAAACTAATGCAGGAACAGAAAACCAAACACTGCATGTTCTCACTTGTAAGTGGGAGCTGATTGATGAGAACACATGGACACACTGCTGGGGAACAACACACACTGGGCACCTGTTGGGGGAGGGAGTGGATCAGGAAGAATAGCTAATAGATGCTGGGTTTCATACTTGGGCGATGGGATGATCTGTGCAACAAACCACTGTGGCACACGTTTTCCTATGTAAGAAACCTGCACATCCTGAACATGTACCTCTGAACTTAAATGTTGGAAAAAATAAAGAAATATATGTTACTACACTGTTAGATATAGAGTAATATATATTACTACTTAAACTTTTTATTTGAAGTAATCATATAATGCACTGATTATCTGAAATAAATTCCTGTGCTCTTTTTTGTTATCTTAAAAAAAAATGCTAGAGTTGTAATATCTACATTAATGACAAGAATATGCAAAAAAAAAATCATGTCCAAGTGTTTTAGCTTAATGCGCTTAAACTGGGACATGTAAAGGCCTTATTGGCATTTTGAGGGTCCTTCCTCTGTGGACAATCACAGACATTAGCAGACATGTTCTTCTGTTTTCCTGTGTTGCTATGTGTAAGCCTCAGTGAGCAGTGGCTGGTCCTAAGACTCTTTCTTGTTTTCTTCCACAGACAGCGTGGAAGATGAACTGGAGATGGCCACTGTCAGGCATCGGCCTGAGGCCCTTGAGCTTCTGGAAGCCCAGAGCAAATTTACCAAGAAAGAGCTTCAGATCCTTTACAGAGGATTTAAGAACGTAAGAACTTTCTTTTTGATTTTACTTTCACACAGTTCCCAGAGGAATATTGAGACATGAGAGAAAAAGGGGGAAAATATCCCATTCTGTGAGAGCCCCATCATATGTGTATTTCATACTGATCCTTCCTAGATAGGAATATAATCAGTATCTGTGGACTTTGATTCTCTGTGGCACACCCATGCTGGTACACTGTAATTGCCCATTAAACAAAGAGAGTTTCTGAGAAAGGTTTATTCAATTCAGTTCTTGGTTGAAATATTTTCTCTTTGTCAACTATAATGACATAATTTCAATAAACCTCCATTGTTTCTTTAGTTTTTAAATACAGGCTAGTGCTTGACTTGAGTCTTGAATATAGATTGAGGTCTATCAAGGGATTCCATTCCTGGCATTGGAGGATAATTACTGTAACTTTCATAGTTGAAAAAACCATGTTGCCAATGTCTGTAAACCAGAAGTATCTGTAGGTCGTCACTGTACCTGGTTCTCTGCAATCCAGGTGTGCAGATGCCCCTCCCTCCTGGGTGAATCATCTCCAAAAGGGAATGAGAGCCCGGAAAAACCCCAGAGGATGGGGTGACAGAAAGTGAGTGGATCCAGGCAGTCTATGAGACACAGTCTCTTACTAAACACTTCGTATGTGCTAAGGGTTAAACTAGATGCTGCAGGTTATTCAAAAGTCAGAGAAGATACACTTCTATCCTTATGGAGCTTATGGTCTGAACAGGGAGAGAAAACTTGTTGTCATGAATCTATTTGAAAACAGGTCATCCTTAAAGGCATCAAATGTTTATGTATCAAATAGCATACACCCCCCAACATATAGTTTGTTCTTATACATATGGAAACCAACGTAGCTATAGGCACCCCTGGAAATCCAAATTAAATTGCTTTGATCCCTTTTGAAACCCATCCCCTAAGATCCCCAGTTCCATGGCATGTAGAAGTCTGTGATGTCCAAGGATTTCTTCTAATTCCATCCTCTTCACATCTGTCCCCCCTACAACTGCTGCCTTTGTCCAACCTTATGCAGACCAGATAAGAATCTCTGCCTCTTCTTTGGGATCCACAACAACAATTTACTCAGAGAATTCATACCTGTAGTTGACACTGCAGAATATTTTTATAGGGTTTCCACATGCACACTGCACACAAGTTTCCACCATCTGTCTGAATGAATGGGGTCTGTCTTTCTCCCATTTCTGCTCCTCACCCCCTTCTCCTTGCCCTGGGCTTTCTAAGTTTTTCTCCCTCTATTATGCAGAGTAAGTTTGTTTCTCCTCCAAAACTTAATGATCTGCAAAGAGCTAGGACTTTGTGGCAATAGATGGGGGCAGAGGAGATTATAATGGAGATGAGTGCTCATCACACACACAAACCGCTGATTAAAAGGAATCTTGATGGGTAATCTATCAAGACAATACATATAAATAAACCTGCGTAAAGAGAAAAGGGCTTTGACAACTAGGAAAGAGGATGAGTAGTTATGCCTATTCTATAACGGCTCTGCTTCAGAGACAGCAGGCATTTGCAATGAAACAGCGGTACTGACCACTGGCAGTAGAGAAACAATGAGCAGCAAGGACAGAAAGGAAAGGAGGTGTAAAAGACCAATCTGGACCAAAAGTCAGTGCTCAGAGGAGGCAAATCACAGAATAAAACTTCAAATGTGTTCATGTAAACACCTAAACTTCTTTGCTCTGATTCAGACATCTAGTAATAAGTATACTTTTTTTTTCTTTTTAACATTGGATCGTACACCAGATACAAAATAGTTGTCGAACACAGGAGAACTGAATCCAATCTCCCAGCATCCCTGTATTCCTCGACTGCTGCTATGTTATTATTCCACTGCCATCCCGTAGGGTTTCTCTGTTTGGGGTCTGGCTGCCTTTCATTGCATTTGCTATAAATTGGAATCATGATTACTGCCATTATTAACCTTTGGAGCCAGCATCTCTGCAGCATGTCTAATACAAGTGCCACTTCACAATAAATTGCTAGGCTCCAAAGTCTGCATTCATTGCTTTATTTTATCTTTTGTTGCCCATATGTCCTTCTCTTCTTCCTTTTCTCTCCTTCCCCGCTTTTCCCAAACTCTTTCCTTTCCCCTTTTTTAATCCTTCTGACTCTACCTCTTATTTCTTCACTCCTCCTTTCTTTCTCTCCTTTTTTTTTAGTTTACCTCTTCTGTCTCTTCCCCTTGTGAATTATTGTCTCCTTTCAGCTCTTCCCCATTCTCCTCTTTCTCTATTTTTTTTCTCTTCTCTATCTTTATTGCTTTCTCTTTCTCCCATCTCACGCCACCCCATGAGACAAATTTCCATCAGACCTGAATATGCCAAAAGCCTATTTTATATAGTTCTTTAAAAGAAAGGACTTTGCAGTTTGCTCAGAAAATATTAATAGACATCAGTGATAAATCAAACACGAGTGGCCTTTTAATTTTGATTTCCCCCTAGTCAAATGTACAGTTCTAATAAATGAACCCTAAGCATAGCAGAAATACACTAAGCAGGTCAGCGGCACTTGGGTTTTATAGCATGGTAGTAAACTGAAGCAGCTTCCATCCGAGAAAGGAAACCAACTGCCTTGGTTCCCTGAATACCAATTACCCCAAAGCCCTTAAGATCACAAACTCATTTCCCTGGAAACAGTTGGGATACTCATTTTTAATGAAACTTTGAAAACTCTCCATACTTTGATTCAAAGGATAAACCATTCGTCAACATATTAAAATGGTCACACTTGTGTGAAAGTAGCTCAACATAGCCAGGCACCCCTGCAAGTAAATATGACCAGCATAACTCCACCAAATTTTTTCCCATATGGTATCTCTGATACATCCCCTCACATTTTCAACATAGATTGTTAATGTAAATTGGAAATGAGAGGAAGGGAAGATAGCGAGAGAAAAATCTCCTCCCTCACCCCATCTTACTCACTGAGGCTCCCACACATTTTTAGGTCTCTTGCCAGATGCTGAGTGTCCAAAGGTGAGCAGCTGATAGAGACAGAAGAATATAGTACACTGTCTACCTATAATGAGCCTCAGAATCACCTGAAGGGCTTGTCAAGACACAGATTCCTGGGCCCCATCTTGGAAGATTATGACTTAGTAGGGCTGGGATTGGGTCACAGAATTTGCTTTTTTTTTTTTTTTTTTTTTTTTTTTTTTTTTTTTTTTTTTTTTTTTTTTTTACAAGTTCCCAGGTGATGCTGATGCTACTGGTCCAGAGACCACACTTTGAGAATCATTTGTTTTGTGCAGGCATCATAAGCTTTGGTGTCACTCAGCCTCAGGTCATGTTACTCATTTGGGCAGTTCCCTCTAACTCAGGAGACCATGTGTCTTTGTCTATAAACTGGGATAATGATAACTAGATTGCACTTTTTTAAAGAAAGAAATACAATAAACATGAAGTTCAATAAAAAGGAGTTATTGTAGTGTGGTCCCAAATGGTCAACCTCAGCTGTATGATCCGTCAAAGTGGGACAGTCATGGTTGGCCTACATACCTCCCAGGCAGTGTTTGGGTTTTGGACTACATAATTATGTATTAGGAAGGATGCAGAAAATGCAAACTATTATCTACAGATCAGCAGTCTCAAACTTAAATGCATGTTGCAACCATCTGGGGAGCTTTACAAATTAAAAATAGTGGCTACTATGCTTGGTGATTCTGATGTAATTGCTCTAGGAAAAAGCTTCAGCATTAGGAATTATAAAGCTCTTCAAGTAATTATGTTGTGCAGGCAAGATTGAGAACCACTGAACTAGATATATAACATATACAAGGTGCTTCTAGCACAAAAAGAAGTGACCTGTTAGTGATGAGCTCTATCATGGCAAATACCAATGACTAGGCTAGCTACATTGGAACTTCATGAAGTCTTTGGTGTGTATGTGAAGTGCATGTGTGTTGTGTGTGGGCGTATGTGTGTGTGTAGGGGTTGGAGAGAGGTAACAGGTCTTATTTTTGAGGATTTTTATTCAGTTAACTCTTGAATGATGCTTAGGAATTTTTCTTTCTTTTAATTTGAAGTCCTTAATTTATTAAGAATATTTTACATTGTAACAGACAGTGAACAGAAAGCCATATTTGAGAACAAATGGTCAAAAGGTCACACAAATATCAATATACTTGTTTCATAATCTTGCTTTGCTGCACTCTTTCAAAACCAGTTATAGCTTCAGTTCAATTTTAGGTGGTTATAAATGATATACTGGGGCATTAAGTTTTAATATAGTGATGCCAATGCCGCTTTGGCATTTTCTGTCATTAATTAATAATATATAGCCTATTCTTCCCATTTTTAAGGCACAGGATGAGTTGCAAAGAGTTAGACCTCTATGCTTCAGACACCTGGTTCCTTCTTCTATGGAGTCTTTCCCCGCTTCCTTTTTTTTCTTTGCTCTGGATTATAATAGGTAAAATGATCCCTTAGAATCAACTATATCATTGAGGCATCACTTTAATACCTGCTAATGTCCTTTTGACATAAAATGTTATGTTACTATCTATCTTTTTTATCTAAAATAGAAGGATGTTTATATTCATTTTCTATTGGCAGGTAACTATTTGCCAAATACTAAATGGATTTCTAAATCCATTTAGTAATGGATTTAGAAAGCATTCATTCATAACATACTGTTCCAAGGATCAGGAGTTCAGAAATGACTTAGCTAAGTGCTCTGGTTGGAGTTTCATGAGGCCACCATTAGAATCATGATTGGGCTGCATTTCTTTCTGGATCGTGGATCCTTTTCTAAGCTCCTGCGGTTGTTGGCAGAATTCAATTCTTTGTGGTTGCACATATGAGATTCCCCTTGCTGGCTGTCAATGTGGGGCCACACAGCCCCTAGAGGCTACCTGCAGTCCGTTTCCACCTGGCCCTCTTGCAGGCTCCCTTGTAATATGGAAGCTGGCATCTTCAAAGCCAGCAATGTAGAGTCTCTCTAGTCCTATAATGGGTAGTACAATCATGGGTGTGGCATCTCATCCCATCAACTCTGTGTTATGCACGCACCTAATTGAAGAGACAATCTGAACAGGCAAAGTGTGAGCAACAAGGCTGTTGAGTCACCCAGGTATGAGTGGGCTGGGTCCAAAAAGGGAGTCAGCCCTTTTTGGGAGGGTGGAGGGTGGTGGGATTGGAGCTAATTTCATAGGTTAGGGTAAGCAGTGGAAAGTTACAGTTAGGGGCCATTTATTATGGGCGGGGGAAGAAGGTTGCAAGATACATTATCACAAGGTGGGAGGGGTCATAGAGCACAGTGTCACGAGGTTGATTGATCAGTTAGGGTAGAGCATGCTATACGGGTAGAATGTTGCAAGGTTGCCTAATCAGCTAAGACAGGTACTAGCCGTTTTTCTTCTTTTGTGGTTTTCCTGTTGTCCCAGACTTACTGGCTCCAGGAGACCTTCTGGACATGTACGTGTGGGTCACAGGGGTCATGAAGGCTTGACCATGGCACAGTCTGCTCAGGGGACCTCACGCTCTGCATATCTCAGCACTCAAGATGAGGAGAGTCGAAAAGGTGTGACTCACTGGGGGTCACATACGGTGTATCCATCACAGTGGAGCTTGTGAGGAGGCAGCGATCCCCGTAGAGCAAAGCAGCTGAACGTGTTTTCAGTCACACCTCAAACGCACTTAATCCCCACTCTCAGTGTTTGGCTTGTTATCCAGACACCCTCCTTGGGCATTTCATCAAGAACAGAACCATACTTTTTTTTTTTTTTTTTTTTTTTCCATTTCTGCAAGAGTTTTGATGATGTAGCCAAAGGAACCAGCAGGTCATCTGAATTCTTTGATGGGGCTTTTCTACCCCATTCGAAGTGTTTGGGAACTTCTGTAGTAAGTGAAACAAGTGGAGGATAAAATTATAGGGATCTACGTTTTTGACAAAGTACATTTACATAAAAAGCACTAAGTCCCATTTATGGTGAGAAAGGAGAGAGGAGAAGTTTAGTTCCCCTAAACTTTGCATGAGAAACAATAAGATGCAGTGATTAGAACAGAGGAATTCACTGCTAACTGCATAAGGCAATTGCTCTTTTGTCACAAGCCCTCAGGGTTATTCTTGAACGCTTTCATAGACTCTGTGACCCTCAGTAAATCACTTCATTCCTGCCGGCTTCTGTCTCTCTGTCAGCAAATTAGGGATTAAAATCTTCTCTTTCAACCAGGAAGGAGAGTGGGTAATAATTGGTTTTGTTCAGCGTTTGAAAGACTCAGATAAAAGGCCTTTCTTAAGTGCAAAGCGTTATTCATGTACTTTAGAATTAAGGTAAGAACAGAGTTAAAATGCTATTCCCTTTGCCTTAGCAGGTCTGTCAGATTTCCAACAAGAAGGGCTTTCTGAAGGGATGATTGTCTATAAGCCTAAGCAGTTAACACGACTTCCCTTTTGACTTCCAAAGACTGACATAGTGCAAGCGCTGTCCGGGGTTCAAACCGTACCACTGCCATTTCTGAGCTTGAACAATGGCTTAGATTCTCTGGACATGAAACTATCCTTTCAAAATTTAGGATATTAATATCCATGTAGGTAAGAAGATAAATGATAAATGTTTTACTTAATATCTTTAAAAGATAACAGAGCCCTTCCGTCTTTCCTTATTCTTCTACGTACAAAACGAACTAAACTTCACAATGTAATTAAGAATTCATAATGACTAAGTAATGTCATCTTGAAATACATTAAGCATTAGTTTGTGTTATACATTATGTTGGTGCGAAAGAAATTGTGTTTTTTTGCCATTACTTTCAATGGCAAAAATCGCAATTACTTTCTCACCAATCTAATACATTCTGTGGCATTTAGATGCTTCTTGATTTATTTGTTTCTTTCTATTTTTTTGTTTTGTTTTGTTTTGTTTGAGATGGAGTCTCACTTTGTCGCCCAGGCTGGAGTGCAGTGGCGCGATCTCGGCTCACTGTAACCTCCACCTCCTGGGTTCAAGCGATTCTTCTGCCTCAGCCTCCTGAGTAGCTGGGATTACAGGCATGCACTACCACGCCCAGCTAATTTTTCTACTTTGGGTAGGGACGGGATTTCACCATGTTGGCCAGGCTGGTCTCGAACCCCTGACCTCAGGTGATCCGCCTGCCTCCGCCTCCCAAAGTGCTGGGATTACAAGCGTGAGCCACTGTGTACAACCTTCTTTCAAATTTTAAACTCGTAAAATGTCATGCTAAACATTTTAAATCATACAGAGGATTAGAAATTGAAATATCAAAGTGTCCTAGGTACAGTAAACTTCTAGTAAGGTGGGATGAGAAGTTTACTGTACCTAGGACAGTTTGATATTTCAACTTCTAATCCTCTGTATGATTTAAAATGTTTAGCATGACATTTTATAAGTTTAAAATTTGAAAGAAGGCTGTTAGTTTTCTCCTTTATTTTCATAGGTGTATTTTATGTGCATACATCTGTGTGGAGAGATTATTTTGACAAAAATGTTACCTTCATTTATGCAGTCACTTAGAAATCCAGGCTGCCCATGGTGGCTCACGCCTGAAATCCCAGCACTTTGGGAAACCTAGGGGAGTGAATCACTTTAGGCCTGAAGTTGAAGACCAGCTTGACCAACATGGCGAAATCCCCTCTCTACTAAAAATACAAAGATTAGCCAGGCATGGTGGTGTGCACCTGAAATCCCAGCTACTCAAGAGGTTGAGGCACAAGAATCCCTTGAACCTGGGAGGTGGAGGTTGCAGTGAGCCAAGATTGTGCCTCTGCACTCCAACCTGGGCGACAAAGTGAGACCCTGTCTCAAAATAAATAAATAAATAAAAGGGTAAATCCAGTTGTCTTTCTGGGCTCCTCCCTCAGAACCTCCTGTTTCTAATTAATCTCCAAACTCAGTATCTCTCACATCTGCCTCTGCCTTTCCTTCTCTCCACTGCCCTGCCTCTCACACGCTGCTGTCACTGTCACCGTCACCTCTCATCTGCATGTCTGCAATGGCCCAGACTCCTTGCCGACAGTCCTGTCTTCCCCTGAACCATTCTCCACTGTGCAACTGAAAAGGTGTTTCTAAAGAACAAATAGAAACCAGTCAGTTCCTATGTAAAACCAATTGCTGGCTGCTGCTTTTTTTTTTTTTTTTTTTTTGCTATTAGAAGAGAGACTTAATTGTCTTACACGCTCACCCAACAAATATTTCTTGAACATCTACTATAAGTCAGATATTGGGTTAGATGCTGTCTATACTGCAATGACTCAACTAGTCCATGATCAGCCAGACCTTGACCAACCAGCTTCTGCTGACTTTTCCCATCTCACCCCTCGCTCTTCCCTATTACTCTGCTCCAGCCAGAAGGAACTGCCTGCAGCTGAAGTGCACCCCTCTGAAGGGCCTTGACCTGGACTTTTTCTCCTGCGAGAAATGTTGCTTCCCACAACTCCCTTCTTCATCAGGACAATGCCCACACCTTCTCCACATCTATACTTAGACTTCCTTTCAATATATTTTTTCATTATTTATTCTCTGAGTGCTGAGTTCACGCTCATCACTGTGAAAGGTATTTAGGATATACTGGCAAAAAAAGACAGGTAATTTTTCTTGAGAGTTTATATTCCATTGGGTGAAGATAGTGAAGATAGAAAAGAGGGGCAAAAAGCAAACCCATAGTTAAATAAGAAAATATCTAGTTGTGGTAGAAGGAGGATAACATTTGTTACAAAGAAGCAGAGCAGGAAGCTTCTTTCGGTGGGGCGGCTAGAGAAAGAGAAGTGGCATTGCATTGTATTTACAATGTCAAGAAGGGCACAGCCATGAGAAGGTAGAAAAAGTACATTCTAGGCACAAAGAGCAGCCCAAAACTCTGAGGCAAGAGTGAGCAAGAGTGACTGAAACCTGGAACATCGTTTGTATTTTATTTTAAGGATAGTGGGGAACTACCAGTTTTTAAAAGTTCAGATACAAATAAAGCATTGATTTTTTTTTTTTTTTCTTTTTAAGATGGCCCTGGAACGCTACTCTAAGCAAAATGGAGTGTGTAGGACGTCAAAGTAAAATTGGAGACCCTCTAGAAAGCTGGTCCAAGAGATTAAGATAGAAAGGAGATGTGGCTTAGACCAGGATAGTAGCAAGTAGAGAAGGAGAGAAATGATGGGCTTGGATATATGGTGGAGGTTGAGGTGAGTGGATGTCGTGATGGTTTGGATCAAAAGGTGAAGGAAATTGAGGAGGACTCAGGGCTATCGTGAGAGTTTTGGGGTTGAAAGACTTATCTGTGGAAAAGCTTTCTCTGATATCTCCTTAAGTAGGTTTGGAGACTCTGCTGTGTGCTCCCATCATTGTGCTTATTTTGGGTTTCCTCTTCGCTTGTTGATTCCTCTCCTATTTTTTAAGCTTCCTGACAACAGGCACTGCACCTTCTTTACTACAAAATTCTCAGCCCTTCAGACTGTGTCTTGTATATGACAGGTAATCAATAAATATATGTGAACAAATGAATGACCCCAAACAAAAAGATTGGAGGCCAGCCCAGTAAAATTTTTATATTCTCTCACTTTCTTATTTTTAGTTCCTTCCACGTCTACTGAGTAAAATTGAAGTGCTTTTAATTTGCTTTTTTTGAAAAATAATCTAATAATAGGGGGAGCAAAAGAGCATGGTTCCTGTAGTATAAGAACTACACACAGTAGTTTAAAACCTTCTATGTGTTTTATCAAGTACTACTCAAAAATGTTAAGAGCAATCTCAAATGATAACAAAGAACTTCCTTTGATTCCATTGCAAGACTCTCCATCTGGTAGATTGTTCATGTCCTGTGTTTGCCCATCAGATACTATTCTATCAAATGAGTAATGGGATTTCTATGTCTTAAAAATCCCTTTCACTCTTGCAACATATTTCAAAGTTGAGAAGAAGGAGATGGGGGTGTTAGTATCCAGCACATCACCGTATGTATTAAACAGAATAGGATCAATACTGCAACACACAGCTCCAGTATCTCAGTGGTTTAAGACAACAAATGTTTGTTTCTCTTTCATTTCCTAATCCTGTGTGATTCAGTTGGGGACAGGATGGGGTTTCTGTTCAACTCATTTATTGAGGATACTTCTTCCATCTCGTGGTTCCACTATTGCCTGTGCTGTCGGCTTCCTCCACTGGGTCATCTGCATCTGGTCCTCAGTTGAGAGCAGGAAGATGGTGTGGGGCATTTGGTGGGCCTATCTTGGACTAACGGACATTCCACCCATCAGAGATCAGTAATATGGTCCAACTTGACTTCAAGACAGGCTGAGAAACACAGTCTTCCTATGTACTCAGGTAGAAAATAAAATTTTATTTTCTCCAAATGAGAGAATGACATGAAAGATAGATATGTTAGGGGCTCCCAAGATTATCTCCCATTTTGATGATTTGCTAGAGGATGTACAAGACTCAATATACAATCACACAGTTATGATTTATTACAACAAAAGAATGCAAAGCAAAATCTGCAAAGGGAAAAGGCACATGGGATAATGTTTGGAGGAAACCTGAGGCAAGCTTCCAAGAATTCTTTCTGAGTGAAGTCTCACAGAAAATGCTTAATTCCCCCAGCAATGAATCACTATGATAGCATTTATAAAATGTTATCTAGCAAGGAAGCCATTAGACCTCCAGTACTTAGCAGGTACCTAAATTCCAGACTCCAAGAAGCAAAGCAGATGTTCAACATAAACCATATTGTTTGCATAAACAGTTTAAGCACAGTGAGCCATTGAATTCAAAGAATGGTAGACACTCTCCCAAAATCCAAGTGGCCAGCCTTGCAAGCAGGCCTTTCTAAGGACAGTGATCTCACACCACACCTGTTATGTTAACTCGTTTCTGTGCAAAAATGGACATATGTCGAGGTAAAATTTAGAATGTAATTAGATTCCAGTTCTGGTTACCCTTGGGCAAGATACTCCCTGGGTTTCATATGTCACCTGCAAAATTGAAGAATAACATCTCACAGATGCTTTGCAAAGACAATGAATGTAAAGCAAAAAGCACGGACCCTCTCTTATGACAACACTCAAAATGTAGCTGCTATTATTGTTATCGCTATTATCATTAACACTATTAGGACCACTGTTATCATGCCAGTACTCCGAATTGTGTTATAATCTAGAAGTTCTTTCTTAAAGTTTATTTTCCCCACTTTCAAACTTTGATTCACGTTACGTACATATATGTATATAACTTTGCTTTTTGAAAAATTATATAGCTATATATCTTTATCCAATATAGATATATACATTGTATACAATATAGATATCTATTTGCTTTTTGAAAAATCTAATGATAGGGGAATCTAATATATTCTTATATCTCTATGTATAGATATATTCTTATATAAAGATAGATATCTATAGATATTTGCTTTTTGAAAAATTATGTATGACTATAGCTATAGATCTATATCTCTGTAGATATATATGCTGTATTCAAATCGGAATATAGTTGAATTTGGGTGCATGCTAAGCACTGGATGTCTAATGACTTATTTGTTAGATAACATTTTATAAATTTTATCACAATGATAATGTTATACGTATATTCACACATATAAATTTGAGAGTTACCGCCCAGAAAAAGTTAGAAAACACAGATTTGTTCTTAGCCCTATGAAGAGTTGTCAGAGAACAAATCTGAAAATAGTGCCTTTATTGTAGTTACTTTTATTCTGTCCCTTGAGTTCCTCAAGAAGCTAACATAATCTTTCTCATAATGATTCCCTCACTGGGATTTTGCAAAAATCAAGAGTTAGCATAATTTTTGATGTCTTAAAGACATAACATAAAAAGGTAGGTAGTTTTTAAAAACAGCTTATGTAAAAGTAACTTCTAAATAATATAAAAATTCATTAAAAGTCTTTCTAAAGAATTCGAGATTTTCTTTATTGATTCATCTGCAACAATCCTGTAAGAAAGCTCCCATTTTCTTTCTCTTTCAAATCATAGTTGGTTTGGTCCAGGCTGATGTGGCAGCTCTGCTCCAGCAGGACGTCATTCAGGGACCCAGGTTCCTTCCAACACATTGTCCTGCTATCCCTTACTACCATCTGTATCCTGTATACCGGGTCACTGTCATGTTCAGATCCTGAGGGAAAGTGAGGTAGTCATAGTCCAGGGGTAAGTGACTCTTCATTTAAAGATAACGTGAAGAGTCTCGACATCACTTTTATTCACATTAGGGGCTTGAACTTAGTCACAAGGATCATCTAGCTACAGGGGAAGTTGGGAAATGTAGTTTCTGGCTAAACATCAGTGTATAAATATAATAGGGGAAGCTGGATTTGGGGGAACAAACAGCATTCTGATAAAGTCAATAAAACTTGCTTCTACTGAATTTTTCTGGTTAATATTCCTAAAAGTTTCCTTAGATTCAGCTAATCCTCCTAAGACTTTTTTTTTTTTGTTTTAGTCTGGGAGCAGTATGAACTGATGTACTTCAAACTCAAATATCACTTGAAGAACCAGTATTTAGAAATAATACTAAGACTCTGTCTTATGAACCCTTTGAGATTTTCTACTTCCCTTAGCACTGTACATCAGAACTGAGTACATAACAAATTCAAAAGCAGCTTCATCCAAAGAGGCTTGTTAACAGAACTTGTTGCACATAGAACCTAGTCTTCACCGCACAGACCCCGTGCAAGAGTGGTAACTTTAACAGCATTACTCTTCTTTATTTTTTGAAAGAACTAATTGGTTCACAAAAATATATCACTAAGGCTGGGCACGGTGGCTCATACCTGTATTACCAGCACTTTGAAAAGCCGAGATGGGTGGATCACCTGAAGTCACAAGTTCAAGACAAACCTGGCCACCATGGCAAAACCCCGTCTCTACTAAAAATACAAACACAAAAGAAATTAGCTGGGCATGGTGATGTATGCCTGTAGTCCCAGCTACTCGGGAGGCTGAGGCATGACAATTGCTTGAACCTGGGAGGCCGAGGTTGCAGTGAGCAAGATTGTGCCACGGTACTACAGCCTGGGTGACAGAGCGAGACTCTGTCTCAAAGGAAAAAAAAATAATAATAATACATATATATATATATATATATACACTGAGAACTCAATAAATAATTTTTCAAGTTCAGTACGTATTTTTTTAAAGAGCCTGCAACTTTGGCTGTTTTGTGGCTAAAACTAAAATTAAATTCTAGGGCACCATTCATCACTGTACATTGCTGGCAGTAAACGTACTCCATAAAATCAGATCATTTTCTGCTTTTCACAATCCCCATTTAAATGTGTTCATTAATAGAAGTGTAACTGGCAATTATTCCAGTGATCCTGCAGGCATTCAAATCTTTATTAAAATAAAATATGTTGCCAAAGCTTTGGAAGTCTTTTCAATGCTATATTTGGGCTGAGTGTGTGAGACTCTAAGTCCTCTTAAATCTGTGTTGACTAATTTAATTTCAGGAAAATACAAGGGAGGAGAATGTGTCAAAAGAAAATGAGAAATAATCAGTTGTTTTCTTGTCTATTCACATTTTAGTAAATTATGCTTAACATCTGGTATTCCAACTCCCATAAAATTTTAGAAGATTGGGTCAAAACTTTTCGTCTCAAGTTCCCTGTGGTTGTTAATTGTTTTCACAAACACATATTAAGCATCGAGCACCAACTACTTACTGAATGCTTAATATATTCCAAGGACTTTGCTAGTATTGGATATATATTGATGCAAAACAGAATCGTTCTCACCTGATAGACACTAGAGTGTAGTGGAGGAAGGGGAAATTAATCAGCAAAGAATTACTTAAGGGCAAATTATGGTACATCCAATGGAAATAAAAAAGGACAGAACTCTGTGAAAGAGACTCCTATGGATGCAGGAGACCTAAAGAAACTATGACAATAAGTTGTATATGTCAACTAAGCTATACTAGGGTGCCCAGTTGTTTGGTCAAATACTAATCTATGTTTTACTGTGAACATATTTTGTAGATGTGATTAACATCTATAATCAGTTGACTTTAAGTAAATCAGATTACCCTTGATAATATGAGTGGGGTTCACTCAATCAATTGAAGGCCTTAAGAGCAAAAACTGAGGTTTCCCAGAGAAGCAGAAATTCTGCCTTGACTATAATGTAGAAATCTGGCCTGAGTTTCCAGCCTGCTCACCTGCCCTACAGATTTTGGACTTGCCATTCCCCATAATCACATTAGCCAATTCTTTAAAATAAATCTACCGATAGATAGATAGATGATAGATAGACATAGATCCAATCATCTCTCTCCTCTGGAGAAATCTGAGTGATATAGCACTTTCTGAAGTTGATATAGGCCTTTCTGAAGTGGAGGGTTTTTTAATGGCAGACCTGAGGAGAAAACCAGTAATGAAAGAAGCGAGGAAAAAGTTATTCCCAGTTGAAGACACAGCAAGTGCAAAACCCCTAAGGCAGGAAAGGGATTATTGTGTTTAAGAAACTGATGGAGGTTGGTGTGACCAAATCACCGTGATTGAGGGAGAAGGCGTTATAAGATAAGACCAGCCAGGTAGACATAGAGCAAGTCAAGCAGAGTCCTGCAGGCTGGATTTGACTCATTGTGTAATGTGAAATCATTAAAGGATTAAGTAGGATAATGACACAAGCTTATGTTTGTAAAACAAAACTCTATGTGGCAAATAATGGATTTGGTCATGGAGGAAAAATAAAGAAAGAATAGGTAAAGAAGATATTGCAGTAGGCTAGCCAAGTTATGATGGTACATTGGATTAGAAATTTTAATTGTTGAGATGTAAAGAAGTGAAAGGATTTAATCTATATTTTATAAATAAAAATGACAGAATAAATAGGTCGAATGTGGCTAGAAGGGAAAGAGCGACAATATAGATGATTCCAAGTCTTCTGACTTAAGCAACTGGGCAGGTATTGTTACCATTTACTAAGATGCAAAAAACTGGAGGAAAAAAATGTTGAGTGAGGTTGGGGGTATTGGGAATTAGTAATCAAAATTTGAATTTAGTCTTCTAAATTTTGATAAATTCTAGTGGTTGGATATATAATTTTATAGAGCTAAGAAGGGTGTTTGGGGCTGAAAATACATTTTTAAGGGTCACCAGCATCTATGTAACATTTAAGGCCATGGGAATTGATGATTACTAACAACTGTAAGAAAAATAACAGTATTGAACACATATAATGAACCAACTCTGTCCAAAATACTTCAGGTATGATTAACCCTCTTTTTTCTTAGCAGCCCTAAGAAACAGGTCTTTTTTTTTTTTTTTTTTTTTTTTTTTTTTGGTTTGGTTTGGTTTTTCTTTTTATTTATTTATTTTATTTTATTATTTTTTTTTTTGAGACTGAGTCTGGCTCTGTCGCCCAGGCTGGAGTGCAGTGGCCGGATCTCAGCTCACTGCAAGCTCCGCCTCCCGGGTTTACGCCATTCTCCTGCCTTAGCCTCCCGAGTAGCTGGGACTACAGGCGCCGCCACCTCGCCCGGCTAGTTTTTTGTATTTTTTAGTAGAGACGGGGTTTCATCATGTTCACCAGGATGGTCTCGATCTCCTGACCTCGTGATCCACCCATCTCGGCCTCCCAAAGTGCTGGGATTACAGGCTTGAGCCACCGCGCCCGGCCAGGTTTTTCTTTTTAATATAAAATGGGCAAGGAATGGTTAAGTGACCTCCCTGAGGTCACTGCCAGCGCTGGCAAGACTGGAAATTGAACCAAAGTACTCTAGCTCCTAAGTACATACTTTTTTGACCACTAAGAATGACTTAGAAAAAAGGATTTAGGCTTGTTTTTTGAGGACTCTAGCATTTAGAGGATTAGTAAAACTGGAAGAGATAGCAAAGGACACTGAAAAGAAGCAACCAGAGAGATGGAAAGAAAACCAGGAGGGGCCGGGCGCAGTGGCTCAAGCCACTAGAGCAGATAATGTTACCCCAGAAGACTAACTTGTTGTCTTCCTTAAAATCCCTTCTTTCTGTCATTCAAAGATCCTTGGTTAGCAAAAAGACATGTTTACAGTGAGCTAAAACATCACCTACCAAATCCTTCACACTGAGGACCTTTATTTAAAAAAAAAAAAAAAAAAAATTCAAATAGGTCAAGGAAATAAGCAAAACCACTTTTTTCTAAAGTGATTTTTCAACCATTATAGACCAATATCCAACCTAATTTCTATTTTCATGTTTAATATATTCCCTATTGATCTTCAAGAAGTTCTGAAGGAAACTTGCATGAGACATGCATATAATATGACCAATAAAATATACATTATAGATTCCACAACATTGAGAAAGGATAAAATTAAATTTACCAAAAATCAGGCCAAGGGAATTGCTGTAACTTGGCACCACAGTTTGTAACTTCTCAGAAGTCAAGTGTTCAGCTTTTCTTTGCATTGGCTTTGCATAAATGGGCCAATGACACTTTCCCCTATTTTTAAATTATTGTTAGTTCATCCCAATGAAGTTCCTGAATACACCACTTCAACTCTAGGCAATTATCTAGTTATTTAGTCTTTCTGCTTTTTGAAATCATTATACCCTGCTTTGTCCCATAAAGAGACCATAAAATCTATTTGTTGAACTATCTAGAGAAAGGAAAAAAATAATAATCCAAACAGCAATTTAGTGCCTGTAACAAGAAAGTAAATAGAATAATTTCTGCAGCTGAAATCCAAGTTAGATCTTCTCATCACAAATGTGGTCCAATGTGGAGCTCTTCATGAAAAAAAAAAATTACAAACCATTTGAAATAAGTAAATTCCAAGAAAGGATATGATTAGTCCTTTTGTGGTTTATTGTTACAGCTTGTGTTCTGTAATTATTTTAGTCGCCTGAGTTCCCATAAGTTGGCCACAGTCATTGAAAGTGGGATGGGGATAGGCAGACTTATGCTTCATGGAACTATTAATAATAGCAGGTTAAACCTGTTTTAAGCACCACACACAACAGAGCAATTTACTGCTTGTCAGCAGCAGAATCAAGGTACCATGTAATCTGCAATGAAGCAAATGCTAACAATGTTTATTTGGTTTCTTTTGGAACTCCATAAAAAAACCCGTATTAGTCTCCTCATGGAAGTCAAGCCTATTACTGAATATACTTTGTATTATCATTAATAAGTGTTACTGATTTATTGGACAGGTTACATTTATTGAAAACAAGGCATGCAGTTAATAACCAGATTTTTCTAATTAATTAGTTTTTGTGTGTGTGACTAGGATATAATTTTTGGCTAATCATAGCACTCTCTGTTAGAGTTGGATGAACCTGGTCTTCAAGAAGTGTGGTCATGTCCTTCTCACTGTATGTTTGTTCCCATGAGCCCTCTTTATATCCCTGAAGAGCCCCTGCATTGCCTCCTGATGTGCATCACTAGTGCCAGAGACTTGGGGAGGATGTGTGGTTCAATGCAAAGAGAATTGAGCCTGAGAGCCACTTAATCCTGGATTCCAATCCCAGCTCTGACACTGAGTTTTACCTTGAAAAGCCTCCCTGGACCTCAATTTCCTTACGTGTAAATGGAGATATTATTATCCACTTCACAGTGTTGATGTGGTGTCTAAAATGAATGAAATGTAAACAGATGTTTATATGTGCTAGATCCTGATGCTCAATTGCTAAGTCCTTCCAGTGGAATAGATACACAAACAAAAATGTTTCCTGCTTACACTTTTTAGGTTTTATGGAAAAAGTAAATTATACAGTTAGAGCTCTCTTAAGATATCTTGAGAGCAACCAATCCCACTCTCTTCATATTTTACAGAGGCAAATACTAAAGTCTTGACTATATGATAGATGTTTATCCTGAAGTCAAATAACTCACACATCTCTGCCTTCTCTGCTATTAGATCTTGTTGTCTGCCTCTCAATACAGATTTGTTTCTACTATTCCAAACTGCCTCTGGAATTCTAAGGCATCTTGTCCATACCATATAGCAAATCGTGAATCTTCAACCAGCAATTCACACATACTTACTGAGTTTCTGCAGAAGATGTAACTTCAATAAACACTTGGGAGATGGATAGTAAACAAACGCGATTCTTTCTCTCAAAAAGTAAATAGGCCCTGTAACTTGGCTTATCTATTTCTCTACATTTTTTTCCCCTATATTATTGCTATAGACTCTGGGCCATCTACTGTATGCATGTCATTTTTTGGCAGAGTAATTATAAAATACCAAAAAGTTTTGAAACTTCCCCAGGTCATATAGCTAATTAGTAGCTGAGACAGAATTATTTTAGAAACTTTTGAATTCCCATCTCAAAATCACAGCCTAGGATTCCCGTAAGAACATGCAGAAGGTATAAGAAAGAGAGAAAAATAAATCAAAAAGATCTTGGCCCTTAACAAAGGGAATTGTCAGCTCTTTTCCCAGAGAGCTAGGTAGAACCAGAATTCATAGTTCTTCTTTGAGGTAGCAAGCTTGCCTTGAGGTTAGCAGTTGGTATTGGTCATTTAGGTTCTATATGAAGTTTTTGGATTACATGTAAAGGGATTTATGAGGTAGAGAAGCAGTCAAACACAGGGGTAAAGAACAAAGACTCTGGAGTTACACTGCCTGAGTAAATATCCTGATGCTGCTACTTATTGACTCATGTATATGAGGATGCCCTGATGTCATTTAGCCTATGTATCTCAGTTCCTATTCAGAAATGACTCTGACCTTTTCGTCTAAAGCATTCAGAAGAATGGATTGACATTCTGAAACGGGAAAGGAGAACTGAGGGAGGATGACATTTGGAGAGGAAGATCGGGAGCCTCATCTTGTTTGGGGAGTTAGGATGCCTCTTAGACATCCAAGGAGAGTTATGGAGTAGGTAGTTAGATATATATACATCTAGAGTTTAGAGGAGAGGTCCAGGCTGGGAAATAAATACTGACGACACCAACATCTATATCATATTTATCTCCATGAGACTGGATGAGATCACCAAAAGGACAAGTCACAGATATGGTCACATTGATGTTTAAGAAATATCACTCTGACAGAGCAGAGTGAGAGGAATGAGAGTAGAGGCTATTAAGTCAGCTTCAAACTTATTGCAGTGGTTCAAGCTAGTGATTATCAAGGATAATAAACAATAGTAGTAACCATGGTAATAACAGAAATGGATTGTACACAGAAATATAATACCAGCTAAACTAAAAGTATATTACAGAAAAAAATCCTACAAGGACCAGGCCCCACCTCTTATTTTTGTGACCTGAAAGCAAAGAAGGCAGAGATTAGTTTATCTCTTAGAATGTGTGCTTCTGGGCCGGGCGCGGTGGCTCACACCTGTAATCCCAGCACTTGGGGAGGCCAAGGCGGGTGGATCACGAGGTCAGGAGATTGAGACCATCTGGCTAACACAGTGAAACCCCATCTACTAAAAATACAAAAAATTAGCCAGACGTGGTGTCAGGCGCCTGTAGTCCCAGCTACTCGGGAGGCTGAGGCAGGAGAATGGTGTGAACCCGGGTGGCAGAGCTTGCAGTGAGCCGAGATCATGCCACTGCACTCCAGCCTGGGTGACAGAGCAAGACTCTGTCTCAAAAAAAAAAAAAAAAAAAAAGAACTTGTACTTCTGGCCCCACTGCAGAAGATGGGACTCCCACCTTAAACTTAGAGAAGACACACTTCACAGTTGTTTAAAGATGAACCCCTGCCCGTTCACAATGGTTTAAAGGTGGACCTCTGCCGATTTGTAGCATATCTTCTCTAATTTATATTAATGTTGCTTTGCCCTGCCTATGCCATCACCAGCACAACTGACGTTCCACAGTGAAAAGCTGAAGAGAGTAACAAAAGAGGCCTTAACGGGGGGTTCTGACACTTTCTTTAGGGTATTTTCTCCTTTTCAGCAAGTCTGAACATCGGAAAAATCTGTCTTTCCTATTTCTCAGTACTCTCTTATTCTAAGGGCTTATGATTCTTTAGTCTTTGCGTCCAGCATCCATACATCAAAAATCTTTTATGTGTGTAGGGATACAGGTAGGGATGTGCATTTCTGTGTGAATATAAAAATTCAAACAATGTGCATAAGAAAATACAGAATGAAATGGAAACTGTAACACACTCTGCTTAGAAAACCAAGAGAATAATGAAGAATGAGTGAGTGACTCAGCTTTGGAGAAGGCGTTGGAGTTCCCATTCCGTTGCAGAGGATGGGATGAAATGGACAGCTTCAAATCCACCCTTCGACGTAGATGGTCACTATTTTATCTGAGTATCAGGCTTCTGCACATGACTTAATATTATTCCCTTATAACAATGTGGACTGACTTTCTCATAGAATTAAACTGACAACATTTTACTTTGTGTAGCTTTTTTTTTTTTTTTTTTTTTTTTTTTTAGAGTCTTGCTCTGTCTTTTTTTTTTTTAGAGTCTGCACTTTAGGCTGGAGTGCAGTGGCACAATCTTGGGTCACTGCAACCTCCGACTCCCTGGTTCAAGTGATTCTCCTGCCTCAGCCTCCCGAGCAGCTGGGATTACAGGCACACACTGCTGATTTTTGTATTTTTAGTAGTTTCACCATGTTGGCCAGGATGGTCTCAATCTCCTGACCTTGTAATCCACCCGCCTTGCCCTCCCAAAGTGCTGGGATTACAGGCTTGAGCCAACGCGCCTGGCCCCTATAGCTTTTTGAAGTTTTAGATTTGTGGACTTTCCAAAGGATGTACAGAATCTATTATGAAGGCATGAGGAAATTGTAGTTTCCAATTCCTTCCATTTCCCAAATTATATAAGGAAAAGTGAGAGAAAGATATCCACAGTGGTCTCCAAGCCTATATATACACATCACAATTGTATCAGAAGCCAGTGATATTAGCAGTTTATTTTATTACTCTAACAGAGAGTAGCATAATCTCACTAGCTGGGGAATTTTCTTGAGTCATTTTACATATCAGATTTAGTTCCATCAGGAGATGCATATGTGTTATTTTCTTTGTTTTTTTTTGGGGGGGTGAGTAATTTTGTTTTGTGAATTCTAAATAGAAAGGTGTACCTGCAGCATGAAATTAATACAGCTTTGCTCTATGTACTTAAATATACTTATGTGAAGGATGATTCTGTGTGAAAATATAAGCTCAGAATAATGACCAATGAATCTCCACATTGCCCATCTGTCCTGTCCCTCTCTCTCATGATCTCTGTACATGGTTAGTGTTAGATGCTGAATTCTGCATCCTCAAAATTCTTATGTTGAAGTCCCAACATCCAGTACCTCAGACTATAACCATATTTGGAAAAATGGTTTTAAAGAGGCAGTTAAGTTAAACAAGACCTTTAGGATGAGATCTAATCTGGTATGACTTGTGTCCTCGTAAGAAGAGAAAGAGACAACAGGCATGTGCATTCCCAGAGAGACGGCCATGTGAAGAGGCAACAAGAGGCCAGCCATCTTCAAGTCAAGGGAAGAGACCTCAGTGAAAACCAATCCTGTCCATGCCTTGCTCTTAGAACTGTGAGAAAATTAATTCCTGGTGTTTCAGCCACCCAGTCCATGATATTTTGTTATGGCAGTCCTAGCAAATTGATTCAGCTAGCTTAGCTTTTCTCACACCCTGGTGATCTCAAGAGTAGTTGAATTTCTTATTCATGGTAGCTGGCTTCTGAGAAGAAGGGGAACTCCACTAGTACTCAGAAAGCTAGGCCTGGAACTGGCATAACATTATTTCTGCTGTATTCTGTTGATCAAAGGCAGTCACAAGTCTTCCCAGCTTCAAGAGAAGGGGAAACAGATCCCACCTTTTGATGTGGGTTGTGGCAGTGTGTGCTTCCAGGGGGAGAAGAAGTTGATGGTGGCCCTCTTTGAAGATCATCTATCACAGGCTGTATTCAAGAGGAAGGGGCTTCTCTTTAGCCCCTCTATAAAATAATATGTCCTTCTCACTTTTAGAAGACCTTGTTTCCTATTTCAGTGGGAACACTGATGCCATCTAATGTTATAAGCCACAAATTTCTGCCTCTCTGCTGAAAATTCTATCAATGATAGTATCCGTTTCTTCTTTTGCTGTTTTCCTCCAGGCTCTCATTACAAAAATATTTCTTCTGAGTCAAAGTTAGTTAAGGCACCCGAGTACTAGAATATTCTTCATACCTATACATTTTCCTAGAATGTGCTTCATTCCCATACATTTTCCTTTAGTCATCACTCTCTCTCTTGTATATATATATATTTTTTTGAGACAGGGTCTCACTCTGTTGTCCAGGCTGGAGTGCAGTACAGTGGCATGATCATGTTGCACTGCAGCCTTGACCTCCTGGACACAAGCATCCTCCTACCTCAGCCTCCTGAGTAGCTGGGACTATAAGAGTGTGCCACCATGCCTGGCTAAATTTTGAACAACAAAAAAAATTTTTTTTATAGATGAGGGTCTAACTATGTTGCCCAGGCTAGTCCCAAATTCCTCGGCTTAAGCAGTCCTCGCACCTCTGCCTCCCAAAGTGCTGGTACTACAGACATGAGCCACAATGGCTGAAGTCTCTATCGTATCTTAAACTGCTCGCTTTCTATAAGCTCCTTCCTCTCAGCCAATAAATAGGCACATGCCTTTCCTGGTCCCAAAGTATGGCCATGTGGGCCCAGAGTCTCCCAAAGTATGCTCTACAGTAGTATTGTCAGTCTCCTCTTCTCCTCAAAATTTTTTGAAAGTGAGGTCTTGCAATTTCCACATCTTTACCTGGGATTAATTTCTCAGCTCTCTACAGTATGGCTTCAACCCCAAGACTCCACTGAACCTGTTCTGAATAAGAGGGTTTTCAAAAAAAAAAGCCTCCTATTTCAAAAACATAATGGAAGCTTCTTAGTATTTATCTAATTGGACATTTCACAACATAAAATAGATACCTTCTACCCCAAAACTATTGTCAACTCCCTTAGCTTCCGTGGTGTTCTTCCTATGTCTCTAATCCAGAATTCTTTCATCTTCAAGAGTTTTATTCCTACACACATTCTTTAAGCACTTCTGTTCCTTAGGGCTCTGTTCTTGACCGATTGTTCTCTGCAATTTGCATTCTCCTAAGAAGAGCACACCTATGCTCATGACTCATCTCCCACCTCTGGTAATAAATCCCAAATTAGTATCTCCAGCCCACATCTCTCGCTTGAGCTGTGTGTCCCATTATCTGCTAGTCATGCCTGCCTAGCTCTGGCATAGACCTTTGAAATTCAGTATGTCCAAAACTAAACATTCTGTTCTCCATACCCTAAAGCCACATTTTCTTCCACATTCTCTGTCAGTTGGAGTTCATGATCCTCTACCCAGTTACACAGCCTAGAAATGTAGGATCATTCTTGACTCCTCCTTTTCCCTAGTAATTCAAATTCAATCAGCCGTCAAGTTCTGTGAGATTTTTTTCTACCACGTTCTCAGTTCTTTCTCTTCCTCTTAAGTCCAGTCCTACATGCCATAACTCATGCCTACATCATCTCTCTCATGAAATAGTTAGAAATGTTCCAATTATCTCCATACAACTATCTTCTGATCAATCTATTCCTCATTCCAACATCAGATCTTACAAACAAAACATAAAATTGACCAGGTCAATTCTTTATTGAAATTAATGGTTTACTAACTCTATTTTCTGTCAGTAAGACCCAATTTCTCAAATCCTTGAGTCAAGGCCCTCCATCTGCTTCTGAAGTTTATCCTGGCAAACCATTGGGAAATACTATGAGATACTAGTGAGAGTTTAGGTTCAACATGCTGTAAAGAGTAAAATATCCCTCAGTTCACATTCTTATATTTTGCTTTAAAACACACTAAAATTTCCAGAGCGTATGGGATCCAAAATTCAGTAATTTTAAGCAGAGAGTCTAACCACATTTAGGGTAAAAGATAATACTTAATTGTGTATTAGTAGTTCTTCAAAACCAAGTTATCTGGGTTATCTAAGATATGTATTAAGTAGTAATAAAAAGAAAAAAAAGCAATTATGAGAAGCCAGTTACATGGGACAATCCCGTAATGTTACCTATTCTGAAACATTCTATCTCCAAAGTCATTATACCATGCAACTATAGGACTTTAAAAGGACCTCAAAAAACACAAATGTCAAAGAATCACATTTTTTAAAATATTTATTTATTTATTTTTGAGAGGGAGTCTTGCTCTGTCACTAGTCTGGAGTGCAGTAGTGCAATCTTGGCTCACTGTAACCTCTGCCTCCAGGGTTCAAGTGATTTTTCTGCCTCAGCCTCCTGAACAGTTGAGACTACAGGTACGCGCCACCACGCCTGGCTAATTTTTGTATTTTTACTAGAGATGAGTTTTCACCATGTTGGTCAGATGGTCTCGATCTCTTGACCTTATGATCCGCCCACCTCAACCTCCTAAAGTGCTGGGATTACATGAGCCACCATGCCTGGCCTGAAGAATCACATTTTTAATTTTTAAACATATTTGTCATTCTGAACCAGGCTAATTTTTGTGCCTGCTTGGCCTGAATATAATTTTAAGTAAATTAAATTTGCTTTAGAATACAATTTTATAACAAGAAAAATAATTTTGCCCATTGTGAGGATGAGCAAAAAGTATATATAGATTGTACACACACACACACACACACACACAAATGCCTCTGGCATAACACTGTCTTTGTGCTAGACACTTAGGCACATCATATAGAGTGTGTAACTGTACAGTAATATTCAGAATAGTGTTCAAATGTCATGTTAATATACACAACAACACTATGAGGTAGACACCATTATTATGAATTTTATAGATGAGGAAACTCGAACACAGAAGCTAATGGTGTTCCCTAAGAAAACATAGCTAGGAGGTAGCAGTGCTGGTGTTCAAGCTTAGGTAGCTAGCCCAGAAGCCATACTCTTAGCCACTATTCTATTTTACCCATACTCCCAAATTTTTTATTCGCTTTCCATTCCCACTTCTCTACTCAATTTTAAGGCTTTGACTATTGCAATGTCTCCATTAGCTTCCTTATTTCTAGTCTCACCGTTATCATTCCATTCACTACACTTCGTCAACGTGATATATTTTTGTAAGTTTGGACTGCTATAAAAGAATATGATAGAGTGGGTGGCTTAAACAACAGAAGTTTATTGATCACAGTTCTGGAAGCTGAGAAATCCAAGATCAAGTTTCCAGCAGATCCAGTGTCTGGTAAGAACCTGCTTCCTGGTTCAGATTGTTTGCTTCTCCTTGTAGCCTCACATGGCGAAGAGCAGACAGAGAAAGCAAGCTTTCTCGTGTCTTTTTATAACTGCACTAACCCCATTCATGAGGGCTACACTCTCATGACTTAATGAGCTCCCAAAGGTCCCACTTCCCTATCCGAGCACATAGGTGGTTAGAATTTCAACCTATGACTGTTAAGGGACGCAAACACTCATTCACTCCATAACATGATCATCATAAATAGCAACGCTATTGATACCAACTCTACTTACATTCGTCAATGGCTCCCTATCCTTTTATTTAAATAAAACTTAATTTCATTTGCATTATGTACAAGAACCTTCAGGATTTGGCTTTTTCCCATATTCCACTCTCATGCCCTGTCACACTCTGTTTCACGTTCTATGCACCAGTCATACAGGACATAGTATCCATTTTTCAGTCTGTTCCTGCTGCTATAACAAAATACTTTAGACTGGGTAAACTATAACTTATTTCTATTGTTTATAAATTACCCAGTCTAAAGTATTTTATTATAGCAGCAGGAACAGACTATACAGTTCTAGAGGCTATGAAGTACAAGATCAAAGCACTGGCAGATCAAGTGTCTGGTGAGGGCTGCTCTCTATCTATTTTTAAGAAGGTACCTTGTTGCTACATCCTCCAGAGGGGACAAATTATGTGTCATCCCATGGCAGAAGACATGGAAGGGAAAAAGGGCCTAGGGCACTCCTTTCAACCTCTTTTGTAAGAGTAGAACCCTATTCCTGAGGGTGGAGCACTCATGACTTAATCACTTCTCAGAAGGTGCCACCTCTTAATACCAACACTCTGGGTATTAGGTTCAACATACAAATTTTGGAGGAACATATATATTCAAACAATAGCATTCCATCCTTGGCCCCCTGAAAATTCATGTTCTTCTCACATGCAAAATGCATTTTTTCTTTGTATCCCAGTAGCCTCAAAGATCATAACTTGTTCCAGCAACAACTCAAAAGTCTAAAGTTGAGAGTCTCTTTTTCATAAAATGACTCCTTTTCCTCTGGGTAGATACCCAGTAGTGGGATTGCTGGATTGAATGGTAGTTCTACCGTAAGTTCTCTAAGGAATCTTCATATTGTTTTCCACAGTGGTTATGCTAGATTACATTCCCACCAGTTGTGTAAAAGTATTCCCTTTTCACCACATCCACACCAACCAATATGTCTTGTTTTTTGACTTCTTAATTATGGCCATTCTTGCAAAAGTAAGGTGGTATCTCATTGTGGTTTTAGTTTGCATTTCCCTGATAATTTATGATGTTGAGTATGTTTCCATATGTATGTTGGCCATTTGCTTATGTATTTTCTTTTGAGAATTGTCTATTCATGTCCTTTGGCTGTTTTTTGATGGGATATTTACTTTTATCTTGTTGATTTGTTTGAGTTTCTTGTAGATTCTGGATATTAGTCCTTTATTGGATGTATAGTTTCCAAATATTTTCTCCCACTCTATGGGTTTCCTGTTTACTCTGGTGATAATTTCTTTCGCTGTGTAAAAGCTTTTTAATTTAATTAGGTCCCATTTATTTATTTTTTGTTGCATTTGATTTGGGGGTCTTAGTCACGAATTCTGTATGAAAAGACACATGTGCACACATGTTTGTAGCAGCACAATTTGCAATTGCAAAGATGTGGAACCATAAGTGCCCATCAAACAAGTGGATAAAGAAAATGTGATACACACACACACACACACACACACACACACCATGAAATACTACTCAGCCCTAAAATGGAATGAAATAATGTCTTTTGCAGCAACTTGAATGGAGCTGGAGGCCATTTTTCTGGGCAAAGTAACTCAGAAATGGCAAACCAAATATTGTATGTTCTCACTTATAAATGGGAGCTAAGTTAGGAGGCAAAGGCATAAAAGTGATATAATAGACTTTGGGGACCCGTGGGGAAAGGGTGGGAGGGGGTGAGAGATAAAAGGCTACATATTGGGTACAGTGTACACTGCTTAGGTAACAGGTACACCAAAATCTCAGAAATCACCACTAAAGAGCTTACCCGTGAAACAAAAAACCACCTGTGCCTCAAACACTATTCAAGTAAAAAATAAAGTCCAGAGTCTCATGTAAATATTATCTAACTCGGATATGGATGAGACTCAAGGTACAATTCATTCTGAAGCAAATTGTTCTCCAGCTGTGAACCTGTGACATCCAGCAACTTAAATGCTCCCAAAATACAAGGGTGGAACAAGCACAGGGCAGGTATTTCCATCACAAAAGGGAGAAATAGGAAAGAAGAAAGGGGTAATAAGTCACAAGTAAATTAAAAGCCCAACAAGGCAAGGGACATTCACCCCTGAGGCATGACAGTAATCTTCTTTGACTCCATGTCCTGCCTTCTTGACATACTGAGTGGGGGTTGGGACCAAAAACCCAGGGAAGACCCATCCGTGGCTTAGTTGGGCACAGCCCTCACAGCACCTCTCATGGGTGGAAGACTCCATAGCTCTATCAGGCATTACCCTAGTAGAGGCTCTGTGTGGTGGCCTCACCACTGTGGCAGTTCTCTGCTTGGGCTATGAGGCTCTCCAAGGCATCCTTTGAAACCTAGGTGGAGGTAGCTATGCCTCCATAGCTTGTGCACTCTGTGCACCTGCAGTTAGCACCAGGTGGGTGCTGCCAAGATTTACTGCCTGTGATTTCTGGAGCAGTATCCTGCATTAAACCTGTACCTGTTTGAGCCATGCTGGAGCAGCCAAGGAACACTGCACTGGAATGGGTGGAAGAGAAATTGAGTTGGCCCTGGGCAGTAAGCCTCAAGGTCCCACAGGGACCTTGGCCCCCTTCCTTTGAACCCATTCTGCTCTCAGGACCCTGGCATTCTGGGCCTGTGATGGGAGGAGCAGCCTCAAAGTTCTCCAAAATGCCTTCAGGGTCATTCTTCCATTGTCTTGCTGAATAGCATCTGGCTTCCTTCTATCCACACTAATCTTATCAAACATCACTTGGTCACACCCTGGTGTTCCTGCTGAACACACCTTTTTATTCTTTATAACCTGGCCAGGCTGGGAATTTTCCAAATCTTTTAAGTTCTTTTTCCCTTTTGAGTATAAATTGCATCTTTAATTTGTTTCTCTCACACACAGTTTTCTATATGCAGTCAAGAGAAGCTGTGCCATACCCTCAATATTTTGCTTAGAGATTTCTTCCCCCCAATATTCTAGTTCGTTGCTCACAGCTTCTGACTAAGCACTAAGACACAGACAATTCAGCCAAGCTCTTTGCCACTTTACACAGGATGGCTTTTTCTCCGGTTTACAATCCCTCGTTCCTCATTTCCATCTAAGGCCTCATCAGAATTGCCTTTACCATCCATATTTGTACCAGCATTCTGATCACAACCACTTAAGTAGTCTGTAAGATTAAGGCTTCCCCTACAGCTGTTCTTTTCTGAGTTCTCACCAGAATTGCCTTAATGCTTTAGTCACAGGAATAGAGAATTTTTCTAGCATTTGGTTCCAAAATCTACCAGCCTCTCTGCATTACCCTGTTCCACAATTTTATGTATTTGTCACTGCAACGCCCCACTGCTTGGTACCAGCAGTTCCTGCTGCTATAACAAAATACCTGAGACTAGGTAACTTATCAATAATGGAAATGTATTTGTCACAGTTCTGGAGGCTGGCAAGTCCAAGATCATTCAGTGTCTGGTCAAGCTCTGACATTCAGTGTCTGGTAAGGGTTTTCTCTCTGCTTCCAAGGTGGCACCTTGGAAGTGCATCCTCCAGAGGAGATGAATGCTGTGTCCTCACATGGTGGAAGAGGTGGAAGAGCAAAAGGTCCTAGGGTGCTTCCTTCAACCTCTCCTGTAAGAGCACTGATCCCATTCATGAGGCAAAGCACTCGTGACGTAATCACTTCCCAAAAGGCCACATCTCTTAATATTATCAAATTGATTATTGGGGTACAACATAAGAATTTTGGAGGGACACATCCATTCAAACTATAACAACCCATCATTCCCCGAGCATTTGCTGTGTTCTTTCGCCAGCTTTGTAATTTGATTCTTCTACCTTAGGAACTCCTTTTATTATTCCAAGTCTCAGATATCTCTGAAATCCCCCCTGCCCTCCCCTAGCCTACCAGACCATTTTTGCCTCTCTCTTATGCCATAGTTGCATCGAACAATTGGTGTGTTTTATTCATTTCCCTATCATACTGTGGGTGCAGATGTTATGTCCCTTCATCTTTGGGTCTTCAGTCTTCAATGAATTTGAATGGAAAATGAGTAGAGCAGCATAGTATAGTGTGTGTGCTAGCTCTGTTAGTTACAGTTTCTGTGCTAGCTCTGTTAGTTATTAACAGTGTAACTTTGTTATCTCATCTGTAAAACGAGATACTCATAGTGTTTGTGTATATCATAAGTTCTTTGTGAGGATTAAATGAGATCATGTGAGGATTAAATGAGATAATATAAGGCCAGGTGCTGTGGCTTATGCCTGTAATCCCAGCACTTTGGGAGTTCGAAACCAGCCTGACATATCAGGGGAAACAGCCCCCAGTAATTCAATGTGAGTCCTTTTCTATTTTTCCTAAGTGTCAGCCGGTTTGAGAAATAAAGGGAAAGAGTACAAAAGAGAGAAATTTTTAAGCTGGGTATCTGGGGGAGACATCATGTGTCAGCAGGTTCCATGATGCCCCCCAAGCCACAAAACCAGTAAGTTTTTATTAGTGATTTTCAAAAGGGGAGGGAGTGTACAAATAGGGTGTGGGTCACAGAGATCACATGCTTTAAGGGCAACGAAAGATCACAAGGCAGGAAGTGAGGGCGAGATCACAAGGTCAGGGTGAAACTAGAATCACTAATGAACTTCCATGTCCTGCTGTGTATGCATTGTCATTGATAAACATTTTAACAGGGTTCAAGAGCAGAGAACCGGTCTGACTAGAATTTGCCAGGCTGGAATTTCCTACTCCTAGCAAGCCTGGGAGTGCTACAGGAGACTAGAGTGTGTTTCATCCCTATCTACATCTGCATAAAGGCAGACACTCCCAGGGTGGCCATTTCAGAGGCCTCCCCTGGGAATGCATGCTTTTCCCAGGGCTGTTAATTATTAATATTCCTTACTGGGGAAAGAATTCAGCGATATTTATCTTACCCATTTTTGGTAATAAGAGAAATATGACTCTGTCCTGCCCATCCCACAGGCAGCCAGATTTTAAGGTTATCTCCCTTGTTCCTGAAAATCACTGTTATCCTGTTCTTAAGGTGCCCAGATTTCATATTGTTCAAACACACATGCTCTACAAACAATTTGTGCAGTTAACACAATCATCACAGGGTCCTGAGGTGACATACATTCTCAGTTTACAAAGATGATGGGATTAAGAGATTAAAGTAAAGACAGGCATAGGAAATCACAAGAGTATTAATTGGGGAAGTGATAAATGTCCATGAAATCTTCACAATTTATGTTCAGAGATTGCAGTATAAAGACAGGCGTAAGAAATTATAGAAGTATTAATTTGGGGAACTAATAAATGTCCATGAAATCTTCACAATTTATATTCTGCCACGGTTTTAGCTGGTCCCTCCATACAGGGTCCCTCACTTCCCGCAACACTGACCAACATGGAGAAACCCTGTCTCTACTAAAAATACAAAATTAGCTGGGCATGGTGGTGTATGCCTGTAATCCCAGTTACTCGGGAGGCTGAGGCAGAATTGCTTGAACTCAGGAGGCAGAGGTTGCAGTGAGCCAACTCCATCTAAAAACAAAACAAAAAAAAGAAAAAGAGATAATATATTTAGAATGACTAGCATAGTGCCTGTCACATATAAATATCCAAAAATGTTAGTTGCATTCTTATGGTTATTCTGGAATGCTTAATATTATACACAGTGTTTCTGGAGGTACCAAGCATAGTGTTCTTTAATTCTGAATCTTATTTTGAATAAGGGCTACAATGCTACTTTTATCTATAGTACATTATGTTTAATTTCCCAATGGCTGAACTCAAGCATATTAATGTCACAATTTGCAGAAAAGCTAGGGGAGATTTTTCAGGTGTGAGCACCAACCAGTTCTCTCACAGCAGCACTACACACATTCTTCTGCCCAGACTCTTGCCCTTAGCACTTGCAGGAATGATGCTCTCATTAGACAGCACTTCTGTCAGGAGGTTTGCGGCTTCCAACAAGTCCCCCAAGGGATGGCACTATTATGAGAGCTGAGCCAGTCCACTGATAAGACACAGCAAGGGCTAGAGTCGGCTGCTTCTCAAAAGGGCTGCTTTTCTTCTGATAAGTTGGAGTGGGAGTTTCGTGATATTTACCAGAATATTCTATGCTAAAAAACCTTCTTAGACTGTCATTTTGGGTTAAAATCATGAGAATCGATACCACCAACACCACCCCAATACACTGCCCTTCTAGCTTTTCTATTGCTACTAATAGGATGTCTTTGGCGGGGGGGCTCCCCTTTCAGTTTCACCATTTACTTAGCTATTTGACATTGGAAACATCATTTTGGCACCTCCGAACCTCAAATTTCCCAAATCTAAAACTGGGTGGGTAAGGTCTCTCATGAGGCATTACAATCATTAGAAATCAATTCATCATATATCTTGAACAGTGGAGGCCATGTAACTTGCACCCAACTTACAGGGCACAACAGCAGTAGATATTTATTTTCAGTTAACCCTATGAACATCAACTTGCCAGAATCCAAAAGCATAGCTCTAAAGAGTAATTTTTTCCCCACAATTCAGATTATTGGTATCCTGACAATTGTAGGGACTCAGCTGCTCCTTCTCCTCATACTCTACACTCAAGAAGTCAGGCAGTGTTTGCACCACTTGCTCAAAGGAGTTACTGGATGGAGAAAGAATAACTTTTCAAAGATAATATCTGATTATACAACAAATGTAATAATTTGATCTTAGATTTTAAAGTTCATAGTAATTACATTATCTAACATATATATTTATTCAATCACTCAGTAAATATTGAACACTGGCCAGGCAAAAAAAAAAAAGAACCTCAAAGAGCTTGTAATCAAGGACGAGGAAAAAAAAAAAAGGCAAAATGAGTCATCATGATAAATGGTAATAAGGTGATAGCAAAGGTAAAACAGAGAAATAAGAATCATTAAGCTTGTTAGGCAGTGTGAGAGGAGCAAAAAGGAGGAAGGTGATATTTGATTCCGGAATTTAAAGATCAGAAAGCATTCCCTGGACAGAGGAGGGGGCATTGCAGGCACTGGGATGATTATGAACATGCCTAGCAGGATCGGAGCAGCATGGAGCTGGGTTTAAATAGAAAGCAGGGTTCCTGATGAAGAAGGGTCAACTAGCAGCTGAAAAGGACATCGGAGCAGGAGTGGCATGGGCTGTGTGTGCAAACCAAGGGTTTTAGGAAATATTATTAAAGGCAGAATTTGAAATCTGCTTAGAAACCTGGCTTGAACACTTCCCATGGAGATAAAACAGGGCTAATTCCACAGGTCCAATTCTGCATCAAGAATTACTAAAATTTAAATTCCCACCAACACATGTAAACTGTACAGTCTTTTATGAACCCTCCTTCCTCTCCCAGAGATTGGCTGAACCTTTGTGACATAATTTTCTCAGCAGAAAGATTCCTTGACTTAATAATGTGGGTTCATGTTTGGCTTGAATAAAATATTGACTTGTTTCCTTCTCCATTAAACTCCTTTGAATGCCTCTAAATTGCAAGTCTCTGTAAAACTGACCTAAACATCAAGCATTAATTTTTATTTCTGGATAGAAGCATTTAGACAATCCACTGCCTCACTCCCCACGGTTAGCACACAATCAGTTTCAAAAAGAAACGGAATAGCTGATTGAGCATGAGAGCAGCCCTTCTGGTAAGAAAAGATGAAATCCATTCCAGAGTCCTGATTATTAGGTCTATGACAATCTTTTAAAAAATTCAAATGGTTTATACAACCTCTACAGTTCTTTCAGTGTTGCTTAAAATTGTCAATGTAGCAAAAACTCTAGTTATTTTCAAAAGGCAAAATCTTTCCTACCTTGAAAAGTCTGAGTTACTAAGTCCTTAAGAAAAGAGAATTGGCAAAGTGTCTTCAACTCTTTCTCTGGTAGCTACTCAGTTTCCTTTGGAAGCATTTCCCCAGTTCAGTACACTAGAAAATTGTAATGATGCGAGTTGTGCTTTACGGCCAGATACCTGCTGGGGATAATGTTTCAGGATGGCTGAAGAGGTCTTTTGTCTTGCCCGCAGTCTGCACCCTACGTAGCTTGCTTTTTTGGAAAGTGTCCCCACTTCCCTTTGCTTTTTTGCCAGCCACATCTCTGAAGAAGAGGCAATTTCTCCCTAAAGTATTCTCCCTACCTCTCAAAAAAAGAACATGTGACATTTTAATTGTGTAGCACGTTGAGAAAGGCTCTGCTTTCTACTTAAAGGTTTCTTTTACTTTTCTTTTTTTTTTTTTTTTTTTTTTTTGAGATGGAGTCTTACTATGTTGCCCAGGCTGGAGTGCAGCATCCAATCTCGGATCACTGCAACCTCTGCCTCCCAGGTTCAAGCGATTCTCCTGCCTCAGCCTCCCCAAGAAGCTGGGACTACAGGTGTGCACCACCACGCCTGACTAATTTTTGTATTTTTTTTTTTTTTTTTTTTTAGTAGAGACGGGGTTTCGCCATCTTGGCCAGGCTGGTCTCGAACTCCTGACCTCAGGTGATCCATCCACCTCAGCCTTCAAAATTGCTGGGATTACAGGCATGAGCCACCGCTCCCAGCCTACTTAAAGGTTTCTAAGAGCATTTCTAAGAGTGTTCACTGGACAGAGCTATCCATACGTGTCAGAGAAGTGTAATTTGCGAAAGGCAAACTGGGAACCTTGGGAAAGTTATTTGACCTCTCAAAGTCTCACATGTCTCACTACAAAACCATAGAAAATGATCACTAGCTCAAAATACTGTTGTGTTTTTCAAAGGGGCTTGATATATGCTACTGTCTAAATGTTAGTTGTGATTTTTATCATTAATATTGATAATATATATCTTCCACTGGACAATGTCTAACATTTCACACATAATTGGTTTCGATGAAAAGAGCTGGAAATTTGCAAGAAGTTAGCATCCCAATAAGATGTTTTGATTAATGTAACAGGTAGGTTTCCAGATTGCTGCCAGCTGAGATAAGGCTCTGTGGGCTTGGACGGGAGTATGTTATATGAACAGCAGCAAGTGTAATCAAGGATTCTTAACATTGTTTTATAATTTAATGGTTTTGTTTTCTGGGTCACTGAGTTTGCCTTCCTGATGTCAGTTAAGTCTCCTGTGATATCTGAGTAATAACATGGGACATGATAGGCTTGAAGGCTGAGACAATTCCTTCCCTCAGTGGTACAGGGGAAGGGTTGAGGCCTAGAATGTGATCTTAAATGACAGCTGCCACTGTGCTCCATGATTATGGTAGACATCATCCTATTTTAAATTAATTATTTGAACATCAATACAGTAGTGAATATATAAACATATATGAAAGTAGTATTTCCTTATTTTTCCTCGTGATTCAGATGATTGGTTTTCTTACCATTTTGAGGATCAATTATTAGTGACTATATTTGAATGAAAAAACAGCGGATATAGGAGGTATTCCAATAATAATGATTAAGTTGATCATCCAGTAGTAGCAATAATAATCATTTTAACCACCATTCATTAAAGCTTATTGCTTTGTCAGGACTGTGTGGATTTACAGAATTTAATTTAGTGTGGGTGAGAGAGAGAGAGAAATTACTAGATGAATAAAGGGATGGACCCAGAAGCAGAATGCAGACTTCAGTAGACAGCGGGATCCAAAATTGGAAAACTATCAGAAATGAAGACTGATATTTCCAGAGCCATATTGTCTTTGTTTTTTTCTGTATCTCTGAGCCCACTGCTGAGAAATACTTTCTCCAGGTGGCCCTATAACTCTTCTTTGCTCAAACACTGAGAAAGGCAACTAGTGGATTCTGACTTCCAAACCCAGATGTCCTAGGAAGCAAAGCTTATTGGCCAGTCTTGTATTAGGGATCCTCCTCTAATGTCCCCTAGTGTACTCCCTTGGTCCCATCCGTGATGGCCAT
Source organism: Macaca thibetana thibetana (assembly GCF_024542745.1). Taxonomy (NCBI): domain Eukaryota; kingdom Metazoa; phylum Chordata; class Mammalia; order Primates; family Cercopithecidae; genus Macaca; species Macaca thibetana. The sequence continues at coordinate 166,099,264 of NC_065582.1, forward strand.
CAGAAAAGGGTCAACAGTTACAACAAAGGGCTGCAAAGGCTCTTTCTTGGAGGGAAAGGTGCAATCACAGAGTTGAGTTAATGAGTCCCAGGTCAATTAATATGAGGCAGAGCCTAGAATAAACCCAGGAATGTCTAGTACCGAAGTTCATACAATTTTCTTGAGCTTTGTTGCTCTCTGGTTAAAGTGGTCTAAGACAATGCTCCCTGGTAACTGAAGGCTGGCTTCAGTGGGCACGGCAATGAGAGATTTAGTGAAGATGAGGTCTCACTTGAGAACCCCACATCCAGCATCATGAAGGGATGACAAGGAAATGAGAGGGCATTTGGGTGAAACAGTGATTCTTTGCCTATCCTGTGAGGTTGCTTCAGATAAGTCCTAAATATCAGTGGTTCTCAAACATTAATGTGCAAACAAATCATCTGGACCTCTTATCAAAAGGCAAATTCTGTTTCCATTCTCCTGGGATGGGACCTGGGAGTCTGCATTTTTAACAAACTCATGGAAGATGCTGATGCTGTGGGTCCCATCCCAGGACCATACTGTGTGAATGAGGTTCTAGAGAAAATAACTAGGAAAATGGAAGCAGCAAGAAGTCTGGAGGTTTTCTGGTTCCTCCCCACAGCTGCACAGATAGTGGGTTACTTGGCAGCTCATGCCTCTGCGTTTGGCTTTCTACCCAGTACTGTGACAAGATGAATAACTACAACTACAGTGGCTTGCTGGACCAGCTAAATAAAAAAGCATGTGCTGGCTGAAAAAATTGTCGGCAAATAATTAGTGGGTACCGCCAGCAGGCAATTTATTTGGAATTTATCTTGTTAAGATACACAGGAAGTTCTGTGCCAATTTTTTCCTGTTTCCTAAGTTCAACTTTGGAGAAACTTACTAGTATTAATGGTGAGAATTGTTACACATCTTGCTGATTTTAAGAAAATACATATCGCATGTACCTGGAAGTCATTATTTGACATTATTTCTGATGTGGTGTGAGCTTCTTTAGTGCCCCCCTGCCTGGCTTTAACAGAAGTTCAGGATCTAATTATTACCACATTTGTTGAGTTCTTAAAAATATGTTAGATACCAGGTAAAATAAATTATACATTATCCCGTTTTACCCTCACAAAAACCTAAGCACTAGCTGTTAATTTTACTTTTTAGCAATGACGAAACTGAGGCGAAAACATATTGTATGAGTTGTCCAAGCACTATCCAATCCTAATCCTGATTTTACTCCTTCATAAAACATTTTAAATCTAGCCTTGCTCCCCTCAATGACACTTTTGTGCCTTTGACTTTGGGTTGATGCTGTGTTCTGGTATCCAATATTAAACCCTCCTCAACAAGGCCTCTATCCTTTTTTGCCCCTTTGTAGCAGGTTGGCAATGTTGCAAAGTCATTCTGTCCACATCCAGTCCCACTTTATTTGAGGTCTGCTTTATGCTGCCTTTCTTTGATTTATTTCATTAGCTTCCTGCCATTCTCAGTGTCTTCAGTGGTAGCTTCAGATATTTTCCACACATCCCAACCCTAAATCCCAGATGCGCCTCCATCCCTCTGAGCAGATGACTACCTCTTTAATGAAAAGATGGAGACCAATTTTTCCAGCATCACTCACGTATACTTTTAACTGAAATGTCACAAAATTAAAATGGCTGTGATTCAAACAAAAAACATATATATTTATTGTTTGATTACACACACACATGCACACACATCCAAACAAGAAATTGGAGGTACACAGTCCCAGAGGTACCACACTGTCTCAAGGTTTTCATCAGGCCCAGATTTCTTCTCCTCCCCTATCCTTAACGTTTAACTTGGGTCCTTAAGTTTGCACCAAGTGGTTTCAAGATGGTTCCCTCATCCCAAGCATTATGCCTTTATACTATCAAGTTCAAGAGAGGAAATGTATATATCACGAACAAATTAATTCCCAGAAGTACCCTCAGCAGAAATCTTAATATTTGGCCTAAAGTTGGTCACTTGCCGAAGAGAATGGGATAGCCATGCCGTGTTTAGATCAATCACATGTTCGTCCTCCAGGATTCGGGAAGGGACCAGCCTTCCCTAAGCATATTGTGACATGAAAAATATGTTTAAGCTTGAACTCTTCCCTTGGTGAAATGTGACTAGTGGATGGCGACCTCCAGTGTCTAACTCATATCCCTTATTGTTCTTTCTCTCTTTCTCCTGCTGCTTCCTCCCAGTCTCAAAGGTATTGCATGCAGTCATCCATCCTCTTCAGCTTTCTGGTCTCTTCCTTCCCAATACCAAATTCTTCACCTCACCCACTCTACTGGTCTCATTTCTGCTCTCTTTCTCTTTGTCCTACCAACACTCACTTCTCTAGTTTTTGGCTTTTCTTTCCCTTTTTCCTGGAAATACAGTCCAATCTCCCCTATAAAGAATGACAAACTCACAACAAAAGCAAAACAACATAAACATTGCCTTTCCTTAGCCTTTGATATCTTCAAGCTGTTATTTTAGTTCTTTCTTTCTTTTCGCAAACATGTCCCCAAAAGTAATCAATAATCTGTACTTACATTTTCTCACTGCTCATTTATGTAAGTCTGTAGAGTCCAGACACCCCACTGGGGGAAAAAAGCAGCACCATCAAACTCTCGTCTAATTTAGTGGCCTGTCTCTTGGAGTATATTTTTTTCTGGGAATCTGCTCCTCCCTTGCTTCTTAAAGCTCTGCAAAATCTGTCCAGCTCCAACCTGCCCATCCAAGCCACTTCGCTGACTTCTCCATCTCTGCCTCATTCATTGAATCTCTTCCTGCCAGATCGTAAGCAACTTCAGGAAAGGAACCATGACTTATTTGTTACCTGCACAATGTGTGGTGAAGAATTTTTGCGGAAGTGCTCATCTTTTGGAAAACTTCTTAACCGGTCTCCTTGACTCCTCTCCTCTCCCTCTTCAAACCATTCTGTCACCAGAGTTCTATTTCTGAAAGTACAGATTTGATCACATTTGTTCTTTATTTAAAAACACAAACTCCTTAGTATGCCATTCAAGGTCTTTCACAAAGTAACCCAAACCCATTTTTAACTTGAAATCTTTCCATTATCTCCCCTCTGCACACACACACATACACACTCTCTCTCTCTCTTACATCAGAATGCATCCATCTGCATCAGAATCACCTGGGATACTTTTTTTCAATGAAATTCCTGGGCCACACTCAAGACCAACTTAAGCAGGTTCATTAGAATTAGCTTAGGCTGTATATGTATAGTTTTAACGTGCATCTAAGGTGATCCTAAATGCACACTGAAGTTTGGTGCCATGGCCATATCATACTTAAACAAAATCTAATTCAAATAAGCATGCATTTCCCTATTTTTCACTTTTTAAGCACTTATTTTTCCATTTAATAATTGTGGGAGTTTTTTCCCTATGGAAACGGGACAGGGAAGCCTCTAAGATAGGGTTGAGAACTGGACCAAATATCACTAGACCAGATAGGCTTATAAACAGTTACCCTATTAACAACTTAACTGAAGAACAATTCTGCCTCATTACTTTGACTATCTTGAGTTATCTTGGTGGCATTTTTGGTGACATGGGCCACAAGTGGACACTTGCTATACTTCCCACATGTGCTGAGTTTATTTCCTTCGTCCACTTCATACGTATCATTGATGCCTCAGAACCCAGTACGCTAACTTCCCAAATCCCTGAAGGCATCAAATGCAATGGGATTTAACAAGAACACAGCTGCATTTAAGGCAAGCAGACCAAATTTCCAGCTGAAATTTGATTTAAAAGTTTTGTGAAATGTTACAAAAGGTTAAAGAAAAAGTATTCATCATTTCAAATACACTTAAAAATTTGCTATTTCTATGACAAAAGACAATCCATCTTATTCTCATGGTTAGTTTTCTCCCAGTTCTTGCCACCCAGATCTAACTCCTTCTGTTCATCTTGGTGACCATGTATACGGAATAAAATGTTATGAGATTATGATGTAATATCTACAGTCACATGGAAGATTAAACCTGATTGTTAAATTGTAAATGGCATCCATGTTAGTTGCGAAGTCAGAATTACAGATCCAACTGTAGTCATCTTTTCATACAGACATAGCTTTAGTCTCAGTTGGTCTTTCTGTCTGTCTGTCTCTCTCTCTCTGTCTCCCTCCTTCCTCCTCCCTGCCCTGTACTCTTCTATTTCCCTTCCCTCTCTCTTTTTCTGTTGACTCAGACAAATAAACCCACTAAAACATATTGCCTTTGATATTGTCTCTGACCTGAGGTCATAGAGAAAAGACTCAAAATGAAAATAGAAATGAAATCAGACCCATAAATGGATGCCAGAGGGGATGATACAATAAAGGACAAAAAGACTGGTCCAAGCCTCTCATTTTCTCCACAAGATGACTTGCAATGTGAACAATGGCTCGCTTTTGCAGTTTTTGTTCTCCAGTGACAACAGCAATGAGGAAAATTGTTTCAAGTCCTGAACTGTCTCTGCTGAGTGCTACAGGGAAGCACACTGGCCCCAGTTGCCAAGTTGCTGCAGTCGGTCGCAGACATCAGAGTGCTCACCTTGGCCTGAGTGAGTCAGGCTGAGTTCACACAGGTTCACGTGCAAAAAGGTGCTACTGAAGAGATCGTGTTTCTCTAACTTTGCCTCTGAGTACCTGCCCTAAACAGCAGGCTTGCCAGCACTCCAGCAGGCAGGAGCCTTTGGATGTCTCATTTAGGAGTGTGGGCTGAGTTTCAACGTGCTGAGGAGTAGAAAGGTAAGAACAAGCAGTTCATATAAGGGCAGACTCCTGAGATGAGCTGCAGCTGCATTCACCTCCATGGGGCAGGCCAAACTTTGAGAGGTTTAATGCTTTTAGATATCAGTCAAAATAAAATTTTATGTGATATACAACAAAGTTCAAATACCCGTATTATAGGAAAAGAGAATACTGTACCCTATGACTTCCAGAATGGCAGTAATTGAAACTCATCCTGATAATGCAGTTGATGGCCAGTAAAGGTGGGAAACATATATTCAGGTCGTTGAGAATTTCTTAACTTATTTCAAGAGCGAAGAGAAAGAGACACACAGAAAGAAATAGCCTAAAAGCCCAAATTCCACATCTAGGCAGAGAAACTCCTGAATGCGACTTTCTCCATTATTAACCTTGCACTTTATATCGTGTGTTATGACCTCTCGGAGTCTGAAGGGAATGAAGTAGGTCAAACAACAGTAACAAAAACATTGTCCAAAAGCTCTACATGTTCTACCATCCCAACCCTAACAACCTTTTAACCCCACACACCATTCACAGGCTGAATGGCACAAGGTCACATATGTAACTTCCAGTTCTTGCATTTCTTCTTTAAAAAATTTCCTGACTTTAATCTGTCAGAGTGGTTTCCAATTCCCAATGATTTGCCAAGAATATAGATTATTACTGACACTGGAGAGATTAGGCAACTAAATAAGTGAGTATGCGTTTGTCACCTCTGAAAGTCTCCAATAGCTGTGACAGAAACATAGGTTGTTCTAGCTCAAGGTGTGCTGAGAATAGAAGGTGTGGAGGAACAGCTGTGTCTTCACACCATCACTGGGCTGGGTGCTGGAAATACAAAGAATGACAGTTCCTAATCTTTTTAGCTCATTGATTTTGCTGAGAGAGAGAGAGGACAACTAAGTGAACAGTTACGGCAGATAAATTACTGACAGCTGTTTTAAAAATCTAAGCTTAATAGAGCTTCAGCTTAGCATGCAGAGGTGGAGATGGGCGCAAGTGGCTCCAAATGGTGATCCTGTCTTAACTAGTTCACCTTAATTAACTTCATGTGTACCTATTTGATAGAACCCAGAGTATGGTTGACCTTTAATCAATAATGGGAAATTCCTCAATCCATCCAGCATATGTAACTGCTACTCCTTTAACAAATGGCAAGGGTGGGTTTCCCAGGACACAAGAGGATATACTTGGGCTCTGGGCATCCTGATTTAAGCAAATTAGCTAAACTAGCATAAAGGCCACCAAGTCAGGCAATTCTTGACATTTACTAATAAAATGTAAAGGGTTGTGTTTATAAATAAATACATGCAAATAATTATGTTCTTTCAAAGTGCAAGGATGAATGAATCTACTTACCAATCCATCGAAAGAGCTACATATAGTTTCCTCTAACTAAAATGTGGCAGAGATTGTATCTCAGCACCTACTGACGTGAATGCCATCGGGTTGTTGGATGGGTTATGTCTGATGTGTCCTCTGTCATTTCTGCATCATGTGGACAGAGGACCTGTCTCAAATAACCTTCATGGCATCCTTAAGTGTTGTTATTCATATGTTTGATCTTATCTCCAGGATTTTGCATTGTCACGCTCTTCTATAATGATAACATGAAATGTGTATGATGAATTCAGCTGGCAACATAGAAAAACTGACCTTTAGTTGTGTGGCAAGGTGTCTACTCATATATTCAACACTTTTACCAAAAACAAACAAGGAGATTTGTCCTGAGGGTTTCCAGTTTCTTCATATGTCCAGAGTCTACAATCTAGCTTTGCATGGAGCCAGATTAAGGGAAATCAAAATATCTGACCCACACTGTCAAGTTCTCTAAAATTGCCTTTACTACATTGTATTGTGGAATGTTGTCATCAGGCTATATTTTAAATTGTCTTTTAAAAGGGCCCTGTGAAACTTGTTATATGTACTGTAGGTGCGCCAGTGAAGACATCATTATCTTCCATAATGTCCTCTTTATGACAATCCTGGGAATGATTTCTATTTAATCTTAGTCCCAAGAATTGTTGTGTCTCTCCCACGTAATGGTCTGTTTGTGCTTTTAACTCATAAATACTAGGGATGAGTTACCACATTTTTCAGTAGATAGAAATGTGTTTTCTTCCCTGCTTTCTGAAAAAGTATTCCCAAGTATTCTGAAGCTTTCTAAAAGGTGCTTTTCATTTTTTGCTTTCATTTCATAATAACCTTTTTTAAAAAATGACATAAGGATATTCTAGGACAGGGATCAGCAACCCTTTTCTGTTAAAGGGCCAGATACTAAGTATTCTAGAGAACTACACATGTCTCTCAGGCATATTCTTTGTTTTTTTTTTTTTTTTAACACTTAAAATTGTAAAAACTGATGTACAATTTTATACAAAGTTACAATTTTATACAAAGTTATACCTGATGTAAAATGTACATATAAAATGTAAAATGTACATATAAAATGTACAATTTTATACCAAGTTATACCTGATGTAAATGACGAGTTGATGGGTGCAGCACACCAACATGGCACAAGTATACATATGTAACAAACCTGCACGTTATGCACATGTACCCTACAACTTAAAGTATAATAATAATAAATAAATTAAAAAAAAAATTGTAAAAACTATTCTCAACTCATGGGCCTTATGGAAATAGTGGTAGACTGGATTTTGCCCACAAGCTGCAGTTTGCCAACCCCTCTTGTAGAATCACTGGCTGACCTCATATTTCTGAAAAGTGCCATGTGATTACAGGGTCTTCACACTTGTCTTTGTACTAATGTTTTTGTTGGTGTCAAGTAGTTCCATTTATACTGACATGAGCTAATGAGAAAATAAAGAAGACTAACATTAAGTGTAAATGACATATTTGGTCGAAATGACCAAAGTATAAGTGTAAATGATATATTTGGTCTACATGACTTGGTCAAATGTCATAAAGGCAACTGTACAAAGGAAGATTTCACAGTTGTTGAAAAAATGGTGAGAGAATTAACGCAGCACACAGCCCACAGTGATGACAGAACCATGTAAGCTCACAATGATGTGAGTTTGTTCCATATGGAACAGAATTCTCATCTATAGTCACATTGTGAGGGGCAATTTCATTTCAGCGAAACAGCAGAATGTATCAAATTAAATGAACGTTACTAGTTGGATATCAGTTGGTTCTGTCATTTTGTTTATGTTTAACTTGCTAGTTTCATTTGGTCTTATACTTGTGTAAACACATTGCAGAATCCACATCCATACTCCTTGTTTCAAAACACAGTTCTGCTGCTTACTACCACAATTGGAGACACTAACTCACCAAACCAGATATCTTTGAAAACTTGTTACAGATATTTAATATCTTTGAAATTGTTTTCTTATAGTTAGTGTTTTCAGGGTTTTCAGATTTTTACTTCATATTGAGTAATTTTTAGCCCTAAGCATGATTCTGCTTTACCTCCCACCCCACCCTATATAAACTGCTTACAAATAGCTAGTGGGGGAAATTCATGTCCTTTGATAATAAGCAGTAAAAAAGAAGTGAGGAAGAACAGGATCTATAGAACAACATTATGGAAAATAATTACAAAAAAATAAGAAGGTCAAATGGCAAAGTACCCTGAAAAGAAAACAAGTTGCCACAAAATAGATGAAAACTATGGTCAAATATTTTGTGATAATTTTAAAGCAAGTGAACAAAATGCATTGAAGTAGTTGCCTCTGTAAAGCAAGAACATAGTACAGAAATAAAAAAGCATACAAGAGAGATGGTGAAACAGCAATATGCATGAAATGGAAACTAGCAGATCTCAGGAAAAAAGTAAAAGAAATAAAACTCAAAAAAGTAAGGGCAAAATTGGAAGACATATAAGGAAAGAAAAATACAGCAAGGTGCATAGAGGACTTAAAAGGCAACAAAATAAAGTTACAATAAAGAAACTCATTTTTAAAAAGTTATTAGAAGGAAAAACTAATTAAAATGTAGAATAAGCAAAGAATCTATTAAAGAAAACCCCCCAAAGGGATCTAGAAATAATGAAACAGAATTATTGTTTAAAAATATAATTCAGAAAAGCATTCCTGAAATAGTAGATGATTTGAATACATATATTGTTGAAGCGCAGCATGCCTTAGGAAAAACTGACTCATATGGTCAACATTCAACATACCCTAGTACATTTATATGACTTCAAGAACAAAAATTTCTTTTGAGCAGCCAGCCAACCTCAAAATACCATATTGAACCAGGTAAGGAGATGAAATCCAAATCCATTCAGTTTGAAATTTTTCTACCACTCTGAGGAAAGAAAGATTTAAGCAATGAAAACACTTTAATTGAATGAGAACCATTAAAGACAGATTTATAGGATTTGTCTGTGTATTATAGAAATCTCTTTGTAGTCTAATCAAGAGTTAGCAGAAATGGCATTTATTGGGAAAGAAACTGAAGGAGAAAGTTTCTCCAGTAAGCCAGATGCTTTATAAACCAACTCTTCTCTGCTGAATGTAGCAGAAAGTTTCAAGTAATTTCTCATAAATATGGTCAAATAGTGCTATATTCAAATATCCAACCCAAACCTCAAATTCTACATAATAAAAAAAAAGACAGAAAAAATAATTTCATGAGGAGATAACGATGACAAGTATAATATTCAAAGAAATTTCTCAGAACAGTTACCAAGCTCAGTGAAATTTAGTTAATGGAATAAGAGTATTAAAAGGAACAGCCAACTTTAAGAGGAGAAGGCAGAAAGGTGCAGTGGCTCATTCCTGTAATACTAGCACTTTGGGAAGCCCGGGTGGGAAGATCTCTTAAAGCCAGGAGTTCAAGGCCAGTCTGAGCAATATAGAAAGACCCTACCTCTTAAAAAAAAAAAAACAAAAAAAAAAAAACGAGGAAGCATCTATGGTATTTTCTGCTTACACTTTCCTGATGTCTGAAAACTGCCTGGTGCCTACGATTCTCCATCCTCATGCCTTTAGTAGGAGCTAAATGGATTTTACCTGACCTACCACTACCCACTTGTCAGCAAGCATGTGGGATATAGACCCAAGTCAGGCCAATCAGAGCCCTTCTTGGGAAATTTTGGAACCAGGATCATGACTCTGCTCCTGCCATTAGAAGAAACTGTTCGTTTCTGAGGCTGTGGAATTGCATCAGTTAGATTTACCACCACACAGAGGAAGCTGGTCTGCAATTAGAGAAAATGAAGTCAAATGTCAGAAAGAGGTAGAGATGAGGTTTCCATTCCCTGTCACTTTCATATATTTTGATCCAGTTGTTTCTGTTATCCAACTACAAACCTGCTCTTCTTGTAATTCTTTTATTCCATAAATAAATACATTTCTACTTTTCCTAAGTTATATTAAATTTCTGACACTAGCAACCCAATATATTCTGAAGAATACACACCCAATCAAGTAGAGAGTATAACAAAAGGGGCTTTCTTAAGGGCAAGAAACGTTTAATAAACAGTGGAGAAAAAACTAGTAGAGAAGCAGAAGATTTTGAGATGGAGGAGAAAAAGAAAGACACAAATATATTAGGTAAGAATATCCCAAGGTGGTCATAGACATGTGGTTTTAGAAGAAAAAGAGCTATATAGAATATATATATATGAAAGAAACTAATCTCTCTTTTCCGTGAAGGAAATGCAGTCTATGACCGTAAAATGTTCACAATGTCTACTATATGCTAAAGTACAGCAGTATGGTAAAACATACACATTAATATTTTTACTTATTTTTACTGAAGGGATAAAAAGAACGTTATAAGGAGAAGAGAGTGCTAACAAGAACTTGGGTTCAAATTCATTTACATGACCATAAGCAAATTACTGGATCACTGTGTGCCTTGGTTTTTATCTGCAAAATGGGTAAAATAACAGTACCTATCTAATGCACTTACTATAGGAAATGAGAGAGAAAGCATGGAAAATAATTTGTGCAGTCTTGGGAACATTATGATTGCTCCCTAATATTAGTTACCATTACTATCACCATCACTATTACTCTTGAGTTACTCCCCTACCCCATCATTTTAGTAAGTATTTTACTGAATTTATATCATTTGATCATTGGGAATTAAATAATCACTATCCTTAGTTTACAGATAAGGCTTAGATATTAAATAACTTGCTTAGAGTCACACAGCTAGAAAATGGCAGACTCCACATCAGAGCCCATTCAGCATGACTCTAGAAGTTCCCCCTTTTGCTTATAAATAAAATGGCCTCCATATTGCATTTATTGTTTTCAAAAATATGTTCTTGATTCTTTCTGTGGTTTTTCTGTTGTCTATTTTCCCTCCCTCCCTCCCTCCCTCCCTCCCTCCCTCCCTCCCTCCCTCCCTCCCTCCCCTCCTTCCTTCCTTCCTTCCTTCCTTCCTTCCTTCCTTCCTTCCTTCCTTCCTTTCTCTCTTTCTCTCTTTCTCTCTCTTTCATTGAGATAGGGTCTCACCCTGTTGCCCAGGCTGGAGCGCAGTGGCACAATCTCAGCTTACGGCAGCCTCATCCTCCCCGGCTCAAGTGATCCTGCCCACCTCAATCTCCCAAGTAGCTGGGGCTACAGGCGCATGACATCACACCCAGCTAATTTTTTTTTTTTTCGTATTTTTGATAAAGACGAGGTTTTGCCACTTTCCCCAGGCTAGTCTTGAACTCCTGAGCTCAGGGCATTCCGCCCACCTTAGGCTCCCAAAGTACTAGAATTTTAGGTATGACCCACTGCAATAATAGGGGTGAGGCACTGCACCTGGCTATTTTATTTATTTCTATTCTGATTTTTATTATTCCCTTCCTTCTGCTAATTGTTAGTGTAGCTTCTTCTTTTTCTAGTTCCTTTAGGTATAATGTTAGACTATCTATTTGAGATCTTCTTTCTTTTTTAATGTAGGCATTTATTGCAATAAATTTTCCTCTTAGAAAAGGTTTTGCTGCATCCCATAGGTTTTGGTATGTTGTGATTTCATTGTCATTTATCTCAAGATATTTTTAAAATTTCTCCTTTGATTTCTTCTTCAACCCATTTGTTGTTTAAGCATATTGTTTAATTTCCACAGCAACATTTTTTGTTAATTTTTCAAGATTCCCTTGGGTTACTGATTTCTAGTTTTACACCACTGTGGTCTGAAACAATACTAGCTATGATTTCAATATTCTTAAAATTTTAAAACCTTGTTTTGTGGCCTAAAGTATGGTCTACCTTGGAGAATGTTCCATGTGTGATATAAAAAGTTGTGCATTCTGCAGCTATTGGATGGAAAGTTTTGTATATGTCTGTTTGGTTCATTTGGTCAAAAGTGCAATTTGAGTCCATTATATCCTTATTTATTTTCTATCTGGTTCATCTATTCATTACTGAAAGTGGAGTATTAAAATTCCCTACTATTATTATATTTCTATCTATTTTGCTCTTCAAGTTTATAATTGTTTATTTTATGTATTTAGGTGTTCCAATGTTGGATATATGTATAGATACAGATATCCAGATATATATATATATATATATATGCAATTTTAAGTTTTCTTGATTGTCAGACCACTATATCATTAAATAATTACCTTCTTTGTCTCTTGTGACAGTTGTTTTAATTGAAGTCTGATTTATCAAACATAAGTATAGCCATTCTTGCTCTCTTTTAGTTACATGTGTCTGTAAACGTAAATGGGTCTCTTACAAGCAACATGTAATTGGATTGTATCTTTTATCCATTCAACCACTCCATCTTTTCATTAATGGATTGAATCTATTTACATTCAAAGTTATCATTTATAGGTAAGGACTTACTACTGTCATTTTATTATTTGTTTTCCAGTTCCTTTCTTCCTCTCTTGTTGTCTGTCTTTGTGGTATGATAATTTTCTGTAGTATTAAGCTTTTATTCCTTTCTTTTTATTGTTTGTATATCTGCCATTTTTTTTGGTTTTGCAGTTATGAGGCTTACATAAAACATCTTATAGTTTTAATCAGTTATTTTAATCTGATAACAACTTAACTTCTATCACATACAAAAACTCTAGACTTTTACTCTCCACTTCCTACAACTTATGTTTTTGATGTCATGCATCTTTTCATATTGTATATTTCTTAACAACTTGCTGTAGCTGTAGTGCTGTAGTTATTTTTGACTGTTTTGACTTTTAATCTTCATACTAAGCAGATGTATAATTTACATACCACCATTATAGTATTGGAGTATTCTAGACTTGACTATGCATTTTCTTCCACTAGTGAGTTTTATAGTTTCATATATACTTATGATAGTAATTATCATGCCTTTTTCTTTTCTTTTCTTTTCTTTTTTTTTTTTTTTTTTTTTTTTTTTTTTTTTTTTTTTGCTTAAAGAACTTCCTTAAGCACTTCTTTTAGGATGGGTCTAGTGGTGATGGATTTAGCTTTTGCTTGTCTGGGTAATATTTTATGCCTCTTTTATTTCTGAGGGATAGCTCTGCTGGGTATAACATCCATAGCTGAAAGGTTTTTCTTGTAGCACTTTGACTGTATCATCCAATTGTTTCCTTGTCTGCAAAGTTTCTGTTGAGAAATCTACTGATATATTCTAATGCAGATTCCCTTGTATGTGACTTGATGTTTTCTCTTGCTGCTTTTAAAATTCTTTGTCTTTCAGTTTTGACAGTTTTATTATAATGTGCCTTTGAGAGAACCTCTTTGGGTTATATATGTTTAGGGACCTTGGAGCTAAGTGGATCTGAATGTCCATATCTCTCCCAAAATGGGAAATTGTCATCCACTATTTTATTAAATAAGCATTTTGTCCCTTTTTAAATCTCTTGTCCTGAAAATCTCATAATGCAAATATTTATTTGCTTAATGATATCTCATAAGTCCCAAAGAATATCTTCACTCTTTTTCATTCTTTTTGTTTGTTTGTTTCCTCTAAGTCAGACTAAGTCAGACTAAGTCACAAATGACCTATCTTCAAGTTCACAGAATCCTTCCTTTGTTTTCTCTAGTCTGTTATTGAAGCTTTCTATTGTATTTTTAAACTTTATTTTATTGATTAAATTCACTAGCTATAAGATTTCTGTTCTTTTTTATTATATCTCTCTGTTGAATTCCTCATTCAGATAATGAATTATATTCCTAATTTCATTGAATTGCCTATTTGTATTCTCTTGTGTCTCGCTAATAATAAAGAATATTATTATGAATTCCTCTTCAGGCAATTTGTAAAATTTCCATTTCATTAGGGTCAGTTACTGGAGAATTATTGTGCTCCTTTGGTGATGTCATGTTTCCTTGTTTTCTATGTTTCTTGTGTTCCTGCACTGATGTCTGCACATCTGATTGTGTAGTTACCTCTTCCAAACTTTACAGAGTAGCTTTTGTAGAAGGCTTTCACTGGAAGGTGGGCCTCAGGTTGCTGGTTGGGCAAAGTGCAGTGGCTGTGGTTCTGTGTGGGCACAGTGATACAGTCTCTGTGCAGCTTCTTCAGTTGTAATCAATGTCAGTGATAACTGACATACCTTGGTCAGTGATGACTGACATACCTTGGCACCTTGGTGGTCTAGGCTACAGGAATTTGTGGCAATAATGGTGGCTGTATATGTTATTATGGCAAGAACTTTGGGAATCATTCTGTTCTTATCTTCCCCCACACTGGGGGGTCCTGTGAAGTTACTATAACACCTGGGACTTGAGACACAGGTTCACATTCCCAGGCCCAAGTGGTTGCAGTTCTCCCAGAGAGCTGGGATCTATAGCTTTGAGGCAAACTCTAGCAGCTCAAACCCAGGAGACTATAATGTAGCTATGTTCTGACCCTGGGAAACAGGGTACAGCACTGGTGCAGCTCTGGTGAAGAAGGGATGTTCCAGAGACTAAATCCTCAGGGAACAGTGCAGAGCTACAATTCAGATCCTGGAACCAACAGGACATAGAAGCAGCTCAGGATCTGAGGGATGAGACACCACATAGTGTGGAGTTGGGACCCTGGGATGGTGGGACATGACAGAAGCCCAGGCTCTGTGAGTCTGGGTATAGCAGCAGCAAGTACTCAGGAATGCAAGACGCCATTGTGGCTTGGGGTTAGTGGAGCAGCACAGCAATGACTTCATTCCCTGGAAAGGTGGGACATCTCAGCAGCTCAGATGGGTGGAGATTAGTCCAGTTACAGGTAGGCAGGAACTGTGACCGTTTGGCCTGGAGAGGGAAGTGGCACAGCTCAGCCAAGGCTGTGATTTCCTGGGACTTGAGGTACTATGTCTTCTCGGCTCCAGAAAGCATGGCTACATGGATTAGTGGGGACCCCAGATGTCTGGGGAACAGGGGTGATTCTGTTCCCAGAATCAGCTGTGATTCTGGGGCATATGACTAGTCTGGTATGCCAGAGTTATCAGAGCTGCTAGGTTCAGGAAGCTGCCTCACCTGTGGTGCTAGAAGGTGAGGTGCAATTGATGGCTCTGGTGTGCAGAATATCGGCTCTGGGGGCAGACCATCACTGGATGTTGGCCTTAAGTGGAAGTGCACCAGCAACTAGAGTGTGCAGGATGGAACAGCTATACAGTAGTTTGGCCCAAGGGAGCAGGGCACAGTAGCAGTTTGGCACACTATGGGGTATGAATGTTGCCAAAGCAGCAAAGTCTCAGGAATGGAGGGGTGGTGCAACGGGTGTTCACCCCTGGAGCAGGATGCACTCTAATAGTGTCTCTGGTTCCAAAATGGCGTAGTGCAGTAGCAGTACAGGCCACAGAATAGTGGGGAGGGGGCAGTGGCGAGAAGTGAAGCCAGGGCACGGTATTGTCACCTTCTCTGAATGTAGCTCAGCATGTGACTCTAGGGAGCTCCCTCAGTTGAGTTTAGAACTTGTGAGGACTGTAGGAGTCTCTGGTAACAAAGGCTGCAGGTGTCTGCAGTGGTAATCAGGATTGCTGGGGTCCTCTTGCTTATTTTTTCCCTGAAGAAATGAGTCCCTCCTGCTTCCAGGCTGATTCCAACTGAGGGGATGGAGAGGTGGAGACGAGGTGTCTTCTTCCCTTCCCTATGCAGCTATCCTGGGTTTCGGGGCTCTACAGGATTTCTGCTGCTGCTTTGCTATTCTTGGAAGCTCTCCTTTAGTTATTTTGGTCAAAATGTAGTTGCTTATTCATAGCGTGTGTGTGTGTGTGTGTGTGTGTGTGTGTGTGTGTGTGTGTGTGTGTGTGTGTGTTAGAAGGAAGGATGCTAGGAGCTTCTAGATGGCCATCTTGTTGATGTCACTCCAAGGAAATTTCAATAAGCCTGTGAGACAGCCAAAATAATTAGATGGAATACTGTCATCTACTGCTTTCATCCTTTACACATGGGCAATGCCTACAGCTTTTCACAAGGCCCATCAAGCTTTCTATATGAGCCACAAAACTGCATACTGAATTATTTAAAGCTTTCACAACTTTCAGGGTGTCTGCAGTATCTGTATTTGATAATGTTTAGGAAGAATAAATAATGTTACATTCCAGTATCCTGATAACATAGTCTTTAAGATGAGGGTCATAATATTGTCTTGTATGTTAAAAACTCGTGATAGAGATTAGAGCAGGGGCATGATAGGCACTTAGTGAATGTATTCAGAAATTAATATAGAAATGAACAAATAAATTAATGTAATAATAAACAAAAACTCTTTGGGTAGGATCCCAGCCATGTGAATTTGTTTTCTATTGCTGCATAGCAAATTATCACCAACTTAGGGGCTAAAAACACTGATTTACCAGCTAACGATTGTGTAGGTCAAGTCTAGCACACCATCGCTGTGTTCTCTTCCAAAGGAAATGGCAAAACCAAAATCCAGGTATAGGCAAAGCTGAGTTCTTTTCTGGAGACTTTGGAGGAAAATCCACGTCTAAGATCATTCCTCCTGGCAAATTTCAGTTTCTTGTGGCTGTATTACTGAGTTTCCTAATTCCCTGCTGATCCACAGCCAGGGTCTGCTCATAGTTCCTGGAGTACTGCACACATTCCTTGCTCTCTAACCCCTCTACCTTTAAGCCAACAAGATTGATGCAAATTCTTGTCCTGCTTTCCATTTCTGGCTTCCTCTTCTTCAATCAGCCAGATAAGATGCTCTGCTTTTAAAGGCCTCATATGATTAAGTCACACCCACCTAGATAAATTCTCTGTCTTAAGGTCAGCTGTATACTGTACATAGCATTACTTAATCGCAGAGTAAAATCCATTAAATTCACATTCCCAGAGATTATGCAGGGCATACACACCAGGAGGTGTGTATCTTGTAAGCTGTGGAAGCTATCCTAGGATTATTTGCCTACCATACCATGGAAGACTGTTGCAGTAGACTCAAGGGTGTACTATTATATTATTCTCTCTGAAGTCACAGTTGGATATTCTCAGGCATGCTTGATTATTATGTTGAAAGACTCTAGGGTTCAAAACCAACGTATCATTTTGTTTTCTTTTGTGATTTTAAAATACATTTTCTGACCTTATATCTGTGTACTTCTGAAATAGCTTCTACAGCAGATAGAAAAATCCTATTACCTCCCTCCACTAAATGAGTCAAATACAAATGTAGACAAAAACAGAAAATATTCCCTTAGAAAAGTTTGGTGACACTTGAGCCCTTTCCAGCTTGTAGCTCTGAAATTGAATTTTTATATTCATTGTAAAGGTTGGTGAAGGGAAATATTATTACACAATGCAGAGTCAGTGAGGGCCGGAGGGCCCGTTTTCATATCTTCTAGATTCGAGCAATAGAGGTCATCTTATAACTTACTCAAGAGAAAATGGAAAATTACTGTTGTTTATTTTAGAATTTTGATCTGCACTGAGTGCTGTGTTTTTAAACACAGATATTATTATAATAGCTAATTATTGAAAAAGTTTAGTATTCAAGTAACAAACCTATGATGGAATCTGTATTTTTCCATCTATTACTATTCATTGTACCTATTTCATGCATTTTATATGCATTTCAAATGATTTTTACTTGGGGTCCTAAACTTTTGGAGGTTTTATTTCTCAGTTATTTCCATCTTTCTTGTGTACTCTGCAAATTAGAGTCTTCAACACAAAAGTGATTCTTTTAGGCCATGGAAGTGCTTAAAAAAAAAAAAAAAAAGCAATGACAATGCTTTGTCTGCTTTTAAAGGCAAGTATAGATAAATGAGCTTTCCAGAGTGTTGTTATTAAATAAGGTGAAGAATTAGGCAGAGTCAGCCTCCTATATGGTCCCTGAGCACCCAGTGTTCTGTCCAACGAGCCAACACATTACACACACTACTTCGTTTAATCATCCAGCATTCTTGTGAAGTAGTATTACCCAAAATGTGATTAAAAACCAGTTCTGTGATCACACCACTGCACCCAAGCCCAGGCAACAGAGTGAGACCCTGTCTCAAAAAACCAACAAGCAAACAAAAACAAAAAAGCAGTTTTAGCCCCTTCCAACTGGGTGGCATTAGACAAGTGATTGGCCACAACAAGATTCAGAGAGTCAGAATAAATATTAAATTAATAGGTATATACTAAGTTAGATTTCAACTAAGAAGATATGTTTTTAACAGTAAGCTGGTAAATTTTATCTGTCTTTAAAATCAAAGAAGAAAACATCTGACACATTTTCCTAGTCTTTATTTTAAGCTTTCTGCAGGTATGCACTCATTGAATTCTCAGAACTCAATGATGTAGGTGGTATTATTATATCGATAATGTATATTTTAATAATGTTTCACGTGTCAGTGTGAAGAGATCACCAAACAGGCTTTGTGTCAGCAACATGGCTGTTTATTTCACCTGGGTGCAGGTGGGCTGAGTCCGAAAAAGGAGTCAGAAAAGGGTGGTGGGATTATCATTGATTCTTATAGGTTTTGGGATAGGTGGTGGATCTCACAAAGTACATTCTCAAGGGTGGGGGAAATTATAAAGAACATTGATCAGTTAGGGTGGGGCAGAAACAAATCCCAATGGCGGAATGTCATCAGTTAAGCTATTTTCACTTCTGTGGATGTTCAGTTGCTTCAGGCCATCTGGAGGTATACTGGGGATATGATGGCTTAGCTTGGGCTCAGAGGCCTGACAAATAATGCTTGTGTATGAGGGTGTATCAATTGTAATTGATGTGTGTGTGTGCATTTACAATGTCATTATTTATGGGTAAGATGTTAAAGACTGATACAATTTCTTCTGTAATGTTGAGCCCTGTGTCCATTGTGAATCATCTTATGAAAAATAAAAAGAACTTCAACAGTGGAAATACTAAACTCTGAAAAGTTAGTAAGATATATTGGACACTTGCAGTGGATAAGCGCTGTGACAATTGATTTGTTAATGCTACGTCATTAACTTTTATAATCATGGCATTGTTTTGATTTCCTAAATCTAGAGTTATAGAGCAGGCTGTTTTAAAGATGGTAGGCAACAATGTACCAATTAGCAGATATTGTGAAATTGGCACACTGGGTTGAGAGCAACCCAAAAGATAGAATCAAGATGAAATCTTGCAGACAATTCAGATTTAAGAAATTAGACATGCTGGCTTGAGGCATTGGGTCAAGAATACTAATGCTATGATTCAGAGAAAGACTGCGTTACTGAGAATAATGATAAGAAATCAGCAAACAAATTAGCATGAAAACTAGGACATAGTTACTGATATTAATAAAAGCAACTTGAGAGTTGCTACATTATATAGACTTCGGATGTATTTTAATACATTTGTAGCCACTTGATTTTCACAGCCACAATATGAGTAGTTGCTGATGCACCATTTCACAGAAGTACAATAAAGTCATCTGCCCAGGATCACATACCTAATAAGATCTTGCTTCTATTCTATCTTCCCATAAACAAGATGCCTCGTCTTTATGATTTAATGGCTGATCACCAAAAGAATTCGGAGTCCCACTTTCTCCTCAGCATGTGTACATTATCAGTTATGGGAGAAATGTTATTTTTTTTCTTTTTCATGCTGTTTATCATAACAACACAATCAACTGGTTAAAGTAAAGTTCAACCTGGTTGAAATCAAGCTGTAAATTACTGCAAGTCCCTTCCACAAAGCTCAAATACCAAAAAGGGATTTTCAAGTACTCACAAACAAGTTTCTGCTCTCCTGAAGATTAACCAAATCCAGTCTTAATCTTTGTGACAGAATTGTTAACACATTTTTCTCAAAAATTTTAAAGAACATTTCAAAGAAATGAAACTCAGATGTCCCACTTAAAGAATGTGCAGATCAGTGTTGTGTTGTTAGATCATGTAAAGACTGCTCTGAATGCCCTAAGCCACACTTTTCCACCTTATACGCCTATGCAAAATGAATACAGTGCAGCTTAAACAATTTTTTGTTAGGCAAATATCACATAACCCACACAGAGATCAAGAAATAGAACTTCACAAGAATCCAGATGTTATTCTCAATGATAAATCTTTCCATCCATCTTAGACTTATTCAGTATCCTAACTTTCAAGGTGATGCCTACTGTGCTTTGATTTACAGTTCAATATCCCAAGTATGCATCCATAAACAATATAGTTTACTATTGCCTGTGTTTATTTTCATATAAATGGAATTATAGAATACATAATGTTATTAAGTTTATTGAGGTATAATTAACATACAGTAAGTTTATTGAGGTATAATTAACATACAGTAAGCCAGGGGTCCCCAATTCCTGGGCCAACACTGACTGATACTAGTCTATGGCCTGTTAGGAACCAGGCCACCCAGCAGGAGGTGAGTGGCCAGCAAACAAACGAAGCTTCAGCTGTATTTATAGCCACTTCCAATTGTTCACATTACTGCCTGAGTTCCAACTCCTGTCAAATCAGCAGCAGCATTAGATTCTCATAGGAGCATGAACCCTATCGTGAACTGTTCATGTGAGGTGTATTAGTCCACTTTCACGTTGCTGATAAAGACATACCTGAGACTGGGAAGAAAAAGAGGTTTAATGGGCTCACAGTTCCACATGGCTGGGGTGGCCTCATGATCACGGCAGAAGGCAAGGAGGAGCAAGTCACATCTTACATGGATGGCAACTGGCAGAGAGTTTGTGCAGGGGAACTCTACTTATTAAAACCATCAGATCTCATGAGACTTATTCACTATTGTGAGAACAACATGAGAAAGATTCACTCCCATGACTCTATTACCTCCCACTGGGTCCCTCCCATGACACATGGGAATTGTGGGAGTTACAATTCAAGACGAGATTTGGGTGGGGACACAGCCAAACCATATCATGAGGGATCAAAGTTGTGTGCCTCTTATGAGAATCTAATGCCTGATGATCTGTCACTATCTACCATCACCCTCAGATGGGATCATCTAGTCGCCAGAAAACAAGCTCAGGGCTTCCACTGATTCTACATTATGGTGAGTTGTATAATTATTTCATTATATATTACAATGTAATAATAAAAGAAATCAAGTCACAGTAAATGTAATGTGGTTGAATCATCCCAAAAGCACGCCACACCCCATCCGTGGAAAAGGTGTCTTCCACCAAACCAGTCCCTGGTGCCACAAAGGTTAGGGACTGCTGCAGTAAACCACACATCTTTAAAGTGTACACCTTGAAAGTTTTGACATATGAATATACCCATTCATGAAATCATCAATACAATCAAAATAATAAAACATCCATCACTCTTAAAAATTCCCTTGTGTTTCTAATCTTTCCCTAGTTCCCTTCCTTGCCAATCCCATTTGCAACCATTGATCTACATTGTCTCAGCATGATTAATTTGCAGTTTCCAAAATTTTATAAAACAAGAATCTGAATGTTTCACTTAGTCTTAATCCTTTGAGATTCATTCATGTTGTTTTATGTATCACTGTTGTTCATTTATTTGTGTTGCTGAGCACCATTCCATTATAGGTATATACAACAATTTGTTGATCCATTCACCTGTAAATGGACATTTAGGATGGTTCTAGTTTAAAGATATTACAAATAAGGCTGCTGTTAACATTCATGTACAGGTTTTTTTTTTTTTTTAATTTGTTACTATTATTATACTTTTAAGTTCTAGGGTACATGTGCATAACGTGCAGGTTTGTTACATATGTATACTTGTGCCATGTTGCTGTGCTGCACCCATCAACTCATCAGCACCCATCAACTCGTCATTTACATCAGGTATAACTCCCAATGCAATCCCTCCCCCTCCCGCCTCCCCATGATAGGCCCCGGTGTGTGATGTTCCCCTTCCCAAGTCCAAGTGATCTCATTGTTCAGTTCCCACCTATGAGTGAGAACATGCAGTGTTTGGTTTTCTGTTCTTGTGATAGTTTGTTAAGAATGATGGTTTCCAGCTGCATCCATGTCCCTACAAAGGACACAAACTCATCCTTTTTTATGGCTGCATAGTACTCCATGGTGTATATGTGCCACATTTTCTTAATCCAGTCTGTCACTGATGGACATTTGGGTTGATTCCAAGTCTTTGCTATTGTGAATAGTGCCGCAATAAACATACGTGTGCATGTGTCTTTATAGCAGCATGATTTATAATCCTTTGGGTATATACCCAGTAATGGGATGGCTGGGTCATATGGTATTTCTAGTTCTAGATCCTTGAGGAATCACCATACTGTTTTCCATAATGGTTGAACTAGTTTACAATCCCACCAACAGTGTAAAAGTGTTCCTATTTCTCCACATCCTCTCCAGCACCTGTTGTTTCCTGACTTTTTAATGATTGCCATTCTAACTGGTGTGAGATGGTATCTCATTGTGGTTTTGATTTGCATTTCTCTGATGGCCAGTGATGATGAGCATTTTTTCATGTGTCTGTTGGCTGTATGAATGTCTTCTTTTGAGAACTGTCTGTTCATATCCTTTGCCCACTTTTTGATGGGGTTGTTTTTTTCTTGTAAATTTGTTTGAGTTCTTTGTAGGTTCTGGATATTAGCCCTTTGTCAGATGAGTAGATTGCAAAAATTTTCTCCCATTCTGTAGGTTGCCCGTTCACTCTGATGGTAGTTTCTTTTGCTGTACAGAAGCTCTTTAGTTTAATGAGATCCCATTTGTCAATTTTGGCTTTTGTTGCCATTGCTTTTGGTGTTTTAGACATGAAGTCTTTGCCCATGCCTATGTCCTGAATGGTACTACCTAGGTTTTCCTCTAGGGTTTTTATGGTATTAGGTCTAACATTTAAGTCTCTAATCCATCTTGAATTAATTTTCGTATAAGGAGTAAGGAAAGGATCCAGTTTCAGCTTTCTACTTATGGCTAGCCAATTTTCCCAGCACCATTTATTAAATAGGGAATCCTTTCCCCATTGCTTGTTTTCGTCAGGTTTGTCAAAGATCAGATGGCTGTAGATGTGTGGTATTATTTCTGAGGTCTCTGTTCTGTTCCATTGGTCTATATCTCTGTTTTGGTACCAGTACCATGCTGTTTTGGTTACTGTAGCCTTGTAGTATGGTTTGAAGTCAGGTAGCGTGATGCCTCCAGCTTTGTTCTTTTGACTTAGGATTGACTTGGAGATGTGGGCTCTTTTTTGGTTCCATATGAACTTTAAAGCAGTTTTTTCCAATTCTGTGAAGAAACTCATTGGTAGCTTGATGGGGATGGCATTGAATCTATAAATAACCTTGGGCAGTATGGCCATTTTCACGATATTGATTCTTCCTCTCCATGAGCATGGTATGTTCTTCCATTTGTTTGTGTCCTCTTTTATTTCACTGAGTAGTGGTTTGTAGTTCTCCTTGAAGAGGTCCTTTACATCCCTTGTAAGTTGGATTCCTAGGTATTTGATTCTCTTTGAAGCAATTGTGAATGGAAGTTCATTCCTGATTTGGCTCTCTGTTTGTCTGTTACTGGTGTATAAGAATGCTTGTGATTTTTGCACATTAATTTTGTATCCTGAGACTTTGCTGAAGTTGCTTATCAGCTTAAGGAGATTTTGGGCTGAGACAATGGGATTTTCTAAATATACAATCATGTCATCTGCAAAGAGGGACAATTTGACTTCTTCTTTTCCTAACTGAATACCATTGATTTCTTTCTCTTGCCTGATTGCCCTAGCCAGAACTTCCAACACTATGTTGAATAGCAGTGGTGAGAGAGGGCATCCCTGTCTTGTGCCAGTTTTCAAAGGGAATTTTCCAGTTTTTGCCCATTCAGTATGATATTGGCTGTGGGTTTGTCATAAATAGCTCTTATTATTTTGAGGTACGTTCCATCAATACCGAATTTATTGAGCATTTTTAGCATGAAGGGCTGTTGAATTTTGTCAAAAGCCTTTTCTGCATCAATTGAGATAATCATGTGGTTCTTGTCTTTGGTTCTGTTTATATGCTGGATTATGTTTATTGATTTGCGAATGTTGAACCAGCCTTGCATCGCAGGGATGAAGCCCACTTGATCATGGTGGATAAGCTTTTTGATGTGCTGCTGAATCCGGTTTGCCAGTATTTTATTGAGGATTTTTGCATCGATGTTCATCAGGGATATTGGTCTAAAATTCTCTTTTTTTGTTGTGTCTCCATGTTGGCCTCATAAAATGAGTTAGGGAGGATCCCCTCTTTTTCTATTGATTGGAATAGTTTCAGAAGGAATGGTATCAGCTCCTCCTTGTACCTCTGGTAGAATTCAGCTGTGAATCCATCTGGTCCTGGACTTTTTTTGGTTGGTAGGCTATTAATTATTGCCTCAATTTCAGAGCCTGCTATTGGTCTATTCAGGGATTCAACTTCTTCCTGGTTTAGTCTTGGAAGAGTGTAAGTGTCCAGGAAATTATCCATTTCTTCTAGATTTTCTAGTTTATTTGCCTAGAGGTGTTTATAGTATTCTCTGATGGTAGTTTGTATTTCTGTGGGGTCGGTGGTGATATCCCCTTTATCATTTTTTATTGCGTCTATTTGATTCTTCTCTCTTTTCTTCTTTATTAGTCTGGCTAGCGGTCTGTCAATTTTGTTGATCTTTTCAAAAAACCAACTCCTGGATTCATTGATTTTTTGGAGGGTTTTTGTGTCTCTATCTCCTTCAGTTCTGCTCTGATCTTAGTTATTTCTTGCCTTCTGCTAGCTTTTGAATGCATTTGCTCTTGCTTCTCTAGTTCTTTTAATTGCGATGTTAGAGTGTCAATTTTAGATCTTTCCTGCTTTCTCTTGTGGGCATTTAGTGCTATAAATTTCCCTCTACACACTGCTTTAAATGTGTCCCAGAGATTCTGGTATGTTTTATCTTTGTTCTCATTGGTTTCAAGGAACATCTTTATTTCTGCCTTCATTTCGTTATGTACCCAGTAGTCATTCAGGAGCAGGTTGTTCAGTTTCCATGTAGTTGAGCGGTTTTGATTGAGTTTCTTAGTCCTGAGTTCTAGTTTGATTGCACTGTCGTCTGAGAGACAGTATGTTATAATTTCTGTTCTTGCATGTACAGGTTTTTGTATGAATACATACTATCTTTTCCCTTGGATACATGTATATGTTTTCAATGTCTGAATCACAGGGTTGGTATATTTTTTAACTTTTTAAGATATTGCCAAACTATTCCATGAGATACTTCTACTAGTTTTTCTTTTCATTAGATGTACATGAAATTTTTAGTTTATATACATCCTCACCAACCTTTGGGTTATTTCATTCAAGTTGGTGGATAGTACTGCTCAAGAGTCCTATAACTCACTGAATTTATAACTCACTGAATTTATTTCTAAATTTCTATCAAACATTGTGATAAGGAAGATGAAATTTCTGACTATTCTCTTTGTAATTTTATCATATTTTGCTTCATATATGTTGAAACTATATTATTAGATCTATAAATATTTAAGATTGTTCTGTGCTCTTAATGAATTTATTAAGAAATATCTTCATTGTGGACAATATTTTTGCTTTGTAATCTGTTTTGTCTAATATTAGCTACTTCAACTTTTGCTGAATGCAGAGTGGTTTAATGTTTTCAGCCTTTTAACATATTTTTATCACTATATTTAAAGTAGGTTGGTAGCATATAATTAGGTCTTGCTTTTTATCAATCTGACAATCATTGCCTTTTATTTGTGGCATTTATGCCATTGGTATATGAGATGATTATTGATATGGTTGGGTTTATAATATGTTGAGTTGCTATTTTTTGTTGTTGGTGTTTTGGGTTTTGTTTTGTTTTTGTTTTTTTGAGATAGCGTCTCATTCTGTCACCCAGGCTGGAGTACAATCTCGGCTCACTGCAACCTCTGCCCCCGGCTTCAAGCAATTCTCCTGCCTCAGCCTCCCAAGCAGCTGGGATTACAGGTGCCCTCTACCACACCCAGCTAGTTTTTGTATTTTTAGGAGAAACAGGGTTTTACCATGTTGGCTAGGCTGGTCTCAAACTCCTGACCTCAGATGATCCGCCTGACTCAGCTTCTCAAAGTGCTGGGATTATAGGCATGACCCATTGTGCCCAGCCTCTCTCTTGATTTTTATTAGCTGTATTTGTCAGCCGTCTCCAGAGAAACAATCAATAACATGTGTATAGATGTATATATAGAAGTTTATTTTAAGGAACTGATTTACGTGACTGTGGAGGTTAGTAGGTCCAATATGGGCAGGGTAGGCTGGTGGGGTGGAGACCCAGATAATAGTTGTGGTTCACATCCAAAGACAGTTTATGGCAGAATTTCTTCTCTCTCAGGAGAGGTCAGTCTGTTTCTTAGGGCTTTCAATTGATTGGATGAACTCTCATATTATGGAAGGCAATCTACTTTACTCAAAGATTTAGGTGTTAATCCCATTCAAGTATACCTTTGGAGAACAGCTAGAATAGAGTATCACCAAGTATCTGGATATTATGTTCCAGTCAAGTTGACATATAAACTTAAGCATCACGTTAATTATAAAGTTTGTTTTATTTTAGTGGTTGCTTTGGGGTTTATAGCAAACATCTTTAACTTTTCCCCGTCTGTCATTAAATGATATTATATTTCTTCATGTGCAATAAAAACATCTTACAACAGTAAACTTCCACTTCTTTGTTCCTGGTTTCTGTGTGATTGGTCTCATACATTTTATGTTTATATATGATAGAAACTCAAATCATCATTATTTTTGCTTTAAATAATTGGTTATCTCTTAAGGATATTTAGATAATAAAGACAAATATTTTATTTACTCATGTAATAACCACTTTCATTGCTCTTCATTCTCTGCATAGAACTAGGCTTCTACTGACATCAGTTTTCTGCTGCTTGAATGACTTTCTTCAACATTTCTAGTAGTAAGTTATGTCTTTCAGCTGTTGACATCTAAAAATGTCTATTTTGTCTTTGTTTTTGAAATATATTTTTACTGGATAAGTAATTTTAGTTTGATATTCTTATTCTGTCAGTATTTGGAAAGATTTTGTTCTATTGTCTTCTAACTTGCGTTAT
Organism: Macaca thibetana thibetana; assembly: GCF_024542745.1. NCBI lineage: Eukaryota > Metazoa > Chordata > Mammalia > Primates > Cercopithecidae > Macaca > Macaca thibetana. The sequence continues at coordinate 166,126,329 of NC_065582.1, forward strand.
TTATGATGAAAAAATCTACTGTCATCCATATAGTGTGCCTTCTGTATATAACATGTCTTTACATCTGGCCCCAGAACATACTTTATTTTAGAATATTTTAGAAACAGAAGATTGGGGATGAGCAATAGATTTATTTCCAGTCTAGTAAGTTCTGGTCCCTCCTTATTCTCTCTGAATTCTACTTGCAAAATAAGCCATCTTTCTTTGACTAATCTCTCTCTCTCTCTCTTCTTCCTTTATCTTAGGCAACTAAAATAATCCAAATGGCACTTGGAAAATTCTGCCTACAGACCAACTTGTCAAGGTCCATAGGTTCATTTGACATGTTGTCTATTCTCCAAGTTACTGCAGGTGACCATTTTCCCCTTTTACAATCAGCTAAAGCAGTTTTGTTATGGCTTTGTCAACTTCTGTTGAATAAGTTATTGCCCTGAAGGCCTTCCAGTGGGACAAGACATGGAAGTGGAAGACAGTGATAATGGTGATCCTGATTCTGGGTAGGCCTAGGCCAGTTAGGGCATTTATGTTATAGTTTTTAACAAAAAAGGTTAAAAAGTAAAAAAAAAAAATTAAATTAAATTAAAAATTAAAAAAGCTTATAAAATGAGGAAAGAAAAATATTTTTGTACAACTGTACAATGTGTTTTAAGCTGTATTATTACAAAAGAGTTTAAATGCTTTTAAAAATTAAAATGTTTGTAAAGTTTGAAAAGTTATGGTAACCTAAAATTAATTTATTATTGAAGATATATATTTAAAAAAATAAATTTAGGGTAGCCTACTTATAAAGTCTACAGTAGTGTACTGCAATGTCCTAGGCCTTCACATTCACTCACTATTTGTTCGTTGATTCACCCAGAACAATTCCCATTCATGGTAAGTGCAAGGGTACCATTTTTTATTGTTTATATCACATTTTTATTGTACTTTTCCTATGTTTAGATATGTATAAATATACAAATACCATTTTGTGACAACTACCTACAGTATTCAGTTACAGTCACATATGGTACAAGTTTGTAGTCTAAAAGCAACAGGCTATACCATATAGCCTAGGTGTGTAGTAGGGTGTACTATCTAGGTTTGTGTAAGTATACTTTCTGATATTTGCACAAAATGGAAGTCACCTAATGACCTATTTCTCAGAAAGTATCTCCATCATTAAGTGACATATAGCTGTATTTTAAGTTTTATTACAATAGCACCCTGTTTCTAGGTACCAGTTTCTACAAAGTTAGCTTTTGCTGTGTGACAAACCCTTCACATATATAGGAACTAAATACAGCAAACATTCATTTAGCTCATGATTTACAGTTCTGCTTTTGATGGCTCAGCTAATGTCTGAGCTACATCATCTGGAGCCTGGATGATCTAGGATGATGTCTCATAAATACTTAATAGTTGGCAAGTCCGCAGCCAGGAAAACTAACCTGTGCTTTTTCATATGGCGGTGGTAAGATGGTGTCCTGAGAGCAGCAAAAGAGGGCAAGCCTCAGTGAACTACTGCTTTTGAGGCCTTTGATTGCAGCATTTTGTGATTGGTCAAAGACAGGCACATGGCCAAGCCCAGCATAGATATGGAAGTGGACTGCCCAAGGGCATAGATTCGGGAAAGGGAGACATTTGTAGCTATTTTTGCAATCTAATACTAATAACTAATGGCTAGTGCTATTTTCAAGTCAAAAAGCTGTTTTTCTATATTATTTTTAGAAAGTTGTATTGTTTTGGCTTTACCTGGAATATCTTTCTTTTTTGTCTGGGAAGCTGTTCATTTTCTTTGTTTTTCTTTTATTTGTTATCTGAGGCAAATTTATCTGAGACAAATTTTAAATACATGAATTCTGGATATCTTTGAGATTTCTTAGAGGATAAAAATGGCCCAAAACTTTAAAAATGTTAGTGATATTTACTGAAAATGTGATTCCTAAGCTAGTGTGGTAGGGTTTTAGCAAAAGAGTTTTTAACATGAAGAAATAAACCTTATGGGAAGCTCCTTTTCTTTTTTCTTTCTTTCCACTCTGGGCAATAGAATTGCAACTGCTATAGACAGACAGGACCTGTCCACCTAGTCCAGGTAGAAACTACAGTAACACATGGGAGTTTTTTTGTTTGATTGATTTCTTTACTTGAGAATTTAATGTGGAAATGAATGGATTCTTTGAGAAGGGCTGAACGCACACTATGGAAGGAGGCCTTGCACACCTTTCATTCATGAGCTGAAGCCTTGGTAGAGGCAAAATATTTCACCCAATAATCAATACCTCCTTCCTCCTCACTGTAATACTCTTAATTTAAATCCTTAGAAGTCTTTTCTTTTGTGTGGCTGAGAAGGTGTACTTTTCCATTTTTGTTTGCTCTGAATTCACCAACTACATACTGAATTCTTTGGGATATGTTTTTCTCCTCTTCTTAACAGTTACACTAGGCTATCTCTGTTTTGTTTTGTTTTTTAAGCCAGAGCCTTATTTTCATTTGCTTAAGATTTATAGGTTTTGTTTATGCACTCCAAGTTCTTTGAAAGCAGGGACTATTTATAACCATTTATTATTTTTGATTCTTTGCTTTCCTTCAGTAACCTCTATGAAATGCTGAATTCCTACATGTTTACTGTGCTGAGATTGGATTTTCTATTTTCTCTGAGCTAACTCTTCCTCAGAGGACCTGAGCCCTCTGTGTTCTCTGCTCATCTTCTGCCATGCACTGCAAAGACAGGCTGGGCTACAGTCAGCTACTTTTGGTAGAGTTGTTTGCAGACTGGGATCCAGAATGTACTTCATGAAATAGAAAAATAGCAATTATTATATGTCTTGGATGGTATTTTTAAATATTTATTCTAATGCACTTCAGGGTTTTACTTTTAACATAACCTTTTCATTGTCATGTAGATTATATCTTTATGTATTTATTTGAACATCTGTTCCTTGGTCTCTCGTAGTTTACAGTTCCTAATTAATTCATTTAAAATGCTTGCTAGACTACTATTTGTCAGGCATATGCTAAATGCAGGAATAATGTAGTGAACATGTTATGCAAAAAAATTCCTTTCCCCGCAGTTTACCATCTAGTGAGCAATATATACAAGTAAATGAACTATCACAATACCAGGTGAAAGGTGTTCAGGAAAGAATAAAATAGGGTGGAAGGAAGTGTGGAGTAAAATCCCTATAAATAAGAGAGAAAAAGAATTATCACTTTACAGAATAGCCCACTGATTACATAAGATATGATCAGATATTAAAAACCTTCATAAGTAAGAAAATGTAATTGGACACTCAGTTGTAAAGAAGACATGGTTGCTTTAAAAAGAAAAATAATCACAAGTAAGAATTTCCATTAAAAATAAATTATGCTGGAAATAAAAGCAAATGATTTTTAATAATCTGAACATTGGAAATTTAAAGGTGAATTATGGCTAACATTGATCTCACTAGTAATGATTTAAATGTTCAAAAATCAATAAAATGTATTTAAAATTGTGAACAATGGTTATTGATTGAATAAGAATTAGAATTTGAGAAGATTAATCATTACATAAGTCTTATACTAAAAGTTAATGCACTTAAAAATGTGCATATACATAGAGATACAGACTTATTTAGATTCATTCCAAAAAGGTCGTTCATTGAGCACTTTTTCATAGTGCCAAAAATAAAATCAATAGGAGAAGAGGAAGAGAAACAAACCTCTAAAAACAAAATTAAATTGCAGGCAGAAAAGAAAATCTTTAAAGAGCATCAGAAATATAATACAGTATTTAATACTCATATAGCATTCTCAAACAGCAACTCCAAAGTGCTCAAATGAACTATTTTCATCTGAATAAAATCATCTAAAAATAAATTGCGATGGTAGTAAATTGATTGAGAGATGTAGGCATGTGAGAGGGAATTTATAGATGCAAATGCCCTTTTTATGAAACATGAGAACTGCTTTTTGAGATGTAAAAGGTGGGAAAGGACAGACATTACAGTGTGACCATTTCTAGTTCTGTGTATCTAAACTGTCTGCCTATGCATCATCTCAGAAGGGCCCCTTTGTCAGTTGCACAATAAGTAGGTCTCTAGACCAAGACTGCCCACATTGAGTTTCTAAGCAGTATGTCATTTATTACTAAGAATAGTCACCTCAAAAACAACGTACATGGATAGAGCACCTTACAGCTTACAAAATATTTACACTTCTTCCTAGTCACCCTGTCTGGCAGATGGGAGGTACTTTATTGGGCCCATCTTATGTTGACAAAACAGACGCAACGATGGCAAGGGAGTTGTTCAAGGCTATATTGTTGATAAAAGAAAGATAAAGAACTGTATCCTACCCCAATTTCTAGTCTAATACTGTTTTCTCTTTAACAAATGGTACCTTTTGTCTCAACCCATCCACTATATTCCCAAAGTCTAAAAAAAAAGAAAACACTTGCAAGAAATTGGTAGTGGCCATACGTATTATAAAGCACAGTGTACATTCTAAATGAGCAAGAAATGGTCTTTTTTTATTTTTGCAACTTTCATAAGGTAACAGGATAGAAATTACCCAGGAAAGTTTGCTGATGGTTGTGATGATTATCTTCTTTTTTTAATAAAGTTTCCATCTATTGCTACCTACAACACTAACTATACTCATTATAGAAATATGGAAAAATATAGAACACGATAGTAAAGAAAATTTAAAATCACTAATTACTTTCCTTTTTGGCTTTTATTTTTATTTTAGATTCAGCGGGTACATGTGCAGACTTGTTGCAAGGGTATAATTGTGTGTTGCTGAGGTTTAGGCTTCTGTTGATACCAGCACCTAGATAGTGAGCATAGTACCCAGTAGAATGTTTTTCAGTCCTTGTCCCCTGCTCTCCCTCCTTCTTTTGGAGTTCCTAGTGTCTCTTGTTCTCATCTTTATGTCCACGTGTTCCCAAAGCTTAGCTCTCATGTACAAGTGAGTATATGCAGTATTTGGTTTTCTGTTCCTTTGTCAGTTTACTTAGGATAATGTCCTCCAGCTGCATCCATGTTGCAGCAAAGGACATGATTCCATTCCTTTTTATGGCTGAATATTGCATGCTGTATATGTACATTTTCCTTACCCAATTCACCCAATTGATGGGCACCTAGGGTGATTCCATGTCTTTGCTATTGTGAGTAGTGCTTCTACAAATGTATGAGTGCATGTGTCTTTTTAGTAGAACAATTTATTTTCCTCTGGGTGTATACCCAGTAATGGTACTCCAGAGTCAAATTGTAATTCTATTTTTAGTCCTTTGAGAAATCTCCACGTTGCTATCCACAGTGGTTGCACTAATTTACATTCTCTCCAAGAAATAGAGATCCTACCACCAAGGTTTTAGGAGTTTTATAGATTGGGGACTTACAACTGACATTGTTGTAAGTCAACTTGAGATGATTTTTGTATATGGTTAACCAGTTTTAAAAATCATTAATTACTTTCTGTCCTTTATTGTGATTTTCTTTTTAAAAAGCCAAAGGTGGCATTTTTAATCAAATTCTTCCAAAATTCACGTTAAATAAATGTAAAATGTATTACCTCCATTGTGCTCTGAAATAGTGTCACTGATCTTAGAACCAGGGTATCTTGAGCAACGTACATGTTATCAGACAAGCTCCAAAGATCTGAGTTCATTGCTAGGTGGATCAGCACACACCATCCCAGGTAATTGATTTTGGACACTGCTCCTCCTCAGTCTGAGAGCACAAACATCAGCTTCCTAAGTGGTATCTGCAGAGCTGTTTGAGAAGCAAGCATGTCATCAATCCATTCCCAAGGTTGGCAGCAGTAGTCAAATAAGCATGCAGTAGCAAAAAAGAAAAAAAAAAAAAAGCCAAAGAAAAGCAAGTAGGGAAGTGCTAGCAGTCATTGATCTGTAGAGAAAGTGGCATGCATTTAGAAAATTAAGAATTGGTCCTACCTACCAGTCCAGCCTCATGGACTGGTACTTGTCTTTCGCATTCTTCCTGCCTGACTTCTACCTCTTCCCCAATCCTAATCCTCTCTCGATGTGGGATGCTTTGCTAGCCCTGCCTCACATTTGAGAAACAGGTGATGGGAGAATGGTCCAACAGTGTCTCCTCTCTATTAAACTCTATCTCTTCCCAATGATATACATCCCCAGATTCTGGGGTGGGATTAGGGGAGGACCTGCGGAAAATCATATTTGCCTTTTCAAGTGGTAGTTCTGCATGCTGGAAGGTCCTTCCCTTATTTCAAAATCTCTTTAGCCATTTTCTCCCCTACAAATCTTTCATAGTCACCCAGCTCTTAATTCTCCTCTTCCCAGTAAGGGTCCAAAACTCCTTCTGTGATGAACCATAATGCACACATCACAGTGTTTTGTAATGATTCACTGAATGCATCTTTGCTTTCCACTCAATTGTGAGCCAACTGAGAGCAAGAAAGATGCTGTGCCAATTTTATATCCCTTGCATCCAGCATACCCACCCTACACATTCCATAACTTTGTGTGGAATAAATGATCATCTGTGTAATGAAATAATACAAGAAAAAAAAGGAGGGAATGTAGGAAAAATGAGGGAGGCAAGGAAGGAAGAAGGAAAGGGAAAGAGGAATCTTTAATAGTTAAAAGTACTTCCAGAATGAAAGTCCCAATCTTTAAATAAGTCATCCTAAATTTGGCTACTGTGCTAGTCCAATAACAATAACCTTATTAAAGAACATTATTTCCCAGTTGTCTGAGGAAAAAGGAAAGAGGATTTTAAACCTTGTAATTTTTGTCTTCATAGATTGTTATCTTTCACGGTGTGGTTTAGTCAAATAAACACTAGGCTGAAGGTGAAAAGTGGTCTCTCCTCTTGCTCTGTGAAGATCATTTAACATCCTTTGCCTCAGTTTGCCTTATATTAAAAATGAGGCACTCGAACGTGATGTGCCTTTTCAATTCAAGCAAACTAATGTTCTGGGTTTAATTATCAGTTATTTAAACAGCAAGCTAGATAGGAATTAGAAACTCTACTCTGGGGTGGTTAAAACAAAAATAATGAGCTCAATTAGGAGAGACAGCCTTATATTGTTTTAAGACACTAGTGTTTGAATGTGAGTTTTATCAATTACTAAAGAGTGAACTGGATAAACCCTGTGATGTCTCGGAGAATACCCTGACAGGAATCAAAAGGTAGGGGCAGGAACTAGGCCTGCCATTTTTCCATTGTATTCTCAGAGCCTAGCCCAGTGCCAGACATACATAAGGGCTCAAAACAAACAAACAACCAAACAAAAAACAGTGCTGATGAAATGGATCCTTTGTGGTTTCCCAATACTATCACTCACTCTTAATTAGCAGATAATATAAAAATTAAGAAGTATCTGAACTCCTATTAAGCAGAATAGTTTTTATATTATTCTGTTTATCCTTCTTCAAACTTTGTATTTCTGTGTGCTTAATTAATGGTAGAGCCCTAGTTCAGTGTGTTACTAACTGATATTCTATGGCTCTGTGTCCCCACCCAAATCTCATCTTGAATTGTACTCCCATAATTTCCATGTGTTATGGGAGGGACCCAGTGGGAGATAATTTAAATCATGGGGGTGATTCCCCATATTGTTCTCGTGGTAGTGAATAAGTCTCACAAGATCTGACAGTTTTATCAGGGGTTTCTGCTTTTGCATCTTCCTCATTTTCTCTTGCCGTTGCCATGTAAGAAGTGCCTTTCATCTCCCACCATGATTCTGAGGCCTCCCTAGCCATGTGGAACTGTTAAGTCCAATTAAGCCTCTTTTTCTTCCCAGTCTCAGGTATGTCTTTATCAGTAGTGTGAAAACTGACTAATACAGTAAATTGGTACCAGAAGTGGGATGTTGCTGAAAAGATACCTGAAAATGTGGAAGCAATTTTGGAACTGGGTAACAGGCAGAGATTGGAACAGCTTGGAGGGCTCAGAAGAAGCCAGGAAAATGTGGAAAAGTTTGGAGCTCTCTAGAGGCTTGTTGAGTGGCTTTGGCCAAAACACTGATAGCGATATGAACAAAAAGATCCCGTCTGAGGTGGTCTCAGAAGGAGATGAGGAACTTGTTGGGAACTAGAGCAAAGATGACTCTTGTTATGTCTTAACAAAGAGACTTGCGGCATTTTGCTTCTGCCCTAGAGATTTGTGGAACTTTGAACTTGAGAGAGATGATTTAGGGAATCTGGCAAAAGAAGTTTCTAAGAAGCAATGCATTCAAGAGGTGACTTGGGTACTGTTAAAAGCATTCAGTTTTAAAAGGGAAGCACAGCATAAAAGTTTGGAAATTTTGCCGCCTGACAATGCTGTAGAAAAGAAAATCCCATTTTCTGAGGAGAAATTCTGCATAAGTAATGAGGAGCCAAATGTTTATCCCCAAGACAATGGGGAAAGTGTCTCCAGGGCATGTCAGAGACCTTTGCAGCAGCCTCTCCCATCACAGACTCAGAGGTCCAGGAGGAAAAAAATGGTTGCATGGGCAGGTCCCAGGGTCCCTGTTCTGTGTGCAGTCTACGGACTTAGTGCCCTGTGTCCCAGCTGCTCCAGCTGTGGCTGAAAGGGGCCAATGTAGAGCTTGGGCCAAGGCTTCAGAGGGTGCAAGCCCTAAGCCTTGGCAGCTTCCATGTGGTGTTCAGCCTGCACAGAAGTCAAGAATTTGGGGTTTGGGAACCTCTGTCTAGATTTTAGAAGATGTATGGAAATGCCTGGATGCCCAGGCAGAAGTTTGCTGCAGGGGCAGGGCTCTCATGGAGAACCTCTACTAGGGCAGTGCAGAAGGAAAATGTGGGGTTGGAGCCCCCACACAAAGTTCCTACTGGGGTACCAGTAGGTAGATCCACCTACAGCTGGCACCATGTACCTGGAAAGGCTGCAGACACTCAATGCCAGCCTGTGAAAGCAACCTGGAGAGAGGCTATACCCTGCAAAGCCACAGGGGCAGAGCTGCTCAAGACCGTGGAAACCCACCTCTTGCATTAGCATGACCTGGATGTGACATCTGGACTAAAAGGACATCATTTTGGAGCTTTAAAATTTGACTGCTCTGCTGGATTTTGGACTTGCATGGGCACTGTGACCCCTTTGTTTTGGCCAATTTCTCCCATTTGGAATGGCTGTATTTACCCGATATCTGTACCTCTATTGTATCTAGGAAGTAACTAGCTTGCTTTTGATTTTGCAGGCTCATAGGCAGAAGGGACTTGCCTTTCCTCAGATGAAACTTTCGACTGTGGACTTTCAGATTAATACTGAAATGAATTAAGACTTTGGGGGACTGTTGGGAAGGCATGATTGGTTTTGAAATGTGAGGACTTGAGATTTAGAGGGGCTAGGGATGGAATGATATGGTTTGACTCTGTGTCCCCACCCAAACCTTATCGTGAATTGTACTCCCATAATTCGCACACATTGTAGGAGGAACCCAGTGGGAGATAATTTGAATCATGGGGCAGTTTTCCCCGTACTGTTCTTGTGCTAGTGAATAAGTCTCATGAGATCTGATGGTTTTATCAGGTTTCATTCTTGCATCTTCCTTATTTTCTCTTGCTGCCACCATGTAAGAAGTGCCTTTTGCCTCCTGCCATGATTCTGAGGCCTCCCCAGCCATGTGGAACTGTTAAGTCCAATTAAACCTCTTTTTCTTCCCAGTCTTGGGTATGTCTTTATCAGCAGCGGGAAAACGGACTAATACATCAACATTTGCTTCTCAAAGAAATTCATCATATAATTGTTACTTTGCAATTTGAAATCAGTTCAAATTGTTCATCTCATTTATTTGTACCTGGCTAACAGTAGGGATTTAATAGAGATCTAGTGAATAGATTTGCTTCAAATGGGCAAAAATAACAGTGAAGTTAAATCTTCTTGAAAATTCTAATATGTTTGCAGGCTAATTTGGTTTTCTTTTTTTTTTTTTTTTTTTTGCACCATTTCATGTTCCGACTGGTCTTTAAAATAATACTCTACAGCTCATATCCTTCTGATTGTGAATATAAAGTTTGTAAAATAAACCAACATATCCTTTCTTGTGGCTGGGTTTGGATAGTAAAACAATAACTAAGACAAATAGGAACTCTCTCATTTATCTGGTGGTTATATCTCCCAAAGCACTGAAATACCATACAGAGAAACTACAAGACTATATTGATTCCTTTGTAGCCACCCGGTAAAGAACAAAAAGCAAGAAAATAATACCATTCTGGTATAAATTAGGATATTTTTGAGTACATGTAACAAAAACCCATTCAAAGTATCTTAAGTTAAAGGTTTATTGACTAACATACCTAAGATAGGAATACTTACAGCATCAGACATGGCTGGATCAAGGTTCCAACAGTGTATCAGGATGCTCTCTCTTTTATTCACCTTTTCTCAGTGCTAATAACTCCAGCAAGGCAGGAACTAGTTTTAGTCACATGACACTGAACCAATCATCTTGGCCTGGGGGATGGAGAATTGTTCCTGGACAAGCCTGCATCATTTGACCTAGCCCTGTGGCGCATGGAAATGGGATTGAGAGCCTCACCAGTATCATGTTAAATGGGGGATTGGCAGTTCCTAAAGCAAGAAAATTGTCTACCAGAGCTGAGCCACAGAGAAACAGAATCAGGGCATCTCATGTTATTACTGGCAGAGTTTCTGTATCATACTCATTCCAGACTTTGATCACTGACTTTAAAATCTTTATTCACTAGCTTGACAGTAATATCCATGAAGCTGACCTGCCTACCAGCCACTCACCTGAGCTTCAGTGTTTTTTGACTCTTTAAATGCCATTATTTTCTTTTCCATTCCACTTTTCACTCTGATGGATATCACTTGGACTTTATTATTACCTGAAACTACTTAATTCCTGACATCCTGAATGATGATCTCATCCTTTTGACCACAACTTTATATCCATTCAATTGTCTTAAGCCCTCAATCTCACTATGTTCTGCTCATTGACTCTGCAAGCAAGACCTTTGGGATCACCAACCTTTCTTAGTCTCAGAAATTCCATACTAATCTGCACTATGTGGTCAATTTCCTGAAATACCCTTGAACATCCCTACTTCCTTATCCATGTCCTATGATCATGCCGGTATTAGTTTCCTAATGCAGCTGTAGCAACATACCACAAACTGCAAGGCTTAAAACAACAAAAATTTACTCTCACAGTCTAGAGGTCAAAAGTCTGAAATTAATATCACTGAGCCAAAATCAAGGTGTTAGCAGGGCCATGCTCCCTTGAGAGATTCTGGGGGAGAATCTTTTCCTTCCTCTTCCAGCTTCAGGCAGCTGTCACCATTCCTTGGCTTGTGGCTGCATCACTGTAATTTTCAAGGTCAACATCTTCAAATGTCTCTCTGCTCCATTACCATATCACTTCCTCCTCTGTACGTATGTCACATCTCTCTGCCTCTCTCCTGTAAGGACAATTGGGATGGCCTGAAGGGCGCACTTGGATAATCCAGGATAATCTCTCCTTATAAAGATCCTTAAACCAATTATACCTACAATTTTTTTCATTTCTTTCTTTTGTTTTTTGTGGGGCTGGTGGCGGGGGGGGCTTGTAAACTAGGTTCCAGAGATTAGGGTATCAGTATATTTTGGGAAGCCAGTTTCCAGCCTATCACATACCTATATGGCTCTGGGGTCACCAAACTCTGGGGTCAGACAATGATTTGTCTTCCACTTCTCTACTACTTGCTGGGGAAAAACAAACAAAAATCCAGATATGAGAGTCACTACTAATTTGCAATTTTTATACTCAGCTTGATAATCTTGTCTCTTTTTCATGATCTAATGTCTCCCCGTCTATTTACAGTAACATGCCTATACATCCTTACAGCTCTTCTGATTCCAGCAGTAAATGTACCTACATAACTATCCCATTTTCTCACAGGACAGAGGAATTTGATTTGTCTTATTCAATCAAAACCACATACTTAACTCCTAGAACAAAGTCCAGTGCATAGCTGGCACTTGATTGGTATTTATTTTCTGACTTATTCTTCCAGTATAAAAGAAAAGAATGTTCCATTTTCCTAGTGTTTTTAATCCCACTTCCTATGATATCTTGATTCCTCTTTATAGCTATAATTTATCTGCCTCCCTCCCTTCCTCCTCCTCCCTGTCTCTTCCTCTTTTCCTGGCTGCCTCCTTACGTCTTGTAATGCCAGTCAAGTCTTATTCACCCTTAAAAAATGCATAAGAAGACATACTCATTCCAAATCAGCAATAACAACAACATTTACATGCACACACAGCTCTCTCTAACTATTGGCATATCTCATTCTTATACTCTTACATAAAATTCCTGAAAGAGTGGTCTAAGTTCAGTCTATATAACCCCTCATCTGCATTTATTTCTTAACTCTTGGCTTCTGCCTCTACCATGTCATTTAAATTGTTCTTTCTTAGGTCAAAACCACTTTTATTTTTCATGGCTGCCAATATTTTTAAATTAAACTTGTTATTTTGAGATAACAATAGATTGTCATGCAATTGTATGAAATAGTCCAAGGAAGTCACCAGGTACGATTTCCCCCAGTAGTATCATCTTGTAAAGCTGGAGTACAATATCACAATCAGGTTACTCACACTGATGTAATCCACTGATCTTATTCAGATTTCCTCAGTTTTCCTTGTACTGATTTGTGTGTGTGTCAAAACTAAATTTCATTTGCAAATCCACTGAATAGTTTCCAGTCTTGACATCTATGAATTGCTTGGTTTAAATTCAATAAATATATTTAATTCTTACTAAGAGTTAAGAATGTAAGGTTCTACAAATATTGGTCAATGTTATGGTTGTATTAACTCTATGGGGTAAGTATACTATTATTAGTCCCATTTTACAGATGAGGCAAGTGAGGCACAAAGAAATTAATAAACTTGCACAAAGAAGTTAAGAAACACAGCTAGTGTGAATAGTGGAGATTAGATGCAAGCCCACACAGCCTGGTTCAGAGTCTATGCGACTAACACTTTCTCCTGTGACCTCTCTGGACCTAGCTGAAGTGTCTGCTGAGTTTGGGAGTGGAGACCTTGAGTTACTTGAATGTCTCTTCTTCCTTGGTTCCTTTGATATAATCTACTGCTTCTCCTTGTACCTCTCTGACTACTTTTTCCTGGTCTTCTTCATGGACTGCTCATCCCATTCCTGGTTTTAAATGTAGCTTCCCCCAAGGCTGTGCATTCAGCTCCTTGGTTTTTTCACTAGGTATTTTCTTTGGGGCATCTCTATACCTATGTGCTAAAGGAGCATAAACTGATACCTGTAAGCTTAGACCTCTGACCTGAGTTCCAAACTCCTTTCTAATTACTGGTTTTCCAACTTCTCTGGGATATCCCTCAGGAACTTCAAACTTTATGATGTCATAAACTGCACTAATCCATCTCTGTACTTTTTTTCTGTAATCCACAACCTCCACTGTAATCACAAATTACCATAAACTGGGTGACTTATAGACAACAGAAATATATTTCTTACATTTCTGGAGGATGGGAAGTCCAGGACCAAGGTGCCAAAAGATTTGGTGACTGGTAAAGCCTCTCTTCCTGGTTCATAGATAGACCATATTTTTCTTATGTCACTAGGGCTTGGTGAAGGAGGCACAGCAGCTCTTTGGGGCCTCTTTTATAAGAACATTAATCATATTCATTAAAAACTTCATTCTTATGACCTAATCACCTCCTGATACAGTTAGGCTTTGTGTCCCTACCCAAATCTCATCTTGAATTATAGTTCCCATAATCCCCATGTGTTGTGGGAAGGACCCAGTGGGAGGTAACTGAATCATGGGGTCAGTTGCCCCCATGCTATTCTTATGTTAGTGAGTGAGTTCTCACAAGAGCTGATGGTTTTATAAGGGGCTTTTCCCCTTTGCCTGGCACTTCTCCTTTCTGCTGCCATGTGAAGAAGGGCATGTTTTCTTCTCTTTCTGCCATGATTATAAGTTTTCTGAGGCGTCTATAGCCCCGTGGAGCTGTGAGTCAATTAAACCTCTTTTTTTAAATAAATTACCCAATCTTGGACAGTTCTTTATAGCAGCCTGAGAATGGACTAACACACCTCCCAAAGACCCCACCTCCCAATAATGATCATAATGGAGATTAGGTTTCAATATATGAATTTGGAGGCCACACACACTTTATAGCATAAAACATTTCCCCAAAGAAGATCCATTTTTTTTTTTTTTGGCCTGTGTTTTGATCTAAAGTAATCATGCCTTCATCCATTCATAACTACCTTTTATGGTCACAAACTGGAGAAATAGTTATACATGTAATAACTGTGCTCCTATGTATTGACATATAATCTACAATATTTTGTTCATTGTTGATTCTGAACTGATGAGCTAGATTTGTTTAGCTGACACAAATATGTCATAAAATGGACAGTGCCTGGCACAGCGGCATAAAATGGAAAAAATAAAACATAATCGTGGTAGAATTAAATAATTTCCTAATGGTAGAATTAAGGAAATGGTTCTTAAGGAGATGTTAGTTGTTGGAATTAAAGTCTAACTAGAAACAATTAATAAAATACAGCATTCTAATTCTTTCAGAAAATCATCTATTTTCATATGAGCATTGTAAGTACTGGAGGGACTGCTCCTTATTTTACTCAGTATGTTGAACTACAGTACAATTTTGAGAGGTTATATAGGGAATAAACCACCCCAGACTGCTCATCTCCCAGCAAAGATAACAAGAAACTGAAAGTAAAGCTCCCATGATTTAAATCCCAATATTAATCTCCTTCTGGGACGCATTAAGGTTAACAACTGGTAAACCAGAAAATGAAAATATCTGTGAGATACTAGAAAAAAAAAATGCCTTGTTTTTCCTTCATTACATGGCAAAAAACATAAAATCTTTAGCTTTATGCCTCACTAGAGAGAATAAGAATTGTTATATAAGTTTTGAAGAGAATCTCTTGCTGATTGAAATAATACCTTCATAATATTTGCAAATAAATGTCTAGACTCTCCATGAGCTCTAAAAATGAAAAATGTGCAGATGGAAATGAAAAGTGAACGTGGTCGAATTGTTGGGATCTGAGGCTCTTTTATATGCCTGGAGTTTCTGGACCTTTATCAGAAGACAACATTTGTATATATTAAATGGATAAATATGCAATATATTAAGATAGGTAAACAGAAAGGAATAAGAGTTAGACTGCCTCAGTTTCCACATAGCCGTATGGGGATTAGATACACCTATTAGCTGGGAGTTTTTCTGCCCTCCTGGAGGATTCTTAGCCCCTAAGATAATATAATGGAGACCTTATGAGCACTTTCAGTAGTACAGAGATTTATGCTAATCATCTGTACCATATGCAAGAATACATTGTAAAAACAATCATTATTATTATTTTTAATTCATGTATTTATTTTGAAAACAGAGCCTCTCTCTGTTGCCCAGGCTAGAGTGCGGCAAGCAATCATAGCTCACTGCAGCCTCAAACTCTTGGGCTCAAGCAATCCTCCCACCTCAGCCTCCGGAGTAGCTAGGACAAAAGGTGTATGCCACCACTCCTGGCTAATTTTATTTATTTATTTATTTATTTATTTATTTATTTATTTATTTATTTATTTTTGGAGACTGAGTCTCACTATATTGACCAGGATGGCCTTGGACTCCTGGCCTCAAGCAATCCTCCTGCCTTGTTTTTCTAAAGTGCTGGATTTACAGGCATGAACCACTGTGTCTGGCCTGGCCTCATTATTATTAATCATTAGCAAAAGCAAAGAAACATGCAGAAGTAACTCCTATATACAAGTTCATAATCTTTATATTACATGTTGTATACATAACATGTAATCCATGGCAATGTCAGTTTATTCTGTGTGCTTGCTTGCTTTTATTTACTTTTAATTTTTGGAGATAGGAGCACAAGATTTTAATCCCCATATATGTTGAAACTATGGTTCCCTAGAAATAAATTAATATGCACAAAGAACATAACAGCTAATCAGTGCAGAGATTCTATAAAGGCAAAAGACCATGTCTGCTTTTTCCCTTTCGTTTGTTCAGTTTACAACAGAGAGCCTGGTATACAGTAGATGCCAAATAATTATGTACTGAATAAATAATAAACCAGAGGTAAAAATTCAACTCTGGTGGAGTAAAGAGAAAAGAGAGGGATACTGAGTGTTTAGAATGTGATTGGGATTGTGCTGGATACCTGATGTAAATCATCTCTTAATTCTCTCCAGAGCTCCGAAAAACAGGTATATGATACCTATCTTATGAATGGCAAAGACCTTGATTCTTAACGTGACTAGCAGTCCCCGAAATAACCAACCTTGTCTCAGACCACACACCCCAGGCACATCTGCTGTCTCTTTCATCATTGATCACATCACAGGTTTTTGTACACAGTATTCCTTTGCCTCTTTCCCAGTTCTATCTCCTGCTAATTTTTACTCATCCTTCAGGTCCCTCCTTTAATGTCGCATCCTCAGGGAAGTCTTCCCTATAAATTAGACCTTACATACTTGGTTTGTAGCACTTATCACAACTGTAACTGAATTATTATTTACACAGAACTTTGTTTTATGTGTGACTTCTCTGATAGTCATCAAATTCTAAGAGGGACTTCATCTGTCTTGATTGTTTTAGCTTCATTTCTTGTTACACTTTTTGACATATAAGATACTTTCAAAAATATGTCCTGCATTAATTAATGATGATAAAAATCCAGTTTGAAGAAGTTTAGTAACTTATTCAAAGTTCCAGGCTAGTAAGTGATATGTGTGGCTCGTAAGGAAGGAGCTGTTAAATTCCAAAAGCTACAAAACTAGGAGTAATAACTAAGAAAGTGGAAGATTGGTGTGGTATTCTAAAAATCCTCTGAAATTAAATAAGCAGATGGTATTTAACAAGGATAAACATAATATCCCACATTACATGAAAACATGACAAAAGCTAGCAGGTAAGGAATGAGCATCATTGTAGAACTAATTCCTTCCATGGGGAATGTGCAGTGGGTGTTTATACATCCAGGCACGACGCTAGACATTGTGCATGGGTTATCTTTATTTAAGCCTCATAATAACCTCCAGATAGGGTAGTGTCATTATTTTCATCTTAAAGGTTTAAATTGTTCCCCTGTTAAACAGCAAAGCAAGCTCAAGCAGCTTTGATTCCAGAGCCCACGTACACTTAACCATTTCATAAAGCTTTCAGACTCAAGCTTTGGAACTTTAGTGGCGTTGTCTGGCTTATTTGTTTTCTAAGACCTGCAAATTTTTGGTGACTAAATCAACGGTGGCCCAAATGCCAAAAAAAGTGATTGTGAATTAAGACTGACGTACTCCAAATGTAATATCCAAAATGGAGGAGATCAGAGCCTCTGGGCCCCATTCCCAGAAATAGTTAATTTTTTAAATTATCTAATGTAGGAATGAGGCTGTCACCGTTCATAAAAAGGAAATAGCCTTCTTGAAAGAAATTTACCCAGACAGGCACCAAGCTTAGGAAAAGAACAATCCCTAAAGAGAAAGAACTGGAAATCGCTTTTCTAGCTATCATGGAGGACACTACTGCCCCCTTGTGCCTCAATATGACAATACAGTCTAAGAACGTTCGGACCAGCTCACCCTGAGCGCCGTCTGAGCTCCGAGAGCCCTCGGAAGCGTTCTGCCCCAGCTTGCTCAGAGTCAGCAGGCCAGGGAGTTTCCTTTTGGGTCATCTTGCCTGGCATGGGGAGGAGAGAGAGGCTTTACTGCCCCACTGAGAGGCCGGAAGCATTGAAGTCCCAGACACAGGCTCCTTTTAGGCAGCTACTGTGACCCTTGATAATTGTTCCTTTCATAATCTCTGAAGAAGCACTAGGAGAAGGCAAAGGAGGGTAGAAACTTCTCAAGTATTTGCAACAATTGCAAAAATATGTCCTGCATAAATAAATGACGATAAAATCCAACCTGAAGAAGTTTAGTAACCTATTCAAAGTTCCAGGCTAGTAAGTGATACGAGTGGCTCATAAGCGAGGGGCTGTTAAATTCCAAAAGCTACAACTGAGAGTAACAACTAAGAAAGTTTTGCAACAAGAACTTAATTAAGCAGACTAAACTTTTTATTTTATTTTATTTTATTTTATTTTATTTTATTTTATTTTATTTTAACTTCAGAGACTCAGGGCTGCTCCTGGTAATGGTAGCTCACTGAGGGAGAAATTTATGCAAGAAGCACAAACTATTCTTTTCTCAGAATGGCAGTAAGAAAGGGAAAGGGGCCAGGCATGGTGGCTCATGCCTGTAATCCCAGCACTTTGGGAAGCTGAAGTGGGCGGATCACCTGAGGTCAGGAGTTTGAGATTAGCCTGGCCAACATGGTGAAACCTCGTCTCCACTAAAAATACAAAAATTAGCCGGGCATAGTGGCAGGCCCTGTAATCCCAGCTATTCGGGAGCCTGAGGCACAAGAATCGCTTGAATCTGGGAGGTGGAGGTTGCAGTGAGCCAAGATAGTGCCATTGCATTCCAGCCTGGTAGACGTGAGTGAAACTCTGAAAAAAAAAAAAGAGAGAGAGAAAGGCAACGAAATCTGTAATAAAATGTGTTTAGAGCTGAATCTGACCTGTCCTGAACCTGCTCACAAAAGCAGATGACCAGAAATGTATAATAAAATGTGTTTAGAGCTGAATCTGACCTATCCTGAACCTGCCTCACAAAAGCAGATGACCAGAGACCTTGAGGTCCTGTCCTCCATCCCCTCACCTGGGACATTTCAATTTATTTGTAAAAAACAATTCCAGTTTTCATGCTGTTTTGCCCTGAGGGTTTCAATATGATATTTATTTATGTCAGTATTTGAGTACTGACAGCTTCCTCCATAGTAAGCTCCTCTGGATGAGGGCCATGCTTGTTGATTCACCATTACGCTCCTGTTCATAGCCAAGTGCCTGGTATATGAATACGTGTTGAACAAATGACTAATACTCTGTGTTTTAGTGATTAATAGGATTGAAAGACATTGAGATAAAAGTTACCCCTCAGTTAACTTTCCCCCTGCAGGTGCACTCATCTTTCAAACTTAGGAAGATGTAAAAGCTTTGTAGTCAAACTCAAGTTCAAATCCCAGTCCCAGTGACCTTGGGAAAGTTCTTTAAACCTCCCTGTGCTCATTTCTTAAACATCGTGTGGGAAAACATCTACCTCTTTTACTTGTCAGGGATTTAATGAGAACATGTATGTCCTACACCACATGGCTCAGTGCCGAGCAGACCATGAATGATCATTAAAAGTTAGTTTTATTCAGCCGGGCACAGTGGCTCACGCCTGTAATCCCAGCACTTTGGGAGGCCGAGGTAGGCAGATCACGAGGTCAGGAGATGGAGACCATCCTGGCTAACACGGTGAAAGCCCATCTCTACTAAAAATACAAAAAAACTTAGCAGAGCTTGGTGGTGAGTGCCTGTAATCCCAACTACTCGGGAGGCTGAGGCAGGAGAATCACTTGAACCCAGGAGGCGGAGCCTGCAGTGAGCCGAGATCGCACCACTGCACTCCAGCCTGGGCGACGGAGAGACTCTGTCTCAAAAAAAAAAAAGTTTTATTCACCCCCAATTCCTATGCTTTCTCAAAGTGTCTTCGGATAGACTTTAAAAGACGTTCTTCAGAAATCTGGACCCGCATATGCGCACCCACCACTGTAATCTAGAAACTACACTTCTTTCTCCAGCAGACATTTCGCCAAACTTGTCAGCAATCTGTAAACTCAACTCGTTTTTATTTTCTCTTTCTGTAGAAAGATGTAATGCAAGGACAAGAAGGTTGTAGCTTATGTTAGAATACTTTTGACTATAAGTAACAAGAAAGATCAAGAAAGAATGGCTTACCCATGAGGAAAATGTGTAAAGGGTCCAGAGATGATAGTCGAAATGAAGTTATCAAGGGGCCAGAATCTAGTCAATTCAGCAGGTGACAAAAATCAGACAGAGAGAGAATAGATTGTTGTAAATCTTCAGGAAAAAAAAAAAAGGTTTTATAAAACCACGTATGTGCAGATGAACGTACGTGTATACCATCATCTCCATACAGTTATCTCTCTGTATTCTTGAGGGACTGAGTTCAGAACTCCCCATGGATACCAAAATCTGGGGACACTTAAGTCTCCTTATATGAAATGGTATAGTATTTACATACAACCTATATATCCTCCCATGTACTTTAAATCATCTCTAGATTACTTATAATACCTAATACAATGGAAATGCTGTGTAAATAGTTTTTATACTGTATTGTTTTTCATTTATATTGTTTGTTTGTTTGTTTGTTTGTTTATTGAGATGGAGTCTCGCTCTGTTTCCCAGGCTGGAGTGCACGATCTCAGCTCACTGCAACCTCCACCTCCTCCCGGGCTCAAGTGATTCTCCTGTCTCAGCCTCCCGAGTAGCCAGGACTATAGGCACGTGCCACCATGCCTGCCTAATTTTTTGTATTTTTGATGGGGGTGTATTTTTGTAGTAGAGACAGGGTTTCACCATGTTGGCCAGGCTGGTCTCCAACTCCTGACCTCAGGTGATCCACCCACTTCAACCTCCCAAAGTGCTGGGATTATAAGCGTGAGCCACCGCACCTGCCTTATTTTTTATTTATTTTTTATTTTTATTTTTTCAAATATTTTCAAGCCACAGTTAGTTGAATCTGTGGATGCTGCACCTGCAATATGGAGTGCTTGCTGTATTTTATTTTATTATTTCTGATTGAAACACTGCATGTTTCTTTTAAGTAGAATTCTTTACACAGTTTTGTTTTGTTTTGGTCAATATCATTAGGCTGATGTCATGCCAACTTGAAAGTGATCTAATGAATTAGTAAAATCTAAAAAAATTTATTTCTGCTCTGGATATAGGCAGACATGCTATAGGCGAGGAACACTCAGCATATGGGATATTATTTTTAGCACTCATAAAAAATACTGAATTTTGGCCTCACAGCTGGTCTTTACACTGCTGAGACTAAAGCCTTGACAGAATATAGTCCTTTCAAATCACATTAAACTATGGCAGTCACCAAGAAATATAATTGCTAGTTGTGGTAGATACACTTCTGAGTAGAAGTGTAAAGAAAAGGCTGTTGTTAAGCAAGAACTGCTGGGAAAACCAACATGAACTCATGTTCAGAAGAAGCAGGCTGCGGTAGGTATTAATAGGTACCCAAAGGCAGCCACTCAAGATCCCTGTCTCTTGGTTATTCAATCAAATACTAATCAGGGTACTGCTGTGATGAAATTTTGCAGATATAATTAAAGTCTCAGGGCAGTTGACCTTAAGATACAGAAATAATCTTTGTGGGCTTGATCTAATCACACGAGTCCTTTACCAAAGAGGAAGTCAGAGAGAATCAGAGTGTGAGAAGGACTCAGTAGGCCTTTGTTTACTGGTTTGAAGATGGGATGAAACTGAGAGAGAAGCCCCCAGTAAACAGCCACAAGGTTACAGGGACGTGGGTCCTACAACCACAGAAGCTGAATTCTACCAATAATGTCAATGAGCTTGGAAGAGGACTGCAAGGCCCAGATGAGAACCACAGCCGGTTTAAGTGTGAGACTGAGCAGAGAACACAGCTCAGCCATGTCAGACTCTTTTATCCCACAGAACTGTGAGATAATAAATTTGTGTGTTTAAAGTTACTAAGTTTATGGTAATTTTTTATGCAGCAATAGAAAACTGATACATAAGCTTTCTCCCAGGGCACCATTTGTGGGGTTTTTTTCCCCCCACTAAATGGTTTTGGGTGCCTATAGAATTTAACTACATCATCATTTTTTAAAAGACCCTGACAAAATGGACACTCTCTTCAGGATAAAGTTGAGAAAATGCTTTTAAAAGTCTCCCTAAATCAAACAATTCTACATGCATTCCACTAAAGATTCAGGGATTGGAACCAATCCCGGAAGCCTTTTCCTACAAAATTTGGAAAATCTCTTTTTGCAGAATCAACTTAAGTTACTTGAAGAGATAATAGTAAAAATAAATAAAATTTGTAGAATGCTTAGTATTATGCTAGAATCTTTATATACATGCCAATTAGTTTTCATTTCTTTGCTGTAAGATGCTATTGTTTCCTACAGCTTTAAAGACGAAGACTCAAAGCAGAACTTTTCAATTATTTCTTGGTTAGTAGTAGAGCTGAAACTTGAGCCAGTTTTGTGTGTGTTTGTTTGTTTTTGTTTTTGTTTTGGCTGTAAATCTCACGTAATTTCCTTCTTCCCTATGGTTAGAGGGGAGAACTAGAAGGGGAGAGAAGCTTTGCCTAGCACCTTGGATTTCTGCTCTATCCTGGGTGACCTTGAGAACTCGTGGGGCTCAGAATGTGCCCACATCCTTGCACTCAGGCAGCTGAGTTGAATCTTGGTCACCCAGCTCTCATTCCTTTTCCAAGGATAGTATCTAGGTCAGCCTTTTCCCACCATTGGCTGTTTCTTTTTTTAATCTGCAATTCATATTTAACCACTTTGACCCCAGAAGTGTGTTCAGGAAACGGAAGATGTAGTTAATGCAGACTTTGGAAACAAGAAAATACCCAACATGTTGAGTATATTCAGTTTTTAAAATTGGTTGGGTTTCTTTCATCTATTGTCTAGTTTAATTTTCATTTCTTTTGCTTACCTGTGATGTTAGTATTACTTACCTGTTATATCAGATGAGAACATTTACACTAAGAAGGAATAAATCAGTTGCTAGGAGTTCAAACACCTGGGCATATTAGAACAGAAATTTGTAGCCAGTTCTAGTTCTTTGTGATCAGCTTTTCTGCTTTGAAAACTGAAAGGTTAATCCTATAGTTTTTAAATGAACTTTTTAGAGTCCAGTTTTTGACTATGTTATGTTGAGATAAGAAGTGTTTTTTTCTTGATCCTAGCCATCTCCCCCTAATTTCTGTGATCATCGTCATTGTGGGCAATCATGGGGATATCGGAACCCCCATGACTATCTTGGTCTTGATCTTAGGAGTTCTAAAAATTTAGACCCAAGTTTTGGAGGACATTATCAGAGCAAATTCATTTTCTACTTTATTAAAAGCTAAGAACTGAAGATTTATTCATTCAGCATAAATATTTTTAATATTCCCTATTCTAAACATCATAAAGGTTAGTCCCTGCCCTGTATTTACTAACTCTAAAGAGAGCAGAGAAGTCCACAGAATCTGGGGTTATCAGCAGCACAGATTGTAGGATTGTGTCATTTAAATTTTGAAAATTCGTCTTGGATTATAGGCATGTGCCACCATGCCTTGCTAATTTTTGTATTTTTAGTAGAGACAGAGTTTCACCATGTTGTCAAAGCTGGTCTTGAATTCCTGATTTCAGGTGATCTACCCACCTTGGCCTCCCAAAGTACTAGGATTACAGGCATGAGCCACTGTGCCCGGCCTCTAAAGTTGCTTTAAACACGCAAGTTTCCTGATTCTGTGATCCATAGATTAGATCTGATATTTTCTAATTATGGGAATGCAGTGGCCCCTCTCTAAGACAGTTCATTCATTTGTAAAATGGAGTTAATACTAACATCTTTCTATTCCCATGAGATAATCCATGTAAAACATTTAATGCAAGGTTGGAACATATAAAGTGCTCATGTGTTTTAGCTCATCATTATCAGTATCATCGTCATCATCACATTAATAATTATAAAATATCAATACTAATAAAGTATGCTGATTATTATAATAGTAATAATGCCTTGTTAGAATTGATATTAGTGCTAGCATAGTATTCATTGCATATCTACAGCTAATCTTGACCCTCACATGCGTCCCCACATGGCCTGAGAGGACTGAAAAGGCTCATCAGGGAATACAGCAGTAAGGCCCCAAAAGGCAACTGTTTCTTCACCAACTGACAAATCTATGGCAGTTATATTGCAAAGAAAACCTCATTCCACATTTATTGTGTTATTATCATATCATAGCGAAGGGTTTCAGAGGCAATAAAAGAAATGCAATGGTCATCATAGATGAGTATACCAGCCAGCAGAACCAGGGACCTCCAGCTCCTAAATATTGGATGGAGCAGTTCATTTGACTGGTCCTAAAAACCAGAACATTTTCCTCAGGCCATTACTGTCTAGCCATTTACAGTAACAGTAAAGAGTATGTGGCAAAGAGGAAGGTGGGGAGGTTCTTGTTGCACTAAAACCAAAGATTTCTAAAAAGAAAAAAATTATTTTCCTCAAATCTCTCAAGCTACAATACACAATAAATTTTAATCGGTGCTCCCAATTTTGATTGAAATGGCTTCCCTTTGCACATACCTCTCTCTAACACAGCCGTGACGGGTGCCTCTGGGTACAAACACACCTAGTACATCTTCCCAAAACAAGGATTTCCACAGATGACTCTCCAGGAGAACATGTTTTCAGTCCTAATAGAAGAAAAAGTAATAATCCAGAGGGCAAGATAACATTGCAATTCATGGAGTCAGAGCTATGATTTTGATTCCACTAAATGTTATATTCTACAAGAGCAAAAAAAAAAAAAAAAATGGAATTTTAAAAACTCATTCCTGTATCTCCAGTGCCCAGAATAGTAAAAGGCATATGGACTATTTACTGACACTTAGAAGGCATTAAATAACTACTTATTGAATCAATGAGCAAATAGATGTCTCCATCAAAACCTGTGTGACTCAAACAAGTGACTTCATCTCTCCCAGCTCATTGTCCTCATGTCTAAATAATACCCACCTTTCAGGGTTGATGAAAATGTTAAAAGTAATGGTCTACATAAGAAAGAATGGAGCTGTTTATTTTATACTCAATAAACCATTGTGATTGTGGTGATGTGGTTCCGCTGACTGCCATCACAGCAACCCTGTCTGCGTGAAAAACAGGCAAATTGCTTTATCCCTTGGAGCGACCTGTCCAAACGCCTTAGTATCCACTAGTAATTTTCAGAATGATGATTAGACTCATGAGGGAAGCAAATGATTGCTGTTTGTTCATGGGGTTGTGTGCGCGTCCAATTCCCATGTGATTCTGGTCAGTAGCTCCTCTCCGTGTGAGACTTTCTCATAAGGTTGCGGTGGCAGCACAAATGGATGCAGCATTTCTGGAAAGCACCATGACTGTGCATAGTAAGACCTTTCAATGGTTTAGCTCGTTGGTCTTATGATTCTCCTTCTGGGATTAGTCATAAAGAAAGAACCACAGGTGCAGTCACAGATGGATGCATAGAATATTAATTACATCATTATTCCTATGTAGTGCAAAAATGCCAAAATCGTCTCAATATGCAACAGTATGGTAAGTTCAGTGGATGCATTATTATGCGGTCATTAAAAATCATGATGTAAAAAATGTTCAGCATATTTATCCTAAAGTTAAAAAAAGAAGATAAAATACTGTAATTTTGTCTTATTAAAACTTTATTTCTATAGTATATATGCTTAGATAAATGACCAATATACTCTTACAGTAGTCAGGTTATGGGTGATTTTCATTTTCTTTTTTTCTATAGAGGGCATATTTTCATGGAATAATCATTTGCTAATAATCAGACAAAATTTCATTAGAAAATAGAATACAGAACCATAAAGGTTAGTAGGAGCTTACAGCAAATTTTCAAAAGATGCATGAGTGAGGCATTTCTCACTTTCCCTAAACCCAGGAACCCTACTGCTTCTTGCATCCTTAGGAAAACCCAGTGAACAAATTCATGCTCAGATGTTTAAGCTTCATTGTCCTTGTTTACTTGAAGCAAGTAAACAGTCTTTAAAAATGACACCTGGGAAATGGAGACAATTTATACTGCTAAATGACTTGATAATCTTCATGTTACAACATCAGTGGGAGGCTGGGCTCACACCTGTAATCCCAGCACTTTGGGAGGCCAAGGCAGGATTGCTTGTGGCAGGGAGTTCAAATCCAGCCTGGGCAACATACTGAGATCCCATCTTTACAAAAACAAAAAATAAAAATCAATAAATAAAGCGTCAGTGGGAGAACTATTTCAGAACACAGACACTTGGAGTATCTTTCAAACATGCCACAGGGATAGATATTCCAAACTCTTTACCAAATCTGCATTCTTGTCTTCTTCCTGGCCATATCAGACTTACTTTGTTTGGGGTAGACACATTAAGTGATCTCTAACAACAACAAAAAAGTGAGAATAGAAATTATGTATACCACTTTAAGACCTGGCCCATAAAAAGCTTCCATGCACTCTCTTCAGCACTCTTTTCCTCCTTCTGGATGAGACAGTCACAGAGACTGTTGGAGCCATATGTTAAAGTCACCAAATCTTCATTAGCCCCTGTCCCTAGAAGAACCATCAGTTGATCTGTACACTCACCCAAGATTGTTATGTGAATAAGAAATATACTACATGGTTTTTAAATGTGTTATACAGGTTGAATATCCCTAATCCAAAAGAGCAAAATACTCTAAAATCCAAAACTTTTTGACTGACAAAATGGCATTCAAAGTTAATGCTTATTGGAGCATTTCAGATTTTCAGGTTAGGTATGTTCAACTGGTGATGTGGTTAGGCTTTGTGTCTCCACCCAAATCTCATCTTGAATTGTAATCCCCATAATCCCCACATGTCAAGAGAGAGACCAGGTGGAGGTAATTGAATCATGGAGGCAGTTTCCCCCATGCTGTTCTCCTGACAGTGAGTGAGTTCTCATAAGATCTGATGGTTTTATAAGGAGCTCCTCCCTTTCACTCAGCACTTCTCCTTCTTGCCGCCTGGTGAAGAAGGTGCCCTCCTTCTCCTTTGCCTTCCACCATGATTGTAAGTTTCCTGAGGCCTCCCCAGGGATGCTGAACTGTGAGTCAATTAAACGTCTTTCCTTTATAAATTACCCAGACTTGGGCAGTACTTTATAGCAGTATGAAAATGAACTAACACAACCTGTGAGTCTAATGTGAATATTCCAAATCCCAAAAAATCTAAAATCCAAGACACTTCTGTTCCCAAGCATTTTGATTAAGGGATATTTGAAGGCCTAATTGCTACAGCAGCAAGTTAACTAATGTAGCACATTGTGGTTTATACTTTGCTTCACATGCAGCCTGGCCAAATTCATTCTTGATGGAGCAGTAGAGAGACCACTTTTATGGAGAGATCACTGCACAAAAGAGGTGAACAAAAAGTCAGAGAATGTATACCATCTTGTAAATCACTAGCATCCGTTTCTCACCTGAAGGTTAAAAATGCACTAGTTTCAATAAAAAGTCTCTGGGAATAAATAAAAGATCATAATTCTTGGATTTGATTTTTTAATCTTTTATCTAGTTTTTGGTCTTTGCTATGGTCTGAATGTTTGTGTCCCTTCAGAACTCATATGTTGAAATCCTAACCCCCAATGTGATGGTATTAGGAGGTGGGGTCTTTGGGAGATGATTAGATCATGTGGGCAGAGACTTCATCAATGAGATGAGTGTCCTTTTATAAAAGACCCCACAGAGCTAGCTTGCCCCTGTCACCATGTGGGGACACAGCTAGAAGGTTCCATATATGAACCAGGAATGTGCCCTCATCAAGTACTGAATCTGCCGACCCTATGGTCTTAGACTTCCTGGCCTCCAGTACTATGAGAAATAAATTTCTATTGTTTATAAGCTGCCTAGTCTATGGCATTTTGTTAAAGCAGCCCGAACAAAGACAGTCTTTATTCTTCTAGTTGGATAGAGGTTCCATGATGGTAAGACCTTTGAATCATTTATTGTAGCAGTCCCAGTTCCTAGGAGGCTCCTGGAATAATAGGCATACAATATGTGTTCATAGAGTTGTAAACTAACGTAATGAATATAAGGTGGATAAAGACAAATTTATCTGATTTCCACCCTGAAACTTGGCCAGCAGTTTTCATTTGGCAGAGAAAAGATTTCCTCTGACACAGATATGTGATTAAACACAAAACACGTGCATGTCAGATAGTCAGTTTACAAATTCATTTCACATTATATCTATCAAATGTATCTAGAGACCGAAGGCAGCTAGCAAGTTTGTTGAGTGCAGAGGTCCCTTTTCCTGCCATCCTCTTCTTTTATCAGCATCAACTTTAACTCCCCGGCACCTTTCCAACTCTAATTTTGCACAAGCTTGCGACCCGATGGCAGAGAGCCAGGTATTTACTCTCTCCTTATTATCCCAAGCAAATGGCTTAGCATTAAACAGCCAATAAATCACAATTTCCATGTGTGAGAAGGTCCAACTCCAAAGTGTTTAGTCTTAAAATGGGTCTATTGGTGCCAGCTACATAGTCAAAATGTTTGAAAGATTGGCTGTATACATACCACCTTCTTTCCTTTTCAGAGTTGTAGCTGTTGGTTGCTAATTCATTTATGTATTAGGGTCCTTCAGAGAAATGGAACTAATAGGATGTGAGTATAAAGAGATTTATGAAGATATTGGCTCATACTTTGTGGAGCCTTGGCCAGCTTGATAACTAGTGGAGGGGTCTGGCAAGCTGGAGCCTCAGAAAACAGTTACAGTTCAAGTCCAAAGGCAGGGTATTTGGTGAACAAGGGAAGCCAATATTACAGATGATGTCTGAAGAACACTCTTTTTCTCTGGGGAGGTCTGTCTTTGTTCTTTTCAGGCCTTAAACTGATTCAGTGATGCCCCTTCACATTATGGAGGGCAATCTGCTTTACTTAACGTCCACCAGCTTAAATGTATTGAGAGTAATAGCAAAAACCACAATTACTTTTGCATCCGTGTAATCTCAAAAACACCCTTACAGAACTATCCAGAATAATGCTTGACCAAACACTTGGACACTATGGCCCAGACAAGTTAAACACATAAAATCAACCATCACAGTTCACTTGCTTGCTCTTTTGATTTTGGTTGTTTTTTTCTTTGCTCCAATTCTCTTAGGTCCTTGAGGTCATCATTATTTCCATAGGGGTCATCTAATATGAAACCTTGTTGTGACCTAGAGAGTCCTAAGTCCACATTCCAGCTTCCCCACTGGCTTAGTGTGTAACAAAGTGCTTTGCCACTCAGCACCTCCAGTTCTGCCTCTGTGAATGGAGCTATTTTGCCTACCTAAGCTCATTATCATTAACAAATGGGATAAAACCATATTGAGAAGCTCTGTAAACACAAATTCACATTGAAACTGCTAACATTGTTTATGTATCAAAGGTCCTACCTTTCAAAACAACAAATGAGAAAATAGAAAATTCTGCAGGTGAAGCACATTTCAGTTGAGTAACTGCCTCATTGGAATAAAGAAAGACCAAATTCAGAAAGTAAGTTTATTAGTGAGGGAACAATGATTTTAAGGGTTAAGTGATGTAGGTGATTGATAAAGATGCCAGGAACAGTATCGAATTTAGAGTACACAGAATATTCATGTCTAAAGTCAGGCCTGTTGGGGAGTTAGCACACCATTCATCCTTCCCCGGTGAACTTAGTCCTGGCTGGACGTTAGGTGGCGCGGGAGTGCTGTGACAGCTAGAGTCAGGGGAGCTCTGATCACATGCGACTGTTCACGAGAATCTACTAAGGGACTAAACAGAACTTATCACTTCTCCACTTACAATGTACAGTTGACTCTTGAACAACACTAGCTGGAAGTGTGTGGGTCCACTTATATGTGGATTTTTGCCAATAAATATAGTTGCCCCTCTGAATTTGCAGCTTCAGCATCCACAGCCAAAGGCAGATCAAAGATACAGGACAGGAAGGACCAACTTCTCTTATCTGCAGGTTCTACAGTGCCAAGTGTGGGATTTGAGTGTGTGTGGATTTTGGTATCCGGGGTGGTCCTGGAAGCAATGCACCATGGATAACAAGGGATCACCATACAGTTAATATCTCACATGTGATTCAATTCTGGACTATCATGTGGTTGTCAGTCTCCACCACTCAGGGGGCCTCTATGCCTAACATTCTTAACCAGACTGGTTCTTATAACTTCAAAAAATTGAGGAATTTCCAGAGATTGGGGAACAATTTGCTTGCTCAAACCTTATATTCACCACCACGGTAGCCCCCTTCTGACACTTTAGATTTAAGTTTCTTGTTCCTTTTTTTTTTTTTTTTTTTTAGCAAAAATGCCAAAACCACTCTCAGAGGGCTAGCCTTGCCCTGTGGCCCCTCCCGGTCAGTAGTCCAACATGGGTGTAGTTCCCAAGATCAATGTTCATTGTTCTTTGATAAGTTGACCCAGGGACAAAGGTGGGGATCTATTAAGCCCAGGCTGTTTCTTTGCAGACTCTCCTTTCCAGAAGTTCAAAAATATCATGGGATTCTCTCTCACCCAAGGTCACTTGTTACAGAACCATGTCTCGGCTATGCCTAGACATCCTGTCAACAAGCATTAGTATCTAGTCCTGCTTGAAACTTCTTGAGCCACTGGAGATGCCAATGAAGTAATTTTGCCATTGAACCAAAGATTATGTGGGTTCAGAAAACCTGGAGAAGACAAAACCAAGATTCACCAAAGACCATATTATAAACCTCTCGCGACATGCTTGCTGTGTGAAAAAAAAAAATGCAGTTTCCTTTTACTTCATTTATAATAAACAGATGTGTTCTTAAAAGCAGCACTGTGTTTCTGAATACATCACACTTTTGATACTCAATATGCAAAGAACACATCTACTTTTTTTTCCTGTGAGAACTGGAACAAAGATAAGTTTATAGTGTGCTTTTATTCCCTTTGTAATAATAGATGAATGGTTAACTTTCTTGGTGCAGCTTTGCGTGGTAGGCAGTTGTTTCAAAATGTGCAAAAAAAAAAATCAGTTTTATGAGCACTTTGCTCATATTGCTTCTCTGCCACTTTCCCTAGGAATGCCCCAGTGGTGTTGTTAATGAAGAAACCTTCAAAGAGATTTACTCGCAGTTCTTTCCACAGGGAGGTAAGTACAAATGTGGACTTGTTAACATACTATCAGAGTTACAATTATGCTTGCAGTGTTGAGTTTAGTTTAATTTTTCATAGCATGATGCTACATTTTTAATCGTTATGTAAAAGAATGCATAGCATGCAAGTGCATATAATTTTTAATGTATCATAAAAGCCAGCGACTTAGAAATTTTCAAATATCCAAGAGGATACTCTTTAGTTGAATACAACTATTACTGTGTGCCTAGTACTGTCTCTCTCAAATGCACAATGCTTTCTATTACGAGGGTGCTCAAAATGCCACAAAGCTCATTCACATGCATTATAGGTCTCACTTGATTCTCCCAACTCTCAAAATTAGGACAAACATAATTATCCTCAATTTACAGATATGAAATCTGGGGATTGGAGAAGGTAAATGGTTTGCTCTGGGCCACATATTGACTCAGTGGCAGATCTGGGTTATAACCTAGATTTTCTGCAGCCTCCCGTTGTATATTTTCTGCTGTTTTCTTTTAGTAATTCTTTGCTGTGCTCCCTCATCTGAGAAAATTGAAACCATCCTAGATATTATTTTAATTGATAAGAAAACACAAGGATAGCGTAAAGATAATACATGCATGTTAGAGATGAGTGAAAAGATATTCTTGCCATTGGACCTTACAGTTTTTCTTTCAATCACCTAACAGATGCCCAACTCATATTTGTCCCATAGCCTATGGTGTGCCCAGCCATGTGTGAGGTGCTGATCATGTAGGAGGAATAAGAGGAATAGGATGTGGTCTTTCTCCAAAATAATGTTATAGCTTAGTGTAGCAGATGGGCAATGTCAATCTCAAGTATAACTGTGATTATGGGAGTTAAAAACTAATATTCTGAGGGCACAGTGCTGGCATGATTAAATTAGCTGCAGGACAGAGAGGACATAAAAAGAGTCTCGCCAGATGAGTTGAACCTGAGCTGAAGTTGTTGCCATTCAGAAAGCATCTACTATGTGCCTGCCCCTGGCATGCCTCACCATCTAACAACCCCATCTGTAACCCTCATTATTTTTAAAGATATACACGTGAAAAGTAAGGTGCAGAGAGTTTGATCCATTTCCAAAGTATATAGTCTTGCTCTCCCATTATACCTCTCAGGAGAAGTTCACTTCTCCTGAGAGTATGATGTCTTCCCGCTTTAAAAGCCAGTAGGGACATGACGTTTTAGGCAAATGGGACACTTGGGTCAGAGCATAGAACTGAAGGTGGGCATTTGCAGGAAATTGCCAGGATTTGGGTGTGAATAGGGTAGAGAGTGTACAATGTAGGGTGAAATGTACTAGACAGTCAAGGATGCCATATGAAGAAATGGGACTTTATCCTTGAGGTGAAGCAAAGCCACTGAGAAGTTTAAGTGGGATCTGTTACAGTCAGATTTGTGTTTGGGATACATTTCGCTGATAGGTCTGTGGAAGATTAGCTTGAGGTCAGCAATACTGCAGGCGGGGGAGACTAATTAGAAGATTACTACTGTAGGAGGCAAAACAATAAGGTCTTTAAACAAGGATTTGCATAGGAGAAATTGAGAAGTGGGGACAGATTACAGACATACTTAGATGACAAAAATGGAAGAATTTAGTGATGAACTAGCTTTTTGTGGCATAAAAAGATGAAGAGAGGAGTTTCTGATGCCTTCCAGGATTCCATCATGGACACCAGGTGACTCTTTACATGAGTAGTAGTGGGATAATGATCTCAGTTTTGGACAAATTACATCTGAGGTGCCTGCGGGGATTTAGACTCAACTAGAAGTTGGTACAAATTTGAGGCTCAGAGGACAAGTCAGAGAAAGAGACAGGGATTTGAGAATTATTAATCAAGAAGTAGTGGTTAAATCCATGATGTAGATGAGGTTACTGGGGGAGTTATAAAAGGTGGTGAGCTCCATGAGGCCAGCAGGAAACCCCAGAACATATGTCAAGAACCATAAGGAAAAGGCATCCACAAAGGAGACGGAGAATGAACAGTTTATGGAAATAAACACAACAGAGATCGATAGTTCAGAAATGAAACAAAGTCTAGTAAGAATCAGAAGGTCTCTTTGGGGTGTGGCAACATGGGAGTCATTACTGGGCATGATCAGGACAGCCCAAGTGCCCTGGATGAAGTACCAGGGAGTGGAGCGCACAAGCAGAAGCCAAATTGCAGAGGGTGAAAAGGACGATGAGAAGAAAGCAGCGACCACCAATAGAGACAGCACTTACAGAAAGCTTTGCTGGAAGAGTGAAGTGATGACGAGGAAACTGGCCATAGTGCTGGGTAGATACCAGTGGAAGACTTTAGTTTTAATGTAGAAGAGATTGGACATTGTTTATACACAGGGAAGGAGCTGGTAAAGGAGATGTTACTAGCTTTAGGATAGAAAAGAAAAGAGATAAATAGGATTCAGATTTGGAGGAAAAAGATAGTGATGGGATGGGATGGTGGAGTCCATGAATCGGAAGTTCAGGAAGAAGGTTTTACCTCAAGGAGGGAACCATCTAGTACTTCCTTTCAACTCTGACGTCTACTCAACATAGGGGACAATTGTTTCTCTCTGTGATTATGGCCAGAGTTGACTTTGCCATTGACCTTGCTAATTGGCCTTTTATTTTACTAATTTCCACTTAAAGGAGCCACCATTATCTCCTGCCAAAATAAACACAGTAGTCTCCAAACTGACTTCTCTGATTCTGATGACCCCTCCTCGAACCATAGTCTACTCTTAAAAATGAGTCAGAGTGATCCCATTAAAATGTAAGCAAATCATGTTACTGCTCTGCTCAAAACCATACCATTCCATAGAAAATAAGCCACAACCTATAGAGTGGCCTACAAATGGTGGCCATGCCACCAGCACACCAGACATGCTGCTGCTCCTGGGTCTTTGAACTTGCTGTTCCCTCCGCCTGAAATTCTCTTCTCTCAAATATCTATCTCAAGATCTCATCACCTTTGCATTTACTCCAATGCCACTTTCTCAGTGAGACTTGCCCTGATCACTCTATCTTAAATTGCAATGCCTTGAACATTCCTCCTTCCCCTGCTTTATGTCTCTCTATAGCACTTGAGACAATCCAATAATATATATTTCACTTGTACTATTGTTGTTTTTGTCTTTCTCTCCACTAGAATGTCAGCTCCAGGGGAACAGAAGATTTCTCCACTTTGTTTACTGTTGTATCCACAGGTCATGGGACAGTAACTGACAAGTAATAGCACTTGATAAATACTTTTTGCATGAATGAATGAATGACACCCACCTCACGTGGTGGCTATCACTGTACAATGGAATAGTATCTGTAAAAGGCTCTTTGAAAAGTGTACAGCACTTAAGTATTAGTTGTTTCATACAAGAGTCAGGTTTCCTTTGGGGTTTTAATTCCATTTGGTTTTAGCTAGTTTCGTGGATTTAAAACAATTTTGTGCCTGACTTGTCAAAACAATTTTTTGTTTTCGATGGACTCTTAAAAGAATTAAATTAGAATTCTAAGAAAACACAGGAAGACTTGTTATTAAGTGAATTTGGATATACTTTGGACGACAACTCTCCCACCCCATCTCGTTACTACAGTGCAGAGGGGAGGGCCCTTCTCACAGACCAGAGACAGGTATTGGTAATAGTACTTGATGCCAGGATTATAATGGGTTCACTGTCTGCACTAATGAGAGATTAATTTGGGGAATTAATTAACTACCTCATATTTCTCTAAATTGTTTAAAAACCCATAGATTTTTTAAAGAAAAATTATATTTACTGAGTGCCTACCAACATCTTAATAAGCATTAATATCAAAGCACCAATGCAGATGAAAATCCTCAGTTTTCAATCATTTCAAATCAAGTTATTACATACTAAAACTTGGATATAGCTCCACATTAAAATTATATCTTTATTTGAAAAACAACATTTCCGCATTAGAGAACATCTTCTTAAACAGAGCACATCTATTTTGCAAAGGATTCCTGTTACAAAATCCAAAGGGATTAGGGATTTGAGAAAAAATTACTGTTACACTCTTAACAATTATTTGATTATTCATGTTAATTGAATGCAGAAATCTGAACACGAGGCATTGCTGAAGGAAATGAAATAAAAGAATTATGATTTGCTTTGCATTAAAAAAATTAATATCATACATACAAATTGTTTCTTATATGTGGCCAGAAAAAGAAAAATGTCCTAAGGAAGAACGTGATCTCTGATGGCAAACAAATTCATATGATGGCCATCCTTACACTTCCATTCCACGGAGCCATCGTTTATTCAGGATGATGGTCTGAATGCAACAGGTTTTCTCATTATGAACAGTAACACTGATGGGTCCATAAATCACAACATCTCACCATTTCCTCCAGGAAAGTGCTTTGTCTTATCTACAGAACTCTCTGCAATTTGTATTGTGTCAGGCTGTTAGCTTTCTCTACTGCTTTGTGAAACAGTTTATCAAGCCCAACTTGCTCGGTGAGCTGGATGTCAGAAAAAACTGGATTGAACACAAGCCTCTTGTTTGCAGGGGATAAAGTATGGCTACTCTAAGGCAAGCAGAGAGGGGACGGCTTGTTGGTGCTACTGCCTATATGGTTATGCAACAACTTTTTAAACTCCACATATAATAGAAGCTTAGTATGTAAGCTTTTAGTTCACTAAACATTTTTAAAGCCCATAAAAATCATAGTTTCCTGGGCTATTTCTGCTCATGTTGTAGGAATGCACTTATGTTGTCTACACTAGGCATCTAATAGACAGCTGTTGAATGAATGAATGAATGAACGAGCTCAAGTCATAATAATCTATCAATAAACACTTATTAAGCAGCTGCTGTGTGCAAGGCACTTGAGTCAGATGAGTTCTGTAGACATAAAGATGAAAATTTAAAAAAGACTTCACCCACTGAGTATCCTTGTCCTAGGACAATATTTCTAACAATTTTTCAGAGTGATTTACAGAGGGCTTATTGACGGAAGCTACTATTCAAGCATATGAACTTGCCTTACCACAGTAACGATGTCATGAATTGTATATTCCAATACATGAAGCTAATTCTATTCTTCGTGCTTGAATTCGATGGGAGTAGGGCTTTGGGATAGGAAAAAGAAATAAACCAGATTGATTTCATTCTACAAACCTGGGGCATGATAATCAAGTGTGTTTGTTCAAATACTATGAAGAACGAACTCAAGGGTTATTTGCTATATGCATTGTGTTCTCAATATAATTGGGTTAAGACTTTTGGACTAAGACAGTTCAGAGTTTGTGGACAGACTGCTACCTATCAAGGTATGTACCTCGAGTAGTTTACTTTTCTTGGCCTCAGGTTGTTTCTCTGTAAAATGTAGGAGTCACATCAAAGGAATCCTCAGGTTTTTTCTACTCTAGTATCCTTGGATTTCTAAGAGGTGGTATAGGAATATCTTGATTTCATTACCAACTCTACCATGAAGTAACTAGGTGACCTCAGTTTGTCACTAAAAGTCCCTATTTTTACCTTTGTTCAATGTAAATACAATGCTAAATCATATCCAAAATGTCTTCCCATCCTAAGAATCTGTAAATGTTGTTGCTCAACTATCAAATCTCAACATTTATTTTTCAGCTTCACAAGTAAAATTATAAGAAACTGAGGCAATCTCAGCTTAACAAACTCAGTAACTATTTTTGTTATTTAAAGAAATGTGATCAGGAAGAGATCATAGACGGAGAAGGGAGATCATTGTTACATCTTTTAAGCCCTGGAGTGTACTCAAATCTAGATTCCAAGAAGCCAGTTATTCACTCTTTTAACAAATATTTATTGAGTGCTTAAGAACACAGTGGAGTAAAACCAGAACCATAGATGCTTCTGTAGACAGTTTCTCTTTTCGTCATTTTATCCAGTTTTCTGCCTCGCTGGACATTCCTATGCCTTTGCTTCTTTCTCTCACCCAATCAAAGCAAGTAGCTTCACTCCTCTTCTTTCAAACTTTCCACTGTCTTCAAGTGCTTGCCAGAAGAAATCCAAACTCCATCAGAAGGACCATTGCTTTTTAGGACATAATTTTCTTGTCTTTTATTGAGCGGAAAATTGCATTAAATTACAGCTCGTCACCTAGACACACAACAGAAATCCTAAAAAGACAGAAAGTTATTTAAGGTGAAAAGATGTTACATTTGTAAAAGATTTGATCACATGTGTTTAAGGTAGTTGAAATAAAAGTGGCTTGTCCAGGAAATAATAGCTAATATTTATTGAAATTTTAATAAGTATATAGGCTTATTTCTAAACACTTTGCAAATAGTGTCTCATTTAAACTTTATAAGATCTCTATGAAGGCTGGGCACAGTAGCTCACGCCTGTAAATCCCAGCACTTTGGGAGGCCAAGGCAGGCGGATCACCTGAGGTCAGGAGTTTGAGACCAGTCTGGCCAACGTGATGAAACCCTGTCTCTACTAAACATACAAAACTTCGCCAGGTGTGGTGGCAGGTGCCTGTAATCCCAGCTACTTGGGAGGCTGAGGTAGGAGAATTGCTTGAACCCAGGAGGTGGAGGTTGCAGTGAGCCGAGATCGTGCCATTGCACTCCAGCCTGGGGCCAAGAGCAAGACTTTGTCTCAAAAAAAAAAACAAAAACAAACAAACAAAAAAAAACTCTATGAAGTACATACTGATGTTGTTATTTTGTAGATGAGGAAACTGAGCCACACAAAGGTAGAACAACTTGCTTGAGGTCATGCACTTAATCTTTGCTGAAGCTAAGATTTAAATTCAGGCAGTCTGACTCTATTATGCTATTACCAAAACCTCTGTGCATGGATTGTCTAGACTGGGAAGCTGCTGTAACTTCTAAAAGAACTGCTGAGGCACATTTAGAAGAACAGGATGTCCTCTGTACCACATTGAAAGCATAATTCCCACATGTCAAGCTTTAAGCTAGAAAAACTCCGTTTGAGAAGAATAGTAATTATCACATACCCATGTTCTTTTTTTTTTTTTTGATTAAAAAAATAGCAAACATCGTTTGCTTTGAGCCATTATTCACAGTGAGTACTGCTTGCTAAGGTAAAAACATTTACTCTGATTGTAAAAACAGGGTAACAAGAGACTTGCTTAATGAAACTCATTATAAAATATGCAAAATCTCTTTTTTTTTTCCTCCTCCGAAAATAAGTTTAACACACCATCGATCAATTCACATCTCCAGAGGGCACTATGTAGTTCAAGAAGTCTGTGAAAAAGTACTGTTGAGAGTAAAACGACTTTGCAAGTTGAAATAGGCTGCCAATTCTTGATAACTCTATAATGGAGCTTCCTAACAACAGAACTAAGTTTATGGTAATTAAACCCCTGGCTCCATATGCAAAAGGATTTCTTCCTGCAACCTATCAATACTGGATGGACGTCCACTCTAGATGTCACGGTGTTACATATTATTTAGACTCAATGTTGGTGCTTGGTTAGTTCACTGAAAATAGTGCTAGTAATTCCTGTGTTTAAAGATGAGTAGTTCCTCATAGCATATTAAAAAGGTGAGAGATGACCGAAGATGCCACTGTCATTTTGAGAAATTGAGTGTACAATCTACCTCATGAAATGTATAGCCTTCAGTAATGTTAATTACTGCACTGAAGCATTCAGGAAAAACAACCTATAAGGAGGCCATGGGCCCTGAGAGCCAGGAGAGAAATTTAGATGACCTCTGACCTCTCTTATCTGGGGAGGGCAATTCTGTACTCCTGTTACTGTGACTTAGCTTCCTGACAGCCTATAAAAAGCAATTCATAAAGTAAAAAGTAAATCAATGATAAGTTAAAACCCAATAAAGGTTAAAAGTTAGAAAGAGATGAGATTTAAAACAGAAGATAAAAGGCTAGAGCCAATGAGCGAAAAGGTTACCATTTGATTTTGAAAAGACAAAAAAGGTTAAAATAAAAGGCTAAAGCCCATGAGATGAAACACTGAAAATAATCATGTAAATTTTATCAAGGTTCAAGCACAGAAACCCTTAGGAATGAAAGCTCGGCACTCAGAACAGAAAACAATAAGGAAAAAATACAGACTTTTAAATGATATGGCAGAAAGCCCAGAGATTAAGGAGACAAAGGAGAAACAGGAGAGGAAGGAAGGAAAAATGAGAGGGGAAGAATAGCTGATGGAAGCAAACTAAGAAGACCTGTTAGACTTCAGAAGACATAATTGTCCATCATTACCCAGATCCTCGAATCCCACCCAGGACCCTGAAAGAGTAGGGGCTCCCTACTTCATGCAACTTCATACAACTAGGAACATGTAGGACCACCCAGTCCCCTTCCAACACAGCCACAGAAACTTCCCAAGTGACCACTGACCCCAATCCATCAGCCAACTTCACTGCCTGTGGGCTAGCCTGGTACTGGCTGTGGGCTAGCCTGATTCTCAGAGTCAGAAAGACCTATGTTCATGTCCCAGATTTACTCCTTCTTCACTGTGTGACTTTGGGCATGTTTTTCACCCTCTCTAAGTCCCAGTATCATTTTCTGAGTTGTAACAATGATGAAAGTTCTAATAATGACAGAGACACTAATAATAGCAACTCATCTCTGTCTCATTAATATTATTATTACTTTACTTCTAGAACTGTTCTCGCCCAAACACTAAGCAAATTCCAGACAGGTCTCAATCTTCACATCCACCTATGGGACCATTTCTTGTCCCAGTGTTAATCTCATCACCCAGGACTACAGCATTGCCAGCCAGAAACTCATAGAGAATGTTTGTCACCAATGGCCTCCATCTAGGTTGCTCATTCTTGTGAATCTCAAACTCTAGTCCTCTACAGAAAGAGGGTAAGCAGTTGTGAAGAAAGCACAAACTAAAGGAGGCAGTTAATTCTTCTGGATCAAAAGAAGCTTGGAACTGCAATCCAAGTCTTATGTTGGATATGGAAACACTGACTTAATATTCCCTTTTCACCATTTCAGACTCTACAACATATGCACATTTTCTGTTCAACGCGTTTGATACGGACCACAATGGAGCTGTGAGTTTCGAGGTAAGCCCTGGATTATACTCCTATCATTTGACTTTAGTTTACGCTTTTTAGGAGGAAATGTGAGTTCCGTGATTATTATTTTTGCTCAGCCTTTCTCTCACGTAATTGCCAAGAATTATCTTTCAAAAGATGTACGAATTGCAAGCCACATTTAGTTTATATTCTAGTGCTTTATATTGGCTCATACAAGGAGAGTCCATTTCTTCAACTGCATGTGAAAAGTCCCAGAAGGCAAATGATTTAACTAACAGTTACTGACACCTCCTTATGGGCCAGTCAGTGGTAGGCCTTGGAAATACAAAGATGATAAAGTCAAAAGCCCCGCTGTGGAAGTCTCAGTAAGTGGGGCAAATGGGCAATAAATTAAATGTATAAAAAGACTATATTCACCAGTCTGACAATTGTACGAGGAAATCTCTTTTTAAATGACAAACGTTAAGTGATCTGTAGAGAAAGTTGTGTGTTTTTTTTGTTTTTTTTTTTGAGAGACAGAGTCTTGCTCTGTCATAAAGGCCAGAGTGCAGTAGCACAATCTCAGCTCACAGCAACCTCTGCCACCCAGGTTCAAGTGATTCTCCTGCCTCAAGCCTCCTGAGTAGCTGGGATTACAGGCACTTGCCAGCACGTCTGGCTAGAAAGTATTTAATTTCGTTCATGAACTACTGTGTATAATTCTGTTCATGAACTACTGTGTATAATTTCGTTCATGAACTACTGTATATTTCTAGTAAAATGAAATATGTCCTAGATACTTACATAGCTTATAAATGTATATTTCATATATATATATATGTATTCATACGATTCAAATGGTACATGGCAGATCACAAATTGCAGTATATTGATTTAAATATTAGGTGAATAAACCCAACATGAACTCTGATCAGCTGTGAAGGGTTTTATTTTTGTTAGGGAAAATATGTGAAAAATATATACCTCATTTGTTACGTTCTGATTTGGTTGTGCTTGGGCTCAGAAGTAGCATTATACATATTTTGCTTTGTGATTCCAGTTTCTCTTTTCCATATACACATATATATATATTTATGGAATATGTATATATATATATGAGATAATTTGGAAGATGCATTTATTTTTGGAAGTGAGGAAGGATGCATCTTAAATATCAGCAGAAATTTTGATGAGAGCCCTGATAAAGGGAAGCAGATGATGAATGAGGTCAGCAAGGAAATGGTACGGGTGCAAAAAGGGCTGTAGCAGGGAAACCTGCCCAGTGTAATCAATGGGCGAAGTCTAAAGGACAGTCAGGAGCTCCTTAAGAGAATAAAGGCTTGGGATGGGATGGGAAGCAATGGAGAGTGGGGCAGAGGCTGGACAGAGTATATCAGGCCTGGGAACCAAGAGAAAACATGTGTAAATCATCAAGAAGATAGAATACACAATTGGAGAGCCAAGAGCGAAGGCTGGGGAAGGAGACAGAGGCCAGATCCTGACACATCTTAGGCAGGAGACTGGACTATCTTGCAGGAGATGAGGAGTCTTTGCAGAATTTTTGGCAGGGATGTTAATTTATCAGAGCTATGTTCCTGGAAACATGGAGTGTAATTAGCAGCTAAGTATGCCAAGAGTCCAGACAGGGGCTGATGAAAGCCTGAACTCCAGTAAAGGTATTGGAGGTGAAGCATGAAACAAATTCAAAAGAAATTAAAACAAAACTGGTAGAATTGTACTTCAATAGAACTGTTATGTTTAAAAGAAAAGTTCATATGGGCGTAGGCAGCTATCTGGGTGCAAGGGCTTTGTGGAGTCCAGATGAAAAAAGAAGGGTGCAGCCTTCTGTGATGTAATCTAGCCAGTCACCACAGGGGCAGGATGAACAGGGGTAGCCAAAAAC
Organism: Macaca thibetana thibetana; assembly: GCF_024542745.1. Lineage (NCBI taxonomy): Eukaryota > Metazoa > Chordata > Mammalia > Primates > Cercopithecidae > Macaca > Macaca thibetana. The sequence goes on from NC_065582.1 coordinate 166,167,996, forward strand.
CTCCTCACACATACTCCGTGCTCATGCGGACTGGGTACCACAATTGCAAAGATTCTGGGCCAGGAATCCCAAAACGTCATCTCCCATAACTTAAGTGATAAATATCACTGAGAAGAGAAAAATAAAAACTGAGAGTGGAGAAGAAATGAACTAAGGAGAGGGAATGAACTAAGTCAAGATGGGGCAGGCAAGTTTATCCTGGGTGTAGAAGCAGCAGTTAGTGGAGGGAGAGGAGATGGTTGTGGGAAGAGTGTCCTGGGTACCAGTCTCCATAATGTTTCTTTTGCTAATGGCAGCTTAGGTCACTCCATGAGAGTAACTGATCATTTCATGATAATGTCGTATTTGTGTTTGCTTCACTTTAGGAACAAGTTTAATTACAGCACAGTCTTAATTTATAATATAGAAGCCAAAGGTTTTACCTAATACAGTTCACCTAATATAAACTTTTATACCTGGCTTCCAGAGGATGAGTAAGGCAAAAACTATTAGTGATTCCATTACTTGAAATTACTTATGTATCAGAAATATACCACCAATTTCCTAGGGCAAATTATATCCAATTTTACACGTAAATTTAGTCTGGTGTTAATGATATGGAACCATGCATAACATTGCTTTTATAATATTTATGTAAAATACCAGTAATTGCAATGAACATTGATTATAATTTGGGAAATTAGTTGTAATGGTTGTATATGATATGCATACTGGTAAAATGCCTTGCCTTCTAAGGGAAAACTAATGGCTAAATTAATAAAGTTTGGATGAAAATCAAATTTAAAACTAGGCTGTTGCAGTTACTTTTCTAAATTGATTAGCTACCTGGGAAATCTCTAGAAAACAGAAATGGTTAGGGAATGAACACATTTTGAATAGCAATAGCATACTGAGAAGTAGAGAGACCATTTGATTCTATGATAAAGGATAATGGGAGTTTTCCACTTAATTTGCTTAGACCTGAAAGGCAGAATAAATATGATATGAGGGGCTCTGGATTTGGTATGATGGAATCTAATCTCCATTTTGCCACCCAGTGGCTCTGAGACCCTGCGCTGAGTACTTAACCCTCTTGACCTTAGTATTCATACCACTAAAACATCAGCAACCAAAGCTACTTAATAAGACAGTGTAAGAATGAAAAAGTCATAATGTCAGTAAAGGGCTTGGCTCTGTGTCTGGCACCAAATATGTGCTCATTATTTATTAGAAGTTAACTATAGCAGTTATCAGTTGGTTTTTTTTTTTTTTTAATTATACTTTAAGTTCTGGAATGCATGTGCAGAATGTGCACTTTTGTTACATAGGTGTACACGTTCCATGGTGGTTTGCTGCACCCATCAACCCATCACCTACATTAAGTATTTCTGCTAAGGTTATCCCTCCCCTAACCTCCCCACCCTCCGACATGCCCTGGTGTGTGATGTCCTCCTCCCTATGTCCGTGTGTTCTCATTGTTCAACTTCCACTTATGAGAACATGCAGTGTTTGGTTTTCTGTTCTTGTGATAGTTTGCTGAGAATGACAGTTTCCAGCTTCATCCATGTCCCCGCAAAGGACATGAACTCATCATTTTTTATGGCTGCATAGTATTCCATGGTGTGTATGTGCCACATTTTCTTTATCCAGTCTATTATTGATGGACACTCGGGTTGGTTCAAAGTCTTTGCTATTGTGAATAGCACTGCAATAAACATACATGTGCATGTGTCTTTATAGTAGAATGATTTATAATCCTTTGGGTATATACCCAGTAACAGGATTGCTGGGTCAAATGGTATTTCTGGTTCTAGATCCTTGAGGAATCACCACACTGTCTTCCACAATGGTTGAACTAATTTACACTAGTTGGGGGAACTTTTCTAACAAAGTCAGTTAATAATGACATTGGTCACCTCATTACCCAGTAAGACAACCACATGTAAATGCATGATTCTAAGCCACAGCAGTCTTTGATTGGCAGGGAGTCAGGGGAGTCAGGAGGACTAATGTCCCTGGCATAGTGGCCAGCATTGAGGCACTCATTAAAGGTGTGACAGATGAACAGAATCCACAACTGAACAAGTCCAGGCTATTATAAAGTCAAATCTCTATGCCTTTCTCCTCCTTTTGCCTTGATAAGAGAATAGAAACCAGAATTCGGTACAGACCTCCCCACCCTTTTATCATTTTTTGTACATTAGGGAACAGATATAACCTCCATTGACATTTACAAGTAAAGTAATTGTGCGAAGTACTCTTTGAGAGTTGTTGTTAAGTTTGCCACTTCCTACTTGAGACTTGAGTTACCACTCAGAAAAGCATGGAGCAAAAATCTTATAAGCCACATTAAGTTTCTCATTTTTCTTTTGCACAAAAAGACATAGTCATTCCTGTTTTAAATAACTCTTTACTGATACCATCCCACAAGATAAAAAGAGAGACGTGCTCAAAGTCCATAGCTATCTTTTAATGTAAATTGGTCCAGGATATATAATATTTAAGAAGATGTGAATCAGATGTCAGCATGTGAATCAGGATACTTTTGTTCACCAATATTAGAAAAGGATACATTAAGTGACAGAAAAACAGTATGATAATTTCATTGGTTCACAGGAACAAAAAGGCCAGAGATGGGGCTGGCTACAACCTAAGGGTGGGACCCTTCAGGGCTGCAAGAAGAGGCCACAGCTCCTTGGCTGCAGGATTCATTGCTTCTGTTGAGCAAGGAAAGCAGCACATCTCTGTCCCACCGTTCCTAGCAAGACTCTGAGTCTGGGGAGTCATGCTTAGACGTGGACTAGATTTAGTGAAATGCCAACCACAGATCCAGTTGTCCAGCCAAAGGGATAAATGTACTTCCTAACTTTGCCCAGGTCATGGCTGTATCACTAGACGCAGAGATGGAGTGAGCTTCCACAGAACATCATGGAGCACCACATGGAAATTTAGGACCTAACAGGAAGGCAAACAACACAAGTCCACAATTGACTTAGAAGTGCTATTTTTATTTTACTTATTACTATTATTATACTTTAAGTTCTAGGGTACATGTGCACAACGTGTAGGTTTGTTACATATGTATACTTGTGCCATGTTGGTGTGCTACACCCATTAACTCGTCATTTACATTAGGTATTTCTCCTAATGCTATCCCTCCCCCCATCCCCCACCCCAAGTCAGACCCCGGTGTGTGATGTTCCCCACCCTGTGTCCAAGTGATCTCACTGTTCAATTCCCACCTATGAGTGAGAACATGCAGTGTTTGGTTTTCTGTCCTTGCAATAGTTTGCTCAGAATGATGGTTTCCAGCTTCATCCATGTCCCTACAAAGGACATGAACTCATCCTTTTTTATGGCTGCATAGTACTCCATGGTGTATATGTGCCGCCTTTTCTTAATCCAGTCTGTCACTGATGGACATTTGGGTTGGTTCCAAGTCTTTGCTCTTGTGAATAGTGCTGCAATAAACATATGTATGCATGTGTCTTTATAGCAGCATGATTTATAATCCTTTGGGTATATACCCAGTAATGGGATGGCTGGGTGAAATGGTATTTCTAGTTTTAGATCCTCGAGGAATCATCACACTGTCTTCCACAATGGTTGAACTAATTTACAGTCCCACCAACAGTGTAAAAGTGTTCCTATTTCTCCACATCCTCTCCAGCATCTGTTGTTTCTTGACTTTCTAATGATCGCCACTCTAACTGGTGTGAAATGGTATCTCGTTGTGGTTTTGATTTGCATTTCTCTGATGGCCAGTGATGATGAGCATTTTTTCACGTGTCTGTTGGCTGCATAAATGTCTTCTTTTGAGAAGTGTCTGTTCATATCCTTCACCCACTTTTTGATGGGGTTGATTTTTTTTCTTGTAAATTTGTTTAAGTTCTTTCTAGATTCTGGATATTAGCCCTTTGTCAGATGGGTAGACTGCAAAAATGTTCTCCCATTCTGTAGGTTGCCTGTTCACTCTCTTGGTAGTTTCTTTTGCTGTGCAGAAGCTCTTTAGTTTAATGAGATCCCATTTGTCAATTTTGGCTTTTGTTGCCCTTGCTTTTGGTGTTTTAGTCATGAAGTCCTTGCCCATGCCTATGTCCTGAATGGTATTGCCTAGGTTTTCTTCTAGGGTTTTTATGGTTTTAGGTCTAACATTTAAGTCTTTAATCCATCTCGAATTAATTTTTGTATAAGGTGTAAGGAAGGGATCCAGTTTCAGCTTTCTACATATGGCTAGCCAGTTTTCCCAGAACCACTCATTAAACAGGGAATCCTTTCCCCATTGCTTGTTTTCGTCAGGTTTGTCAAAGATCAGATGGCTGTAGATGTGTGGTATTATTTCTGAGGGCTTTGTTCTGTTCCATTGGTCTATATCTCTGTTTTGGTACCAGTACCATACTGTTTTGGTTACTGTAGCCTTGTAGTATAGTTTGAAGTCAGGTAGTGTGATGCCTCCAGCTTTTGGCTTAGGATTGTTCTTTTGGCTTAGGATTGTCTTGGCATTGTGGGCTCTTTTATGGTTCCATATGAACTTTAAAGTAGTTTTTTCCAATTCTGTGAAGAAAGTCATTGGTAGCTTGATGGGGATGGCACTGAATCTGTAAATTACCTTGGGCAGTATGGCCATTTTCACAATATTGATTCTTCCTATCCATGAGCATGAGCATGGAATGTTCTTCCATTGGTTTGTGTCCTCTTTTATTTCATTGGGCGGTGGTTTGTAGTTCTCCTTGAAGAGGTCCTTCACATCCCTTGTAAGTTGGATTCCTAGGTATTTTATTCTCTTTGAAGCAATTGTGAATGGGAGTTCACTCATGATTTGGCTCTGTTTGTCTATTATTGGTGTATAGGAACGCTTGTGATTTTTGCATATTGATTTTGCATCTTGAGATCTTTCCTGCTTTCTCTTGTGGGCATTTAGTGCTATAAATTTCCCTCTACACACTGCTGTAAATGTGTCCCAGAGATTCTGGTATGTTGTGTCTTTGTTCCCATTAGTTTCAAAGAACATCTTCATTTCTGCCTTCATTTCGTTCTTTACCGAGTAGTCATTCGGGAGCAGGTTGTTCAGTTTCCAAAGTAGTTGTGTGGTTTTGAGTGCGTTTCTTAATCCCGAGTTCTAATTTGATTGCACTGTGGTCTGAGAGACAGTTTGTTATGATTTCTGTTCTTTTACATTTGCTGAGGAGCGCTCTACTTCCAACTATGTGGGCAGTTTTGGAATAAGTGCGATGTGGTGCTGAGAAGACTGTATATTCTGTTGATTTGGGGTGGAGAGTTCTGTAGAAGTCTATTAGGTCTGCTTGGTGCAGAGCTGAGTTCAAGTCCTAGATATCCTTTTTAACTTTCTGTCTCATTGATCTGTCTAATGTTGACAGTGGGGTGTTAAAGTCTCCCATTATTATTGTGTGGGAGTCTAAGTCTCTTTGTAGGTCTCTAAGGACTTGGTTTATGAAGCTGGGTGCTCCTGTATTGGGTGCATATATATTTAGGATAGTTAGCTCTTCCTGTTGAATTAATTCCTTTACCATTATGTAATGGCCTTCTTTATATCTTTTGATCTTTGTTGGTTTAATGTCTGTTTTATCAGAGACTAGGATCGCAACCCCTGCTTTTTGTTGTTGTTGTTGTTTTCCATTTGCTTGGTAGATCTTCCTCCATCTCTTTATTTTGAGCCTATGTGTGTCTCTGCACGTGAAATGGGTCTCCTGAATACAGCACACTGATGGGTCTTGACTCTATCCAATTTGCCAGTCTATGTCTTTTAATTGGGGCATTTAGCTCATTGGCATTTAAGGTTAATATTGTTACGTGTGAATTTAATCCTGTCATTATGATGTTAGCTGGTTATTTTGCCTGTTAATTGATGCAGTTTCTTCCTAGCATTGATGGTCTTTACAATTTGGCATGTTTTTGCAGTGGCTGGTACCAGTTGTTCCTTTCCATGTTTGGTGCTTCCTTCAGGAGCTCTTGTAAGGCAGGCCTGGTGGTAACAAAGTATCTCAGCATTTGCTTGTCTAAAAAGGATTTTATTTCTTCTTCACTTATGAAGCTCAGTTTGGCTGGATATGAAATTCTGGGTTGAAAATTATTTTCTTTAAGAATGTTGAATACTGGCCCCCACTCTCTTCTGGCTTGTAGTTTCTGCTGAGAGATCCACTGTTAGTCTTCCCTTTCTGGGTAACCCGACTTTTCTCTCTGGCTGCCCTTAACATTTTTTCCTTCATTTCAACATTGGTGAATCTGACAATTATGTGTCTTGGGGTTGCTCTCCTCGAGGAGTATCTTTGTGGCGTTCTCTGAATTTGAATGTTGGCCTGCCTTGCTAGGTTGGGGAAGTTCTCCTGCATAATATCCTGAAGGGTGTTTTCCAACTTGGTTCCATTCTCCCTGTCACTTTCAGGTACACCAGTCAGATGTAGATTTGGTCTTTTCACATAGTCCCATATTTCTTGGAGGGTTTGCTTGTTTAACTTTTTCTCTAAATTTCTCACTTCATTTCATTTGATCTTCAATCACTAATACCCTTTCTTCCACTTGATCGAGTCAGCTACTGAAGCTTGTGCATGCGTCATGTAGTTCTTGTGCCATGGTTTTCAGCTCCATCAGGTCATTTAAAGTCTTCTCTACACTATTTATTCTAGTTAGCCATTCATCTAATCTTTCTTCAAGGCTTTTAGTTTCTTCGCAATGCGTTCAAACATCTTTCTTTAGCTTGGAGAAGTTTGTTATTAGTGATCTTTTGAAGCCTATTTCTGTCAACTCGTCAAAGTCATTCTCCGTCCAGCTTTGTTCTGTTGCTGGTGAGGAGCTGCATTCCTTTGGAGAAGAGGCGCTCTGATTTTTAGAATTTTCAGCTTTTCTGCTCTGGTTTATCCCCATCTTTGTGGTTTTATCTACCTTTGTCTTTGATGATGATGACCTACAGATGGGGCTTTGGTGTGGATGTCCTTTCTGTTAGTTTTCCTTCTAAAAGTCAGGACCCTCAGCTGCATGTCTGTTGGAGTTTGCTGGAGGTCCACTCCAGACTCTGTTTGCCTGGGTATCACCAGCAGAGGCTGCAGAACAGCAAATATTGCAGAACGGCAAATGTTGCTGCCTGATCCTTCCTCTGGAAGCTTCATCTCAGAGGGTCACCTGGCTGTATGAGGTGTCAGTCGGCCCCTACTGGGAGGTGTCTCCCAGTTAGGCTACTCGGGGGTCAGGGACCCACTTGAGGTAGTCTGTTGTCAGATCTCAAACTCCAGGCTGGGAGAGCCACTACTCTCTTCAGAGCTGTCAGACAGGGACGTTTAAGTCTGCAGAAGTTTCTGCTGCCTTTTGTTCAGCTATGCCCCGTCCCCAGAAGTGGAGTCTACAGAGGCAGGCAGACCTCTTTGAGCTGCAGTGGGCTCCACCTAGTTTGAGCTTCCGGGCTGCTTTGTTTACCTAGTCAAGCCTCAGCATTGGCAGACGCCCCTCCCCTAGCCTCGCTTCTGCCTTGCACTTCGATCTTGGACCGCTGTGCTAGCAGTGAGCAAGGCTCTGTGGGCGTGGGACCCTCCGAGCCAGGTGCGGGATATAATCTCCTGGTGTGCCATTTGCTAAGACCATTGGAAAAGTGCACTATTAGGGTGGGAACGTCCCAAGCCAGGTGCGGGATATAATCTACTGGTGTGCCATTTGCTAAGACCAATGGAAAAGTGCAGTATTAGGGTGAGAGCGTCCCGATTTTCCAGGTACCATCTGTCACGGCTTCCCTTGGCTAGGAAAGGGAATTCCTTGACCCCTTGCACTTCCTGGGTGAGGCAATGCCCCACCCTGCTTTGGCTCACAGTCCATGGGCTGCACCCACTGTCCAACAAGTCCCAATGAGATGAACCTGGTACCTCAGTTGGAAATGCAGAAATCACCCGTCTTCTGTGTCGCTCATGCTGGGAGCTGTAGACTGGAGCTGTTCCTATTTGGCCATTTTGGGGGGGTTCCCCAAAAGTACTCAAAATCTTTCACTGTTACTCTGCTGTTTTGTGTGGTGGTGAGGTCAATGCCAATGATGAGTACTGTAGGCCAGTGGTTCTCAAAGTGTGATCCCTGGAAGCAGTATAGGCTTCCCCTTGGAACGTGTCAGACATGTAAATTTTGGGGTACCACTCTAACCTAATGAATCATAATTCTTGGGGTAGGTCCCAGAAATCTGTTAGCAAGCTCCCCAGGTGTTGCACATTATATTTTGAGAACCAATACTCTAAGCATGTTTTCAAAGACCCTGTAGCCAGCTCCCCTTAAAATTAATGACATATTGTTACTACTTTGTGAATTTTTAAAAAATAGTTTACATTAATAACCATCAACCTCATCTAGCTTTCAAAACTGCTCAGCAATCTTCTGTGAATAAGGCTCTGTGTTCTGCAATGTATATTTTATACCTTCTGAAAAAGCCAAGGATTTTTTTTTTTTTTTTTGGAGACAGAGTCTTGGTCTGTCACCCAGGCTGAAGCACAGTGGTGCAATTAGTTCACTGTAGCCTCAACCTTCTGGGCTCAAGCAATTCCCGTCTCAGCCTCCCAAGTAGCTAGGACAACAGGTGTGCACCACCATGCCGTTAATTTGTTGTTCTTGTTAATTTGGATCTGGCTGGGTTGCTCAGGCTGCTCTCAAACTTGTGGGCTCAAACAACCCTCCCACCTCTGCCACCCAAAGTGCTGGGATTACAGGCATGAGCCATGATCCCCAGCCTGCTGGTTTTGAAAGATGTACACTCACACCTCCAAGGGCTGTCATTACCTTTTAATTAAACTACATTGTATGTCATAATTTTCTAAAATATGGCAGGGAAATAATTTGAGGGAGGTCTCCATTTTTCTAATTTGCACATCACCTTATTGCCTAGTAGCAGAGCTCCCACCTCTCTCCTCAAACCTCAGATTCATACCTCTTCTACCTGGCTCCTCACTCCCAAACACCTCACACTCACTAAAGCTATCAGACAGAAATGCAGTCATCTTCCCACCTGCAAAGCAGCTACTGGCATCCACACCATGTCCTTCTGTCTCCTGTATCAACTCCCTTCTGAGGTCGGCCCATCTACCTGCGTTCTGAAGCCTCCCCACCTTCTCAGGAGCATCAGCCCATTTCTGACTCTTACTCTTTTTAGATTCTTCTCTTCAGTATTCAAAGTGCTCATCATTAAAAATTACTCTTCACTCCTACTCCACTGGACTGTTCCCTATCACTTGCTGGTGACCTCCATGTTGCTGGTCCAATGAACATTTTTCCAACCTTGGCAGCAAAATGAACAATCCTTTCCTATGGAAATGCTCTGTTCTCCTGACTCACTTCTTTAGCAACTTCTTTTCAAGATGCTTTGCCAGCTTCTCCTCTCTGTGCCTGCCAAATATTGGAATTCCTTGTGGCCTTCTCTCTTCTTCTCTCACTTGACATTCTAACTTGCATGCCAATGGGAAGTAGACTAAGTATGGTGATCCAGGTGCCACAGCACCATATATTGAGACTATTCTTTCCATAGCTATTGAATGGTCCTGGCACCATTATTGAAAAATCAACTGGCCACAGACAGCTGGGTTTATATCTAGACTCAATTCTATTCTACTGTTGTATACATCTGTCTTTATGCCAGTACCACTGTTTTGATTAATGTAACTTTGTACTGTTTTGAAATTAGGTAGTGTGAGTCCTCCAAGTTTGTTTTTCTTTCTTAAAATTGACTGGGCTATTCGGGGCCCCTTGCAATATGAATTTGACAATTATTTCTGGTTTTGTCTTTTTCATTTTTGCCAAAAAAGGTCAGTGGCCATTCTTGATAAATTTGCCTAAGTGGAATGGTTGTATAATTATTTACCATGATAAAACTAAGTATCATGCTTAAAAGCGAATTGAAATATTCTGAAGTTCAAGAAAAAACTAAGAATATCTATTATAATTTACATGATGTAATATTGTTCTATAGATATTAGGCCATATAATTAGAAAAAAGTAAACATATAAAAATTAGAAAACAGGTAAAATTAACTCCATTTGCAGCTACTATTATTGCACACATGAAAACCCAGAAGAAAACCAACATATGGTATCAGCAAGTTGACAGGGTACAAAATTACACAGAAATCAATAGCTTTCATACATACAACCAACTAATTTAGAATATATGATAGAAAAATATCTCATTTACAACAGCAACAGAAAGGTTAAAATACCTAGAAATAACAATGAGAAAAAATGTAAAAGAACAATTTGGTTAAATAAACAATGATGCATTTACATATACAATGGAAACTTGAATTGTTTCCCTGATTTATGGTTAAGTGGAAAAAAAAAGTATAGAAGTCTGTTAGCCAGTAAAACAAATAAATATATCTTATACTTGTATATGCACAAAAATTCCTTGGAAGTAAATACAAACTATTTATGCCAGTTGTCTATGGGTAAAAGGAACAGGTGGCTGGGTCCAGGAATGGAAGAAAGGTTTTTCACCAGACGGCTTACATAATTTTTAAATGTTGAACTATATGGATATTACTTATTTAAAAAAGAAAAAACAATTTGAGAAATTCGGACAGAAATACAGCTATAAAATAAGGGAATGTGGGAAAGGGAGATATAATGCAAATTCACCCAGAAGACTTTTGGATTTCCCCTCTGCTTTCATTCCTACTTAAAACTGGATTATAAACTGAATACGGCACATTGTAACGTTAACCCTGCTGTACATAAGAACAAATTGGCCAGGCACGGTGGCTCATGCCTGTAATCCCAGCGCTTTGAGAGGCCAAGGCGGGCAGATCATAAGGTCAGGAGTTCGAGACCAGCCTGACCAACATGGTGAAACCCCCATCTCTACCAAAAATACAAAAATTAGCCAGGCATGGTAGCGGATGCCTGTAGTCCCAGCTACTCGGGAGGCTGAGGCAGAAGAATTGCTTGAACCCGGGAGGTAGGAGGTGGAAGTTGCATTGGGCCAAGATCACGCCACTGCACTCCAGCCTGGGCAACAGAGCAAGATTCCATCTCAAAAAAAAAAAAAAAAAACTAAATGAATTTAATCAAGTTAATCTGGCCAGTCTGCAATGCAATCAAACTAGCTTAACCAGGATACAAACTGAGGGCTCCATTTACTTAACAAAAACCTACACAGCCAATGTCCTTGCCAGAGACAATTATAAGCAGCCTCTTTTTCAATCCTCATAAAGTTGTGAAGAGGTAAATACTATTATTAGCTCCATTTTACAGATATGAAAATTGAGGCAAAGGGATGTTAAGTTGCCTGAAGACACAAAGCCATCCAGTAATGCAGCTGGAGGGTGAAACCAGGCAGTCTGTCCTCTCCAGCTCCATGCTCTTACCCACTGTCCACATGTAAATTATAACTGGATTTCTAATTAGAGACCACAATTGGTTTATATTTTATGGTCAGCCACATTTCTTATTAGCAAACGTTTTTTCATTGAAGTGTGTTATGAGTGCACTTGTATTTAAAAAAAAAAACAAAACTATTAGATTCTTTTAGTATATCATATGTGCTTGCACTGGCAAGCCAATACCACTTATACTCAAGCCTCTTGCCGTGTGGGTATCCATTGGTACAATTTCCAGTACTACCATTGATTTAACTCAGTTTCCAATTACAAGATGAAAATGTTAAGACTAACGAGTGATTTATGCCCACAGAGAAGTCTGAAAAATAGACAACCAATAACACATCAATCATTTTGCTAAATAAATGGTTCAAATTCCAGAGGGTTGTAGCCCTTACTTCCATCATTTTTCCTTTTTTTTTTTTTTTTTTAGAAATGTCATATAAAATTGTATTTTTATTTCTTTTTAGGATTTCATCAAAGGTCTTTCCATTTTGCTCCGGGGGACAGTACAAGAAAAACTCAATTGGGCATTTAATCTGTATGATATAAATAAAGATGGCTACATCACTAAAGAGGTAAGGGATACCTCACCAACATAGCAATAATTTGGAAGATTTTCATTTCTTAACTTTAAAATATTAATTGCAATTATTAATTTGAAGTTTTTCTCAGGAAATCCAAAGTATTTTATGTAGTGGAAGAAAGATGTATAATTAAAAATTTGGGAAAGAAAGAAATGGTTTATGGTGAAGCTCCAAAGTAAGTATGTAACACACAAAGATAACACACTTGTTTCCTGCTGGCATCTTTATTCCATTCACAGTATTAGGACCATGGTTGGAATCAAAGAAAATGTATCCAAGCCATGTTTCAATATTTAGCCTGAAGCCTTTCTTTTCCCCAGAGCATGTGATCCATAAGGAAATGCAATTTTACAATCATGGGGATTGTGGAATGGCCTGATGCAATGGTGGGGTCTTCAAATGCACTTTGAGGAAGACTATCCAGGAAACAAGGCTCACAGACCAAATTAAGATACTCGTATTACAGTTTATTAAACCAGTTTAAAACACAGCGAGAAGCAAAGGGACGGGTAAGTTAACTACACAGGATAGGATGCAAGTGGGGTTGAAAGACCACACTCCCTGAATCCTGGGCATGCTGTGTGCCTATGTCCTGTCTCTCTCTGCCTCACAAGCCTTCCCCAGAATTGCATTTTGAGCAAGAGACCCCACACACAAAAGGTGCCCAGGGCCAACAGCCAGTGACATGAACTTGCTCTATTGGAGAGACACAGGTGCAAGTGTGCCTGGCTACAAGTATAGCCTGATAAGTAGTCATGAGTTTCATTTGTGTTTCTTGCACAGAGGACACCTGGGGCCAGAATAGGTGTTACCACTGGGTGCCAAATTAAGACCTCAATGACTATTAAGTGTTCATGTATATGCAGCATATCCTAAATAGTTAGTGCTTCTTGTATATTTTTATACCCCGAATATTTATTACCCAGGTACCTCAGGAGTATTAGGTATCTCTTGTTCTTCAATTCCTTTCTGTTTAACACATCTCAAGAATTCTGCCTGTGTCTAACAAACTACTTGCTACTTATCTATGCTTAAAACATCTTAAAAGGTTTCACCTGTTTACAAATTTATCATTTGTAATAGAATTGAATACTCTTAAAAGTATATACCTGTATTAACCTAGTCGAGAGAGCTTTCATGTGAAACAAATGTGCAACAATAAATCTACATGTTTATTAGACATTTTTACTCTCATAAGAATGAAAATGGTAAGGCAAAAATTAGACTATTTTAATAAAATTTCAAGGTGTTTCCCAGGGTCAAAATATTTTGACTGGTCTTCACATGTGACTTCAGTTAAAGCCATAGTAGGAAAAATACAACAAAAATCCTAATGAACTTTAAGACTTACCAATTATTTCACTAATTCTAAATGGTGTTTTTTCTCAATATATGGTGTGTAGTATATTTGACTCTCAATAGATGGAAACTGATGATCAACACGTAAGATATATAATAATTCAATTAAATAAGCATGGTCTACTTAAAGTCTATAGAAATCCAAACATTAAACCAGCATATTCTTTTCCTGACTATGGTAGATACATGGAAATTTGCTTCATTTTGAAACCAAGAGATCAGAATTCATTCTCACATCTGATTCTTCTGCTCTTGAGGCAGAAAGCTGTTTGTTGGCTTTTCCTTTGGGACAACCAACCGTCATCATTGAGTAGGAAAAATCTGTCAGAGCTTCTTAGAATGGTTTCTTCATACATGTGTGCAACCTCACATAAGCCTTTTACTTTTCAGGAAATGCTTGATATAATGAAAGCAATATACGACATGATGGGTAAATGTACATATCCTGTCCTCAAAGAAGATGCACCCAGACAACACGTCGAAACATTTTTTCAGGTAGGAATGAAAACAGAAGTCAAGAGGGAATGAAATTAGGAGAACATTTCCTGATGTTTGCCAAGCGCCACGATGATTCAAAAGGAAGCAAAGGAAAATAATTTTTACTGAGACAAAACAGTATTTACCATCCCATTAATTTAATAGCTTTGGTTTTGAATTTGCAATGCTGATAACTACACTCATTGAACATTCACTAAATCCAAGATACAACACTTAAACAATTCTCATATTTCACAAGTTTTGTTTTCATTCAGTTTTTACAAGAATCCTATAAATCCTCATTAATCCCATTTTACAGATGAGACAAAAAGAAAGCAAGCTCTGAAAGTTTCAGCAAATTGGCCAAGCTGTCATATCTAAAAGGTAGGATTTTACCTAGGACAGAGTGACTCTAAATCTTCACCACATCATATTGAACAGCCAGAAGGATTTGGCCCTATCATTTTTATCTCTAAGAAACTACTGGTTTCTGCTCTGAAACAGTTCCTCCACGTGAAATAAGCAGCTAGGTTTTCTTTTTATCAGCTTCAGCTCATTTGGTGCAGGTGTGAGGGTATTAAGGGATATAAGGCTAAATATAATTTTTTGTTTTCTTCCTGAACAGAAAATGGACAAAAATAAAGATGGGGTTGTTACCATAGATGAGTTCATTGAAAGCTGCCAAAAAGTAAGTAATGAAAGTATAAGAACTATCACTTCAGCTATCATAACAGCTAAACTGAGTATTAGCAGCTAGCTACCATGAACTGGGCAAAATACAGAGATCATATGCCTAAGTTTTCCACTTCTGCAACCTGCAACATAAGCCTAACACTTTAAAAACAAGCACCAATTACATAATCAACATTTAGAGTGCCTACTGAGTCAAGCTATGGAGGAAACCCTCCATATCTTTTTGAGGATACAAAAGTTGCACATGTACTATTTTTTTTTTTTTTGACGGAGTCTCACTATGTTGCCTAGGCTGGGGTGCAGTGCTGTGATCTCGGCTCACTGCAAGCTCTGCCTCCCAGGTTCACACCATTCTCCTGCTTCAGCCTCCCGAGTAGCTGGGGCTACAGGCACCCGCCACTGCACCTGGCTAATTTTTTATTTTTAGTAGAGACAGGGTTTAACCATGGTCTCTATCTCCTGACCTCGTGATCCACCCACCTCAACCTCCCAAAGTGCTGGGATTACAGGCGTGAGCCACCGCACCCAGCCTGTACTGTGTTTTTGATTCCCCAATTCCTTAGAGAGTATTCATCATGGAGGATAAAACATATATGAGAATTTGAATTGCTCTTTGCACAGACGTAGCATAACTCATATATTATCATATTTCCATAGAATTAGAATTCCTAAATAGCCAAGTATGCATCACAACAGGCCAAGCTTCTATCTGATTTCTAAGAGAAAAATCATTATTTTAGTGTATGTGGACAAGAAATGGCTCTTTGGCTGAACTCACTAATGGTCGTCTGTCACAAAAAAGAAACAGTGGAAAATTTTCTCTGAAGAGAACTGCAGGTAGTAGCCTGTTATCGAAGAAACCAGTGTTAGCTTACTTAGAATTATCTGACTTGATGTGTGAGTAGAACCACAGTTAAAAATTGTTAAGGCCTGGTACAGTAGCTCACAACTGTAATCCCAGCACTTTGGGAGGCTGAGGCAGGAAAATAACTTGAGACCAATGTGGGCAACATAGCAAGACGCCATCTCTACAAAAAAAAAAATTAAGTTAGCTGGGCATGGTGGTACGTGGCTGAAGTCTCAGCTACTTGGGAGGATCACTTGAGCCCAGTTGAGGCATGATTGTGCTACTGCACTCCAGAATGATGGGCAATAGAAATAGACTCCGCCTCGAAAAAAAAAAATTTCAAATAATCATGAAAACAAATCTGTTGTTTCTGTATTTTTAAATTGTTGTTCTTACCTTTCTGGATGTCTGCTTGTTTCTCAACTTGGATTTCAATGTGGTGGTCTTTGAGAGAATTAGTTTGGTGACATTAAGCTGCTTGGTGGTGATGATGTTACTTGGTTTCTAGCAGTGGAAGCCATTGGTGGTTCAGCCACCATTTACCACTACCATAAACAGCTCACTAAGTGCTATTCACATGCAACCGACAAGTGCTCCAATAATGCAAAAAGTCTGTCCCCTAACTCATTTCTAAAGAATACGCTAAACTGAACACAGCCACTGAGCAGTCATTTCTGCTCCCCAATCCTTTCTCTGTAATGGAGACCATTCATTTTTAAAGTCTCCTTCAGGCAACACAGATTTAGCCATAACTTGCAGAGAGAGAGACAGATGATTACTGCAAACATGTTCCCTCTTAATCCACTGTCCTGCCTCCTACACTCCAGCCTCCAATCTTCATGAACTGCTGGCTCATACACACACACAATTTTCCATGTACCTGTATAAAAGTCTGTGTGATTTGGCCTATGATCTGCATAGAATGCCAAAATTCTCATTTGCTTTGACTTACCTCTGCGCCTCTGTAGTTTCCATTTTGGCATTATGATTTGAGAAATATCCTCTATTAAACACCAAGTAAAGATTTAAATAAAGTGGTTTAATGCCGTCAATAGACCCCACAAAATATAAAATGGGTCCTCCTTCATCGTGATCTATGTGGAAAACGGATAGAATGGCATTTATATTTGCAAACACTTAATATTTGAGCTTTTGGCATAGGTGGTTGGTGGAAGGGGGCGCAATACTTAGGGGCAAAATAGTGTACTTTCCCTTGCAGATATGGTGAATTTAATCGCTCTATGTTTCTCCCTTACAGGATGAAAACATAATGCGCTCCATGCAGCTCTTTGAAAATGTGATTTAACTCGTCAACTAGATCCTGAATCCAACAGACAAATGTGAACTATTCTACCACCCTTAAAGTCGGAGCTACCACTTTTAGCATAGATTGCTCAGCTTGACACTGAAGCATATTATGCAAACAAGCTTTGTTTTAATATAAAGCAATCCCCAAAAGATTTGAGTTTCTCAGTTATAAATTTGCATCCTTTCCATAATGCCACTGAGTTCATGGGATGTTCTAACTCATTTCATACTGTGAATATTCAAAAGTAATAGAATCTGGCATATAGTTTTATTGATTCCTTAGCCATGGGATTATTGAGGCTTTCACATATCAGTGATTTTAAAATACCAGTGTTTTTTGCTACTCATTTGTATGTATTCAGTCCTAGGATTTTGAATGGTTTTCTAATATACTGACATCTGCATTTAATTTCCAGAAATTAATTTTCATGTCTGAATGCTGTAATTCCATTTATATACTTTAAGTAAACAAATAAGATTACTACAATTAAACACATAGTTCCAGTTTCTATGGCCTTCCCTTCCCACCTTCTATTAGAAATTAATTTTATCTGGTATTTTTAAACATTTAAAAATTTATCAGATATCAGCATATGCCTAATTATGCCTAATGAAACTTATTAAGCATTTAATTTTCCATCATACATTATAGCCAAGGCCTATATACTACATATAATTTTGGATTTGTTTAATCTTACAGGCTGTTTTCCATTGTATCATCAAGTGGAAGTTCAAGACGGCATCAAACAAAACAAGGATGTTTACAGACATATGCAAAGGGTCAGGATATCTATCCTCCAGTATATGTTAATGCTTAATAACAAGTAATCCTAACAGCATTAAAGGCCAAATCTGTCCTCTTTCCCCTGACTTCCTTACAGCATGTTTATATTACAAGCCATTCAGGGACAAAGAAACCTTGACTACCCCACTGTCTACTAGGAACAAACAAACAGCAAGCAAAATTCACTTTGAAAGCACCAGTGGTTCCATTACATTGACAACTACTACCAAGATTCAGTAGAAAATAAGTGCTCAACAACTAATCCAGATTACAATATGATTTAGTGCATCATAAAATTCCAACAATTCAGATTATTTTTAATCATCTCAGCCAAAACTGTAAAGTTGCCACATTACTAAAGACACACACATCGTCCCTGTTTTGTAGAAATATCACAAAGACCAAGAGGCTACAGAAGGAGGAAATTTGCAACTGTCTTTGCAACAATAAATCAGGTATCTATTCTGGTGTAGAGATAGGATGTTGAAAGCTGCCCTGCTATCACCAGTGTAGAAATTAAGAGTAGTACAATACATGTACACTGAAATTTGCCATCGCGTGTTTGTGTAAACTCAATGTGCACATTTTGTATTTCAAAAAGAAAAAATAAAAGCAAAATAAAATGTTTATAACTCTACTGTCTATATTATAGGTCTTTTCCAAGAATTTTTTGTAATTATTAGATTTAAAACTAAATCTTATACTATTTTCTAGATTGCAGATAGCTCTGGGTGGTCCTAAATGCAGTGAAAACAGGTAAAAGCAAGGCCAGTGGGCAGGCAGCTGCTGTAGCTAGTATGATCAGAGGATGTGACAAGGGAGTAGAGACCAGAGGAAAAAGTATGCTAGACAAAGGGCTCAGGAAGGACAAGCTCTGAGGCAGGGTGGGCATTTCTACATTAAGAATCCTCAGAAATTACTTGTACTCTTTCAAATTACAGTTGTTCAAATTACAGTTGTGAGATTATACCTGAAATGAGAATCGTAGAGGTCACTCCAGGTGTTTGGGGAATAGAGCAAGGAAAGTGCATTCTGCAAAGCTGCTGAGATGCAACACTGCTGCTCCGCAAGACCCATCTTTCCTTTCCATCCCTTTCATGCCTTGGATTTGGTGTGGCTACAGAAATCTCTAGGGCCTCTCCTTTTGCTCATAAGATAGAAGGTCTTATTCTTGTTTTCCATTTCTCTTCCTCTCCTCTGCTCCTCTCTTGCAGAAGGAATCGCTTCTATTACATCAAAATTCTGAACTATGTCTAAATTAAGTTTTAAAAGCTTCTTAAAAATTGCTAAACGTAAGCACAAAATCCATGAATGCATGTACAAGTTTTAACATTTTAATTGCTGAATATCCTTATGTGAACATCAGTATTTTCTGGCTATGAAATGCAAAAATAGTATTTACTTAAATAGAGTTAACACCTAAAATTTAGGTAGTTGTAATGAGTTGTAATAAACAACATACTTGTAATAGAATTTACAGAATTAGAAAAAATTTCTTAAACTATTCTAAAATACTCTGAAAAAATTTTCCAAGCATTGTACATTATACGATACATATTTACAAACAATAATTAATAGTGTATTCATGGGGCCAGGCATGGTGGCTCACACTTGTAATCCCAGCACTTTGGAAGTTCATTGTGGGAGGATCACTGGCCAGAACTGAGACCAGCCTGGACAACAGAGTGAGATCCCATCTCTACAAGCAAATTTTAAAATTAGCCAGGCATGGTGGCATGTGCCACCATGTAGTCCCAGCTAATCGGGAGGCTAAGATGAAAGGATCATCTGTGCACTAAAATTTGAGGCTTGCAGTGAGCTACGATCATGCCACTGCACTGCAGTCTGGCAACAAAGCAAGATCCCTTCTCTGTTTTAAAACAATTTTTAAAAAGTGTATTCACAAACATTTGTCCACTATTTTAAATTTCTACGGTCTTGTTAAATATTAAACCCAAGAAACGGCAAACTGTCTATAAAAATCAGGGCACAGCTACAAATTGTTTGCCAAAAAAGTGTTATAAATAAAAAGGCACCAGAAAATACAAATGCATCTTATCTTGCCAACTCAATAATGGTTCTTTGCACAAATAATAAAAATTTAAAAAAACCTCAGAAAATTGTACTCTTACAGAACTTATTTTAGTAACTTTCCATTAGTAACTGTTCTTTTTTGTTGCTGAATAACTTTGATTCAGTGTATATTCATTTTAACCTAGTAAATAATGAAGGGTGGCTGTGATTTACAAAAGAATAAAATACATGGAATAAAGGTTCCATGAGTACCCACGGTCAGTGTTTGACACGTCACCAGGTAGTAAAAACAATTTTTGTTGGCTCCCTTCTTCAACAGCATATGGAGCAGTACGTTGGAATTTTAGATTTGATGATGCTAAGGCTTCCCTGTCAACAGAAAAAATTGAGCATCATTAGTATCATGCAGACTTCCCCTAACAGGTATTGTATTTGCAGGAATATGCCTAGAAAGTATCCAAAACTCAGAACAAAAAAAAGGGGGTAAGAACAAAATGATGAAATAAGAAGGACTTTTTGCTGTGTTAAATAAAATATAGGCTATTTCTTTCTTTTTTCTTTTTTTTTGAAGTATCTAACTAGAGTAGTAGTTAGAAGCCAGACTACCAGTATCTGAATTCAGCATCTACTGGTCACTTATTTGTCAAACCTGGACTAATTACTTCTCTGTGCCTAAGTTTCTTGATCTTTAGAGGGAGATAACAATAGAATCTCCCTCTGATGACTAGGAAGAGTAAATGAGTTTCATGTCTAAAAAGTACTCTGCAGAGTACCTGCCATGTATTAAGTTCCCAAACAACCAATAAAGATCAGGATTTGTGTTGTTCCTTTCCCAAAATAAATATGCATTTCACTTAGGAAAAAAAACAAATCAGGCTAAGAATGAACTGATTTCAAATTTAAGGCAGATCAGTTCTAAGAAAGTAACACTGTGACTATCTGTAACAGATATTTTCCTGTACCCCGACGTTGAATAGTTCCATCATTGATATACACAAGTCCTAAGAAATGAGAAACCACAACTAAGAACACTCATTTTTAAAGACTTATTTCTAATATTTAAAGAAAGAAAGATATATAAGCTTTTAAGCTCTCAGAAGAGAAAAAAGAGCATTAATTTCATGAAGGATTACAAAGTAATAGAGGCTAGCACAATAGTAATTAAGCCAAGAGAAAGTCTTTGGCATGTAATTGCAATAGAAAATTTTCTATTGCAATCTATTATTAAAATATTATGTAGGACATAACAAGAAAACAAGTCAGAAGAAAATAAGTAATTACAAAATCTTTTTAAAAATTCTGTATTAGCAACATTCAAAGCTAGTAAGATGGAGTAGTAAAAAAAGAATTTGATATTTCTGGGATCCTGGATTGCTCAAGTACACCTCTGTGTTCCCCTTCCAAATCTTAATGTGTTGTTTCTAAACTTTATTTACATGTATACTATCTCCTCCTCCACACCCCCTCCACTCCCACCACAAAATCTAATATGCTTGGCCTGTCTCTTTCTACTTGTCCCATTTCCCATACTGGCCCACAGGATATGGAAAACTACCTAGGGAGGGTTTCCCACTGAAAAGCTGTGGCATCATTATTTAGCATTTGTTCACTTCCACTCCACAGAAGAAGAAAGGAGAAATATATTTTGCATTTAAATTCTCAGAAGAGCAAGCAAGAATTTCCTTGCTGCAGAGGAGACATGGGATTAGCTAGGGGAAGGTTCTGCACATCTCCTCAAGGTGTCCGAATGCTAATTCTCTGCCTAGGACCCAAACACAACGAAGAAATTTGTTACCTAGTAGGCTTTGGGACTTACTTCCTCTTGTAAACTGTATTCTAGGCATCCATCATGGAAAGAATATAATCAAACAACCCATTGAAATTGGTCAAACGAGATAATTTCGCTAAAGCTTTATGTCTGCCATTTTAAAAATTGTGTATGATCAGGCAAATTTTCTCATAACTAATTCCTTCAGAAGTACCTAGAATGGAACTAAATTATGCAATGTTAAGATAGTCACATGTAATTCTATCATTAAGATCTGATTAAACAAAATTCCCACAAGCAAGGACTGCTTTTATGGAAATATTTCTAAGATGAGATTATCTGAATGCTTCCTTCAAATGCTTAAAGTTCAATTAGTCTAGTAATTTGACGCCACGTAGTTATGAAATCCTCCATATTTTTGTACCTTGAAAAGTTAGAATAACCAATTAAACTATTCCAGCACTGTGTGTGCGTGTGTGTGTGTCTACACCTATGTGGTATGCACGCACTTACAGACAGAATAGTGCAATCATCTGGACGTCTGAGTCAGAAAGACAGCAAATGAAAGAGAAAAAAGTATTTTTCCTCAATGAGCTAAGTTAATCATTTGGTTTTCTGAACTTTTCAATGGTCAAAACTAAACCACTGAAAATACTTTAAAGAAAAACAAACTGTACCACTGTGCCACATGGAATGCCATATTAAGCACTGTGAAAGTACACAAGCCCTACATTTATTCAATCTGAGTCTGGTCTGAGCAGCAGGGCTTGACCTAGAGACAGAAACTCTGAGTTCTAAAAGGAAAATAACAGTATCAATTTCACATAGTTACCCGTGGCTGAAATGAGACAGTATATGTTAAATATATAGTCAATTTAATAATATGCCTAAAAGTTTAAAAAAAAAAAAAAGACTTAAGGAATAATATTCTACTTACACTTCCGCCACGTTGCTCTAGCTTTTGTAATGCACTGGTGATTGGCTCTTTGAATTTCTTGTCCATTAATCTCTTGGAAAGCTTTTAAAGTAAGATTGGGGGAAACGAAATGACTTTAAACTTAACAATGTTCACCATATGCATAAGTAAATCTTCAGAAGCACCTCTTGTTTTAGATTTCAAGGCTTCTCTTAGGAAGCATCTCATTGAAATTTATGTTATAGGTACCTCTGTATTTGTTTTAAAAAACAATTTGCATTATTTCAAGTAAAACCAATCCTATAAAATCTGCTACAGTATGCTATCTGAAGTTTTCTATAAAATAGCATATTTTGCGATTTTGTAATCTGCAAGAGCATTGAAGACCATGATGGAAAGCTTTGCCTCTAAAGCACAGTTTTTCCCGCAATAAAAAGGGAAGAGAGGACAAAGGACAGAGGACTTACATGAGTAATTTAGTAATAGTGAACGCCCTGGGGATGGAGAGGGCCCCTCTCTAGTCTTCCAGTTGCTTTCTTCAGACTGCATTACCCTACTGAATCTGTATACACCCTGTATAGCACAGAGGTTAATAGGCAGATCCAGGGGCCATCAGCATCAGAATCACTTGAGATGCTGTTTAAAAATGCAGATTCTTGGGTCTCATGCCATACTTAACCAGAATCCCAGGGCAGAAGCCCAGATTCTGCATTTTAAGCAAGATTTTCAGGTGATTTATTCCCTCTGTAAAGTCCCTACATTTGTAGCTCAGGAAAGGTATAGTTTATTTTGCATAGAGGAAAAAATGAGTTGTATATAGGGGTTCAGTAACTGGTTTTGAAAAATTTCTTCTAGAAGAATACCCTTTCTTCCAATAAGCATCTAATGTAGAAGTCTATAAACCAGATGAAAAACAAGGCTTTGAGGCTGAAAGGTATGGAAGATGGGGATGAGGGACAAAGGGGGTCCGATAGCAACTCACTGACATCCTCAGTGGTGTCTGTCTCATAGTGAGTGGTAACAGACCAGGAACTAACCCTCACACAACCTATTTCTAGAGCTCTTTATATAATACCAGGATCTGACGGTCAGGGTGGTGTCTAGGTCTTCCCAAAATGCTGGCAGCCCAGGAAAGCTAGGTAACCTTTCAGTCAGTCCTTGTCTAGGAAAATGAGAGCTCTGAGGAATGTAAGTGACCAAAGATAAATGCCACTGACCCAGAAAGATTAAAAAACAAAACAAATGTGTACAATTGTTAATCTGGCCTTTTCTGCCACTGGAGGTGGGACTGAGAGGCTATTTAGGAAGCCTTGCTTGACTGACTTTGAGGAAGGATCCAGTGTGATTCCTTTTCTCTACATATCACTTCCCCTTGACATCATCCCAATATTCTCAGCAGATGTCCTTGCTGCTTTATTTCTACATCCCCCACCCACCTGCAAAAAACAAACACAAAAAACAAAATCAAAACCAACAATCTCCACAAGGGCTGACAGCATGCCTGTTTCTGCTCAGGATTATCTTCTCAATGCTTGGCACACCTGGCACAAAACAGGACAGCAGAGTGCAAGAGATTATTATTAAACTACTGAATATTTCAATGAATCACTTTGTACACTAGTGTGAAATTCCCGTAGCTGGTCAGCCACACCCCCTGACATGAAGCTTACAATTATCTGCCAAGATTCTCTTTCTTCTGTCCTAAGACTCCTCAAATGTCCAGGCTTGAGAGTCTATTCTCACTATGTCTTCTCCTCACCTGAAACCTCATGGAATTTCATCTACCACTTATGAGCATATCTATCCTGATAGTCACCATCGCCCCTACTTCTTACAGTGTTAACCAGGTGGTTCTTGGTGTGTATTACACTATTTGTGGAATAGGAAGTTAAAAATATAGTTCTAGGATCTCTCACATGGATGGATCCAAGAAAAAACAGTGGACCCATGATCAAAATCATACCTCAGCTGTGAAATACAGAGGAACGCAGACAGGGAGGTCCTACCTAAGACGTTAATCTTTCTAACGGTATGTATGTCCCTTGCCTAATGTTTGGCCCTTGCCCCTAGCTCTTGAATGATAACCTCTAAGCTCTTGGAATGTCCTGCCAGATAGGGTATCCTTGTCAACATGGGAGTTTCGGGCAACACCAGGTAGTCTATACAATGTGATTTATGATGAGAACTTTGGTTCACAGGGTATTAGTTCGACTTCTAGAGAGGGTGCAGACTAATGTCAACCACACAGGCAGGCAGTCTTGCCTGCATGACAGACACCAATAAAAATCCTGGACACTAAGGCCCAGGTGAGCTTCTCTAGTTGGCAATACTCCATGCACGTTGCCACACATTGTTGCTGGAAGAAGTAAACACTGCATGAACAACTCCACTAGGAGAAGAAAACTGAAAACTCCATGCCCGGTATCTCTTGGACCCTGCCCTATGTGCCTCTTACCTATGCTGCTTTTAATCTTTTTTTGTTATAAGAAACCGTAACAGTGAATAACAGCTTTCCTGAGTTCCATGGATCGTTCTGGCAAATCATCAAACCTAAGAGTGGTCTTGGGAACCTCAGGAGCTGCACAGGGTCCCAGTAAATATTTATAGTAAGGACTAAAGTTACACAAATCAGGAAAAAGTCTCTTCCTGAATGCAATTTACAGATTCACTAAAACATCACGATGAAAACCAAAAATACTTAAATGTGTTTGGTAATATATGATTACACAAGACAGCATATGAGCACTGCTTATAATTCATAGTTATTCAACATGAACATAATACCATCTTACTGTTCGTTAGCTTTTATCCATTCAACTTTTTTTTCTTTTTTTTTGACCAAGTCTTGCTCTGTCACCAAGGCTGGAGTGCAGTGGCACAATCTCGTCTCACTATAACCTCTGCCTCCCACGTTCAAGCAATTCTCCTTCTTCAGCCTCCTGAAGCTGAGACTACAGGCGCATGCCACCACACTTGGCTAACATTTTGTATTCTAGTAGAGATGGGGTTTCACCATGTTGCCCAGGCTGGTCTGAAACTCCTGAGCTCAGGCAATCCACCCACCTCCACCCCCAAAGCACTAGGATTACAGGCGTGAGCCACCAAGCCTGGCTGGTTTACTTTTTATTATAACCCTAAACTCTGCTCATGTAGCTGTTTTCCATTAAAAAAAAAATAATAAAACTAATACTGTCCATTAGTAAAATGTTTTATGAATGAGTTCTATATTTTTTGTTAAGGATAAGATTTTTAAAGTTTTGAGTTAAAGATTTGAAGTTGTTAAATCATAAAGAGAGATGATTGGTGCATGATACATACAGCCAATCATTATCTAATCTCTGCAGTACTTACGCTTGTAAGCAGATGCTTCAGATGGTCGTTTAGAGAAGGACCAACAACAACACTTAGCTGAACTAGGGCATTCAATCCTCTTTCAAACACTTCATCATCCGAATGGACCTGTAAGGTTGGTTAGTTGGGGATGTAGGGGCATCAGGGAAGAGAAGAGAAAAGGAAAGAAAAGATAGATTAGACAAAAGGGTAAGCAAGTAGAGAAAACGGTAAGATTAAACATCTAAAATCAGAAGATAGTCAACAAAACCTAGAATTTTAAAAATAACCTTCAACACAGGACATCTAGAAGCAAAAAGAAAATTTTCCATCTGATTGAAGCATTAACTAAAATATATCTAGCATACAGAAAGACTGATTTGAGGTTGATTACATCCTCAAATTACTTAAAATGTCCCTTTTTACCTTTAGTACATCCTCTAAAGATGTCTTCAAGTATGTAGTTATCTGGCCCTGAGTAACAGTTCCCTAATTCTGCAAATATGTCACAATCACAGATAAAGAAGTAATTTGCATATAATTTGGAGGAAAAAAGACACAATATTTTAAATACATTACAGCTTTCTTTTCTATCATATGTTTTCAACTATAAAGTACAATGAAATACATGACATACCAGAGCTGCCTTTAGCACAGGAATCAGTCTAGGTAGCAAAGGAACAGCTTTTTCAGAAGCACCTCTGACCAAAAGTAATTCTCTAAAGCCCTCCTTTGACACAAAGGTGTATGGATGCTTGGTTTCTCTCAGACCCTGCCAAAGACCAAGAGGAAACATGATTTACTACCCATTTCATTATGGTAATAACAGAAAAATTGAATGTTTACTTGCTTAAACAAAAATCAAGTTTCATTCTTGTTTTCCTAATCATAATTACAATTTCAGCAGTTACAATTTCAGTTACACTGAGAAACTGTGAGACAAAGGGTCCCTTGGTATCCCAAGGGAGACTGGTTCCAGGATCCCAATGGATACCAAAACCTGTGGATACTAAAATTCTTCATATAAAATAGCACACTATGTGCACATACTCTCATATAGTTTAAATCATCTCTAGATTACTTATAATCCTATTACAATGCAAATGCTTCATAAATAATTTTTATATTGTATTTATTTGTATTTTTTATTGTTGCACTGTATTTTTTTTAATAGTTTCTATCTGCAGCTGGTTGAAACCCTAGATGTGCAACCCATGGATAGGAAGGGCCAGCCGTACAGGAGACAGGAGTAATCTCTACTCACAGAAGGGAAGGAAGGGAGAAGAGAAAGAACAAAATAAGAAAAAGGAAAAGAAAAGAAATGAAAAACAGGGGAGGCAAGAAAAAATATAAAAAGAAAGAGAAAATAGGGAGGAAGGAAAAAGCAGGAAATGGAAGGAGGAAAAGGAAAGGTAAATGAAAATACAGAAAAAAGAAGGGAAACTCACTAGGATAATAAAAACATTTTGTTACGTACACTCAAACACTTTCTGAAAGCAGAGCATATTACTCTGTTTATAACCACTCCTTTATGAATGCACGGCTATGAGACCCACTACATTTAGTGATTTTATGACTTAATAAGTTTCTAAAATAAATTTCCTTCATATTTAAGTATTTTATATTAACATATTTAGAAAGCAAGTATTATACTATATGCATTTTAAAGGCATATTAAGATTTTAAATATCATTTGTAATACTGAAATGCAGTATGAAAATATTTTTTAAAAACTGCAGATCATATCTCACTATGCCTTTCACCCTAAATGCATTAGAAACAATTAGCTAGGACTCTTTTATGATTTTACCAATCACAGTGAGTCAAGATAAAAGGGCCATCTGACTTTTTTCAAAATGATAAAGCAAAACAAACAAAATCAACAGTAAACTCCTTCAGTTTGACTAATTATCTATGAAGTAAATAAATATAATCAGCTGCAAAATCATGCTTAGAAATACTAATTTTCAACTAATTTGTCCTTCAGACCTAAATATCTGCTTCCAAATAGTAATGAAACATTTCCCTTCCTCAAAGGTGTCATGCTTTTGAAAACCATCCTGCCAAGCACATGGGTATCATTTTGGATCACAGGTTCTATCATCTTAGCAGTGTCCTGTATCCTATTCATTTTAGAGATAACTCTCAGATTAAAAGCTGAAGTGGATTTCAGCCATGGTTCTTCTGTCACTACTTATCTGTTAGAAAATGAGGCCAGGAGAAAGACAAACATATACTCAATACAGAAAGAAAAGCATTGACATTTGGACAATAGGTACATAAAAAGCTGACTTTAAGCAGAAGTTAGAGTCCCTTTAAAGATATCCCAAATTAAAGCACTCCCTGTACAATGTGATTAGCTACAGTACACTTTCCAAGCTATCACCAGTTTTGATTAGTCTAAAACAAAAAACAAAAAACAACAACAACAAAAACATGGTTTGCTACCTGGTAAAAAAGGCTTAAAGTTTAAATAAGAACTAAGGAAACATCACAAATTGTGTGTGTGTGTGTGTGTGTGTGTGTGTGTGTGTGTTTTGAGACAGCATCTCACTCTACTGTGCCTGGCTAACGTGAATTTTTTTTTCTTTTGTAGAAACAGGGTCTCCCTATGTTGCTCAAGCTGGTCTCAAACTTCTGGGCTCAATTGATCCTCCTGCCTTGGCCTCCTAAAGTGCTGGGATTACAAGCATGAGCCACAGTACCCAATCTAACCTTTAATGCCAACTTCAGAACTGAATTTCAAAATAGGCTACCTGTAAAAATACACTACCTGTAATACTGAACAATAAATTAAGAAAAACAAAAACTTATAGTTTTTGCTAGTAACTGGTTAGTTTACTCTTAAGAGAGTAAACATTATTTGGAAAATTAAAGGAGGAACTAGAGACTTTGATGTTTCATTTTAATTAAAGAATCTCAATTGGAAAAATTACTTTTTTCTCTTCTGCTCCCACTTGGTCCTCCCCACAGGTTTTATAGGAAAGGCAAATGATATTAACCTAAAAAGGTACTGCCATGTTTATAGAGTAAGTTACACAGTAGTAACTAATCTAAGTAAAACTATCAGTGAAAGAACTCAGGTGTTTTATTACTAATATCACCCAAACTCGAATCATTTGTTTCTTACTAATGACAACAAAATGATCCTTAACTTTTAACAAGGCAAGTAATTAAAAGTTTAAATACAAGACAGCTGGTTAATTCATTGCTCTACTTCTGATTCTAATTCTAGGAATAAAATTCATAGAAGATAGCAATGATTCACTTGAAGCTAAGACTCCACCAACATTTTTCCTGACACAAATGTTAAAACTATATAAAGAAAGCTATCAAAAGTTTTTTTTTTTTTTAATAGCTTATAAAACTACCTCCATGATATTGTACTGGAAATGTACAAGTAAAGCAGAGAGCTGGAGTGTTCTCCAAAAGAACACTTAGGTAGGTAGTCTCAATTCCCTAAGAAACACATCATGTCAACACGATTGGTTGTACACAGAACCACTTACCACTATCTCACAGTTTTCAGTTTAATCCCGGATGTTTCCCTGATTTCACTACTACCAAAAAATCTCTCTCCTCATTATGAGTCCATGTATTTTTTTAAATAAGTACAAATATTTCATCCAGTTATCTATAAATCCCTATGCAGACTAATTCCATGTTTACGAAGCTGATTAATCAATTTCAAATAACTATATAAGAATCATAATTATTTCCTAAGGGGGTGTGGTGTTTCAATGCCTATTGTGTGCTTCCTTTTTCAAAAGCACAGAATGAAATTTACTGACAAGCTACAAAGTAACATTTAATGCAATTTTTAACATTTTTTTCCTAATAGAAGAGATAGCATATTTACCTCGGCTAAAGTAATAAGAAGTGGATCAAATGAAAGACTTTCAGGAGGACATTCCCACTGTAATCTGTGTTTTACTGAACCATGTACCAATCTAAAATATAAAAGTCAGTGAATGCAACAAGAAAAATATAATTCTATATTAAGCAGGTATCATCTAACATAGAGCATAACCATATTAGAACAAGGACATTTTACAAAGCAATGTCAATAATCCTACAAAATCCTACTCTTTCAGCAAAAGTGACCCCACATGTGTTAAGGTTATAGTTTTGGTGCTTAAGCATGTTGCTGTCTGTGAATCTTAACGCAAACGTTCCAGGTGATATCTTTTGGTAATATGACACAGTAGGTAATCTACAGAAATGAAAAAATGCAAACAAAATGTAGTAATTATTAAAAATGTTGTACAAGGAACATTCTTTTTCAGATATAGATCATGTAACCCTAACACTAACAACCTGAAGGCAAAACCAAGTTTTCTCCCTGTTAAAGAGAAGAAAACTGAGGCCAGGAAGGTAAAATGGCCCATTCAGGGTTACAAAGTGGTGGCCCCTGAATTAGGGTTTCTGCCTCTTTTAACTGTTTTTTTTTTTTGCTTTGTTTTGTTTTTGAGATGGAGTTTCGCTCTTGTTGCCCAGGCTCAAGTGCAATGGCACGATCTTGGCTCACCGCAACCTCTGCCTCCCAGGTTCAAGCAATTTTCCTGCCTCAGCCTCCTGAGTAGCTGGGATTACAGGCATGTGCCACCACACCCGGCTTGCCTTTTTTTTTTTTTTAGTAGAGATGGGGTTCCTCCATGTTGGTCAGGCTGGTCTCGAACTCCTGACCTCAGGTGATCCACCTGCCTTGGCCTCCCAAAGTGCTGGGATTACAGCCTTTATTGAGGAATAACTGATTTGCAATAAATTGCACATATTTAATGTATACAATTTGGTATGTTTCTATGTACAAATACACTCAAGGAACTATCATCACAATCATGATAGTGAACTTAATCCATCAACCTAAATGCTTCTCTGAACTCCTTTGTAATGTTCTCAACTTCTTGACTCCTTTAGGCTTATTTTCATAAGAGCAAGACGTCTCTGTAAAATTGTTTTTACATTTTTGCAACAATAAATTGTTGAGGGGTGGGGAGTAGAGAGTTAAGAACCTTTAAATAGGGTTTCAAATCAGAATCTAAATATGAAATAACAATAAACTGAAGAGTATTTATTGAGCTTATTTTTCACTCCAAATCTGAAAATACCACTAAAAAACTAGATTTCTTTAACTTTGGAACAAAAATAAATAAATGCTGTAATCCTTTCCACAATCAAAATAAAATTTTCTATCATCTAGAACAGGCTAAAACTGGATGCACTCTGAAGAAATGCTTTATAGAAATAAATCATAAAATGATATATTATCCATAGTCTGTATTTTTAAAAAAATAGTTCTGACATCTGTCTAGAAAGGCAGCAAGAATTATATCCAAAAGGAAGCAAAAACGGCCATATGTATTTATTATGAAACAGAAACAATTTCATTAAATTGACAACTTTCATTTTACCAACAAGATAGGATTTTCTAATTTGCAACTTGCCCAAGCCTGTGAATGCTTAAATTGCTTATTTCAGAAAAAGGGTTTACGTAAATTTCTTAAACTAATTGATGGTTTATCATATATCCCAATAACTGTATTTTGGAATTAAAATGTTATCTTCAACAACATCCAGGGATCTATAACAGTCCAAAAGAAAGTGTGAATACAGTCACCTTTATTTCAACCTCACTAGTAAATAAAACTTACAATACATTTAAACTAAACTGTATTGATTTTACTCAATGATTTTGAATAATTTGGTCAGTTATAAATTGTATTGATTTTACCTGCAAGGAATACCTCCTTTAGAGTAAATAGCTGCAAATGCAGAAGGCGCTCGTGACTGTTCACCAAACTAAAATAAAAAATGAAAATATTACTATCACCCATACTTCTGAGGTCAGACGCACACAGCCATCTTGCTTTTCAAACCACCAAGCTGGTATCAAAGTGTACCATTTCTACCCAGCAACACAATTGAGAAAAATTGTCAATTCTCTATTAGAATACCACAACTACACTTTGTACATCTTGTTTCCCCTAACGATTCAGAATGCTTGAAGGCGGCTGAAACCACATATTGATAGTTCTACCCTCTTCCCACTGTGACCCTTCAAGGTGAGGACTCTATGGAGAAGGGGTGTTAAGTACAGGAAAAGTATATTTGTTTTTTGCCTCCTGCACATCTCCTACTTTGTCCTCCAGCCAAATACAGATGGTGTAGGTAGTCACATTTCTCCAAACTGGCTTTAGGCTTCTATAAAAAACAAAGGATTACACTGGGCAGGAGGGAGAGAATTGAAGATGGAGAAGATTCTCACAAATACATGCCTGGATGTATTCTTTTAGATATATAACTTCATAACCTTTCAGTTTTGCGATATCTGAATAGATTGATTTTATACCTACTCTCAAAGATGATTTAAGGGATGGTTAATCTCAACAATCAAACAATCACAGCAAAAATAATTTCAATATAATTAATAAGAGACTTAAAGAGGATTTAGGAACAAAAAGTAAGTATTTTATCACATGGTACTTTTAATATATAATCAAATGAAAAAATAGTTGCCTGAATTACAAAATATAAATTGACTTGTTTTAAAGACATAACTACATAATGTTTTTTAAGTCACACACAGTGGTAGTTTTAAAATGTCCTTAAAAAGTTTAGAATCAGCTCTTTTTTCCTCTGGAAAAGCATGAGTTTTGAGTAAAAGCACACAGGAGAAAATTCATTCAAGTTAAATTATAGTGAAAGACTGATTTCTGGCCGGGCGTGGTGGTTCAAGCCTGTAATCCCAGCACTTTGGGAGGCTGAGGCGGGTGGATCACGAGGTCAGGAGATAGAGACCATCCTGGCTAACATGGTGAAACCCCATCTCTACTAAAAATACAAAAAATTAGCCAGGCATGGTGGCAGGTGCCTGTAGTCCCAGCTACTCGGGAGGCTGAGGAGGCAGGCAAATGGCGTGAATCCGGGAGGCAGAGCTTGCAGTGAGCCCAGATCACGCCACTGCACTCCAGCCCGGGCAACAGGGCAAGATGCCGTCTCAAAAAAAAAAAAAAGATTCATTTCCAGAACTCAATCCATGTTATGTGTAACAATTCACAAGAGGAATGTTTCACTTATCTAGTTACAATTTCTGCTAAGAAATACAAGTTTTAAAAATTATTTTCAAGTAATAAACATATTAGGTAAGAAAGTTATTTGAAAAAAGAGAATAGAAGATGGAGAAGATTCTCACAAATATATGCCTAGATGTATGTATTTGAAAAAAGTGCTCCACATATTGGGGAAAAAATTAAGACAAATTAGTACTATACTCTCAACATATTTTACTTCTACCACCTGCAAGCAAACGATCTTTTTGGCCCTTACAGATCATGAAAATAATCCCTAAATTTTCAAAATACCCACAAAGACTACATTTCTGATTGAAATGTTAAACAATTCCTTTGCCTTTCTATTTTGTTCTAGAGATAATCATGGTTTCATCTTCCACGTCCCATAAAATCAGAATTTTTTTATGAATGGATTACTTTTATTCATTTTAACCAAATTTTACCAAGTCTAAAGGGAAAAATGTTATCCCATTCAATTTTTAATAATTTCAGGCCATAGTTCAACTCTGCATTAATGTTATATACCATACTATACTGAATTAGCATTTCAAAAAGTTTAACTCAAATATTTAAAATATTAATGTGCATAAATCACAATAGTGAATTCACATAAAATGAACACACCTGTTTGTTAACAGAGTTGAAAAATCTGAAAGTTTCCAGCATACCAGATGCCTCCACTGCCTCTCCCAAATCCCTACTACCTTTCGTCCAGAGGTAAATATTATTCTGACTTCCAACTCATTTTAGATTGGTAGCCTTTACATATCTTAGACATGCTTATCTCAGGTCAAATTATTTAACTATTTCCCAAAACTTTCCTCAATTTTTACTAAAACTTAGGACTAAGGTCATTAAATATTATTAATTCAAAAAGTACTTATTTAAAGAGACGAAGAAAATTGAAGCGTCACCACAAACTCCCTCAACTAAATATAAGCAAAGGAAGTGAGAGCAACAAGATTATTAGGGCCTTCTTCAGGTATTCAATTTCCTTGACACTGAAGATTACAGAAAGAAGCAAAGGAACATAGCCGCTCCAACTATTTTTCACTTTTCTTTTATCAAGCCAGACACTCCTTCCATCTTGGAGAGCTCACTATACCCTTACTTCCTTAAGTACCTGCCATACTCTACCTACCATCAAAGTCAGTCAGGAGCTTCAGCCACTCTCACAATCCCCTTCGAAAGCTGAAATCACTAATATCTCACCCTGAGTTGAGCACGGGGCAAATAACACCTGGTGCTGTTGCACAGGTGTGTTCACTTCTGTTTTTTATTACATAAATCCCATGTCTATTAAATCTCATTAAATTGTTAGGAAAGGGCAAAGGAGGCTAGTACTACAATTAGGATTTCTAGTGGAGCTAATTTACAGAATACAGAGGAACAGTCAGAGACCTTTATGCAACTATGGAAGCACGAAAAGCATTCTGTGGCAACTGAATACAAGTTTATTCATTGGGAAGTAAAACAACACTGCAAATAAAATCTAAAGCTAAAGTGCAATTTTCTATGCACGACAATGCGATAACCCAAAGAGGTTAACTTCTGTGTCTCCTTACCTCCATACTCACTCCCACATGTGGCTGATTATCTCAGTACCTCATCATCATAACCACAGGCCCTTCCTCATCATTAGCTCAAAACTAGCAAAGGGACAAAACTCAAGACAGCATCCAGAATTACTCAATACTGTGTGAAATGCCTTTAAAAAATCTACTGAGTTAGGAGTAGTTTTGGACCTACCGGGTTAATTGTTTTAGGGTTCAGTTTATCACTTGGTCGAGGATGAAGTTTTCTTGCAGACTCTGGAGAACTGGTTAACAATGAGGATTTGCTTCCTTGAACTGCATTCCTGTGTTTTATCTGTGTGCTTGATGATGTCCTCTGATCATAGTCACCTGGACAAAACAGACCATCAATAAAAACCAAGTAAAAGCAATAAAGTTCACCTTGCATCCATCTGTAACACAGAAAGTGCCATTAACAAACTTGGCCTCTTCACTTAAAACACAAAGCTCTGTACCTCTTGCTCTGTTTTTCAACTGTGTACCTCCAGAGCCCCCCGATTTCTGCATTGCTTCCCTTTCACTCCTGCAGTTAAAAAAAAAAAAAGTTGATTTCAAAATTTGTTTGGAGGAGCATTTGTTATCAATACAAAGACCAAACCAGAACAGAGTATACAATTATATAATACAGTAAAAGATACACAAAAAAGTTGATATGGAGCAAAATACTGGAAAAGACTAATGAGAAAACATGAAATTATGTCAACTTCAATAGTATCAGTAACAGCAAAATAATCTTCTCCAAGAAAATGATGTACAAAAGTCAACTTTTTTTCCATTCAAATTGTCAAAATAAACTGTTAGAAACTCACTTCTAATCCTTGGCCACATCAGAAAACACAGACTAGATTTCTGAAAGGAGTGGTTGGCACATCCCCTATCATCTCAGTCAGCAGAGGCCACATTTTTTTCCTGCTTTCTAATCCAGGTCTAGAAAGTTCCAAACGTGTAAGATCCCCACTAAAGAAACTATGTTCCATTTGTAAAGCTCTGTCAAATTCTAAAAGACCCAGAGCCCAACAGTCACTTATCCCAATCCCTTTGTTTAACCACAAATTCAAAGGGCCAGTATTAGGGGTCGCAGAATCTGCTTAGGGGTCTTAGAATCAACTTTCCATCTTCCCAGCCACCCCTCCTACACTCACTTCTAGATACTTAAAGACCAGTCCAGGGCCAGGATGCTATCAAAGTTAGCAAAAGAGGAAGACACAGAAAAAAAAAAAAAAAGAAAAGAAAAAACAGATTATTTAAATGGGCCGAGGGAGGAGGAGTTTACCAGTTTTAATTCAGGTTAACGAAGGATACTCTCGACAGACCCTCTACCCCAGGAAACGAGGGGCACACTCCAAGTGCTCACGATCTCAAGGGTCCTTAGCAACGGGGTCCCAGGGCCCTAGCCACAGATCAGGAAGCAAACTGGCTTGGCCGACAGCGCGGACTGGACACCCGTACCCGCGGTTCACGGATCTGGGGACTCGTTCCTACCGCGCCTCTCTCCCGCCGCGACCGGCACACAAGCTGCCCCCCACCGGGGGCCGGGGAAGCTTATGCCCGGCACTCGGTGGGCCAACAGCCGCGGCCACTGCCACCGAGCGCCGGCGTTCGGGGAAATAAGGCTCCGCGCGGCCCGCCCCCGAATCTGGTCGCGCCGCGCAAAGACGTCAGACGCACGCTGCGTCTTCTAAACCAATAGTAAGAGGTCGCGGAGGAGCCCCGGAAGAGGGTTGCCCAGGCAACCAGCCGCCAGGCGTTCCGCGAGCAGCTCATGAACTACAGACGCTGTCTCTGGCGACAAAGGGGCACCTGGTGGAGGATGTTTTTCGACTAAGAGGTCCAGAGAGCAGAGGGACGATGACGGGTTCCCAGTCGCCTGCGCCCTAACCTCTCTCCAACCCATGCGCTTAACTCCTAAACGCTTTTCTCGCACACTTAATACGCATTGTTCCTCAACTATCTTACCCTAGATACCCGGAGAGCTGAAGACTGTGAACTCCTCCCCCGAGTCTTCAGGGGTGAAAGCCACAGCCATCTGCATGCCCAGCTGTGGGATTTTCTTGTAGTTTCCTGTCCTATCTGGCTAACTCATAAGCCTAGCTGTGGAAATTCGTTTCCTGTCGTATTGTATGAATCTCATATGTTATTGCATTCTTCACAGTATATCCGCATTTAAGTAGTAAAAAGCATGATTTTGTGCTCCACATCATAACAAAACTGATGCTGCAGGAAAATGCATGTTCCCCTGCATTGCGTTCCACCAGCAACAATTTGGGTTGTCATAGTTAAGTCCAAGCCCTTTGGACCTGTCCACTGCACTCCTCTGTAGCATCCTCTACTGTTGCCAACCCAAAGCCCTAACTTTTTGCGTAGGTAACACTAAAGTGGCATTATCTGAGCACTCGAGGCTGTGTAATCCTTTTGTGCTCGTGTAGCTCCATCCTTGCTTCCTGCCCAGCACCCCAGAAGCATCTTCATTAGACTGTGAGTTTCTTCAGGATAATGCCTTTATCTTTGCCCTTTTTGTTTCTCCGGCTTCAAGCATAATGCGGTGGGTATTCAAGAAATGCCCTCTGAATGAATAAAATGAATGAATCAATTCTGTCTATAATTTCTCTAATGTTCTGTGAACCTTGCATACAAATCTAAATTTTAAAATTTATTATAAAGTATTTACCTTTCTTTCTCACTAGATTGAAATTGTCCTTATAGCTTTTCTATCCCCAATGCCTAGCGCACTGCATGCTTAACTAACGTTTTTCTTTAAAAGGAAAAGAACAATTTTTTAAAAATCTTGTATCCTGTATCTTCGGCTACTTTTACTTTATAATCTCTCCTCTCCAGCTTCCTCAAGACCTATTATATTTTCCTTACCCTTAGCATCTTCAGTGTTGGACTCAGCAGAGCGCCTAGTTCGTGACCTTTTAACCCCTCCTCCCTGTACTGTAAGAATGATTTGTATTCAGTAT
This sequence comes from Macaca thibetana thibetana, assembly GCF_024542745.1. Taxonomy (NCBI): domain Eukaryota; kingdom Metazoa; phylum Chordata; class Mammalia; order Primates; family Cercopithecidae; genus Macaca; species Macaca thibetana. Next base: position 166,205,033 of record NC_065582.1, read on the forward strand.
TGCAGAGGAATGACATGCATATACGTTCTGGAGTTAGGCTATCTAAAACTCACCTCCACGCCTTATCAGCTATGAGTCCTTGGGGATGACAGCCCCTACAAGCCTCCATTTCCTCTTCATCATTGGGTTCTTGTGAGGCTGAAATTTAAGAGCACAAATACCTGACACATAGGAAGTACTCAATATGTATTGACTAGTGCAATTATTCAGGTGAAAGCAAATTAAGACTAACATAGAGGACATCGTAAGTGGCAAAAGTCCCATGCTATGTGTTGGTGTATGAACCATGGACAATGATATGGATTTTTCATATCTTTATAATAACCACAATTAGTATAAGCTGCTCCTAATCACAATTAAAACAGCCTCTTCTAAACTTTGTCATCATTTTAGACAATGAACAGAAAACATGCTCCTTGGCATTGCAACTCTATCAGGATATTATGCAGTAAGTGGTGAGTGCTTTCTTGAATACACTAGTTTGACAAGCCTGTGAGGCATCTTGCGGGAGCTAACTAGCATACAGTTGGATCTGCTCGTCTAGAGGGCAGGAAAGAGACCTGGGCGCACAGCTATGGATTTTAGAGCCGTCAGCATATGTAGACACTGAGTTGGGCCATAGGGGTAAAATACCTTCTGAGGAAAGCTCACAGTGTGGGAGAAACAGAGACTGATTGTGGACTTTTGTCTTCTATTCAGGTTTTAAGGTTTAATTTTCTATTTAAGAGAGAATGGGATGAGGGAAAGAAGGTGACCTATTTGTCTAGCAGTATGATAAATGATTCTGAAAAGACAGAATATGCCATATATTTTCTGTTTGCTCTTGTATAGGTACACTCTTCCCTTTGTCCTGTTATTTGCTCTGGGATGCTGATCGGTATGAACTATATCAACAAGGCTCCAATGCCTTCTGGTTTCTGACTGGGTTTGGCTGCTGAAGAACACTAATAGGAGATTAGAGAATTAGAGGAAAGTGAAGTCAGAGTATTCATTCTCCTGCTCCTATCCTTAAGGGGTTCCCTAAAGCTGGTCATACCCATAAGTGAAGGTCACATCTTTCTGCTATGGTCTGATTGTTTCTCTTCCTTCAAAATTCATAGGTTGAAATCCTAACTCCCAAGGTGATGGTATTTGGAGGCGGGGCTTTGGGGTGGTGATGAAGTCATAGGGTTGGAGCACTCATGAATGGAATTCGTGCCCTAATAATAGAGGCCTGAGAGAGAACCCTCACTCCTTCCACTATGTGAGGACACAGTGAAACAATTTCATCTGTGAATCAGAAAGTAGGCCCTTACCAGACACTGAATCTGTCGGCACTTTGATGTGGACTTCCCAGCCTCCAGAACCATGAGAAATCAATTTCTGTTGTTTATAAGCCACCCAATGTATGGTATTTCACTATAGCAGCCCAAATGGACTCAGAAACTTTCTAAATGTCAAACTTCAGTTCTAGGCACAAAATCTCAGAGGCTACTATCTCTAGATTACTGTACTGTCTGTGTGATTCCCTGTACCTTTATAAGTAAAATTTCTTCAAATTGTCCTATTTTTAATTTGTTACTCCATATTACATAACATTATGAATTAGGTAATAAATCTAACCAAAATAAACCACTCAGGATGATTTTTTTTCTCATTGTCCTGGTTCTCATTGTCTTGTGAAAAAATTATTCATTATTTATTTATTTACATTTAAGCCACCAAGCATTTTTAAGAAAATGTTGTCTTAGTTCTTGTAAAGAAAATCTCCTCGTTTTTATACTAATTACAGACAGAGCAATCATTCCCAATGATTATTCCCAAGTCCTAGCATTGAGAAATGAGATACAAGAAATTTGTATAATTTCCAGCACACTTTGTCAGGAAATGTTAGACATCATCATTATAAAGTCATTGAGTGTCCGCTTGCACATGGAACAAATTAAGCAGTGATCATGGCTCCTCAGGTGAAAGCAAATGAAATCAACATGAGTGAGCATATAAGGTAGCATTGTCCAATAGAAAAGTGATGCAAGTCACATAATACAATTTTAAATTGCCCAGTAGGCATATTTTTTAAGGTGGAATCATGTGAAAGTAATTTTAGTGGTATATTTTTATTAAGCCAATATGTCCAAAATATTATCACTTCAACTTGCAATAAATATAAACACTATTAATGTGACATTTTACATTCTTGTTATTTGTGCTAGGTCTTCAAAAGCTGGTGTGTATTTTACACGTATAGCACATTTCAGTCCATACTAGCCACATTTCAAATATTCAATAACCACAGATGGCTAGTGGCTACCGTATTGGAGAGCACAGAAAGCTATGGCCACTGAGAGTTGAGCAAACATAGAATGAAGTCAATAAATGTGTCAAATAGCTAGAGAGTTCATACTGTTTGTAAAACACACCATTAGATGTTTGAGGATCAATCCAAAGTAAAGGATATGAATTGGGTATGAACCTCAGACTACAGAGCCAGTGCAATTAACACCTTCCTTTATGATTCACAGTACTATTCAATTTCTTTTACAAATGTCTTTTCTTTCCATGAAAGAAGCTTACCCTTCCTCTCCTTGGAATTGTGTTGACAGGATGAGGCTTGGAAGAGTGTGGCATCTGGTCCTCTGTTGTCATCTGCTGGGATATACATACTTTGGTCTTTCTGGTCCTCAGTCATTTATCCTTCATTCATGTAGATTGCTCATGTCTGTTTTTCCTTCCAGGTTCTCATTGAGAGCTAATTCCAGTCTCCTTTTAACTATCCAGGAGGTAGTCTATTCTTCCAATCTGAAGCCAAATAAATTCAGCTGTTAGCTTCTACCTTGTAGAAACCATGGGAACCTGTGAGGTTGCTGTAGAGTCTTTTGTCTAGACACACTATAAGGCCATTTCTTCTCATCCTATACCCTAAGTTCATGGGTATCTAGGCCCTTATTAGTTCTGGGGCATTGCCCTGGCAGGAGGATGGAGGATGGGAAGGAAGGGCATATTGTCTCTTTGCTCTCAGATCTAGAGCTTGACTCTGACTGATGACATATTCTTCTAGCTCTTCCAAATAATGACTGGCCTTGACCTTAACTTTTTTTTTTCTTTATTATTACTATTATTATACTTTAAGTTCTAGGGTACATGTGCACAACGTGCAGGTTTGTTACATATGTATACATGTGCCATGTTGGTGTGCTGCACCCATTAACTCGTCATTTACATTAGGTATATCTCCTAATGCTCTCCCTCCCCACTCCCCCCTCCCCACAGTAGGCCCCAGTGTGTGATGTTCCCCTTCCTGTGTCCAAGTGATCTCATTCAATTCCCACCTATGAGTGAGAACATGCAGTGTTTGGTTTTCTGTTCTTGCGATAGTTTGCTGAGAATGATAGTTTCCAGCTGCATCTATGTCCCTAAAAAGGACATGAACTCATCCTTTTTTATGGCTGCATAGTATTCCATGGTGTATATGTGCCACATTTTCTTAATCCAGTCTGTCACTGATGGACATTTGGGTTGATTCCAAGTCTTTGCTATTGTGAATAGTGCCGCAATAAACATACCTGTGCATGTGTCTTTATAGCAGCATGATTTAACTTTTGAAATCCAAAGTCAAGAATTCAACTCTTAGCATCAGAACTTTATGATAACAACTCCTCCCTGAGGCAGTAAGCATAAAATAGTCCAGCTACAGTCTGCATGGAAAAAATGTCATGGGATAGCAGGAAATGTTACTTTTACAGAAATATTTTATGACATTAGTTTATAATCTGTTTTAGAATATTTTATAGAATTGTTGCCAACTTTATTAAGGTATAATTGATAAATAAAAATTGTAGATATTTAAGGTGTATGGCCGGGTGCGGTGGCTCACGCCTATAATCCCAGCACTTTGGGATGCCGAAGTGGGTGGATCATGAGGTCAGGAGATCGAGACCATCCTGGCCAACATGGTGAAACCCTGTCTCGACTAAAAATACAAAAATTAGCTGGGTGTGGTGGTGCGTGCCTGTAATCCCAGCTACTCGGGAGGCTGAGGCATGAGAATCACTTGAACTCAGGAGGCAGAGGTTGCAGTGAGCTGACGTTGCACTGCTGCACTCCAGCACGGGTGACAGAGAGAGACTCCGTCTCAAAAAAAGAAAAAAAAATTAAGGTGTACAACATGATGTTTTGGTATACATACATTATAAAGTGATGACCGCAATCCAGTGAATTAATATATCCACATATATATTCACTACATGGATATATTAATGGTAACTATATGAGGTTACCATTTTGTGGATCTATATTAATCATATAACATATTATATGTAGTATATAAATAATTATTAATATAGATCCACAAAACGGTAACCTCACATAGTTACCGTTTATTGGTAACCTCACATACTTACCATTTTGTGTGTATGATGAGAACATTTAAGATCTCCTCTTTTATCAAATTTCAAATGTACAATGCAGCATCGGCAACTAGAGTACTATGCTGTACAATCTATCTCCAGGACTTATCCATCCTGCCTAAATGAAACTTTGTAACCTTTGACCCAGGTCTCTTTATTTTCCTCATCCCCCAACTATAGATTTTTTAAAAATTCTGAGGTGTTAGTCAGAAAAAGATACTGTTTAATGAGTGTTTTATTCCACTTAGCTCAGTATAACCAATTAAATTGATGGTTAGAGGTAGATAAGAAAGACGTGGCATTTCCCCTATGTCCATTAAAAAGCAAAACATCAGCCACTGTTCAATCAGTTCCTTAAATGTTAAGTAATTAATTTCTGTTCTGCTGCTCTCAGGTTAATGAGTCTTCTTTCACTAAGTCATTTGCCAAAGGACCAAATAAATAAATAAATAAATAAAAGCCTTGATTTGACAAGTGTCCACGGTAATGTCAAGTTATAGTGAAAAACCTGTTCATGTTTCCTTCCCTGTAAATTGATAGTTAAGAGTACCCGGTACAGTCCTTTGCTGAGGAAAATGGTTGGGTTGTTCTGAAGATTCTCTTTCTAGAAGGCTTAATTTCTGATCTGTAGCTTGCAGGGAGACCTCTGCATCACTGCTACTCGCAGTTCTCTTCTCAGCTCAGCATTGGTATCGCCACCTGGCAGCTTGTAAGAAAGGCAGAATCTCAGGTCCCACCCCAGGTCCACTGAATCCAAATTTGCATTCTACCGAGATTCACCAGAGAAGGAAATGTGCTTTACAGTTTAAGAAGTGCTGATTTAAACATGTGTGAGGGAGAATTTGTGATGATAGTGAATGATTACTGTTAAATTATTATAGAAACCATAGTATCAGAATGAAGGGGAATGTCATTAAGGTATAACATAATAATTTGAGAGAGATTAAGTCAAAGATTGCACTGAGAGTAAGAACATATTGTGAGCATGAATTCTGTTTATGGATTGAATTGTGCCACCCCCAGATTGATCTGAAGTCCTAACCCCATGTACTTCAGAATGTGTTGTTAAGTTGGAAATAGGGTCATAACTGATGTAATTAGTTAAGCTAAGATGAGGTAATATTGGAGTAGGATGGGATCCCTATTCAATATAACTTGTGTCTTTATAAAAAAGGAAAATGTGGATGCATTTAGGCACACGGGGAGGAAGCTGTGTGCAGCTAACACCATGTGAGACCGGGTGATACAGCAGAAGCCAAGGAACACCAAATATTGCCAACAAGCCACCAGACACTAACAGAGTGACATGGAACAGATTTCTCATCCTCAAAAGGAACCAAGCCTGCCAACACCTTCATATCAGACTTCTGGTCTCCAGAATCGTAAGACAATACATTTTTATTGTTTAAGCCCACCCAGTTTGTGGTACTTTATTAGAGAAGTCCTAGCAAACTAATACAAGTCTGGAAAATTTTTCAGGGACTTTTAATCCATTCCATAATGTAGGTTATGATTGTATTCTGTTGAAAAGTTACATTAAACCTAGAAATAATTTCTTTCAAGTAAAACATCAATTAGTTGACAAGCATGTCAGACTTTGAACATATGATCTTGTTTTTCTATTTGTTTATTTGTTTTTTGAAACAGAGTCTCACTCTGTCACCCAGGCTGGCATGCAGTGGCACAATCTCAGCTCACTGCAAGCTCCATCTCCTGGGTTCACGCCATTCTCCTGCCTCAGCCTCCCCAGTAGCTGGGACTATAGGCGCCCGCCACCACACCTGGCTAATTTTTTGTATTTTTAGTAGAAATGGGTTTTCACTGTGTTAGCAAGGATGGTCTCGATCTCCTGACCTCGTGATCCACCAGCCTCGGCCTCCCAAAGTGCTGGGATTAGAGGCGTGAGCCTTAAGCAGACTTCTATGCAATCTGAGAGTCAATTGCTGAAACAATTGCTGAAACATGTTTATATTGAGAACATTCTGAAATTATATGTGTATAATTAATCCTATGGGGGGTGCTGAGATTCCCTTTTTGTTTCATTAATTCTTCCCATATTGTGGGAGTCATAAAAAGAACAACTCTCACTATAGTATTGAGTAATTGGACATCTGGAGCCGCTGTTTTTTTTTTTTTTTTTTTTCCTAGCATTCTTCCTACTCACATGAGGAGCAAATCTTTGCCATTACCCAGAAATGTTGAGAAAACACCTCAAATAGTTTATACATAAAAGACACACTAAAAGTTTCATTATTCTAAACCGGGGGTGTGGATTTGTCAAAGGAAATCTTTAAAATATTGTTAAAAAAGCAAAATTTATAAGAATATAAACATAAGAAATCATTGCAGGTTTGATTCAGAGTAATATATGTAAATTCAACATAACAATATGGATTATTAAAAACTCTAAACTTTGCAAAAGTGAGCCCTTTGTTGAAACAGATTTTAGATAATGAAAAAACTGTTCAGCTTGAAATATAACAGGCTTTTGAGTGAGAATATTATATAGGAACTTTATTATCCAGGAAAAACAAAGAATAATTTTTGCTATTTCTTCTTCAAAGCAGACTCTATATTCAAAGTGCACAGTTAAGTACCCAGTAAATGAGTGTTGGATTAGCTAATTCATAGTTTCACTGGGAAAGACAATAAAAGCATTGCTGTCTTAACTATGGGATCATTTCTTGAAGCTGGTTGAGCAGAAGGCAGTTTTGGCCTTTCTGCGGAGCAAATTGAAATAATGTCCTGGGACCATGTTGTGTTCATTTTCTATGACTGCTGTAACAAATTAGCATATTTAATGACTTAATACAATGCAAATGTATTATTTTACAGTTCTGGAGTCCAACTTGGGTCCATAGGGCTAAAACCAAGGTGTTGGTAGCACTGCATTTCTATCTAGGAGCTCAAAGAGGCTGGTTCAAGTTGCTGGCAGAATTCAGTTTCACCTGCTTGTGACTCTGTGATTCCCCCTTCTTGTTAGCTATAAGCTGAAGGCCTTTCTCAAATTCCAGAGGACACTATATTCCTCATTCACTTCTAAAGACTCATGTCATTAGATTAGGCCCATCTGGATAATCCAGGATGGTCTTTCCATTTCAAAGACTTCAGAATTAATTGCATTTGCAAACTCCTTTTTGCCATACAAAGTAACATATAGCTGTGGACTAGGGTGCTGACACCTTTGAGGGACTGTTTTTCTGCCTACTATATGTGGACAACACAAAGACATTGGACTAATGATGGCTTTCTCTCTTCCCGTGTTAAGTGGAGAAGTAGAAGTAATGATTTCACTAAAGCAAATAGTTTGATGGTTAAAATCAGAGCAAATCTTCAGTGGAGTTTGTGCCTAGGAAGGGGCATTAAGGGGCTTCTGAGAATCTGGATGTTGGTTACATGAATGTGTCTACATTGTAAAACTACAACAGATGAACATATATGATTTGGGGACTTTTCTATATGTATACATGTTTTGTTAAAGAGTTTATGTTTAGGGAGCTGGACGCAGCGGCTTATGCCTGTGATCCCAGCACTTTGGGAGGCTGAGGCAGGCAGATCACAAGGTCAGGAGATCGAGACCATCCTGGCCAACATGGTGAAACCTTTCCTCTACTAAAAAAAAATACAAAAATAAGCTGGGCATGGTGGTGCGTGCCTGTAATCCCAGCTACTCAGGAGGCTGAGGCAGGAGCATCACTTGAATCAGGGAGTCAGAGGTTGCAGTGAGCCAAGATTGCACCATTTCACTCCAGCCTGGTGACAGAGCAGGACTCAGTCTCAAAAAAAAAAAAAAAAAAAAAAAAAAAAAAAAAAAGTTTATTTTTAAAAACCAAAGGAATCACTCAAAATATTATCTTCCTTGATATGTGGTTTATGCACAGGGTTGGTGTTATTAAAAAATATAGTATATGGAACTTTAAACAGTTCTTAATTTAAAAATTAACAGTAATCAAATTTTTCTAAAATTTAATTCTATTTCAGATTTTGATATTTGAGTAGTTAGTGATCAAATAACATGATAGATAAACTTAAGTAGTTTTTTTTTTTTAGAATAAGAAATTTTATAAAGACCACTTGCATTTGTTTTTAAATAATATAACTTTCTAGTCAAGAAACCAATACAAACCATCTGGGCATACCAAGGTAAATTAAAAGATGTTCTTGTCCGTAGGGAGCTAATGAGAAATTAATCTGTTACAAATACTTATATAATTCAATGAGACTAGCGCTTCAATAGACGCGTATATAAAATAACTGGTAACCTACTCGTCTTAGTTTATTTTCTGCTGCTATAAGAGAATACCCATAGACTGGGTAATTTATAATGAAAAGTATATTTGGACCACTGTTCTGGAGGCCTGGAAGTCCAAGATCGAAGGGCTGCATTGGATGAGGTCCTTCTTGCTCCATCATAATGTGATAGAAGGACAAGTGAGCATGACAGACACAGAGAGAAAATTAGACCACGCTCATCCTTTCGTCAGGAACCCGCTCCTGCAACTGTCACATGAATCCATTCATAAGGTCAGAGCCCTTAGGGCCTCATAACCTCTAAAAGGCCCCACTTCTTAATACCATCATGATGACAGTTACATTTCAACAGGAGTTTTTCGGAGCCTTCAAACAAGAGCACCAGTTAAAGGAGCAACTAATTCTATTTTAAGAGTCGTGAGAATAACAGTCATGGAAAGCTACAAAGATGTTTCTTTTGAACTAGGCCATAAAGAGTAAGTCAGAGTTTTCAGGTAAAGAGTTTGGTTGGAGAACTAAAAATAACCATCTAATTTTGACCTGCTGAAACACCCCCGCAACTACAGTAAATAGATTTTTTTTAAAAAATACATAACCCCACAAGGATAGGGAGAGCAGAGGAAGAGACAACAGCAACAACGCAATTTAGTTATCAGAACCTTGACAACTGGCTTAGGAGATCTCAGAAAGCCAATCCTCAAACCTCATTATCAGAACCTTGACAACTGCCTTAGCAGATCTCAGAAAGCCAACCATCAAACTTCAGTGAAGAAAGTTAAGAAAAAGCTCATTTTACAGCCCTGAAACCTGAAGGTCTTAGTGGCAAACAGGTGCAGCTCACATGAGGAGGACTAAGGTGAAAACACTTAGAAAAGTTAGAAACATAGATCCTTCTACTCCCCTTTTGAACCACTTCTGACTGACTTCTCTCATGCTCGGGAAGGAATCTATGAGTGTATTCTCCATGGAGAGTAAAATAGAGGATCTGTGACATGAGGCACAACTGACGGTGTGGCTACTCTACTGCAAATGGAGGAATTGGAGACCATGTGACTCCCAAAACTGAGTGCAGCCATTGTTAACTCTCTCATCCAACTTGTGTCCAGATAATGGCAGCCAGTCCAATATTCTCCAGAGAGGAGAATAAACAGTTCTTCATTCTACTCTGTAAACTGATCATCTCAAGGAGGAAGACATTTTTAAAACATCCAATGAATGGCGTGACAGTGAAACTTCTAGTTGACAAGCCTTTTCCATATTTTTAGAGCTTCAAAATATTTTTCTCACTTTCCTTGATTATGAACAGACCCAAAGACTCTACTCAGTTTGTTTTTTCTTGAGAGCTTTCACCTAATTGTGAACAAGATTTTATTATCTTTACTTTCCTAGGCTTATGCTACATTGAAAAATGTATACTAGGGTAAACTTACAAAGAAACAGTAAGGAAGAGTAAACCATAAGGCAAGGAAATTATAATAGAACAGACATAATAGCAAGAGAAATGTAATTGTAATAGAATTGTAATACTCTATGCTACAGGAGCAAATTACCCCATATTAGTTTGCTAGGGTTGCCATAAAAAAATACAACATACTATGTGGCTAAAACAACAAAATGCTATTTCCTCAGAGTTCAGGAGGCTAGAATTCTGAAATCAAGATGTTGGTTGGTTTCTTTTGAGGGCTGTGGAGAAAGGATCTGTTCCAGGCTGTCTCCTTGACTTGTAGATGATTGACTTCATGTTCACATGATATTCTCACTATGTGTGTGCCTGTGTCCAAATTTCCCCTTTTTATAAGGACAGCAGTCATATTGGATTAGAGGTCCATCCTACTCCAGTGTTATCTCATCCTTATTACCTCTGCAATGAGCCTGTTTCCAAATAAGGTCAGATTTTGACATACTGGAGGTTAGGTTTTAAACATGAATTTTGGGGTGGGCACAATATGATGCATAACAATCCCCAAATCTCAGTGGCTTAAGAAAATAAAACTTTTTCACTTACATATTGTATCATGCAAGTCAAGGAGCCACCTTTCATTCTGTAGCTCGATGTGTGGGAAAAAGTGGCCTCACCAAGGATAGGACAGCAGGTCAACAGCAGAATGAAGGGGACACGCCAGCTCTACTGTCTCGGCCCAGGAGAGACACAAAATCACTTCCACCTCCCAGACATTGACCAGAGCTAGTCACAAGCCCCAGTCTAACTGCAAGAGGTGTCAGAAGTGGATATTCGGTGAGCTGATGGGGCCAGAATTGGGCACACAATTAATTCCCAGGCAACCCAGTCAGATTTTTATTTGAATAATTTGAACCAAGAGACATAGATCGTGTCTCGTAAGAACATAATGAGTGTCAGTTTGTGTGAGCTCCTGTCAATAGGGCTTTGTGCCAAGTGCATGCTGTTAAGGTAGAGAAAGTGATCCTACAGAATAAGGAAGAGCATGGAGTAGAATAAAAGAGTAGAGGAAAAACAAGAAAAATGGATGATTATGGAGCTTATGTGAGGCTAATTCTCTGATAATCATCTGAGTCTTTGAAATAAACATTTTTAATTCGAGCAATATGCAAATATAGCCAGTTGCCTATATATGTTCTCCTTTTCTTCCTTACTAACAGAAACCCAATTTGTTCAGGGCAGTGACTTCACTATAAAACACAATAAAATATATACATACATATTAAAAGTAAAAATAAAAAACATACTTCCCATTGTCGTTAGTGTGACACAGGTCTGGCCACATGATCACAAAGGATTATATGCTGCAGAGTTATGAAAAAGTGCTTTTTTTTAATGCAAGTGCTATACTTTCTTGTGGCTTCATTCTTTATCCTTTTTGGAATGCAAGAGTAAATGTGGACAAAAAATACAAAACCCATGTGCTAATGACGATGAAACAAGAAGGCAAGAGGAACCTGGGGCACTTGGACTTCATGTCACTGTCAAACCACTTCTAAACTGCACTTCTCTTCCTGACTTCTTGTTATGTGATAGAAATAAGTTAACTACCTTTCAGTTGTTTATTTTCCGGTAAGTTCAACCTAACTCAATCCGTAGGTTCAATTCTAGAGAAGAGAATCTTCCATAAAGGCAAGCTTGAAATGTATACTTTTTCTTTTTTTAATTATGGTAAGAAAATACAAACACATAACATAAAATTTACCGAATGAGATCCATTTTGAAGTATACAGCCCAGTAGTGTTAAATATTTTCACATTGTTGTGCAACGAAACTTTTTCATGTGTTGTTATTTGAAGATGGGATCTTAGGAGATAATTATGTTGAGATTAGGTTGAGGGTGAGGCTCCCATGATGGGATTAATGCTTTTATACAAAAAGATACTAGAGTTTGTGTGTGTGAGCTCTCTTGTTCTCTCTCTCTCTCTGCTAAGTGAGGACACAACAGGAAGGCAGCCTTCTGTAAGCCAGGAAGAGACACCCTTACCAAGATTTGGTCATGGTCTTAGACTTCTTGTCCTGATCTTAGACTTCCAGTCTCCATGTGAGAATATGAATTTCTGGTGTGTAGGCCACCCAGTCAATGCTATTTTGGTATGGCAGCCTGAGCTGACTAAGACAGCAATAAAGGAAATAACTTTTATGTCCATCAGTGGGCGAATAATTGGATAATTATTGAGCATTACACATCTATTAAAAAGAATAAATAAGAGATGAATGTATTGGTTTCATTGGTGTCCATGATCTATTTTAAGAGAGAAAAAAAGGAAATTGTAGAGTGATGCGTATGGATTGGACTTCTATTTGTAAATGAAATTAAAACGAAACTAAAATGGATACATATTTTTATATATAAACATACAAGTATAGACATATCTATTTACTGACCTATCCATGTGTCTGCCTCTATCCATCCCCATTTGTCTATATATGAATCTATCTAACCTATCTACTGCTACCTGTGAGTCTAGAGAAATGCTTAAAATAGTACTTTCTTCTGAAGAGTGTAATTAATAGACAGCAGGGGAAAGATTAATTTTATTCCTTATATATCTCTGCATTGTTTCCATTCTTAACACAAACATGAAGTTTTGTAATTCAGATAGAAGAATTTTAATTAGTTTTTTATGGTGGGGTTTTAAAGCACCTTACTGTGTAGCTTAAGAATTAAAATACTCAAGAGAAGGTTGATCAGAGATATTTTCCATTTGAGTATTTCTTATCTCATCCTATCCTATATGATATAAAGGAATTCTCTCATAACCGAGTATGCCGTTGTAAGTCCTAATTACAGAAAGCCTGTAATGTAACTATTTGGAAATTTATAAAGTTAATTGTTTGGTTTCTCAAAGCCAGTTATTAGAAAGGGAAAAATAAAGAAAACATATCATCCAAATAAATTACTTGATATGTTCTAAAACAATGTGTATTAAAAATAATATTTACCTTCCATACTTCATCTTTTAGAGTTGAAAGATATACTCAGGGGCCAAATAGCAGAGATCCCTTATTTTAAAGTTCAGACAAATGAAGCCCAGAAAGTATCCACAATTTGCCCACAATCTGTAATTAATTGATAAGAAAAATTAAGACAGCAGCTGAAAAACTAATGATTAGAAAACTAATATGGAAAACTCTAAGGAAAACGTGTTTCATCTACTTGTTACATACAGTAAACCACCCTAGAACGTAGTGGCTTAAAACAATGGCGATTTATTACTTTTCATGATCCATGGGTCAGGAATTAGGGCTAAGCTTGCTATGTGGTTTCTTTCCACACAGTGTTGGCTAGGGATTTTCGCTTGGCTGCATCTAGCTCAAAGCTAGTTGTCTTGTTGCCCTTCCATGCTTCACATGATGAGCTTGGGTTTCCTCACAGCATGGTGATCTAAGGGTAGTCCACCCTCCTTCCAAGAAGGAACGTTCCAAGAGGATAAGCACCAATGTCTTAAAGCTCTTCACAAGCTTTTCTTTTGCCATGTTTACTAATGCCATACTGGTCAGAGAAAGTCATGGGGCAAGATAGATGACTGTCAAACCACAGTTTATAAAAAAGAAGGCATAAATGGATATAATCTTATGTTAGCCTTCAAACAACAAGGAATCATAATTTAAAGGATCAAACATGAATACACTGGATTTTTTTAGTATAGGAGTTGGCAAACATTGGCACTAGATCCAGGAGACCAAAATGTCACTGTGATCTACCAGTTGGCATAGGGGCTTTGAAGGTCAGGTGATCAATGGAGTTGTAGCTCAGGTCTATCCCACAGTGGCTCCAGTGAGTCCTTGAAGCCATGCTGTGATTATTTCCCCATTTCTGGGATGCATAATTTAAACAGACATTCTCAGAAACTGGCAGAATTCTCACATTCATTCCCTGGCCTGTGAAGTGAGAGCAACAAAAGTAGTAGAAAAGGCCAGGGGAAAACCACTAAAACAACCTTTACCTAGGAAAATAATAGACCAAAAACAGCATCACATGCCTAGAACAATATCAGTGATGAATGCCACCAACAAGCACTTAAATTATATGGAAGTGGTAACTGCCATCACATTTCCACTCAACTCACCTATTTGACCAGTATAGAAAATTGATAAAACTGGGAGAAGCACAGTGGATTTTCATAAAGCTAAACCAGGTGGTGACTTCAGTCACAGCTACCATACCAGGTGAGGTTTAATTGCTTGGGGAAATTAACACATTCCCTGGTACCTGGTATGCAACTATTGATCTGGCCAGTGATTTTATGTCCAATATCCATTAGTAAAGACTAGGTGAAGCAGTTTGCTTTCATCTGACAAAGCCAGCAATACACTTTTACTGTCCCACTTCAGGGGTATATCGGCTCTCCTGCCATACATCATAATTTAATTGATGGGAACTTAGCCTTTTCCTTCCATAACAAATTACACTGGCTATTTGCACTGATGATATTTGGATGATTGGACCTAATGAGCAAGAAGTAACAACTACTCTATATCTACTGGGAAGACATTTACATATCAGAATGTGGAAAATAAATCTGACCAAAATTGAAGTACCTCCACCACAGTACAATTTCTAGGGATCCAGTGGTGTGGGGCATGTTGAGATAGGTGAAGACACGTTGCATCTGACCTCTCTTATGACCAAAACAAGAGATACAACACCTAGTGGGCCTCTTTGGATGTTGGAGAAAACATGTTTGACACTTGGGTGCATTATTGTAGCCCATTTACCAAGAGACCCTAAAAGCTACTAGTTTTGAAAAGAGAAGGCTCTGCAACAGTTCCAGACTGCTGTCCAAGCTGCTGTGCCACTTGCAACAGTTCCAGACTGCTGTCCAAGCTGCCGTACCACTTGCAACAGTTCCAGACTGCTATCCAAGCTGCTGTACCACTTGGGTCAAATGATCAAGTACCTCTAATGGTGTTTGAAGTGTCAGTGGTAAAGACAGGTGCTGTTTAGAACCTCTGACATAAAGCAATCATTTTATTCAGGTGAATGATAAGCACATTTTGAAACTTTTCACAAATTCTCCCATATCTTTCATTTTTCACTCTGTACATTTCACCTGGTATGATGTTTAATTTTCTTTGTCAACTTGGCTGGGCCATGGTGCATAGATACTTGGTTAATCATTATTCTGGATGTTTTTGTGAGGCTGTTTTGGTGTGGGACTTACATTGACATCAGTAGACTTTGAGTAAAGCAGATTGCCCTCCATAAGGTGGGTAGTCTTCACCCAGTCAGTTGAAGGCCTGGATAGAACAAAAGAATGACCTTCCCTGAGGCAACAGGGAAATCTACAGCTGACAGCCTTCAGATTTGAACCGCAGCATTGGCTCTGGGGTTCTGCTCTGCAAATTTTGGACATGGCACCCTCCATAAACACATGAGCCAATTCCTTAAATATCTCTCTCTACACACACACACACACACACACACACACACACACACACACTATTGGTTCTGTTTCTCTAGAGAATAGTACACTTGATTTCTCTGTGTTTGGAGTAAATTCTAGTTGTCCAGTAGGGCAGCCTTGAATAGCAATATCAAAACTCTGTAAAAAGGTTAATCTGTGTTCCCAAATTCTTAACTTTCAATGCTAGAATCTCTAAAATACTTGTTTGCTTCTAAGAGGCATTGGCTGACTTTGGTCTTTGGTCCCCACATTGGTTTAAAGAAAGAGATTAGTGCTGGGAATAAGATAGCTCTGAAGAGTTGAACAAAGGTAAATTAACAAATTGGCTCCATCAGTGATATCTATCATTTTCAGATTAGGGTCTAAGCTAGGGTAAAACCTTCCTGATTAGCTGTCTTCCTTGGGAAGATAACCCAATACTTGTCAGTTCTTGCTTTCATTTTTTGTTCCACATGACTATCTTGCCTGTCTTATTGTTGAGATATGAGTAGTAGAGTTAAAATTAACTTAATTTAATGTGTTTGTTATCTGTTCAGATTTTTATTCAAAAATTTAAAAGTTTAATTAAGACTTTTAAAATGTGCAAATATGTACCAATATTTATTTCTCTACCATGTTACAAGAAAAGGATCCAAAAACTTTGGTCGAAGTTTAGGTTTTAGCCACTAGATGGCAGTGGATAACTATCTCTTTTACTTTGCTTTCCCGCATTCAACTCCAGCTAATGTTTCCTATTGTCAGCTGGCAAATTGAAGAGAGGAAATATATAAAGGCTATTTACTGGAGATGTTGAACAAGATAGAGATTTTATTAATGGAGTGTTGAACACATTTTGTAATTCAACTGCTAGCAAAATTCTTTTCTTTATTGTTATATATTTGTACGATTAAAAGGAGAAAATAGAATCGCGTTGAAACGTACAAAGACATGGTCAGGCTAAATGCAATCAGCATTGACTGGAAATGCTTATCTTGACCAAATGCTAAGCAGAGGAGAATTACTGTAGCCTAATACATCTGCTGGGCTGCTTTGAAACATTGTTTTTGACCACATGTAAGAGACAGTTTGCATTTTCATGACACCTACACCCAAGAGCACTACTACTAGGGCTTCTGGATGTCAAGAGAGATCCTTTCTCCTGGAGTCTTTTACCTCAAACTAAAGAAAAAGGAATCCCTCAAAGAAAATGTGCTTGGAGACTCAGGATTTAAACTTTATCACTGGTTGTCTCTTTGTATTATATTTAACATTAGATTTTCCCAACCTATGTAGAACATTCAGTGTGTGGTCCATGATGGTCTTTTGGGGATGGACTGACTGCCAAGTAGAGCTATGGTTAGGAATCCTGTGATCCATGGGTAATATTATGCTACTATTTAAAAGTATATATTTACAGAGGCAAAAGTCTGAGCTTAAAATTCTTAGGATCTTTAGTACGTGGAAAAGATTTTGAGAATAACAATAATGAAGCAATTCAAAGAACAGTGTAGGCATTTCTCCCTAAAAACCTAGAGGAGGAAGCATGAAAAACCACCAATGTTGCCCAAAGTATTCATAGGCCTTAAAAACATTTTTAAGCAACAAGGGAATAAAATATTAATATTTAACAGAGTGCCACTTCAAAAGGAAAGGGGCAAAATGCTTGGTTAACAGCACATGACTTGTAGCAGTATCAGTGTTCTTGGAGACAGGCTAAGGAAGGCCACCATTAACAACCAAAGTTAGTGGCACAGCCCTAGTCACAGCAAGCTCCACCCCCTTCCCCTTCTACAGGAGTAGAAGGCAGGAATCCATGCTCAGGCTATCTAAGAAGCCAAACCTTCAAAGTGTATTGGGAGACTAAACTGCCCCAGCCTATCCCCTTATCTTATTCTTATTTATGAACAAGCATCCCTTAGTCTTCTTTATTTTCAGTGTGTTGCACTCATGTCCCTCCATGACATAACAAGGAGGAAAATAAATGCATACGTATTGGATGCTATTTTCCAGATGCCAAGTCTCTCTCCAGGTAGTAATTAGGAAAGAGTTTTATAGAACATTTAGCAATAGCACCCGGGGAGTCTGAAAGAGTTAATTTCTCTCTATACAATTTCTACCAAAGGATTGCTTCTGGGAGGAACTCTAATACTGTTCATAAAAGAGATAAAGCTGGGGACTAAAGTGGGGTAGGAGGAGATGTGCATCGCTAATATCTTTAAAAACAGAGATGAATAGGATTCAAAAGACCTCAATAAATTTAAAAAAAAAAAAGACCTTTTTAAAATAGTAATATGTGCCAGCTGGCACACACAGGAATCGATATTCTGAGTACTTTAGGGACAAGGTTTAATTCTTTTGGGTCTCATGTAGCATCTGATGCAGAGCTCTGCACTTAGCGGGCACCTAGTTAATATTTATTAAAATCGGATTGAATGTGGAACAAGTATGCGCACACACACACACACACACACACTAGTCATTAGAATTACCCAAGCTGAAAAAGTCACTAATGCTACAAGCATTATAAGCATTATATCAAAGGTTCACAGAAGGAGTTCAGAGTGTGGGGGATGACTCTCCTGAAGCATTTTCATGCACAGAGCAAAATGACCCAGACATTCTCCGAATCAGGGTGGGGTAGGCTTGAAGGGCCTGCTGTATAAGAGCAGCCTCCCTGCGCTGGTTATGAAGCTCTGTTTCTCAGCCTCAACCCTCCCTTTCACACTCTACTTTGTAATGCTGGCACTGGGTCTCTGTAGACAGCATCTCCCCTATGCCGCTGGCTCCCTAATAAACTCTGCCAAGAGGGTGCTGGCAGCAGACTGGAAAGCAGGTGAGCTGCTGAGAAAATTTTCTTCTCTTTCGTTGGCTTGCTGGTCCTGTTGGTGTCAGGCCAGCTCAGCAGGTGGTTACAGTGAACAGGTTTGTTCCAAACTTTCTGCAGCAGCCTCAGCATGTTCCTCAGAGATACCATCTCCACTCGGTCAGCCACCCAGCTGCTCCAGGACTTCTAACCTCAGTTCCACAGCCACACACAATGGCAGGCAGGGCCATCTCCACCCTCCACCTCCTCAGTGGTCTGGATCCCAGCGCCACCGGAATCTTTACTAAGTTCAAGGCTCTAACAACTTGATCCTGTTGCCTTTGTACCCCCAGCCCTGGAAGGGAGTCGCAGCAACTTTCTGAATAACTATCTCTGTGTTATCTCTGCATTCTCTTTTCACTTTTGTGGCCTTTGTGTTCCTCCTATACCTTGTCAATCCATTCCCTCTGTAACATCCTACTCTTGAAATTGCTGGGCGTTTTCCTAACCAGACCCTGAGGAATACTCTCCCTCATGAGTCTTTCTCTTTTTCTCTCACTGCTTCTCATCTTAGCATCTGTGAACACCAGGTACGTTAGATGCCTTCTTATTCAAGTCCCCCACACTCCATTTGAATATAAGCTCCATGAGAACATGAAATTTGTGTTTTCTTTCTTGCTGAATACCCAGACTTCAGAACAGTTTCTTCTATTAGGTATGCCTTCAATATGTATCTCTCAAAAGAACAAATGAATGAATGAATGGGTGTAAAATGAACAAATGAAAGAAATGGCTATGATTTTATCTCTTTTTTTTTTTTAGACGGAGTCTCGCTCTGTCGCCAGGCTGGAGTGCAGTGGCGCAATCTTGGCTCACTGCAACCTCCACCTCCCGGGTTCAAGCGATTCTCCTGCCTCAGCCTCTCAAGTAGCTGGGATTACAGGCGCATGCCACCACACCCGGCTAATTTTTAGACTTTTAGTAGAGACGGGGTTTCACCATGTTGGCCAGAATGGTCTCGATCTCTTGACCTTGTGATCCACCCGCCTTGGCCTCCCAAAGTGCTGGGATTGCAGGCGTGAGCCACAGCACCCGGCTGGCTATGGCTCTTTCTACGGCTTTATGCTTCTGCTCTCTGCTATCCTATCCCATGTCCATTCTTGGCACTCTGTTACTCTCTCTAAACTAAACTCAGCTTCAATAGTTACCTTCTAGGCTGGTTGGCACAGGATAAGACTATCGAAATTGAATACTTTAGGTTAGTGGTTCTCAACTGTTCTCCCCAGGGGGTATCGGGCAATGTCTGGAGACCATTTTCATTGTCATGACTGGGAGGCAAAGATCCTTCATGGCATCTATTTTGCAGGGATGCTGCAAAATATCCAACCATGTGCAGAACAGCCCCCCATGACCAGGAATCATCTGGTCCAAAATGTCAACAGTGCCGCTATTGCTATTGAGAAACCCTGATTTACATGTTAACTGTTTAGAAACAAGAGATTCCTCAGATGATACTTTTAGGCATCTTTTGGTCCTGTTAATTTATTTCTCTGGCTATATGAGGCCAAGTATCCTTGATGAAGAAAGATACAACTCATTTTGTCATGGCCAAAGACCCAGATGTTTTTCAACAAAATGATATTTGAAATGCTGAGAACAGAATATCCAGAGGACTGGCTAAATATTTGGCTCTTTGGCTGGACTTTTGTAGAGTTACATAGACAGAGTCTGTGATTAAAAGTCGGAGAGTGATATGATAGCCAGAGGGCCAGGGGAGGGGTGAGGGCAGGCAGTGGGTTGTATATGATGTTTCATAAGAAATGTTTAAAAGAACAGAGCGTCTTCTTTCTATTGATCCAAATCCCCTAATAATTATAAGAACCAGCTGTTTTTCTCCCAAATAATCCAAAGAATAGCCATTAACTGGAGACACAGAGTTTAAAAATGACATAAATCACTTGAGTATTTACATTTTGAAGGTCATTGTGGATTAGTCAGGTGATCTCCTCCTGGACTTCAATTATCAAAACATATTTTCCTAAAAAAATTGACCCGCTTGGATAATTGCTATTCTGATGAACTCCAACCCTAAGCTTCCTCTTCTACTCCCACATTTCCTTGAACAAGTTCGTTCTATCATCTTAGCTACCAAAATATCCACAAGGTATATTTTTCTTCTCAGTGTATGGCAGTAATCCCATCTAATACATCAAGTGGAATACAAAGTACTATGCAACTGTTATAAATTTTTCCGGCACAATTCCCAGAGTCATTACTTAGTGTCATCTTCTTTCCAAACTATACTTACTAACTTTTTTAGTAAACACATTCGAGCTTTCACCCATATTCATCATCTTAAAATTATAACTCCTCTAATCAAATAATTAAAGATGGTCATTAAAAGAACATTTAGTTGGTTTCACATACTCGCTGCTAAAATTGCAGTTGTTTGAAGACATTAAAGATACTATGTCCCAAAGGGTACCTGTGAAGTTTGTCAGGTAACATGGAGATGTCTAGCTAAATTTAAATAGCAGATAAACCACACGTTTTTCAGCGAAAGTATATCTCATGCACTACATGGGAAAGCTTTGTGCTTGAAAACTTGTGGTTTATCTGAAATTCGAGTTTCACTGAATGTCCTTATTTGCTAAATCTGACCACCCAGTGCTTATCTGTCAAGGTTTACATCTTTGCAAACTCTTTTCATACAGAATTTCTTTTAAATAATATTAGCAAGAATATTTTCTTTGTGATTCATGGACCCTTCTTCTCCAATGACGAGATACTCACAAAATAATTTCTAGGAATATTTACCTCACCGAAAATAATGCAGTCGTGAACTCTGGTTTCAAATTAGCCTGTAATATCCTGAAAACAAGTTCCGTGATCTTGACCATTTGCAAAGTGCATAGTTGCTGTTTCTGTTAGACTCTAATGCAACTAAGACTGAGTTCCCCTCTCTCCACTTAATCACAGGTCCCAGAGGAAAACCCAGTGATTCCCCTTTTGGTTGATGATCAGTGGACATGGCATGTGAAGAAATAACTCCTTAGCCATGTCACATATGGTCATCGAACCGGGCTTGGCTCAGCTGATCTGATTACCTGAGTTTTCTCCTGATTAATTCTGAATGACACAGAAAAATCAATCATGAGGACAGCCAAAATAATCATCTAGTCAGATGATTCAGTTATATAAACTTGACCTTAACCTCTTTCTCTCAACCTATGTTCATTTCAAAGAGATTTTTAACAGATATGCAAGGGGAAAAAGTAAGAGCAGTAATGTTTTCCTCAAAATCTACTGTCTTACAAGCCAGTAATTTTAAGCAATTCCATTAAATGCAATTAACTAGCTTTAGGAATTCTTTTGTTTTTCCTCTTTTCTTTGTACTAAAGAAAACACACTATAAAATCTTAATCATGTAAAACATCTACTCTGAATTGAATACCAGACACTAAGTAATTCAGCCCCAACCTCACAACTGGAAACACTTAGGCACATTTTTTTTCCTAACACTATACTGATACCTTTATTTGTGAAAAATATATACTATTAAAAAATAAAGATGTTTTTGCCTTCCTATATTTCAGTGCACTATGACAGAAGTCTCCTCTCTCCAATGTGAAAATTATGTCTTTTCTCCTTAATGTAAATCAAATGCCTTCTTTAAAATTCCAAAGATAAAATTCTTAAATATGACCTATTCATTAACTCATGACACAGTGATTAAAAGCCTGCTGTATTACACATTGTTTGTAGACATGAGGCTGTAGACACTAAAATGAGGGCAGAAAAGGAGGAGGCCCAGTTACATACCAGTGAGCAATAAGTGTGCCAATAACATAGTAAAGAAGCTTATAAGTAGAAGATTTGAATAACATTAGGAAATCAAAGAATTCTCCTGGGAGTACTACATGGTGTAATTTTTTTTTTTTTTTTTTTTTTTTTTTTTTTTTTTTTTTTTTGAGGCGGAGTCTTACTCTGTCACCCAGGCTGGAGTGCAGTAGCGTAATCTCAGCTCACTGCAAGCTCCACCTCCCAGGTTCAGGCAATTATCCAGCCACATCCTCCCAAGTAGCTGGGACTACAGGTGCACCCCACTGTGTCTGGCTAATTTTTGTATTTTTAGTAGAGATGGGGTTTCATCATGTTGGCCAGGCTGGTCTCAAACTCCTGACCTCAGGTGATCCGCCCACCTCAGCTTCCCAAACTGCTGGGATTACAGGTGTGAGCCACCACCCCCGGCCCATGGTGTAATTTTTGAAGGACAAATATGAGTTTGTCACCTGAACCAAAAGAACAGGAACATTCCCAGCACACACATAAAAACCAAACAACCTCCCTTCCCCAAAAAGCACACATGTTATGACTGTATGAAACAAATGATGTATTTGGAAACCCCAGGCGTTTTAGAGGGTTTGAACACCAAGTATAAAGCAAAAAGTAGGAATGAGGCTAGGGAAGTTGGAAAGACCTTACTGCTTCCTTTTCAAGTACTGATGGATCAACTAAGACAATCAGAGCAGGGGTTGAGCTGGCAAAGTGAGCAGATTGGCTCAATGGAGCTCAAGGAATAGTAGCCGTGAACTGTTGTGGAAGTGAAGGGAGAGTGAGAAGCCCCTACAGAGGGGAACTAAGAAGCCAGTGCACTGAAGAGGAATCGGTGACTTTGACAGTAAGAGGGAGTTTGCCTTGGGATAGTTGGACACAAATCGTTCATTCAGCCAACGTTTATTAGCTAGTTGCTCTATGCCAGCTCTGGGCTCGCTGTGGTTTCAGTGTGGTTTCTCCAAAATGCAGGCATTGCCAATGTGATAGTACTAAGCAATGGGGCCTTTAAGAGGTAATGAGGCCGCTAGGGCTCCTCCCTTGGGAATGGGACTAAGTCCCTTATAGAGGAAGCTTCACACAGTTCAATCACTTACCCCCTGCCATGTGAACACACAGCGTTTCTTCCCTCTAGAGGAGCTGCCCTCATGAGACAACTGAACCTGCCAGTGCCTTGATCTTGGACTCCTCAGCCTCCAGAACTGTAAAAAATAAATTTCCATTCTTTATGTGTTACCCAGTCATTGGTATTTAGTTATAGCAGCACAAAGATATGCTGGTTGTTCAAAATGAAAGAAAATTAAAATCTTATGCTTCCTTTTCTGCTATGTTTCCTATTTCTGCTTTAACACATTATCACAAACATGGTGGCTTAAAACAACACACGTTCATTATTTTACCGTTCTGGCGGTCAGTAGCATGAAGTGTTTCTCACTGGGCTGCAATCAAGGCGTCCACAGGGTCGCGTTCCTTTCTGGAGGTTCTCAGGAAAAATCCATTTTCCTGCCTTTTGCAGCTGCTAGAGGCTGCTCACCTTCCTTGGCTTGTGGCTGTCCTGTCATCATCAAAGCAAGTAATAGTCAGTAGAAACTTTCTCATATCACATCACTCCAGAGGGAAAGTCCTGCCTCTCTCTTCCACTTTTAAGGATTCCCATGATTATACTGGGCCCACCTGGATAATCCAGGCTCATCTTTTCACCTCAAGAACAGTTGATTAGCAAACTTAATTCTATCTGAAATCTTAATTCCCCCTTGCCAGGTAGCACATTCCACAGGTTCCAGGGATTAGGGCATGGACATATTGAGAAGGAGGTATTATCTGGCCTACCATACTTGTTTTAGAAATGTATGTTCTAGTACCCAAAGACTGTGGTAGAGTGGACCACCCACAGAAGTCACGTGAATCTTACAAGATAGCGTTGAAGAGAGGAAAATCTTTGTTCCGTCCACTGGCTTGTGGCATGGGACAGAATGGGAGACTGGAACTATTCAAGGTAAAATGAAGTTAAATCTGAGCTGTGCTACTTTGCAAATTTATTGGAATAAAGAAGGAGGCTTTTGGCTTGAACTAGCTTATATCCTGTTGGAAACAAAATAGCCAGGCAAAACTACAGGAGAAAATGGATCATTAAATAGAATAAGACTAAAAGACCAGGAAAGTTTGATGTTTTCCAGGTGGGATAAACAGTTAACTCTCAGTGGACAATGTTTTCCTGTTGCTGGGCTGACTAGTGGTGGTGGCTGAGCTGTTTATCTTTAAGAAAACATACGTATATCTTTTTACTTGACAACTACAATATAATCTGTCTGGGGGTTGTTCATCATTTAAGAAAGGGTGAAAAAAGTCCTCTCCCAGAAAGTGTTCAAATCCGTGAGCTGAAATGATGATAACATCATGAGAGGCATCATAATTTATCTGTAGCATGTAAATCACTGGGGCTCCCCTCTAAGGATGCTCGCTAAAATGATGAATAGCTCTGTGCGCTGTGAGAGCGACCCTGAGGAATTCACCAGCCAGACTTTGACAGGAGAGCTGCCTCCCAGTCTCTTCCGGATGGGAAGAAGCAATGACTTAACAGGTTTGAAAATTCAGCTTTTTAACCACTTGTTAAAACATTTAGTTTGACTTTATCCATAAAGGCACAGTCTGGCAAGAGTTGAACAATGACCCTAAGAAACCGATCAAGATCCAACCTGGTCTGAGTGATACTGGCCTGCCAGACATTTTCTTTTCCCCCCACTGGCTGTATTCAGCTGTGTCTCAACTTGCTCTTTGCCAGTAACACTAGTCTTAGAGCCAAACATTTCCTGCATTTTCTAACACAAGAGGTCTCTCATGTGTCTACATACCCTTGCAGCCTCCTGCATAAAACAGAAGTGAGAATGTTAGAGAAAAGAAAATGTCATTTTGTGGGTTTTATTTTAGAAAATCTAACATTTATCATAAAAGATCAATAGATAACATTCTGTTGAAGTTTTCACTGTAGTGCCTTGTGGAGGTGTGGATGATCGAATTCTTTTTAGTTTAACAATTGTTATGGGCTGAATGTGTCCACCCCCCAAATGCATATGTTGAAGCCCTACCCACCAATGGGATGGTATTTGGAGGTGGAGCCTTTGGGAGGTAATTAGGTTTAGATTAGATCATGAGGGTGTGACTCGCATGATAGGATTAGTGTCCTTATGAGATCATGAAGAAGACCCAAGTATCTCCCTCTCTCCCTCTTGTCTCCGTCTCTCCTTCTTCTCTCCCTCTTGCCCACTGTCCCTCTCTTCTCTCCCTCCCTCCTCTTGCTCCTCTCACTTCTCTCTCCCTATCTCTCCATATGCCCAAGCATTGAAAAAGCCATGTGAGCTTGCAGCGAGAAGGTGGCTATTTACAAACCAGGAATCTGGCCTCCACCAGGAACCAAATCTGCCAGCATTTTGATCTGGGACTTTGAGCCTCCAAAACTGTGAGCAATAAGTGTCTGTTTTTAATCTACCCAGTCTATGGTACTTTTTATAGCAGCCTGAGCTGACTAAGAAAGTAATTTAAGGGTAAGAAATATCTTATTAAATTTCATATTGCCTGTAGCATCCATCATAGTGCTTCAAATATAGAGAATACTCAGTGTGATATTATTAAAAATAATGATAGTGGAGATTATAAGAAACATGGGTGGAGTGCTTACTCTGTGTCAGGTACAATGTGAAGCACATTGTATATTTTAGTTCATTAAATTCTCACAGAAGCCACATGTGATCGTTATTATCCATCCATATTATAGCTAAGGAAGTTAAAGTGTGGAGAAGTAAGTTGACCTGTCCAAAGTCTCCCAGCTAGGAAGTGGCAGAGCTGTGACATAATTCCTGGTGCATCTAACTACAGAGTAAGACTCTTAATCTGCATGAACGTAACTGCATTAGTTTACCAAGGTTTCCATAACAAATTATTACAAACAAGGGGCTTAAAACAGGATAAATTCACTTTGTCACAGCTTTGGAGGCTAGAATCAAGGTGTCAGCAGGACCATGCTCCATCTGGAGGCTCTAGGGAAGAATCCTTCCTGGCGTCTTCCTAACTCCTGGGGGCTCCCAGCATCCCTTGGCACTCCTGGGCTTGTAGACCCATTGTTCAAATCTCTTCCTCCATCTTCACATGGCCTTCTGACCTGTGTCTCTTTATGTATCCTCTCTTCTTTTTTTTCCCCCAATAATATCATTCATTGTATTTAGAGCCCACCATAGTCCATTATGATCTCATCTTAACTAATGAAGTTTGCAAAGCCTTTATTTCCAAATAAGGTCACTTTCTGAGATTCAGATAGATATGAGTTTGGTGGAGGGCACACTATTCAGCCCACTACATGAACCATTTCACATCATCTTGTTCTGCTTTTACTATATTTGTGTCTCCCCAAAATTTATATGTTGAAATCTTAAACCCCAGTGTGATGATAATAGGTGGGTCTTTTGGAGGATGATTAGAACATGGAAGTAGAGTCCTCATGAACGAGATTAATGCTCTTATTTAAAAGGACTAGAAAATTCTCACCCCTTTTACCATGCAGACACAGCAAGAAGGCACAATCTATGAGCCAGGGAGCAGGCCCTCATCAGACATGAAGTCTCCCTTGATCTTGGACTTCCCAGCCTCTAGAACAGTCAGAAATAAATTTATGTCGTTTACAAGCACCCAGTTTATGGTGTTGTGTTATAGCAGCACAAACAGACAAAGATAAGCCCTCATCTGAGCATCCTTCTTTCCTGACAGAATTATTTCTTGCTGGGCTGGGCATGATGGCTCATGCCTGTAATCCCAACACTTTGGGAGGCCAAGGCAGGTGGATCACTTGAGGTCAGGAGTTTGAGACCAGCTTGGCCAACAGGGAGAAACCCCGTCTCTACTAAAAATACAAAAATTAGCCTAGGGTGGTGGCACATGCCTGTAGTCCCAGCTAGTCAGGAGGCTGAGGCAGAAGAATCTCTTGAATCCAGGAGATGAAGGGTGCAGTGAGCTGAGATGGCACCACTGCACTCCAGCCTGAGTGACTCCATCTCAAAAGAAAAAAGAAAATTATCTCTTGCTGGACTTCCTTTGCTCATTTACTATTACCCCTGTTAAAAATGTTCCTTTTGCTGATCCACACAAACAGCAGCTTTAAACCTGACTCTATCATGAAACGTTTTATTTCTTGTCCATGTCATTTTCTTGGTACAGGATCAAAAGTTGCTTCTAAAGACTTATGTTTGTGATATTTTATGTCTGTGGAACCCTTGCATTACTGTTTAGGATTTGAAGTCTCCACCCCTGGCTTGTTTGCTACTTTAGATCTGGATCTGTTGAGCTCTACTCTTTGGTGTACATCCTGTTCTTAGCATGTCATCCAACAGAGCCAATGGAGTTCTTGTGCAGTGACTGTTCACTGGATGGCTACATAGAGAAATGAGTGGAGGGTACGTGTGACCCCTTATCAATAGTATACCATCTTCAAGTTGCCTTTATATCAAGGAAAAGGAATGTGGCATGGGCATTGGATTTAGCACAGCATGTAAAAGGCACTGCAAAACCTTCCTTGGCAGGTTCTAAGACTGTAAAAGAGAAGACACTGTATTAGTCTGGATTCTCTAGAGGGAGAGAACTAATAATATATATATTGTATATACATAGATAGGATATATATATGATAGAATATATATACACACTAATATATATACTAATTATATATATATCCTATTAAGGATTTTATATATATATAATCCTCATATATATAGAGAGAGATATATATATAGATAGATATATAATAATTTAAGTATTAACTCACACAATTACAAGGTCCCACAATAGGCCGTCTGCAAGCTGAGGAGTAAGGAGAGCCAGTCTGAGTCCCAAAACTGAAGAACTTGGAGTCCAGTGTTCAAGGGCAGGAAGCATCCAGCACAGGAGAAAGATGTAGGCTGGAAGTCTAGGCCAGCCTAGTCTTTTCATGTTTTTCTGCCTGCTTTATATTCTAGCCATGCTGGCAACTGATTAGATGGTGCCCACCCAGCTTAAAGGTGGGTCTGCCTTTCCCAGTCCACTGACTCAAATGTTAATCTCCTTCGGCAGCACCCTCACAGACACACCCAGGATCAATACTTTGTATCCTTCAATCCAGTCAAGTTCAGTATTAACCATCACAGATACAAACTTTCATAGTGGAATTCACAGTCCAAATGTTCCAGCTTGGGTAACAGAGGAACAAGAGCCGAGTGAGAAAGAAAGGGGTCCTAGAAGCTGTGTGGTAAGCTTATTCATATATTTACCTGACTGAAATCTAAAAATAGCCTTTCCTTAGCGGACACCCCACCCCTTACTAAGATAAGACAGCTGTTGAGAACTTGTAATACTGATCTCTAAGATTCACACAGAAGAACAGGATCGCTTTTATTAAGACAAAACACGTAACTCTCTGTAGCTTTTGGCAAAGCTTGACAAGTTTGGTGTGGCTGTTGAAAAGCAAGGTGGGCCTTTTGCTTTGGGGACTCATAGCACTCTTCCCATACAAGGAGCCTGCCCTTTGTAGAAAATGCCAGACTCTACGTCAAACACAGCTACAGTCCATGGTTTATCTGAGCACAAGTGAAGAAGACTGATGTTTCCAACAGAGTGTTCACTAAATTCTAAGGGATATAAAAAGACAAAATTGGAGGAAAAAAGAGAGAAAAGGGCAAGAGAAAAGAAAAGGGAAAAGTGTGAGGTGCATATAAGTCTCTAAAATTACAGTGCCCTTGCAGATGACAGAGTGGTGGGTGTTAGTATGGGCTTTGGTGTCAGCCTTGCCAGGCTGAGGGACCCACTCTGGTCTTCCCCTCACCCACATCTTGCCCACTTTGGACTGGCGCCCTTGGCAGTCACATTGCCTGGCTTCCCTTCTCCCAGCTCCTTTCTGCCTGGTTACTGCCTTCTTTTTTTTTTTTTTTTCCTGCTTTCTGCGTGTTAAGAACCTAGACTGTCATTTCTTCCAACAAGGTAAAAAATCCACATGCTCCTTCATTTAGTAACTCGAGCCCTTTCTTTGTGTTCTTAACTCTAAGAATGTCATCTTGAGCTGACTGGCAGGACAGTGGCATCTGATTAGATAATCATGGTAAAGTATGTCCTCATTCAGACATGTCTGTCTTTCCACTTTTATTGTTTCATGTAACTCTCCTGAATAAAGCTTGTTACTTGTTCCTGGGAACATAAACCTGAAAAAGACAAATTCAAGATCTGAAGGTATTTACAGTATAGGATGCAGAGAGTTAGCAACTACAGAGAGGGTTGCTAAGTGCTAGGGAGGAGATACACATCAGATATTCAGATAGCAAAAAAAGAGATGCATCTAAATTATTTGGGTGCTGTGGGGTTATAGATGGCTTCTCAAAGGATGTAAAATTTCTCACTATGTTTCACACATAGAAAAAACAATATTATTTCAGCAGGAAATGTACTCGATTACCACTCCCCCCAAAAAAACCTCACACACATAATTCTTTGATAACTGCATTGTTTGTGTCTTACACCCAGCAAGTTGGAAATGGAAGGGCATTTCTTAAGCACCTGCCTTCCTGGGTCATTCCTCTGGGAAATTAGACATAGCCTAAGGGTATACATTAGGTTTTCTCAGCGTTGCCGTAACAAAGGACCACAGACTGGGTGGCTTAGCAACAGAAACTTACATTCTCAAAGTTCTAGAGGCTAGAGCCTAAGATCAAGGTTTCAGCAGGGTCGATGTCTTCTGAGGTTTCTCTCCTTGGCTTGTAGATGGTTGTCTTCACTCTGCCTTCACAGGCTCTTCCTTCTGTAACAGTTTGTGTCCAAATTTCCTCTTCTTCTAAGGATGCCAGTTATAATGAAGTTGGACCACTCTAATGACCTCATCCTAACTTAATTACCTCTTTAAAGCCTTCTGTGTAATTGCAGTCACATTCTGAGGAACTTGGGATTGGAGATTCAACCCATGAATTTTTGGTGGACACAATTGGGCCCATCACAGGATGATCGAGGTGTGTACTTCAGAGCCAGACCAACACAGTTTCAAATCCAAGCTCAAACTGTGTGATCTGAAGGGATCTTTATGGTCTCTGGCCTCAGTTCTGTCTATTAGGAAGTAAGATTAATGAGAATTTGCAAGGGATGTGCTACACTTAGCACTAGCTAATGCCGGATAAATTGCAGCAACTTGATAAATGGTAACTATTGTTCCACTGCGAATGCTCAGTGTCACCAATGATAGTTTATGATGCTTCTCTGGGCAGCAGATCCTCTCCTACTATTACTTCTTCCTTCTTTGCTACGTTTTTAATCCCTGGAGTCTTTTAATAAACACGTTTGTCCAGCAGATTCCTGCTGCTCTTATCAGGACAATTAGGAACAAGGAGACATTTTCTAGGCTCTCTTTCGTCTCAGTTCCAGGCACTGATCCTACACTGTGACAACATTTTCTTGACCCTTACTGGAAAAAAGAAAAAAAAAGATAAAAAGAAAATTGTGGTCTTGGCCTTCCAGTAATGTAAAGGAGTCTTTTTCCTTGGGGTTTGGCAGAAAGAGGCAATGGTGGCAGCATGACAGGGTCATGCCCTCCAGCTCATGGTTGCTGTTCCACTTGAGGCCCCCCTAAACATAGAGGAGGGCCGTGGGGAGCCCACAATGCAACCTGTCATCAGGAAGCCCTGGGAAACACAAATTGTGTTTTGGAATAAAACAAACAAACACCAGCATTTGAATACTCTCACGCCCAAGGTCATCTGTGTCACCCACTTGGCCTGCGGGACCCCAGGGAAACATAAAACCAGTGAGCAGCCCTTTGATCTCACACCTTCTTTGGACCATTTTAATCAATTAACCATGAAGTCCCTCCACTTCGCTTATGCAGACCTCTATATAAAATGACTTTGGTCTGGCTGACACGTTACTGCATCCGAGATCAAAGATTGTAGCAAATGCCAAATTCAGCCAGGATAATTCTGAGCCTTTTTTCCCAGCATACTCCTCCCCCAGCTCTTAGAAGCACTTTTCTTGCAAGGACAGAAAGGGGAGATTTTGAATGCTGATGGACACAAAAACGAGCTTCGTGAGGATTTAAGGAGCCCATCAATACAAGAGGCGAGGTGGTGGCTGGCAGAGGAGGCTGGGATGCACTCAGCTAAAACAAAGTACATTTTAAAAGTTAATAATGCCCATAGAAGGAAAAAATGAAAAATGCTTTCTGAAGTAATTTTAAGAGTGGCCTCCTGTTTAGTTGTGAGATTAATTAGATCTCTGGAAGCAGGCACTGAGTCCCCTGGACTCAGGATTGCAGCCTAACCTAATCACCCGCTATTAGTGATATATGGCACCGTCATTCTCGGAAATAAAACTCCTTCCCATGCGTGTGTGCATTGGTGAGCAAGTGTGGGGGTAGAACTGTGCTTCCCACCATTTTACCACAAAGGCAAAGTTGAGAATGATCATTTGTGGTGACCCTACTGGGTCTTGGGCCAGTGCTAGGAATTTTATGTATTATCTAAATGTTTGTCATCACAGTAACTCTGGGGAAGGCAGAATATATTATCTTCATTTCTCAGATGATGAGCCCAAACCTCAGAGCAGTTCACAGGCTCACTGGTGGTCAGACACTGACCTCCAAACCCCACCTCTTTAATAACACCCACTTGTCATCACACACTTGTGTAATCTTTCACCTGTGGGCTTCATCTTGTGAAATATTTGGTCCGCCATATCCCCTGAAATAATTTATTTTCTTGATTTCAAGTACAGACATCTATAACTGTTGATCACAGCTCTCGGTCAGCATGAGCTAACCAGTGTCAGGATACTAAGCTCATAAATTGCCAGTCAAAAGCAAAGAAAGTGCAGACTCATCACAGGAAAATAAATTATACCTATCTAAAAGATGGAAAATATTAATAATTATAATTCTTGATTAAGCACCTTCCATGGACCAGTCATGGCTATGGGCACCTTGCTCATATTATCATCAATCTTTCCTATGGTCCTGTGACATAGACATCCCTATCCCCACTTTATATATATGATGGATAAAGAGGAAGGAGAAAGACTTACTCAGTGTTTCTCAGCTAGTAACTGGGATTTGAATTTTCAGTTCCTTTCATACAACTTCTTAAACTTTATTATCTTCTTTGAATTCCAGAGTTTGAGAATACAGACTATGACGGCTTAAATGTAGGAAGTGCTGTTACTACTTTGAAGGAAATGTGATAATCGTTGAAGGCTCTTTCAACATTTGAACATTTCTGCAAGGCAGAGAGATCTCACTGAGCCACTGTGGTCTGGCCCTTGGCTGGATGTGAATGCCCAGTGGACTCCCAACCTGAGAAGCTTCATGAAGCCAGCACCAAAGCAGTTAGTGGACCATTAAGTTATTTCATATGAAAGTATCTCCTAATGCTGGTTCCAATAGGAAAAAACAAAACAACAAGGAGTTACTTAGAAGTTTTAAAAAACAAATTGACTCTATATACTGTCAAACTCAGAAAAAGAAAAATTATGAAAGAGCAAAGTTAAATAAACGTTCAATTCAATTCCAAAAAGAGTCAAGAAGCTGGAAACATATCCAGAGTCCACATGTGCAGAGCTGAGCTATAATCATCATACAAAGCAAAGCGGAAAGTTTGGGATGAGCTTTGGAAAGGAAGAGAGCCTGGCTCTGTGCCTTGGAGATTGTGGTCCAGAGAGCTGGGTATGGAAAGAGCCCACTGCATCATGTCGGTCTTAACAGCACATGTGTGGTAGGGACCAGGGTTAGAAGCACTGAGTGAACTAGGAGAAGCAGATGTCTATGTGGTCAGGGGGCAACTTAGTTGGTCAAGAATTCTGAAAAATAGGAAGGTAGTTTAGGTTTATGATCCAGTAGGAAACCAGCAAAGGGAGGTGTTTCCAATATAGGCCCCAAAGCATGGGATGAGGATGCTCTGACTGCTCTGGTTGGGTTTGGAATCTCTCTTTTGAGGAGACAGCAGCATCTCAAACCAAAAAGAAATTCATCTTCAGCATAAGTGCTGCACATAGGAAATGGGACAGAACCACCAATAATAATAGCTAATTGCTATTGAGTGTTTAGTAGGTGCTGATTCTAGTCACTGGATATAGCTGAAGTCATTATACCGTCCTAGTAACCCTGTGATGGGAACACTGTTTGTCGATGAGGAAATTTTACCACTAAGCTTGGTAAATTGACCTACCTAAGGTCACATGGTAGACATGTGCTAGAGTTGAGGTTTGACAGGCCCTGGACATCAGAGGAAGTTCACTAAGCCACCGTATTTCAGTGACTTCCATTGCATATTAAGCACTAATGCATTCACACAGCTGCTGTTCAATCTACATTCTTTTTCAGTAAGTTAGGGAATTTCATTCCAGGGTGAGGAAGGTAATTGGGTATTTCCTTATCATTGTTTTTAATTTTTGCTTAATGTGAATATGCTTCTCAAAAACATAAAAATTAGGGATTGGAGCACAGTCCTGATATGATGACTATGTGATTGCCTTAAATGAATTATATTAACCAAATTTCACTGAACATAGATTTCTCTGGGAAGGAGCTGCCTCAGGGATGAATAAACTGGAGACTCAGACACTGAGACAAAGCAGCTGATTCCTTAAGGTTAGCACTAAAGTGAGGTGAGTACCTACCTGGGCAGCTACTAGGCATCAAGCACCCAGAGTAGGGCATTACCAACATCAATATCAAGGTCACCCACCCCCTGAGGAAAATACAACTGGGATGGCATCACCATTCAAACATGGGTCTATTTTATTCTAATATGGGTACCTTTTCCATGTATCATAGTATCACACAAAGGCAAAAGAAAATTTAAAAGTGAAAACTTCACAGGCTCTGGTCAGAGCACACGACCTTAGTAGCTTGTTCTTCAATTATCACTGAAAGTTCAACTGTGACACAAAAGGAATTCAATATTCATGGATGATTAATTAAAGCAGAGGCCTCTCGAAGTTAAATTGTATTTGTTGTGGTAAAATATACATAATATAAAATTTAACATTTTAACTATTTTAAGTATGTAATCCAGTGGCATTAAATACACTTAGATTGTTGTACAACCATCACTTCTATTCATCTCCAGAACTTTTTCATCTTCCCCAGTGAGACTATGTACCCATTAAATAACTCCCCATTTCTGCCTTCTACCAGCTCCTGGTAACCACTATTCTATTTGTTGTCTCTATGAATTTGACTCTTCTGAGTACCTCATATAAGTAGAATTATACAATACTTGTTCTTTTGGGTCTAGCTTATTCATGTAGCATAGTGTCTTCAAAGTTTATCTATATTAAAGCATGCATGAGAAATTCCTTCCTTTTTGAGGCTGATAGTATCCTATTATGTTTTATATACATCTCACTTTTCTATTCATCTGTATATGGACTTGGGTTGCTTCCACCTTTTGGCTATTCCTGTTTTCTGATATCAGTTAAATAAATATTGTAGCATATTTGATTTTTATGGATATACTTATTTTTACATTATGTATGTTGACTAGGAAAATACATACATTTGGGAATGAACTAAAAATACAAAAGTATGAAATAAAAATAAATATTGCTGAAAGTTGTAAATATTGTCTCCCCTTGTTTCCTGGATTATTTTGTGCATGTTTGATTCCCTTCTTGGGGGACACAGGCACCAAGGCTGTGTTCATTCATTCCTGTAGATCTTTGAATGTTATTCTTTGGTCAAGTTAAATAATCAGAGAGTTGGTTATTTGGCCTTCATTTTGTTGACCTTTATAGAACTGAGCTTTTTTCAAATTTGGTTTTGGTAGTATGTCCCTGATGAAAATTACATCAAGAGACAGTTCTAGAAAATTTGTTACTCATTTGAGGTTACTTTGGTTGAGAATGTGACTCACTTCCTAAACCATGGTCTCTATTATAAAATTTCTCTCAAGTTTCAGTGTCAGGAAATTCTTGGTTTCTCTGGACACCTGATATGTTTTCATTTTCTGTATGTGAGCTATGATCACATTATCCACTTTTGCGGCCATTCAATTGCTCAGAATTTAATGTATCAGCTTCCTTACCATTTTTTTTCAAGACCTTAAGACAGTTGAGCACTAAATTTTTTTATTTTCTCTTGTTGGTCAAAACTCATTTCATTTTACTCTTATCTCATTAGAAAAATCACATTAAGAGAGCTACTATTCATTGAGCTTGTACCATGTACCAGGCATATATTGGGGGCTTTTGCATGTATTATTTATGTCTAACAATTACATTCTAAGACACATACTATTTTCTCCATTTTAGTGATGAGGAAAACCAAATATGTTTGACTCCAAAACTAGTGTTCACTATCTGCTTATTATCATAGATGTCATTTGGTAACCTACTTCTACCTCAGGTTCAGTTTAGAAACCAAGGTTTATAAATCAATGAATCAAGGAGGATAAATCTAACAATTCCCAAATTCTAGACTCTATGTGCATAAGCAGTGTCTCATGGACTCTAGAAACAAACAAACAAACAAAAAACATTTTAAATCCCTCCTCTGACATTCATAGACCAGTCACCAGGACAATTGCCTAACAATGCAAAGACTAGCTACCTATTTCCAAACTCATTTCCTCTATCTCCCAGGGAACAGCTAAATTTCCTTTCCCAGCTTACCTTGCAGCAGGTGTGGCCATGTGACTGAGTTCTAGCCAATTAGATGTCCCATAAACCTCTCCCTGGACATGCTCTATGCTTCCCCTTCTTCCCTCCATGGAGATGCACATTGTCACTAAAGTCTATAGAGAATGATGAATACACGGGGTGGAAGGAGCGTGGGTCTTGACTTACACAAAGGGGTCCCAATCCAGACCCCAAGAGAAAGTTCTTGGATTTCACGCAAGAAAGAATTCAGGGTAAGCTCATTGAGTAAAGTGAAAATAAGTGTATTAGAAAAGAAACAAAAGAATAGCTATTCCAGGGCCGGGCGCAGTGGCTCAAGCCTGTAATCCCAGCATTTTGGGAGGCCGAGACGGGCGGATCACTAGGTCAGGAGATCGAAACCATCCTGGCTAACATGGTGAAACCCCGTCTCTACTAAAAAATACAAAAAACTAGCCGGGCGAGGTGGCGGCGCCTGTAGTCCCAGCTACTCGGGAGGCTGAGGCAGGAGAATGGCGTAAACCCGGGAGGAGGAGCTTGCAGTGAGCTGAGATCCGGCCACTGCACTCCAGCCTGGGCGACAGAGCGAGACTCCGTCTCAAAAAAAAAAAAAAAAAAAAGGGTATTCCATACAGAGCAACCCCGAGGGCTGCTGGTTGGCTATTTTTATTGTTATTTCCTGATTATATGCTAAACAAGGTTTGGATTATTCATGAGTTTCTCCAGAAAGGAGTGAGGATTCCCCTCCCTTAACTGAGGGTTCCTCTCCCTTTTAGACCACATACTTCCGGGCATTGCCATGGCATTTGTCAACTGTCATGGCTCCTGGTGGGAGTGTCTTTTAGCATGCTAATGCTTTATAATTGACATATAATTAGCGGTGAGGACGACAACAGGTCACTTTCATTGCCACCTTGGTTTTGGCAGGTTTCAGCTGGCTCCTTTACCGCATCCTGTTTTATCAGTGGGGTCTTTGTGACCTGTATCTTGTCCCGATTTCTTACCTCATCCTATGCCTAAGAATGGCTAAACCTCCTGAAAATGCAGCCCAGAAGATTTCAGCCTCCTTGTATGTAATCCCTATTCAAGATGAAGTGGCTCTGGTTCTAATGTCTTCGACACATGCTGATGAAGAACACCCCTTTTTTTGGTTTTGTTTTACCTGAGTGGGAAACTGAGTTCTATTTTGGAAAGCCTCTGAGATGTGGAGTTTTTTGTTTGTTTGTTTGTTTGTTTGTTTGTTTTATGGTGGTTAATTTCCTTTTCTATAAATTAGAGAATCAGTATTTGTTCCACAAGATTATTGTGAAGATTAAGTGAGGCAATGTATGTAAATATGGTGTCTGAAATCTAGTAGTTGTTTCATTAGTTATTGTAATTATTGTGATGATTTTTATGTAACTCGAGCATCCTCATGTTGTATAGCTTTCTGAGTAGCCCTCTGTCTTGAATCTAATCTCCTCCCAGGATTCCAGGATTTGAATTTTCTTATAAATTGTCCTTCCCACGTTTCTTCCTGATTACCTTGGGTCACATCCTTATTTCACTTCATAATGCTTTAGCCTTGCTTAGTTTGCCTTATCCTACACTTTATTCAGAAAGGCAGTGCTAACGTAAAGCTGATACTGTGTATCACTGAAGACTTTAGAATAGGGTAAAGGAATAGATCACAACTCAGAAAACTTTCAGATGGTTGTCGGACGTCATTTCTCTGAACATTTCTTAGCCAGATTCCATCTCACAGGTTTTCTTTGGGTCATGTCTGTCTTTAGAACTTGGTCTACAGTATTATTCAAATCAGAG
This sequence comes from Macaca thibetana thibetana, assembly GCF_024542745.1. NCBI lineage: Eukaryota > Metazoa > Chordata > Mammalia > Primates > Cercopithecidae > Macaca > Macaca thibetana. Next base: position 166,242,599 of record NC_065582.1, read on the forward strand.
TCCTCTGGCCTACAGTTTCTTCCCAAGGTCAAGGCCCTTAAATCCCTGTTCCTGACCTCTGGAGAAAAAAAAAAAATAGAAGTATCTTAAAAATCACAAATCTCTAAGAACAGAAAAATCCACCCTAACCAGAAAAGCTACTATCTCTATCTGCCTTTCCAGCCTTTTCACATGATTAAATATCACACATTCTAGTTTGCAGTATTTGAATTAAGGTTTCCTCATCGAAAGGCAAGGCTATCACAAAGTGAGAGAATAGATCCCTGACTTACCTGTGCATGACAGGAGGATTTACCAAAGCGATCCCTTCTGGAAAAAGGGTAAGAAAAACTTGGCTTCCAATCTTAGAGTGACAATCAAATACCTTATACTTCTAGAATCTTCCTTTTGTCCTTGTGTCTACCTGCCTTCTATTCTTCCAGTTCTCCAGTTCTCTTTGCCTCAGAACTTTAACTCAAGCTATCAGCCTAAAAAATCTGTCATTAGGTTGCAAATATGACTCTTTGTCATTCAACACAAATGCCGCCTACTTAGAGAAACCATGGCAACACCATTCTTGCTAAGTAAACACAAATCTCAACCTGCCCAGATTTTATGCACCCTGAACATTTTTACCAGCTTGTTTTCTATAGTACCTACCATTATCTAGAGTAGCACTGTCCAGTGGAATTTTCTGTAATTATGGAACTATTCTTTATCTGCACCAATATGAAATCTACAAGCCACACATGGCTAGGGAGCACTTGAAATGTGCTGGCTTAATATTTTATGGGTTCTGTCATTAACCCTCATGAATGAAATCTTAAAAAAAGGTTTTGTTTTTTTTGTTTTATTTCAATAGTTTTTGGGAACAGGTGATTTTTGCTTACTTGGATAATTTCTTTAGCGGTGCTTTCTGAGATTTTGGTGTACCCATCAACCAAGCAGTTTACACTGTACCCAATGTATAGTCTTTCATCCCTCAATCCCCTTCCACCCTTCCCTGAGTCCCAAAGTGCATCGTATCATTCTTACGCCTTTGCATCCTCACAGCTTATCTCCCACTTATACATGAGAACACACGATATTTTTTTTCCATTCATGAGTTACTTCACTTCAAATAATGGTCTCCAACTCCTTCCAAATTGTGGCAAATGCTATTATTTTGTTTCTTTTTACGGATGAGTAGTATTCCATGCTGTATATATACCAAATTTTCTTTATGCACTCATTGATTGATGGGCATTTTGACTGGTTCCATATTTTTGCTATTGCGAATTGTGCCACTATAAACCTATGTGTGCAAGTGTCCTTTTATATAATGACTTATTTTTCTTCTGGGTACATACCCAGTAGTGAGATTGCTGGATCAAATGTTAGTTCTACTTTTAGTTCTTTAAGGAATCTCCATGTTTTCCATAGTAGTTGTACTAGTTTACATACCCATCAGCAATGTAAAAGTGTCCCTGTTTTACCACATCCACACCAACATCTATTTTTTTTTAATATATATTTAAATTATGGCCTTCTTGCAGGATTAAGGTGGTATCCCATTGTGATATTAATTTCCATTTCCCTGATAATTAGTGATGTTGAGGATTTTTTCATATGTTTGTTGGTCATTTGTATATCTTCTTTTGAGAATTGTCTATTCATGTCCTTTGTTGAATGCATAATTTGCAAATATTTTCTCCCATTCCTTGGGTTGTCTGTTTGCTGATTATTTCTGTTGCTATGCAGAAGATTTTTAGTTTAATTAGTTACCATCTACTTATTTTTGTTTTTGTTGCATTTGCTTTTAGGTTCTTGGTTATGAACTCTTTGCGTAAGCCAGTGTCTAGAAGAGTTCTTCCAATGGTATCTTCTAGAATTTTTAGGGTTTTAAGTCTTAGCTTTAAGTCTTTTATCCACATTGAGTTGTTCTTGTATAAAGTGAGAGATGAGGATCCAGTTTCGTTTTTCTACATGTGGCTTGTCAATTATCCCAGAACCATTTGTTGAATAAGGTGTCCTTTCCCCAATTTATGTTTTTGTTGCTTTGTCAAAGATCAGTTGGCAGTAAGTATTTGGGTTTATTTCTGGGTTCTCTATTCTGTTCCATTAGTATATATGCCTATTTTATACCAGTATCATGCTGTTTTGGTAACTATACCCTCGTAGTATATGGGAAGTCAGGTAATGTGATGCCTCCTGGTTTGTTCTTTTTGCTTGCTTTGACTATGCAGGCTCCTTTATGGTTCCATGTGAATTTTAGGCTTGTTTTATCTAGTTCTGTGAAGAATGACGATAGTACTCTGATTTGAATTACATTGAATCTGTAGATTGCTTTTGGTGGTATGGTCATTTTTACAATATTGATTATACCCATCCATAAGCATGAAATATGTTTCCATTTGTTTGTGTCATCAATGATTTCTTTGAGCAGTGTTTTGTAGTTTTCCTTGTAGAGATCTTTCACTTCCTTGGTTAGGTGTATTCCTAAGTTTTTGTTTTGTTTTGTTTTGTTTTTGTTTGTTTGTTTGTTTTGGCACTATTGTAAAAGAGATTGAGTTCTTGAATTGATTCTCCGTTTGGTCATTGTTGGTGTATAGTAGTGCCACAAATTTTTTTTCTAGAGCCCTACAGGTTCAGAGGAACTTCTCTAGCAACATTAATTTTTGTACATTGATTTTTGTATCCTGAAACTTTCCTGAATTCATCTATCAGATCTAGAAGCTTTTTTGGATTCGTTTTTAGGGTTTTCTAGGTATATGATCATATAATCAGCAAACAGTGACAGTTTTCCTTCCTCTGTACCAATTTGGATACCCTTTATTTCTTTCACTTCTCCAATTGCTCTTTCTAGGACTTCCAGTACTAAGTTGAATGGAAGTGGTGAAAGTGGACCTCCTTATCTTGTTCCAGTTCTCAAGGAGGATGCCTTCAACTTTTCCCCTGTTTTCACACTGCTATAAAGAACTACCTGAGACTGGGTAATTTATAAAGGAAAGAGGTTTAATTGACTCACAGTTCTGCATGACTGCGGAGGCCTCAGGAAACTTAAATCATGGCAGAAGGCTGAAAGGAAGCAAAGTACATCTTACATCTACATGGCAGCAGGAGAAAGAGAGAGTGAAGGGGCAAATGCCAGTTTTAAACCATCAGATCTCATTACAACTAACTCACCTTCACAAGAACAGCAGGGGGGAAACTACCCCCATGATCCAATCACACTTTGAGATGAGCTTTGGGTGAAGACATAGAGCCAAATCATATCATTCCACCCCTGGCCCCTTACAAATCTCATCTCCTTTTCACATTTCAAACCCAATCATGCCTTCTCAACAGTCCCCCAAAGTCTTCACTTATTTTAGCATTAACACAAAAGTCCAAGTCCAAAGTCTCATCTGAGACAAGGCAATTCCCTGTTGCCTATGAACCCATAAAATTAAAAACTGAATTAGTTATTTCAAAGATACAATGGGGGTACAGATGTTGAGTAAATGTTCCCATTACAAATGAGAGAAATTGGCCAAAATCAAGGGTCCACAGGCCCCATGCAAGTCCAAAAGCCAGCAAGGCACTCATTAACTTAAAGCTCCAAAATAATCTCCTTTGACTCCATGTTTCACATCCAGGGCACGCTGATGCAAGGAGTGCGCTCCCAAGGCCTTGGGCAGCTCTGCTTCTGTGGCTTTGCAGGGTAGAGCCCCCATGGCTGCTTTCACAGCCTGGCATTGAGTATCTGTGGCTTTTCCAGGTGCAAGGTGAAAGCTGTCAGTGGATCTACCATTCTGGGGTTTGGAGGAGAGTGGCCCTCTTCTCACAACTCCACTAGGCAGTGCCCCAGTGGGGACTCTGTATGAAGCCTCCAACCCCACATTTCCCCTCTGCCTTACTCTAGTACAGGTTGTCCATCAGGGTCCCACCACTGCAGCAGAATTTTACCTGGACATCCAGGTGTTTTCATGCATCCTCTCAAATCTAGGCAGAGGCTTCTAAACCTCAACTTTTGTCTTCTGTGCACCTGCAGGCCCAACACCACATGGAAGCTGCCAAGGCTTGAGGCATGCATCCTCTGGAGCAATGGCCCGAGCTGTACCTTGGCCCATTTTAGCCATGGCTGGAGCTGGAGTAGTGGGGACACAGGGCACCAAGTCCTGGCCACAGAGCATCAGGGCTCTGGGCCCATAAAACAATTTTTTCCTGCTAGGACTCCAGGCCTGTAATGGGAGGGCTGCTGTAAAGATCTCTGACATGCCCTGGGAACAGCCAAGACTATTAACATTCAGCTCCTAGTTACTTATGCAACTTTCTGCAGCTGGCTTGAATTTTCCCCCCAGAAAATGGGTTTTTCTTTTCTATTGCATGGTCAGGCTGCAAATTTTTCAGTTTTATGTTCTGCTTCCCTTTCAAACATAAGTTCCAATTTCAGATCATCTCTTTGTGAACACATGTAACTGCACACTTTTAGAAAAAGCCAGGTCACCTCTTCTGTCAGATACCCTAAATCATTTTTCTCAAGTTCAAAGTTCCATACACAGATCTCTAGGACAGGGCAAAATGCCACCTGTCTCTTTGCTAAAGCATAGAAAGGGTGACCTTTGTTCCAGTTCCCAATAAGTCCATCTGAGACCACTTAAGCCTGGAATTCACTGTCCATATCATTATCAGCATTTTGGTCAAAACCGTTCAACAAGTCTCTAAGAAGTTCCAAACTTTCCCACATCTTCCTGTCTTCTTCTGAGCCCTCAAAACTGTTCCAACCTTTGCTTGTTACCCCATTCCAAAGTTGCTTTCACATTTTCAGGTTATCTTTATAGCAGTGCCCCACTCCCGGTACCAATTTTCTGTATTAGTCAGTTTTCACACTGCTATAAAGAACTACCTGAGACTGGGTAATTTACAAAGGAAAGAGGTTTAATTGACCCACAGTTCCTCGTGGCTGGGAAGGCCTCAGGAAACTTACAATCATGGCAGAAGGTGAAGCAGAAGCAAGGCACATATTATATAGAAGCAGGAGAGAGACAGAATGAAGGAAAAAGTGCCACTTCAAACCATCAGATCTCCTGGGAACTTACTCATTATCATGAGAACAGCATGGCGGAAACCACCTCCATGATCCACTCACCTCCCACTAGGTCCCTCCCTCAATACATGGGAATTACAATTCAAGATGATATTTGGGTGGGGACTCAGAGCCAAACCATATCATCCCCATTCAGTATAATGTTGGCTGTGGGTTTGTCATAGATGACTTGTATCACCTTGAGGTATGTCCCTTCTATTGTCAATTTTGCTGAGGATTTTATTTACAAAGGGATGCTGTATTTTGTCCAATGTTTGTTTTTTCTGTGTCTATTGAGATGATCATATGCTATTTGTTTCTAATATATCACATTTATTGACTTGCGAATGATAAGTCATTTCTGTGTCCCTAGTATGAAACATGCTTCATCATGGTGTATTATCTTTTTAATGTGCTGTTGGATTCAGTTAGTATTTTGTTGAGGATTTTTGTATCTATGTTCATCAGGAATATTGGTCAATAATTTTCTTTTTTTTTTTTTTTTTTTTGTTATGTCCTTTCCTGATTTTGGTATTAGGGTGATACTGGCTTTATAGAATTATTTAGAGAAGATTTTCTCTTTTTCTGTTTTTTGGAATACTTTCAGTAATATTGGTACCAATTCTTCTTTGAATGCCTGATAGAATTCAGCTGTGATTCCATCTGGTCCTGGACTTTTTTTGTTGGCATTTTTTTTATTACTGTTTCAGTCTTGCTACTTGTTATTGGTCTGTTCAGAGTTTCTATTTCTTCCTGATTTAGTCTAAGAGGGTTGTAATTTCCAGGAATTTATCCATCTCCTCTAGATTTTCTAGTTTTTGCACATAAAAGGTGTTCACAGTAGCCTTGAATACTCTTTTGTATTTTTGTGGTATCAGCTGTAATATCTCCTATTTTCTAAGTGAGTTTTTTTTGGTTTTCTCTCTTCTTTTCTTGGTTAATCTCATTAATGGTCTATTAATTTTGTTTATCTTTTCAAAGAACCAGCTTTTTATTTCATTTGCCTTTGTATTTCCTTGTTTCAGTTTAATTCTGCTCTAATCTTTAGTATTTCTTCTCTCCTGCTGGATTTGTTCTGTTTCCCTTGTTCCTTGAGGTGTGACCATAGATTTTCTATTTGTGCCCTTTCAGATGTTTAATGTCTTTTTTCCTAGCACTGCTTTTGCTGTATTGCAGAGGTTTTGATAAGTTGTGTAACTATTATTGTCCAGTTCAAATAACTTTTTAATTTCCATCTTGATTTCATTGTTGACTCAAAGATCATTCAAGAGCAGATTATTCAATTTCCATGTATTTATATAGTTTGAAGTTTCCTTTTAGAGTTAATTTTTGGTTTTATTCCATTGTGGTCTGAGAGGATACTTGATATAATTTTTATTTTTATTTATTTATTTTTTTTTTTGAGACGGAGTCTCGCTCTGTTGCCCAGGCTGGAGTGCAGTGGCGTGATCTCAGCTCACTGCAAGCTCTGCCTCCTGAGTTCATGCCACTCTCCTGCCTCAGCCTCCCGAGCAGCTGGGATTACAGGCGCCCACCACACGCCCAGCTAATTTTTTGTATTTTTAGTAGAGACGGGGTTTCACTGTGTTAGCCAGTATGGTCTCGATCTCCTGACCTCGTGATCCGCCCAACTCGGCCTCCCAAAATGCTGGGATTACAGGTGTGAGCCACTGCGCCCGGCCGATATAATTTTTATTTTCTTCACTGTACTGAAACTTCTTTCATAAACTATTATATGGTGTATCTTGGAGAATTTTTCATGTGCTGATTAAAAGAATGTCTATTCTGCAGTTGATAGAATGTTCTGTAAATATCTGCTAAGACTATTTGTTCTATAGTTCAAGTCCATTGTTTCTTTGTTGACTTTCTGTCTTGATGACCTATCTAGTGCTGTCAGTGGAGCACTGAATTCCCCCTCTATTATTGTGTTGCCATCTGTCTCGTTTCTTAGGTCAAGTAGTGATGGTTTTATAAATTTTGGAACTCCAGTGTTAGGTGCACATATGTTTATGATTGTAATATTTTCCTGCTAGTCTAATCCTTTTATCATTATATAATGTCCCTCCTTGTCTCTTTTTAACTGTTTTCACTTTAAAGTCTGTTTTGTCTGATATAAGAATAGCTACACCTGCTTGCTTTTGATTTGCATTTGTATGGAATATCTTTTTCTCCACCCCTTTACCTTAAGTTCGTGTGAGTCCTCATGTGTTAGGTGAGTCTCTTGAAGACAGCAGTTACTTAGTTGGTGGATTTTTATTCATTTTGCCATTCTATATCTTTTAAATGGAGCATTTAGGCCATTTTTATTCAATGTTAGTATTGAGATGTGAGGTACTATTTTATTCGTTATGCTAGTTGTTGCCTTAATACCCTATTTTTTCATTGTGTTATTGATATGCTCTTTCTCTCTGTGATCCCACACAAATCTCATGCTGAACTCTAATCCCCACATGTTAAGAGAGGGGGGGCCAGGTGGGAGGTGATTGAATCATGAGGACGGACTTCCACCTTGCTGTTCTTTTTATTTATTTATGTATTTTTGAGACGGAGTCTCCTTCTGTCACCCAGGCTAGAGTGCAGTGGCACAATCTTGGCTCACTGCAAGCTCCACCTCCCTGGTTCACGCCATTCTCCTGCCTCAGCCTCCCAAGTAGCTGGGACCACAGTCGCCCGCCACCATGCGCAGCTAACTTTTTGTATTTTTAGTAGAGACGGGGTTTCACTGTGTTAGCCAGGATGGTCTTGATCTCCTGACCTCGTGATCTGCCCACCTCGGCCGCCCAAAGTGCTGGGATTACAGGAGTGAGGCACTGTGCCATCCCCACTTGCTGTTCTTATGATGGTGAATGAGTTCTCATGAGATGTGGTTGTTTGAAAGTGTGTAGCATTTCCCCCTTTGCTCTCTCTCCCGCTCCAGCATAGTAAGATGTGCTTGCTTCCCCTTCACCTTCTGCCATGATTATAAGTTTCCTGAGACCTCCCAGCCATGCTTTCTGTATGGCCTGTGGAAAAATGAGTCAATTAAACCCCTTTCCGTTGTAAATTATCCAGTCTCAGACAGCTTTTTATAGCAGTGTGAGAATGAACAAATACAGAAATTGGTACAAGGAGTGGGCATTTCTGTAAAGACAACTGAAAATTTGGAAGCGACTTTGAAACTGGGTAATGGGCAGAGGTTGTGACAGTTTTGAGAAATCAGAAGAATATTGGAAGTTGAGGAAAATGTTTTGGAACTTCATAGAGACTTGCTGAATGATTGTGACCAAAATGCTGAGTGATACGGATAATGAATTCCAGGCTTAAGTGGTCTCAGATGGAGATAAGGAAATTATTGGGAACTGGAGCAAAGGTCACTTTTGCTATGCTTTAGCCAAGAGACTGGTGGCATTCTGCCCATGCTCCAGGGATCTGTGGAACTTTGAACTTGAGAGAGATGATTTAGGGTATCTGGTAGAAGAAATGTATAAGAAGCAAAGTGTTCAAGATGTGACCCAGCTGCTTCTAAAAGCCTATGCTGGTTTGCATAAGCAAAGAGAACTTATAAAAGGGAAGCAAAAGTTGGTTGTTTAAAAGTATGCAGCACTTCCCCCTTCACTCCCTTTCCTGCTCTAACATAGTAAGATATGCTTGCTTGCAAAGTAAAAATTTGGAAAATTTACAGTCTGTCCATGTGTTCAAAAACAAAAACCCATTTTCTAAGGAGAAATTCAAGACAGCTGCATAAATTTTCATAAGTAAAGAGGAGTCAAATGTTAATAGCAAAGGCAATGGGGAGAATGTCCCCAGGGCATTTCAGAGGCTTTTGTACAGCCACTCCCATCACAGGCCCAGATATCTAGCAGAGAGAAATGGTTTCATGGTTTCTTTTTGTTCTAGTCTATTTTTAACACTTTCCAGTGCATTTTGTAGTTCTCTAAATGTGTCTTTTATTTCCAGAAGTTGTGATTGTTTTTTCTTCATGATATCTCTCTCCCTGGAGAATTTTTTATTCATATTCTGTATTGTTTTCTAAATTTCTGTAAGTTGGTTTTCATCTTTCTCTAGCATCTCCTTGAGTAGTTTAATAATCCAGCTTCTGAATTCTTTATCTGGCAATTAAGAGATTTTGTCATTGTTTGAATTCATTGCTGGGGAACTAGTGTAATCTTTTGGTGGTGTTATACAATCCTGTTTTGTTGTATTGTCAGAATTACTTTTCTGGTTCCTTCTCATTTGGGCAGACTATTTCAGTGGAAAGGTCTGGAACTCAAGGCCTGCTGCTCAGATTCTTTTGTCCCACGGGGTGATCCCTCAATGTGGTGTTCTCCCTGCTTCTCACAGGGATGGGGCTTTTTGAGAGCTGGATTTTGGTGATTGTTATTACTCTTCTGGATCTAGCCACCCAATGGGTATACCAGGTTCTTGGCTGGTGCTGGGGAATGTCTACAAAACGTCCTGTGATGTAATTTGTCTTCAGGTCTCCCAGCCACAGATACCAGCACCTGCTCTGGTGGAGGTGGCAGGGGAATGAAGTAGATTCTGTGAGAGTCCTTGGTTGTAGATATGCTTTCTCAAATGTTGGTTATATGTTGGACACACTCAGAACCTGTGGTTAGCTGGGATGTTGCAAGTTGTAGAATTAGTTGTTGTGTTCTCCTTCCTGGGATCAGGATTGTTCCATCCTGGGTTGCTATAACAGCCTGAGTTGGTTGGCTGCCAACCAGGAGGTGACACTTTCAGGAGAGCACCAGTTGCAGTAGCAGTAGGGGGATCTAAGGTTACTCTAAGTTGGCCAGGGTAAGTATGTTGGTTTCCTATGTGATGGGCAGAGCCATAAATCTCCCAAGAGTTTCTGTCTTTTGTGTTTGGCTACCAGGTTATGTAATGAAATACCATCAGGTGGGGCAGGGTTAGGCGGGTCTGGGCTCAGACTTTCCCTGAGTGGGGCCTGCTGCAGCCACTGTGTGTGTTTGGGGGAGGTTCTCAGGCCAACAGGGTTATGTTTCAGAGGGAATTATGGCTGTGTCTGCTGTTTTATATAGTTCGCCAGGAAAGTGTGGGATAGCCAATAGTGACAGGCCTCACCCAGCTCCCATGCAGTTGGTGAGATCAGTTTCACTCCCACAGCACCCCTGCCCCCTACTCAGACCTTGCCCCAGGCTATGAGTTTCCCGGTTGAGGAAGCAGGCAAGGCTTTGGGACCTCACCTCTTTCTGTCTGCCCACACTTTCAGTGGCAGCTCCTGCACTCAAATCTGCAGCAGTTCCTGTTTGCCCCCCTGCATTCTGCTCAAGAAAATGTGTGCTTTGTCAAAATTATTTCAGTTGGAAGCTATAAATGAAATGTTTGTTATATGTTTATTTTATACTTATATGGGAGACTTGCATTTACCTTTCTTCAGAATTATACTGTAGCAGTAATGAGGTGTTTACAGTAATGGATGAATAAACATGTTATAAAATTTCTGTGAGACACCAACAGTCTAAGTTGGCACTGAGTTATGGTCTCTATAGCCACACAGCTGGTGTTTCCATGGTACATAGGAGAGCTACAGGAAATACTGCTTGACTGGATGAACAATGGATGAGTGAGTGAGAGAGTGAGTGAAACAAGGGAATGGTCTAGGTAAGACTTGAAGAATTCCACCTGATATGGTTTGACTGTGTCCTCACCCAAATCTCATCTTGAATTGTAATTCCCATAATCCCCATGCATCATGGAAGGGACTAGTGGGGTTATTGAATCATGGAGGTGGTTACACCCATGCTGTTCTCATGATAGTGAGTGAGTTCTCACAAGATCTGATGGTTTTATAAGGGGGTTTTCTCCCTTTTGCTTGGCCCCACTCCTTCCTTCTGCCACGTGAAGAACAACGTGTTTGTTTCCCCTTCCACCATGATTGTAAGTTTCCTGAGGCCTTCCCAGCTCTGCAAAACTGTGAGTCAATTAAACCTTTTTTCTTGTATAAATTACCCAGCCCCAGACAGTTCTTTATATCAACCTGAGAACAAACCTTCCTTTCTGGCTTGCTGTCAGAGCCCTTTAAAGCATGGAGTAGGCTCACTGGTTAAAACTGCAGACCTCCCCAGGCACGGCATTTCACCTTCAGCTGCTATGCATTGATAGGAGATGCAAAGATGGAACTACAGTTTTGTGGCACCTTGAAAGGTTGGAAGTGGAGAGGACTATGCTCCTTCCTAGACTGCCAAAAATTGCTGAAGAGGGACACTTGCAGGGATCTCAGTTCTCTAACAATTGGTGGTGAAGACTCCAAGACACATCATCTGAACTCATCAGATATGTTTTATATTCCTCCGTGGAAACACATGTTACCCTTAAATCCAGACCTTTGTAACAAATGCTTACAACATACTGAGATCAACACAGTCAACAATGGAGCCTTGAAGTCAATTCCAAGTACCACATTATCTAATTAAGTTAGCAGTTGAATAGGCATTAAGTGGTCATTATCACTCTTGAATTTCTGTGAACAGAAGATTCCTCTACAAGTGACGGCTCTATAAAGGGACATGGAAGAAGAAAATAGTAAGGCTTCTGTATTAATCTGTTCTTGCATTGCTATAAAGAAATACTCAAGATGGGGTAATCTATTTCAAAGAGTTTTATTGGCCCACAGTTTCACAAGCTGTACAGAAAGCATAATGCTGGCACCTGCTCAGCTTCTCGGGAGGCCTTAGGAATCTTACAACCATGATGGAAGGCAAAAAGCAAGCCAGCACTTCACATGGCTGGAGTAGGAGCAAGAGAGGGAGATGGGAAAGGTGTTGCACACTTTTAAACAACCAGATTTCATGTTGACTTACTCACTGTCAAAAGAAGAGCACCAAGAGGATGGTGCTTAACCATTCATGAAGGACTACCCCCATTATGGAGTAATAATAAGTAAGCAGCAAGAAGGAAGGGGTCTCAACTGGGGGGATCAATTCTTCCAAGAGACAGCTAACCACAGAAAACCCGCTAGCACAACTCACTCACTCCACACATAGCCCCAGCAGCATGACCTCATTCTGCATGTAGGCCCCTCCAGCATGACCCTATAAAACTCCAGCTTCTGCCTCTTTGTAGACAGCCCCTTCTCTGCTGTGCTTCCTGTGGCATACTTTCAATGTATCTTTGTACTTTCCCTCTAATAAATCTGCCTTTCTTTACCTATGACTGTCTTGGTAAATTCTTTCATTACCTCCAATGCCATCCCCATCTAATCGTACCCATGACATTTTGGTGGCTCATACAGGGAGTGCCTAGAAGTGCTCAGGGACTGCTCAGTGAGTGATTGGGGACTGTTCTCTTACTCTCTCCCTTTCTCCAACTCCAAGTTCTCAGTTGACAGCATCCAAGCCCAGAGGCAATTGAAGGTCCCCTGCTTGGGGATTAGAAGCTTCTGGAGGAAAGATGTCTGACCACTGTTACCCAATTGGGTGAGAGTTCAGAGTTTGCTTTCCTTTTCAGTCTTCTGGCACACAAACTTTAGTATACCTCTGGTAATTTAGGGTCACCTGCCAGGGCAACTCCCTGGTGTAGCCTGAAGGTCAGGGAGTGAACAGGTTTGGCTGCCTTGCTGGAAGGGCAGAGGCTGTCCCCAATCCCTACATGTAGTATGATTGGTAGTGAAAGCTCAACCAGGGTGAACCTACACATGTTTTAGGGAAGTCAGACTCCTTCTTTCTCACTCTAAGTTCTCCTGTGACGCCCACTGGCCCTCCTGGTCCAGACATCTTAAGTCAAATGATTTCAAACAGCATAGGGATGGTGAGTCTTCCCTCAACTCTTTCCCCTTGTAGCTGTATTGAGCACCAGCATAACTTGTACCTGGGCTGGCTCCCCAGCATAACTGGTATCTAGACTGACCTGGAGTAGCTCATCCAGGATTCATACAGAATAAAGCCCTAGTGCCTGGAGATCCTTTCCAATAGGTAAGATGCACCTTTTGAAAGTGCATCTCAGAGTCCCCCTGCAGATGTGAGTTGAGCCATTTTCCCTCGGCAGGACACCCCAAGAGAAGTTGCAGTTTGTGTCCCCAGTAGATATTTTCTTCCTGGTCCCACCATGAGAAAAAGCTCATTCGTCCCTCAGACCCACTCCTGGGCTGCATTTTAAAGCATTGGGATATATTTAACCCTCAGACTCTCAGAAGGAAACATTGAATTTTCTTGTGTAATGCAGCATGGCCCCCGTGCAAAAAATCTCCACATTAGCCTCCTCAGTCTTTCATAATTGAGAGAAGAATAAGGAGGACAGGGCTAAGGATCAAGAAAAATGCAGGGACAAGAGGCAGGCTCAGCTGTTGGCTGCTTTACAAACCCCCATCCCCCTCTAGGTTTCCCTAAGAACACTCCTCCAGGTACCTGCCATTTGTGCAGAAGGTTAGGCCACTGGAAGGCAAACTGCCCCAATGGAATAAATTGGAAAAAGCCCCACACAGCTTGCTCCCTCTGCCACAAGTTTGGCCACTGAAAATGGAACTGCTCTGAGGACCAGGGCCCCTGCTCTGAGGACAGAGTCCCAACCCCTGATGGCCTTGAGCTGAAGGGGCTCTCTGCTCTGGCTGGCTTCCAAATCACACATCATCATCAATAAGGCAAAGTGAAGAGCAGTTCTGGAGGTGTCAAGTAAAATTATAAATTTCCTTTTGGGTTCAAGAGCTGCCTGCTCTATACTAATCCTCTCTGAGCAACTGTCCTTCAAATCCTGTGGGGCAATGGAGGTAAATGGCACACCCTCACTCCAAAAGAAAAAAATCACACTCATTTATATTACTTAAGGGACCTATTACCATTCTTCTGTCAGTTCTAAGTAAGGTCTAAATTGGGGTATTTAGACAATACTAGGGTCTGGTAGGAGAATGATAATTGGAATATATTTTCACCTGTTTGGTGCTAAATATACTTTCCAAGATGGGTGGCTACTCAATATTTACCCAACCTCTAAATTCATCTTTCCCTCTAATAGCCCGATTTCTCCCAGGAAAGCTACCTAAATCTTTAATAACTTCAGCCAAAACAGTCCTACCCCAGGGATTTAAAAATAACCCACACTTAATCAGACAAGCCCTAGCAAGAAATCTAACAAAGCAATCTCTTGAGGGAGATAACTTCTGCAGTATGTAGATAACCTCCGTATTGGTCCTTCTTCACAGTACTCACATGGCAATATTTACATTACAAACCATAACTTTCTAACAGAATAAAAATGACTTTGGTTTAATTTAAAGGTTATTAAAGAGGTATTGGTGGTGAGGAAGGTTATAAAAAAAGAGACTTTATATGAGAAAGGATCTTGTATGACAAATTCCTGTCCTAAAGTAAAATGACTGGTTGTTTATGCATTTTTTTACTTTTTTTCCATAAGTTATTGGGGTAGGTATTTGGTTACATGAGTAAGTCCTTTAGTGGTAATTTGTGAGATTTTGGTGCACTCATCACCTAAGTGGTATACACTGCACCATATTTGTAGTCTTTTATCTCTCACTTCCTCCCACCCTTTCCCTAAAATCCACTGCATCATTCTTATGCCTTTGCATCCTCATAGCTTAGCTCCCACATATCAGTGAGAACACACAATGCTTGATTTTCCATTCCTGAGTTACTTCACTTAGAATAATAATCTCAAATCTCATCCAGGTCACTGAAATGGCATTAATTCATTCCTTTTTATGGCTGAGTAGTATTCCATCATATAAATATGCCACAGTTTCTTTATCCACTCATTGATTGATGGCCATTTGGGTTGGTTCCATGACTTTTTTGCAACTGAATTGTACTGCTATAAACATGCATGTGCAAGTATCTTTTTTGTATGATGACTTATTTTTCTCTGGGTAGATACCCAGTAATGGAATTGCTAGATCAAATGGTAGTTCTACTTTTAATTCTTTAAGGAATCTCCACACTGTTATCCACAGTGGTTGTACTAGTTTACATTCCCACCAGCAGTGTAGAAGTGTTCTCTGTTCACCATATCCATACCAATATCTACTGTTTTTTTGATTTTTTTATTATGGCCATTCTTACGTGAGTAAGTTAGTATTTCATTGTGGCTTTGATTTGCATTTTCCTGATCATTAGCGATGTTGAGCATTTCTTCATATGTTTGTTGGCCATTTGTATATCTTCTTTTGAGAATTGTCTATTCATGTCCTTAGCCCACTTTTTGATGGGATTGTTTGTTCTTTTTCTTACTGATTTGTTTGAGTTCATTGTAGATTCTGGATATTAGTCCTTTGTCAGATGTATAGATTGTGAAGATTTTCTCCCACTCTGTGGGTTGTCTGTTTGCTTTGCTGACTGTTTCTTTTGCTGTGCAAAAGCTCTTTAGTTTAATTAATCCCAATTATTTATCTTTGTTTTTATTGCATTTCATTTTGGGTTCTTGGTCATAAAATCTTAACCAAAGCCAATGTCTAGAAGTATTTTTCCAGTCTTATCTTCTAGAATTTTTATAGTTTCAGGTCTTAGATTTAAGTGTTTAATCCATCTTGGTTGATTTTTGTATAAGTTGAGAGATGAGGATCTAGTTTCATTCTCACCCATGTGACTAGCCAATTATCCCAGCACCATTTGTTGAAAAGGGTGTCCTTTCCCCATTTTATGTTTTTTGTTTGCTTTGTCAAAGATCAGTTGGCTGTAAGTATTTGGGTTTATTTCTGGGTTCTCTATTCTGTTCCATTGGTCTATGTGTCTATTTTTATACCAGTACCATGCTGTTTTGGTGACTATGGCCTTATAGTATAGTTTGAAGTCAGGTAGTGTGATGCCTCCAGAGTTGTTCCTTTTACTTAGTCTTGCTTTGGCTATGAGGGCTCTTTTTTTGGTCCTGTATTAATTTTAGAATTGTTTTTTTCTAATTCTGTGAAGAACCATAGTGGTATTTTGATGGGGATTGCATTTAATTTGTAGATTGCTTTTGGCAGTATGGTAATTTTCACAATATTGATTCTACCCATCCACAAGCATGGGATGTGTTTCCATTTGTTTGTGTCATCTGTGATTTCTTTCAGCAGTGTATTGTAGTATTCCTTGTAGAGGCCTTTCACCTCCTTGGTTAGGAATATTCCTAGTTTTTTTTTTTGTGGTTTTTTTTGCAGCTATTCTAAAAGGGGCTGAGTTCTTGATTTGATTCTCTGCTGGTCACTGTTGGTGAACAGAAGAGCTACTGATTTGTGTACATTGATCTTGTATCCAGAAACTTTGCTGAATTTTTTAATCAGTTCT
Organism: Macaca thibetana thibetana; assembly: GCF_024542745.1. Classification (NCBI taxonomy): domain Eukaryota; kingdom Metazoa; phylum Chordata; class Mammalia; order Primates; family Cercopithecidae; genus Macaca; species Macaca thibetana. Next base: position 166,258,835 of record NC_065582.1, read on the forward strand.
AGGAGCTATCTGAAGGAGTCTTTAGTGTTTTCAAGGTAAACCATCATATCATCAATAAACAGTGACAATTTAAATTCATCTTTACTGCTTTGGATGCCTTTTATTTCTTTCTCTTGTCTGATTGCTCTGGCTAGGACTTCTAGTACTATGTTGAAGAGTAGTGGTGAAAGTGAATATCCTTGCCTTGTTCTAGTTCTCAGAGGGAATGCTTTCAACTTTTCCCCATTCAGCATTATGTTGGCTGTGGGTTGGTCATAGATGGTTTTTATTACATTTAGGTATATACCTTGTATGCTGATTTTGCTGAGAGTTTTAATCATAAAATGATGCTGGATGTTGTCAAATGCTTTCTCAGCATCTATTGAGATGATCATGTAATTTTTGTTTATAATTCTATTTATGTGATGTATTACATTTATTGACATGTGTATGTTAAACCATCCTTGCATCCTTGGTATGAAACTCACTTGATTATGGTACATTATCTTTTTGATATATTGTTGGATTTGGTTAGCTAGTATTTTGTTAAGAATTTTGGCATCTATGTTCACCAAAGATATTGGTCTGTAGTTTTTTTGTTTGGTTTGGTTTGGTTATGTTCATTCTTGGTTTTGGTATTAGGGTGATACTGGCTTCGCAGAATGAATTAGGGAAGGTCCTTTTTTCTCTATCTTGTGGAATAGTGTCAAAAATATTGGTACCAATTCTTTGAATGTCTCATATAATTCTGCTGTGAATTCAACTGGTCCTAGACATTTTGTTGCTTATAATTTTTAAATTGTCATTTCAATTTCACTGCTTGTTATTGGTCTGCTCAGGGTATCTAATTCTTCCTGATTTAAGCTAGGAGGGTTATATTTTTCCAGGAATTTATCCATCTCTTCTAGGTTTTTTAGTTTATGTGCATAAAGGTGTTCATAGTAGCCTTTAATGATCTTTTGTATTTCAGTGGTGTCAGTTGTAATATCTCTGTTTTGTTTCTTAGTGAGGTTATTTGCATTCTCCTTTTCTTAATCTTTCTTAATCTTGCTAATGGTCTATCAATTTTATTTATCTTTTCAAAGAACCAGCTTTTTGTTTCATTTATTTTTTGTATGTTTTTGTTGTTTCAATTTCATTTATTTCTGCTCTGGTCTTGGTTATTTTCTTTTTCTGCTGGGTGTAGGCTTGGTTTGTTCTTGTTTCTCTACTTCCTTGAGGTGTGACCTTAAAATGTCAGTTTGTGCTGTTTCAATCTTTTTGGTGTAGGCATTTAGGGCTATGAAATTTCCTCTTAGCACAGGCTTTGCTGTATCCCAGGTTTTGATAGGTTATGTCATTATTGTAATTCTATTTGAATAATTTTTAAATTTTCGTCTTGATTTCATTTTTGAGTCCATGCTTATTCAGGAGCAGGTTAATTTCCATGCATTTGCCTGGTTTTGAATGTTCCTTTTGCAGTTGATTTCCAGTTTTATTCCATTGTTATCTGAGAGAGTGCTTGATATAATTTCAAATTTCTTAAATTTATTGAGGCTGTTTTGTGGCTTATCATATGGTCTATCTTGGAGAAAATTCCACGCCCTGTTGAATAGAATGTGTATTCTGTGGTTGTTGGATAAAATGTTTGTATATAACTGTTAAGTTCATTTGTTCCGAGGTATATTTTAAATCCATTGTTTTTTGTTGACTTTTTGTCTTGATGACCTATCTAGTGTTGTCAGTGGAATATTGAAGTCCCCCACTATTATTGTGTTGCTATCTCATTTCTTAGGTCCATTAGTAATTGTTGTATAAATCTGGGAGTGCTGGTGTTAAGTGAATATATGTTTAGGATTGTGATATTTTCCTTTTGGACAAAGCCTTTTACCATTATATAATGCCCCTCTTCATCTCTTTTAACTGTTGTTGCTTTCAAGTTTTTTGTCTGATATAAGAATAGTTACCCATGCATGCTTTTGGTGTCCATTTGCATGAAATGCCTTTTTCCACTACTTTACTGTAAGTTTATGTGAGTCCTTATGTGTTAGTTGAGTCTCCTGAAGGCAGCAGATAGTTGGTTGGTGAGTTCTTACCCATTCTCAGTTCTGTATCTTTTAAGTGGAACATTTAAGCCATTTATATTCAATGTTAGTATTGAGATGTGGTTGCATTCATCAAGCTATTTGTTGCCAGTGTACCTTGGTTTTTGTGTTTTTTAACTTGTATTTTTGTTTTATGTGTCCTGTGTTATTTATTCTTTAAAGAGGTTCTGTTTTGATGTGTTTCCAGGATTTGTTTCAAGATTTAGAGCTCCTTTTAGCAGTTTTTGTACTGGTGGCTTGGTAATGGCAAATTCTCTCAGTATTTGTTTGTCTGAAGAAGATTGTATCTTTCCTTCATACATGATGCTTAGTTTCACTGGGTACAAAATGTTCAGCTGATAATTGTTTTGAGGGAGCTGAAGATAGGGCTCCAATCCCTTCTAGATTGTTGGGTTTCTGCTGAGAAATCTGCTGTTAATCTGATAGGATTTCCTTTATAGATTACCTGGTGCTTCTGTCTCACAGCTCTTAAAGTTCTTTTCTTCATCTTAATTTTAGATAACCGAATGACAATGTGCCTAGGAGATGATCTTTTTGTGATGAATTTCCCAGGTGTTCTTTGTGTTTCTTCTATGTGGATGTCTAGGTCTCTAGTAAAGCCAGGGAAGTTTTCCTCAATTATTCCCCCAAATATGTTTTCTAAACTTTTAGATTTATCTTCTTCCTCAGGAACACTGATTATATAATCCCAGACTTCTTGGATGCTTTGTTCATATTTTCTTATTCTTTTTTCTTTGTCTTTGTTGGATTGGGTTAATTCGAAAACCTTGTCTTTGAGCTCTGAATTTCTTCCTTCTACTTGTTCAATTCTGTTGCTGAGACATTCCAGAGCATTTTGCATTTCTATTAGGTATGTCCAATGTTTCCTGAATTTTTGATTTATTTTTCTTTATGCTATCTATTTCCTTGACTATTTCTCCCTTCCCTTCTTGTATCTTTTTTTTATTTCCTTGCATTGGGCTTCACCTTTCTATGATGCCTTCCTGATTAGCTTAATAACTAACCTCCTGTATCCTTTTTCAGGTACATCAGGGATTTCTTCTTGGTTTGAATCCATTGCTGGTGAACTAGTGTGATTTTTTTGGGGGAGGGGGGGTTAAAGAGTCTTGTTTTGTCATATTATCAGAGTTGGCTTCCTGGTTCCTTCTCATCTGAGTGGGCTCTGTCAGAGGGAAGGTCTAGGGTTGAAGGCTGTTGCTCAGATTCTTTTTTCTCATGAGGTATTCCTTGATGTAGTACTCTCCCCCTTTTCCTATGAATGTGACTTCCTATGAGCCAAACTGAAGATTGTCTTTCTTTTGGGTCTAGCCATCCAGCAAGTATACCCGGCTCCAGTCCGGTACTGGGGATTTTCTACAGAGAGTTCTGTGATATGAACAGTCTATTGGGTCTCTCAGTTGTGGATACCAGTACCTGTTCTGGTTGAGGTGGCAAGGGGGTAAAATGGACTCTGTGAGGGTTCTTAGCTTTGACAGTTTAATGCTCTATTTTTGTGCTGGTTAGCCTCCTGCCAGGAGGTGGTGCTTTCTAAAGCACATCAGTTGTGGTAGTATGGAACCAGCAGTGGGTGCAGCCCTAGAATTCCCAAGATGATATGCCCTTTGTCTTCAGTTACTAGGGCAGGTAGGGAAGGATCATCAGGTGGGGTAGGGCTAGGTGTATCTGAGCTCAGAATCTCCTGGGTGGGTCTTGATACAGCTGCTCTGGGGGATGGGGGTGAGGTTCCTAGGTCAATGAAATTTTGTACCTAGGAGGAATATGGCTGCCTCTGCTGAGTCATGCAGGTTATCATGGAAGTAGGGGAAAGCCAGCAGTCACAGACCTCACCCAGCTCCCATGTGGACTGAAAAATCTGTCTCATTCCCACCATGGCCCTGCTAACAGTCCTGAATCTGTTTCCAAGCAATGGGCAAACAGGGCTGGAGAACTTGCCCCAGGCTACCCACCTCCCAGTTGTGAAAGAAAAGTGCTTGGTTCTTCTCTAGCCTGTGAGTCTGCACACAGCATCCACACCTTCCCCCAAGTTTTGGACAGGATGCTTTTCACCCAGTTCAAATTGTTACGAAGTTCAGCTGGAGATTTTCTTCTCCCTGTGGTGTTTTTCCTCACTCTTCTGGCCGCCCTCCTGATGGAGCCCTGTGATTTCAGGAAGGAATGACCTGCTTGGGGACCCAGTGAGCTCCCAGGGCCTTTCCTGCTACCCCTGTATTTCACTCAGCTTTCTAAATTGACTCAGCTCCAGCTAAGGTTGGAAACTTCTCCACAAACAGACTTTCGGTTTCTCCAGTGGGGGTGTGTGTTCAGGAGAGGAGGATCTCCCTTTCCCACTTCCACAGTTGGGGCACTCACAGTATTTAGGATGTCTCTTGAGTCCTGCTTCCTTCAGAGGGTCTGTGGGTCCTCTCGGGACTGCTGGTTTGTTCTTGTTGTTGATCTGGAGCTAAACTTCACAATGCAAGCCTCCGGACACTGCTCTGTCCATCCAAGTCGGAGCTGCAATCTAGTCCTTCCTCCTGCCTACCATGATGAATATAATCTGTTTATTTAAAAAGAGGGATGTTTGGGACAAGTCAGAAAGTTCAAGCATGTTGTAGATGGTATGCGTAACTCATGAAAAAAAATGTGAAAGGAAATTTATAAAAGGAATGTATGTAATTAAGGTATAATAGTCTCTCTAAAATTGGTTCCCTATGCTGTGTCTAATAAAATTCAAACACTTTTTCATCGAGTTTAACTTTTAGGTTATCTAAATGGGCTTCCAATAAGAAAAAAAATGTCATACTGCAAAAGGTTTTTATTTGCTTTCTTGGTAACTGACTTAAGATACAAAATTTTATGTTCTAGAATTCAACAGTTTCACTTTCACATGATACTACAAATGGGATATCAGTCTCTCTTCATTGATACCTGCTACCTTTACAAATCTCCCCTGGAGTCAGCTGGACACCAGTTTTGTTTGGACTTGCTCCTCCTCTCTGTTGAGTTCTTTCCTCCAATAAGATTTAATATTCTAAGTCTCACAGTTTGACACAATGACTGACAGTATCTCCTGACAGACCATAAACCATAGGTAGGGTCAACTCTATACCCCAGACCAGCAGGAAGTAGTTGAAAGATGAGACCTCCATCCCCAATGCTAAAGATTTGCTGTTCTGCTCTGGGGGCAGGGAATGTGGAGTCCTAATAAGTAAGTGACAGCAAGGATGGGGTCCCAGATGGGGAAGAACAGTTGTTCCAAGAGATGGCTAATAACTGACAACCCACTGGCACAACTGCATCACTCTACACATGGCCCCACCAGCACAACCTTGTCCATACATAGCCTCCTCCAGCATGACCCTATAAAACTTTCCTCTAGCCCCTACATCGTTGCAGTCAGCCCCTTCTTTGCTGTGTTGCCTGTTGCACCTTTGCAAAATATCTTTGTACTTACCTTTCTTTATCTATGACTGTCTTGGTAAATTTACTGCTCATGATGCCAGCCCCGGCCAGTTTCACCACAACACTCATAATACAATCACTTCCCACCCAGACCCATCTCCAAGCCTGGGGATTACAATGTGACATGAGAGTTGAGTGGGGATACATATCCAAAGCATTTCAGCTGCTCTCACAAGGTGCAAAATGTAGGAAGTTGGCCAGGGCTAGAAAACTAGTGATTTGTATTGACATATGGGTGCCTGCTTAGATCTTCTACTCTTCTACCCAGGTCCCCCAAACACTTTGATACTTTCTTGTGTTTTCCAATCAGCCCCATTTTTGCCACTTCCTTCCATTTATCAAGCAGTGTTGAAAGTTTACTATGTGTGAAGCACTGAGCTAAATGTTTTTGGGAATATCCTCTAGAAAGGGAGGTGATATTGTACAGTAAGAATAGCAATGGGAAGTAACAAGTGTTGGAAACCACTGAGAAGTTACGTGTTATTCTTGGGTTTCTCTGACATGATTTTAGTTTCTGAGGAAGCCTTCTTGGCTAAGAATGGAAAGCAGATGACAGGCTTGTCTAAACTTCTAGGTCACTGACCTAGGAAAGTACTAGAATCTTAAATGTAATCACAAAATAAAAAACAATAAATAAAGCCCATTTAAGAGCATTTACTTGGGTGACGGGAACTATTCTGAGCACTTTAGGTGTTTTAATCAATCATCTCATAATTACCTTTATAAGGTAGCTGACATCCTCATCTTCAGTTTACAGATGAGAAAAGCAACACACAAGAAACTTGAGTAACTCAATAAACTTCATAGCCTCAACTACAGCGGGGCTGGATTTGAACCCTGGCTGTGTGGCTTCTAACGTGCTCCACAATACCATTTATCACCAAGAAAATGATCTGATTACTTTTCCAAATATTTTGACTACTACTGTTAAAGTTTTATTCAATGATTTGTGAAAACACATTTAAAAAGACTATTCAGGGCCATTATAATAGGTATAGGGACCACTGCAATGAGGTCTTGCAGTAGGGGAGGGAGATTGTGCTCAACCCTAAATATAGCATGGACATATGTGAATTTATAGCAGGGAGCAGGGTGTAAGCCAGTGGATGGAAATTACTAAGAAACATCAGGGGTAATTGTGATTCTGACTGAACTGACCTAATACTATTCTTGCTGAAGATAGGCCACAGTCATGGTGATCAGACATCTGCAGGATGGTGGAGAAAGAGGAACCTGATCAAATATTGAGGATGATCAGATATCTATCCAGGGCAGGGGGTTCTTGCTAAATTCACATAGGAGAGTTCTTTGCTAAAACTGGATTTTATAAGGAAGTATACAAATATGCCTAGGAGAAGGTTCAGAAGCCTGACTAAAGTTTGACCAAGCAAAGACTACATTAGTCAAAAATTCAAAACTATTGCAATAGGGGGCAAGACTTTTGTAATAGAGTAGAGAGGCTGAAATTTACTCTGAATACAACAGGGACTATTGGAGATTTGTAGCCATCACACAGCACAATGAAGTGGATGGAAAATTACTTATGGGAACTTTGTTTGGCATTAAAGGTGAAGGTAAGAGAAACTTGATTAAAAATCCAAGGGGAAAAGGGAAGAGGAGCTTGATAGGTTATCAAGGGTGAGGGGATGTTCAATAAACTGGCTTAGAATTCTTTGCTAAAATGCACTCAGCACACCAAGGACCAGATCTAGTCAAGAAGACTGCGCCAAGGAGTCTGACTAAAGTTCAGTCAAGGAAAGAATCCTTGTCATGGCCACTGCCATAAAGTTGGCCATGGTAGGTCCTAAAGTGGCCCTGGACTCACGTTGGTTCTCTCTACCGGGAGTGAAAGTTTTTTCCTTTTTCACATCCCTTGCTTCTGGAATCTGAGAAGTCTGGAGTGATCACTTCCTTTGGCAGCTGCTCCATTTGTCCCTGGGCTGTTTCAAAGCACTGAGGAAAAGGATTAGAGAAAGAGGAGTTGGGGCTGAGGATGGTTAATGGTGTCTGGAGAGAGAGCAGGATTAGCTGGGAATCTACCCACATGGTGTACATTTTTTTTTCTGGAAAATACATATCCTTAGCTCTGAATATCAGGAAATTCACAGTTGAGAACTGGCTTCATGCCCCAGGATATCTCCTTAATAAAAACACAGAGTCTGTGAAGTGATCCTGCAGAAACTTCCTCCAAAAAAACTCCTATTTTGTTTGCATGCATATTTATATAAAGTCATCACCCAGGAGAGAGAACTGCTACTGTCGTGTAAGTCTAGAAACGTTGACTGTGTGGATAATGGTAAAAATTGGTACCCTGGCCTTGTTTCGGGACCATTACTGTGACTTTAAAAATTCAAGATATATTACTTCCCCAGTAAAGACAGCCTGAGCATAGACAAAAAGTCTCTGGGTGATTAATGAGTAGACTCTCTGAAGAGTGGAGGCATGGAGGAGACGGACAAATGGAATTAAAATGTTGCATGTTACTTAACATTCCCTCAGATGACTCAGACACTCCCTGCACCTTTGTCATTTATTCTATCTTTCAAAAAGTCAGTTCCATTTTCAAGTATCCCAGAGTTCAGTGAGAATCTTGATTAAGGGAGGGCTTCTTTTCTTTCTTTTTTCCTAATGATGATTGGTTTGAGATTAATGCTCTAATATTTTCATGAGTCTCTGTTTCAACAGCAAAATACAGATGCTAAGAGTTGTCCTGTAAGAATGCTGTAAGAGTGAATAAAATAACATAGGTGAACCTTTTCATGCAGGGACTAACACAAAGTAGACCCTCAAAACTGTAGGCATTATTGTCATTATTACGTGGGATGAACATTGGCATTTTGGACTATTCAGAATCCAGTTTCTGTAATTCTTATAGCAACATCTCTAATTTTCTCTGGAGTTCCATTCCTCCCCCACTCTGACTTTAAGTTCTTCAGATATCATTGAGAAGATCAGACCTTAGCAAATAGTAATAACAACAATTAATTATTTAACAGAACTTTACCAGATGCCAGACATTGTTTTAAGCACTTTTCCTGGATTATCTCATGTGTTACCCACAACTACCTAAAAAGAAGTGTACTAGAGAGGGTAGGAAAGGTGCTGTCACAGAGGAACCCCAAATATTATGATGTAGAGGACCCAGAAGTTTATGTCTCTCTCATAATGGTTCTGATGCCAGTGGTCCAGGTTGGCTGGGACAGCTGTGCTCTATGTGCTGTTCAGACACCCAGCTCCTTTTGTCTGAGTCAGCCACTTGCAGGACATCATCCTCCACATTTGGAGCTTGATAGCTGCCATGGGTGTGTTTCAGTCATGCAGACAGGGACAGAGGACATGGAGAAGATATGCCCAACATCTTAATTCCCAGACCTGAAAGAGGCCCACACTCCTCCCATTGCATTGCATTGGCCAGAACTTATTCACACAGACACACCTAACACAAGGGGAGGGTGGAAAAATGTAGTCCAGCTGAGCACAAGTCTCTTCTATAGGTGAAGTGGAGAATAGATTTCACAAGGCACAGGGAGTTACAAGTATTAGAGGAAATATAGGCAATATAGGTAAGTAATTATTCACTATTTTACATCTTGGGGAAATAGGCTTAGATAGATTAAATCACCATAAGGGAATCTGTCAGTGCCCCATCTACAGGCCTAATCCTACCAGAAAGTTACTGTATACACCGATTTTGGGGAGTCTCTGCCTAAGACTGATTTCTAATCATAGAGCAAGATTGGCCAGCTTGTGGGGACTAATGAGCAAGCCCTAACCAATGAAGGGCATGAGTTAGTAGATAAATTACCACAGACTTTTTCTCTCTCTGTGGCACAGTTCTAAGATGTGTTCCACAAAGTCAGAGTTCCTCCCGTGGGAATTACCCCCAAGTGCACCTAGAAATAACTTGCTCATTAATATGCCCTCTATCATCTTTCTTTCATGCTCCCTCTCACTTCTCTATTCTCTCATAGGCTTCATGGGATCACCTCCTAAACAAACTGCTTTCATCTAAATCCATCTTAGGTTCTGTGTTTGGTCATTGAAACTAATTAGGTTACAGTTAGTAAATAGAGGAACCAGAATCTGAACTTGGCTGGTAGCATCCAGACTTGCCTCTTAATCATGGGGCACAATTTCTCCAAGTCCTTAGAGCGAGACGTGTACCTCACTTATTTTATCTGCTGATAGTGGACACAACGCCCGATACACCAAGTCAGGGAAAGGAAGGATGGATGGTTCAGCCTGGTATGTGGGCTTTCTGAGCTACAGGCATGGGGCTAATTATTTCACATGCCTTAATTTATTATTCCTTCTCCCAACTCACAAGATGTCAGTTTACATAATCATATTTGTATCTCCAGGACAAAGCACAGTGCCTGGCACAGAGTACATCCTCAGCAAATGAATGTTGAATGACTAAATTGAATAAATTAATGATTCATATAAAGCAGAGGTTACTGTTAATTTTTTTCAGATAAAGAAATTTAAGCTCAGAGAAATCAATACCATTTCAAGATAAAAGCTACAAATAAAGCAAGTAGAGCCATGATATGTGATGTCTACAGAGTGTTGGTTTTAATCTTGACACTATCCTGACAGTTGCACATATAATAATATCTTAGTTTATCATTAAACCATACTATGAGATAGACTGCAAGCATCTATTTTTAGAGAAAGGATTGAGGATCAGAAAGTATAACACAGAGAAGATCACTCAACTAATAGGAAACATACTTCAATTTGAAAACAGCTGTTTGTCTCCAACTTTTATGTGCTTTCCACTGTAATACACAATCATAACTAATAATAGCAAACATATGAGTACTAATTATTATTATCCCTCACCCCCTCCCACTCTTCCCCCCATTCCCCCAAAGTCCATTGTATCATTCTTATTAAAAGCCTTATACTTTTGATCCATTCTGGAAAATTCTTAACCATTATCTCTTTTAATATTTGCTCTAATTCCATCTATCTTTTTTCCTGGAAACTTTAATAGATGTACATTAGACTTTCTCATCCTTTCATCCATTTATTATCACCTTTTCTTTTAAGAAATATTTCTGTCTCTTTATTTCATTATTATTATTTTTAATTGTTTTTAAAGATACAGGATCTTGCTATAATACCCAGGCTGGCCTCAAATTCCTGGCCTTAAAGTGTCCTCCCACTTTGACCGTCCAAAGCACTGGGATTATAGGCATGAGTCACCACATGTGGCCTCTATTGCATTAATAATTTATTCAGATATATTTTCTGGTTCTTAAATTTTCTTTACAGTTATATCTACATGCTCTTTAACTCATAGATGCTTAAGTCCAACCATTATATTTTTCATATTTCTTTCATTCTTTTTTTAAACCTACTTGGTCTTGTTCCTGGCTCATATTTTAATTTTTTCTTATTTAAATATTTAAATATACTTTTTGATATTTTGTATCTGATAAATTCCTGTTGATCCTACTTATGCTGGCTTATTTTCTTCAGTGTTTCATATTCTATAATTATGGATTTTTGAGCTAATATTTCAATATATAGTATTCATCCTCCAGAGAGTATTTGCATTTGCTTCTGCCAGGTCCCCTGAAGGCTATTAACCTGGGATCACTTGGATTTATTGAAAGGTAATGTAAATTTAAATCTCAAACCCACATAACAGCAGATCTATGGTTGCAGGCTTTTTCAACTTCCTCTTTGGTTTTGGTCTTGGTAATTTCCTCTACTTTCTCACATACTTGACTATGAATTTAAAAGGGTAACTGTCTTATTTTTCTATTATATTTAGGTATTTTTTGGCAAAGGGATTTAAAAGATATATTTTCTAAAGAATCCTAAAATTCATACGGAACCAAAACAGAGCCCACATAGCCAAAGCAATACTAAGCAAAAAGAACAAATCTGGAGGCATCATATTTCCTGACTTCAAGGTATTCTACAAGGCTATAGTTACCAAAACAGCATGGTACTGGTATAAAAATAGGCATGTAGACCAACTGAGAGAATAGAGAATCCAGAAATAAAGTCAAATATTTACAGCCAACTGATCATTGACAAAGCATACAAAAACATAAATTGGGGAAAGGACACCTTACCCAATAAATGGTGATGGGAAAACTGGCAAGCTACATGTAGACGAATGAGGGGTCCTCATCTCTTACCTAATACAAAAATCAACTCAAGATGGATCAAAGACTTAAACCTAAGACCTGAAACTATAAAAATTTGGGAAGATAGCATTGCAAAAACTCTTCTAGACATTGGCCTTGGCAGAGTTCATGACCAAGAACCCAAAGTAAATGAAACAAAAACAAAAATAAATAGATGGGACCTAATTAAACAAAAAAGCTTCTACACAGCAACAGAAATAATCAGCAGAGTAAGCAGACAACCTATAGAATGGGAGAAAATATTTGCAAATTATGCATTTGACAAAGGACCAATATCCAGAATCTACAAGGAACTCAAATCAGCAAGAAAAAATAAATAATCCCATCAAAAAGTAGGGAAAGGACATGAATAAACAATTCTTAAAGGAAGATATACAAACAGCCAACAAGCATGTGAAAAACATTTCGACATCACTAATTATCAGGGAAATGCAAATTAAAATCACAATGAGATACCACCTTACTCCTGCAAAAATAGCAATAATTAAAAAGTCAAAAAATAAAAGATGTTGACATAGGTATGGTAAAAAGGGGACACATTTACACTGCTGATGGGAATGTAAACTAGTAGATCAATTATGGAAAACAGTATGGAGATTCCATAAAGAACTAAAAATAGAACTACCATTTGATCCAGCAATCCCACTATTGGGTATCTACCCAATGGAAAATAAGCGATTATATGAAAAAGACACATGAACATGCATGTTTATAGCAGTACAATTGCAAACATATGGAACCAACTTAAGTGTCTATCAACCAATGAGTGGATAAAGAAAATGTGGTATATATACACCATGGAATACTACTCACCCATAAAAAGGAATGAAATAATGTCTTTTGCAGCAACTTGGATGGAGCTAGAGCAATTATTCTAAGTGAGGCAACTCAGGAATGGAAAACCAAATATTATATGTTCTCATTATAAGTGCAAGTTAAGATATGAGGATGCAAAGGCATAATAATAATAATATAATGGACTTTGGGAACAGGGCAGAGAGGAAGGTTGGGGCGGGGGTGAGGGATAAAAAACTACATATTGGGTGCAATGTATACTGCTTGGGTAATGATCCACCAAAATATCAGAAAGCATCACGAAAGAACTTATCCATGTAATCAAAAACCACCTGTTTCCCCAAAACTATTGAAATAAAAATATTTTTTTCTGGAATATTTCTGGAAATGATAGATATGAAGTTCATGTTCACTGTATTAATTTCCCACCCTTTTATAAAGGCACTGAATGTATTCTGCAACTCCTTCAGACTGAATTTCTAAGCTCCAACTTGGCAGCAGTAGCCAGGTGTGTGGCTAAGAACTTGAGGGAGGGTAAGGTCAATAGAAAGCCAACAGCCCTCTTATTTGTCAGTTAATTTTGCTTGGGAAATGTGGCTAACAATGCCCTAGAAGTACCGCCTGGGGTATGCCCAACTGTTTTGTGTTTGGCATCCCCAGGTGAAGAGCTTTTATGTTAGCCTTGAGTGGGTAGCTGTCTTCTCCAAGTTGTCAATCCCAGTCCCAGCTGCCTATGACCTGCTCTTCTTCTCAGTGCCACAATGGAATAATGACTTCGATTTTCTTTTTCCCATAATTTCTGCCTGACTAAATGTCACCAGAAATCCTCTTTTAATTCCCTTTGATCCAACCGATTATATCACTCCCTTTTTTCTGCTACTGATAATTATGTTACTTATACCTATCACACTATGCTATTACTGATTTCCTACATATCTGTCTCTCTTCTCGAAGTAGCAATTACTTAATGACTTGTATCCCAGTGTATTCATTTATGCTTATTTAATCCCTAGGGGGGGGTTCTTGAGATTTTTTAAATTAATGAATGAATTCATTAAGCATTAATTTATTCAATTAATGTTTACAGAGCACCAGCCCTTTACAAGATATCATGGTATCCCAGGGCTATAGCAGTAAGAAGATGCAGTGGCAGGAAATTTCCGTTGAATTGAATTATCTTCCTTCTTTTTATTTATTTATTTAAATTGTCATTCTAGCATATTTTTCTTCTTTTTTAAAATTTTTTCTAGTCTTCCATAGCTCCCTGTTGCAGTTATGGTACTTACCATTTTATGGGACATTTACTTCATGGAATCCCCAAGTCTCCACTGTGATTGTTCTTCCAGGACAGAGCACAATAGCTCATTTATTTTGGCTCTCAATTATCTAGCATAGGTGTGGGTAAACTATGGCTTGTGGGCCAAATTTGGCTTGATGCCTATTTTTATATGGCCTATGAGCTAAGAATGGTTTTCATATTCTTAAATGCTTGAAAGAAATCAAAAGAGTAATAATTAATTTATGATACATGACAATGAAAATTATATATGAAATACAAATTTCATGGGTATCACCAGCAGAGGCTGCAGAACAGCAAAAATTGCTGCCTGTTCCTTCTCCTGGAAGCTTCGTCCCAGAGGTCACGGGCCAGATGCCAGTGAGAGCTCTCCTGTATGAGGTGTCTGTCGGCCCCTACTGGGAGTTTTCTCCCAGTCAGGAAAAATGGGGGTCAGGGACCCACTTGAGGAGGCAGTCTGTCCCTTATCAGAGTTTAGGATAGGAGGCAATTAGAGTTAGATTACGTCATGAGGGTGGAGCCTTCCTGATGGGATTATTGGCCTTATAATAAGAGGAACAGATATCTCCCCACCACTCAACTTTCCCCCAATCCAAGTGTAAGTGCCAAGCAGAGACCATGAGTCTTAGTCAGTTCAGACTGCTATAACAAAGTGCCATAGACTGGGTGGTTTATGAACAATAGAAATGTATTTCTATCATTTTAGAAGCTAGAAGTCTGAGATTAGAGTACCAGCATAGTATGGTTCTACTGAGGCCTCTCAGGTTAAAGACTGCCAATTTCTTACACCTCACATGGTGGAAAGAAGGCAAGTCTGTAATCCCAGCACTTTGAGAGGCCAAGGTAGGAGGATTGCTTGAGGCCAGGAGTTGTAGACCAGCCTGGGCAACATAGCAAGACTCTGCCTCCACAAAAATTAAAAATAAAATAAATAAAAGGGCAATAATCCCATTCATGAGAACTCCACTCTCAAGACCTAATCACCTCCAAAACATCCCACCTTCTATTTTGGGGGTTATAATTCCAACATATAAACTTTGAGGGGGCATAAACATTTACCCTATAGCACCATGTGAGAACATAGTGAGAAGGTACCACCTGTAAGTCAGGACAATCCTGATCAGAAACCAAATCAGGTAGCACCTTGACCCTGGACTTTCCAGTTTCCAGGCCTGTGAGAATAAATTTCTATTGTTTAAGCTGGTCTATGTTTTTTGTTTTGTTTTGTTTTGTTTTTTTTAAATAGTAGCCCAAAGTGACTAAGACACTGGGTAATTTTTTTCTTGGTCTTTGAAAAATGGAAGGCCACAAGTCATAGGAGGTCTTTAGGGTATCAATGTCAAGACCTCTTGGGAAAGATAAAGCTCTGTTTTCCAGTACAGAGGTGGTAATAATCTCTTTTTATGTTTGAGAGGCTGAGAGCAGAGACTGCAGGACCTTGAAGGAAGAGCACAAAAGGGAAAGAAAGGGAAAGTCATAGGGTTCAGGTTCTGTAAGACAGCAGGCTGGGCTCCTGGCTGAGGAATGCATGTGAGGACAGCTGTGAAGGAACTTACTGGAAGTTTCTAGAACACTAGCCACATGGGGCTCACGCAGAATTGATAGTCTTATGAAAGGAAAATAAACCTTGGATCCCCAAAATCACTAAGCGAAAGGAAAAAGTCAAACTGGGAACTGCTTAGGGCAAACCTGCCTCCCATTCTATTCAAAATCACCGCTCTGTTCACTGAGATGAATGCACATCTGATTGCCTCCCATTTGTCTCCCATCTACCTGTGATGTGGAAACCCCCTCCCGCTTCGAACTGTCCCACCTTTCTGGACCAAACCAATGTTCATATTACATATGTTAGTTGATATCTCATGTTTCCCTAAAATACAAAACCAAGCTGTGCTCTGACCACCTTGGGCACATGTTGTCAGGACCTCCTGAGGCTGTGTCACAGGCCCATGTCCTCAACCTTGGCAAAATAAAATTTCTAAAATAACTGAGACCTGTCTCAGATATTTGGGGTTCACATTTCAATAACCATGAAGGGATTCTGAGTGCAGGTGCCCCTGAGCTTTGACAAATCTATCTGGAGATTTGGTATCAGCATGAGCTAACTTTATGGCTCAAACCAATAGGATGATTTGCTGAGGTCTGGCAGCATCCCCTCCAGAGAATCCCTGATCTCCCCAAATGTAGTTGAGCTCTAACATTGATTTTGCTGTACAACTTCCTTTTTCTTTAGTTTTACTTGCTTCCAACAAGGAAGACAAGATTTCTTGCTTCCATGATGATGGAAGGCAGGTAACTCCTTTATGAAGTTTCAGCTCGCTCCCAACAGAGGAGATGACTTTGAGTGTTTTTTTCCTGTTTCTAGGATGGTAGAGAATAGTTTTCAGATTGAGACCCATTTGAAGGTAAGTTAACAACCAGCTGGTCTTAATTTCTCCTTACCATGAGAGCACTCAATGATAATATTGTTGGAGTTTTTCTTGTTGCTTGTTCTGTTCTTTCTCCCACCTGATTTGACCAACTCTACGTGACTTGGTCAAAGCTGAGTGAGAATTCCAAATTATGGGTAACAAAGCCTCTCTAATTTGGATAAAGTTCCTCATAGCTGCAAAAGAGGAAAAAACAAACAAAAAAACACAAGTGCTTGGTTTCTGTGTTTGCTTCCTGTCTTAAAAAAAAAACATAAATGTTCTTTCATTTGCTTTTTTTCCACCTCATGCTTTCTTCCCCCTTTGCCATCTGTAGTACCAAATATCTAGAGAAAGCTTCAAATGACTTGAACCCCTTTAAAGAGTTCAGAACAAAGGTGCCACTCGCCCCTCTGGGGTTGTTCTATTTTCTTTGTTGAGTTTCAGGAGCCACAGGCAGCTCTGTTTTCCTCTATTGCATGACTGGACCCCTTTGGCTTCAAGGGTACCAGAGATGACCTTGTACTGTGACAGGATTTGACCTTGGTGTGTATAATGGCAGACAAGAGCTACAAAGTTAGGGGTGGCTGAGCACAGTTTACAGGAAGTGGTCTTGGCTGTTGTTTATTTTCTCTTAGGAAGTTGTTGTTTAAGGATCCTAATTCTAGTTCAGAGATTCATTCTAAAGGATCCTCTCTATTGCCTTTTCTCCCAAAATTAATCTTGATTCAGCTTGTCTGTGTGCATTTGCTTGAGGAACTGAACTGTTGTTTTCATAGGTCAATGAGAGACTGAGCTTTCTCGGCTCCAAAGAAAAAGGGCATTTTCCTCCTCCCAGACAAAAGGCACCCCTGGGTGACTTAGGACCTGGTGGGATTATCTGGCGGTTTGACTTCCAATAATGTGCAGTGGCCCTACAGGAAAATCTTGAAAATTTAAAAAATGGCTCATCCAGGAAATGCATATAAGGGCTGATCACTCAGCATTTTGATCCCTCTCAGAGGTTATAGACCTCTGCAGAGAGAAACCGAGACATGTAAGCGAGTGGAAACAACTCAGTGTTGACATGCTGAGGAGTCCTGCCCAAAAGCAGCACATATCAGTCCACCACACATAAACCCTAGGCCACAGCTCAGTTCCTCCTTTAAAAAAAAAAAAAAAATGTGGGACACAACCTAAGAATGAGGCGGAAAAAAAAAAAAAAAGGAGAATGACCCTCTTTCAAGAACTCTAAGTTCTATGGCACCTATACTTGCCAGAGTTTAATGTAAAATGGAAGCAATATGGTCTTTGTGGACATTTACATTAAGGAAAAAGAGCCCTAAGGTTGACCTGAAGACTGTAGAGTTCTTAAGTTCCCTTTTTCTCTAGTTTCTTTTCTGCCTGCTTCATATCTGCTGTTATTTGTCTACTAAGATAGAAACCACTGTTTGGATCTAGCAGGGTCGTTTTTTGCAAGCCAGTGAATTTATATTTATCTCATGCCTAAAGTTCTGAAGTAAAAGCTATAGGATCTTTCTGTTTGTGTGTGTGTGTGTGTGTGTGTGTATTTCAAAGGACTTTATAATTTCTATACGTTTATGTTTAATTAGCAATTAAATTCATTTTAGTTTCCCTCCAGCACAACAGACTTTTTCTTTCTGTACCTTATGATGTAAATTTTGCTATTTAATTTTCACCTGAGTTGTTTCCTTTAATATGCAAGTTTAGGCTATTTAGCTGACAAATGCCTACAGTTAATGAAGCAGGTTACCAAGAATTTGGAAGTCTAAGGAAAAACAAGAGCCTTTCTGAATCCATAAGATGTACTTCTATCAACATACCTAATACATCTATGTATTTATATGTTGTGTACACAATGTTTCACTACTAAAATTATATAAAAGAGCTCTAATTCATTGGTTTAAGAAAATAAAAGTGCTTGAATCAAATACATCAGGGAAAAGACTAGTTGAATGCTTTTTCAAGGTTATATAACAAGTAAAATATTTAATAAATAAGCTAGCTTTAAATTATTGGTAAAGTAATATTAGAAACGTCTTAAGAATTGCCAGCATACATTTTTGTTTGCATTTATTGATCAAGCAATTTTATATTTATTCCTGCCAAATACTATAAGGTGTCAAAATTTGGCATGTTATAAAACTATAAACCCAGTCCAAAACAGAATAATCCTTGCTTTTGTAATTTTAAATACATAAGACATTAATATGGTTTAATGAAAACAGCTACATCTTGAATTTAGTAAGATTACCATAATTTCTAATCTTACGGATTTAGGCAGCCTAGTCCACAGGGAAATAAGGTTTGTTTTGGGAAAGAACTGTTATAATTTTTGTTTCAAATCTAAACTATAAACTAAGTTTCTCTCTACCTGATTTCTCCAAAATTTGGAAACTATTTGTGAGTATTCTTAACTTACAGCAATACAGTTACTAAGAGTAAGAATCTGTTAACAGTAAGAATCTGTTTTTATTTGTAACAGTACACAATTGGACAAGCTGGTTATTTGCAAGGCTTTGACTGGAATGGTGTGCTTTCCTTTAAGGAATCAAACTTGACTTATGGAACCAATAAAAGCCCCTTTGGGAAAACTGGCCTCATACCTTATCTACACAGTCCCAGTACAGTGTTCCTGACCTGTGATAAGTAAAGAATGTAACTTTCGGACAGGCCCAGGAACCCCAAGTTTATCTTGGTACCTCAAGATAAGAGGAATTCACCCAACTCAGAGGTATTTGATGGTACAAACCCATGGCTCAGCTCAGCTTTTAAAAAGTCTTATCTGAGATTCTTTCTATGGAACAAAGTTCCATCAAAGCCAATTTAAAAGCCCGTATAATAAAAATAATTATTCTTGCTACACTGTAGACAAATAATTAAACCAAGTATAATAAAGCAAATTAGTCCCACTGTTACTGGGGAGTCCTTGCTCCCAGAGCTCTCAAGATGGCGGTGGACCACTTCCAAGATGGTGGCAAGCCTCGTGTTCTCGGACCCAGGGTTCTTGGCTTCACAGATTCCAAGGAATGGAATCTTGGGCCACGCGGTGAGTGTTATAGCTCTATAAGAAGCCATGGGTCACGGAAGTGAACCGTGGAACCCAGTGACTAGTGTTCAGCTCAATTAGAACGAACCCAGGCACTTAGCCATGCAGGAACAATGGCAAGCCTTTAGCTCGATCAGGAGTGGCAGTGGGCACCTTGCTGGATCAGGAGCACAGTGGATACCTTATGGGATCTGGAGGGATAGAGGTCAGCGGCGGGTCTGTGATGGCAGCAAACAGCAGTGGTGGACAGCGAGCGAAAGCTCAGCTCGAGCCATAACAAAACATGAACCAGAAGAGTGCAGTTGCGAGATTTGAGTGAAACAGAGTGAAAATAGAGCTCCCACATAAGGAGAGGAGACCCAAACGGGGTTGCCATTGCTGGCTCGAATGCCTAGGTTTATATCCTGATCCTTGTCCCTCCTGCTGTGCTCTCAGGCAATAGATGATTGGCTATTTCTTTACCTCCTGTGTTTATCTAATTAGCAGTTTAGTGAGCTCTCTGATTGGTCGGGTGTGGGCTAAGTTGCAAGCCCCGTGTTTAAAGGTGGATGCGGTCACCTTCCCAGCTGGGCTTAGGGATTCTTAGTTGGCCTAGGAAATTCCAGCTAGTCCTGTCTCTCAGTCCCCCATCTCAACAAGAAAACCCAAGTGCTGTTGGGGAGGTTGGTCAATGATCACTCTAACTACTTCCTGCTGAATTGGGGTGTAGTAGGGGTTATGCAGTTGAGATTTCCTCAGGAGGGGTGCCTTTGATGTCATTAACATCAGAGAATGGGCTAGCAGGCCGGTCTAGGGGTCTGTGGTAGATCTTACTCATGGACTGCATCTGGGGCTCCATTTGAAGAACGATTTGTAGTTTTACAGCTTTGATTCTGGAAGAGACAGACTTAACAAGGAGATTAAAGATACAGGGATTGAAATGTATGGCCTTTGGAACACTTTATAGGCCCCGACTATCTGCTTGATAATTTAGAAAAGGCCTGGTCCAGTAAATAATAATTTGGCCATCTGATGGGTGCTATCAATGCCTAAGTGAAAGGTTTGGTGAAAGGTTTTAAGTAATTTCCATTGGTTAGCTGCAGGCAAAAGTATTTTCCCTTCTTTGGTGGCTAGCCATCTTGAGGGGAGAAAATTATGTCTTCCCTATTCTATTTCTCCTGCTGAGTACTGGGTCTTGGTTTCCCAGAGGGGATTACCTCATACTAGCAGTCCTTCTATAAGCATTTCTAATGGAGGGTCCTGCCTTGAGGCTCTTTTGGCTTCAATATCTGCTTGGCAGTTCCCTTCTATTTTCCTTTCCTTTCCTTTCTGATGACCCTGGCAGTGTAAGACTGCCAACTCTTTAGTTTTTTGTACAGTCAATAATTTCCTAATGGCTTCCTGATCTTTGATAGGTGTTCCCTTGGAAGTTTGGAATTCCCTTTCTCTCCATATTGCTGCATGGGCATGGAGGACTAGGTAAGCATACTTAGAGTCTATATATATATTTACCCTTTTTCCTTCTCCTAATTCTAGTGCCCAAGTGAGGGTTATTAGTTCTGCCAGCTGAGCACTAGTTCCTGGAGTGAGGGGATTACTTTCAAGTATTCCATTATCACTGACCACTTCATACCCCACTTTTCGAAGTCCTTTTTCTACAAAGGGACTTCCATCAGTGTACAAGTTGAGGTTGGGATAAGTCAAGGGAACCTCTAAAAGGTCCCCTCAAGTGGCGTAGGTTTGAACAATGACTTGTTGACAGTTATGTTCTATCTTTTCTTCATTGGCTGGAAGAAATGTGGCTGGTTAAGAGCTGTACAAGTAAGTGTGCAGTCACAGCACTGGCCCTTCAAGTAATACAGCCTGATATTTAAGTAAACAGTTGTCTGACAGCCACAAGTCTCCTTTAGCAGTGAGTGTGCCATTCACCTCACGAGATGTCCACACAGTAAGATCTCTTCCCTGTATTATTTTAACTGCTTTAGATACTAAGACTGCTACTGCCGCCACTACCCATAAACAATGAGGCCAACCCTTTGCCACTATATCAGTTTCCTTACTCAGGTATGCCATGGGTTGCAAGCTCGTCCCTCTGACCTATGTAAGGACTCCTAGAGCTATTCCTGTTTTTTTCTGTGACATATAAAGAAAAGTCTTGCCCTCTTGGCAAGCTTAACACTGGGGCTTGGGTTAGGGCCTTCTTTAGAGCCTGGAAAGCTGCTTCTGCTTCAGGTGTGCATCTTACTAAATGGGTATTGGCTTTCTGAGTTTCCTTAATCAGTGTATATAATGGTCTGGCTATTTCACCGTACCCGTGAATCCATGTTCGGCAGAAACCTGTTATGCCAAGGAACCCTCTTAGTTGCTTTAGAGTTTCGGGATGAGGATAAGCCAGTATAGGCTGGACACGTTCCTCACTGAGGCCCCTGGTGCCTTTGGGTAATTTTATTCCTAAGTATGTAAACTGCTGTGAGCAGAGCTGAGCCTGGAAATCTCAGGCTTTGGTTTGGAAACCTTGTAGCCACAGGTAGCAAGGAAATTTAAGAGTGCTTGGGTGGCTTGATGGCACAAGGTTTCTGAATAGGCAGCTAAAAGTAAATCATCCATGTACCGAATGACAAGAGTGTCCAGGTATGAGAATTGGCTCAAGTCTTGGGCTAATGCCTGGCCAAATAAATGGGGGCGATCCCTGAACCGTTGGGGTAAAACAGTCCAGGTGAGTTGAGACGTTGGGTTTGAAGGATCTTCAAAGGCAAATAAGAATTGAGAATCAGAATGTAGAGGGATGCAGAAAAAGGCATCCTTAAGGTCCAGGACTGTAAACCACTCTGCTTCCTCTGGTATTTGGGAAAGCAGAGTATAAGGGCTAGGCACAGCTGGGTATAGAGGAACAACAGCCTCATTCATAATCCTGAGATCTTGCACTAACCTCCACTGTCCGTTGGGTTTCTGTACTCCTAAAATTGGAGTATTGCAGGGACTATTGCATGGTTTTACTAGGCCTTGGGCTTTTAGCTCCTTAACAATCCTTTGGAGTCCTTGTTGGGCCTTGGGTCTGAGCGGGTACTGCCTTTGGTAGGGAAAGGAGGCGGAATCCTTTAGTTTAACTTGAACAGGACAGGCATTTTTTGCTCGTCCATATTGTCCTTCTGTTGCCCAGACTTCAGGATTAATTCCTTCCTCAAGCAGGGGACAACAAACGGGTGTTCCTTCTCTATGGTCAGGTGTATAATGGCCCCTGCTTTTGCTAGAATATCTCTCCCTAACAAAGGAGTGGGGCTTTCAGGCATAATTAGAAAAGCATGTGAAAAGGGTAAAGTTCCCCAGTCACAACTTAGTGGCTGGGAGAAGTATCTAGTGACTGGCTGTCCTAGCACCCCTTGGATAGTGACAGATCTGGAGGACCGTTGTCCGGGACAGGAGAGTAAGGCTGAAAAGGCTGCACCAGTGTCCAGGAGAGTTAACCTCCTGGCCCTCCATGGTCAAAGGTACCCGGGGCTCTGTGAGGGTGATGGCATGGGCTGGCACTTGCCCCAGGCACCTTCAGTCCTGTTGCTGGGTCATCTGGTTAGTGGCTTCTGACTCAGAGGACCTTCGTCCCCTGGGGCAGCGGGCCTTCCAGTGATTCCCTTGACATAAGGGGCATGGACGAGGGGGCGGCTTACTTCTACTTGGACAATCTTTTCTAAAGTGTCCTTGTAGACCACACTGGAAGCAAGCCCTCTTAGGCATTCAGTTTGCCCAGCTTTTCCCTTTTCCAGAGCCTCCGAAGTCCGCTTGCCTGAGAGCCATGACTAAAGCGGTGGCCTTTTTTTATCCGTTTGTCCCGTTCTGCCTGCTCCTCCTGATTTCTATTATAAAAAACTGAGGTTGCCAAGTTCAATAGGGTTTCTAAGTTTTGCTCTGCGCCTAAGGCAGACTTTTGAAGTTTTGTCCTAATGTCTGCAGCTGACTGAGTGATCAACTTATCCTTTAAGATTAGTTGGCCTTCAATAGAGTCAGGTGACAGGGAGGTATGCTTCCTCAATGCCTCCCTTAGTCTCTGCAGAAAGGCAGTAGGATTTTCTTCCTTTGCCTGTATTATAGTGGACATCATTGAATAATTCATAGGCTTCTTCCCAGTATTCCTTAGCCCTTCTAGCACGCAAGTTAGCACATGTCTGCGGCACCAATCTCCATGTTCTGATTCTGTGTCCCAGTGAAGGTCTACACTGGGAACTACCTGCTGGCCTGTGGGAAATCGTGCTCTTTCCTCTGTTGTCATCCTATCATTGACCTGACTGAGATACCAGAGATCGCCAAAGTCTCAGGCTGCAGTTATGGCGGCACTTCTCCCATTTGGGGTGTCTGATTTAGAAGTAACGTTGTATCTCTCCATGTCAGATCAAAGGATTATCCTAATCTTTGCAAAACATCAATATAGCCATCAGGGTTATCTGAGAATTTACCTAGGTCTATTTTAATTTGATTTAAGTCTGAGAGAGAAAAAGGTACATGCACTCTGGCTGGATCAAATTCTCCTCCCACTGCTTGGAGGGGACATAATCGGGGAATATCGGCACTCTTTGGTTCATTGTTTACCGCTGTATCTCTTTTTGGACCGTTTGGGTTGAAGGGAAGTCCTTATTAGTTGGGGAAGGAGTCAGGGGGTTGCTGGGGTAGGGAGGTAGACTCTGAGGGCTTCTTGTAGGGCATAAATCACACTTTTTACATAATTGTGAGTTGTCTCTTAATGAAAAGAAAGTTTGTACATATGGCACTTCACTCCATTTGCCTTTTTTCTACAGAAGAGGTCTAGCTGTAAGGTGGTGTTATAATTTATACTTCCCTCAGCAGGCCAGGTTTCTCCCCCTTAAAGAGGGTATCATGGCCAGGCGGTACTGCAGAAGAATACAAGTAGTTTCTTTCTTAGCGTCCCAGTTCTCCAGAATACATCTTAGGGGCATTTTTGCCAGCACCCCTGGTCATTTTCCGATAAGCATTAGTCCTACAGTGTCCTCTATGGTCCTAATGCTTATTCCTTTCCAGGGTGCGTAACCACCCATGGACCTCTACTTATCGGATTAGTTACGCTCACCGATGTAGCTGTTCTGCACCTGTTTTCCCGCCTCTCTTGATCACAAAGAAAGGGGTCCAGGCTGCTGGATTCTAGTGTTCCTTTACCAGTGTGCCCAATATTGCCTGTGCGCTCAGGGGTGAGTCCTAGAGCTGGACTGGGCTCCTGAGTATTTCATAACAATCCAGCTGCCCCATCAAGATGCATTTCTATAAACAACAGTTCTTATGCAAATTCATTTCAGAGAGGGTGTAGCTAACCTTTTGAGTCAGGATTGAGATAGTCTTTTGATTCTGTAAGTACTTTAAGGCTTGGCTGAGTGCAAACAGCTCGCACGTTTGAGAAGACCAATTATGGGGCAATTTTTCTAACTCTGCTTCCACAAGAGTCTCAGTATCAATTACTGAATACTCCTTGGGTTTTTTTCCTCAATCACCTGGGAGGAACCATCTATTGTCCTGTCCTGAAGGGAGTTCCTCCTAGGTCTGGTAGGACCTTTCTATCATAATTAAGATTTAAATCCTCTGTTAGGAAATCTGCTGAGTTAGGGATTTTTTGATAGGAAAGCTCTGGGTTGTCAGTGGCCTCAGTGTTCTCAGACCAAGCCCTTGTTTACACTGACAACAAGGTAGTATTGGAGTGTTACAGGTCACGAAGAACTTCAATAATTAATTACAGGTTTTAAATTTACCCTGGCTTTTAAAGGAATAGGGCACTCATTTTACTATTTCTTTTTCTTTCTTTTTCTCCTTGACTCCCTCTTTGTCTCTCTCTCTCCCCCAGCCATTACAAACTTGGGGCTCTGGCAAGGGTGGTGGGGAACGGGTCCCACATAACTGCCCATGTCGAGAGCTGTATACCTAAATTGGGAGGGACACCAGGGATAAGACTCCCTGGTTTATAGCCTAGAAGCCTAAGGATGCAGCCTAGAGCTTCCTTAGATCTTTTTGGAGATACAACTTGCTAGAGGAAATGAAAGTCTGAACCATTAGTACCTAGCAGGCAGGGATCAGAGGAAGTAGATTCAGAATTAAAGAGAATTTTGGGGCTACACTTTCAAGAAAATCATGGTCAGGACCCAGGAGGTATGGGTCAGAAGGAAAGGTAGGG
The DNA here is from genome assembly GCF_024542745.1 of Macaca thibetana thibetana. Lineage (NCBI taxonomy): Eukaryota > Metazoa > Chordata > Mammalia > Primates > Cercopithecidae > Macaca > Macaca thibetana. The sequence goes on from NC_065582.1 coordinate 166,284,200, forward strand.
TGCACGCATTGGTGACTGTTGAGTAGAGACTTCTGGCTGTGCCGTGATCTCAAGCAGCTATTGCCAGGAGTTCCGGACAACAGCTTTCTGCCTCTAGTTGGCCCTCGGCTTCCCAAAGAAAACTGAGTGGAAGCTGGCTCCAGGCAGACCAACAGTCCAACCCAGAAAGGGTGGGGGTTGTTAGAAAGCTCTTCCCCAGATAGCCTCACACCTGAATCTTAAGTCCGGCAGCCATGCTAATAGTTTTTAACTGGCCGACAGGTGCCCGGTATTTTCCTCCAATTTCTAAGGAAGGATAGGACAGAATAGCAAGGGAAAGTGGTCCAATATTACTCACCGCTTTGGAGGTCCCTTCGTGGTCGCCAAAATGTTACTGGAGGGGTCTCTGCTCCCAGAGCTCTCAAGATGGTGGCAGGCCGCTTCCAAAATGGCAACAGGCCACTTCCAAGATGGTGGCAAGTCTCGTGTTCTGACCCGGGGTTCTTGGCCTCACAGATTCCAAGGAATGGAATCTTGGGCCATGCGGTGAGTGTTATAGCTCTATTAGAAGCCGTGGGTCACGGGAGAGAAGGTAGAACCCAGTGACTAGTGTTCAGCTCAATTAGCACGGACCCAGGCACTTAGCCATGCAGGAACAATGGCAAGCCTTTCGCCTGTTCGGGAGTGGCAGTCGGTGCCTCACTGGGTCAGAAGCACCGCGGACACCCTGCAGGATCTGGAGTGATGGAAGTCAGCGGCGGGTCTGCGACGGTGGTGAACAGCAGTGGTGGACGGCGAGCGAAAACTCAGCTCGAGCCGTAACAAAACACGGACCAGAAGAGTGCAGTTGCAAGATTTAATAGAGTGAAATAGAGTGAAAACAGAGCTCCCACAAAGGGGAGGGGACCCAAAGGGTGTTGCCGTTGGTGGCTCGAATGCCGAATGCCTGGGTTTATATCCTGATCCTTGTCCCTCCTGCTGTGCTCTCATGCAATAGATGATTGGCTATTTCTTTACCTCCTGTGTTTGCCTAATTAGCATTTTAGTGAGCTCTCTGATTGGTCGAGTGTGGGCTAAGTTGCAAGCCCCGTGTTTAAAGGTGGATGCGGTCACCTTCCCAACTAGGCTTAGGGATTCTTAGTCGGCCTAGGAAATTCCAGCTAGTCCTGTCTCTCACCACCATGATTTGTCTTGAGTGAAAATGGGAAATTCTTAGAGAGAGAAAAATTATGTTTCAAAAACTATAGTACACCTGTTATTAGATTCTAGTCTTGCCTAATGTTTTTCAATTTTTATTATTTTACACAGTTGGGACCAAATTCTAATTTTTCTTGACTACAAGTCTTTAAAATCATGTTTTCAATTTTTTCCTTCTTTTTCTCTCCCCATTTTCCTAATTTGGAGTCACTGAACACTAACCTGTGCTTTCTTAAAGCTCTGTGAACTGAAGCTGGACAACTTAAACTTCAGAAGAAAATAACAGCAACCTATTTACATATATAAGCCCCTTTCATACTTGCCTACTGATGTGTGGATTTCAGTGTAATGTGGCCTATATCACTTTTCCAGGATTGTTCTTCTGTTTGTTGTTTTTCTGCCTTCCTCCCCATATTTTCTCTTCATAGGACATGAGACAGCCTGCTAAAAATGAGCTTTCCTAATAACTTGGGACCTACCTGTCTAGGAGTACACCATCCTAGCCATGAGAAGTCAGACAAAACCTGAGACCAGAGACTCATTTTCTGCTAAAATGTTTTCTCCAAAATATTTTTAAAAAGAAAAGGGGGGACGGGGAATATGAAAGGGCAATAAACCTTGGGGCCCCCAAATCACCAAGCTAAAGGGAAAAAGTCTTGCTGGGAACTGTTAAAGGCAAACCTGCGTCCCATTCTATTCAAAGTCACCCCTCTGTGCATTGAGATAAATGCAGATCTGATTGTCTCCTTTGCAGAGGCTAATCAGAAACTCAAAATAAACCAATCATTTGTCTCTTATCTACCTATGACCTGGAAGCCCCCTCCCCTCTTTGAGTTGTCCTGCCTTTCTGGGCTAAACCAATGTTCATATTATGTATGTTGATTGATGTCTCACGTTTCCCTAAAATGTATAAAACCCAGCTGTTCTCTGACCACCTCGGGCACTTATCATCAGGACCTCCTGAGGCTGTGTCACAGGGGTGTGCCCTCAACTTTCGCAAAATAAACTTTCTAAAATAACTGAGACCTGTCTCAGATATTCAGGGCTCACAGTCTCATCCAAGGAGGGTACCACCTGGTCATCACACTTTATTTGAGAAATGTTACCATTAAGTCCCCAGATTCCCTGTGAGGCATATGTTTGCTGCTTTCTGAATCTCAGAGGGACAGCTCATTTCTTCACTGCAGTCTCCTGTTCTCCATGTCACTCAGAGACAGGTGGATTCCAGGTGTGTTCCCTAGGATACTGATGCTCCGTGCATGAGGTTTATGAGGGAGTGCTCTGAAGGTCACCACCTGTGGATGGAAAGAAAGGAGGTAGGCTTGGGCAGAGGGAAAAGTTGCGCTGTGATGCTGTGTTAAAGAACGTTTCAGCTGATCCCACGAGGACCTGTGAACGGGGACGGCCCTTCATTAATATCCCAAATTGGGGAGAGGGGTCAGATCTTTATATCTGTGGATCAGACTGCCCTAGGAAAGTTGTGTGATGTTGGGCAAGATGTTTACCTTCAGCCAGGTAATTCCAAAGTTGGCCAAGAGCTGAGGACTGTCCACTGGGAGAGGCCCCAGAAGCTGGCAGGGTAAGTCCTTGGTCCTGATGTTTTTCTAGCAGATATATCACAGTGTCCGTAGGAGACTGACTAGGGCATGCTAGTGTCTCCTGAGAAACGGGGTAGATACACACTTCTATTACATTGTAATGTAAAAGAAGTAAGACCTAAGCTGGGGTGAGAAAAGGAACCTGGAAAGGTAACTCCCCCGATGTTCTCAGGTCAAAGATGTTTTTCCCATTATGGACCCACTGGTCTGGTCCCATACTGAAACTGATTTTCTGTGTACTGAGATTCTTCTTTTAAAAGGAATAGAATTCAAGTGAAGGAGATGAGAGTACTACGCAAAGCTGTAAGGATTACCCTTTTAGATTTGGAAATCAGTCAATTCTTTGAGTAACTTAATTTTCCCTTTATTCCTACATTATTTCATAGTCCTATGTGTATGTGTGTGTGTCTGTGCATGTGTGTGTATGTATGTATGTCAGGGTCCAGAGGAGCAGCCCTAGGTTTGACTCAGTTGCACTGCCTGGGTCTCTTGCCTCCTGGGTGTACTCAGTTGGGAAAGAGCAGGATGTGAATTGCTATCCTGTACTTCTTCATTCTCAGACCATCTTTTCTATTGGTACAATTGTGTGTCAATTTTCTAAAATATGGAAGCATTTACAAGAAAAGGGAAAAAAGGAAAACAAGTTTAAATGAAGAAACAGAGATATAATGATTGCTGCTTCATTTACTGAACGGTTAGACCAGCAGGTGTTTTTTTTTTGCCAAATGATAAGTGATTTATTTCCCAATCAAACAGGGTATTGTGTGTGTCACTCAGAAATGTGTTCCTGCTCATTCAGAGCTCCGAAAAGGAGTTGACAAACATCAGAGGAGAATTGTGGCTAACACAGAAATAATAGGAAGAAAAAATCAATGTAGAGATGTAATTGAAAGTAAGATGTAATTGAAAGTGGTGGAGGTAATTGAATGGTAATATTGTGAGCAGAGACCAAGCAGGATCAAGCAAGTGCAAGATTAGGCAATTCAAAGATGTTCATCTTTCTCCTTTCTGAAATAACACAGGCCTCTGAGATTATGGTTAAGGGACATTATCAAACACGCTCATTCAAATAGAAATTCCTCTATAGTTTTTTTTTTTTTTTAAACTTTGTCTCTTTTTTCCTTACAAAGAATACCCTGTGAGCTGGATTGAGTCCAAGGATGTGACTTTGCAGCTGATATAACTGGACGAGGGCATGTTTGGTCCTGTCCTTGTGACTATCTTAGCAACGGAATTCAATTGCTCCAGGTCAGCCCACTCAATCAAGGCATATCTGACCGGAACAATGACCAAAAATACTGAAGCAACCATGTACATTCCATCCCTTCACTTTCATTTTTTTGGAAGCAAATTCCAGTAAAAAGCACTATTTATTTTCCTTTACCAAGTGGGAAATATTTAAAAAATGCATTTTTATTGGGAAAGTGAGTGCTATTCATGGGCATTTTTTAAAACCAAAATAACTCTCCTTGAGAAATACTCCTCCAGCATTATCTCACGGGGCTGTTGATAGAGTTTGCCTTTCAATTCCAGTGAAATCAATATTGCATTATGGTTGGAGTCAGGAGACCTGGATTGTGTGACCTTGGGCAAGTCACTTAATCTCTCTGCCACCATCTATGTGAAAAAAACAATAGAAAATAATTCTAGCCACTTCAAGAAGGGAGAGTAAGATTAATGATAGCAGATTTTCTAGACAATGGTCTCTGTGGCTGTTTCTCACACTCCCTGTGTTCTTGTGTGTGCTTTTTAATTTTTGATTCTCTTTTGAATCTAAATTCAGCTGGCCACTTATTGATACAATGACAAAGCTAATTCCCAATGCCGATGGCGATTCCTCTGCTCAGCTGAATTTTATATCTCTAGACAAAGCCCTTGAAATGCTGTATCCCCTTTGTGAGGGGAGGAGGAGGAAGGCAATGGAGAACTCTATTTGATAAAGAATTCTTGCATATACATTGCTCTCTTCACTCTGGGTGATTTTGTGACTTTTTACTCTCAGGCATCTTGTTTCCTCAATCTCACTATATCTGGCTTCTGCTCTTTACGTCCACTGATCAACAAGCTCATGTGAGGGATGACTTAGGTTGGTCTTGCTCTTCCAGCTTGGATCTCAGGATGATCCCCTCAAGTGTTTGCCCCACTTCTTCACAAGCTGTTACTATAGGTGATAAACCAATAGTTATTGATTCATTGAATGACAACCCTGTGACCTCATCAACTTTTCCAGCTGCCATCCTCTCTTCTTCTTTTGTTATCAGACTTATTAAGAGAACAGTCTATCATTCCTTACCCACTACTGGCCAGTAACTACCTCATTGCTTTATTAAAACTTCCTCTTTCTCTCTCTCTATTCTGGGACTACTTCATTCCAGACATGTATCATCTGAAGTGGGGTTAGTTTTCTGGTTAAGTTCATTCTGTTGTGTTTCTAACTTAGCTTACCCATTTTCTTACCTTCAACTACCACCTGTATGTGGATGAATCTCATATCCACAAGGTGGCCATTCAGCACAGAATTTGCTTTACAATATCCCTCCCTAGCATTTGTTAATCTAAGAGCACATACCAAAGGCCGATTTGAGAAGACCACTTTGTGAGGAATCTGGAATACTGAACTAAAGAGTTTGGATTTTATCCTACAGTGGGAGTTAGAGATATATTTTCAAATAATCTAGAGGAATACATTGTTTTCATTCAACAGAGCAGAGGGTGGGTTGGAGGGCAGAAGGTTGGGGTTTCCCAGCCCAGTGCAGTCACCATGATGTAACTAAAACTCAGATTTTAATTTACACCTAATGCACAGGCATTTTCTGCTATGTTTCCAGTTGACTCATTTCCCAAGTCTCTGATCTTGGTATAAACAGGGCAGGAAAAATGCACATGAGATTCGAAGCATGAATTGGCCAGTGGTTGCTTTTTTTTTTCAATCCAGCTTTATCAGCCGTCAGCTCATGAATATTCACTACTATTCTTAATTTTCACTGCTACTTCGAGGATATTTTCTATATCCTCAGAGATATTTCATTTGGAAGTTTACAGGAGCTACATTAGGCACAGCCAAATAGCTGCTATTTTAAAATGGAAATCCCTTCTTGTTGATGTTTTGAGACCTCACTGCAAACAGATGCTCAGAAGAAAAATATGGGCTATATGGTGAATTAAGAAATCCTGAAAATGGTCACTGTTGTGTGAAAAGCAATTATATACCTCACGCCAGGCACACTAAATTCTTTTGTTTCCTTGACCACATGAGTTGTTTTCCTCCTCCGGCCTAGACATGGGCTGCTCTCTCCGCATGAACTCCCATCCCTATTCCCACACAAGCTTCCATCTGCCTGCATCCTAGACTCTGTTTGGTCCTTCATGACTCGGTTTAATGTCACTTCCTCACAGAGGCATTCCCGAACCTCCTTACACTTGTTTGATTGGATTCTCCTGTCGTTCTTTCTTCTAATATCACATAACTTCCTTCAGATGCTTATCACAATCTGGAATTATGTATTAGTGTGACCATTTGTATAATATCTATTACCTACTTCAACTTCAACCCCAGCTGCATAGAGTGTAAGCTCTAAAATGGCTGAAGTGATGTCTGTTTCATGTGAAACCGTGTATCAAAAATTTACTGTAGCTTCTTGCACATGATAGGAGGTAGGAAATATAGATGTGTTGTTAACTGATTTTTGAAAACACAGGAATAAAAATGAAGATAACTTATGTATTTTATATAGCTTTAGATACTTAATGTAAAACTTTGTATGAAGCTTCCTATCCTTGTATAGCTTCCTTTCTTACGAGCACTATTTTTGAAATAATGGTCACTCCGTGAGGTAGATGACACCATAAAGCTTGAGGTCTTTAAGGACTGAATCAATTTCAACATCTTTTGATCATTTCTCCAGAAAGAATTGCTGCTGACGAAGCAAATCACCCCAAAAAAGAAAACTCTCAGAGAAATTTTAAAATAGGGGTTCATCTATATTGCTTAGAAATAATTTCAGAAAATCTGTAGTGAAAACAAATTCCAAAGATGATTGAGATGGTTATTATTCAATGAACACATCTTAAATCAAACACATGTCAGATCCCCATGGCATTTCCTGATGGTGCCTCATTCATGTGAGAATTTAAATTAAACACATTAGAGATGTTTAGCTACTTTATCATTTCAGATTACAATGCACATTATTCCATGTAGTAGCTTTGATTCTAAAATGCATGAATTTTTTTTTGTTTTAATGCATAGTTCTGTTGGATCTGCTCTAGAATAATTTCCTATTTAAAGTAATCCTATTGGCAAGACCTTCTAAGTAAGGAAACTTTTGTAATATTAATAATTACCCTAAATTTATCTTGTTTGTTAGTAATTATTTGACTATTGGATTTTTTTTAAAGGGTGCATGGACAGGAGGTAGTCACATCTCAAGGCAAACAATCCCCTAAGAAACTTACTAACTCAGCTCATATCCCAGACAGCCATCATTTTATTTTTTGTCTTTATAAGCAGGAAGGAGAAAGAACACAGTCTGGAAGCTATGAAGGTTTCACTTTTGTTTTCCTTAAAAAATGAAACATCAAATGTAAAGTCTCTAGTCTGGATTACTTAAACCTACATAAGGAGGAAAAATTATTGGGCTGTGGCATAAGGCTCTAAGGCTTGAAAGTCCCCAAGTAGAGGTAGCAGTTACTAAGCTGTTGCCTTAATTACAGACAATGTGGTCTGGAATACCTGACTGAGGTGGAATCCAGCTCCTCTGTTTATGAGCCCTGTATGCATGTGTAAAGCAGGAAGCACAATAATCTCATGGATTTATATAGATGAATGAGATATTTCATAGAAAACCCTGAGCATAGTACCCGGCATATAAGTAGCACTCAAAAAACAGTGGCTGTATGGATAATACATGTCTATAAACACAAATCTAAATCATGTCATCTTCACAGATGTTTCTTCATTTAATGAATGATTTAAACCCCTTGGAAAAAAGAAGCAATCAATGGGACTGAATAATTTAGAGTAGCTATATAGTTGTTTCTATAATTAAAATTTAGACATTTTAAACAAGAATGAATAAATGCTTAGATGTCTGTGTCTGTGAGAGAGACCGAGTGTGTGTGTATGTGCATGTGTGTATGCATGGTTGTTTTTTTTGTTCGTTTGTTTATATGGAAACAAAGGCATCTTACTATGGTTGATGAGGATTATTCCTCCCAGACAATGTTGTTTCTCTGTCCTGGATAGTACACCTTGATGTTACCAACCCTGGCCTAAGAGTGGCTTTTATTGTTTTCTCCCTGGTTCTGTTGGGGAGGGAGAACCAAAGAAGAACAAGAACAAAAACATTTCATCTTAGTTAGACTTCATCTTACAATTTTTTTGAAAAAAAAAATGAATATCTTTTTTTCAGCAAATTGTATATTTTTATATCCATCTCTCTTATGTGGCCATTCCAGTATCAGTCCCCAGAAATAACAACATGTGAATCTCACACCAATTTTTGGCAACAAAAAGGCATAGGTTTTCTTCCTTATTCTTTCTGTATCATTTTGATTAATAAATTCTTAAGGAGTGGCCTATTGTGCAATTTCTAAGAAAACCACCAAGCTGTTAATGAAGTAAATATCTGTTTAATTTACAAACATCAGCAGTGTAACTGATATTAGTCTGGAGAAAGACAAAGCACACTGAATTACACATGTACATCTAATTTTCTTTGTAAAAAAAAGAAGTTTTCAGGAAGAAACATCTGCATCTTTACAGGGCACCCTGGGATTTTAATGAGGGAAGAGCACAGTCCACTATAAATCATTATCAATTCTACATGGTAATTTAGCAGCAAACATGTTAACATGGGAACATTAAGATAATAAAGGAGTTTTATTGTTTGGGGGGAAAAAAAATCACAGTTCTTGACATGACAGTCTTTTTATCCCCACCCCACCCCCAGAAAAGGGCAAAAAAGGTCAAGGACATATTAATTTGCAAAAGGTCTACTTTCTAGTGTTGATTGCTACACACCATTTTTTTTTCTGAGAGGACATGTTGCAGAGGGGCCACTTCTTTCTGTACAATGACCATCTCACATACAGATTTGTGTTTTCCTCTCTTGGACTTTGCACACTCTCTGCAGGTGTCCTGAATGAGGCCAGTAGGTCAGTGACATCAGTGAGCAGATGTCAAGGTCAACAAACAGACCAACACATATTTATCCCAAGATAAAACCCTATGTTAGTACTATTGCCAAAAAAAAAAAAAAAATCCTGATTTTTTTAAGTTTGAAAAATGTACAAAAATATCAGGATAATTATAAATTAATATATATTAAAGCATCAAGGAACAGTAAAAGGATGGCCTAAAATGTTAAGTACAATGTACTTTGATACAATAAATATTTCTCATGGAAACTGAATACTGTATAGGGCTGTTTAGAACTCATAGAAACAAAAAAATCATATTATTACTAATTTATTTATCAATAATCTATTGGTTCTTTATCATCTCCTTTATCATTTATATTACAAAAAATTAATACTGGAAAATGGTAAAGACTTTTGTGTGCTGCTTCTGCTGACATGCTGACATTTAAAAGGAAGATAAAATTTATTTTATCACTTTCATTTCCTCTTGTGAATGGAACCCAGATCCTCAGGACACTTTATACTTTGCACGAAATATTTCTCATCCATTTGTTCTATCTGTGAATTCTGGAGTTCCATTCTCTTGCCTTGCATCCTCATTCACACGCATGTGCTTGGTATGTCCTAGTGAACTTAGTTGATGTGAAGGAGGGTACGCAGGTTTTATGCTCTGGAAAATTTCACAGCAGTGCACAGTAGCTCCTCTGCCCCTCGTGCATGTGCTTCTGCTTGTCTTCAGCATGTTACAAAGATGGACCCGAGTTGCAATGGTTCCCATCGCTGTTCTAATGCCTCCAGGTATATCTTTCTTCATACTTCTCCAGCATAGGGGAAGCTTTAGTTCAAGCATTTCTTTTTTTTTTTTTTTCCAAATGCAGAAAAAAAGTCTTTATTCTCATAATAAAAATAAGTCTGTTCTGTATTTTACAATATATTTCAAATATTTCCACTATGAAGCCTTAATTAGTCCAACATGGTCAAGAAGTATACAACCTTTTCCAGAGACAGAGCTGCCGGGAGCGTGCTTAGGACGCACACCTCGTACAGCCGCACTTCACCACCTTCTCAACCTCGTCCACAAAGGAGGACCCGTCAGTGCATTCGAAAGAGTATTTCCGCCGCTTGCTTCTCAGAGGTCCACAGCACTGCCCTCCTGCACACCCACCTCTGCACTCTAATCGGGACACCTTCTTGGTTGTCTGGCAAGCAGCATAGCCCTGCTGCTTTTGGTAATAATCTCTTATCCGTTCCCCTCGACAAGAGATTTCTGGAAAAGAACAAAAAGCACAAGCATTTTAAGAACAGTCACTGTAAGTCATGCAGAGTGACTGTGAATCCACAACTTAATTCAGAAGCCTTTGCTTCCACTTTGTAACCTGCTTTACATATTATTAGCTGGTGGCACGGCTTCCTATTCTTTGAAAAATACTTCTTTTTGGTCTTTATTTTCAGCCAAGTGAAAGCTATATATGTAGAGTATAAATACAATGCTATTGCAGTGACAAGAAAATTGGATTCCTAAATCTTTTCTTTCATTGCAAAAAAGGAAAAAAAAATACACATTTTCTGTTTTTACACTACTAACAGCTGGTTTTGTTTACCACAGGGAGTAGTTTCAGAGAGTATGCGATTTTATTTATTAGACCTGGAGTTTAATATTATCCGATCTGTTACTTAATACAAGTAACATTCCACTAACTTCATAAATTACCCCAGTATGAAGTACGTAGTTCGAAAAAGAGACATCTGCTAAAAGCTTCCACGGGCACGTTCTTCTTGTCTCGTCCCTCTGACACACAAAACAAAATCCGTGCCAGCTGGAGACCAGGCGAGCTCTGATCACGCAGACAAAGGAGGAGGAGGAAGGTGAACTAAGAAGTCAGCCTGTTTCCGTTCCTCTCACCCACATGATTTGCTGTGATAAATCAGTCGATTCTAAGGTCAAAGGTCATTTTGTACTAAAACTAGAGCAGAATTAGGAGGACCATCTTCTGTGTGCCAGAAGATTAATAATATATATGGATGAGAACAGTCGGTAAAGGTAAGACAGGAGTAAAGTAAATGTGCTTCAGGTAAAAAGGAGTATTTCTTTTACAGCAAATCAACTTGTGAGAAGCATCTGAAGGCTGCGTACAATCTTGTGGTGGAGGTTTAAGGCCATTTCACATCTGGTGCCTTCATAATACTTGAAAATAAATCAATAGCAGCAACTGCAAGTAGTGCGAAGACCTGGTATTCTCTCCTATCACTCCTCTCTCTCCTATCACTCCCCTCTCTGTTGCTCCTGTTTTTTTTTTTCCCCACCTTTTCTCTCTCTCTTTTCAAAGACGGGGTACCCTTCTTGCTTTGCTATGAGCGAGGTACCCAGTGGGGCTGGCTTACCTCGATCGCAGCTGTCCCCCGTGTATCCGCTGCTGCATTCACAGTAGGGCTGCCCTAGGCCTGAAAGCCTGCACTTCCCATGCTTGCACTTGATCGCCTGGCACGGGTTAAACAGATCTTCCTCTTCATCACAGAGGACGCCTCCATGGCCCTCCAAGCACTTACAGCTGTAGGAGAATGCATTGATGGGCAAGCAGGTGCCATGTACACACCTACAGGGAGGAGGAACACAGGAGTGGGAATGCATTCAGCAGAGGAGGTAAGAATGAACGGAGGTGATGTAAGAATGGAGGATGACTGAGAAAATATGAGGGACAGAGTGCTAATGCCTAATGAACCTTCCCTCCCCTCCCCTCCTTTCCCCTCCCCTCCCCTCCCCTCCCCTCCTCTCCCCTCCCCTCTTTCTTTCCTTCCTTCCTTCCTTGGGTTTGGCTTTGAGGCTTTCAGGTGTGTGCTCAACTACCAAGCAGCAGGAACTTACTTATTTCCAAGGCAAGGGTCATTGGTCCGTTGGTCACAGAGGGGCCCCATCCATCCTTCCTGGCACTCGCAGGTGAAGCCTGCCTGGCTGCTGGGCTGGCATGTGCCATGGGCACATACCTTCTTGTGGCATGGCTCACAGCCAGGCAAAATGCCTGTTTGCATCGGCACCTTCTGGAAGTCCTGCAGCTCACTGTTGATGTAAAGGTTCCGGATGCAGCCGTGGAAGCTGGTTCCGTTCTGCCCAGGGGCCTGGCGCAGAGATGCCACGTTGCTCTTCCCTGGCATGCCTGGGGAGGAACACCGGGTCAGAGGTCAGGCTCTCTGGGGATTTCTCAGCCATTTGCTACCCAGAAATACTGATGCTTAGGACCTCACTGCCAACCTATTACGGCAGGATATTTGGACAGGGTGGTAGGGAAGTGAAGTGGAGAAGAGATGTGTGTTTTTTTTTGTTCTGTATTGGAAGACGCTCCAGGGAATTCTAATCCACAACTAGAACAAAATACCTAGTTCACTGGTGGTTAATCTTTAACTTTTAAAATTTGCTTCAAAGAAAACTTTACATGTACACAAATGTATAAAACGTAGAGGCAGAGCTACTGTCCTTAAAGGCAAGATTGGGGGAAGGGAATGCTCCCTCTCCGTTTGTCCTCCACCCCCCACCTCCAGGCACACACTCCTGGAAGTCTGGAGCTCCATAAAGCTCAGTTTGTAGTGCTCTAATTCTATCCCTTATCTTAAAGACAAGGGGCTAGGGCTCAGAAAGCCCTGGCGACATGCTCAAGGTGACCCAGCGAGTTTAGGTTAGAGTTAGGCTGATGAGAAAAACCTCCTCTATCTCTGGAATCAGGGGTAGGTCCACCAGGTCTCAGGGGCTGAGAACTGGGGTTCACAGTGACCATTCACCCCAGCCCTGCCACATTCTAAGTTGGCAACGAATCCAGCTCGCTCCTGGCAGCGTCCCTGAGCTTGGTCAACGATGTCAATGCCATAAACTCACTCCTGATTCTTTTCAGGACAGCACCTCATTCACATCATTTTTTCTTTCTTGCTAATTGAGAGTGAAGACTTCATAGTCCAAGAAATCAGAAATAAAAAAGAAATCCCTTCAAAAACAGAGTATTTGCAATCTTTGTATATATACATTCCACTAGCGACAGTCATCTGGTAACACTCATTTTGGCAAAACGGAAGAATCTTTCCATGGCCTAAGCCAGACCCTTAGTCCCTGGAAGGCATCCTGCAGGAGGCACCCATCCAGGGAAGCGGGGAGGGTGTTGGAGGCTTTCAGAGTGCTGGCAACGCCACTACCACCTCCCCACAACCCCCCAGTTATGCTTTAGCTGTGCCTAAACTCTAGACTACTGGCTGGAAGTTCTAGGCTGAGGAAGACCCAGTTTCTCATTCTTTAGGGGGTTTGTTGGTTATAAAGACCAAGAACTGTAGCACACTGTGGGTCCGAACTTATGCCACCTTCTCCTTTCCCATTCATAGGAAATGACTCATCCATTGGCATTCAAAGCAGCCACCAAAGTCAGAGAGCTAGCTGTATGAAACCACTAGGGTAGAGGGTAAGGATTTCTGGTTCTGTGTGCACTTGCAGTTGTTTCTTCTCTCTGGGGCTTAGCATTGTCATCTATATATCATGAGCATATGGACCAGAGAAGCTGTCCTAAGTTTGTCATATGTAAGAACCAATAGCAGTGCATGCTCAAAGGCAGTTTTGCAGGCTCCACTCTCTCCCCCTTCTGAGGTTCTGATGCTGTTGGAACAGGAAAGGTGCAGAAATCTAAATATCTACATGCAGCTCAGGTGATTCAGGTAGTCCATGGTTACACTCTGACAGGTACTGAATGAAGTCTCTTGGCTGTGAAGTTCTGTGAGTACAGGTGTCTAGTCATGTCCCTCTTGCTGTGGGTTGCTTTCTAGAGCAGGGCCAAAAGGATGAAACTTACCATTTCCAGGAGAGGACTGGTGACAGAAAATTCCTTGCCCTGGGGTCAGTTTTTCTAATTTAACCACATCCATCCATCATAAGGACTTTAATGACCACACATTTATGGTCCTTTATTCAGTGGTTAAAAATGAACTTCTTCCAAAACTATTTTTAATAGCTCATTTTGATATAGGCACAACACGCATATGTGCACATGTCAAGAATAAATACAGATTGGCAAAGTGCCACAGCACAGAGAACAATTAGTAAATCTGTTCCGTTTTGTTCCAAAGTTAACAATTAGAAAAAGCCCAGCTTTGACTAAAGTAATCTGTAAATGAAAATGTTTAGACATCATACATATATTTGACTTTCAATAGGCTATCATAAAATCAAGAATTATTCTGAGTCAATCTTTTCACATGCTAGCTAGGAAACTAGGTCTTCATTGACAAACAGAAGTAGATCCATGATCTTTTTTTTTTTTTTGAGATGGAGTTTTACTCTTGTTGCCCAGGCTGGAGTGCAATGACACGATCTCGGCTCACTGCAACCCTCGCCTCCTGGGTTCAAGTGATTCTCCTGCCTCAGTCTCCCGAGAAGCTGGGATTACAGGCATGCGCCACCATGCCCAGCTAATTTTGTAATTCTAGTAGAGATAGGGTTTCTCCATATTGTTCAGGCTGGTCTCAAACTCCTGACCTCAGGTGATCCACCCGCCTCGGCCTCCCAAAGTGGTGGGATTACAGGCATGAACCACCACGCCCAGCCAGATCCATGAATTTTTTTAAGCCTTTCCTCTATGCCATGGACCTAGTTGGAAGTCATTCAATCAATCAGTCAATCAACCAACAGATAACTCAGCAAACAGCTTGTAGCCTTATTTCTACAGGCCTCAAAATAGCAATAAAGAGACCAAGTATCAAGCCTAGGTCCTCTGTCCCATGGCAGGACAAGGAGGGCATATGTCGCATATACATGGATTTCCATGCATGGGGCTTATTTCTTGATTTTTTTTCCCTATTAGGTAATAAGGGTTCAGTTGGACTATAGACAAAAAAAAAAAAAAAAAAAAAAGAAAATTAAATTATTTTGTGTCGGCCAAGTGCAGTGGCTCATTCATGTAATCCCAGCACTTTGGGAGGCCGAGGTGGATGGATCACATGACGTCAGGAGTTTGAGACCAGCCTGCCCAACATGATGAAACCCTGTCTCTACTAAAAATATTTAAAAAATTAGCTGGGTGTGGTGGCAGGCGCCTGTAATCCCAGCTACTTGGGAGGCTGAGGCAGGAGAATCACTTTAACTCAGGAGGTGGAGGTTGCAGTGAGCCAAAATTGAGCCATTGCACTCTAGACTGGGCAACAAGAGCGAAACTCCACCTCAGGAAAAAAAAAAAAAAATTGTGTCAAGTAAAGCACATATCCTGGGTATAACCCAAGGGTAGATGAAGCTGCCTCTCCATATACTCACCAAAGGGCTGCCTCTCCCCATATGCTGAGGCAACACCTTCAGGCAGTCTTTCTTGGGCAGCACCCCTGTTTTTTGTTTTTTTTTTTTAACTTTTATCTTAAGTTCAGGGGTATATGAGGGTTACACTCCCATCAACAGTGTATATGTGTTACCGTATAACAAACTGGGTAAACCCATGTCACGAGGGGTTTGTTGTACAGACTATTTCAGCACCCAGGAATTAAGCTTAATGTCCATTAGTGATTTTTCCTGATCCTCTCCCTCCTCCCACCCTCCGCCCTCTAATAGGCCCCAGTGTGTGTTGCTCCCCTCTCTGTGTCCATGTGTTCTCATCATTTGGCTCCCACTTATAAGTGAGAACATGCGGTATGTGTTTTTCTGTTCCTGTTAGTTTGTTATCGATAATGGCCTCCAGCTCCATCCATGTTCCTGCCAAGGGCATCAGCTCAATTCTTTTTTGTGGCTGCATGGTATTTCATGGTGTATATATACCACATTTTCTTTATCCAGTCTAGAATTGATGGGCATTTAGGTTGATTCTATGTCTTTACCATTGTGAATAGTGCTGCAATGAATATATGCATGCCTGTGTCTTTATGAGAGAATGATCGAGATTCCTTTGGCTATATGCTCAGTCGTGGGATTGCTGGGTTGAATGGTAGCTCTATTTTTAGGCCTTTGAGGAATCGCCACACTGTTTTCCACAATGGCTGAATTAATTTACATTTCCACCAACAGTGGTATAAGTGTTCCTTTTTCTCCACAACCTTGCCAGCAGTTGTTATTTTTTGACTTTTTAATAATAGCCATTCTCACTGGTGTGAGATGGTATCTCATTGTAGTCACTTTATATATATATATATATATATATATTTTTTTTTTTTTTTTTTTTTTTTTTTTTTTTTTTTGAGATGGAGTCTCCCATTGTAGCCCAGGCTGGAGTGCGGTGGCGCGATCTCAGCTCACTGCAAGCTCCACCTACCAGGTTCATGTCATTCTCCTGCCTCAGCCTCCCGAGTAGCTGGGACTACAGGCGCCTGCCACCACGCCTGGCTAATTTTTTGTATTTTTAGTAGAGACGAGGTTTCACCGTGTTAACCAGAATGGCCTCGATCTGCTGACCTCGTGATCCGCCTGTCTCGGCCCCAAAGTGCTGGGATTACGGGTGTGAGCCACCACGCCCGGCTGTAGTCACCACTTTGAAAGGGAACCTAGTTACCTCGCTTTCCTTTTCTCCCTCTGCTTCTCATGCCTTTGCCATACAGCATTCAAGGCTGTGGTCTTACAGGTTCCTTGTGCTTTGAAAATCTGAGTCACCCTTGAGACTGCACTCTAAGCGGGGAGAAAGCGGACCCATGGTGATCTCTGGCAGTGGGACTGGGATGAAAGTGGTTTCCTTGAGGCCTGGGTGCACAGAGGTGCTGTTTGAATTCTTCCAGGCCCTCGACCTTCAGAAGGATAAATACTTCTCATTTTGGAGTTTAAAACTTTTTTTCCTCTTTTTTTTTTTCTGGGCTGGGGACTGGGGAAGGAGGAATGTTCTGACTTAAACAGTCTCATCCTGTATTTTCTTTTTTATCTTGAGATAGTGTCTGACTCTGTTTCCCAGGCTGTACTGCAATGGTGCAGTCATGGCTCACTGCAGTCTCAGCCTCCCGGGCTCACGTGATCCTCCCTCCTCAGCCTCCCAAAGTGCTGAGACTATGGGTGTGAGCCACCATGTCCAGCCCCCTTTATTTTTAAAATTTGTTTTGTACTCCATTCTAAAGGGGCTTTGAAAGGTTTAATGAAGTAGATTCTAATGAAAGCATAATAAAACCAAGTGAATGAAAAGTCCATAAATAAACAACAAAAGGCCACAACACTTAGATATGCTCCCTTTCTGCTTTATGTTAAGAAGTGAATGGCAATGCAGGTGGCTCTGGAGTCAGGCGGACCTGGACTTAAATGAGGTGTCTACTGCATAATAGCTTTGTGAACTTGGCCAAGTTATATAAAATCCTTGGGATTGCTCTTCAGGGAATACAAAACAGAGAAAATCATACCTAATTCCTAAGGTCTCTGCAGATTAAGGCTATAAAACGAGCACTGTGCTGGGCACATAGCATGGACTCAATAAATATAATTTATTTTGTCTCAAATCAAAGGTACACTTGTGACTTGGCTTCACCCACCTAAAAGCAACCCTGTTAACTGGAATGCTGGCAAGAATGGACGACTTGCTTTGTAATGAGAGTCTCAGCCGTGAAGCAATTAGACCAGTCAACTCGCTGAGTAGACTCACTATGCAACACTTTATTGATAATGCATCATAGTTACTTGAAGATGCCTCTGCATTCCTGACTTTTTAGGGAGTAGAATGGACTTTGCTTCTTCAACTTTGTATCCTTTATGTATCCATTTACTTAGTTCCTAGTATGTGGTTAAGTACTCAATAAATATTTACAGAATTGAACCAAAGACTTCGAACTGTTTCTAAAACAATCCAACTCTGTCAAAGTGTTAAGATTGTCTACTACTGAAATTATTAAAACAGAAATGCCCTAGACTTAGAGGCACTAAAAAGAAGGCTCTGAGTGGTTGAGATAATGGTGTAGCATAGGTTATTATTTTTCAGAAAATGATGTGAAACTCATGAAAATATCTGTCATGGTGATGAAACTGTACACTAACCTGTTCAAAGCTTTGACTTATTCATCTGTAAGTTAGTTTTATCAGTCAGTTCAAATAAATTCAATGTAATTTAATCCAATGTTTCTCAATTCAGCATTGACTGCTTTCTTGCTCCTTTACCAGAATTTTGAAATTCTATGCCTCCAGTTTATTTTTGTTCCTCCAAATAGAGGCAAGAACGGGAGCTCCCTCCTCTGCGGGTCCTCTCCGATGGGCTCCTACAGAACTTTGCTTATATTTCTGTCCCTCATTTATTCACTGATCTGCCTTCTTTACACTTAAAAATAAAGCCCAGGGTCTTCACTCTATGATTGCAAGTCCTAACCTACCTTTCCAACCCTCTCTCCTGTTCATTCACCTTAAGGTCTTGGTGGAACAGAACTATTTCTTGTTATTCCAGTACAATTTGTACATTTAATTTGTTCATTCATTCATTCAGTCACTGGATTACAGTGATACTTATCCTATCATCCACACGAATTAGCAACTAGAAGCTCCAGCACGGCAACATTTGACTGAGCTGATAGGGTCTGCCTCCTTAAGGGAGCTGGGGTGGGCTCATCTACTCCCCAGTTTGCATTGAACTTGTTTTATCATTTTCTTGATTGTATGATTTAACCTCTAACCAACTTTCTTTTCCATAGACCAGATCAAATATAAGATTCAATTATATAATGTATAAATCACCCAGCATGTGACTGATACAAAAGAAATATTAATTAATGTCCTTCTCTATCCAGATGACACGTTTACTTAGAACCAGAGATGAGATTATAAAATGATCCCTGAACACCCACCTAGAGATCTTTCTGTTCTGTCTTTGCCATCCATCTTTCAAGGATTGATCACTATTGGTGAATGACAAATACTGATGCACTAGGCATTAATAAACTTCAGAATTCATCCAAGATGAGAATCACAGGGTTTGAGGACCAACAGAACTTGGAAAACCGCTTACCTCCTACGTAGAGTGGAGAGTCAAAATTCAGAGTGGACTGCTTTGACAAGTTGGTGATGATTTTGGGGCTCCCACCATCCACGGACAAAGAGAGACTCTGATCCAGGGCGAGTAGTTCCACAATGTGGAAGTTTCCATCATTGATTGTCTCCACACTACAACGGAAACAAAAAGTTGGCTGATTCTTCCCTTTTCTTTTCATTACAGCAAGGCAGTTAAAATACAAACTTTAATAAGCACTCCTTGGGAAAAGAGACGGCAATCTAACACTACTGAAGATAAAGACCAGTAGTTGAATTTTTTTCAAAAATAGGTATTTTCAAGGAGATGTGATTGATTTCAGCTTCTCAGGAACTGAATACAAAGTAAGTTTGTTCTTTTATGATGAGAAGTAGAAATAACTGCATTTCATCATCATCCAGCCACATTCTCTCAACATGTAGCAATTCCAAAGGATAATTTATACATTTGCTTTTAACTGCCATAAAAGTTCCATTTACCAAGACACTATTACTTCAAATTGTACTGAAAAGATAAGGAACCTAGGCCGGTGTTAAAAACACTCTAACACACTGACCTTAGGCAACTCCTGGCTTCTGCTCTTAAAAAACTGTATATTATGACTTATCAGAATCAAACATACACGCAAATGCAAGGAGAACCAACTTGGTGGGATCTTGGTACTTTTTGAAATTGGTTAATAATACCCTCTTACTTTCTGTGCATTTTCATCAACTGATATTACTGTGAAGAAGATATCTATGCTCAGGGGAGACACGGGAATAACAGATGAAATAAAATGCTTAACATAGTGATATCTAGGAAATACTGCAATGACAATGGCTCTCTAGATTCTTTTCTATAATTTTCAAGGGCCAGGTCTAACAATGATTACTGTCACCTTCTAAAAACCTTGGAAGGGCTTATAGAAATTGATGAAGTGAATAAAGACAAAAAGATGAAGAAAGTTAAATGGAAAATGAGAATTAACAAATAAGATGAAGTTGAGTGCAATTAGTAAATATGTGTTACATGGATTTTAAAGTGTAGTTGCATATCTAACACTGGTGTGACAGCAGGCAAAAAAGCAAACCAGACCAATGAAACAGGACCAAAGAAGAAATAGGACCAATACGCAGTGCAGTGTTAAGAACATACTTACCTTTCGCTATACAGGAAAAATATGGCATAACGGAAGTTGGGATCAAAAAATTAATGGTGATGATTAAAGATCTAACATGCTGGGATACTGGAGAGACTGAAAAAGGCTCCAACATGGAAACATGGGAGCATGTGATAGATTATTACTAAATGTGAATACTTAATACTCTGTATGCAAGATGACTGATTAAACTTCTGGGCACTGATATTTAAATTTATAAAATGGCAAAGTCTAGGGAATGATAGAAAAATGCATTAACATATTTCTGCATGGCTTTCACCACTGGAGTCTAATCATATTCCATTGTATGCTGACAGATAATAAAATGTTTTTTTGATTTGAGAACAAGAGAAATCGTTCTGCAGAAATGTGAAAACATTTGACATTCTTTCTGTTAAGCGGTTAGAAGAGTCCACGTGTGCAGGAATCTTTGATAGCCTGTCTCAGATAACAACTTTATAAAATTAAATGTTAGATATGTCAATCAATATTTTTGCCTTTTACACTTTTAATTATCCTAACACTTAACATCTATACAATTGGCAGAGGAAAAAATAGACCAGAAAATTATTTTCTAAGTAAAGTTGCACACCATCCATTAGTGGTTTTAAATATGACTCTCTCCTAAGAGGGTATGCCAAGTAGCAACATCAGCTAATGGTTAAGCATATAGGCTCTGTAGTCAGATAATCCTGGATTTGAATCCTGGTCCTGCATTTATGAAGTGTTTGATTTAGATAAGTTACTTTATTACTAATATATTTCAGTTTTCTCTTCAGTAAATGCTAATAAATATTTCTGCCTTCCATGGTTAATTTGAGGACTATGTAAAATGACTGAAAGATACTCAGCATAGCGAAAATGAATGTTAGATATTAGTATCACCATCACTATCATATCGGCCCCCCACCCAACCATGATCATCATGATACAAATAATTCAACCCTATTTCTGAATCTTCTTGATGAAAGAATTTAATTTAGCTTTGTTTTAAATATTAATTGTAGGATAATGTTAAAGGCTGGCAGAAATGTAATAACTTCTTTGGGGGCATATCTTGTTCAAGTTACTAAAAGTTTTAAAGTAAAACATTAAAATAAAGACAGACATAGAGTAGAAGCCAGTTCCTTTTTACTTTGAGGTTACACACAACTTTCCAAGTAGTTTTATTTGGCTGTCCTATCAACATCAACCTTGATAAATATTAATAATGAGGTCCCCATTTTCTCTTTAAAACTGCAAAGAAAAGATGCATATATTACCAAGGAATGGATTCTTGGTCACATATTGGTCTTAGACAGTCAGTTCAGGCATGTCATCATCAATGACTGTGTCTGATGCAGTACAATTGTGTGGTTTAAGTTAACACACTTTACAGTTTTAAACACCCGAATGCAGTTGGAACTTGGAGGTAGGTAGTTTCATCATCAACTCACTTTACTTATTGCTCTTTTATTCCCTCCTCTGTTCCTTTTTCTTCTTTTTTGAAGTACATGTCTTAAACTCTTGATAACTGTAAGCTAATTTAAAGTATTGGCCATGTATTATTTATATCTGAAAATATGTGGTAAGTAAATATAAGGGAGATGTATTAGGCATAACATATATCAATTGTTTTTAGCAATGCTCCTAGATGATATCTATAGGTAATCATTACGCTTCAAGCATGTTTAAGACAAGACCTCTGAAAATTCATTGTATAAAACATAGTTGGAATTTTCAGTGGCAGTATCGTCAAGGATAATGCTGAGAGATAAATCTTGCTCAGCTTGTCCTAGCTCTCATTAGACATGTCATCTTTGGTTAGTGTGACCTTAGGTGATTTTTCTTCCTTTTAAGAGAAGTGCAAATAATAAGAGCAAAGGATTATATATCACATACTAAGGACCAGGCACTAAGAACTTTGCAAGTATTACCTCACATAAGCTTCACAACAAGAGGTGGGCACTTAGGACATCCAAGGTGACACATCTAGTTAGTGGCTAAACAGTTCTGAAGCCAGGTTGTCTGGCTCAAGTGTATGTGCTCCTAATTATTATGTACTACTTTTATAATCGAAAACCTGAGGAATACCTATTCCTAGACAAATGGCATGTGTTTTCACCACTAACAAGCTTTTAATATACAATTTCTGTCCCAAATAGCCTGGGAATAATAAAGTTCTACAGTAAATAACTTTGTATGATAGCAAAACTTGATTCATTTACTAAAAAACACTGAATTATTAATAAAAGTAATAATCTCACAACGAGCCTTTGAAGAATGCAGAGAAATTATATGGATTTTAAAACTGAGTTTGGATTTTATTTTCACAATTATGAGTGAGATTCAGACTGACTACACTTTTCTCTCCCTAAAAGCTTTAAATGTCTAATCTGATCACACCAGAACTTCACAAGACTTATCACTGAGATTAATTCCATTTACATCTCCCTGGAATTAAATGAAGTCTCATCTTGACCTTTTAACAGGTAAGCACAGTGAAGTTCATGATCTTAGATTCCTTCTTTTTTGAGACAGAGTCTCGCTCTGTCAGCCAGGCTGGAGTACGGTGACATAATGATGACTCACTGCAGCCTCAGCCTCCTGGACTCAAGTGATCCTGCTGCCTCAGCTTCCTAAGCAGCTAGGACCACAGCTACATGCCACCATGCCCAGCTACTTTTTAAATTTTTCTGTAGAGATAGGGTCTTGCTATGTTTCCCAGGCTGGTCTCAAGCGATCTTCTTGGCTTTGCCTCCCAAAGTGCTGAGATTACAGATGTAAACCACCACAACTGGCCAATTTGTTTTTTAAGATGATATTTTACACATGGGACCTAAAGAGAATTTTTCAGAGTTAATAACATTCTAACTGGGTGTTTCATGCTGTCTTTTCTAGCATGAGATAAACTGGGGGATGTCCAGGAATCCTTTGTTTACACATTCGTTTAAAATTAAAGCAGTGGGCCAGGAGCGGTGGCTCACACCTACAATCCTAGCACTTTGGGAGGCCAAGATGGGCAGATGGCTTGAGCTCAGGAGTTCGAGACCAGCCTGGGCAATATGGTGAAATCTTGACTCTTCTAAAATACAAACAAAATCAGCCGGGCATGGTGGTGGGCGCCTGTAATCCCAGCTGCACAGGAGGCTGAGGCACGAGGATTGCTTGAACCCCGGAGGCAGAGGTTGCAGTGAGCTGAGACAGTGCCACTGCAGTCCAGCCTGGGCAACAAAGTGAAACTCTGTCTCAAAAAATAAATAAAATAAAATAGAATAAAAGCAGTGATCAACACACTAGTTGCTACATAGTAAGACTGCCTGAGCTATAAAGCCATAATCCACTTTTCAGTCTGTAGCAGCTGTCTCCTACATACCCACATGCAACGCATGGCATCCTTCTGGGTTCTGATAAGTATTGATAAACTCTCTTTCACCACTCCCTAGGGAACAATATATTTTATGACTCACAAAAACTACAAGCGAACCACTTAACTTTGAGCCTTTCCACTGGGAATTTGAATTGCAGTTATTACTATTACTATGAGGTTTAGTTTTACTACGCTCACCTATTTCCTGAGATTTGTTTTCTTGAATTTATATACTGGAAGTGGATACATGAAAACAAAGCAGTTACCCCACTGTCTGTGGTCTGCTACAGAAAAATAATTCAGAACTTTGGGGCCTAAAAGAGGGATTTTAAAATGTCTCTGATTTTCTTTATCTACTTTGCTTACACACAATACATTAACAATGATAAACATAATGTATTTCTGTAGTTTAATAAACAGATTGTTTTTCTTTATGTGTGCTTCAACTTCTTGCCTTAAAATTTTAAAGTGTCTGAGCTGGGTGCAGTGGCTCACGCCTGTAATTCCAGCACTTTGGGAGGCCAAGGCTGGTTTATCATGAGGTCAGGAGTTCCAGTCTAGCCTGGCCAAGATGGTGAAATGCCATCTCTAGTAAAAATACAAAAATAAGCTGGGCATCGTGGCATACGCCTGTAATCCCAGCTCCTCTGGAGGCTGAGACAGGAGAATTGCTTGAACCCGGGAGGTGGAGTTTGCAGTGAGCCGAGATTGTGCCACTGCTCTCTAGCCTAGGTGACAGAGCAAGATTCCATTTCAAAAAAAAAATTAAAATTGAAGTATCTAGTGGCATATTCCATGCTTTGGAATAGGAACTGGAAACCAAACAAACTCAACTGGTCATCTCATTTTGGTATCTGTGGCCTGATGATACTTCACCTGTGAAGTGAGAGTGATACTAAAAAATATTCTTGCATATCTCTTTAGTCAAAAGGAATGGGAAGCCAAATGAGATTAAAGATATCTATGTAGGCCGGGTGCGGTGGCTCACGCCTGTAATCCCAGCACTTTGAGAGGCTGAGGTGGGCGGATCATGAGGTCAGGAGATGGAGACCATCCTGGCTAACATGGTGAAACTCTGTCTCTACTAAAAATACAAAAAATAGCCAGGCACAGTGGTGGGTGTCTGTAGTCCCAGCTACTCGGGAGGCTGAGGAAGGAGAATGGTGTGAACCTGGGAGGCGGAGCTTGCAATGAGCCAAGATCGTGCCACTGCACTCCAGCCTGGGCGACAGAGCGAGACTCTGTCTCAAAAAAAAAAAAACAGATATAAGAATTTTTCAAAAGAAAGCTTTAGAAAATAGTTTTTCAAGTAATATTTTAATCAGTACTTTTAAAACAGATTAATATGAATAAAATTCTCTAAACTAGAAAGGCTTCTCTAAACTTGAACATACTGTAGAGTGAGATGTCAGGCTATAAAATTCCCACTTGGGTATTTATTCTTCTGTATCCGGATATCTGAGCAGGAAGAATATCCATGAGTCATCAGCACTACTCACTATTATGAGCCCACTCTGTGCCAAGCACGATGCCAGGTGCTTTACATTCATTCAATTCTCATAACCAAACATGAAAAGCAGATCTAATTGCATTTATTGAGATAACAAAAATGAAGCACAAAGAAACGAAGCAATTTGCCCAAGGTTATAAGCTAGTTAAACAGGGGGACTTTTACATATGGCATATCAAGAATGGCTGAATAAACATCTTGGAAACAAGAATACCATATAGATTCTGTCTACTGTCTGTCTCCCCAATGAGACTGAGCTTCTCAGATACAGAGATCATCTTTGTTGAGTTTCTTTTGTATTTTTGTTGAAATGTAAGCCTGTAAACTGCACAGTCCAGAGTGTATGTAGCCAACCAAATGTAACAGTAGGTAAGAGAAAGTCCCCTGAATTTGAGCAGGTTGCCTAAATATGAAAACTTGCACACCGGTAAGGTGGTTCATCTGATTTTCTTATTTTTAAACAGTAGTTAGCTGTGTTTCCAAAGAAGCTGCCTGGTTTGGAAAATCACATTAATTTGAATCTAAAAAAAGCATATATTTTTCAATAATAACTTTCATTTAAAAAAAGTTTGTTTTTCTAGATGAAAAGAAAGTCACTTTGAAAGACAGCACATTATTAGCCTACTTGAGAATAAAAATTTAATACTCCAGCCCTGTCTGAGGACCTACTGCTTAAATTTAGGCTGCTATTCATTTTTCCATTTATTCATGGCACTATTACTGACATGGTTTGGCTGTGTCCCCACCCAAATCTCATCTTGAATTGCAGTTCCCATAATTCCCCATGTTGTGGGAGGGACCAAGTGGGATATAAGTGAATTATGGGGGTGGTTTTCCCAATACTGCTATCATGGTAGTGAGTGAGTCTTACGAGATGTGATGGTTTTATTGGAGTTTTCCCTTTTTGCTTTGATCTCAATTCTCTCTTGTCTGCCACCATCTAAGACATGTAAGCCATTCCTTTCGCCTTCTGCTATGATTGTGAGGCCTCCCTAGCCATGTGAAACTGTGAGTCTATCAAACCTCTTTTTCTTTATAAATTACCCAGTCTTGGGTATGTCTTTATCAGCAGTGTGAAAATGGACTAATACAATTACTAAGTCCCTCTTTATGCTATTCTCTAAGTGCTGTAAAGATTAGGCCCGTGCGCCATACTCCAAATCCATTCCCTTGTTAGGCAGCTAATTTCATCTATGTTGCTGGTTCCAGCCCTTTAGGCAGCAGATTGTTGGCAAATGTTTAACAGCTGGTACTGTTAAAAAAAAAAAAAAAAAAACAAGAACAGAAACCCAGATTTGTAGGCTTTGCTGATTTTTGTGGTGGGAATACTCCCAACATGGCTGATTTCATTGTGAGCATCAAGCATGATGTTGTAGAACTTGGATATGGGAAGAGATGCAGACAATCAGCTCGCAAAGTATGTATTCCTTTTACACAAGGGGTTCTCAAAGTGTAGTCCCTGGAGTACAAGATATCCTGGAAACTTGTTAAAAATGCAAAATTTCAGGCCTAGCTAAGACCTACAGAATCAGAAACTAGGAGTGGTGCCCAACAACCTGTATTTTAACATATCTTTCAGGTGATTCCAATGCAGACTTTTGAAAACAACCATTCTACACTAATGCCTGTATGCTTGATGCTGTTAACAGCAGGTATGTCTACAAGAAGCCATGATCTTCTATTCGGATGTAGGAAATAAGATGAGAAAATGTGCATACTACTCTATTTCTACTGCTAAAATAATAATTACTACCTCTTGAGTTTTCTTAAACACACTTCAAGCTATGTTAACTAGTGTCTTTTAACTTTGAACATAGTTGGCTGTGTTTACAAAGAGGCTGTCTGGTTTGGGAAATGACATTAGTTTGAATTTAAAGAAAGAAGCACCTATTTTTTATTAATAACTTTTGTAAAAAATGTTTCCCCTTATCTAGATTAAAAGAAAGTCTTTTTGAAGGGCAACAAATGACCAGTCTAGACATAATTTCATAAAATAATAGTCTTCATACTGATTTATGTGAAACAATAGTTGACATATAAAATAATTTTTTAACCAAAAATATCCTATAGAAATAATAACAATATATTATTACTTTCCCCTCATTTTATCAGATTTCATTTTGCTAAAATAAAATCCATTTTCTTCAATGTGGAGAATTAACCAGGCAATTGAAATGATGCACCAGGCCGGGGGCGGTGGCTCAAGCCTGTAATCCCAGCACTTTGGGAGGCCGAGACGGGCGGATCATGAGGTCAGGAGATCGAGACCATCCTGGCTAACACGGTGAAACCCCGTCTCTACTAAAAAAAACACAAAAAACTAGGCGGGCGAGGTGGCAGGTGCCTATACTCCCAGCTACTTGGGAGGCTGAGGCAGAAGAATGGCGTGAACCCGGGAGGCAGAGCTTGCAGTGAGCTGAGATCCGGCCACTGCACTCCAGCCTGGGCGACAGAGCGAGACTCTGTCTCAAAAAAAAAAAGATGCACCTGAGGTACAAAATTATTTCCAAGTGCAAGACCCAATAATATATTAAATAATGCAAAATTTAGAAAACAATGTTTTACCAAAGTAAATTTTATATAACATAGCATTATGACAATAAAACTGAACTTAAGTGGAAACAAATCAAAATTTGAAAATGTACTTCACCCAGACAGAATATTTATTAGCCACTTATGGGACAGCTGATTGCAACACTGTTATTGATAGATTTTACTACAGGGGATGGAGAAGTACTATCTTTCATCAAAGATTTTACATTGTAGTAAAGGCCTGGCCCAGGACAGAGGTTACCTTGCTTGGCATTTTCTGGCATTTGAAAAAAGGTCAAAAAATTAGCCGTATCAGAGTTAAGAGTTAGGAAAAACTGCAAATTGAAGGTAAAGGAAAGGAGAGGATTAAGAGTAGATCCATTGCACCTGTGATGCATTTCGATGCCAGAAGGAATGCGATGGGAACACAGGTTTGGGTGAAGCAAATGAAATAAACTCAGTTTTGAACATCCTGAATTTGTGATACTAGTAGCCATCATTGTTTACGGTTTACCAAACATCATTGCAAATATTTTACATTTATCATGTCATACAATTTTTACCGTAATCTCACAAAAAGGAGACTATTATTTGTTATCCCCATTTGCCAGATGAGGCCCAAGGAGCTGAAGCAATCTGTCTAAGACGCACAGTTAGTTGATAACAGAGCCGGACTGGAATCAAGCCAGTCTATCTCCAGAGCAACTGCTATTTCTATTATTTCAATTTGATTTTTGAGTGGTAATGACATTGAAATGGCTCAAAAATCAAATGGATATAAAATGGTATTCATGCAGAAGTTTTGTTTCTATTTCTTCTTGTCTATGTCTAGTTTTTCTTTGTGCAAATACATGAAATTATAAGTGCTCATATTTATCTCCTTTGATACTTGTTCTTCCTTACATTTCCTTCCTGTCTTCCTTCTTTTTTCTTCATTGCTTCCTTCCTTTCCTCCTTTTTTCTTATATTAATTTTCTTAATGTAAACATAACATTCTATATTTAATATATTAATAAAATATACATATCTATATATCTGAATTCTTGGTAATTGTTGCCTCTTTTATTAAAAAATAAGGTCATAGCTTTTCTTGATTGGAAAATCAAGAAAATTTTTTGGTCATAAGCCAAAAGGCAATAATTAAATTAAAGCTATATTTGCTCTAGGCCTCACATTTTGTATCTCTATTAGATGATCTGCCAGCAGAAACATAGGCTTGCAGCTCCTAATAAAGAATATGCAACATAACAGTCCTTTGATAAATGTCATAAGATACATTCCATTCTTTATTAGGTGAAATGGCAATGAGCATAAACTCAAAAAAACTAGTGATGGTAGGTCCTTGTTTGGATGTAATCACTTGGGCTTCTACAAAGTATTTAGAAATATTTTGGCATATGTGATATGAATGCTAGCTTTAATAAGCCAAACCAAAAACCTTTACTATGGCTTCTGAGAGTTCTGTGCTGCGTCATTACATAAAATAAATTAAAAAATAAATAAAACAATGAACCACAAATTTCTGAAATCTTTCCATGGGCCGAAACACATTGAGGCAAGAAAATTTAAGGCCTCATAATATCTAAAATCTTGGCATTAATTCATCACCATTTGGAGATAAAATAAGTATTGTATTCAACTTGGAAATCAACAATTATGTGTTTGTTTCCATGCTCCAAATATTCACAAGTGGTGGATATCAAATTCCATTCATGGCTACAAGTGGCATGTACTTTCCCAGAACTACTATGAAGCATCAAATAAGATGTGAAATCTTTTGAAGCACATTGATACATATTAGAGTACCAATAACATGCAGGCCAGTGTCTCCACTTTACGTCATAATCAATGCCTATTCATTTGTTGCCAAGTGTGTTTGACCTACAGATATGTTTTGTTCATCATATATAGTATTAAAAATGCACACGGATATCTAAAGGAGAGAAAATTTATATTAAAAACCCCCCAGATTTCTGCCTTTTTCCTGAAAAACCAAGAGTCTGGCAAAACCTAAGTCCATATTTTCCCCACGGAGAACTGAGTAGATGCAATCCTGTTTTGACAAATAGTTACTATTGGTTCATTCCAGTCACAACCACTTATTTTATATTGCCAACATCAAGGCTATTTATAATAAAATAATACTTACGTAAAAAATTAGATCTTTTACAGAATAAAAGGGTGAGAGCATATTATTTTCTTGTACTTGACCTGTTTAATCATTTATGTTACTTATCTGGAAAAACTGACTACTTAGGAGTTTATGACCCCTTCTATAAAGGTTGAATTTCTACAGGTAAAAAAATAACTAGCTAAATAGTCTGCAGGATGTTAGGGAATTGGTGTTGGGTTCCAACAGAGGGGCTCTGATAGTTAGTCTTATGCAATAAGGACTAAAAACTATACCCCACGACCACCACCCATTTCACGTCTCCAGTATATTATTAATATCATTAATCACTAGAAAACTTCCACAATGAATGGTCAAGATTCCCTATGACAACACTGTATGAATCCATTTGCTTAATCTGCGTAAGTTCCAAATGAGCTGGGCCTTTGTTCCTTAAAGCTCAGGATAGGTCCGGCACATAGTAAGTGCTCAATAAACCTGTGAGGTATGAATGGCAGCCTGAAGTCACTCACAGTGCTGGATATCTTCATTTGATTCTCTGGATCTCCCTTCCAACTTTCTTTACCCAACTCTGAGTCCTGGGAGGCTCATGTGCAAGCTACATTACCAGAGTCTATAGATTCCTTCTTTCCTGGCATGCAGTGTGGCCAGTGGGGAACACAGACAGGAGATTGTTGGGAGGAAAGAGAGTGAGGTTGTGTATTTCAAAAGCTGGTTGTTTCCGTGGGAGCTTACTCCAAACCTCTAGTAAAGGTCCCAGCTTCTGGCAGGCAAGCCTCTCTACAAAGCCTTTACAGAGCATGAGTTTCCATAACCGCTCCCTCCTCTTGATCCTTCAGGTGGATGGGTAACAACACCTCCGTGCATCCCTTGTTTCCAGCTCCAGGTTACTGTACTATCCCAGTCACCTCTTTGGACATAGCAGCCCCCTTACAAATCCCTCCTCAAACTCTCCAGTTTGAGCATGCCCTCCGTTCCTGCCAGGTTTCTCACTAATACCCTCATCCTAAGACCTGCTGGAGCCAACTTAGTCTCTCTCCTCCCCATAACAAAATAATAGAGGAGACGCAGTTCTTCATTAAGCAATGTTTTTTCACCTTTACCCGTAACTGAGAGATCTTCACCTGTAAATGGCAGAAGCCGGGTGGGAGCCGGTGTCGTAGCTGGCACGAACACGCCCCCGATAGAGTTCTACCGCGATATGGTCCTTGTCACCCTTATACAGGAGGATGCCGCTGTCTTCATCTGTGGCAATCTAGTAGAAAGTAACCCTGGCATTACTAGGATGTGTAGGCAACCAGACGTATTTCATCAGAAAGAGACTGCTAAGTGAGGTGAAGAGGTTTTACTCTGGTTTAGGTTTTCCGGATGGCTATAAGAAAATAATGCTGAAATTATTACTTGAAAGGTGACTTGTTCTTAAATTGCTTTGTTGCAAATAAATCCATAAAGAAACTTAAAAAGAACAAGAAGAAATCCTCAAGTAAACATGTTGGATGTGCTTAGAACTTTCTTTGCTGGAGATTTTTGCTAAACCACTCCTTTTGCTCCTGTTACAAGCTTTATTTATACCATCTGTGAAAAATGACCACATTGTCAAAGATGGATTTTTATATCCCATATTAAAAAAAAAAACCCACAAATTTTTCACAGTTATGCCATGTGGAGGGGGAAGTCTTTGTTTTTATCCTGCTCTTTGGCCCATTTTGGCTTTTAAAGGATTAATTAAGTTAAGACTTAAGCCCCAACATCACTGTGTGGTTCTCAAAACAATTTGGTGGGGCAAACACTGGAAGGCAGGGACTCATGCCTTCCAGGATTCTCTTCTTCCTGACTTCAGAAGGACCCCCTGGCCCTCACTAGAGTATCAGGGTAAACCAAAACAGGGGTGGCATTTACAGGAAGCTGACTAAAGTTATTTGAATTGAAAATATATTAAATGATTTTGCTTATCAGATAAAACAAATATGTAGACCTAATTTGTCCCATGTACACTATATTTATTATCCTTAATCTAGTGCAGCTTCTTCGATAGGGATCTGAATGACTTGCTCAAAGGTACACAGTGAGTTGGTGGAAAGACTTAAAATTTGAGTTTGTTAATTTCATGTCAAGTCTTCAAAGTTCTGGGTGAAGAGTTAAAAGGTGCTGGTTGGCCAAGCGCGGTGGCTCACGCCTGTAATCCCAGCACTTTGGGAGGCTGAGGTGGGTAGATCACATGAGTTTAGGAGTTCGAGACCATCCTGGCCAACATGGTGAAACTCTGTCTCTACTAAAAAATACAAAAAATTAGCCAGACACGGTGGTGCACGCCTGTCATCCCAGCTACTCGGGAGGCTGAGGCAGGAGAATCGCTTGAACCTGGGAGACGGAGGTTGCAGTGAGCCGATATCGTGCCACTGAACTCCAGCCTAGGTGACAGAGCAAGACTCCATCCCCCCCACAAAAAAAAAAAAAAAAAAAAAGTGCTGGTGGTTGAATCCAGGTGTTCTTTCTTGACTGCACCCTTCCTAGCTGCAGATTTCCTAAGAAAAGCCTCCCCCTGTGCACAGGCTGAACTGCAGAGCCATAAAAGCAAATGAATAAAATGTTTTTATCTGAGCACAAAACAAAGAGACATATTTTTTTATTACTGTCTGCTTATCAAATAATGAATAAATAAAAATCTTTGGTTTTCATTTTGTCTTGAAAATACAAATGTTGAAGAGAATAATTACTAACGCTGTCCACACAAGGAGCATTTTCTGTTTTTAACTGTCTATTTAAGATATACTGTCAATCATTCACAAGCTACCACAAATGTTTATTCTCTGAAGTTGAATTTTAAGATCAGATCAACTCTCCATAGACAGAGATCTCTTACCTGAAGTGTGATGTTCGTCTGAGGCCGAACCTTGGCCGAAGGAATCTGAAGATAAGACTCTTTGTTTATAAAATTCACACTGACCAATTTTTCACACTTTTCTCCCTGATAGCCCGGCAAACACTGACATATTGGCTCGTTTATTCTGACAATGCACTGAGCTCCATTCTGACAATCAAAATTATCACAGGGGCTGGTACGAGGGAGGACCATGGGTGGAGAAAACTCACAGAACAAGCCACTGAAGAATAAGGAGAAAAACAAATATGTTAATACGATTTTACTTAATTGCCAATCTGAATTGAGAGCTGTATGACCTAACTGTATACTATATATGTGCACTTCCTTGTTTTTCCAGTTTTCAAGTATTCTTAACTATTAATCAAAATCATCACTGTGCTGTACAATAGATATTCCAAACTTACTCATCCTGCCTAAATGACTCTTTGGACCCTTTGACCAATATCTCCCCAAATACCATCCCTCTGTCCTCCTCCCTGGTAATCCTCATTCTACTCTTTGCTTCTATAACGTCTACTTTTCTTGTCTTAAAATTTTTTTATTTTAATTTTTATGGGTACCTAGTAAGTGTATATATTTATGGGGTACATGAGGTATTTTGATACAGGCATGTAATGCATAATAATCACATCATGTAAAACGGGGTATCCATCCCCTCAAGTATTTATCCTTGTGTTACAAACGATCCAGTTATATTCTTTTAGCTATTTTAAGATGTACAATTACGCTATTACTGACTATAGTCACCCTGTTGTGCCAGGTCTTATTGAACACTAGGTCTTACTCATTTCTGCTTTTACCTGTAACCTTCGGGGCATATGCACGTATAGCCGTTCACTGCATCCGTGCAGTGGGCTCCGTTTTTACATTTGTTGTCTTGGCAGTCATCAAAATCAATGTCGCAGTGCTCACCTATGTACCCTGGTGTGCAGTCACATCTGTTGGAACAAGCAGGTAATGGTTTCAAACCCAACTGAGCCAAAATAAGTAAACAATGCATTTTATCTAGACACATGGCACCATCTTTAAAATACTTATTTAGAATAGGCTCATAGAGCCCCCACATTAATGGATACCTAGAAAATTGAACTGTTCTGCAGTATATTCCATGTTCTATCACTGTGATCTACCAGAGAAATAGTTATTTTTATCTCCTTGATGACAGTGAATATCCACAGTCCAAATAACAACAGGATAATTGTAGCAGGGTCACTCCCTCCCACTCCCTCTCCTCCCTCTTCCATCCTTTCTTTCTCCCCATTTTGTTTGCTTACGGTGCCTTATTATTTTCAGTTTGGCCGAATTCATTTGCTCATTGAGATTATAAAACTGCTATGTTGTAAAATGTACTGGGAATATTAAACATATTTTAAAACATGATTAACATTTTTAATTTTACAATAGAGACTAGATACATCAGAACAAGGTATTATTTTAAGAAAAGCAAATATATTAATATTAAATACCCTAATACACGATGAATCCAGATACTCATTATGGAAGAACAGGACTGCTATAATGGGTTAGGATAGAAGAACTGGTAGAAAATTCACAGGGCCGATCCCATGGACAGTTTTCAGCCTGTTCACCATGGTGGTAAAGGGTCTTGGCTGCATTGATGGTGAAGAACCGGGAGTAATAATACAGCTGACATTCACCAAGCACTTCCTCTGGCCCTGCTCTAACCATGTGGCATCTATGGATTCACTGAAACCTCTCCACAGTCCTGTGACATTGGTGGTATTATTTCATTCACTCTATAGGTGAGGAGACTAAGGAACAAAGAGGTGAAGCACTTTGCCCCCAAACACTCAACTTCTAAGTGCCACAGCCAGGAATCGAACTCAAACAATCTGACAAGAAAGCCTGTATCTCTAACCACTGCACTATGCTGTTGGATAATTAATTCCAGAGGCTCCCTTTAAACCTGTACTTCTCCAGTGCTGACCACTGGGATCTCTAGGTATGACACCAAGGATTCAGGACTTTATAGTTGCATGGAGAAAGGCAGTGTGGCACATGCAGCAGTTTTCAAAC
The DNA here is from genome assembly GCF_024542745.1 of Macaca thibetana thibetana. Lineage (NCBI taxonomy): Eukaryota > Metazoa > Chordata > Mammalia > Primates > Cercopithecidae > Macaca > Macaca thibetana. The sequence continues at coordinate 166,318,625 of NC_065582.1, forward strand.
TGCATTATGGACCTGTAGGGGACCATGGAATCCCTACAGGTATGGCCATCAATGAGGAGGGGGCTTCTGGAAGCCTCCTTCTACCCTCCACCTTTTCCTCAACACTCTCCTGTTGTGATTTATTAGGCTTACACATTGGCTTCCAAGAGTGTTTTTGATTTAAGAGAGGGTTCACTGATTTTATATATATATACACACACATACATATACATATATATATACATATATACACATAACTGCAAAGCCTGAATTCTTCACAGCTAAGTTAGTTTCCTCATATATACACACATATATACACATGTACATATACACACACACACATGTGTATGTGTATACACGTGTACACGTATATACACATGTACATATACACACACATACATGTGTATGTGTATACATGTGTACATGTATATGTGTGTGTATATGTACATGTATATGTATGTATACACACACATATGTATGTGTGTATATATGTATATGTGTATATATATGAGTATATATATATATGTGTATATATGAGAAAACTGAAACTTAGCTCTGCAGAATTCAGGTTTTGCAGAATTCAGGCTTTACAGAACTGCATTTGTACCCTGGCTTCATTCTTAATTGTACCTTATGAACTTTATTTTATTCCAGATTTATTGAGGTATAATTGAAAAATAAAATCTTTATGTTTTAAAGATGCACATGGTGATGTTTTATACATACATACATTGTGAAATAATTACCACAGTCAAGCTAATTAACATATCTATCACCTCCCATAGTTACCCTTTTCCTTTTGTGGTGAAAATATTTCAGATCTGCTTTCTGGGCAAATTTCAAGTATATAATACAGTATTATTAACTATAGTGACCATGCTGTGATATTAGGTCTCTAGAACTTATTATTCATCTTGTAACTGAAAATTTGTGCCACTGACCAACATCTTCCCATTTTCCCCACCCCAATTCCTGGTAACCACCCTTCTACTCTCTTTTTCTGTAAGTCTGACTTTTTAAAATTCCACACATAAGTGAGATCATCCAGTATTTGTCTTACTATGTCTGGCTTATTTCACTTAGCATAAAGTATATATAATATTGACTAAATTACTTAATCTCTGTAAGTGTTCTTTTCCTCATCTTTAACATGTATATAATTCCACCTCACAGGTTTATTTAAAGATTAAACGCAACTATCTGTAAATTAATTAGTATAGTTTTTATATATAATGCATGTTCTATAAATGGCTGGTTTTTAAAATAATTCTCTATATACATCTTTGTAATTCTATAAAAGTTTTTATGGTTTAGTCTGTATTAATTATCCATTTTTCTATTTCAAAGCTATTAGGATTTGAAGTAAGGTTAATTAAAAACACCCAAGGGAATGTGGCATTACTGAATGCCAAAGGTTTTGTCTGAAAATGCAAAATCAGGGTTTGAGAGTTGCTGGAGAGCGGACGAATTAAAACAAATGGGAGTATATAGCCTCTAAGAGTAGCAAACAGACTTTCAGCTCTGCATGTATGAATTAAGAAATAAAATGAGCTCACTGCATAAGCATGCTTGCTTTGCAGCCAGTTGGTTTTAATGCTAAATCATAACAAAGCAAAGTAAACAACAAGTCTGAAGTTAAATGGACTCTAAGTGGCCATATACATTCTCAAAGAGATGGACAAGGCCCGAGAAGAGAACTTCCATCAATGTTAATGTGAGCAGAGCTGTTGAAGTGCCAAGCATTAAAAGAAAGAAGAAATGCTTTGAAACACTCTGAATTATTTATCTGAAAAAAGAAATCAAAGTGAAAGATAAGAGAACCACACATCCACCATAGTGGCTGTCTAAGAGCTATTTTATATTCTCTTCTCTCCAAATACTACTTTTCAAGACCATTAGAGCTTGGAGTTACATTATGCCCAACATTTTTGTCTTTCTTTTGCTCCTCAGACTGAGTTTCAAAACAGAAAGAAAAAAATTTAAATAAGAATTCCTTAGTTTGTATTATCAATAAAACCTATCACATTCCTTCAACTCTATTATCTGACAAGGAGGGAGGAAGAAGCAAAGAATACAAAATACACTGTTTAGGAGCCCATAGCTGGCTATGTAAGATGCATGTTTGAAAATACTGGTTATGGCGTATCATAGTCTAAAAATATCTCAAAGCAATTTGGGAGATTTATGAGGTATATAATAAAGCAATAAAAGTAACACCAGCTCTGTTAGCTTAGTAATAAGAAAATGAAGTTGAAGTAACATAGTATAACTTGTCTAAACAACAGTTGTCAGTAGAGATTTTCTTTAGCAGCTTCACATCATTTGATTTTTAAGTCTATTTTCTTTCTGCAGCTACCTTTCCCACAATGTGCAATCATTTATAAGTTGGGAGTAACAGCACACACACTGACTTAACCTGTTTTCTGCTAACCTACATACACATAGCTATGAAACGAGCTCGCAAATTACAACTGAAAACAGTGGGTTTCAAAATTAGTTAGTCCATAATGCGGCAAAATGCACTTTTAAGGGTGTCTAATCTATTTGATAATGAGAGGAGATATTTAATTAAGGATTAGTCTTTTTGCAGACAGACTCACTTTCTTTTAATGGTTTCAATTAAGTCTTACTAATACTTTATCTTATACTTACCATGCACAAAGTACCGTGAAATCTGCTCAGCAGATGAGCAGTTCTGGAAAACTTTCCTTACTAGCTAATTTCTCCAAGAAATGATATTTATTATGTAACTGATGTGTTTTCAATTTGCCAAATTAAATTGTGAGTGTATCATTGATATGAAGACTAAAAACAACTTACCTACAGTGTTTGGTTGAATAAAATATAATGTCAAGTTTTGTATAAAGTGAAAATGGAATAACACTGGGTTTTTGCCTAGGGTTGTAAACTAAAATATAATGCAAAATAGAATCAAATTTATTTTTTCCTTTTTCAAAAAGACATCGTAGGGAATTAGCAGGTGCTACAACTATACCTACATATTCTAATGTTTGAATTTTAAACCAAATTAAAGCAAAAGCACACTGTCAAAAGAAAGCTTGAGAATAAATATTTAATTAGATTGATATTTGAAAAGCAGTGGAGATCTGGTGATTCTGACCCCAATCTCCCACTCAACTTAAAATATCTGATGATCTGTTTGGTAAGTATAAATATCTTAGCAATCCAGCTCAAATCCCATCTTCTCTTGTAAAATTCATCCTGACCTGTGTAATTGTTAATTCTCTGAATTCTATGGCAATTGAGCTTGGGTCATTTCACTAAGAAGATGAAATAAGTGAAGGTGAATAGCTATAAAGGACTACAAAATCATAAGATGGTATTATTACCATGTGCTCTGGCCATGGCAGGCACTCAATAAATATTGCTTGAAGGAACAAATAATCCTGTTTGCTAGCTGTCTGATGAAAGCACAGCTCAACCCCTGTACCCGACTGTGTAATTCCTAAGAATCCAGCCTATTTGCTATACAATACCAGCTGTAATGTTAATAAACTCTGAAACTTCTTATAGGTAACACATAGTAGAAAAATCACCCAACTGGAAAGTATAAATCCTAGCTCTAGCTCTGCCAGTAAATAATCTTAAGATCTCTGGACAGTCAACTAACCTCTCTGGGCCATGGTTTTCTCATGTTTAAATGAAGAATTTGGACTAGATGATCTCTAACTACTGCCAGCCCTAACAAGAGAAGTGCTGTTGAAAGACCCTTACAATATTTCCGGATGGTGGCAAAGAAATCATAAAATTTGATAGCAAACATATTTCAGGAATATTGCTGGGGAGGCAAAAAGAAGTGATTTTTGAAGTTCTGTGTTCACTTGAGGGAGTACGCTTAGCAGGATTATAATGCTTTGTCACCTCATGCAAAAAACATTTAAGTTGGAAGAGGTACTATCAATAATAAGAACAATCATCACAGGCATAGCCTGGGACTCCCTGGGGCAGCCTGAGATATATGGTCACTCTATCTTTCTCACCTTGGATAGCCAAATTATTGTTTCAGACCATAACATCTTCAATTACATTAAAATCAAATTCTCTATTTTACCACAGACTTACCTTCAGACAATGAAGCAACTAGAAGATATTACAAATGTCACCAGATGGGCCTTCAAGTAAATTCAAGTAAGTATTTTCAAAGGCTGCTCATTGCCATAGGTGACTTCACAAAAAAAATCATAGATGAAAAGGAAACACTTTTTCATTTTTCTTTAGTGTACTATACAAAAAGTCCGGGGCTGGGCGCGGTGGCTCACGCCTGTAATCCCAGCACTTTGGGAGGCCGAGGCGGGCGGATCATGAGGTCAGGAGATTGAGACCATCCTGGCTAACACGGTGAAACCCCGTCTCTACTAAAAATATAAAAAATTAGCCGGGCATGGTGGCGGGCGCCTGTAGTCCCCGCTACTCGGGAGGCTGAGGCAAGAGAATGGCGTGAACCCGGGAGGCGGAGCTTGCAGTGAGCCCAGATCGCACCACTGCACTCCAGTCTGGGCAACAGAGAGAGACTCCATCTCAAAAAAAAAAAAAAAAAAAAAGGCCATATTGTATATGGACATTTAAAAAACGTCATTGATACTAGCGAATAGGTCCCTTTAATCCCGAGCAGAGGTGTGAAGCTAAGGATGGAGGAGAAGGGTTTCTAAAATAATGCGTCCCCTACTCTGTGAGCAAAAAGGCAGCTTTGGACTTACTTGAATCCCTTTGGAGTTAGGATGCACTTTGAGTCATGCTGGCAGGGGTTCAGGTCCTGGGCACAGAAGTCCAGCTTCTCCTCACACAACTCACCTGCAACATGGCAAACAGTGTTAGCTCATAGAAAAAGGTCAACAGGCTTCCTGCCAGCAGACTGTGTCACTGTCATGGGTCTTAGAGGTTAGGGCAGCTTGTGATTTAAAACAAAACAAAGCAAAAAACCCAAAACAAAAGCCACATGGCATGGAACCAGATGGTCCATTATCCAGTTCTGGGTCTGCTGCTAAGTAGTGTTGTGATTTTGGACAACAGGACTATTGCGATCTGTGACTAATAGAAGCCCCTTCAGAATATACTATGGGAATTAGGAAAAGGAAATCTGAATGCTTTTCATTCCTGTTGTTTATTTTGGATTTTTTTTCTTGATATATAGCATGGATACAAAGGATAAATAAATTGTTAATGATTATTCACAAGCTGAACCCACTCAGGTCACCAGCACCCACATCCAGAAACACACCACGTACCAACACCCCAGAAGCCTTCCCCCGGGGTCCCTGCAAAGAGGATCACTATCATGACAAGACCATAGGCTAGCTGGGACTGTTTCTGAGCTTGACATAAATGAAATCATTCCATATGTACCCTTTTATGCCTGGCTTATTGTACAGTTTTATGTTTGAAAAAAAAATTCTCGAATCTTCATAGTCTCTGGTTTTAAAAGTCTAAAAGAAAAACACTTTGTTTTCTTCTTAGGAATCATTGCCGCAGCTCAACAGAATGCTTCTTAGACTCACATCCTCTGACATAAAAAGAAAAAAGTAAAAGGAGACTCGATCCAGAGAGAGAGAACATAGATTTTTTCCATGAAAGTCACCTAACTCATGAAATAGAACTTCTGTCAACAAATGAGAGCTGAAGGCATAACCACGCAGATTCTAGGTACTCTTTGTTGAATCACATGACTGATAATTTCTTTAGAAAATTTCTTCTGATACCAAAAACATGGTTATTATTTCAGATACATTAGACCAAATGTAATTTTCATTTAGAAGACTTTCCCAATTGCTGTGAAAGTATTAAGGTGACTGGAAAGGTATTCAAATACATAATATATATTAACTTACATAATACATTTTAAGTTATTTTTACCTTTTCTACTTCTACTTTCGAATTGTTTTCTATGCAATAAATAGACAAATAAAGTGACACATCTATAGGCAGCTGTTCATTTCCAGGAAACTACTAAACCTGTCATTTGTAACAGCATCGGTAAAAATTTCAGGAGTGTGAACCTTGTAACAGCACCCCTTTGTTACAAGGGGATCCTTTTAAAGTAATACTCAGCTAGTTGGTAGAAATCATTGCTTGACAACTAAATGTGGCATATTATTTAGACTTCAAGGGTATTTTCCCAGGATGCAAATTAATAAATGTATTCATCTACTTATTACATCAATCTGGTGCAGGATATTAGTTTTTATCTGTCTCTTAAAAAGAACTAATTGCACGGAAAGTCTCATATATTGCTTCTATAAGTTTTCAGGGATCTGAAAGATTTTTAGCAACATGCATGATGAATGATTTTTAAACAGGTTTATTTAAAGGCTTGTGATTTCAATTAGTATTACTCTAAGTTGGATACCTTGATGAAATGCGTTCATCATATTTTATCAGCCTACTATGATGAAATCACTTTCAGTTTCTAACCAAATCTATCTGATGGAGATATAGGCTGTTTATAGTAGTATCTATCCAAGACAGTTTGTAAAAACTGATGGAAAGAAGGACCATCTGAGATACATAATAAATGTAATTTTATGTACTTTTTATTTTATGCCTAAATAAGACAGTGTTTTAAAATTATAATAAAGGGACATGTTTTATTCCTTATTTACTCTGATACAATCCAACCCAATCCATCCAACCTAAGTCACAGTCCATAAGGATTTACTGCATGATGTTGTGCTAGAGGCCGGGGCTACAAGGATGAATGTAATGGGCTCTGCTCCTAATCAGTTCTCAATCTACCAGCAGAGAAAGTCTTGAGCTAGGGAAAGAACAGAGAAAATGAATTTCATCTCTAAAAAAATAAAACTGAGAGTTGACCCTTGTCTACAAAGAATTACTCCATAGACTTGATAATGGAAAGGAGTGAACAAGGACAAAGTTCCAAGAAACTGTTAGCTAACCAGATTGTTAAATCTCTAATCAACAGCTTTAGACTAAGCATGCCAACTTGAACATAAAAAATGACATCAATGTCAAGTATTCTTTATCTCTATAACAGTAGCAAAATAGCAATAATCATTATTGAGATTGTATATGATACTTCTTTGTGACCATTACATAGCTATACACCTGACTTTAGTAAGATAAGTTGATGACTTCAAAAATGATTTGATTTTCGGCCAGGTGCAGTGGCTCACGCCTGTAATCACAGCACTTAGGAGGCTGAGGCAGGTGGATTGCCTGAAGTCAGGAGTTCGAGACCAGCCTGGCCAACATAGGGAAACCCCGTCTCTACTAAAAATACAAAAATTAGCCAGGTGTGGTGGTAGGCGCCAGTAATCCCAGCTACTAGGGAGGCTGAGGCAGGAGAATCGCTTTAACCTGGGAGATGGAGGTTGCAGTGAGCCAAGATTGTGCCATTGCACTCCAGCCTAGGCAACAAGAGCAATCAAAAAAAAAAAAAAGGTTTGATTTTCTTTACTATCACCAAAACTTACAATGCTAAGAAATATTACAAAAACATTTTCTGCATCCAATTACTGCCTAACTTGCTTTAAGACCAATCTTCCACCCTACATTCATGTCACCTGGGTCTGTTTACTATTTCCTGAATTTATTTTAACTCCATGCCTGGGCTAATGGTTTCTCCTTTTGCTTTAATAACATCCTTTCACAATTCTGTTGTCATTTTTCTCATCCATTATATGTCCCCTTCTTTACGGAATCATGCCAGATCTTTTCAACTATTTCTTCTCTATCTCTAATTTTATATCGTGTTTGACTGTGCCTGGCTCATGGCATATACATGGTATACATTTGTTTATGTACTTAATGAGCATTTATATGGTTCTTACTACTGTATGCCAGACAGTTTTAAACATTGTATAAATATGCAGTCACTTAATATTCATTATAAGCATATAAGGTAAGGTTTTAGGGTTGCACTGCTATGTATGCATTTTATATTACTGGTGTTTATCTGATTCTCTTTCCTTGACTGTAAAATCACTAAGAGTAGAACTCTTGCCACATTTGCTTTTGTTTTTTTTCCCACAGTGTGGTATGCTGACATACTCAAATAATAGTTACTAAAAGGAAGAATCATGCTTTAAGGCAAGAGCTCTATTTTGTTGACCTGTAATCAACTCGGGTTTCATTCTAGCCTTTAGAGATTAGTGTAATTTTTTGCTTAATTACTCACTCGTGATTAGTAATAAACGCTATTCTCTTTAAACATTACTGTGAATTTTCCCTGACTAAATGTTAACATGAATGTATTCATTGGACTGTTTCTTTAATTTTCCTTAATTATATTGGATTCTGCTATACTTGAGGGAAGGACAGCTTTCAAAAGAGTGCAACAGTGGTGAGATTCAGGAGCTCAATAAAAGAAGGGAAACTTAGCAAGCTCCTTAGACAAATACTGGACTGCATATCTCCTTCTCAACCAGTAAGAGGAAATTGGACAGCTAAAAGCTGCACTGGTTTTCCAGGAAGAATAGAGATAAAATGACTAACATTAGTCAGCTAATGTATTTTTAGTTACCAATATTGAAAAGTTCTCCCAAACTCATAGTATTGTGAGGACATGATGCCATTTTTACCTGGTTTTTATTTTTACTATAAGTTTAGTCAGAGCTAGTACTCAGTTAGTGGAAAAATAATAAAAAAATAGGGCAATTGAGTTTGCTTTTGTGATGGCTCAGGGCCTGAGATAATATTATCAATGGCTGCCTCCCTTCCAGAGATGATAAAGTGTGAGGTGACAGAGAGGAAAACTGGAAATATTCTTATTTGACTATACAGAGTTAGTGTTGTAATTGATTACCCCATAAGCAGGTCTTAATATGTTTAAACTGACATCAAGAAAGATAAATCTATCCATTGGAGTGGTTTGGGGCAATGTGGTTGAATATAGGTTAAATGTTGGTGCCCATGAGCCTCTCAAGAGATAGGAGCCTAGGCAAGCCTTGACTCCATGATCTGGCTTCAACCCATTCCTCTAAATCCCAGGAAATCCTATTTCTTTATTTTTAGCCATGGACCCTTAAAACTTCCCAATAGGGTGGAACACAATCATTGCCTGGCATTTGTGATTTCACTTTTGATCAGATGAACAAATTAATTTTCCTTATGATTCTAGTTTTCATTTCTTGTTGGTAAGAGGTGAAAACATTCTGAGTGTATGTATATATGTTGGTTGTGTATGTTTTGGAGAGAAAACAAAGAGTGGTCAATCAGGGGGTCTATGGTTACCTTTTCAGGATAAGAGAGGTTAACAAATGATCTAGTATAATTGATACAGAGGTTTTTTTTTTTTTTTTTTTGGAGATGGAGTCTTGCTCTGACACCAAAGCTGGAGTGCAGTGGCATGATCTTGGCTCACTGTAACCTCCATCTCCCAGGCTAAAGCGATTCTCCTGCCTCAGCCTCCTGAGTAGCTGGGATTATAAGCACGTGCCACCATGCCCAGCTAATTTTTGTATTTTAAGTAGAGACGGGGTTTCACCATGTTGGGCAGGCTGGTCTCGGACTCCTGACTTCAAGTGATCATCCCACCTTGGCCTCCCAAAGGGCTGAGATGACAGGTATAGAGTTTTGTCTGTTTCTTAGATCACCTCTTCCTGATTTTGCCTGTCAGTTATACATGGGACACAGCAGGACAAGAAATGACCAAGTTCTACAGCAACACTATTACAACTTGTGAAAGAGCATGTCAAAAGTGATACCCACTCTTGTAAATGGGAATGATTTTTCAGACTCACTCTTGAAGAGGAGGTAAGATGCTACTTACTGAATGTCTGTGAATGTATTTCTTCTGAAAAATTGCATGGAGTGGTAATGTATCCATTCACCCTGGCTTGCACGACTCCTGGTTTACACTTGTTGTCCCAAGGTAATTGTCAATAGTGTGCCTGGGCACTCACATAATTACCCTGATTTGGATGAGAAATGTTATGGGTCGCCTTCCAGGTGGAAGAGTAAAAGCTGGATCATCAGAATTGATAATACTCTGCAGTGAAGAGTGAATCAGCATAAAGAGATCTTAGGGAGTAACTGTCCTTACTGGGGAAAATGACATTTGGGTAGTTGTATTACTGTCTGGGATGGCCTACAATTGTATGCAATATGTGGGAGTTGACTGGTTGCAGAACTATTTTATCGTTCTCAGCCTCAGTTCTTCATCTGTAAACTGAGGCTCTGGAATTAAAGATGTGTAAGGTCAACTGTGGCTCTGAAAAAATCTCTTTTTTTAAATAAAAAGGAAAATGCTTCTGAAGATATGGATAATGCAGACAGCAAGTTACCAGAGGGAGTATCACGCTTAGCTGTACAAAACAACATTACTGCATTCAGCGGTAAAAATAAAGTGCCAGCATGTGCTCAGAGCCCCCTATGGTACCGATATTGTGAGTGTTATTGCATTGAGGAGGAAACTTCAATGCACATTGATGGTTTTTATGAGAAATAATACCTGGAGCTTGGCCTTACCTTCTGCTTCATTTTAGATCTATGAACCTAACTGTTTTGTTGTTGTTGTTTTTTTGAGACAGAGTCTCACTTTGTCACCCAGGCTGGAGTGCAGTGGCACGATCTTGGCTCACTGCAACCTCCGCCTTCTGGGTTCAAGTCTCCTGACTCAGCCTCCCCAGTAGCTGGGACTACAGGTGCACAACACCATGCCCAGCTAAATTTTGTACTTTTAGTAGAGATGGGGTTTCACCATGTTGGCCAGGATGCTGTCATCTCTTGACCTCGTGATCCACTCGCCTCGGCCTCCCAAACTCTTGGGATTACAGGTGTGAGCCGCTGTGCCCGGCCTGAACCTGTTTTTAATGCTCGTTCCTTGTTCAACACAAAGGGGCCCTTCCTATTACCTTCATTTTTACTTCCTTCCTAGTATCTTAAGTTATCTTTTCGTTTAAATTTGTTACCATACTAACTGAAATAGTTTTAGAACTATTCTACAAAGTTCTTCCCTGATACTTATAGAATGATCTGCCTATAGCTTTTTCAAATAATTAAAACAGCAAATCAGATTTTTAACATCACCATATATTTTGAGTCCCAACTATGTATGGGGACCTGTATCAATGCTAGAAGTATAACGGTAAACAACAAACTACTCCTATTTCCATGGAGTTTACGTATGAGAGGAGGGGGAGACAGATATTAATTCAGTAATTTCCCAAGTACAATAGTCTCCCTTTATCAGCAGCTTTGTTTTCTGTGGCTTCAGTTCCCCACTGTTAACAGTAGCCAAAATGTATTAAATGGAAAATCCCAGAAATAAACAATTCGTGTCTTGAACTGCATGCCATTCTGAGTAGCTTGGTGAAATCTTGTGCCATTCTGCTCCATCACACCCGGCACGTAAATCATCTCTATTCAGGGTATCTGGCTGGAGAAGCCTCCTGCCCATCGGTCACTTATGAGCCGTCTCAGTTATCAAATCTACTGTTGTGGTATCACAGCCTCCTGTTCAAGGAAACCTTATTTTACTTAATAATGGCCCCAAAGTGCAAGAGCAGTGATGTCGGTAATTTGGACAAGCCCAAGAGAAACTGTCAAGTGCTTCCTTTAAGTGAAAAGGTGAAAGTTCTTAATAAGGAAAGAAAGAAAAACTGTACGCTGAGGTTGCTAAGATCTACAGTAAAAATGAATCTCCTATCTCTGCAAAGTTGTGAACAAGGAAAAAAGAAATTCAAACTAGTTTTGCTGTCATACCTCAAAGTGGAAAAGTTGCAGCCACCATGCATGCTAAGGGCTTACTTGGGATGAAAAAGGATTCAGCGTGCGGGTTGAAAGACATGAACAGAAACATGTTCTGATTGATAGCAACTAGCTTCAGTACTATCTGTGGTTTCAGGCATCTACTGAGGGTCTTGGAATGTATCACCCGCAGATAACGAGGGGACTATTATATATATAAAATTGCCTCTGTGCTGAATGCTAAGCAGGAACATTTTGTGGGGCTCTAGAAAGGGACTGTTTGCTCTGAAGAAGGACAGGAGAGGTTCTTCTGAAGAGGTGAGACTCAGAGGCAAGGGTGAAGTGGAGAATGAAGAGCTCCGACAGAGGCTTCTGCAGGAGGCAGCATGAAGAACAGGAGCCCTGAGAGATGGGAGTGAGCCTGGGAAAACACGGTGCCAGAGGAGCCCCAGAGGCTGGCTGGGTCACAGGGTCGAAAGTCTTCATTCTATGAATAATGGGCTGCCACTGAAAGGTTTTCAGTAGGGGCATGGCCAGATGACATGTGCACTTTGAAAAGAGCACTCTGGCTGGGTGCGGTGGCTCACGCCTGCAATCCCAGTACTTTGGGAGGCAGAGGCGAGCGGATCACCTGAGGTCAGGAGTTTGAGACCAGTCTGGCCAACACGGTGAAACCCTGTCTCTACTAAAAATACAAACATTAGCCGGGTGTGGTGGTGGGTGCCTGTAGTCCCAGCTATTCGGGAGGCTGAGACAGGAGAATCACTTGAACCTGGGAGGCGGAGGTTGCAGTGAGCAGAGATCGCGACACTGCACTACTCTAGCCTGGGCAACAAAGAGCGAAATTCTGTCTTTAAAAAAGAAAGAAAGAAAGAAAGAAAAGAGCACTTTGTCTCCATTGGAGGATGGCAGATTGCATAAGCGGGGATACACATGAGAGGTGACTGCTTATGCAGGGTAGGGGTGGGGTGGGGGTATACATGGCCCAAAGTAGTGTTTACGAAGCAAAACAGATGAGACTTTTTGATGGACTGGATAAGCATGGGGGAAAGAGAGAGGGGGAGTTGTCTGGGACGTCTATGATTCAGGTATGTATATTGGGAATTACCTTTTGGTGACATGGAGAACAGTGGAGGTAGAACAGGTTTTCTGGTGCAAACACAGAGTTTAAAATACAGTGAGGTGGTGTTGAGGATTCAATTGTGCCCCTCAAAGCAAAAAAAAAACAACAAAAAACTGGTGTGTTTGAGACCTCTGGTACCTCAGACTGTGACCTTATTATGAGATAGAGTTTTCACTGAGGAGAGCAAGTTAAAGTCATTAGGGTAGGCCCTAATCCAATATGGCTGGTGTTATCAAAAAGGGAAACCTGGATACCAGGAAAGACAGGCATAGAGGAAGACGATATGAAAAACAGGGAGAAGCCAACTAGACAGGCCTGGAGAGACATTTCCCTCACAATCCTCTGCAGGAATCAACACCATGGACACCTTGATTCCAGACCTCTAGCCTCCAGAACTGTAAGACAATAAAACTCTGTTGTTTAAGCCTCCAGTTTGCAGTAATTTGTTATGGCAGCCCTAGCAAAACAATACAGGTAGTAAATTCCAAATCACTGGAAGTTTATGGTGGGGAATAAAACTTTCAACTTACGCCACTATTTCTTCCTTTTTTTTTCTTTCATTTTTATGTCTCTTTCCTCTCATTTTATTTCATGTAGCTGTCTTCTCCTTTGTCTCAAGTTTTCTTTTAGTACTATGAGCTTCTCCAATAGTCAGTCTGTAATAAGCGGTGCACAAAGGAGAGGGAATGGCCCATGACAAGGCTCCCTGTGCTTCAAGAGAGTCAAGACGTAAGTGGAGCACAGTAGTGTAGATTAGCTCTACATGTGCTGCCGTGGCCAGAAGTCTCTCTGCAAAGCACTGTGAGTTGTGCTTGACTTGGACCAATCATCACTTACTCCTCTGTTGGAGGGGAGCTGGTGTTAGCAGTTAGGGCTTGCAGGACAGGCTATCCAAACAATAACAACAAGTCTTCTCTTCAAGGTCTTAGAGATGGCAAAGGCAAGAGAATCATAGACTACTGTGTCTTGCAGAAGAGAAAGTGAGTCGAATGCCTGTGCCATCAGTGTTTATGGTAAGTTTGCAGATGTGCTTGAACTTTGAATGACAGCTGCAATTATTAACTACTTGTGTGTGTGCATATATATACACACACATATATATAGATATATACATATATAATATATATACTATCATTAAATATAAAAGTAATCCTGAAAGTGTTTTATTACTTTATATTATATCGGCCAGGCATGGTGGCTGATGCCTGTAATCCTAGCACTTTGGGAGGTCAAGGTGGGTGGATCACCTGAGGTCAACATGGTAAAACCCTGTCTCTACTAAAAATACAAAAAATAGCTGGGCATGGTGGTGCACATCTGTAATTCCAGCTACTTGGAAGGCTGAGGCAACAGAATCGCTTGAACTTGAGAGGCGGAGGTTGCAGTGAGCTGAGATCATGCCACTGTACTCCAGTCTGGGCCAGACACTGTCTCAAATATATATATATATATATATCTCAAATGTAATATATATCATATATCATATATGATATATATGAACCCAGGAGGTGGAGGAGATATATCATATATGATATATATATTTGAGATATATATTATATATATCATATATTATAATATATATTATATATATCATATATATATATTAGCTGGGCATGGTGGTGGGCACCCATAATCCCAGCTGCTCGGGAGGCTGAGTCAGGAGAATCGCTTCAACCCAGGTTGTGGGGAGGGTGTAGAGGTTGTAGTGAGCCGAGCTCATGCCATTTCACTCCAGCCTGGGCAAAGGAGTGGAACTCGTCTCAAAATATATATATATATATATAAAAAATGTCAAAACATCAAAACTCATCATAAGTGGAGGATATTTGAGTTGATTTACATTTCCTGCACATCCTGTCAGATTTCTTAAATGTACTTTTTCTTTAAAATATACTGCTTTAACTCATTAAGCATTGTTGAAATTTCTTAACTATAGTAACTTTTTGACAAATGAATGAATAATGAAGATAGTATATGGTCCATGAGAGTTAACATTAAATGTTTCCTGAAATGAATAAGAATAGTTTAAAAATAAATTTACTTATAATAGAATTAGTTTACATGTACTCTCTCAGAGTCAGGTTTTTTATTTCACCAACAAAAGCTGCTTTAGTGTAATTTTCATTATACATCTTGGGAGACATTTTTTGTGCTAGATCTAGCAAATGATTGAAGGATGAGTATGACAAAGCTTTACCCTGGAGAAGTTACTATACGGAGAATTTAGAGAAATAAGATCAACATCTAATTTTCTACTGTCTGTTAAGTTCCCTGAATGATTGACATACGGGTAGCATCCCGGCCTAGAAACTGGGCTAAATAAAATTATTTTTAATTATTATTAAAAACTATATTATACAGTTCTGAAATACATTATTACCCCTGAAGAGATCTGTTCTCTTTGCTAAATAAGCCATGTTAATTACAGAGAGGAAAGTTTTGAAGAATTGTTGGCTGGGCTATTTTTTCTTTTCCCAGACAGAGTCTTGCTCTGTTGCCCAGTCTAAAGTGCAGTGGTGCAATCTCAGCTCACTGTAACCTCCGCCTCCTGGGTTCCAGTAATTCTCCTGCCTCAGCCTCCTGAGTAGCCGGGATTACAGGTGCAGACCACCATGCCCAGATGGTTTTTTTTTTTTTTTTTTTTTTGTATTTTTAGTAGAGATGAGATTTCACCACCTTGGCCAGGCTGGTCTCGAACTCCTGGCCTCGTGATCTGCCTGCCCCGGCCCCCCAAAGTACCAGGGTTATAGGCGTGAGCCACTGTGCCCTGTCTTGGCTGGACTATTAATTGCTTTCTACCTACCAAGAAATCTGGGCAATGGGATATCTCATCTCGGCTTATTTAGTCCTCAAAGCCTGCTTATCAAAATGGTGGAAGCCTGCTTATCAAAAAGGTGGATCATTTTGTCCCCAGATTAAGATTTCTGAAATTTTCTGACTCAAATCACTGTTAAAAATGTTAATTTGTTAAAAATATTAATTTGTTTTACACTAAATGGATGTTGAGTATCTCTATTTAATTTTCC
The DNA here is from genome assembly GCF_024542745.1 of Macaca thibetana thibetana. NCBI lineage: Eukaryota > Metazoa > Chordata > Mammalia > Primates > Cercopithecidae > Macaca > Macaca thibetana. The sequence goes on from NC_065582.1 coordinate 166,334,417, forward strand.
CCAAAGTTAGCTTTTTAAATTCAAGTTGGGCATGTCTACAACAAAATAATTTTAGATAGCAGTACATGGTGTTGCTGGCACACATAACTCTTGCTACTGTTGCTACCTTCTGCTAATGTAACTAGATTAGCTGATTCTCTCTTTGAAATAGATAAAAATCTGAGTCCATTCTGGATATCATAGATGTACGAAAGAGGTGGTGAGGGTACTGGAGCTGATATTGCAGCCCATTTTTATTCCTATTGTAACTTGTAACAAACTATTTTTTTAGAAGAAATAATTATTAATATTGATAATAATGAAGGAGAAATTTAGGATGGCAATCTGGATAACTGGACCAGAATTCTAGTGTTGAATGTAATCAGTCAAACTCCAGAAAGATTTGAATAAATGTACTAATTTCATTCTCTTTGAATTAACTCAGCAAGGGAAGATATCAAAATAAGCAACCTAATAGATAAAAAATACGATTTAATTTCTTAAAAGTATGCGACTTGAGGGCATGGGATACCTTTATATTTATATTTTTGTCTCTCTCCATTCCCATTGCATTCACTAGTAAATTGTCTGGCACAAACTAGGTGCTGGATAAAAAAATAGGAAAGATAGCACTTATTTGATTGCTTCTGGCAGGTAAATGCTTTTTAAATGTTAACAGAGACCCAGATCACATAAAGAACAATGTAAGGAAGCAAAGAGAGAATTAAAAAACTGGTAGCAGATTTGTGTTCTGAGATGCTAGCCCGAGGTGTGCCCTTGCAGGCTGGATGAGATGGGTAATCTGTTCACTTCCAGATATCCCTACTGCATTTTTATGCCGAACAGTTACCATTCCAATAAAGGATGGAGACTCTGAGCTCCATTATCAAGAAATTGCACTTGTCAGCACTTAAGTGGCACGTTTGAGGAAGGTTAAGATGAATGGACCTTAATGTTTATCATTACCAAATTTTGTAAATTCGATCCAATTCTGATTTTAAAAAGTATACATTTCCCATTTGTTCTTTATTTATAGAAACAGAAACATTCTCTCTCCTCCTACAGACCATGCAGTGTGGCAGAGAGATTGATGATCTATAGCACAGGATAGACATAGCTGATGAGACTATGGGAGTCATCTCAGGGCAGCTTCATTAAGCTGGACCTGAAAGAAAAGTACATATGTTTTCTCCTTTTTTGCTAAACCAGACCAGCCCTATTTGTTACATTCTCAAGGTTATAATCCCAGGCACCACAGCACAATAACACAGGCAGATGCCCAGTAAGATGCATTAGCCATTAACAGATGTGATCTTTGTGTGCAATAGGTGTAAAATGGGACACGTACATCATCGGAGCACTGCCATAGAGAAACCACGTGAGATAAAAGTTTATCAGAATTCAAAATAGGAAGGTTCAAGAAAATATGCTATACACGTAGGTATTTAGACGTTTCAAAGAAGGGCAATCAGTTTTCGGTTCCTATTTTCGTTTTCTAAGTGGTATGAAATGAGTTGCTTGAGTCTGTCAGAGAGCTTGGTCAGTGTCCATATTCAGAAGGAGTGTTTTTCTTTACCTACAAACTAGTAAAGTAGCTATATTCTATTATTAATGTTCTTGGGATATGAGAATTGATGGTTGTATACTGAGAAATATTTGACGTGATCTGACCTTGCGGTAAAGAAGCAAAGCCAAAGAGTTTGCTCAGTAGATAAGGGTAACGTTTTATGGATTTCTGTATCACTTTCAATATTTAGCACGGTGTCCTGCATAAGATGTTTTCTCAATAAGCATCTGGCATATTTTTAAATGGGGAAAAAAAAAAACTTACCTCTCCAAATAAACAAACACAAAATGAAGTGTTTTTCAGCATTTCCTTATTGGAACACTGAGGCTAAATAATATAGCCAATTCCAGCAACTACTGAAACTTCAGAAAATATTTAACTCAGTTTTCAAAATATTTTCAAACTTCATATTTCAAAACATTTCAAAATATTTAACTCAATTCAGATTAGATTGAATAAGACTTGGTTAGACTAAATTGTTGTTCTGGGCTCAGTGGGCACTGCCTATTAACTAAAGAGAAAACAAGATCTTTAAAACTTTTTTTGAGATGAAAGTGCATTTAAGAAAGTTTTGAAACGTTGGAGGATGAATACAAACCACATAATATCACTAGGCTGCCAAAGTATTCTCTCTAGTAAAAACAGACGGTAACTTACATTTCCCTTATTTGAGGCTCACAAGTATGTCAGCATCTATAATGACCTTGATATAAAGACCTTACACATCTCGAAGCAGAATTAAAAACAGAAGTCACTGTTACTAAGAGATCACGAATATCTAAAAACATACACAAAATCTACAAATCCAGCTCAGCCAAATCCAAGAGCTCTTCAGCATTGTGTATTTCCTTATGTTTCAAAGTAGTGTATGGGGGCAAAGACGACCAAAGACCTATCCCTAAATAAAATCTTTCTATATGAAGTGAGTGTACAAAGTAAAATTAAAAACAGTAATAATAAAGACAGACAATTCTAAACAATATGGGGAGAGAAATTTCCATTCTATACATAATTTACCTTATGTAATTTTCTTTATAAAAAATTAGAATACAGAATTCCCATAAGAATTCTTCTGCCATGGGGAATGGCATCAACTATATCTGAACCATGTTACCGTAGTGACGATGTTTGGAATTAAATGATGCAAAATTTAAACCTGTCTTACAGGGCAGCCTTCAATATTTCTGGAGTATAGACATTTACCCATTCAAAGTGTTTTCCGATACATGGTTACATGTTATTCTCAAATGTCTATGTGAATGATATGACAGATATCATTGTTCCTGTTTCACAGAAGAAAAATAAAAGACTGGGAGGTATCCCAGAGTTTATAAATATTTGTGCCGGGATGAGAACCTGAACTTTCCCCCTTACCTACACAAACTAACCACCTGCCTTATGGGATAAAAGGTAGCCTAGTTCTCGGGGAGAATTTATTCATTAATTGTACAGGCTTTCATTCGGTGCTTTTTTCATGTCTAGATAAAATAGACGGCTTGGCTGCACTTGAATTTTGTGGGTACAGCTTTCCTTACATAAGGACAATTGTGCATAGTGAGCCGAAGAGACAGCAGGAGAGCAGAAGGAAAGCTTGTTTGGCATAAACCATGAATGAGAAATAAGCTATTGTGAGACAGAAAAGAAGTTGTGCCTGAAGAAGGCAGCAAGGCAGAAGGGACAGGCTCCAGCAGAGGCCCCCACCCCAAAGTGCATGCTTTGGGGCCAATGAGACATGGGTTTGCATCTGGGCCTCCACTTACAAGGTGCATATCCTTGAACAAGTGGTTTATCGTCGTTTCATAGAAGTTTTTGCCCACCTTTGTGTTGTTCACATAAACTACAGAGCTCTTTTAAATTAACAGCGCATCGACTAATGATGTACATTCTTCTTAAGAAAATTCCCCCAGGTGCTAGAAAAAATGGAAATTATATTTCCAATTAAGTTTTGAATTAAAAATATAGAGAATGATTTGACTGCTTTTAAAAGCAAATTCAGTCAGCAGCAAATTCTTGGAAAATAAAAGGGAGCTTTTATAAACATAAGCATGAAATTTAGTCAACACATGAAACCACATGGTGATTTAAAACACTCGTACTGCCAAGATTGTTTCTAAGAGTATACACAACAATTTAAGGACATATTCCTGTGATGGAATAATTGCTATTATGTTTCTGAGATAGACTCAGCCCTTAGACATCCCTGACCAGGCCATCAATTGCTTAGTACTTGTAAAGAGAAAAGATGCCATTTGACCCAGGAAGGTATTAGATGCGTTAATCCCCAGAGAATAGCACATGTTATATTGTTACATTCTAACATATGAAACCATTTTCTTTTCATGTTTTTCAACTTAACTCTGCACACTGTAAGACTAAGTCAGCAAACACAGTAAATCATCCAAGCAACGCAACAGAGGAAATGAAACCCACAGCAAGAGAAGACAGAAAGACCTGCTAGATGATAACCTCTGTCTTTTTTGTTGTTGTTGTTGTTGTTGTTGTTGTTGTTGTTGTTGTTGTTGAGAGCAAGTCTCACTCTGTTGCCCAGGCTGGAGTGCAGTCGCGTAATCTCAGCTCACTGCAACCTCTGCTTCCTAGGTTCAAGTGATTCTCCTGCCTCAGTCTCCTAGGAGTGGCTGGGACTACAAGTGTGTGCCACAATGTCCTGCTCATTTTTGTATTTTTAGTAGAGACAGGTTTCACCATGTTGCCCAGGCTGGTCACAAATTCCTGGGCTCAAAGGATCCACCTGCCTTGGCCTCCCAAAATGCTGGAATTACAGGAGTGAGTCACCATGCCCCAGTCTATAATAACTTCTTTATTATCCTCATAATCCAACTGCAAATGCTTCAGATACAACTGGAACTATCAAGACAAGCACACATTGTGTTCCTTTTAGGACATTGTGCCTGCATTTCGTACTTGAAGACTTTTAGTAAGCTGAATAATTAACAATCTAATGTAATTAGTTAAAACTCTGAGTCTTTAAGATAAAATGTCATAAATATTCCATGATGATTTCCCAGACACAGCTATCACTCTAATAATTCTACGGCTTACTTTTATGGGCCCTGATGTATTTGGGGAGCTGGGTGGATCATATTGATGTCAATGATTAAATATGGCTTTTTTATGCTTAAACATACTGCCTAGTAGTCATGACATCCTGTAAGTCAACTTCTTAGGCTTTATAATATTTATTTCCTAAAGTGTTTCAATAAATGTATACACCTTCAAATATTTTTCATATTTCATGTTACTAAAGATATCTGCTTAAAGTTATGGGAACAGTCTTTCTTACTTAAACATTTTTCTATCTGCAGCCTTATCTACAGTACTAAATAACTTAAGTGGTTCATTCTAAAAGTAATACATGTTTGTGACGTATTTAAAAAGTGGAAGCATACAGACAAGTAGAAAATTTAAAAAATGTATATTAGTCCCTTATTCTAGCCACCCCTTCTTCCCACTCAAAAAGTTTCTATTCGTTATCTTCTAACAATAGATAAATTGCATATCAGAGGCCCATTTTATAGTGTTTGGCATAGTGAGGTACAGATTAAAGATCTGAATGACTGATTTGACATACTGTTTTCAGATTTTATATTTTGTCAACATTCCTTTTTACCATGTACACACAGTGAAATCTACGTAAGTTTACAAGAAAGAGGGAGACTAAAATGAAAATCGTAATAGACTTAAAAGGCAACTAACCTTTTTCCACCTCATTCAGATTAGCAGCTGGCAGCGACAAAGACAGAAGAGACAAAAGACTTTTTACATTGCAATACAACAGCAGAGCACAGGAAGCCAATGCGTAGCGTTCACAACAGAGAAGCAGGGGTGGGCGAGCGAGCTGAAGCAAGGCTTGGATTTCTTACCTACAGCCGGGCCACACGCACAAACATGGAGAAAATGAGGCAAAAGGTAAATGCTATCACAGGGAGCTAGAGGTCTGCGTCTAAACCAGGGGACGGAACAACCATCACCTTTACTGTTTAAGATGGACACCGAATGGCTTGTGCATGGGCGTCAGAGATTTGGAAAACAAAGAGAAAATGGGTACACAATGGAAAATTTAAAGTGGTCTGAATATTTTCCACAAAATGTGTTCTAAGGCTTTACATGCCCAATTTGCATGGAGATGTTCATTTTATGGAATTTAAGTAATCCCATCAAGTGAAAGGAGGGCTTAAAATGTGATCAACTGTGTCATACTTGTATGTGGTCCTGTAAGAATAAGAATTAATTAAGACACACAGTCTTGATATAGCAGATCCAGGGTTCTGACTATTGGGAAATACACAAAGGCACATTTTTGAATTAAACACCTAAGTTAACACTAGAGCCTAAAAAAGGGGTCCATTTTTCTAAAAAACAGGGGTGCCATATTTATAGTTTTTATTTTTATAGGTGTTAGGTTTATGTAAGTTCAGGAATTCCTTGGACATTTAGCTCCAAGAAATGTCTTGTCTTTAGAAAGAAGATGATCATGATTTTTAAAAAATAACCACACAAAAAATCAAAACCAACAAAATCTCTCAAGCTACAATTAAAACCTTAGATTTAATTTTAAAATTGTTTGTTTTACAATTCTGAAGTCCTACTTTCTTAACAGTATAGGGATGTTAATTTAGATTCATAGTGAATTCAACTTTTCAAAGGTTAATCTTACCTAAAATATGCTAGTAATCGGCAGTCATGCATTACACAACTGGAAGCACAGATGATGAACTGGAGTATATGGAGAATGGTTTTGGTGACTAGGGTGGTGAAGTTACAGCAAGATTTAGATAACAGAAAAACAGTATTTGTCCTTACAGTTTATGCTGTCAATCCCCGGAGCAGGGAAGAGCAGAGAATTTTCTCCTCTAACAAATCAGTAACTACTTACTGTGCTATTTTGGTCGCACAGGGCTTAAATATAGTTTAATAAATTCCCCATAGGTGGCTCATTTTATTTTAAATATTTCTAGTCATGTTTTGTAGTCTGTTCGTCACAACTTCTCTGTCAGATGGCTCACAGATCTCTGGATTTGTTTCCATTGACATTATGTCCGTTCTGACTCTTGATATAGGTGTCAAATATAAAAACTGTCACCATAATAATTTACAAGCCTTTTTTCTGTATGGCATTATTTGTTCCCATGAAACAGAGTTCACTTCTCATTGTATGCCTTTGGGATACAGAGTACAAAATTTTCAAAGGAAAAATGAACTTGTTACTAGGATGATTTTTAAACACTGACAACATTATTATGTTCCCTGAGCAAAGCGGTGCTTCTGCTCCCAGATCTCCTGCTCATTAATCAGATTCCAAACTCAAATTTAAAACCATATAATCACATTATAAGAAAATTCCTCCTTAACTGCAGACTTGGATGAAGCAGGATATAAAACTCTAGAGCTTCATTCCTACTTCCCATAATTAAAGGTCACTTATGTGTCAATGATTTCAAAATCTGCAGATGGTTATTTGAAATTTTGTAAATGAGCTCATTTCACGTGTGCACAAAAATACTACAATTAATAGATGAGTTATACATTTGCCCCATTTAGATATCTTCTCTCATGCCAAATTGTCAAACTCTTCATGGCCCACAAGACCCACTCTGAAGATAAAATGGTCGTATCTTCATGTTTTGTATGCCATGTACTTTCTGTTTAGTATTTTTGTTGATCCTTTGCCCAAATTAAGGCAAACTGACATTTGCAATAGTTATAAGTAAAAAGACTAAAACAGTCCCAGTTCTTGTGGAGAGCCAAATGGCTCTTGACAGATACTCATGGCAAGTTCCCAGATGACAGCTTTTATAGATGTCACATTTTGGCTGAAGAACGGTTTGGCTAAGCTTTAGGTATTTATGATATGTTTCAAAGAAAGAGATCTGACATAGTTGGGGACGGGAGGCTTCATAACACTTCTCCATGGAAACTGCTCTGAACTGACCCTTAGAATAGGAAAAAACGTGTGTTCAAGAGGAGCAGGTGTAGAGAGGGAGCTGGGGAAATGAAGGGTGAGCAGCTAAGACAAAGACCCAAAAGAAATGGATAAGAATAAGGAATAGCAAATCAAAAGCCAAAGCAGGAGGACTCCTCCAAACCAACGCAAAAGGGTCCTCAACCACCTTCTAGAAATTTTATTGTCAAAAAGACATATAAGAACCTGATTGCAGTTGTGCTCCACAGCCTACGTTTTCATCAGGAAATATATATATATATATTCCTGGTTCTGTGCTTAGGAAGGTATTGGTTAGGCAAAGTTTGCTTGAAATGCTTGGATCCAATTTGTCTGGTGGAGGGAGAGTGGGTTGATTTAAGGAGGCCTCCAAAATTAACTGGGTTCTTAAGCCCTTTCTATAATGATCAGGAAAATGATGGAAAAAGAGAATTATTCTATTCTAAGAAGGTACCAGGTAGCAGATTTTAGTGCAAACATTGGGCTTCTTGGACAAGTCTAAATCAGCCCATCCAATGAAGTTAAATTCTCAGGGTAGCTCAAAGGGTTCCAGAATTTGTGGTCACAGGCTAATGTCAAGTTTCTGAGGTGTGATAATATTGGTAATATTAGTGTGAAAGTCAAAGCTACATAACACCTACATTCTTTCTAGATACTCTAGAAACTTGCACGTAAAATATCAAATAATGCTAAAATTCCACCCACTAAGCAGACTAAAGTCTGTAGATATGTCCTATAAGACTTGGTAATACAGCATGTTCAAATTTCTACTGGAAACTTAGTATGCTATTACTGCTTTACATGATATCGGGTGCTTTATTGGTGCCAAAAAAATAAAAATTAAAAATAAGACCCTAGAAAAGGCAGCCTTCAGAGTCACTCAAACAGATTTGGGTTGCCAAAACAGAGCCTCATTATTCTACCTAGTATTTTCCCATCAAGAAAGGTACCTAGTAAGATTCAGTTTGGGTACTCCATAAAAGCTTCCATTTTAATCATTTTCCAAACAATCCCTGGGAAAATTTAATTATACAGATGTATGCCCATCTTTCATGTTGTGAGATGTTAACTCCAGTCACCTGCATTGTAATTTCATCCTGTGATTTTCTCACTAGGTATTAAATTATATGAAAATAGATATAATTTATGAAATGCACCCAGAAAATGGAAATAGCAACTTTGAGTAGAGTGACCAAAACTACTTCTCTACTTTTTTTCTTACAAATAAAATATACAACATTCTTGTTTTTCCTTTGTCAACGTTAAGTGATTTATTAAAGGAAAACGGGCATATCTATGAAGTTTCTAATTCAGAGCCACAAAAAAAAATTAAAAAAAAATCAATTCTGACAAAATAGACAAGTCATAAGCTTGATGTTGACTTTAGAGCAAATTGGTTTGAATTGGGAAGAAGTTTAGCAATTAATAGTCTAATGAGATGTGTCATCCAAATAAACAAAAGTGTTAGAAAAAAGGTGATCGTCTCATAAGACTATCCAAAGTGCTCAGTATCTTCCTGACTTTTAATTTGAGGGACATGAGTTACTAGAGGCAAACACTCACTAGCAAAGACATAAGTATGAAGATGAATGATCTCAAATGCTTAATTATGTTTTGGCTATTAAATAAATGTCCTCTTTTCACACAGGTACTGGGGGTTGGTTTGCACAGGGAAAATGGTTTGCACAAAAATGCCATTTAATTGTGGGACTAAAAGCTTTAGGACAATAGCTTCTTTTATTACTGGATAGCATGGCTTTATAATAGATGCATGTGTTTGAACAGAGATCCCTGGGTCTTTTATTTGGTTAGCTGAAACTATCTTTAAGTCCTTACATTATTTACATTACATCTGATTTTCAAGACACCTACCATTTATCAAATAATAAAATGATTTACTAAACATATATAACATAGTTCCAATGATGCTTTCAAACAGGTATACTGATTGAAGGCAAAATATTTCCTGTTCTTTGTACCTGTATACTCAGGTGGGCAAAGGCATGTGTAGTTATTAATGCCATCGACACATGTAGAATTATTTTCACAGTCATTATCTTCACAATCATCAACGTTGACTTCACAGTTTTCTCCTTCAAATCCATCAGCACAAATACACCTGAATGCCAGAGGAAGAAAAAGCGAAAAACATCTTTTTGCCGCATTTTCAAGTCATGTGGTCTAAATATTGAAAAAAACATAATTACACTAACCAACCATAGAGCTTTTAACTACCAGAAATTGATTTTTTAAAATGCTTTTAAATGACATGTTGTAAACATCAATTTAAAGTAATATCCACCCAAGCAGAAACCATTCAAAAAATAAAATTTATGCTGGTTGCAAGAAGGCAAATGGTTCCATGGTCTTAAAAGTCAATAAACTCACTGTATTTGCAGGTCTAAAACACAAGCAGCTTTATTCCACAGCCCTAGATATCTTAATCTTGAGTTGTGCTCTAATAAAATAATTCAGACTTCTTTGCTCATAAATGAAGAGGAACTAGTTCTGATTTTTAAAATTACATATATATAATGTCCTTGATGTTTTGAAACAAAAATGAATCCGAAAATAAAATATTTGTCTTCCTTGCAATTGCAAAATGTGAATGTTCTCTTTGTCTTAATAAATGCAATCCTTCCTCTGGCATAAAACAATCTTGAGTACGTATTGAATAATTTTTGAACAAGAGATAACTTCATAACAGAATGCAGAAGTCTATTTCTTCTAAAAAGTGAAATTCTAACAAGTTTTAGTAGTATATTAGCATTCTTATGTGATATTATTAGTGTCATTTAATAAAGAGCTCCAGTTCATAATTCATGAAGTACATCTGAAATAATTGTACCATATGATTAAAAAACTCCAGATTAAAATCATTCACAGCAAGTCTGTCTACTTATATTGTATCTCAGAAATAAATCATTAATTTTCTGTTTCAGTGGGACCTATATCTTATCATTACACACTCTGTTAAAGCAATAAGCAAAACAACAGATGAATATATGACTAGCAGTAGCAGACTAGTTGGCTATTAATTAGTATAATGGGGCCAATATTAATACTTTGTCTTGCCCTAATCTGACCTGATTAACCATAATGTGCATGTGTGTATGTTTGTAAATTAGTTTTGGTTTTGTAGCATCCTGAGCTGATAATACTGTAGTGTCTCCATTTAGTTTTTATATTGCAACATCTTCGAGAGGGACCCATACATAGTAAGTACTCTTTCTCCAGCATTCTTTGAAAAATACTGCTCTTTCATTTGAAAAGGAAAATACATGTTGGCTTAGTGATCCTTGCTCCAATACTTCAGACACAGATGATCACAGACTAATGACCTACCAGAATCCATCTTCTTCTCCTTCTTTTAAGTGGCAAGTTCCTCCATGTTTACATGGGTTACTGATGCAGGCATGAATTGGGACATCACAGTCCTGCCCCTGGAGAAGAAGGGGCAAGTAAAGTCAACTAAAGCAGTTCTCGGCACATAGAGAAAGCACAGTAGAATAATAAAGGCACGCCAAGAAAAGGTATGTTCTCAAACTGTGACTCTTAAAGTGCTTTTACTTACCTTGAAACCATATGGACAGGTGCATCGGTAAAAGTCAACTGGATCACTATTACATGTGCCATCATTTTTACATGGATTTGATAGGCAGGGGTTACATTTAGCTAGAATATTGACATCCACAGGACCTGAAAATTAATTGAAATATATGAGCAACTGATGCTCTTCCAGTTTACTTATAATTACTTGTATGCTTTAACGTGATGGTAAATTTTGTATAAAATTATTATTGGTCACATATCTATATGTGTCTCTCATCCATGACAAGCCAGAAATCAGCATCATCCTATGATGTTCAATAATGCAACACGAGGCCTTCTCAACTGGATGTACTGTGAGCCTCTCTGAGGTCAGTGTGGGACTCTAAGTTGGTATCTGACGTTAATGGTGCCAGTGACGCAGAGTCCCCTCATGGGCTGACTAGTTTATTTGGATGTTTTTCTTGGCCATTGTCTGTACTTTAACCTCCTCCTGCTTCATAGAAATGCCTATTGTCAGTCCCAGAGAAGACTACGTGTGTGGCGTGGGGTGAGCAAATTTTATAAATAAGTAGAAATTCATCACTGTAATTAAAAACACAACACAATGCATCTGCCCAGGTAACATTGACTCAGTAGTACGACTTTTGTATAGGAGATACAAAACAGTGCCTCTTTATGCATATAGAAAGAAACCAAAAGTGTAAGCTCTATTATAATCTCCCTCATTTCCTTTTGATTCGGTTTATTTGTTGGTTCATTTGCACAATACATGATGGGTGATGTTTCTGTATCTTCCTCTCCAAAAAGAAAACATCTTTGAAATGATCTTTACTTGCAATCTCATGTTTTGGAAGATATCTTTAAAAAACTTCAAGAGCCGTGCAAGGTCTCGATTAAATGCATATTTAGCCACAGCCATTTTCCTTTGTTCACACATACTTACTGGACAAATGACTAACAATGTGGAAATTGTACTGTCCTCAATAAAAGTATCTTCCACCTATGCTACTTTGTGCATTGTGTGTGAGAGTTCACCACAATGCCTTTTGGCAAATGTGTCTGACAAGGACACTGATATCTTTATATGTAAAACACATACATTTCTTACTGTAAACATTAATTATATTTCACTCTGTAGTATAATCTCTCTTTAGTTTTTTGCCTTCACTGGAATAAGCAGCAATAATTCTAATTGCAAGTTTTATCACATGCAATTTCTAGTGAAGTTATCTGGATAATTGCATAGCAGCTCTGCACCCCCACCATTACTGCTCTAACCTTCTAAGGTACCTTCACCAAAAAGCTATATAACTTCTACTCACATAAACTACCTGCATCAAATTATTCTACAGATTAGAGCCCACGTTTGAGTTGTTGATCTACTGAAAGAAACTCATGTATATAAGACAACATGAATAAATATGGTGACCACAGAGATTCATTGTGTCTCTTCATATTCTTTACTCTGGGAAATACTAGTACATATTCAAGTAATGGTATTGAATTAAAATCCATGAAAATGATAGTGCCCTGTAGTGTTTAGTTTTTCTATCAATTAAAAAATGCCTGAAATGTATCGAAATTCTGGTTCTATTTTGCCATTAGGAGAAAGTTGACTGGTCCTAGGATGACCGTATTAAAGGAAAGAGTTGGTGCTTACTTCTTCTAGTGACCCCTCAGTCACTAGGAGAGACTGTGCCAGTGCTAATGTCCCCTACATTTTGTCTTGGTAACTAGAATAACTAAAGGAGTCTCTGTTTCAATTTACAGCTGGGAAACTGCTGGCATTAATTCTGAAGTAAAGTGAGCTCCACAGAAATTTAATTTCTCTCCACCCCGCCCAATTTATTTATCAATTAAGGGCAAAAAAACTTCGCTGTTCAGCACACTGCAGAAATGAATGGTGACAGTGAAAGCAGTTCGTTAAATTAGCATAATACCTAACGACAAATGGTTTTGAGCTTGCTAAAGTTATATATGCGTCAGCAAGAGGAAAGAAAATAGCTCATTGCTAGTGGATCCCTTAACCAGTTTACAGGAAAGAACCTAACTCAGAACAAAGGCGTAGGATGAAACGGTGAAGAAATGTATGCCAGCAAAACAGCAAGTCAGCAAATGCAACAACTCTAAGCATTTATCTGGCCACATCCCAAGGTCTTGAGAAAAAATGTATTTTGGCTTGTTACTGTGCTTTCAACCTTGTAAGGCTATGGCTTAAATAAAAGGAGTTGAGGGTTGGCAGCTTGTAAGTTCATCCTGCGGAATGTGATACGTTCCAAAAATGATGTCTGAGTAATTAGATGAGAAATTAAGAGATTGTCTTAGGGAAGAAAATGGAATACATTTTGAAGAATTTAATCGAGTATACTGGCAGCATCACTGCCTGGCTGAAACAGTCCGTGTCCATTTTACCACATAGTGGAGATTTATATAATAAATGTCCACTGGACCATATCTGATTAATAATCACTACCTAATTTCCTTGCATTTTATTCAAGACCAAATTTGGTTTTCCATAGAGATAATTATGCTGAATTATTTTTATATCTGGAATTTGTTATGGGAGATTGTTGCCCCCTCATATATGTTCAGTTTAGCTAAAAAAAAAAAAATCAAGATAACAAGCATTCTCATACACCCAGGACTCTTTTAACACTTTCTTAAACTTGCTGAACTGATTGTGGCACAGGGTTTGGGAACAGAGCAAAATAATTGAGTTCTAATTTCTTCAGGTTGGTAAAGTTCATGACTATCAACTTTACCAATGGTAAAGTTAGCTATCATTCTATTTGCTTCTCGTTTTTCATATCTTTTTAAACCCAGTTATTCAACGATCACTTCTTATTTCTAGTACTTGAGTTTGAGTAAAAGATGTTTGTAAGTCAAACAAATTCCACATAGCAGCATCCTCTGATATCTCTAAGGGTCTAAAAGTGATATAATTTCTTTTCCTATTTTATGTAGCTTGTAATTCTCCTTAATCAAAAATCCTTTTCGGAATGTGATTTTTACATCTACCTGGTTTATCTAAATCAGCTTGTTTCTATAGTCTAATCTCTTGAAATGATATTCCTTGCATCTGGCTCTCCTCCCATTCATCTTCCTGTCCATATTTTGCTCTTCTAAGTCCATCTTCTGTCTTCTATTTGCATCCAACTTGTGATTCATTTTCTATCCACTACACTTTCTCAGAGCTCCTCTCCTGCAATCTTCTTATTCAAGGAGAATGACAACTTTAATCTGTTTATACAATAAGGAGATGATATCAGAGCTAAAGAGAGATGCCAAATAAAGTCATCATAAAATGGGGGAAGAGTTAAGTACAGCTCTCCACGAGCAAATCAACACTTGGCAGAATTTTGCACACGTGATTAGTCCTAGGTGAAACGAAGATGTCCATAATACGTAGCAATCTTGGGCACAGAATCTGTGTCAAGCAGGGAATCTACTGAGATCAAGGACAACATTACGGCAAGTACTGACACTCCTTCTTAGACTTCTAGAGAGTTGGAGTAGGTAGGAGGAACAAAAAGTGTTTTATTTAAAAGGAGAAAGGCAGTCATTTTCTTGTTTGTCCAAATTTCAACAAAGACAAAGGCAAATGAGATCTTGCTGTTTACCTATTCATCACAGGCTCCCTGAGAACCTTCTATATGTGCTATGAGCTGCTCAAATTTGGGGAAACTACAGGGACTATTATGAAACCCATGGGAAATAGAAGTGGGCACCAGGTACAACACTGAGAGTTAATGACTTTATGCTGTTAAGGCATGCAACTGTGATTTGCAAAGCAGGTGTGGCCAAGCACCAGAAATATCAGTACAACTTTAAGAAACAGAAGAGGTTCTCTGTGTTCTTTCATGGCTGCTTGGTAAAGAACTGCGATCGTTAAGCTTTTCTCCTTTCTAAAGCTAACTGGTTCCAAGAAACGTTAACATATTGTTAACAAATTAGCCTTCATGAGATGTGTGCCACAGAGGGGAAAGGAAATGTAGCTTCAGGGATAAAGATCTTTACTAATGTCACTGAAATGAAGGAGAACAGTCTAAGCAAACTGGATTGATTTAAGATTTGGTCGTGATTAAGAGAGCACTATAGTATTAGCTACATGGGTGGAGGTGTGGTTAGCTTAATAATTCAAAGGGAAAATGAGAAGAAAGTTTGGTTAACAATCTGTCTCTGTCAGTTACTTTAATCTTTAATGGAAGAACTGTCGGACCTCAAATCCATTAAAGCTTGTAGGCAGACTTGCTTACTTGACTCAAATCACTAGTTATGCACCTGACACCACTATTGCTACCCAGTGAGTTCTGCCTCTCATTTTGATTTATTACCAAAAACTCCAGACAAAAACTTCTAGCTGCATTCTAGAATCTGCCTTCATTCTGGCATCCCTTAGAAATATGGGTCAAATAACAAAATCCTCTAGTACTGCCCTCGTATCAAGTCAGAGGTACATCAAAGGCAACTCAGGGAAACATACTAGGGATATTTGTCGGGTATAATTTAACTAACAGAAGGTTTTTATTTAAAACCATTGCTTTTACGCTCCACTTGCAATTACATTATGGCATTTCTCAAGTATTATTAATAATACCAAATGCATATTTGTTGCCAACATTCCATCATTAATTTATCAAATATTTACTGAGCATCTACACTGTGCCAGGCACTAGGCCAGGTTTTAAGAGACCAAAGACAAGTGAAATGCCTGAATTTCTGAAAAAAACTTACAGTTTAGCAGTAGTGACATACAGGTATCAATTACAGAGTGGATGTGGGGAATGAGAATGCATGTCTTAGTATATGTGTTTTAAGTTTCTGCAAGCCATCATGGGAGAAGAATCCACTAAGTGAATGGAAATATGAATGTGAAGTTCTTAAGAAAAGCCATGGCTAGAAATTTAAAGGTATGGATTGAAATCTACTGAGAACTTAATAGGGCTAAAGATAGAACATGTCTACATGAAAAAGTGGGTGGAAAAATAAAAGGAATGAGGAAGCCAAGAGATTTTAGAGGAAGGAGAAGTGGCCACCAGTGTCGAAGATGTAAAGAGAGCAAATAAAGATAACTAAAAAGAAGCCACTGAAATTGTCAAGATAGAAGGCACTGGTGTTCTAGTTTCAGTGGAGGGGTGGAGATGATCTCCAGATGATAGAGGTTAAAATCCTGTAAATTTGCATTGCAAAATAGTTAACTAAAAACACAAAGGCTAAATTACTACACCTTTTGGATTAGCAGGCTTGGCCATTTGCAACACTTACATGTGACTTTGGGCCACTAAATGAACTTCCTGAGTCAAAATTAAATAGAAAGGGCAATAATTATTTTATAAAATCTTTGCATCAGAGAGAATATGGATGTAAAACATGTAAGAACAGAGCATTAATTGCTAGTTCTCTTTAGCTATTAAAAACAAATGTCTGTTCAGTTTTTCCCAGTGTTTTAAGTTTTAAAAACTATAATAAAAGAGCCCCCCCCCTTTTTAAATGGTACTTTTAGCAGATTACCATATCCAAACCTGAATGCTCTCTTTAGCCAATAAGCAAATCAAAGCCTCCAAAATCTAAGGTAATTTCCAATATAATCACTATGTACAAGTAATACTAAATCTGAAAATATAAAAAAGATTTGACCAAGTTCTAAATAATGCTTCAAAACTGATCTGACTTGTGAATTTTTCATTGCTGTAGTTAGGCCTGAATTATTTAATCACGTTCATACTTAATTAAATGACTAAGGGCAATATCAATAATTTTGAGAAACAGAACAAAAGCTCTCACTCAAGCCTATCAAAAACTCCTCCAAAATGGAAAATGTTGATTTTGCTAAGAAAAACAATAATATTACAATGTTATTGCTGAGAGGTGTGATGTTTTTCACAGGAATTCCAGAATCTAGAGCATTCCTAACGTATAAAATTAGAGGAAGAGATCAACCATGGCATGCTAAATGTTCATTATTGTGGGTTCTGTCAAGGTTTCAGGTTTCTTTGACATTTCAGTTGGCCTTTACAAATGAAGTAATGAGGTACTTCAGCACCATATCCTGGCCTTTCTTTTGAGCTCATGGCTACCAGATCCCTGCCCATTTGGGCCTCCTCCCCACTCTGTGTTATATTCCATTTGGTTCACAAGAAGAATTTCCTGTTGGCCTCTTGGACCTGACAGTATCAGTTACAATTCCATAGTCATTTGGTATGGATATATTATTAGCATCTTATACATATTTCTATCACCAGACTTCCATACCGTTTTTTAGAATTACCTATTTAAAAGTATCTATCAGTAGAATATCAGCTCCATAAGAACAGAGGTTTTACTCTCCATTGTTTATTGTCTTACCACCCAGACACAGTGCCGTGTACATTGTACGAACTTGAATAATACTTGTTTAATGAATAAAGAAATATATCATTCATCTCCATTAGCCCGTTCACTCTTCAGCACATGTAAGTCATCTCCATGTGATTGTTCACTCTTCAGCACATGTAAGTATTTAATAAATGTCTTTCAAATAAAAAAATAATAATTTAGTTGCTCCATAGCTAAAACTTCCTGAACCAAGAGAAATAAAGGGAATATTAGAAATTAACAATGTTCCACTTTCCACACTGACTTTCTCAATGACTATCTGGAGAGGACAAAAGCTGTTTTGTTGCAGACTGCTTAATCACTCTGATGTCATCTTATATTTAAAAGATGAGGACAGGACATTTGGGTTATAAAGACAAGTCATGGCCATCTGCTTCCCACTCAGGAATGCTCTATCTGGGTATTAATTAAATATGATCTGATAATCAGTTTCTTCCTGTTCATTTATTTCTGTTATGCGTCAAAATGATGAGAGTTTATATAAAGAAAACACTTTTTTCTTTATTAAAATAATTAATGACTCAAAATAACAGCATGGCATGGCATCCTCTAGTAGAAAAAAATCATTTAAATTGTATTTAAATATAGCTATGTAACCATGTATTCAATTAAAAAATTCATCTTCCTGCTATATTTTGAAATTATACATTGACAAACCTTAATATTGAGAGTTTGTACTTACATAATGTTCATGAATAAAATAAAAATACATTAGACTGGCATAACGAGAGGGAAAGTTAAGTTAAAATATGTAAACCTCAATTACAAAACATTTAAAGAAACATTATATTGTTGCTTTAAAACTCATAAAGCATATATGCTTAATAGTATAGTACTCAGTGGATTTCCTTGAATGAATTATTTTAATTAATAGGTTAAAATACTTGGCTTTCTACCAATCTATTTTTGTAAGTAAATATTTCTAGTAAAGTTTTTGAGGGTAGTTCAGAATTTTCATTTTCTAAGTATGTTTCAATAACAGGGTGGCAATCTTATTTACACTGAAAATTTATTTTGAAAATACTTTTATTGAAAACTATAAAATAAACTTTAGCAGTAAGCTTTGGAATCAGAGTCAAGGTTCAAATTCTGACTCCAATCAGCAGCTGAGTGATTTTTAAAAATTGCTTAGTGACTCTAAAATACATATCTCAAATGGGGAAATGATAGTTTTCACTATAAGAATGGTGGAAAGATCAAAAGAGATAAAAATCTATGTAAAGTACTCAGAATTAGGTAAACTACTCAATAGAACTTACTATTATTGTTATTATTATTTGTAATGGTAGTAGTATTGGCAACGATCCAGTCTACATTGTCATAAACCTTGAACTAGCAGAGTCTTCATTAATAGGACAATGAAACTTCAAAATAGTTTGACAAATGCTGAAACAAATGCTGGCAAAGGTCACTGTAAGTTTCAGTGCCTATCACTCTAAAATTCAGTTACAGAAAAACTGAGTAAACTCTAAAGTCTTCTAAAGGCAACTGCGATTACATTGATTGAGCCTTGAATGTCTACACTGCTTGCCAACTGGCTTACACCCATGCTGTTTGCTATTTAAGGTATACCTTGAAAGACATGCAATCTATTGATCTTATAGTTTAGTGAATATTACACTGAACTTCCACAGTTGAAATGATAAATTTAGGCTTTATATCATCTGACAATTAACAAGTTTCAGCTCAACTGTTTTTGCTGGCCCTGGAACAGGTCCAGAAGTTTCCTACAGTGCAAGCTCTGCTCCCATAGTTATGCCCACCTGTGGCATTATCCTCACACTTGTCTGCCTGTCCACCTATGTCATTAAATCTTCACAGCCCTCCTTCTTTTACGCAAATGATTCCTCTGAGTTCTTGTAGCAACTACACCATCCACTATGGTAGCCACCAGACATGCATGTATATTTCAGTTTAAATGTAAATAAAATAAAATAACGATTATTTTTCTCAATTGCATTAGCCATATTGTAAGTGCTCTACAATCCTATGTAACCAGTGGTTACCATATTGAATAGCACAGATTTGGAACATTTCCATTAGTATAGAAAGTTGTATTGGGCAGTGCTGAAAAGAGCTAATTTTCCCTCAAACACATTTCCATTAATGCTACATTAAGTACATGAGATTCTAGAGTCAATAAATGAAAAAAAAAAAAAAAAAGCTCAAGTTAGTCAGATAATAAATACTGAGTTACACAAAGATGTATGCACGTATGAATGTATGTACAGGCAGACCTTGGAGATATTGTGGGTTTGGTTCCAGACTACTTCAATGAAGTGAATATTGCAATAAAGACAGTTAAACAAAGTTTTTGGTTTGCCAGTGCATATAAAAGTTATTTCTAACTATACTGTTATTAAGTATAAGTATTAAGTGTGTCTTAAAATGCAATACCTTAATTATAAAATATTTTACTGCTAAAAAATGTGAATGATCATTCGAAACTTCAGTTAGTTGTAATATTTTTGCTAGCCAAGGTTCTTGCCTTGGAGTTAGTGACTGGTAAGACTGTCAGGGTATGGTTACTGAAGGTTGGGGTGGCTGTAGCAATTCCTTAATACAAGACAACAATGAATTTTGCTGCCTCGATTGACTCTTCCTTTCACCAAAATATTTCTCTGTACTACGTGATGCTGTTTGATAGCCTTTTATCCACAGAACATTTATCCAGTAGAACATTTTTTCAAAATTGGAGTAAATCCTCTCAAACTCTGCCACTGTGTTATCAATTAAGTTTACAGAATATTCTAAATCCTTTGTGGTTATTTCAACAATGTTTACAGCTTCTTCACCAGGAGTGGACTTCATCTCAACAAACCACTTTGCTCATCCGTAAGAAGCATCTCCTTTTTTGTGGAAGTTTTGTCATGAGATTGCAGCAATTCAGTCACATCTTCAGGCTCCACTTCTAATTCTAATCTCTTGCTATTTCTACCACATCTGTAGTTACCTAGTCTATTGAAGTTTTCAACTCTTCAAAGTCATCTATGCAGATTGGAATCAACTTCTTCCAAACTCCTGTTAATATTGATATTTTGCCCTCCTCTCATGAATCACAAATGTTCTTAATGGCATCTAGAATGGTGAATCTTTTCCAGAAGGATTTCAATGTAATATGCCCAAATCCATCAGAAGAACCACTATGTACAGCTGCTGTAACCTTACAAAATGTATTTCTGAAATAATAAGACTTGAAAATCAAAACTATTCCTTTATCCATGGGCTGCAGAATGGATATTGCATCAGCAGGCATATAAACATCATTCTCCTTGTGTATTTCCATCAGAGCTCTTGGGTGACTAGGTGCATCGTGAAGAAGCAGTAGTATGTTGAAAGAAATCATTCTGAGCAATAGGTCTCAAGAATGGGCTTAGGAAACCATGCTGTAAACAGATGTGCGGTCATCCAGGCTCTGCTGTTCCATTTGGAGAGCATAAGCAGAGTAGATTTACCGTAATTATCAAGGGTTCTAGGATTTTCAGAATGGTAAATGAGCATTGGCTTCAACTTCTTAGCCCCTAACAAGAGAGTTAGCCTGTCCTCTGAAACTTTGAAGCCAGGCACTGACTTCTCCTCTTTAGCTATGAAAGACCTAGATGACATCTGCTTCCAATAAAGTCTGTTTCATCTACATGGAAAATCTGTTGTTTAATAGTGTCAACACCTTCATCAATTATCTTACATCTTCTGGGTAACTTGCTGTAGCTTCTACATCAGTATTGGAGCTTCACCTTGCACTTTCATGTTACAGAGAAGGCTTGTTTCCTTAAACCTCACGAATCAACCTCTGCTACCTTCCAGCTTTTCTTCTGCAGCTTCCTCACCTCTCTGAGCCTTCATAAAAACAAAAAGAGCAGGAGCCTTGCTCTAGA
The DNA here is from genome assembly GCF_024542745.1 of Macaca thibetana thibetana. NCBI lineage: Eukaryota > Metazoa > Chordata > Mammalia > Primates > Cercopithecidae > Macaca > Macaca thibetana. Next base: position 166,355,724 of record NC_065582.1, read on the forward strand.
TTAGGGTTTTGTTTAAGGGAATGCTGTGGCTGGTTTGATCTTCTATTTGGATCACTAACACTTTCTCCATATCAGCAATAAGGCTGTTTCATTTTCTTATCATTGGTCTGTTTGCCGGAGTAACACTTCTAATTTCCTTCAAGAACTTTTGCTTTGTAGTCACAACTTGGCTAACTGTTTGGCCCAAGAGGCTTAGCTTTGGGTCTATCTCGGCTTTCAACATGGCCTTCCTTGCTACACTTTTTGTTGTTGTTGTTGTTGTTGCTAATTTCTAGCTTTTGATTTAAACTGAGAGATGTGAGACTCTTTCTTTCACTTGAACACCTAGAGACCACTGTAGTGTTATGAGTGGTCTAATTTCAATATTGTTGGGTCTCAGGGAATTGGGATTCCCAAGGTGAGAGAGAGAGACAGGGGACTTATCTTGGACTTCTGAGGGCATTTCACAAATTAATGTAAACTGTGACGCTCTAAGAGTGGAATACAAATATGCAACTTTTCTCAGATTTGTGTTACAATATTTTTTCGAGAAATAGCTCCAGGGAATTATAAACTTTAAGAAATACAGATAAGCATTAGCACTATTAAAAATAAAGTATGAGTATCGCTGGGCACAGAAAGGTGTAACAGAATCAGTTTGCAGTTTCTCAACTTCCCCATGTAATTTACCTAATAATGTGCTGAAGAGAAGGTTTTATGCCAGTTCTACCTTCCTTGCCTCCCCTTTGACAATCATCTCTCTCCCACTTTACGAAAGAATGATATACTTCTCAGCCTACCAGAAACTTATCCTGGTGCACTGTCCCAATAAAGAGCTAGGATCGTAAAAGAACAATTATGCAAAAATTCTTGCAATCAATGCAAATAATCCCAGAGAGGCACTGCAATAACATTTCACTTTCAACTTTAAATAAAATATTGACAAACAAGTATGTAGTTTCAATCAGTGATGCACTAGTATTAACAGCAATAATTCAATTCAAAGAAGATGTAAAAACTTACAGACTTTTGGTGGCAGGAAATTTTAAAATTTCAATTACATACTTTTTTTGGAGCAAAAAGTGATACAATTTTCTGATGTATTGAAAATAGGAATTCAAGGAGAAACTACAGTTTAAGAAAAAAAATGCAATATATTAAGAAGGATCTTGTTTTTTTCTCTTATAAAATTAGCTTTGGTATTTAGATAACACCAGATACATTTAAAAAAATCACCGAAGAGTTTTGTTTTAAAATGTCAATATTTACAATGTGCTGCAAATTACCTTTTGCAAACATTTACCACTATGAAATACATTAGAGGCCAAATTTAAAACGTTGAGGGTGTGTATAGGTTTTGAAAATTACTTTTTTATTAATAAATTATGAAGTGTCCTACATCACCATTTTTTGGTGTTTTGAAATGTTATAACAATACAGTCAACAGCTAACATATTGAATGTTTCTGCGTGTGAGGCAGTCTTTTATCTGTATTATCTAATCTTAACAAAATCCTTTCAGACTATAACCATTACCACCTTTGCTTACAATGAGGAAACCGAGGCACAGACTAGTAAAGTAATTAAACTACAGTTACCTAGTACCAAAAAGTGAAGCTGGGATTTGGCTCCAACCAGGCTGGGCTTCAGAGCTCACACTGCAACCCACAGCACAGTATTACCTACTTAAGTATGTTTTTCCTCCATAAATATTCAAATGTTGAAAGCTTATCTTTTCAGTTAGGTTTTCAAGACATGGAAGGCAAGGCCATACCATAAAGTTCTCTATGCTCCATAACACCTAGGATTGAGTTTTGCACATAAAACATGCTTAATCAACATTTTCTGATTAGACATTTAACATTTTCAAGAATTTCTCTCCTCCATCTAATAATCATGAATGACCCTCTTAAAATATACACAATCTGGCTGGGCGTGGTGGCTCACACCTGTAATCCCAGGACTTTGGGAGGGGGGCGGATCACAAGGTCAGGAGTTCAAGACCAGCCTGGCCAACATGGCAAAACCCCGTCTCTACTAAAAATACAAAAATTAGCTGGGTATGTTGGCACTTGCCTGTAATCCCAGCTACTTGGGAGGCTGAGGCAGGAGAATTGCTTGAACTGGGACCCGGGAGGTGGAGGTTGCAGTGAGCTGAGATTGTGCCACTGCACTCCAGCCTGGGCTAGAGAGGGAGACTCCATCTCAAAAAACAAAAACGAAAACAAAAACAAAACAAACAAACAAAACAAAAGCCCCCCCAAATCCCACAATCTAAGTATAATAGTAAACTTTATCCTACTATTTATAAGGAACCTAAATCTATATAGTTGACTACCATCAGTGGAAATATTCACACAGCAACTTTAGTAGTGGTTATCTCTATGTATACTGAGTTAATTTTATTTCTTCTTGCAGAAAATAAATTGTTTCTTATTATTTGTATTTTCCTATTTAGGGGCACGTATTATTCTTGTAATAAAAAAAGAAAATAATATTTGTTATTCTGACAATATTTAGAATTCATGAATACATCAAACAAAAGGAAAAGAAAGGGATATAAACAAGCAAGAAAGAAGAACATCAACACAGGAAGGCTGCAGCACATGAGGCGAGTCAGAAGGTTTGGGCTGAACACTCGGGAGGGCCTGTTTCTCCTTACCTGGAATGAGGAAGCCACAGGGCCCTGGCAGCCCTAGGAGCAGGGCACATGTTCAGACAGGGCAAAAGCAAAACATTTGACTTGTTAGAGGCTATGACAGGAATTTCCAGAAATTGTGAACTCTACATTTTTGATACAGTTTCAAGAAAACTTGGTCATTTCCAATGGACTACTTTTGAGATTTATTTGAAAAGCCTAATTCTTTACTTGGGCACCTCGGGTAACTGCTCTGTCTTGACAAGCATGGGCTGAAGAAATAATCATTTATTGGGCTTTTCAACCATACATTTGGAGTGACAATTGGTTGTCTTTTTTCTTTTTTACTTAATATAGTAATTCTTAAAAGAAATACAAATGATTAAAAACCATACCTTGACAGGTAAATTTTTTGGAGGGAGTTGTGAGTAAAAGTTTATCTGCCATTTCTCCAGGACCAGCACAACGAGCAATTCCAGGCTCCTTATATTCCGACTTCACCCAGTCGGATAACCACTGCATGTTACAATCACAGTAAAGAGGGTTGGCTCCAATTGCTCTGGAAAAACAACACCACAAAAGCACACACACACACACACACACACACACACACACACACACACACACACACAAGTATGGAAGTATTGTTATTTCCTAAGGGCAAAGAATTCAAAGTGATGCTCAGCAGAAAATCCCCATAGATTTACTGAGGATAACAATTTAGCAAAAAATAGAGACTCTGGGGATTCCCCATTTTCCTGAACGATGTGCACTGGGATTTAGTGAGTTGTCACTGGTGTTAACACTCATCTTGCTTTAGAAGGTCTCCTATTATTTTCAGAGACGTGTTTATATTGAGTGTAAGCACACCCTGAGTGCATTAACATTTCATTCACCAATTATTTACTGATAACTTAAATCACAAGGCAAGATTCTGAGGACCCAAATATAAATAACGCATTTTTCTTACCTCCAGAGAACCCTGCTGCAGAGGAGATTAGCATTACATTAGGATATACTCATAGATGCAAAGAAGTTTCATTAGAAGTGATGTAGGAAAAGTATTTACGAGATGATGGCGAACCAACAGATTAACTTTTCTGAGAGGCTAGTGGTTAAGAAAGTCTAAGCTGTGTAGGATAGCTAGAGTTAAGTAGAAAGAAAGGTTGGCAACAATGATGCAGACAAAAGACAGGTAAGTACAAAGAAAGAATATAAAATACTGAAGATGTCTAGAGCTAGCTCACCAGAGCTGAGCTGGACCTGCACTGGGTGGTGTCTGTCCCTTTTCAAGGTCGTTCATTTTATGGTTGTTCATTAGTAGTAGTGACAGGAAAGTAATTAAGGTAATAGCTAACATTTATTGCACTATTACTATATGCAGGAGCTGGGATAAGCCATTTATAAGAATTACTTCATTTTATCCTAAATAGTAACTTTATAAGGTCCATTTACTTAATAATTCACTTTACAGGTTAAGAAACTGAGACCTGGACTCTTAACCTTATAAAGCTTGGATTGAAGCAGTAGGTGCATACAATGGCATTTAAAAAACGGCTTACTTCTGATTTACAATTAGCTTCTAACTAATAAGACCTCTAGGTCTACTGCCAGGAGAGTTATGCTATATTTTTTAGGTAGCCCCCCAAATATATGTGTAGAGTCATAATACTTGATATTGTGGAAGTTTTAATGCCCCATTTAAGAATCAGAATGTAGTGAATGTTATGCGCATATGTATGTCAGATTCAAACCCTTCCAAACTGAAAATGAGCAAAATGTTTTTTAGTCATTTGATCTCATCTCTGCCAACATTTAAGTTCTTGCTATGACAGGGGAGGAAGCGGGAAAAGTGAAAAAGCAGAGCTCTTTATGATCTAGGGAGTAAAAGACAAGGCACAAATGAAATGCAAGGCAGAGCAGGGCACAGGACAAGAAAGACTCCACTTGCTCTCACTGTGGCGGGAGGAGGCTGGTAACACGAAGGGAAGTTCTGCTCAGCTCAAGCAGCACCTTTCCTGTGAAGCCGCTTCTGATGCCTGACCCTAACACTAGCAGAACGGCTGCCTCCTCATTCAGGCTGCATTCTCTGCCTGAGCTAGTAGCTTTCTTCATATTGCAGCTCATGCACGTGGCAGCCATGGAGTTTGTAAAGGAGTGGCTTAGAGGTAGGTTCTTGGCTCAAAGACGAAAATGGAAAGGACCTGCCTTCCTGGACCTAGTAGTTTAGTGGAAGGAATATTGATAGGCACCAGTCTGATAGCCTGATGTACAAAACGTCAATTGATAGCACAGACTCTATAAGGCAAATGCAGACATAATGTGATTGACTACTGGATCTCCAATTCAATTCAAAGAAGATGTAAAAGCATAGACTTTTGGGCAGGAAGTTTTAAAATTCCCATCATACATATATTTTTGGAGTCAAAAATGATTATTCCTTTCTCAATTTGGTAAACTCGTATCTTCTTGGAGTTTGTGGATTTTCGAGAGAAGTGCAAAACCGGGAGAGGATATGGCAGGAAATCTCTTCTAGGGAACCAGGGCACAACTGACATTGATATTTAGGCTGAAGCAGATAGTTGCCACCAGGCATCCAACTCAACATCAGCCAAGGAGGCTTTGGATCCTAAGGCTGCCGACTGAACTTCCTTCTAGGTTTGCCATGATCTTAACATTACACCTAATAATAATAAAATCACAGAATTTCACCCAAATGAGTTTTTTGGACTCCACTTATCACATATTTTCAAATGGTTGTATTGTACTTCCAAAAACTATGGAGATACAAACAAGTTGCAATCAGAGAAAACACAAAAGAAAAGCCATTTCACCCAATTTAAGCATTTGGTTGTGTCTTACTTCCAAACTATAGTCTTGAATCATGTTGAATTTATTTTTGCGTGGTGCCATAGTTGATGCTGAATAAATAAAGCTACTTTGAGCAAATCAGGATAGGCTTCACAGAGAAGGTGATATTTGGGATGTGACTTAGAAAAGCGGGGTTAGGATAGATAATTGAAAGGCAGCTGGTATTCTAGAATCAGAAAATAATGAGAGAAAAAGCATAGGCTAGTAAAGTTGGAGAGACATTATTGCAGAAGAGACACGTTTAGCTAAGCAAAGATAATTTGACTAATGGAAAATAAGAGCCAGAAGGGAAAATTAAAGCCATCTTATAGAGGGCATCATATCCAGTTTGAAAATCTTCACGTTTTCTTTAAAGATGAAACCGGTTACATCTTATGATGTTACAATAAAAGAACTGGCAGAGGAATGTTCCAGGTCACTCATGAGGAAGGTTTGACCCTAAACCTATATCCATAAACCAGGTACTCACAGATGTGACAATGCAGAAAGATCATTGAAAGCACCTTCAGGCACAGCAGAAATGTCATTTCCATGTAGAGAACTAAAAGAAAGAAAAAGAAAAATTAAACTTCCTACATTTCTGAACTCATAGACTCCAGAGAAATTCCGAGACTTTAGTTTATAATAAGCATTTTAAATCAGTGCAGAAAAGATGGTCTATAAAATAAACCATTTCAGTACAACTGGATATCTGAGAAAGCAAACAGCTTCCACCTCACATTATGTGTACACAATAAATTCCAGAATTAAGAATTAAATGTAAAAATAAAGATGTATTAAAAGAAAATATAGGCCGGGTGCAGTGGCTCAAGCCTGTAATCCCAGCACTTTGGGAGGCTGAGACGGGCGGATCACGAGGTCAGGAGATCGAGACCATCCTTGGTAACACGGTGAAACCCCGTCTCTACTAAAAATACAAAAAACTAGCCGGGCGAGGTAGCGGGCGCCTGTAGTCCCCGCTACTCGGGAGGCTGAGGCAGGAGAATGGCGTGAACCCGGGAGGCGGAGCTTGCAGTGAGCTGAGATCCGGCCACTGCACTCCAGCCTGGGAGACAGAGCGAGACTCCGTCTCAAAAAAAAAAAAAAAAAAAAAAAGGAAATATAGAAGATCTCCCTTTTATAAACGTGGAGTGAGGAAGGCTTTCAAAGGCTCAATATAAAATCCAGAAACCATCAAGGAAAAGAGGGAGAAATTTTTGACAACATAAAATATATCCAAACAATAAAATATTCCATATAAGAAACATAATAATATATATTTGCAACTTATACAAGGGTTAATTCTTTTATTTAAAAAAAAACTCCTGCAAGCATAGAGTCAAGTAGTAGATGCATAAAGGTATCTACATTAATAAGGAAAATATAAAGTACCTAACAGAAAATGGGGAAATGATATGATCAAGCTCACTAGAATAAAATGCACCAGTGCTCAGTAAGCAAATAAAATATACTCAAATGCTCTACTAATTGGAAGTGCAAATTAAGACAGGAATGCAGAATAACTTTCAATCTGTCATATGGACAAAAATAAAAGAATAAATAATACTCAATGTCTTTAAGAGTGTTTTGAAAAAGGTACTCTATTAAATAGTTGGTGGAAAAATAAACTTCTAAATGGACAGAGTCTTGTTTGGGGAATAACATGACAGTTACTTTTGGAATCCTTCCAATATACTTGACAGTACCTTCCCACACACCCTACATTCTTGCTGAAATGTCAGCATATTTGCACCAAGATGAATGTATAGGATGTTCACTAGAGTACTGTATAGTACTCATGAAAATTTGAAATTAAACCAAATTACAGTAAAGATGAGGATGATTGAATCAGTTCTGGTTCCTCCCACCAATAGAATAGTCTGTATCAGTTAAACAGCTGAGTTACAGGCATATATGTATAAATATATATCTATTCTATTCTTATATATGTATTTTTATTCATATAGATGATAGACTAGAAATATTCAGAAGCATACGTTAAACAAAAATAGACAATGGTAGAACAAACACAGATCCTATTAATATTTGTGGCTTTTAAAAGTTATATAGCCATGGGCATACATCTATGAGAACAGAAAAAAATGCATCTGAAAAAGGACCAGAGAGCACATCAAACTGTCCATTCAGAAGCGGAAGAGTAGGATCAAGGATCATGTTTTATTTCACATATTTTAAAGTACACTTTTATAGTAAAATATTTTCATATACTATAATTTCTAAAGAAATTAATTTTGAAAGTTTCTCAAATTAATTTTGAAAGTTTCTTTCAAAGTTAATTGAAACTATATAAACCATATATCTTAATGTTACATATAATTAAATAAATGATTATAACAACAATCAGTATTACTAAAAATAAGGTTACATTGTCCAAAGCAAAGCTGTTAGACAATGATACAATAAGACATGATTTTTCTATTTCCTCATTTATAATAAATCCTAATGCATGTATCTTCAAGCACCAAGAATCAACAAAGCAGTTACATCCTTAAAAAGACAATCCCAAACTCAGAACTCTGAGAAAAGAGGTATTTTGTTGAACCTAAGATGCTTACAGTAATCGAAGAGACTTTAATCCATCGAAGGTGCGAGGAGGAATACATCTCAGACGGTTGTAACTTAGAATTCTGAAAGCATACAGATGTCAATTTGTTTTATTCGGAAATCCAAGAATGGTCAAATACTTTAAAAATAAAGCAGTTAAGAAAAGGCTTATTAAAGCAGCTTATTAACTGACATTGTTAACACACAATATATTGTTATTTTTTGTGTGTTATCACCCTAACACAACATACTTATTTCCTAAATACAACCTAGAATGCTTCCCTCTGCCTACTCCTGCCCAACTTTGGTGCCTCAACCATCCCTTCCCTAAGGTGGATTTTCCCTATCTTAGGGATCTCCCCTAAGCCCCCCACAAACATAAATTACTCTTTGTTTTGTTTTTTTTATAGAACTCAATACTTTTTCTAACATCTACATTTGTTCATGTATTGTGGTTTTGTCTATTTCTCCCAATAGAAACATTCCTTGAGGGTACAGACTGTCTTGTTCAATAGCAGTGTCCAGCATCTAGAGATTGCCCTTTGTCCAATGAATTAATGAATACTCAGTACCACACTTTCACACTCACAAGGTGAGGAGCTGCGTCATGTTGCTGAAGCTCTGATTAGAAAGCGTGCTTATTCTGTTGTTACTTAAATCTCTAAAAGAGAAAAAGAAATGGAGTACACTGTTAACCACAGGAATGGAAATATTAGTGATTCTTAGAAGGAGAAGGGTCTTCTTATTCATAGTCACAGCAGTATTGTTAGCATTCAGCTGTTATCTGAAAACAACGAAACAGTGAATAACCCACTGTAGTAGACTGCAATGTTATTCATGATTACACCTCACCATTTTGAAATTAGGAGTGATTTTATGTATATACATATATGCATTGCTTTAGCCAATGTAGTGTGCATGCAAGGGGTTGGTTCACTTCAGAGCAGCAGCTTCAGAGTACAGTTTATTGTCCCTTATCCCTCTGCCCCCATCTCCACAAGGCTTTTGATATTTTACAGAGAACTTCCTTGGAGGTGACTTGCGATAGACACATTTTGCAGGTGGGAAATGAACCCTTATCCTCAAAAGTCCTATCAGATACACATACTTTACCCTCATTGATACATATGTTCACTGACACACAGCCTCAAATTTGATCACTGAAAGAACCCCTGATTAATGACATTCAAAATGCCATCAATAAAAACGTCGGTGCTCCTGCTCCTGGCTGAGTCATGGTCACATAGTAGGTCCTCAGTAAATATTTGTTTAATGAATGTTAAGTAAATGGGAGAGATGTTGAATTTTTATCAATGTTAAATGGCTATTTATATGGATAGTTTGTACGATGGGTCGTAATTTACATTCCATGAACTTGATCTTATTCTCATTATATATATAGTGCATATATATACACATACACTATATATGTAAAAAATACATTAAAATATATGTATACGATATATAATACTAATATATATTCACCATATATAACTACATGTATTCACTAATTTTTTTCTGAAGCAAAATGTAAAATATATGAATAAATGGAAGACTCAGAAAAGCTGAGGATAATCTATTCCTTTATTAAAATATCAAAATGTCAGTAAAATGGACCCATGAAATTGTGAAAATGTTAAGAATCTGAGAGGAGCTTTATACTCATATCTTTAGCTGCTGAAGAACTCTTCCTAAATTTTAAAAATAAAAGTATCTGTATTAGCAGAAGTAACTTGCCTAGAGTTGTATAATGAGTCACTAGTAAAACCATTTTTGGATCCACAAATCCTCATTTGTCATTTCGAACTGGCTTGAAAGTAATCACATGCTGTCCCACAAATGAGCCAATTCTGCTAAAGTGACCCTTTGGAAATTGCAGCAATTTAATGGTTTATTTAACAGAACAAAATGTATGTAATCAGCTCTTGCTGCTATCAAATAAATAACTAGAAGCAGAACAAGACATCTTAGAGGATATCTTTTCCCGTTATTTAATCATTTGTCATTTAAATAGTCCTATTTACTTTCTCTAGAGTGTTTGATTTACCCATACTTTCAAGGAATGTGATCAGCAGCAATTTTAACTAGCTTCAATGTACCTAGTTTACATTGGGGCATGTAACATCTTTTGCTACTTAGGTTTTTAGAATTCACTTAGAAATAAACCTCCTCATTCTAGGAATACTAGTAATCTGCTTCTTAAGCTAGTAATATTTACTCTAAAATCATATAGACTTAAACAAGTGATATGGTACTTTCGAAATTAATATCTACTATCTTTTTCCTGATTTTTTGTGTTCTGAAAAGTTTTCTCAATTACCAATAAGGCTACTCTAAAAGTATGGTATTATATGTAAAAGATTATATGAATTTTTAAGCATTGCGCATATAACCAGATCAAATGTTTGTATATTTAAATATCTTTTTGTATTCACAACTTAAGGGCAGTCAAAAGTTGTTTACGTTAATGAAAAAGAGATGCTATTTTAAGCTAAAAAATCAAAATTTTGAAATTTATACTCAAAATGTTAGTATCTTTGTCAAGTTTACCTAAATACTACATGAATATGTATGGATTTTATAAAATAAATTTTTATACTAGAAACCCATAACTTATTTAATAATGCTTTGTATAAGAAACAAATGTAATAAACTAAATTTACATTTTTGGGAAAGTCATTACCACTTACCATCTTTTGCTTAAAGTCAAGAATAAAGGCATCGTTTTCTATCTTTCCTTCATTAGTTTGTCATAAAATAACCCATATTCACTATCAATAAAAGTATGCAGGTTTACACATTTTCATAATTCTCTGACTACTTAGACTTCATTGTATTTGTGTTTTTTTGAATACAGGAGGACATCTTGCTATGACACTCCATCGCCTGATTGATAGTCAATGAAGATGTAGCCAGTGGTCCAGAACCGCAATGAGCAAGGAGGGAAGCAACTAACTGTGAATGATTTATATTATCTGAAAGGTTCATTAAATCTTCCGTCCCTTGCCATCCCCATTTTCTGGAAATAGAGTAAGTCAAAGAAAAGTGCAATATGTTACTCACATAAGTGTTAAATGTTTGTAGTTGGAGAGTTCCTTGGGAACCAGTGTAAATTGGTTTCCATCCAGATACCTAAAAACAAGGGAACAATATTATCTTCTTGCAAAGTTAATAGTGGCCTTGCATAAAATAAGTAAACAGTACTTCACTCTTAACTGAGGCAAGGAACCCCTTGGCAATTTTTGTTTTAAGATGTTGTGTTCCAAGCATAGATTATTATTTAAGAGAAGTAAAGGAAAAAAAAAAAAAAAAGCAGAGTTGTCCATGAGTCCGGTTCTTTGTGGTTTATCTAACAAGGCAAGCCTTTGTGGTTTATCTAACAAGGCAAGCCAAGCATTTAGCCATCTGTGTGCAAGCAAGGAGGTTCATTCAATTAACCAAATTTTTAGTCAGCCTTCAGTTTGCTTGTGTTTAGTGGACACAATACCACGAAATTCATTAACTACTAACAAAACCTTGCTGCTGTGGCCAAGACCACTCATCGCTGCCTTAATATGTGTCAATACACTTAGTGAATAACAATGGACACATTAAAGGCATATTTGGGGATTTGAACATACTAGGTTTAAGTTTAAAAATAGTTTTAACCAACACATATCTGCTATGATGATAACATTAGGAGATTTTATGGAATATAAATTGATCAAATGTATAAATATATATATGTAACAGCAACAATCAAATAACCATATATAAGTAAACTTTCCCTTCTTTTTAGAATCAGAAGAATAATCAGAAAATAGGCTTTGGGCTAACTGGCAGGACACAAAGATAATTGAATGCTTGAAGTTATATCTATGATGTCACAATAAGGAAAATAAATTTCATCTCCTTCCAAGGCTGTTTTTCCTAGAACATAGATGGTGAAGGGTACAAATGTCTTTTAGAAACTGGGGCCATCTGACTATAGATGTGCACACAAACACTTCTGGGACATTGAACATGTGGCCCTTCCTACCCCAATGTTGTGGTGCATTTCAAGATTCCAGGTTGACATTGGTATTTTTTCTGGATATAGAAGTAGCTGAAAAGTGGCCTAAGATAATAATTTATTCCTAATATTTCAAAATAAAAACAATGATATAAAAGGCACCAGTTATCAGAAAATATATTTAATGTTTGATAAATAATTGGGTCTATGTTATGACTCATCATGTCTACCTAAATTTTCTGACTTGATATTTCTTCTTAGACCCCTCTCCATGTTTTTCTTTCCTCTACCTAAGTTTTTCTTGATACCACTAGAGGGAAGCATCACCCTATATAGTTCAGCACTCTCTCTTTATTCTGGAAAACAGAGGAAGGTCAAAAAGATTCACAATGTGCACTATGAATGCTTATATGTAAAATAATCTAAGGGGGGAAGTTATATGGAACTGATTAAAAATAATGGATACCATTTGCTCAAACTAGTCCACCAATAATACTAATTTTTGCCAAAGTCTTTAATTATTTAATGTAATACACATATGAAATTCTTCTAATACATGCATATATGTTACTGCTGAGAAGGATTCTGCTGACTCGGTAAGGTTACAAGAATAAGCTCTCTAGGGGGTAATTCTCAGCAAACTATCGCAAGAACAGAAAACCAAACATCGCATGTTCTCACTCATAGGTAGGAACTGAACAATGAGATCACTTGGACTCGGGAAGGTGAACATCACACACTGGGGCCTATCATGGGGAGGGGGGAGGGGGGGATTGCACTGGGAGTTATACCTGATGTAAATGACGAGTTGATGGGTGCTGACGAGTTGATGGGTGCAGCACACCAACATGGCACAAGTATACATATGTAACAAACCTGCACATTATACACATGTACCCTAGAACTTAAAGTATAATAATAATAATAAAAAACTTGAATTCACAACAGATGAATTAATATTTTTCTCATCTCTATAACAAACTTTCTTTAGAAAAAAAGACTACCTTCTAATAATTTGTAGTAAAATAGATTGAAAATTCAACTTTTTGAATAGTTGAAGTAGCACGTAGATAGCACAGGGCATAAACCAAGCAGGATGTTGAATGGAGCTTAGTAAGAAATGTTTAAAGATTTTTAATGGGAATAGAGTAGAGGGACCAATACATAGTACAGTTAAAACAGTAGAAGAAAGGATTTAGCATCAAAGGTGGTCTGAGTGTAAGTTCTTCATTGGTGTACTCCTAAAATTAATGCTTTGGACACATAATATTCTTTTTTAAATTTTTTTTATTTTTAATTATCCCTGCTTTATTTATTTATTTTTATTTTTATTTATTTTATTATATTTTAAGTTGTAGAGTAATGTGCACAATGTGCAGGTTTGCTGCATATGTATCCATGTGCATGTTGGTGTGCTGCACCCACTAACTTGTCATTTACATTAGGTATTTCTCCTAATGCTATCCCTCCCCCATTCCTCTACCCCATGACAGAGACCCCGGTGTGTTCCCCGCCCTGTGGACACAGAAGATTCTATAGGCATCTAGCCTTCCCACAGATCAGGGTTTCGGAAGATCCCTATGTGATCTTCTGAAATAAAAAACCATTAAGAATTAAATATTCAATTACACACATATACATTAAAAACAGTCCTTCCAGTTGATTAACCAATGTGATTGGTAGTGAGAGAGGACCTGAACACTTAACAGCCGTTCAAATCTGAGAGGCATGTTCTGTGCACATGCGCTAAGATTGTGCCTTTTTCCTCTAAGAGTTCCATTCAGGATCAAACTTAGGATTTAAGGAATTGCACGTGATTTGAAAATAAGATCCTTAAAAATTGAAATGACATGTTCTTGAACCTCATTACCTATGTTGCACACTGTCAAAAGTTTGTCAAACCTGCTCATTTGGAATACGTGTGTGCACCTGCACAAACAACTGATACACATCCGCATAAATTACATGTGGGTTTAAATCATTATTGATCCATGGTTCCATATACATAAAAAATAAACAGAGGCAAAGTGATTCAATTGTATTCAGATCAAGCAAATCCAGAATATGACATTGGTTTAGAGACAAAGGAATGGAATGAATGGGGCATGGAAGCATCATTATTCTGGCAGCATATTCTCTAATGAATTCCATTCTGCAAGTGTAGCATGAAGCAGCCAAGGGAGTGTGGGCAGTGCAGAAGGTTGAGATGTGTATATATTGGCCATGTAATTTGTGGTTAAATATCAGTAATGAAAATGTCAAGAATAATTGGTCCCATACCCTTTAGGATCTAAAGGACTTTGATTCAAGCCACCAAAAGCAGCATCTCTTCTTAAGGGAAGAGATTATGCTAGTTTCTTCCATATACCAGATAATTATTTATTCCACGTGGTAAAACTTCCTCCTAGGGGTCACAGAGGTACAAAAAGAAGTTTCCCGTACAGAATATCCTAGACTGTAAATAAATTAAATACAAAGCATTTCCCAAAGTGCATTCCATGGGCCATTAGTCTTATAAGATGCTCCATGAGAAAAGGGGTATAGGAACAAATAAATGTGAAAAATACCTTATATTTTACCATTGTTTCTTGAAGAGTCATAGTAGACCTTAGCATAGTAAAGGCACTGAGAAATCTTATAGCATAAACACACACACACACACACACACAAAATTCCCAAGGGCCTCTAAAGTAGCTTTTGCATTGTTTACTGTTTTACAGGATAATAATTAACTGGCCTTAGAATACGATTTGCAAAGAAGATTGTAAAGATTTTTGTTTGGTCTCCATTCCTCTGGGTGTGTGAAACATTTATCATCAAGGAAAAAGAAAAGAAAAGAAAAGAAAGACAGGCTCTACTTACAACTCTGTGACATCTCTTGGAATACCTTTCGGCAAGACCTTCAAACCCTTGTTGCTACATCGGACAACTGTATCCAAGCAGGTACATTCAGTAGGACAGCGAGAAAGTGGGGAGCAACTATTGTCATCATTTCCTAAATTGCAGAGGAAATACAGGAAAACCCAGATTTGTGGTCTTGAAGGTGCTAGAAGGGATTTTATGCCTTTAAATTAACAAACACAAGAGTCTTAAGCTGTATAATCATTTATATATGGGACATTCAGTATTTAAAAATTGATACCATAAGCTCTATATAGCACTGTTTTCAGACCACCTGGGGAAGAATTCTGGAAAAGGGTTTACAATTTGTAAACTGTAATTACAATTACCAATACAATTGAAATAGTTATTTGTACAAATTATATTTTTAATTAGAATACGTAAATGTAAAGTGAATTATAGAGAAACTGCAAGGAAACAGATATGAAGAGACATAAAAGAGAATATATTAACTTAAAAGTTTAGGTCCCTCATTTATAAAGCTCAAATTAGCTCTCTGTTCATTGGCAACAATAATAGAACCTGCTCTATGTACCTGATAGGGCTATATGAGAATCAAACATGATGATATAGAAAGAGCATTGAAAAGTGACAACTAGTATTTTTGTCAGGTTTATTAAACTTCTGTTTTATAAGATAATTTCTTTTCTCCTTTGAAAATGTAGGTACTAAAAAACATGCCTAGGGTAATAAAGAAAAGTTAAAATGAAGCTATATAAATAAGACCAACCACAAATTGGAAACTAGAAAATCTAAAACATTCACAAATGCACATCAAGTAGACTCAAATATGGAAGGCAAGTCTGAGAAAGTAAGTGTCCCGGTACTAAAACAAAACCCAAACAACAAAGCAAAAAATACACGAGCATTATTTGCCAAGCTGAACTATGCTGCAGATTTGTGCAAAGCTGTATCCGAACAGGCATGCGAATGCCTGACAACCAAAGAGTTGACAAGGATTTCTTACCGTCATCACAAGTGAAGTCCTGAATGGCCACATCCTGGATGGGTATTTCTTTTAGGAAGTACGGTTTTTGACATCGAGGATTTCCCGTGACAATTCTCTTCTTCCTGAGCCACTCTCCCAACCAAGCCAGGTAGCAGTTACAGTTAAAAGGATTGGCCAAGAGGTTTCTAAGAGCCACAGGCAAACAATGCATGGTTTAGTTTGGGGTTTCATCTTCTTAATTCTCAAAACCCCAGCTACCCTCCTCCACCTTTTTTTCACCAGTAACGATTCCTTCTTCTTTGTATTCCCAGACCCCCATTCATACTCAGAATCACATGCAGTATATGAGATGCATTTTTTTTTGCTAAAATATTTATGCTTGGAACTTAAACAGTAACAACACTTTTTCATAAGGTAATTCTTCACATGATTTCATGCAAAAAATAAGGTAAGGCAGAATTTGGGGCTTACACAGCGGATCCTGATAGATATTTCATTTAGAAATAATTTAAACTTGTCAGAAATCTGACTTGCTGTCAAACTTCGCACTGATAATGCAGTAATTTAATATAAAGATGAAGGCTGATTACCTTATATTATTGAGTTTAACCTGACAACAGCTAATTCATTAATTTGTCATCTCAAGATTTCCATCTCTTATTTGCTCTAGAGAATAGGTTTCCCATCTAAACTGACAGCTGAGTTGATTAAATGCCAGTTATAAAAATGAATTTGCTTCTACAAATCTCAATACTTTTGGCATCTCACCACTTCAGCATAAACCTATTGACAATCTCATTATTTATAAACATGCCATCTTTAATATGCGCAAATTAGTCACTTGATGTAAAATGTCACATTTTATGCAAAAAGAGGATGAAGTACTTTACTGACGGATGGATGCTTCTCTCAAATTATTTCTTCACTGACTTGAGCTATGAACTTTTTTTCTCTATCTTAATTCCCCTCCTTATAAGTTAGATTAGTATATTTGCATGCCACCATTACTGGGAAATCTTATCAGTTAGATAATTAATAATTTCAAATGCTGCTTTTTAGATACTGACATATGAGAGACCTGAAATACATTGTTTGGAGGTGTGTGGCTTTTTTTACTTTTACATTTTATTTATTTATTTATTTTAAATTTCTTGAATTCTGTCTATAGGCCTACAAATACTCTTTATTTTTAAGCTGTCTACATAAAATAATCTCTTGGATCAGCTCAACCTATTTCTTCAATATTTTGCTAATATCATAGTAGATGCCCTCTAGTAAACAGCTTTTATTTTTGATCTGGTCATCCTAATATATCTCCTGTTATTTCGAATGATTCTGTTTTTTTTCTTCCCTTGAGATGGAGTCTCGCTCTGTCACACAGGCTGGAGCGCAGTGACGTGATCCTGGATCAATGCCACCTCTGCCTCCCCGGTTCAAGCAATTCTCCTGCCTCAACCTCCCGAGTAGCTGGGACTACAGGCACGTGTCACCACGCCCAGCTAATTTTTTTGTATTTTTAGTAAAGACAGGGATTCGCTATGTTGGCCAGGCTGGTCTCGAACTCCTGACCTCAAGTAATCTGCCCGCCTCAGCCTCCCAAAGTGCTGGAATTACAGACATGAGCCACCGTGCCTGGCTGATCCTTTCGAGCAAGTTTGTTGGCAATAACCCTATCCATTCTCCTTTTATGATACTTATACTGAAAATACTCCAGTGTGAGAACACTGGCAAAAATTTGTAACATTTCTTTTATATGCAGCACTATCAAGTTATAATAATTCTAAAATTTAGAATTAAGCTACATCATTGATAACATCACTAGGAAAAATAATTCACTGAACAATACTATAATTTTTTGTTAAAATTTAATGTAAGATAGTAGGTAATATTTTTTAAAAAATTTAAATAAATTTGACATGAACAAGTTTGCACTTTTTTAAGTCCTAAACCCTTGATCACATTTTAATGAAATGCTTAATAATACATTAAATACATTAACAAATATAATAAATGGCTCAAGTAATACATAAAGGCTATTTTTCATACTTACAGAGTAGATAAAGAATGGAGAGTATCAAATGCCCCTGGTGCAACTGTAGTAATTTGATTATCATACAAAGAAAGCAAACGCACAGAACTGAGTCCTATGAAACTGTCATTCCCCACACAGGTTATTCGATTGCTTCTCAACATCCTGAGGGGAAAAAAGGGACATTGTTATGGAGACAAAGCGTCAGGCAATCAATTTTGCCTATCTGAGGATCAAAATGATCCTTGCAAATATGTAGCATTCATTACTACTTTTAAAAAATGTTCTCTTGCTATTAGATATTGCTATGAATATATACTGGGAATATCTTGCAAGAATAAAGTGCTTTGAGTTGTCAATGATTAATCTCAGTTACAAAAGGCACGGTGAGTCTAGGCATGGATTTACAATCCCACGATGAGGGCAGAATGTTTTCCTTTGATGCTACAATTATGTTTGCATGACTGCATAATGTCCTAATTCACCTACAGCTCCCTGAGTCCTTGGAGCCCTGTGATTTGTGTATTCAGGGTAGTATTACATTTGAGGTTGAACAGAGGGAGGTGGAGAAGAATCAATAGCCATTGCAGATGAAGAACTGAGGGCATCTCAGGGACTTACATACTGAGTCAATGCCAAACATGGGCTGGGGGAGCCAAAATGGATAGAATATCTACAAAGACTACACGAATAATTTTATTTATGAAAATTAGCTCATTGTTTTAAGTGGAGAACTTAAAAAGAGGCAACAGTAACAGATCCCATATCCACAATAAAGTTTAAAAAGGTTTACCATGAAAAAATACTTTTTTTTAAAGTCACTGTATTAATAGGGTTAACACTATTGTCATTTCCTAGTTACTGCTAAAGTTTTGGCTTGATTATCAATTATTTGCTAATTATTTATTTGTCTGGCTTAAAAACTGAACAAAAAGCTCAAAGTCCCATGTGAAAATAGTTATGAGTATATGAATAGTTGCCATAAATCATATTCAGAATTCCTGAAAAATTAAATTATTCCTTAACTTTTCTAAACATAAGTTGGCTACTAAAAAAATTGAAGAATGTAAATGGGAGAGGTAAAAATAAAGAAACAAAGTGTCACTTTAAAATTCTAGATTGTCCCATAATGAATAAGAAATGTAAACGTTTGCATTCTGCCAAGTCACAGATAAGAAGAAAAGATGATGCTCTCCTTATGAAGGCATCGTTTTATTTTAGAAAACAAATGCACAACAGAAAAGCATTCCTATCAGCGCTTTCCTTTGCCATAAATGATGAAGAGCACTGGGTCTTAATCTTGCTGGAGTCACATGTCCCTGGGGGAAGTTGAAGAAAATTTTGAGGGCCAGGTGCGGTGGCTCCTGCCTGTAATCCCAGCACTTTGGGAGGCTGAGGTGGGCGGATCACAAGGTCAGGAGATTGAGGCCATCCTGGCTAACACAGTGAAACCTCCTCTCTACTAAAAATCCAAAAAATTAGCCTGGTGTGGTGGCGGGTGCCTGTAGTCCCAGCTACTCGGGAGGCTGAGGCAGGAGAATGGTGTGAACCCAGGAGGCAGAGCTTGCGGTGAGCCAAGACCGTACCACAGCACTCAAGCCTGGGTGACAGAGTGAGCCTCCATCTCAATAAAATAAAATAAAATTAAAAAAAAAGAAAAGTTGGAACTCTGTTGCTAGAAAAATCCATAAGCACACATATGCACACATTTCACCTGTAATGTCAAGGAATTCAATGATTGGCTGAAATATGTATGTGAACTAATAAGTGGCCTATTAGGGTTAAGAAGCCTAGGGGAATGGAAATGTGCTCTCAAAATCTTCATAGCTCCAAGACAAAAGATACCAAGAATAGGTATGTTCAGATAAAACTATTCTAGGATTTTGACTACCCTGAGTTTAGTTCTAAACTGCTCTATGATGCTTGTTGGAACATAACCAGATTAAGGAGAGTCAGTTAATATCTGTCTCAGGTGCTAAAACGTAAGCACTTCAAAAACATCCATAGAAATATAATGAAGGGAGAAAGTGGAATTTAGATAACTTTTCACAGGGAGAGTCCTGTGAATGAACAACAAAACAATAAGAAATACTTTGAAAAGTTCCTTGAGGTGGTGTTACAGATAGAACTGTATCCCCCTCAGATTTGTATTTTGAAGCCCTAAGCCCCAAATGTGACTGTACAGTCATGCACCACATTACAATATTTTGGTCAAGCAGAGCTATACAAAAGTTGTCCAATAAGATTGCAAGGGAGCTGAAAATGTCCTATTGCCTCGAGATGTCATGACCATCATAAATGCCATAGCCCAATACATTACTCATATGTTCGTGGTGATACTGGTGTAAATAAACCTACTGTGTTGCCAGTTGTATAAAATTATAGCACAACACTTACATACAGTACATAATACTCCATAATGACAATAAGCAACTATATTATTGGTTTATGTATATACTATACTATTAATTGTGATTTTAGAGTGTACTTCTACTTATTAACAAAAAGTTAACTATAAAACAGCCTCAGGCAGGTCCTTCTGGAGAAGGCATTGTTATCCTAGGAGATGACATGTTATCCTTGCATGTTATTGCCCCTGAAGACCTTCCAGTGCGACAAGGTGTGGAGGGAGAGGACAGTAATATTGATATATTGATTATCCTGACCCTGGGCAGGCCTAGGCTAATGTATGTGTTTCTTAGTTTTTAACAAAGTTTAAAATGTTTAACAAAGTTTAAAAATGCAAAAGTAAGTAAATGAATCAATTTAAAAAATAGAAAAGAATAAGGAAAAGAATAGAGAATAAAAAATTCTTATGTAAGAATTTAAAAATTTGTACAGCTGAACAATGTTTGTGTTTCAGCTAAGTGTTATTACAAAAGAGTAAAAAAAGTTAAAATATCAAAAAGTTCATAAAGTAAAAAAGTTACAGTAATTTAACTTTATTACTGAAGAAATACATTAAAAAAATAAATTTAGTGAAGCCTAAGTGTACAGTTGTACAGTGTTTTGTGACAGAGTTTCTCTTGACACCCAGGCTGGAGTGCAGTGGTGCGATCTCTACTCACTGCAACCTCCACCTCCTGGGTTCAAGCAATTCTTCTGTCTCAGCCTCCCAAGTAGCTGGGATTACAGGTGCCCGCCACCATGCCCGGCTAATTTTTGTATTTTTTAGTAAAGATGGGGTTTCACCATGTTGGTCAGGCTGGTTCTGAACTCCTGACCTCCGGTAATCCACCCACCTCAGCCTCCCAAAGTGCTGGGATTACAGGTGTGAGCCACCCCTCCAGGCCGTGTACAGTGTTTATAAAGCCTATGTTAGTGTACAGTAATGTCCTATGCCCTCACGGTCACTCACCACTCACTCACTCACCCAGAGAAACTTCCAGTTCTGCAAGCACCATTCTTGTTAAGTGCCCTATACAGGTGTAGTATTTTAAATATTTTGCACCATATTTTTTACTGTACTTTTCTGTTTAGGTATGTTTAGATACACAAATACTTTCCATTGTGTTAGTAACAATTGCCTGCAGTATTCAGTAGAGTAACATGCTGAGCAGGTTTGCAGCCCAGGAGCAATAGGCTGTGCCATATAGCCTAGGTGTGTGGTAGGCCATACCATCTAGGTTTGTGTAAGTCCACTCTAGGATGTTCGCACAACGGCAACATTGCCTAATGACACATTTATCAGAACATATGTATGACTATATTTGGAAAGAGGGACTTTAGGGAGGTGATTAAGGCTGAGTGAGATTATAAGAGTGGGGTCCCATACTGATGGACTGCCATCCTTACAAGAAGAAAATGATGATACCAGGCAGCTCACTATCTCTTCCTATGAGCAGACAGAAGAAAACTCATTTGAAGAAACAGTGAGAAGGTGACCGTCTACAAGCCCAGAAGTGAGGCCTCATCAGAAACTCACCCTGTCAGCACCTCCATCTTGAACTTCTAGCCTCCAGAATGATGAGAAAATCAATTTCTGTTGTGTAAGCTACTCAGTCTGTGGAAGCTCATTATGGCAGCCTGAACAGATGTGTACAGGTGTAGTTACAGCCTACTGCCTTCCTCCCACTCCAAGGTACTTCTCTGCCAGGAGAAGGTTCCAGTATCAAGAAACAGTCCTTTAACTGCTGTTTGAAAAGGGAGCCTTCTGCTTGTTGCAATATTTGTATTTTACCTGAGACAACTCCGGAAAAGGTTAGATGCAGCCACCTGTGGTCTCTTTTCTATTCTCTTCCTACACATTCCTCAGTATCTCTCTCTCTCTCTCTTTTTTTTTTTTTAGACAGAATCTCATTATGTCACCCAGGCTGGAGTGCAGTGGCATAATCTCGGCTCACTGCAACCTCCACCTCCCGGGTTCCAGTGATTCTTCTGCCTCAGCCTCCCGAGTAGCTGGGACTACAGGCGTGTACCACCACACCTGGCTAATTTTCATATTTTTAGTAAAGACCGGCTCTCATCATATTGGCCAGGCTGGTTTCGAACTCCTGACCTCGTGATCTGCCCACCTCGGCCTCCCAAAGTGCTGGGATTACAGGCATGAGCCACTGCACCCAGCCCTCAGTATCTCTTTCATCACAAGGCTGAGTGAACGTTTGCCTATCATTTTGAAAGGGCACCAAGTTAGCCCTTGGGACGGGTCAGCAGGTCCCAGACTGGTCCTGCTGGGTGGTCAGGTTTCAGGCTATCCCAGCAAAACTCAAGGAACGCACTTCTGCTCTTAGGTGCAGGGAGGGCTTTGGGGGTGGGATTTGAATTTGGGATTCTATAGACACATCTCACTGGCTGTGGGGATGCCCTTCTCCCTCTGTATCTGACAAAGAGCAGACAATGGACTCAGCCATCAGCCCACTGGTCGTACATGGCTCTCATAGGCTGCGCGGGACAGGGTCGTGGGTTTGGGCGAGACAGACTCCCCACTACAGTCAACAAGGACTGCTTCCTGGTTACGAATATTTTCCTTTCTGCCTTCTAAAGCTTTCAGAGTTTGGTTTGTCTCTCTTCCAATTTTCAGGCTATCACTTTTGTCAAACATAATAGATGTGTGTATATGTGTGTGTGTATGCAGCGTGAAAAATTCAAGTAATACAAAATTGTTGTAAGCACTTTTGATTGAAATATCTCAATCTAATTCCCATATTTCTTGGACAATCCTTTGGAAACATATATAATTTTTCCCCTAAACCCCCTACCCCTGAGCAAGTAGACATAACTCTTAGCATGTTTTCTTTGAAAAAACAGTGAAAGATGTATCACCAGCCTGTCTTTCTTTTACACTGACCTTGCAGGGGCAAAAAAACAAAAACAAAACAGTAGTCTCCAGATAAGCTGTTAGAATTATTCTACTGCAGAGATTCAAGGAGATTCTAAAGCTTACAGTAATCGGGCCAAGAGGAAGGAGAGTATAGAGAGGTGTTTGACAACAAGGAAATAAAATGACCATTTTGAGGCAGGACAAGGTGGTCAGATCCATATAAGCACTGGAGCAAGGATGATCTATTTTGTAGAGGAGACAGCAGCCATGAGGAATGCCCCTGATCATCTGCTATCAACACATTGACGGCAGGAATATTGGGGTAAGGGACCATTTGTATTCACAATACGTACGTGTGTGTGTGTGTGTGTGTGTGTGTGTGTGTGTAACACACATCAAAGGCAGGGATATTGGGGTAAGGGACCACTTGTATTCACATTACGTGTGTGTGTGTGTGTGTAACACACATCAAAGGCAGGGATATTGGGGTAAGGGACCACTTGTATTCACATTACGTGTGTGTGTGTGTGTGTGACACACATCAAAGGCAGGGATATTGGGGTAAGGGACCGTTTGCATTCACAATGTGTGTGTGTGTGTGTGTAACACACATCAAAGGCAGGGATATTGGGGTAAGGGACCATTTGCATTCACAATACGTGAGTGTGTGTGTGTAACACACATCGAAGGTAGGAATATTGGGGTAAGGGACTGTTTGCATTCACAATATGTGTTTTGTGTGTGTGTGTGTGTGTGTGTGTGTGTGTGTGTGTGTGTGTGTGTGCGCGCGCGCGCGCAACAGAGAGAATGTGAAAGAGATAGAGGGAGTGGGGTGGGTAAAAGTAGGAGGTGTTTCTCTCTCCCAGGATTATAATGAACAACGAGCTGCGATCCTTTGGTAGAAGAACTGCAATGCAAGTACAAATACTTACAAAGTTTTGAGGCTTTCCAATCCCTTGAACATCTTATGCTGCACATTTTCCAAACGATTACTTGTGAGAAGTATTTCATTTACACCAGATGCTCCTTCAAATGCTCCCTCCTCAATATCTGTGATCTTATTGTTGCTAAAGTTTCTAAATAAAAATTGTGGGAACAAAGATTTTAAACAATTTCTAATAAGGAGGGAATTGAAACGTAGTTGATCATTTTCTTCTAATGATCCAAGTCTTCCAACTTTTCACTGCCCAGCACTGCCAGGGCTCTGAAAAGATTCCACTTCCCTACACCATCAAGACAAAGGGACAATAATAATAAGAGGGACTGTCTATGGTAAAATATGCCAGCGTGACTCATGTCAAACTCTCCAAAGGTCCCCAGGAGTATAAAATTCTTGAGGTCAGGTACTGGGTTACACAAACCTTTATGCCATCTATAAAATCCAACAAGAAACTTTTCAAAAAAATATCCCTGATTAAAATTGTCAAATGAATTAATGACTAAAAGAAGACAACTGGGTAGAGATAGAAGGGGTAAAATTTGTTAGTGTTTTATATATAGCATCAGAAATGTATTTGAATATGGGTTTATTCCCAGAAGAACTTCTCATGTAATAATGTGTTGAAACAACCAAATTAATTGTCAGTATTATGTATGATACTAACTACTACAATGCTTGCCAGAAGGCAAGAGTATCTAGTTGAGGTTAACTTTCTATAGGCTTTTTCTTTTTCTTTCTCACTGATCGATCACTCCAAGACCAGGAGTGTCCCCCAAACAAGGATCATTTTTATGCATATTTTAATTTCTCTGAGAGAATTGTACACAGTAGCTTCTTAATAAATATTTGTTTCATGGAAAATCATCTTATAGCTAAAAAGAAAGTGCATTTCATAACAGTGAAAAAGGAGGGCAATTAAGATATGAGAAACCATTTGCGAGGTAGCCTAATATGGATGCCAACTGTACAAGTAGTCTGTTCTGTAACTTACAGTCTATGTGACTATGGGCCAGTTACATATGTGGACACACAGCTAAAGTGAGTCAATGCTTCTTTCCTCCTGCTGATGTTTCTGCATGTGTGAGGGTGCTCCACTGGTCCCATGCTATTGACGTATGTCCTGTCTCTCCCTCACACCTCCCCAGGGGCATGGAGTAACCTACTGAGAGCTGCTGAAACTGCTGAGCTTATGAACTTATTTTAAAATATGAGTTGTGGACATGTAGTAACACAGATGAGCTATCGAGCCAGTTTACCAATCATTAATTTTGAATATCTTCTAATGAAAGTTTAATGAAGCAAAAAAGTCCAATAGTTGACATGAAAAAGAAATAACAGCATGGTTTGGGGAATAGTAAAGGAAGTTACAAAACCTTACTGAACCCATTTTAATGTGCTTAGATTGCTGGATTCCTGCTGTGGCCACATAACAGACCAGCTGTCTGAGTTAAAGTCAGATGCTTAGGCTCTGCCATAGAAAATGTGATTGACACTGTTGACACACAGAAAAGTTCTTGCAGAGATTACCCTGAATTCATGTCACAGGTCGCCATCATAGGGAAATTTCCCAGGATTTTTAATATTTTCTAATTTTCTAAGAAACTTAAGAAAATGAACACAACAAAATGCTACGGAAATTTAAAAAAAAAAAAAAAGCTAACAAGTGACTTACATTTTACGTAATTGAGGAAGTTTCTTAAAGATTCCTGTGGCTTCCAACACGGTGAATTCATTATTATTGAGACGCCTGAAGAAAAAGGAAGGAATAGAGAAGTTTTATTACTAATAGTTAGGAAAGCATTAAATTTGATTTCTCAAAATGAATTCTAACATTATTGAATGACACCAGGAAAATAAAAGGAAATACATATATCACAGAAGATTTGTGGAACATACTGATGTTTTTTCTCATTTTATTCAAATTTTAATCAAAATAAAATGTTAGGAAGTTTTTTTTTTACACAGTAAAACAAGAAAAAATCAAAGATCAAAACCAGCTCTCAGCAATCTCTAGAACAAATTTTCTCCAATTTTTTCCACTATCGTCCCCACTAAAAAGGATTTTTAGACTGTTTTTTCCCTAATTGTTTTCTTCACAATTGGAACAAAAATTACAGCTTTATTAGAATGCGTGTGCCCTTTTAAAGTGTACAATTCAGTGGTTTTTAGTATATTCACAAAATTGTGCAACCATCTTTGCTATCTAATTCCAGAACATCTTCATTACCCCCAGAAAGAAACCCCATACTTCTTACCAGTCACTCTCGGTGGCTATTCCCCTACAGCCCTTGGCAACCACCAGGTTACTTTTTGTTTTTATTAATTTTCCTATTCTGGGCATTTTGTATAAATGGAATCATGTAAGATGTAGCCTTTTCTGTCTGGCTTCTTTTGCTTTATATAATGTCTTGTTCCTGTTGTAGCATATGGCAGTGCTTCATTATTTTTTAAGACTCAATGATATTTCATTACACAGGCATGACACATTTGTTTATCCATTTATCAGTTAGGAGGCATTTGTGTTGCCTCCATTCTTTGACAGCTATAAATAATGCTGCTATGAACGTGGTGTGCATGTTTCTGCCTGGATATATGTTGTCATTTTTTCGACATATACATAGGAGTGGCATTGCTGGATCACATGGTAAATCTGTGATTAACTCTTTGAGAAATAGCAAAAAAGATTTCCATAGAAGCTTTACATTCAGACCAGCGATGTATAAAGGTTTCAATTTCTTCTACTATGTTGCTCTCCCTTTTTATTTTTTTAGCCATTCCAGTGGGTCTAAAATGGTATCTCATTGTGGTTTTGATTGGAATTTCCCTAATAACTAATGATATTGAGCAGTTTTTCATGTGTTTATTGGACATGTGTTTATATGTTCTTTGGAGAAAGGTCAATATGAATAATTTAACCACTCATTAGCTGAGTAAAATACCTTTTAATCTAAATTATAAGAGCTCTTCATACATTGTGAATGTGTCTTATTAGATACATGATTTGCAAATACTTTCTTCTCAGTACTGATTTTATTGTATAATTTAAAAAATTACAAATCTCTT
The DNA here is from genome assembly GCF_024542745.1 of Macaca thibetana thibetana. NCBI lineage: Eukaryota > Metazoa > Chordata > Mammalia > Primates > Cercopithecidae > Macaca > Macaca thibetana. The sequence continues at coordinate 166,382,888 of NC_065582.1, forward strand.
ACATTACACACATTTGCTGAAGTCTAAATTGGAGGCTAGTTTCCACTATAATTCTTCCATGACAAACAAACTTATTTAAAGTGCTAGGCCAGGGGCAGTGTCTCATGCCTATAACCCTGGCTCTTTGGGAGGCAGAGGCAAGAGGATTGCTTGTGCTCAGAAGTTTAAGACCAGCCTGGGCAATAGGGCAACATCCCATCTCTACAAAAAATACAAAAATCAGCTGGGTGTGGCGGTGCATGCCTGAGGTCCCAGCTTCTTGGGGGGATGGGGAAGGGGGACTGAGGTAGGAGGATCCCTTGCACCCAGGAGGCCAAGGCTACAGGGAGCTGTGATGGTGACACTGCACTCCTGCCTGGGCAAGAGACTGAGACCCTCTCTCAAAAAAAAAAAAAAAAAAAAAAAAAAAAAAAAAAAAAGTGCTATTGTGCTGGAAGATATCACTTGTTTGTAGTATTATAGGTAATAAGCATAAATCCCTATATAACTATAAAAAATAAAGTTCAGGGCCTTGGTTGCAAAAAAATCACTATAACTACAAGATAGTTGGTTTCTGTCAAGTCTTTGAAAGGCATTACTTTATTTTTAGTTATTCAAATTGCTAAAAATTAATTAAGTACTGGCATGAGTACAGGCACAGTGGGAGATAAACAATAACACACAATCCCTGTCATCAAGGAGCTATAATCTAGTTAAAGACAGAAGGATTATATACAAACAAATAGACAACGAACTTTGCAAAGCAGTAAATGACAAATACCAGATGTTGCTATCCATAAACATGGCTAAGATGTTGAGAGAATGATGAGGTTTCGTTAGTTTTTTTCTTGAATTGTTAGAACACTAACGTTAGAGGTCGTCTTTTTATAAATAAAGTCAGTAAAGGCAAACCATGCATGCGCGTAGAATCTGTGAGTGCTCCAACCAACATTCTAGTACTTAGTATGTGCAAGAACCTGTGTTAAGGCTGTTAAGTGTAAATGCCATCATATTCTGCCTTTTCAGCTTTTCTTGCGTTGTTCAGAAAAAGCTATCCTTTCTACTTTAATACCTGATGATCACTGAATCCTTCCACCCGTAAGTCAATGAAGTAGTAAATTAGGTAAGATGGACTCCTTGAATCTATCGCTTACAGAAATTGAAAATTGAGGCTCTCAAACTACTTTATTTAGTTGCTATAAGGATTAAATACGTTAAAAAAACTAAGTACATAGAAAATAGTTTGGGAATAAATAATACCCAATAAATAAGCATCAAATAAACACCACTGTTATTAGTAAGAAGTGCTTACTGCATTTTGAGAGATAAATTAGTTCTGTACTTAATCGTATGGTTGGCTAGAAAGATGAACGAAGGTAGCCTCTAATATATTCTTGTACTAAGAAGAGTTATGCCAATGTAATGCCTATTAATTAAAATTAACACAATTATTAATAATAAAAATGGCAAGACAAACATTCCTATGCTTCAATGCTTTCATTCCCTCCTTCCCAACCAGAATTTTGTTGGCGGATGAACTTACAACTCTGCAGTGTACTGGGGAATGTGCTCTGGGATTTTGTTGAGTTTTTGATTAGAGCAATCTACTGTGGTTCCTTCACAGCGACACTTTTCAGGGCAAGCCAAATCCGCAAAGCAGTCTCCACTTAATTTTGATCGATAATCTTCTGTACCTATTGAGAATTCAAACCAAGAAAAAGATACTGAGTCTAAAGGTTAGAATTTTTATTAGTTTGTAGGAAGAAAAAAGTAAGATAACTATAGATTATGTAGCAGGGAGACAACTTGGGGTATTTTGGTCAATGGATGTCAGGAGAAAGGTTAAAAGAAAGGCTTGGAATTTTCTGGAAAAAAGAGTGACCAGATTCACATGACAGGAAAACATTAATAAAGTTGAGCTTTTCACAGCTGTACTTTCTGCTGATCCAATTCTGAGCCATTCTAGCCTATTTCACAGCTAGTCACACAATGGATATTCATTATTAAAAAGTTTATTTTTTTTCTCTGAGTCAAGAATTGAAAATATATCCAGTAATAAACATGATCCTATATATCATTGTAAATTAGGGCTTTCAAGGCAAATAGATATACTCAGGCTTTTAAATTTTCTATGGACTTTTTACTATTCTCTCCCTCTCACATAATCTCAGAGATGCCTAAAAAGCCCTCTTTTTTTTCATTTTGATTTTGTAGAAAGAGACAGGTAAATCCTGATTTAAGCCTCAGCAGCTTGCCATGCTGTAGAAAGCTGCGTGACGTTCCATGGTGCTTGACGGAACCATGTTTTACTCATACCTCGCAACCACATGGTTAGATCAAGCACAACAGAAAATCTCGCTACATTGTCACTACACCAACCACTAGGCCAAAGGTAAGACCAAGAGGAAAATGGAGGGAAGGAAGAGAAAAGCTACAGGTGTTCTGGAAATGTAATACTGTTTACATGACATGCATTCTTCCCGCAGAATGTTTATGACCATAGTAAGAGTATTACTACCGAAGATTTCCTGGAAACACAAAGAAGGGACTATACGGAAAAGGTGCCTCCACCGTTCCTCAGAACTGCAGAATGGAAACAACAGCTTTCAGGAACAACATCCAGGAAGAAGTTGAAGGTGAGCTATAAGGACAACAGAGAAGCTCAAAGGATCTGCGGTTTCTTCTTGAAAAAAAAGGTGCCAAAGACCAAGACTAGAAGAAGGTACATCAGGATTGAAAAGGGAGGGTATTATGTTTCAGATCAGACACTTTTACTTACAGCCAAAATGGTGAATTCCTGCAAAAGTAAAGATCACCAAGAAGGAAAGAAAGAGGAATCCCAATTAAGATTAATATACATATTTATAAAACTAAGCTCTCTTCCTTCTTTCTTTATTATGGTAATTATTGAAAAAATAGCATGATGTGATGGGAATTGTCATGCGTTGTAAAATTTTTTAAATAATATTTTGAAGCACGGTGGTCTCACAAGAAAACCAATGTAATAAAAGATGCATAGTGCAAATTAAGTTCTCGATTCCTTTAAAAGATGAACTCTCTGCAAGACAGATTTTCTTTTATCACTGTAATATGTAGAGTGTCATATAAAATGGTAGTAGGGAGGTCCACACGTAAAAGTGAATGAAAAACTAATCATGGAGATCCTCAAGGACAATCATTAGAACATTTGGATTAATCCTTATGTTGTGATGTATACTTTTTAATGAACTTTTCAACTTATAAATAATGTTTCTTAGTGGAAATGGAATCAGAATCTCATAAGAAGTTTGTGATGGTGAATATCACGGTTTCATTACATTTGGCAGTTAATGCCACAGTATTTATTGAGGATCTGGTGCCTTATGATTTAAGCTTCACTCCAAAATGAAGTAAGAGTGCACAAAGTCTAAATGACAGGTACACTGGGTATCTTGCAATTCAAATAATCTGCATTCAGTGGAACAGTAATAATGCTTATTTTATGGTGGCTTTTTAGGTGGACTCAAATTTTAATTAAAATTTTTGGAAAAAAGGGAAGGAGGCCCAAATGATCCTTTTGAGGCCTGGCTTCTGCAATTATTATGTTTAAATAATGTAAATTAAATTATCAAAACTTGAAAGTTAAGACATGATATTTGATATAAAAGATAATTTCCAAATCCAAATTTGGCTGCTGTCAGTAACAGGGAAGAACTGTATCAGAATACGTGAAAATAACCTCACTTTTGTTCTTTATTTAGTGAATTGGAAATATTAAACTCATCAATTATTAATTAAGTGTATTTAAATTAAATAGTTTAAATAATTTGGTACCTATTACTGCCATAATTTTAGGATTTAAATCATATTAATGTTCTATTCAATAGGTCATCTGGTATTTAGAATATGGCTTTTTTTGGTTAAATAATAGCTATCAGATTATTTTCCACTTAATTGGGTAAAGTAATTAATATTAAACATTATCAATGAAGGCCAATCAACTGTTCTTTTCAACATGTTACTTGTTATGCAGCCAGTATAATACATACAATGCTACTGATCATTCAAGCTCAAAATAAGTCATATAACCAAATCTACTAAATCCATAAAATTATCCAAATTGTATTTCAATAATGGCAAGCAACAAATATCTCCTTAAAATAGAGACTAAACCCAGAGTTATTCTTTAGAAAATACGGAAAGGTAGACTAACACTGTACACTAACGCTGTAGAAATATCTTTTAATCTGTAGCTCTTAAAATATTTTATAGTCGAGAATATACCCAAGAGATGGTGAATGTGGCCAATCAATACTTAACATAATGGTTTAAAACAAACAAGTCAAGAGGCATTTTACACAATTGGCAGGCAAGGAAAAATAAGTAAAGAAACGTATTTTAAAGAGCTAGTTCTAGAATCATCAGTCTTGATAGTGTTAAGATTGAAGTGGTAAAACATTGCGATTACTTTTCTTAGACACATTCTATCCATCTGCCTAATTACTCAAGGCATTTTGAGACCATGAACTTCTGATGCTTTCACATCAGACATCAATGTTCTTTTTACAGACTTATATTGTAATTCCGGATATAGAAGAATGGAAAGTCATAAACAAATAAGAAACAACTGCATATAAATCAGCAGGAAGCTGCTGTTTTTCTACAAACAGTGAAGCAAAAGTAAAGCAATAAGAACAGTTTTTAAATATAAGAATCTATAAAAAAGTAAGTCTCATGGTAGAAAATGAAATTCTGTGTGTCTGTAACTGATTTCATGTAGAACAAGCTCTTTGACGTCGGAAAGATCTCTGTCTTTAAAACCAGCTCAATTAGCTATATTTTAAAAACAGGTTGGAAGATCAGATATACAATGTATGGAGAGAAAATGATTTAAGTAGAAAGCCATAGCTTCAAACATTTTAGCTACTGTGAGAAATTTTAGATAATGCGCCAAAGTAAAAGAGAGAGAAGAAAAGGTGGAGTTTAATAATATAGATGTTTAACATCAGAAGCTCATGCAAAGGTCAGGTTTTCAGGAAACAGCTACAAGTGATATATGCATCAGTCAATCTATCTATAGAGTATCCACTGTACTTTCAGAAGCATGCATATCAGTTTTAGAAGCTATATTTTATAAGGTGAGGAAAGGGTGTCTGTAGTTAGTCCTACTACCGAGCAAAACCTACCTGGAATGAAATACTGTTCTTTAGCTAAATAAAAAAAGAGAAAAAAAAAATAGAAGATGCACCTGAATGTCAGCAAGCAGAGATATGAGTTATATTAGATTAAGAATGGACTAAAGTTACTACAATTAAGTGAAAAATGTATATTCACAGCTGTGACTGACATATAATAATGTACAGTGAGTAGTAAATGCATCTATAATTATGGACAATAACCAGCTGGGTCCTTATATTAGCTTTTTAGTATGAAATTAACTGCCGAATGTGAAATACCCCTGGAATAGTTAGGTAGCATACTACCAAACAGACATATAATGTATTCTATTAAAAAAAAGGAAAATATTATATCAAAGCAAATAGTAAATTTGAATGATGGAAACCTTCCATTTAATATCAATACAATGTATTCATATTTAGCTTTTTACAAATAAATGCAATATTCCCAAAATATTTTATAAAAATAGCTTTTGGAAAAAATGCATCCTCACAGTTGTATGCAAAATAAGAGAATGCAAACTGAGGAATTGCATTCAGAGTAAGAAGCAAGGGATCTGTAGTCCCTCCCGGTGCCCCTGGACTTCTGAGCCCAAACAAATCATGTAACCAAGTCTCAATTCACTTTCTGAAGAAACGAAAATACAGTTAATTACTTGAGGTTGGTCAAGACAACAAACATGAGACTTAACATACTTCAAAGGTATTCTCAGTTGGCTAAAAGGCTCTTGTTAAATTTGAATTTTGGAAAGGTACTATGAAGTATGTAGGCTTCTTTTTAACTTGGTCAATAGCCTACTTCTGCTCTCCGTGGTATTAAAATGTTACACATAGAAGTATTATTTGAACTGTGTCTACAGTTCTCTTTATTTTGCTATTCATGGGCAGAAGAAAAAGAAATATGGTTCTACAGTGTTCACTAATCAGCCGAAGGCCAGCTGCTTTTGTTAGGTCTCATGTAACCATTGTTGTTGGTCACAGGGGAAATTAACACGTGAAGAAATTACCTGAACAACGGAATTTCTTGCTTTTGATCTGTCCAATTCTTTTGTTTGCCAGGCGGCGGGGGCTGGTGCAACGGGCACCACTGGTCTCAATTGGGTTGGTATGGAGATAATCCGCTAGCCACTTGAGATGGCAATCACAAATAAACGGGTTCTGGGCCAAATGCCTTTGGAAACACATACAGAACAGTTTTATAGATGACTCGCAAGGGACTCAACTCTTACTTTCAGAGTGGAAACAATGTCATCAAATGTGATCCAAATCACTTATACATACATAGTTTGAATGGCCCGAAGAGGTGAAAAGGTCCCCTTGGCGATGGTCTGAAGCTTGTTGTCATATAGGGAGAGAAGGTTCAAGTTGTGGAGATCCTGAAAAGCATCTACCCGAAGGCAGTTTATCTTGTTGGCATTCAATAATCTGTTTGATTAAATAGTTGTAGAATTAAAGTGTAGCATCTCACTAACTCACCTGCAAGATTTTGTGCTTTTTAAGAGAATCCAGCCGTGAAATATATTTCTTTAACCTCAACACTAACATTTTAACTTTAATAATTTAGGAATTAGAGGTTGGAGATGTGGGGTTTTACCATATAAAGCAAAAGTCATGTGATCAAATGAACCTAAATCTAGTGGTACTTATACAGGTATTCACTACAAATTATTAATCATTTCCTCTGGAAGATGTAAGGGTGGAATAGTACACAAAAATGGGTGAGACCCATCCTCCACTGGCAAGGACACCATAAAAATGTCCTAAGACACCATTAATCCCTCAAAACACTCTGTGGAAAAGTAGTTCAGGCTATTCTCAAAACAGTCGCTAGTGTGGTCCTTCTAAACATAGAAGAGATCACGTCACCCCTATCTCAGAACCACGTGACAGCTCCCAACTGGCTCTGACAGAAGCCTAAGTCGTCACAACAGCCTGACCAGTAGTCCACTCTTCAGAACTCTGCAATCTTCCCAGTTCTCTCCTCCTGGCTGTTACAGCTCCAATCACTAATCTCCTTGCTCTTTTTTAAACACACCAGGCTCTGCTATTCTCTGTCTGAAATGTTCATCTCCCAGATGTCAAGCCTGCTCTAATATTGCCTTCTCAATCTGGCCTCCCGGACCCCTCTCCTTAATACATGCAGGCTGTCTTTGACACCTTCCCAATGCCTAGCACTCTCAATTCCTTTTACTTTGATCTACTTTTTCTATTTTCTAAAGTATATATATATATTTTTTTCTGCTATATGCAACTTATGTTACTGCTGACTGTCATCTATATGCCTCCCTACCCCACAGTAAATCATCCATATGTCTCTTTCATTTCCCCTCCTTTCCCAGCTGCCCAGCACATACTGGGAGCTCAATAAATATTGGTTGTTGAGTGAATACTTTACAACCCTCTTGGAGAGTCACATGATGCATTAGTATAGGCTGTAGTCTTATATTATAAATACCTGTTTAACTTTTTAACACAATTCCCCACAAACTCCTTTTTTCCCCCTATATACTATATCAATATTCTGTGCAACTGTGGTTTATGGATTATACTTTGGCAAACATCATTCTTGTGGATGTGACTGTGTGTGAGCTTAGGTTTATTCTTCAGCATGTACTCTGCTCTCTACTTTCCTCAACCACCTTCTGAACTCAACTTCCACCCAACAAAGTACTCCTCCCTCTGGGTTCCGCAGAATGTCATTCCATGCTATGCAGTCTTGTCACCTGTTTTATGCAGACCTGCTTATTTGGCCAATGACAGTTTCTCCCTCTTCAGGAAGGACAATTTTAAAAAATAATATTCTTTTTCTCCATCCCCAACAGGCACCACTGGTCTCAATAGGGTTGGTATGGAGATAATCTGCTGGCCACTTGAGATAGCAGTCACAAATAAAGGGGTTCTGGGTCAAATGCCTTTGGAAATACAGTACAGTTTTATAGATGACTTGTAATGGACTCAACTCTTGCATTCACAGTGGAAACAATGTCATCAAATGTGATCCAAATAACTTACACATACATAGTGTGAATGGCCCCGGAGAGGTGAAACGATCCCATTGGCGATGGTCTGAAGCATGTTATTATATAAGGAGAGAAAGAATATTTTTCTCCATGGGGATGGAGAAAATTTTTTTAAATTCTTGCCTTTTAAGAGGGAGAAACTGTAGACAATACTGGATACAGCATCAAGCTATATCTAGCTATATTTAGTTCACTGCTTTGATACTTAGAACTTCTAACAAATATGTAACAGCTCAAAAAATATGTGTCATGTGGTTTGGCTATGCCTCGTTATCTAACATACTAAAAATATTTTCTCCTTTGACAATAAAACGATCTCTGTGTTAACATGGGGTATTTCCGTTTCACTTGATTTTTTAAAGGTGCTACATCAGCAACATGCAAAGTGATGACTTTCTCACGGTGATTCAATTGGCTGTGCTCTTTGATTCCCCGTCAGGAGCTGAAGTTTTCATCTTCCCTCTGGTATATGTAATACTTTCTTAAAAGCCTTCAAGAAATGGTGGGTGACAGGGGCTGCTTAACTCCATACCTCTCCTCCCTGGGAGGAGAGTAATGCTGACCTGTTCTTTAATTAATAATCTAATTGAATAAAGCAGTTAGAGAGCAAACAAGGACAATGAAATTGTGTGGAGCCTGAAGAAACTGAAAGATGTCATGTTGCATCATCTTGCATCTATGCAGTTTGTACTTACTTTAACTCAGTGTGGCCCAAAGAACAGTAAATAAATATTAAACAATAATCTGTTTTGTTTCTTTTATTTCCCTGACTCTTCTCTCTAATATCTGACCAACCAAAACTAAGACACTTAACTTTACCAGGTTCTCAGTCAGCTGTAAAGAGATAATCATGTCATTCTTTCGCTCTGGCAGGCTTAAGAATGAGCCTTAGTGTAGAAATGAAACTTTATAAAGATGGCTTTAGAAGGTTTATCTATATAGATCTCCATATTTTATTAGCATGTGTGTTACGTCAGCCACCAATAAGTGTGCATGGAAAGAAAAAGAAGGTGACATTTTATGTATTGGTAGTAGATAGGTCAGTGATAGTAAGAGTGACTGTGAATAACTGGCACAGAGAGTAATTCTAGGGAAATGTGGAAGAATGGCAGAGAGGTGAGTCACAAGTAGGCAATACTTGGTTACAGCATCAAGCGATATCTACAATGCGTACAGACATCTGGACTGTGAATAGCATAATTTTATCAAATTAGTAACAATATTTAATAATGGAAATGCGAAGCTTAGAAAAATTTGAAACCCAAATAAAGTCATTAAGTAACGAAATCAGTATTTGTCATAACTCATTGGTCTATTGTAAAATAAATTTACTGGTTATGTAGCACTGAGAAAATAAAGAGAGAATTGGGGCAGGGGTGAACAGAAAGGAGAGCACTACACATAATAAGGTTCATTATTGTTTTGTTAACATTTTGTTTCATTTGTTTGTATGTGTGCATGCTGGGATGGAATGTAAAATACATTTCTGCATAATGGTGAAAAAGTTTAAGACATGGATAATAGGATGTAATTAAGAATATAAGTTTATCAATTCAGGAAATATATATATAATATATGTTATATATAAGTATATAATACATATTACATATAATATATATAATATATATGCGCATATATATATGAAGACTGTGGGATTAGGAATAAATAGTTACCAAATAAATGCCAAGAAATAAATATACTCCAGAGGGAAAATAACACTGTATACATAAGAATTTTAAGGGAGATTTACTAAGAAAAAAAATACAACACAATTATCTTTGTATCTAAAGCATCTAGGCCAGTGTGTGCTCCAAATGAGGTCCTCTGTTTGATGATACAAATAGAATTTGATGATTACCAAGTTTTAATATTTGCATATTTTTTCCAACTTTACTTTTCATATGGGCATGCATTAAAACACATGGTGTTAAATCTGCTTTTTGCAAATATGTATGGTAAATGCTTCTTTTGAGACAAATGAGCAGTATCTATTGTCTAATCAGAGTGGTCTTTTATTTACAGGTAATTCTCTCTCTAAAGGTTAGTCTGAAGACTACCATGTGTTACAGCTCACTGCACACCATCTGTGTTTGAGGAAGTTATTGCAGTACTGTGGCTCCTGCAGATTCTTTGGACAAAGGTTGTTGAGTATATCACCATATCTTTCTCGGTTCCAACTACTGGGTAAGTTAAAACAGAGGTGTTTCACAAGGACAGGGATTGTAGAAGCTTTAAATGATAGAGCAGCCAGAATGCATACATTCATGATAGTGTAGAGAAAATGGTTTGGGGACTACTCCAAAAAGTAGTGTCTTCAAGTAAATAATCAAGAATGTTAGCTTGACTAGACTAATCTTTTCTATTTTGTTAAACTGTATCATTTTGAGTCAAATTTTTCCAAAGCCTCCATAAAAATATGAGATAACAAACCGGCTAATATATATTACTAGGCTCGAGAGATGGAAAACAATCAAATACTTACAGGAGCTGTAAGGAAAACAGTCCTTCAAATAAACTCTTGGGGAGTTCTGTGATTTTATTTCCATAGAGGACACTGAAAAAAATGTTTTAAATGAAAAAAATTAGACACCGAACCTGCATAACAAATTCATCTAATACATATTTACTCAGGCATAGAGGAAGTTAGTAGGCAATCAATACATCATAAAAGTTACAGCTGAATAAACAAACTTCATTTACAAATGTCTTTTGCCTGATTGCAGATCAGATATATGCTTACTGTAGGACATTTGGAAAACAAAAAAATAAAGAACATTATATATATATACACATAATTTCCACTTGCATTGCCTTTTCATAGAAATGTTTCCTTTTAAGTTGTTTTTCTACTCACACACATACACAGTTCATATGTAATGAGAGCATACCATATATAACGAAGAATGCTAAGTGTAGAATCAAGAATAGAAGAGTACGTAGTGACATAAAAGTCCTCATGATACATACAACATTAAGTAAAAAAGAAGCATGTTAAAGTATTATGTTAATTTTGTTTTAAAAATATATACATATATGCACAAAATAAAAGGGAAACATATTTAGATGGCAGATGATTTGCCATCCAGAGGTGATTTGAATTTACATCTACATATTTTTGTGTATTTTAATATATCTCTAAAATAAGTACATATTATTTTCAAAGATCAGAGAGATATTCTTTTGGGAAATAAACAAATGGTTGCCATAACATATAAAGAAAAAGCTGAAATGAGAATCTAAATAATTGATATGTTTGGCAGCAGTATGTAATCTCTTTTTGAAAAGGAAGAAAATAATAATACAAGAGAAATGAGTATGTGAGAGAAAAGCTGTTCCTTTTTCAAAATGTCACAGAGAGGTAAGGTATATTATAAAATGTGAAGAAAATCCTCAAAGGAATAAATAAAGCTGGGTGCTATTATAGTGTAAAGAGATATTCCATTCGTCTCTTTAGATTCCATGATATAACTATAAAACAGAACATGAAATTTTGTTTGTAGAAAACGTAGATTTCTTTAGAAAAGTAAATCAATTAGAAAATAAACCATTTTAAAAATCAAAGAACAAAAGAGAGGATTCTATATTGTCCAGAACGAGCCAGAAAGGGAATCAGAAAAGGTAAAGCATGAATAGATATATATTTTGAGGTCAAGATTAACAGAAGAGAGGGCATTAGGAAACACAAATGAGTAGATTAAGATGGCACCAATTTGGGATGTTCAATTCAATATCATTTAATTCATTCACTCAGCAATAGAGATTGTGCACTTATTACATGCCAGTAACGTAGCCAGATTCTAAGTTTGGTGCTCAATTCAATAGTCATTTTTGAATGTCCATCATCTGCCCATGTCTCAGACACTGATATGACTGAGATAAAGAAGATATGGCTTCAAAGGGAAATCCAAAAGAGTAATTTTGAATAGTCGAAGAGTCTGATATTGTGAATCCACTGCAATTTAGAAAGGAACAAAGATGTGTATAAATTGTGGAGAACCTGCATGAGGATCAAGGGGTGGACAATTTAGTAGGTTGTTCACTTGAGACTTTTGCTTTGAAGGTTGGCCCAAATAGCAAGAAAGGAGAACAAGCTAGGAGATGCGTCGTATCTATGTCGTGGAATTATTTTTTCCAATAAATCATTGTTTTCCTTAAGACCATGTTAAAAAGTAACAGATGCTATTGTAATGAGACAAAGTGGGTAAACAGCAAAAAAGGAGAAAATTACACTAGGATGCAGGAAATGTATCCGTATAGGTATTATTGCTGTATGGAGTATTAACCATAAGAATAATAAAGAAATACTCAATGTGATGGGAATGACATTTCTCCAAAAAGGTTTAGCAGGACTAGGGCTGGGTACAGCATTTTACATAGCAATGAGATCAAAGTGACAGCAAGGAAAATAAGTTAAAATATAAAAAATCCAAAGACCAGGATAGAGAAATTGGATGACAGCCCAGGAAATAGGGCCAAAATCTATAAAAATGAGGGAAAGAAATATCATCACATAAAGATATAAACTAAGAGAAGGCCAGTGAGAATTTGTCCTACACTGTTAGAGGAAAAGAAATGTTTTAAAGAAATTGAAAGACAAAAGTGGAATCAGCTGAAAAGAAAATCAATACATGAGGGATGTGGATAATATCACCCAAATACCAAGAATGACTAATTGAGTATCTTCTCTACAGTTTATACACGACTTATGTTCAGCATACCACATAGACAGTATATGCATATGTACTATTATATGTGTACAACACACAAATACTCTGATAGAGATTTTTTTTGACTAGTCTTTTGGAAAAATAGGGAAATTTTAAGGCAGTTCTTGTACCTGCTGCTATAAGGAAGGCCAAGAATGTTAAACACAGTTTAGCCCTTGTGAGTTTCAGCATGAGGACAGTAAGAGGCAGCAATAGCTGGTGACCAGTGTTTGAGCTCTCCTGCTCTTGTTGAAAGCCGGCAGAGGCCAGGCGCGGTGGCTCATGCCTGTAGTCCCAACACTTTGGGAGGCCAAGGCGGCCGGATCACCAGGTCAGGAGTTCGAGACCAGCCTGGCCAACACAGTGAAACCCTGTCTCTACTAAAAACACAAAAAATTAGCTGGGTGTGGTGGCAGGCGCCTGCAATCCCAGCTACTCGGGAGGCTGAAGCAGGAGAATGAGTTGAACCTGGGAGGCAGAGGTTGCAGTGAGCCGAGATCACGCCACTGCACTCCAGCCTGGGTGAGAGCGTGACCCTGTCTCAAAAAAGAAAGCTGGCAGAAGACAACTCCTACTGAAGAGAAAAAAAATGTCCAAAATAGCAACTTATAAGATGATTATCATGAAAAAAGTGTCATGGGCAGAGGCTTTATTATTCAAAAAAATGTCAGGGAAATTATACTTACAAAATTTTTTAAATGTATATATTTGAAAGTTGTAACTCGAAGTGATTTTTAGAAGAGTTCAGTAAAGATAAAGCAGAGGACAAAACAGAGGTGCTACCTTTTAATTTTCATTGAAAACCTGTAGTAAAATGCAAGATACTGGGCAGGAGAGTTAACAGCAGTTTAGGAAAAGGTTGCCGGAAATCTAAGTACAGCGTTCAAGTCTTCCACTGTAGACCTCTGTGGAATTTGGGAGCTAGTTCAAGAAATAAGGAAATTAGAGTAAATGAATTAAAATAGTTTACAAAGGGCTAATGAAGAAAATGGGAAAAGAGAAAAATCATACATTGAGGACCTTGGGCATAAAGAAAGATTCTCTGAAATAATTGAGATCCAGAAACATACAAATTGCTTTGTATCAAGAGATGAATTTGCCATGGCCATACCTATTATCTCTTGATGTTTACTCTATAACAAAGCTAGCAGGGAAGTAACTTTATCCTTATTTTAAAGATGGAAGAACTAATACCCAGGGAATTTACTAACTAGCTCAGCCTCTAACTATTAAGTACTAGAGCCAGGATTTGAACATAGCCACCTAGTGTCCTAAAGGTGATATGCTTAGCAGTATGCTACATTGATACTACACTTAAAACGTTTTGTTACTATAGAAGGAAGTTTCCAAGTAATAAACAGAAAACAATAAAAACTGTTTACAGACAATGCTAAAAACACTAGTATGCTGAATTCTTAAGACATTATTACTAAATATCATAAAAATCTTGTTGATGTCACATTGAAAGAAATTTTAAAATCCCTGAAGATAAAATGACATGATAAATGTTTGATTTCTGTTAATATATTGCATATTATACTATGTAACAATATATTAATATAACACTATTATTTTACATAATACATAATAAAAATAAATGATAATGTTAATTAAAAGTTACAGGATTTCTTAGTAGGAGAGGACATAAAAAAATTAGGTAAATCAAGTCCACTTGTCTCTAAGAGATGCAATTTTGGCGATTAAATAACTTGAAATTTTTATTTATTTATTTGAGATAGAGATTCACTTTGTCGCTCAGGCTGGAGTGCAGTGGTGCAATCTCGGCTCACTACAACCTCCGCCTCCTGGGTTCAAGCGATTCTTGTGCCTCAGCCTCCCGAGTAGCTGGGATTACAGGCGTGCACCACCACATTTGGCTAATTTTTATATTTTCAGTAGAGATGGGGTTTCACCATGTTGGCCAGGCTGGTTTTGAACTCCTCACTTCAACTGATCTGCCTGCCTAGGCCTCCCAAAGTGCTGGGATTACAGGCGTGAGCCACCACACCTGGCTGAAATTTTTATTTTTTAAGTAGAATGCAATAGAGGTGCTTGGCATCATATCGCCTTCAAATATTTTCATGTATTTAGCAAATGCAGTGATTAATCTGTCTATATTCTTGAGTACAGTTCTAGAAAGGCATGGTATTAAAATATCAGGTGTAAGCGAAACTTGTAAGCAAAATTTTTATTTAAATAGAGGTGTTGCCTTGTACTTGCATGGTTTTTGTAGTAAACTACATACTCCCGAGTACTCTGCTCCCTTCTGGAAAGTTTTAACTCCTGGTCAGTATCATGATCTCCAGCATAATAGATTTCTTTTCTGGAAATCTAGCTTTCACTGGCTTTCCTCCCCCACCCTAATTACAGTGTCCCAGACCTGTAGTTACAATTGCATTCTCTTCATTACTTCAGTTTCAAGCACCCACTACTCTCCAGTCGCAGTGATATTTTTTGCTAATTCTTGAAACATCTAGCATACTCCTGCTAAAGGTCCTTAGTATTTAACTGTTCCCTCTGTCTTGAATGCCTTTCCTCTATATATCTGCACTATCTACACAGTTCACTCTTCAGGTCTTTGTTGATCATCCTATTCAAGGTTTTAGCTTCCCCCCAACCACAGCATTCCTTATCCCTTGTTCTGTCTTTATTTTTATTCATAGCATTTTCATCCACAGATAGATGTAATACTATAAATATAGGTAAATTTTATGCATACTATACATTTGCCAGTTTATCATTGGTCTCCTCCATGAAGCAGGGACTTTTGTATTCTGGGCACTCTGCATCTCTAGACCCTCTACTAGGGCCTGGTACATAATCGGGCCCAATACATTTCTTTTGAACATATTAACTGTGGATCAATGAAGAAGAGAGGTATTGCAAATATGTGTAGTTATCTATTTTAAGGAGGGGAAAATAACTTAAACTTTGGAAAGTGAACTCAAACTGTGAACATGACGAGGAAAATAATATGTGTGGTGACACGTGGGGTTTCTCTAAAATAACTCAGCTATTTGATTCTCTTCCAGTTTATCTGTTTTACAGTATTATGCAGGTATTCCACTTTCGGCAAACAGTTTGTAATCTTCCACGTATTGCTACATTTTGAACTGGAAAAACCCCAGTGACTTAACTCCCTCACTTAACTGCAGTTTACTTTATCCTCAAGTAAAGATAAAGCTTTTCTACAGCCTTCTGAGACAACTGGGTGTGTGAGTGCTCTCACCACGAGGCTTTAGAGTTCAATGTAGCAATCATGTTATTTTACATGTGTTAGCAAATAGCAAAAAGAGTGACAACACACTATTTTATTGTTTATTAGATTACATAATTTATAATAATTACAGGAACCTGCTTATCAACAAACATAATGTAATTTATTGAGAGAAGTAACAAATTATAATAAGCTGTTCTATTTATAATTTACTTTTAAATATCTTTATATATTTTCTTTTAATTCTTACAACCACAGAAGTGTCAATTAACACTATTAAGGCAAGAGCTTACTATCAAACTCTGCAAGCAAGCTGATATAAATAAGAATTTCCCACTGATTTCTCTTCTTCTTGACATATAATGGTTATCTTTGAGGACCAAAGTTGTGGAGAATCAGGAACTGATATGCTGATTTGCCTTTTGTCCTTCTGTATGATGGGGAGGTTGTCAATGTTTATTCTGGATAGTATTACTGTTCAGAATGGTGCTAACAGTACTTTACGGACAATCTGACTGGGTGATCTGAGTTTTACATTGAACCTAGTTATTTTAGAACCTGACAGTATAGCCTGAGAGCAATACATGACTACACTCTATATTTTCTGCCAACAATTGTTCCTTTAATCCTGTGCTTCTTCTAGTCAAAACCCTCCAAGACAAAAAAAGCAAAAGTGAACCCAAGCGGATACTGCCACTTAAGCAACAGTTTTCCATTTTCCTTTTTAAAAATAAAATTGTAGTTTTTTTTTTTTTTTTTAACAGACTAACATAGCAATCTGAACACTCATGTGCCCAGATGAGCACTTCGATCTAGTTCTCCCCTTGGAAAGAGTGCCCGCAAGTTGTTCCACAAACTCCAGGGGTTTATCTGGGTCTCGCACATGTGTATCTTAGCATTCTCACTGGCTACCCCTGACCTCTGAAATCTGAAAGATTTCGGCAGGAATTGACATCAATAAGAACCTTTCTCTGAGTATCAGCTCTTAAAAAATAAAAATATGCCGGCTTCCACTTTCGAATTTTAAAATCTGATCTAAAGGTTACTTGGTGGACTTTTGAAGATTTTTTTACAAGTGTGAAGTAATATTAATAACAGCTTCTATATATTTAAACTTCTTTAATTTACATAGTTATCTTTCTGAAGGTTCTCTTGACATTAAAAAGCTGTCATATTTTAAAATCTTTGTTCTTTGAGAGATTAAAAGCTTATTCTTTTAGGATAGCATTAAGGTGATGAAAAAGAGTCGAGGTTTCCTCTCAGTGGTCATCTTCAAGTGTTCTCAGCAAGACTTTGCCTAGCATTTCAAAGGAGACTGATATTGTCCCTAGATACTAGCTATATGCTTTCCAAAATAAATATTTTCTTTTTCTTTTAGAAATAAAAAAATGGTCAAAAAGGGGATCTGACTCTTGCTCTCCTAACAGCAAAATGATCAAACTGGTGAATTTTAGTGACAGGTAGCAGTCCGCCATAAAAATAATGGGATCCAGTAATGATTAATAATAATTAACATTATTAATAATTCATTATTCACAATAAAAAAGAGTATTTTTAAACCCCAATTTAAAAAAGGTAGCCACTCTTTGCTATGGTTTTCTGTTTTCCTTCAGTGACCCAGTGAATACTTACAGTGAATTCAGAGAGCGTAGTCCTTGGAAAGCATCTGGTGCAAGTTCAGAGATCTGATTATTGCTCAGGTCGCTAAGATTAGAAATAGGGTTAGGTTACATTCAATCGAATGTCAGTGAGATTTAATGTGGAAATAGCTACGTATGGCTTTTAAATGTTGGTTTTGTACTCATCAATACATGTACAAAATGTGCAACACTTAAAATCTGAAGGATCCGAAATTTAAAAAAGAAATCATGCTTTAAAAAATAACCATTGTCTATTTTCCCATATAAGATGCCATGTCTTATTTTTGACAAAAGAACACCTGAATATATTTGCAAAATATATTGACCATAAACATTCACATTTGTGTGAATCAATATGCTAAATTACAGAGACCTTTAAAATTACATAGTTTAGATATTAAGATTAAAATATTATTACAGAGCTAGTAATCAGACAGTCACATCACTTAATATTTAAGCTGTCAAACACTGATATACTCATACTTAGGTTTCTTTGCATGGTCTCATGACCTAATTTTTAAAATTACATATATTGTAGAATATTATTCACTCACATTCTTCTAAGCTTTTTATATGGTGAGAAAGCTCCAGGAGGGATGACTTTGATTGTATTCTGTTCCAAACGTCTGCAATGAAAAAAAATTCAACTTTTTAAATGGAGACGTGAACCTTCAGACATGTTTAATTCAAGCTCAGGACTGATGTCAAGAAGTAAAACTGATGTTCTTCATGACTGATATATTTTTTTCCTGAAAAATAAGCACTAAATTTAATTTTTCTGTCCCTAAATGTGAAGCAAATTGGGATTAAAAACAAGGCAATTATAAAAATAATTAAAATATTCAGATTTTTAAGTACTACATATCCATCAATATTTAAGTCTGGACTTTGTACAAAAGAAATAATACCTTTAAGAAACTAACTTAGGAGTACATTTTAACTACCTTAACATAAATTAGAGAAATAGGTAGAAATACTGAATAAATCTATTACATATTTTAGATACAATCATAACTTTTCCACAAAGAAAATTACTGTTGAATATTAAATTTTATAAAACTGTTATTTCCTCTACAGAAAGCGTATTATAGGTTAAAAAATAATTTTCTACTCACAAAATTAATTTTGAAGCTTCTTATGAGGCAAAATGTTAAATTATAAATCCATATATGCTACACATACTTTCAGTAAGACAGTCTAGGCTCTGTGGATTCATTTTGTGAATATTTCACATAAAAACCACTGCAGCGAAGTGCATTTGAGCACCATTGAAGTATTTTTATGGTATACTAAAATCACAGAGTTGAAAATAACTCTGATATCATCTACTCTATGGTCCTGCTAACAGAGAAAGACAAGATTTTACCCACCTAGTTATGAATCAACGCACAAATCAGTAGATTTCATGAAGTCTTTGGTACATATTTTAGTCTATCAAAAAAATGTTGCTTCTCAGCCTCCTTTCTCTCCAAAGAAACATCGTTATGATCATTTCCCATCCCCTTCGCCTCTGTTCTGCTCTGTGTCCCAGAGAGCTGACTCCAGTGAACCATATATCCCAGGCTCACTTGCCAACAGGCT
The DNA here is from genome assembly GCF_024542745.1 of Macaca thibetana thibetana. Classification (NCBI taxonomy): domain Eukaryota; kingdom Metazoa; phylum Chordata; class Mammalia; order Primates; family Cercopithecidae; genus Macaca; species Macaca thibetana. The sequence goes on from NC_065582.1 coordinate 166,402,187, forward strand.
GCTGTGAGATTTGCCAGTGACAGACACTGGTAGGGTGGTGAAGGGTTGGCGGAGAGGAGAAGCTGGGGTATGTCTTCCTTTCTCTGTCTCACAGGATGTCTACAGAAGTGGTCTCGTCTCCTTCCTAATTTTACTTTCTGCTGGTGCCACCTTCTAATTTTGTAAAATACCAGCTTCTTCTGTCTTTATAGCCCTGGGGTGGTAGCAGTTTTTTCCCTGTTATCTTCCTGCAATTGTTTAGTCCATTCTCTATATTAAATCCCTCTGTTTTTCAACAGAAAAATAGAGTTCATTTTCAACAGGAAAATAAAGCTCACCTAGCATGAGTTCCACTTTCCTGCCTGGATTTGAAAAAATATATGCATATATATATTATATAAATATATATACGTATATGTGTGTATATATTTAAATATGAATAAATATGAAAACATACCATGTATGTGTCATATACATTAATTCATTTTTATTGAATGTTGGTAATACTTTAACACATACACACACACACACGCACACACACACATACACACAACATTTAATGAAAATAAAATCAAAACAAACAAATTATCCCTAGGACATTAAATCAAATTGCCAAAATTTTGGTCTTTTCTGATTTTAAAGCCCTTCTCACAGTGCTACGGTTTTTCTTCAACAGTATCAGGGTTCATTCTCTGACCACTTTATTTCACCATTCAACGGGTTTCCTCAGTTTTCATTGCTCTTGAACTCACTGTAACATTTGATATTACTAACAATCTTTTTTCGTTTTGATGAGACACTCTAGACTATCTCCTTGGTGCTTACTGTACTTGGAAAATGTAAAAAATATGGTTAAAAACTAAATCCATAATGCACCACTCAGATCAGTGAGTTTTACTTTAGCGTTTTTTTGCTTGCATATTTATTTTATATAATTGAGGTATTACTGCATACAGAATTTTGAGCATATTTTATGTAACTGAGGTATTACTGCAAATAGAATTGCGTGTATTGTCTTTACATCCAACATCATATCACACATGTATTGCTGTATCATTAAACATTTTGGAAGACATTACTCTTAATGCCTTCATAATATTCCATTGTCGAAATGTATCCTATTTCCTCAATTCTTTCTTATTATTGGACATGTATGTTAGTGATACTTTTATACTAGTATTGATACCAATAATGCTTAGTTATTTTAAGACAGCGAAAACATGGCCTCCTTTTAAATCCTTTCCTTATTTTCTTAGGTATAATGAGTTGCGCCTTTTCCTATATACCCAAGGACACCATCTTAACTCCTCTGTTCTTATTTCACTGTATTCTATTCGTTTTCACATATCCCTGCCCACTGGGTTCTTGGCTCCTAATGGGCAGATTTGCTCCAGAAGACAGTAAATAAACTGTATGATGGAAATATGAGTTTGTCATCTGTATTATTTATCTAGGTCATAAGAAAGGGAGTTTTTTTTTCAAAAGCTCTAAATAGAGTAAAGGACATGTAAATCATTTGCCTGTTACTTTATTGATTAGAATGTTTTGATTGACAGTTAAGAGAAATTCTTTTTGGCCTTTATTCATTCTTATAGTAGAATTTTAAGCTTAAAATGTAATCAATAAATATACAGAGAAAACGAGCTACAGATGGAATAATACTGATTGGTTAGAAGACTTCATATCCTGGCCAATTAAATATTATTTCAATGTGTTAAAGATTTGCTCACAATAACATAGTGCTATGATGAGAAAAAAAAATAATTCTTAGTGACTAGCAGATTTCTTTTAATAGTAATGCAAAGCTAGTTCATACACTACTTTTCATAGATATGATTTCAGGTTCTTGAAAATAATCTAAAGAAACCAATAATCATTAATTAGTTCATTCACCCTATAAATATTTAATGTCTACTCTGTCCAAAATATTATGCTATATGACTGGAATTCAATGATAATCAAAAAGCAGAGATGTTCATACATTTGTGAAAGTTTTATTGATAAATAATCTTATTTTCCAGTTAGATTTCCAATATAAGTCTTTTTTTAATGCTATATTCAGCGTAGAGACTTCTGAAATGTCAATAACCTGAGCTCACAAATGTGGCCAAACTAATTCTATAATTTGATATAACTGAAGATATTCCTTGGAAATTTTAAAATTCAATTATTATTTTAAAGTCTCAAACTAGAATACTCATGATCACTAATTTTTCTAATGACACTCAAATATATGTTATGATAATTTCTGTAATTAATCTACAACTAATTTCACTGATTGAAGGTTAAAAAACCCCAAATTATACAATAAATAAGGCCTTTGTTTTTTGAAAATGCATACTCAAAAAGTTATAAAAGAAAGAGGAGTCATGATAAAATGGCATTATATTTTTATATGCAAAAATAATACTTTGGACACATTTGAGTGATGCTGCGTGAATCATCCGTTATTGCAATGTACCAAGGACTTGATCTTCACATTGCAAACTATTGCATTTACATGTACAACAGAAAATTGTACAATGACATGTACCATGGATTTGTTTATTTTATTCATATATCTATTTTCAATCTTGTTTAAAAAAAGTATTTGATACACAGTGTACGTTGTTATTTACACTGACTCAGCAGCGAACTGGTTTTTATTGCACAGTCTCAGCAGTTCATTAAGGCAAAACATAATTGCATCCTTCATTCAGAGGGACAGATTCTCAAGCAGGAAAATATCCTACCATGGACAGATGTCAAACAATAAATTGTAATATATTACAAAATGCCTGTTGTCTCTTCTTTAGTGGACAAACAATAAACTAATTTGTACTTATTGCAAATATTTGGGTCTTTAGAATAAAGAGTTTGTTCTTTTCATTGTAAGAACTTTAGAATATATTTGATAAACTAAAACCAACACACATCTCAAATGATGTCCTTTGTCTTACAAAAAGAAGAAAACATACTTAGATCATAAAAAATAAAGAAGTGAAATACTAAAGTTTTCAGGTTGAGGTAAAAAGAAAGGGCAAATAAAATTTACATTTTCTAGCATTGCTGTCCTGTAATCTGTGCTTTAATAGCATAGAAGCTGCTGAATTTTATAGAGTGCAAATTTGAATCCATTGTTCCACAAAGAACCTAATTAAAAACATTCCAGGATTACAAAAATAGATAGTATAATGGCTAAGATATATTTTCATGCCATGGATAAAATCCACCATAATTAAGAGATTTTCAAATGCCAGTCCTTCAGAGAAAATTCAGTATCATGAGTTTCAAAGTAAAAATAGATTTAGAAAGTGATTAGGGGAGGAAAGTACTGTAAATCACATACGACAAGAAAGACTTTTCCATGTAAGAGGAGCCAACACCTTTTTCTCCACATAATTTATGGAAATGATTGCATAACATCTTATCACTGTACGTGTTTGTGTGTTTACATACATACATACATGGAACCAAAGCAATGGCTGTTACTACTCTTTCAAATGTAGAAGGAAATTTTAGTTACATGCTCAATATATGAGAAGATGAAGACAGTTTTCTAACTACACCATTAAAAATAACTCAAAAGTCTGTTTATCCAATAAAAGACTTCTTCCCATTCTGTTTCCACTTCTACAATTTTTTCTCTTGTTCTCTAATTACTGCTACCTCATTATACATGTCTTCACGCCTTTAAAGTTCCTAAAGAATGAACTACAAACAATATATAACACTTTCTGGTGCCTATTTCAAAAATTATAGAAAACAAAAAATCATGAAATATCCCTCTGCTTTAATACACAAGACTCTTACAACATGTCAATTATGTGCAGCCATCTTTTAGTCCAATGAAGTCTGATTCTGCCCCTTGTGGACTGATGGGCTCTGTAACACATCAAATATACTAATGGTTATCGGTGAGCAGATCTTACATCAGTAGGGTATACAACATGCAGTGTGTATGACGGGGCAATTAAAAAATAGTTCTAAAGACAGTTATAAGACATTAAACAGTATTAGCACTTTAAATGACACTTTCAGCTCTCTAGCATTCAATCCTTAGACATTATTTTCAATGTTTTAAAATTGTGTTATTTTGACAAACTATATAAAATAACATCCACATGCCAAATCTTCAATAGCCCTCAAGAGATATGTCTACACTTTATAGACATACATAGAATTTTTCAAGGTGTGTCATTTAGCGATTAAAAATATGAGTTTTGCACTTATATAGACATGGGCTAAATCCTGGATCTGCAGCTGATTAGCTGTCTGGACCTTATAAAAGCTATTTTCTTTCTCTGTGTCTCAGTTTCTCTTCCTGAAAAATGGGGAGAATAGAACTTACCATGTTTTCTAAAAATTACATGAGATGTAGAAAAAATATATGGTGTTTTCTTTCTTATACAAAAATAGTGAAATAATAAAAATATGTATATATATGCAATCAAAAATATAATATGCAGCACAATATATTAAAGAATTAAAAGTTTACAGCATATACTATAGTTTCTCCTTACCCACAGGTGATACATTCCAAGACCCCCTGAATGTCTGAAACTGCAGATTGTACTGAACCCTATATACACTGTTTATTTTTCTATACACACATTCCTATGATCAAGTTTAATTAAAGAGATTAACAATAATCAATAATAAAATACAACAATTAATACAATACGCTATAATAAAAGTTATGTGAATGTGGTCGCTCTCTCTCAAAATACGTTAGTATTTTCAGACTGTGGTTGACCATGGGTAACCGAAACCATGGAGAGCAAAAGTGTGGAAGACAGGGGACTACTGTAACCTCACACTCCCCCCACACACCCACACCCCACCACACATATATTATATAACTATATAAATGTATATATAAATCTCACACATTATTTTATTTCTAGTGTGAAATAAATATATATGGTCCCGAATCATGCTCTTAAACAAATTAGCAGTACAATTTTGCAGATAACTCAGTAACTGTATATGAAACACATACACACATACATCATTCACATTGAAGCTGAAAAGATATAACTGGCTGCAATCTCTGTGATCAACAGGATTAAAATATAGCACTATCTGTAATTTGGGGACTGCCTTAGAAACACAAAAAAGTTTTTATAATACCCAGTAAAATATGTCTTTGGATTGATTGTGTCTGTAACATACAGCCCAGATGCTGATTATACATGGACATAAAACTGACAGTTCTTCGCATTTTCTCCATCTGCTTTTAACAGTAAATGGCAAAAGCAGCTGCCATAGAACAGCGCATAGTCTTAATGGGGTAAGGGGAGGGGAGGCAGAATGACTGTAGCTTCTGAATCTTAAATTGTCCGCTGTAGCCAATACATTCTCCTCATAGGTAAGATTGGCCCATCATTTGAAAAGGAGGAAGATGACATTCCTTTTCTTTGATGTTAAGGATTATCACGCCTATTACATATAATTGTAAAGTAAGTTCTTTCTATTTTTGGAATGTTACTTCCAGCTTTAGCAGTAAATCATATCATTAAAATCTTTCATATATTTCTACATAAAATGATCCAACATATTTTAGCCTATAGTATTATTTGTTTTGTAATTGCAGTCTCCAGAACTTTGCAAATTTAATAAACATCTTCAGCAGCTTAGTGAATATTGGCCTCTAGAGTGACATACTTTGCATACAGCTAGAAGTTTTGCCTCAGGATTGTGTCCATACTAATTGATTCTTGTCATTTTCTGTCTTGGGATTCCTTGTTCCTCAAAAGTATTCATTTTTAAATTTTATTTTACATTTTTGTGATGTCATTCTAAAATAGATTCCCCCAAGTGTAAATTCAATTGGTGTTTTTATAGGAGAGAAATGCCTCATTTTCCATTTGGTCTTTCAGCATTTAAAGCAAGACAAAAATATCTGTGTGTGCACCTTCTGAATGAGCGCTAAAATTTTCATGCATGTATTCACAAGGACACATATTCAAATACAAAGATACACTCAATAGATGCAACCAAATGGTGTAGACTCAGAGGAGAAAAATGGGCTTAGGCACATGGCCCAGAGATTTCAGGGGGAGAGAATATGTCACTATCATTATGTTTTCATATATATATTTCTAAATCAACCCAAGAAAGAAAAACACTTAGAGGTTCTGTTGTTTTATTTCTCATTAATAACAAAAAATTTTTAGACACTATGAGTTAGACACTGAGCTAACTCTCCTGCTTGCTAATCATTTTAGTTTTAAAAAATTACAAAAATCATCTTTCTGTACCACTTGTTTAACAGTATTATTCAACAAGCAGAGAGTAGCTCTCATTATTCTCCACCCCTGCACTGAGTTATTCTCTACATTATATATCATCTTTTTCCTAAAGTTTAAATAATGCTGATCACTAGTAAAATACGAACTATGTAGTTTTTCACCTGTCATTCCAGCTGATTAACCATCAGTCTATAACATAATTGCTAAAATGCCAATGACATTTCTACTAATTATGAGAATAAATAACATTGTGACTATGCCCCAGATGTCTTCATTCTTATGTCAGAGGCTACATGGGTCTTATTTTACATTTGAGGGGGCCTCCATTTTTTTCCCATAGAAGTTTTAGGGGAATCAACTGCATGAGCACTAGAGCCACCTCTTGGAATCACTATCTGCTGCTAGGCCTGCCATCATTATCCTTTATAGAGTCTGCTGTAACCTCATTCTCAGTGGGCTCCTTTCTTTCAAACCACCCTCCATTCCATGTTAGAGTGATTTTCCTATCAAAGAAATCTAATCATGCTACTACCTTGCTATACAATTTCCCTCGTATTCTATTGTCATCAGGACAGTCTCTTCTTCAAGATTTGGCTTCCACTTTACATTCTAACAACTGCAATTTTTAATTTTTCCAAAAACACACTACTCTATCATTTTTCTGGGACTTTGCACATGCAGCTTCTTAGGTCTAAAAGAGCCCTCAAGTTCTCTGCCTGCAAAACACATCCTAATTCCTGAAGATTATTTGATTCTCCAAGGCAGAACAAGGTAGCCCTCCCTCTTTGTTTTTTGTGCACATATATTTTACTACTTATCTCATGTTTAAAATTCTGTTCGTGTAAAGCTTCAATTCTCTGCACTGTAGACATTTTGAAGGTTGAGACTGTCCCCTTTCATCCATAATGCCTGATGCAGAGCAAGCACTCAGAAATGCTTGTTGAGTATGTAGTAGTATATTTTTAAAATGCTGCCTTTCTGCATGTGCTTCTTGTGTTGCAACAGTACTCATCAGATTCCTTGGACTTTTTAAGAGAAACCAGTTGGAGTCGCTGTCTGTCCTTACCATTTTAATCTCTGCACTTATTTTAATATTTCTTTTTCTCCAATTTATTTATAATGTTATATTCATTTTTACTTCTCAACTAATATTACAAAAGTTTGATTCCATCCTCTACATTTTTCTTTTGACAAAGGTATTATATAGTTTTCTGCTTAAGTTATCACACAATTTAACAAAACACATGTACAACATTTGTGTGTGTTTGGGTATATGTACGTATAACATGTGTGTTACCTAAATAACTTTTTGGGAAATTAGGTACAAGAAAGAAATAAGTTGCAAAAAATGAATACAAATGAAGAATTTTCTTATCATGAACACAAAATCTTCACGAAAATGGTTTCTCTGCACATAGTGAACATATGAAGCCTTCTGAAGATAATTTTTCTACTATTCTTTCAATAGTAGAATTCTTTCTCGTTAATTATTCTTTCAATGACAATTAGAGACTGCTCAAAATATGCATATACAATTAGGAATTTTACCAAAATAAAGATGAAAACACTCAAATGATTAATAGTGAACTCAATAATGGCCTGTGGAACTACTTGCATGGTTTCATCTATAAATGTATTTTACATAATTCATTTTACACTATTTTGCTCTGGAGCTATCAAAGTTGCTATAGGAGAACACTGAGTGTGGCTACTGGTAACTAAGAATTAACATGAGAATCTACTGGCTGTGGTGGGTCACACGTGTACTCCTAGCACTTTGAGAGGTTGAGGCAGATGAATGGCTTAAGCTCAGGAGTTCAAGACTAACCTGGGCAACAAGGTGAAACCCCGTCTCTATCGAAAAGACAAAAAATTAGCTGGGTGTGGTGGCATGCACCTGTAGTCCCAGCTACATGGGAGGCTGAGGTGGGAGGATTGTTTGAGCCCTGGAGGTGGAGGTTGCAGTGAGCCGAGATCACGCCACTGCACTCCAGCCTAGGTGACAGAGTGAGACCTCAACCCCCTCCCCCTAAAAAAAATTAACATGAGAAGCTTCTTCTGTGGAAACGCATTGAGAACACTGTTTTGTATGCTGAATAATGAGGTGCTCCGTGTCTGTAGGAAGGTAAAGTATTTTCTCTTTTTCTGGGCTCATCTGATGAAATCATAATATGAAAACTTGAGAAAATATAATCCAAAAACACAAGGGAATAAAAATAATAATGAATGATGTTTACATAAAAAATTCTTTTGCATACAATGACATTATGACTACTAAACTCACACAAAAAATAATCCAGAGAAGAATCACTGCATTTTGTTTTTCTAACCATATATATATTAGCACAGAATCAGAGATAAAATAATATTGACTTGTTTAATCCTAGGATTGTTTATTTAATGACATTTCTAGGCAAGTTATATTTAATAGAGGAAAAACTAGTACTTTCATAGTATATAGGAGATACAGTTGTAGTTTCTGCTATTGTGAGGATCTCAGAAGAAAATTTGAGAATGCAATTCTAATTGCCTACATCGGAGTGATAGCTTCCTATCTCAAACCAGGTTTTCATTTTAAAAATGAACAAAACTATTTACTACACTAAAAAAAAATTAAAAGAATTTTGCTAACCTTTAGGAGGTGTGTAGTTTCCTACATAGTGTTTCCATGGGAATTAAGTGAAATAAACAATTTAACATTTTTGAAAATTTTTTTATCATAAAGAAGGTTTTTATTATGCATGATATAAGATGCTTTTAAAAAGTACTATGTCATCTATATTTCTAACAGACATAAAATATTGAGAATGTTTTCATATTAGCTTGCCTGAAAAGCACAAAGTTATAAAAACATAAAATGTGAAGCGAAAGTAATACTGTAGGTTAGCTAATTTGTATGTGGATTTGAAGTAGCAATAATATCAGGAATGCGTAAAACTGCAAAATGCTAACAAGTGCTCCATGTGTTAAGAAGTGCTCTAATAAAATTAAGAACTAAAGTAGAATTGCTCAAATTTTAACTTTTACAACATTTTCTGAATTACGCCTATTTCCATTACATTTTATTTTCCTTAAGGTGAATATGTTTATGTTTTAAAATATTTTCTCAATGAAACAATGAAACCTCTTTCAAAGTGAAAACAATTGCACTTTGAAATTGCCAACCTACTTGTTATTTAACAAGGCAAACTCAGAATATTGACTATTTCTTTCATACCATGTTACATTTAAAAAATGATATCATTCGCCTTACTTATTTTATCAATATTGTCTGAATAGTAGTCAAGTTCACCTGTGTGTGCTGTAAAAAAAATTAGTCAAATTGTGTACTGTACTTTTTAACATTCAGCATAATTAAAATAAACTAATTGCATAGCATGATAAATTTTCTACTGGTTGAAATATTACTAAATACATGCTAACCAATTAAAAATTCATACTTGATTTCATAAGTACTTGTAATTATTTTAAATCAGCCAGTACATAATAGGCTAAAGGCAAGTTGGTCAGATCTAACTTGCATATCTTTACAAACAAAAAGTCAGATGACTTTGGGCCGGGTATGGTGTCGCCTGTAATCCCAGCACTTTGGGAGGCCAAGGTGGGCGGATCACATGATCAGGAGATCGAGACCATCCTGGCTAACACAGTGAAACCCCGTCTCTACTAAATATACAAAAAAATTAGCTGGGCGTGGTGGCGGGCCCCTGCAGTCCCAGCTATGTGGGAGGCTGAGGCAGGAGAATGGCGTGAACCCAGGAGGCAGAGCTTGCAGTGAGCCGAGATGGCACCACTGCACTCCAGCCTAGGCAAAAGAGCCATACTCTGTCTCAAGAAAAAAGAAACAAAAAAAAAAAAAGTAAGAAGACTTTGAAATATGTGGATTCAAAATTGAGTATTATTTAATAAATTAAGGATTCAAAATTTTGAGTGGGACAAATGCAGAAATAGCATGTAAAAAGGTTACGCATATATGGGAGGTAGTTATCTAAAGAGAAACGAACAGAAAAAGACACTTCTAAAATTACATTTGCAATATATGCCTACAACAAAGAACTAATATCCAGAATCTACAAGGGACTCTAACAACTCAACAAGGAAAAATAAACAATCCCATTAAAATGTGGACAAAGGACAAGAACAAGTATTTCTCAAAAAAAGACCTGTAAGCAGCCAACAAACATAAAAAAATGCTCAATATCACTAATTATTAGAGAAATAAGAGCAATTGTTAATAACAGCTATTCTGACATGTGTAAGACGACGGTGTGGATGCAGAGAAAAGGGAATGCTTATACACCGTTGGTAGGAATGTAAATTAGTTCAACATTCAACCTCTATGGAAAACAGTACAGAGATTTCTCAAAGAACTAAAAATAAAACTATTATTTGACTTATCAATCCCACTACTGAGTATCTACCCAAAGGAAAAGAAATCATTATATAAGACACCTTCACTCATATGTTTATTGTAGCACTATTCACAATAGCAAAGTCATGGAACTAACCTAAGTGTCCATCAACGGTTGATTGAATAAAGAAAATGTGGAACATATGTGACATGGAAGAAGATACAGCCACAAAAATGAATGAAACCATGTCCTCTCCAGCAACATGGATGGAGCTGGAGCCCCTGAAAAAGGCAGCGAAGAGTAAAGGCAGGAGGATGTAGAAGCAAACACGACAAACCAAATTGTTATAACTTATGCTCTTACTAAATATTCTCCATGATTTATGGAATTTCTATACAATGGTTTGAAAAGGCAATATGCCACAGGAAATCTATAACTAGATTGAAGAGAACTAAATATCAACTTCATAGCAATCTATCACATCGCATTCAAAACTGTACACCTCAAAAGGTGATCTAAGTAAGTAATTCTTAAGATTTGATGTGGTCAGAATCAATTTGCTATTAATGATTGTGTTGCCATAGACTAGATCATGTGCAGACTCACAGGAGGCATTGCATCTATTGAAGAATAAGGTTTTCAACTAGCAGAGTTCAAAGCAGCAAAGTGCTGGAATGACCCGTAGGCAGCAAACGGCTTTCCCTTTAACAACTAAGTTTACCTTGTGTTATACGTTCTACTTTTTTCCCTTCTGTATTTTTTTCATTAGTCCACATTGTTTTGTCACATTTTATGTTATTTTATTATTATTTTTTTTGAGACAGAGTCTTGCTCTGTCGCCCAGGCTGGAGTGCAGTGGCGTGATCTTGGCTCACTGCAAGCTTTGCCTCCTGGGTTCAGGTGATTCTCCTGCCTCTGCTTCGCAAGTAGCTGGGACTACAGGCACGCACTACCACGCCTGGCTAATTTTTTTATTTTTAGTAGAGATGGGGTTTCACCACGTTGGCCAGGATGGTGTTGATCTCCTGACTTCGTGATCTGCCCGCCTTAGCCTCTCAAAGTGCTGAGATTACAGGCGTGATCCACCGCGCCCAGTCTTTTTTTTCTTTTTACTTTTTACTATGAAGAGTGGGGGCCTGGAAGCTCTCCAGATTGTGTGTCCAAGATCTTCTTCCCGGGCTCCCAACACTGTCTTCCCCACCCACGGTATGCTAAGTATTGGGGCAGAAATGGTGAGGAAAAGACATGGTCTGCTCTTACCCAGTTTGCAGTGTAATAGTAGAGTTTTACATTATTCAAATAACAAGTTAAACCGTGATAAGTGCTGTGCGGAGAAGATTCAGGGAAATAAGAGAACATTTAACAGAGAATAGGAAAGATGACATTGTAATAGTTACAGATATAAAGTAATATAAAACAGCTCTCAGTTTTGCAAACAATCCTGTATCTTAATGCCTTGTCTTTCTCTCTGTTCATTCTACGTTCTCTTCATAGGTAAGTTTCTTAAAATTTCTCTTGTCCTTTTTATCGGAGTATCAGTCATTCTCTCTTCATGATTTTGAAAATTTCTCCTTTTATGATATTCCAACAAGACCCAGCTATGCCTACCTCTTTTATAGCTTGATCGAGGAGGGACCATGGGCTTGAGAGTTGAGCAGATGTATGATTGAAGCCATTTTAGCCACTTCACAATTGATGGTGTTTTACAAAATTTCTAAGTGTTTTGAGCCTCTGTTTTTTTTTTTTTTTTTTTTGTTAAACAACAAAGTTCTCAGTCTTTGAAAGATTTGAGTTAAATGTCTACAGGCTTCATTAGAGAGGGAATATGACTGTAGAGAAAGATGTCTAACACATCTGTAAGATGATTAAATTAATATAGCTCCATAATAGGGTACCTATTAAATGCTGAGTTGGTCAGCTGAGAATAGAAAAAAAAATCTCAGAAATATTTAAAGCATGGAAATCCAAGTAAGTACGCAGAACAGGGAAATTTAATGAATTTTTAGTATTCTAGACCCATTTTAGCCCATGCTATTAAAAATTCTATTCATTTACTTTTTCTTTTGCTGATTTTATGCTTAAAAAGTACCAGTTTGTCTACAGGGAAATAATAGGCTGTTCCTCTGGTTGTATTTATTAAACTTGGTTAACACAGCTTCATCTTTTCAGAGACAAATCTGTTCCAAATGTTTAATTTTTAAATTATTCATTTACCCAATAAATACTTGTCAAGTGCCCACTGTGTGCCAAGGTACTAGATTTTTCACTGGGTATTCAGTAGTGATAAGAACAGAACTGGTTCCTGCCTTCATAGAACGTTTACTTTAGTAGAAGAGATAGATATTTTAAAATAAACACACAATAGTATATAATTACAAAACATGATAATTAGGGACAGTCAAAAGCAGATTCTAACCTATAAGCAAGAAGGGATCGCCTGCATTGTGGTAAAATGATGAGTATAATGAGGCCTGTTGGAGAAAACCACCAGCCTTTATCTGACCTATGTTTCTGCATTAGTTTTACCATTTTATTTAATTTCATAAATATCCCCATCACAGGTCAATGAGAAGATCAAATGTGCATAAGCCAACATTGCGATCCAACTGCAATCTGACATTGCAGGTATTCAATAAATGTCAGTCTCTTTCTATATTCCTTCTCCAAATTATTCCAATTCTGATTTTAAAGGAATATTTTCCTTCTATTGCTTAACAAATGATTGTGTTAGCAAATAGCAGAAGTATGAATTTGTAGTTGGAAACAGAAAGCAGAAAAAATGAGTCATTATTTTCTACTTAGATTTATAGGCAGTTGATCACTCATATATGGCACATACATACTTTTTTTTGTTAGAATTATATTATGAGACAGTTGTAAGAATAACGACATATCACACAGTAGGTAATCAAGTCAAAATTATTGAATGAAATATCTCATAACTTGCAATAAAGAAACTCTACTGACAATTTATGGTAAAATTCAGATATTAAAACATATTTGAATAAAATGGGGAGAGTTTATAATTTTCAGTTCATCACAGAATAAAAACCTGCCATCTGTAAAGATATTTCCACATTTAATAATCTTAATGATGTTCTTTGTTCTTATAAAAAATGGAAGAGTAATAAAAGAAATAAATTACTAAGCTAGTAAGTTATGCCACTATAATGAATGAAAATGGAATTATCTTGTTGAGTTGAGGATCAATATTATTTATTACCGGATGCTCTACTGATAAAGCTGATAATGTAATAATCATGGAAGTAAAATTCACCGGCAGTTTCACATGTTTTCATCTCTCCTCATAAATTTAATTTATTGTAGCTTTACCTGATATACCACCTTCTCAATATAGGCAAAGTCCATGGGACATATTTTTTACTACAACTTTAATGCAACTAAATCCCACCATTATACAAAATCTATAGAGCATACAAAGTAGAAAGAAGAAAATCACTATGATAAGAAATAAAATAGACTACCTGAGAAAACCATTTTAAGTGTTTCATATTGCTATATGAATATGTTATGTCTCCATCTTACTCTTCTCCTTTTAGCAACCTATAACAGCTTTCTGTTCCTCTTCCCTATGATCTGGATTTGACCAATTCGCTCCTGTGTCCAGGTTGATCTTGCTCCCACATATATCTTATACAACTCTCACACTCTCGTTTCTCTCTAAACTCATTCTTTCTTTCTGACTTTCTAATGATGACAGGTTTCTGCATCTTAGAATTAATTCAAGTTTGTCCATTACAGAGCAACAATTGTCTTTTTCAAAAAATCCTTTCTCAGCCAAACTCTTCAAACTGCAGCTTATATACTCTCTCGAATATTAATCAATACTTCTTAACACTCTGAAAGGTGGCTTATTGACCTACCATTCTATCAAAATGGAATCTTCTAAGAGCAATATGCAGGTCAAATTCCAAGACCTTCTCTCAGACCCCAGCTTGGTTAACTGGCAGCAGTATTTGCCTCTGGAGATCATTTTTCCTAGAAGTCTCTTCCCCCCTTACCTATTAGAGCCCTCTGCAGTTTTTATTTAGGTTCTTGAGCTTCTCCTCTCTTATTCTCCTTTTCATTAGCCAGTTGATGGTTTCAAATATTGACTGTTTTCTATTATGTTAATTACTCCAAAATTTTTGCCTTAGGTCCTTGTCTTGCTTGCTCCAAAATTCTTATAGTCTGTATTATTTTAGTACTTCAAAATGTGTCACTGGTCCTTAAGTATTTCACAAATTGAGTTCACTGTCATCTTCCTTTCCAGTTTTGGTCCTGCTTCTCACTTTCTTATATACAACAATATAACCACAACCTCCCCATCACTCATACTTGAAACTCTGGCAGAGTCTGGTTTATTTTTCTTCATTACTCCTTTATCTCATCAAATGCCAAATCCCATGAATTCTGCTCCTACATTTGCTATCATAGCTGTTTCCACATCACCATTCCTACTATTACTGACCAGCTCCTACTCTTCTGACATCTCCACCTGATCAAAGAAATAGCCTCTGAAGAGGCCTCCTGCCTTGCATTCTCTCCTTTTGTCAAATCACTGGCACACAGCCATCAGACCAATTATTCTAGAAAATTCAGATTAAAACTCCTATGTTCAAATGCATTCCAAATAAAATCCAAGATCCTTATATCCACATGACCATTCATGAACTGACTCCAATGCCTATTTACAATTTTTTTCCTGGTACTGTCTCACATATCAAATATCAGGCAAGCTGAATTCCTATTTGATCACATCTTGTACTTTCATTCCTACTGCCTAGCTTATCATATTGTATTAATTCTGAAAGCCTTGTCCTCATCTCTGTAGTTTCATTCACTACCTATCTTTCAAGGTCTAGCTCAGTGTTATTTCTACACAAAGACTTCTATGCTTGAGTTATCATTTATGGAATGATTACTATATGCTAAGCACACATAGCTCTATGTGTGTTAATTATTTCACATCAAACTGACAACCACCCTTAGTTTTAAATGGGATATAGAGTCTCAGAGGATAAGTAACTTGTCCATGGTCTCACAAATAGTAAATGATGGTAAACCTGGGGTTCCAACTAAAACTTTCTGACTCTGGCTAACCATTGTACCTTGCCCTCAACTTCATGCCCTTTGTAAGACCTTGCACTTGATGTGTTCATCTCTTATTATGTTTTTCACTGTGTACCTCATTTAATAGTTTTCAATTTGAATGTCACATTTGCTAATCACTTGATGGGCGATCTCTGGAAAATTCATGGTGCCTTTAGGTAGTAAATGGTTACTTAATAAATGTCTGTGCCTTCATAGATGACTATATAGTTCCCTTATGAGAAAATTTAGTATGTCATTCTGCTCTTAACTTTATCACATCTAATATCTTCTGACCAAGTGTCAAGGTCTTCAGTAATCTGTAGTTTTAAAATTAGATGGAGATGTATTTTTTAGGGCATTATTTTTCATGATGCCTCAACATTATCCTGTTACTCTAATTAGGTTCAACTACAATCTTTCAAACAATGCTCACTGCCACCTCTGTTCTTTGCTGCCAATGTTTCTTTTTCAGGAATGTCTTCTATCTCTTCCCAAGTTATAACTTATTCTTCTTTCAAGGTTCAGCCCAAAAATACTTACAGATGTCTTCTAGAGGTAAAGTAATGTTCTATCAATTAAAATTTTGATGAGAATGATATTATTATGTGTATAGGTTATTCAGTGTCAAATCTCCCCAGAATCTAGAATTCCTGCAGAGGTTCATGTCTTATACTGCAAAGCTCTAAGAACACTATTAAACACATGGTAGATACTTTAAACTAATGGCAGTGGGTCCTGTGAACTAAGATTATTCTCATATAAGGTACATTAGAGAAGTTACTTTATTATCATAATAAATTGGTTAAAATGAGCACTTTAAAAACAACTTTTTCACATACTATGTGGGTCTATTCTAAGAAGCTGTTCCTATCATTTCAACCAAAAAAATCCAAGACAATTTATTCAGTTACAATTTAGAATTGGCCTATAAAATAATAATATAATGGGCTGGGTGGTTAAGAGGGATTTTCTTAGTGAATATTGAGGTAATGATTTTCCCTAGTGCTTACTTTTTAAGATCGCAAAAGCATTCCAATTTACATCTTATTGTGATCTTGTTTGATCCACATGACTTATATTTGGTGAGGACATAGAAATGCATTCACCAACTGCATATAAAATATGTGTGCAATACTTCGTCATAGGAATTTAACTTTTAATGGAGGTACACACTGCTTCAAATAGGCTAAAACATGCACTATATAAAAAATCTTTACATTTGACTTTGTAATATTATCCTTTCTACACTTTGCATTGAACTATCAATTCAAACAAAACAGTGAAACTGCCTTTTAAAACATGAGCTCTCAAGGAGGCAGAGCATCACCTACTGTTCCTGTGGTTTACTAACCCCAGCTTGGTCCCTTTTTATACTCCTACTGCTCCAAACTGAGAAACAGACAACCACAGATATACAGGCCCAAAGGGTGGAACCAGGTATAAATAATCCTGTTTGTCTTGTTTTTCCTAAAAATGTATTCCTTTTAGTTCTATCAGTGGAAGAAAAAACATCATAGCCACTTTATCATGGTATGTTTTTAAACAATCAGAGTAAGAATCAATACACTTCTGAAGGGAACATTTGTCTAAGCCAATTGATCAGATGTGCCTTTGATAAACCCAGAATTTCCCAAAGAAAATCAAAGTTTGGTTCACTGGGAAGGTGGAGAGATAAGAAAGAATTTCAGGCACATACATTTCTGTGATGGTCTCTGGAAGATTTGTGGGGATCTCAGTGAGACCTTTCCCACGACAGTCTACGATATTGTTGCTACAGGTACAGGCGGCAGGGCAGTGCAAAACGCTACAAGAAGGAGCCATAAATGACTGGTGACCTAAAAAAGAAATAAACAGAAATTATATTTTTCCTCCTGAATATCATAATTGTGAAACATACAAACTTAGCTCAAGTAACAAAGCATTTCACATAAATAAATCTCTTTAAATACATGATCATAAGATGGTCCTATATTTCTAAAATATATTTTAGGAGGCATGCATTTATATATTCAGATCAATAAAGCAAATGAGAGGAAGTAAATGAGATTCTAAAAACTGATCATAATACTGCTAATTTTTAAAACTATTGTGAGAAAAGCTAAATTCAGTTTCAAGTCAGAATTACATTCAAAACTATTCTAATTTCCAAAACCCCAGCAACTTCAGACTAATTTATATTCATTCCTAATAAGCTTAAATAGAGCTTGATCTTTATCAAATTCATGTGGCTTTATGTACTTTGTAGTTTCTTTTAAAAATAAAACAAAACAGTAATACTTCCATCAGAAGATAACTGTTGCTCAAATTAAATAATCATATGCCAATAAATGTGGAGAAAAATTAGATAATCCAGAATGTGATGTCTTGATAGGTTCAAAATTATCAATTTCTCTGAAATTATAATAATAATTTGTATAAAGTAATTTTATTGTTAATAAAAAATGATTCTCTTGGGGGCTTCGAGTAATTTAAAATTTTAGTATAAGTAGCTCCCTTTCTGTATGTACTTTTATCACTCAATATTTGGAACAATTTTTAAATGAGACATTAATGTTGAAAGGTGAGCAACAGAGTATCAGCACAGTTGTACTAAATAAGCATCTGGAAATGCATGGTTTCTGGAAGACAGTGGGGACAGCCCTTTCCAACCTGCCGGGAAAGGGCCCTAGTGGTGGTGATGTGCCAGGAAGAGGCTGCAAGCCAGCTGCTAATCCTATCCCTCTAAACAAGCTCTCAAACTACAAAAATATCCTCAGTCTAAAAAAGAAATGTGAACTTGCCTTCTTCCTCATCTAGAAAACAGAAAGGAAAAAGTGAAGAGAGAAAAAAGTGGTTAGTAACGAACTGTTAGTCATTTCATTATTTAATTTTTTTAAAAAGCAATCAGACATATTGAGAACATTCCATGATCGTACACAAAAATTTTGCTTAGGTTATAAAACATGTGAAAAAATACATACAGGGTCTAAAATATAACCATTTAAAAGCATCAAGTACTAGTCATGTCTCCCTACCCCGCCTTTAAAAATCTGTGAACTACTTTTGATGCATTATATGTTTCTTAAAATTTTGTTTTGTTGTATTTTGAACAGATACTTCTGAAGCTGAAGCAGAACCAACCCTATCTATATATAAATAAGATACTATGTACCACTATGTGTGTGTGTGCGCACGCACGTGTGTGTATGTAATCAAACCACCTCCGTTGAGATCCTTGGACTCAACTATATAAACTTCGGCAAGGTTATTCTTTTTCACAGCATTTGAATCTCCAAATATAGAGATATTACATTTCTCATACAGTTGTTATGAGGGAGGTGAAGTGAGGTAAATATATGTGAAATACTTAGGTTGGTGCTTAAGCATATTAAAAAACTCAGTAATCAATTAGCTATTGATTGATATTAGACACAGCCTATGTCTTACCTATTTATTTATTTTATTTATTTTTTGAGGCGGAGTCTCGCTCTGTCGCCCAGGCTGGAGTGCAGTGCTGTGACCTCGGCTCACTGCAAGCTCCGCCTCCCGGGTTCACGCCATTCTCCTGCCTCAGCCTCCCGAGTAGCTGGGACTACAGGTGCCCGCCACCATGCCCGGCTAATTTTTTGTACTTTTAGTAGAGACCGGGTTTCACTGTGTTAGCCAGGATGGTCTCGATCTCCTGAACTCATGATCCGCCCGCCTCGGCCTCCCAAAGTGCTGGGATTACAGGTGTGAGCCACCATGCCGGGCCTATATATATATATATATATATATATATTTTTTTTTTTTTTTTTTTTTTTGAGATGGAGTTTCTCTGTTATCACCCATGCTGGAGTGCACTGGTGTGATCTCAGCTAACCACAATCTCCACCTCCCAGATTCAAGTGATTCTCCTGTATCTGGGAGATACAGCCTTCCAAGTATCTGGGATTACAGGCATGCACCAGCATGCCCAGCTAATTTTTATAATTTTAGTAAGAACGGGGTTTTGCCATGTTGGCCAGGCTGGCTTGGAACTCCTGACCTCTGGTGATCCGCCCGCCTCTGCCTCCCAAAATGCTGGGATTACACGCGTGGGCCATGGTGCCTGATCCTATGTCTTATTTTTGATTTCAGATTGTTTTTATTAAAGCTGGTCATTTAATATTTGTTTTAAGTAAAACTGAACCATTAGTATACATGTATGCATGGAAAGTATTTTGTTACTTTGCAACTATGGCTGAATTGCTCTTTGAATTTCTTAGCAGGGATCTAGGATTAGCTAATCATTTTTGTTTTCAATTGTTAACATAAAAGTAGCTATAAATCATTATGTAATGGGAAAATAAAAAATCACAAGTAGAGCCATCATTTAGCGATTTTCCATATTTCCCCTGGAGTGGAAACTGAAAAGTGTTTTAGCATAATCTAGATACAAGTAACCAGTACTTGCCAACCGATATAGTAAGGTCTCAGAACATATTTTCACTGGAAAAGAGGATCTCCGTAGAGTGATTAGTGCACAATTGCACATTCGTGAACAACACTGAAACCTTTGAGGCATGCAGCCCTCACATTCTGTTATGTAACGGGATACAATAAACACAATAACATCATTCTTCTTTCTCCCTTACCACTGCAGACAAATTCTCGTTTTTGAACCTCAGCTACATTATGACCTCTCAGGTGGGAGGGGCCCATACACTGAGTGTACAGACCAACCCGGGGCCTTTGGCGAAGCCAGTCGGAGAGCCAGGCCAGGTGGCAGTCACAATACAGGTTGTTTGAATGGAGTCGACTAAATGAGAAAAAAAAGAAGTGTAAAGCAAGAAAACAGAAAGTTGTCATTTCATTAATAATATATACCTTTATTTCTTAACATAGAAGTAAAGCTAAGCAGATTCCAATATAATTATTTTTCCTAAAAATTAAACTAATGTACAATCACAGAATCAAGTCTCTCTTCATTTAGTCTGAACTGAGCAATTTATAGAAACTTGAATATGTCCATAAAATTATGTTTTAAATGAACATATTTCACTTATGTTCATTTAAAAGAGGAAAGAGAAAAAAATAAGTCCAATGCAAATTGCTCCACAGTTCCAACATCCCGAGAGCCAATAGGGATGGGGTGGGAGAGTGGGGAGACGGGGCGAGGGGCAAGTTAGTAAAAGTTGTGGCTCCCAGTTTGAAATATCAATAAGTCCTGCCATTATGAGTCTCTATAGAAACCACTTGTAAAACCTTTTCAGCAGGTCACTTGCATTTTTTGCTGAACAAGACAGAATAATAATTCAATATAAAACACTTTTTTCACATCCTTATTCTGATTTCCTTCTTTTGTTGTTTAATCACAGAAAAGGGATTAGCTCCTTTGGCTCCTGGAGACCTATCCTCAAAGAGCAGCGACTGAAATTAAAAGGCACAAATGGCTGGGAGTGAAGGAATTAAGTGAGTGGCTCTGTGTTGGCAGGATCCACACAAGATCATGGATTGCTTCCAAGTGGCAAATTGCACTTCTCCATTAATAAAATATCAGACAAATGTATCCACTAAATTAGGTAAATGACTTCAAACTGGCTTTTCTGTTTTCTCAAACTAAAGAAAAGGACATCCAAAGCTATAAATCAAAGCACTATTCCCAGAACCATCTATGACACAGTAATACCATTTTAGTCCTTTTAAGCTGATGTGTTCAATTCTAACCCAATAACAGTAATGGATATTAAAACATGGAACTCAGTCCAGAAAGATAATTAGACCATAAAAATGGAATTTTTAAGTAGCGATGATACTGTAGAATAATGACCCAACCAAAGCAAAGGAATTTAAAGTTAAGTGACTGCTTTGCATTCTCCTTGAGCTTGTAGATAAGGAACACAATTCTTTGCTTCGAAACTAGAAGGCGTACCACAGAACAAAAAGCTACATTTTGGGAAAGATGGGTGTCCTCTAGCTCGGTTTGCTTGGAAGTTGAAGTTCTGTCCTTTGGAAGCCACAGAGGCGCACATTCCATATCCTTGTACGCTAAATATTTCCATCTAAACCAAGCACATTACAAAAATTCTAATTATGTGTGCACAAACTTGAAACGAGAAAAGAATGTAAAAATTGAAAAACCTGATTAGTAAGACAGACTCATGAATTTCTACAAGAAAATAAGGGACACTGTCAAAAAAAATTCAGATGAATGTTTTTACAATTTCGTTGGCTTTGTTTTTGCAAAGATTGAAAGCTTGATCAATTTCTTTTTTAAAAAAAATGCCTGAAGTTAATGGGAAATTATAGTTTTGAGTGAATTGGGCTGTTAATTCAGTCAGATTAGTCTCATTCTGATAGCCCCAAGAATACAGAATTTAGCTATGTCTGTATACTTGTAGAATTCCTTTATTTTGCTAAATAATATTCCAAGGAAATTATAATGATGTGTTATTACACACAGAGTTAGATTTCAGTAAGAAAAAAATGACATTAAAATTGGTATTGCCTAGTTCATTAAAAAGCTGGTAATTCAAAATTTGTATTACAAAAAGAAAATTAATGTTTTCCAGTTACAAGCTATCAGAAAATGAGGAATATTTTGAAAATCTAATCAAAATATATTTACCCAACTTAAAAACCCTTTTTTTCCCAAGAAGTCTGATGCTTTGGTTTTGTTTCCAATCATGTCCTACATGTTATATGTAATATACTTTTTTTAGGTCAAGGTGATTCTGAAATTCAGTTCAAATGAGATTTACCTCTGAAATTCTATAACTTAAAGTCCACCCTGGGCTTTAAGGATTTTAAAGCCTACTCTGGGCTTTAAGGATTACTTTTTCTTCAAGAGAAAAGAAATAGCTATAGTCAATACTTTATTAGACCAAAAATATCTTAATGTCCATCTGTAACCCCAAAAAAGATACTTTTAAATATAAGTGCTGACACAACCTTAATTATAGAAGGACTAGAGGGTGATGCTATAATTTCACATTATAAGGAATGTTGGAGAACCAGTTTAGCTTTATTAGGTCTGCTTGCAGTACAGCAATAAAATCATAAAGATTTCCCATTTATCATTTCTGACAGCCAATCAAGGAGTCTTCCATTTCTTAATGAAATGTGACCTCCACAATAGCTCAAAGTAAATGTTTTTTTTTAACTCCAAAGTTCCCATAATGCATATCATTTAAAAGAAATCTTTCCAGTTTCCAGAATAATAGCTCATTCCCACAAATATCATATCTAGTCTTTTCCCAAGTTGGGTTTTCCTTGTCTACCTTGTAAGCTAGTGGTCCCATCCTTTGCTTACTGAATATGTTATTTAAGGGGAAGCTTTAATTGATTAATATGACCTTTACATATATTGTGACTACTTACAAAGTCCTAAGTTTAGGCATATGGTTGAAACTTGCCACAGAAAGTCTAGTAATGTTGTTATTGTTGAGAGTGCTGTAGAATTAAAAAGAAAAGTTAGAATTTTTAGATACAAAATTGATTGATCATTTTACATACTAACATAGAGAAAATGTCTTGTACTATGCTTATGCAGGACAGCTACCTGGTAGAGATGACACAGAGAATACACTACTCTATAGACAAGTTGATAAATAATTTTCATAATTTAACGTTACTGTACATTTTGTTTTATTCAACATTTACTACAAATTTATGGCTTCATTCATAGCATGTTTGACTATTCACATTCTACTTTATGTACCTTGTGCATGCATGTCTATTTATGATATTGGTTAAGAAATAAACACAGGATAGTTACAGTTGGCAAATATGCCCAATTACATTTCCGTAGAGTGGCATTATGTGTAATTAGTGTCCATGAGTCAATAAGCGTATTTGAATTAATATTCTCTTACTGAATTCTCATAGCAACAATACAGAATCATTCTTGTCAGGCCTTGGAACAGAGTCCTGATAACTATTATTTACCGCAGACATTAGCCACTGCTGTAATTTGAGTGGAGACAGCTATATCTATATCTGGTACTTGTATCATGTGGGGATGAAGTAACTTGCTGTAGCACCATGTTAAAAGATTAATCCATTCTAATGGTTTTTAGTTGCAGTAGCATATATTGGCCTTTGTTTACTGCTGTGTGGCAGCAATCATGGTTTCTTGAGGTAGCAGATTCAGGAATATGTGTGGTGAAGAGAGTTATGGTGAAAATAAATATCATCCTTACTTTTCCCACAATGCAACATTATTAGTTTTATTATTATTATTATTGATTATTTCTACTTCTACTACTACTCATTCATTCATCAAATATTTCCTGAATGGCTATTATTTTATGGTAACATGGAGTATTATAAAAATAAATCAGACATAAATCCTGTCCTAAAATAGCATACAGTCCAGCTGGGGAGATGAATTGGACAAATTACAAAAACTAGTTAGGCTAAGACATGAGCTTTCTTCATCCTTCAGAAAAATCTGGTTGTGATAAGAAAGTGGTAGAAGTTATCCCAGGGGTATACAAGTAAAGTGTGGACATGGAAAGCAATTCTAAGACTGGGAGAGACTGAAGGTACACATTGAGGTGGTGACTAAAGAAGGCAAGTTCCTCTGAAGGAGGCAGGAGAAAGCATCAATGGTCCTGGTGGATGAAGTTGATATTGGACAAGGGTTTGAATGAGAGGTTGCAAGTTCACTGTAGGGCCTGAGCAGAGAACAGAAATGAGAGAAGCAGGCCACGTGCAAAAATATACAATGATGGGCAAGAAAGATGGAAGAAAGCAGTTGGGGATGGTGAAGAATATGGTAAGCTAGCAATGATAGTCTCTCTTGTGGCAGATAATGTCCAGCTCCAATGGACTATTGACCTGCTGTAAGGGAGGGATGTCAAACAATCAGATTTTCCAAGGGAAGTTAGAAATAAAAAGTTTTAGATCTTTCTAATGTTTAAATAGTGGCAACTAATTAAAATATTTCAAACAGTCTGTAGACTACTTATGTTTGAACTACACAAAATATATTTTTGAGGCCACTTTGGGCCAGTTGGTGGCTCTGGTTATCAATGGTGCATTCAGAAGTCAAGGGAATGACAAAAACTTTTCGGTAAAACATGGCATGTCAGCTACAGACCTAGATCATGCATGGACCCTCTTTACTACCTTGTTTTGCAATGTATTGAATTATATAAGAACTATTCTAAGTGATTTGAATTAAGTCACAAAAACTAAACCACTTTATGGGGGACCTACAGAGCACTGGATTTGTTGGCTCAGTTTATCTAAAAGCTTTTAGCATTTTCCTATGTGCAGGTGAAATGAGATGTCTTTTTCAAATGCCATTAAAATATATCCTGATGTTTGAATGCAAAGGTTAAACTTCTCAATGGGATTTACTTTCAGATGATCCCTTTTCCCATCTTCAAAATTTATACTGAATTAATATGGCTAAAATCTTTATAGTATACAGTATTCTGGAATATGACTTTGGGAATAAATTGTTTTAAGTACTTCACACGGAGAAGACATGCATTAATTTTGAACTATAGTTTCTTCTATCTCCGTGCAAAGGAAAATTTTCATTGAGTGCCAAAGACTTCAGTTATCAATTTGAAATCTTTTCTCAGAATGTTAGTTCACATAATGCAACTAAAGGAAGACATTATCTTAGTATTTTATTCAGTACTGATGCTGGAAAGAAGTACTGATACTGATACCCAATGTCTGAAAAATATGCAGAACCAACAAAATTATTTTAAAAATTAATAATAAATATAAGTGTTAAGTATGATTACTTGTATATGTTACCGCTATGGTCAACTTCTATTCTGAAATAATGGAAACTTATATATTGTACTTATTTAGTTGTGAATATTTTCTCCCATGTGTAAGTCTATTTCTGTCTTCAACTTCAAGATTTTCTTTGTAATGAGTAAATATTCTAATACAAAAGACATCTTGATGTATAAATATTAGCCTGTATAATCATGGAGCACCTCTCACACTTATATCTTGATTTAGTCATCTTACTCCCTTACCACCATGCATATCGCTTGGCAGATAGTTTGGTATTTAGTGGATACGAATCACTATGATTAAATTAAATTAAATTATGTCCATTCTGTGAAAAAGAAAAACAAACATGTAAAAGCAGCAATTGAAGGGATATATATCATTTCTGAGTCCAGTGTCCAAAGAAAGGGAAAATATTGATCAAGATTTAGTTTCCAATATTATTTTTGAGACAGTATCTAAATATTAAGAAAACAAGCAGTTACCTCTAAATCCTACAAATCAGAATCTGACAATAAACCAGTTCTCCATGAATGTGCAAGTGTTAAACTGCTTCCTTGCTTTCATCTACCTTAGATTTTCACTTGACTTCTTGGACTCTATTCACTCTTTGTACACTCATATATATCCTAATTTAATACACTTTCATCAATGACTGAGGGCGATTACCTCAATTTCTCCCATCTAGCTTCAGTATAGCCATACATTCACAAATGGTTCAAAGAATAAAATTTTAAAAAATCTAAAACCCTTGGAATCTGAAATTTAAGGCAATGTGTACGTTAATGTTCCTTCATTATTTCCACATAAGTCAGTACATCCTAAAGAGTCACAAATGGTAAAAATAAGCAAAACAGACAAGTCATCTTTCTAGAACCCTTCTTAATGCAAACTCTCTTAAGCTCTTGACCAAACATTTATAATAGGTAAACTTTTGTTGTATTTCACAATTGATGTGGGCTTCATAAATTCTCGTCTTTTCAGTGGTCCAATTTTGGCTCATTTATCAACTGATTTTTCTAAGGGTTGTTTAAAGTATGAGGATTGAAAAAAAAACATTTAAAGTAATGTCTGCTCAACTTTATAAAATTTTAATATAAAATATTTCAATATTTTTAGAAGAAATTTACATTGTCTTCTATCATATGCTAATTTTTATTATTTCTTCAACAAATAAACTCTGACCAATATATACTTCTTTAAGATGTATATATTAAGGTCCTCAAAAGAGTTTCCAAGATTTTGGATTTCTATTTTAATTCCATGAACCATAAAACGTCACCCTTTGGTGTGTTTCCTCATTTTTGCTAAAGTCATTTTTTAGATATTTTGATTAATCATGACAATCAAAATGTATGAGATGACTGTGTTTTCATAAACGTACTGCCTCTGATGACAACGATATTAGTTTATAGAAAATAAGCAAATATAGTTATTGTATTTGTGGGTAAAAGATTTCAGTGCCTAGCACAGTGTTCATTCCACCTTATAAAATATACACAGTAGGTATTCAATACATTTATGTGTATATATACATATATTGAATAAATACACTGAATAACTACATATTTAAAAATAATTTAAGTTTTTTGAAAACTTAATAACAAGGTAGTTTACGGGATTCAATTCATCCAAGATAGTCAGTAAACTTTGCATAAAATGATTGGTATCATTCATATTTCTAGTTAGGAACATTGGTTTAATAATACATTTTTCGCTTGATCAGCTCTGTCTGATTAACTCTTGTGGTAGTCTCTTCATCGATGAATTTTAGTGACACTGACTATGGTTTTGCCATGAGACCACTACTATGAAATCATTCTAATTATTCTGACTCTGAGATACCATCAGTGAGCTTTGTATATTAAAAATGGTTCTGGTAAACAATTTAAATAGTGGTCTTAAAGCTAAAATGTATATGATAAGCACTTTGAATATTTTTCCGATAGAAACTTAGACCATTATCAATAGAAACAAAGGTGGCCTCTCCTGTAGTTAGAGAGTAGTCTATATTTTTATATTTCACATTTTATCCCAATCAATTCATTCATACATACATATCTTTTAAAATAATTAATAACTCATTACACTACACAGCTGGGAATTCTATTTTCTTGAAATTAAAACCAAAACCACATAAAAATACTGATAAAATAAGCCATTCTAGCTGAAAGATTAATTTATTTTCAGAATTATATTCCATTCCTGAAACTAGATTTATAAAGTAATGAATCCATTTTTTGTTGGGAAGAGGAAGGATTTTATGATTTCTCGATAACTTTTAACAAATTGACTAAAAACACACTCACATTTAATTCAATTTTAGATTTCTGACTAAATTTGTCAAGGATGAAATAAGGCAGAGAAAAATATTTTAATTTGTGGAGGAATTGTAAGTGTATTTAAAAAGCTACAAATGTGGATTTTGGCTGAAAAAATTCAAAAAAATGTATAGGCGGCATATGATGCTTTAGTAACTACAGTTTTCATTAAAATTTGTAATTTCATTAAAATTAATAAGTCATTGACCAATAGAGGTTACTTAGTTGCCTCTAACCAATTTTGTCAGTCATGTCTACCCAGCGAGAAAAGAAGGTTGCCCATTATAATTCAAGTCTGTATGTTGTACGTTACAAAGTCAGTAGTGAAGACTTGAAAATGGATCTAATGGGTGGTTTATTAACCTTAGGAAGCAGATTTCAAAGTATTCTTACAAAAATAATGTTAAATCACCTGGTTAAAAATTTTATTTTTTTAATGAGAAACTGTGTTTCTATTGCCTAACAACGACATATTATTCCAAGATATCAGCTACTAAGAGGGTTTTTTATGTTATTTTTCCTATAAAGTTGATTTTACCTCAATATTTAGCAATGATAAATTCTATGAATCTTATAAAACTATTTATACGAACATTTGAGTGATCTTAGACAATTTTACCTAACATACAGATATGGTACGCAAGGTTTTGCACACACGCATTTAGACTCTTCCCTGTATTCACCATGAATTATTTAAGGTATCTCTTGAGAGACTATTTTGACAACAGGTTTTAAGCTAGCAGATAAGCTTCCACATTTGTCCTGTCCAGACACAAAGCCCCCATTAAAAGAGTAAGAGAAATAGCAGTACTTACAGCACTTCCAGGTCCCGGAGAGCCCTGAATGCCCCATCTTCAATACAGCTGATCTGGTTGTAATCCAGTTGCCTGTTAAATAGATTATGAAAATCTATGTAGAAGGGATGGACAGTAGCTGGGGTAGGTGATGGGAAGTTTCCTGAAGGGTCTATGATACCCTGGACACACTCACTGAAGTGCCCTCACAAACACACTCATCTGCTTACGAATGTCATAAGCCATTCTAGCCTCTATGCCGCCACTGAAATCTCTTTTTGTTCTGAACTGTCTGTGCAAATAGCAGCCCTTGGAAAGCTCCAGTAAATAATAACTGCACCTTATATTAAATGCCATAGGAATGCAATTTCATTACATCAAGAAAAGCTATCCATTAAGAGCTTTCAGCGTCATCTTGCTGAAACAATTTCATTAAGGTAAAGGACTGTAAATCACTTAATGTCACATGCACCCCCTCAGTGACCTAACAGAATCCATTTATCAGAGAAGCCCAGCTGCATGTTAATTTCACTATCCTTGGCATGAAAGAGCAACATTACTTTTAGGTTTCCTTCTTTTAAAAGCAGTTTTCCTTCAAGAACTCCAAATCGAAAAAGGGAACTGATGTCCCATATAGCTTGCTCTTATTCCCAACCAGAAATACACTTTAGAAAGCTAGTAATTGTTCTATATTAAATGTCACTATTCTAGTAATTCACATTCTTTATCATTATATGTAAATACTCTGCATTGTAAATACAGCATACTTTTGAATTAAGGAACTTCCAGAATTATATCGCTCTCCAGAAGATAGGTTTTCAAGTGTTAAATAACAATTTTGCTTTTTAAAATGATGCTAATTTTGGTTAAAGCCACTAAGAAACATATACTGCAGGCACACCATAAAAACACTACATGTTTCTATGGTAAAAAGCCTAAAAGCTGTATCAGCTAAATTCTAAATAATGCATCATTGAAGTAAATGAATCTTCCTCAATATCTTAAGCACTTGTTAAAATTCACAGTACAAAAAAAGAATGCTCCAAACTTGGTTATGTCTGCTTTTCCTGCTGCTTGTTGTGGAATTAAAATTTCCTTGTTCGTATTGAGCCTTCTACTTGGTTGAAGTTAACAGTGGAGTACTATATTGTATCTGTACTACACTCTTTTTTTTTTTCCCCAAACAAGCAGTTGTTGTTTAAATATAGTAGCTTGAATGTTAGAGATGTTATTATTTCAGTTAAAAAAGTATTTTAACGTTTCACTTGAGATAGAAACAAAATGTTTCACGGAAGAGGCGAGTTTTCAGCTCTGCAGGCACTGGGTGAGAGAATGTGGATGAACAGGAGTAAGATTATGATCATAATACAGATGTATCCTGTCCTTGTTTCAAGTTCAGCATTCACTGAAAGGGCTAATTCATATCTGAGGTCTGTTCGTAAAGAACTGTTTGAACATTTCTACAAAATAGTGGTTACTCTCACAAGACTACTGAATAAAGGTGCAATGATTTAAGCCAGTGACTTTCAGAGGGGCCTCTTCAAGTTCCTCACTTTAGAAATTATGTATATAGACAATGTCTCATGAAATATACATCTCATTTGTAAGAAGATCTCTAGGGGACACAATCATACACAAGGCTACCTTGATGTCATGCAAATGGTACAATTTAGGACATGCAATATTAACAAAGGTGCGCCCCAAGGAAGATACAATTTTATTGCTTGTATAAGCCTTAATTTATAAAACTTAAGGTTTTCCCCAAATCATAGCTAACATCCATGCTACTACAATAGCCTAAATCATTTCTACTTATTGAGATGTAATGCAGAAGTATTTTATTTTCTAAGAAGACATTTAAAGTCTCATGATGTAATATGGCTGCTGTGGTTCCAAGAAAACACTTACATTCTTGAGTACTTTTGATTTTTACAGATTAAATTCATTTAACAATTAAGTTAATAGCCTTTTTATTTTAAAGTGCTATATATATATATATATATATCTATACTACTATTCTCTAACCTCTTGAACAATTTATCAAAGCCATTTAAATTAGTACAATGGCATAAAGTGTTACCCCTGACACACTACAAAAGAGAAATTGTTTCCAGACAAATTGGCAAAATCTTTTAATGCTATCAAATTTGCCTAATGCAGTCTCCAGGTTAATCTGTAAAAGGGTGAGCTGTATGTTTGCCCATATCTTATTATCTTTAGCTGTCAATGTATAAATCAATGCTGACACAGCTTCTTCTAAATCATGCACACGATACACAAAGGGGAACCTCCAGCATGCCAGAAAGCACTCAAGCAAACCTTGTCCTACAAGGACTGGAAGGCCGACAACTTTCCTTACAGGAGCAGAAGTTGAGATGCTGCTGGAAACTTTGGTAATTTCACTGTTCTTTAACATTGCTCATGGTTACATGCTTCTTCATATTCTTAACAGAAATCTAAGCCCTTATTGGTGCTAAACCATTAAGAATATTTGGTTTCCATAGGACTGATGTTTTCTTTAAAAGTTCTCTGAATACTGTTGTATCTGAGTCCACATATTTCCTGAACATGAAGGTATTTCATGAAGTTACTCATATGAAAGGACAATCCAAGTTAAACAAGTGAATAATTCTTACATTAATCTGTCAATTTCGTGATATTCAAAGGAAGGTTTACACAAAGTGTTGTGCTCGTATGACTGCTCATGAGAAAATCTCTCCCAACAGACCTCCATTTGTCTGTATGTGGTTCAAGATAAACAGTGTCAAAACTACGCAACAATGTAATTTATTTCAGGGTTTCTGGACTACTTAGCTCCACTCTTTGTTTTGCCCTGCTCATTCCCTTCTCCACTACCTTTCAAGCCCTGCCTACTTCTGGCTTCTGTAAACAGGAAAGGATCTGTTCTCTGCCATACCTTTAGTGACAGGCTGGCCTTCTTTAGATGTGATTTCCAATTGTGCCATGAAATTATTCTGAATTAAGAAAATAACAAGGAGACTTTTTCACTTCTCCAAAAAAATTATGCTTCAACTATTCACTAAGACATAGTGTAAATTTGCAGATCATTAAAGAGATTTGGATGTTAAGGGCAGAAGTATCATAAGTGGTTTTTTTCAGACCTTCGGCTGACCTAACTTAGCACATACTTTTGTGTCTTCATCTCCCTTATTTCCTGACTCCAATCTTCCCTTTGGCTTCTATTCAAATTCCAAATTGCCTTTCTATGCAATCCTTTGCTGTCCAAGTGTGTACATTTGTGTTTTGAAGAACTGCTTTAATCTTATGGAAATGATGGGGTTAAGAAGAATAATATTCATGATCTTGGCCAGGAACGGTGGCTCACGCCTACAATCCCAGCACTATAGGAGGCCGAGGCGGGTGGATCACCCAAGGTCAGGATTTCGAGACCAGCCTGGCCAACATGGTGAACTCCATCTCTATTAAAAATACAAAAATTAGCCAGGCGTGGTGGTGGGCACCTGTAATCCCAGCTACTAGGAAGGAGGCAGGAGAATCGCTTGAACCCAGGAGGTGGAGGTTGCAGTGAGCCAAAATCGCACCTTGTGACATTGCACTCCTACCTGGGCAACAAGAGCAAAACTCCATGTCTTAAAAAGAAAAAAAGAAGAATATTCATGATCTCTCAATATTAACATTCTTTGATTTTTTTTTTTTGATGGTAGGACGTATATCTTTGACACCCTAGAATAACTCTAGATAGTCCATTTTGATTTTTACCAGCACTGGTAAATTTAGTCTTACATAACGCAGTGTGTCGATGGACTCCATACATTAAGAGATACCACTCTATGCCTCAGGTGCAAAAAGTTCTGAAGCTCATCTTATTTTCTTTAATACTAAAAATAATTTGTCCTAGTTTCAAATTTTGATTTATTCTGGGTATGGGGGACAATATACAATCTTGCTAAATATAAATTTTACAAATAGGTATATTAAATGACAAAACGGTTAAACATTTGTTTACTTGGCATCCTGAAACAGTTAGAGATGCTAGTCCATCATTTAGGTTTTCTTAAAGAATTTCCTGTTTTATTCTTTTAAAATATGGATATCATACTGCATTTGAATTACATATACAACACTTAGATTAATAACATATATAAAACTGCAATAATTTCAATCAGTGTGTTCCTACCCATAGCAAATTCATGTTTTACTGCAGCATCCAAGTTATAAGTTCTCATAACTAATAGGTTTTTTGGTAAGAATTAGATGACACATAAAATGTACTTAACTGTAACAATGTAGAACATAGCAATCTTTAATAATTTCTAAGCCAATCAGGATCTCTCAATGTCTCAACAAAATTATTATAACTATGCTCCAATTTTGTATTGTTTTGTTTCATTTAAGGTGCTAGAAATAGTTTACTTCATGTTCATATTATTATTGTAAGATAGCAAACTCCAAAACTATAGTTGACTTAAGACACATCAAAATGGCTAAAATCAATATGAAGGAATAACAATTTTTCACTATTGTCAAGAAACGAAATAAAACATATAAACCACATGGGAGAAAAGAATAAAAAAGCTCTACATATATGAGCGTGGTCTCTTCTCCTTCTTCCTATATATGTATAAACTTCAAGTCAATACAAATGTCTATATATACCAATATTTATGCCAATCATGGCTCTTAAAGAGTAGCCCCAGATACAAATTATGATATAGATTATAAGAAAAATAAAAATCGATCCATATACATGTACATCCTTGACATAAGTTTCAGCAACTATATCCTTTATCTCTGCATAAAAGCAGATCAGTATTAACTTGAAAACTGGTAAAGAAAGCAATTAAGGTAAGGACCATGCTGAGGACCCCAAAGTAATTTACATTATGTGAGAATTTAATCCTTTTAAATCTTTCAGGCAACAATTTGCTATTCTCATAGGAGTAAAGAATCTCAGTTTTTATAGGAATAGCCTATGGTATAAAGTTATGTAAGTTTGTCAATTTGGGGGGAAGAAGCAACAGATAGCAGTTGTAGAGATGGGGGGCGGGGATCCTGTTTTAACATCATTTGAGGGAAGGACAACTAAACTGACGTTAAGTCCTAGGAATTGTAAGTAAACTAATCAAAAGTGGTAGAAACTGAAAATGATAATAATAATTGCTAACATTTAATGAATTCATAGCGTATAGCAGGGTCTGTAGATACGTCATCTCATTATTCCTCATGATAACTTGGGAAGGAGAAATTAGCATCATCTGGATTTTGAGACTGTGAGGCTTACTGAAGTTCAGTAAGTTATACACGGCAGATAGCAAACAGTCTGTGAAGTTTTCATTGGAATGGAGATGCATGTGTTGCCAGAACTCCCTCTCAATACATAGTGGGTCAGGAAAAAGACTCAGGAGCTTTTTGTTCTCCAAATGGGGGTTTCAGCTAAATCAGTGATGACTATGGAAGAGACCAGCACAGGAAAAGTACTCTAGAATGTTAGAAAAGACAGAGACTATTCTAGGCTGATGTAGTCATGAAATAAAGGGGGGAAAAAAAACCCCAAAACCTTAGATCCTTAAAAAATGGATACAATCTAATTAGACAGAAAATAAAGTGGGTATTTCCTATGGAGGTAATGGGTCTATCAAAGAATAGTTGTGAGCAGAGGCACTACAATGTTCACAGTGAATGTCTGCAATAAAGAGGCCATTCTGGCTTGAGCAAAGAGCTTCTGTACAGATTGAAGGGAAGAAGGGGCTAGGAGCCTGGGTCAAAGTCAGGATATTAGGACCAGTCAGAATGACTAAAGAGACTGGATGTTACAGCATTTAATAATCATCTCCGCTCTTTCACGAAAGAATCTGTAATTCTCATAGATACTGTAGAACTAGGCAACATTCTGCCTAGTTCTAGAGTTCCTGTATCTAGGATACTTATAGATACTATAGAACTGGCAACATTATGCCCTATGCCCAGGGTTTTGCCATAGTGTCTATAACAAAGGCAC
Source organism: Macaca thibetana thibetana (assembly GCF_024542745.1). NCBI lineage: Eukaryota > Metazoa > Chordata > Mammalia > Primates > Cercopithecidae > Macaca > Macaca thibetana. The sequence continues at coordinate 166,436,642 of NC_065582.1, forward strand.
TTTAAAACAACTTTTTAAATAAACTGAATACTTTTAAACCGTGTAGTAATGGGATAATAAACAATACTTTATGAAAAAAATCTGGCAACCTTGTTAAAATTATCTAATGAGAATATAAACTAGAGGTCATAATTCAATTAGCAGGCTATTACATGAGTTCAGGGGTCACAAAGTGTGCTGTTCAGTGTTAAAGATGCAAAAAATCAAAGGTCCATTCTGTCTTATGAGATGATATAGCAGCCACGGCACGATTATGCCAATTCATATTTTGTAAATATGTGAATTGCATTCCCAATTACTGAAACAGACTGTCTTGTGTTTTGTGTTATTTTGTTTTGTTCTAGAAAGGATTTATGAAGAAATATTGTTAGATTACATTTTTACATGACAAAATGCATTATTGAAGAAAAACTGCTGAAAGCACTCTGAAGACAAAGCAAAATGCAAACATGGAGAGGTTACTGGTAGCAAACTTCATCATAGTTGTTGGGGATTATCACAATTCATTGTGCTTTCAGAGGGAGTGCAACCAGGCAAAATACAGGACCATGGACAGTTCCCATAGTACTGATGGGGACTTCTGCTGAGCTACTAATTTTTCTTTTATATATGAATGTCTGAGACAACCCCTTTTTCTTTAGGTACATAGGAAATGAAGGTAAGTTTCATTTCAGAAAGGCAATAAAAGACCTTACCTTCATTTACTATCTATCTAAGTAAAAAGCCCTCCCTACAGGTTTGTTCAGAAGGTTCTATACCACACTGAAGACCTATTTAAGAGTAAGGATAGCAATCCCTGTGGATGAGAAACCAACCTACCATTTACAGTCTCTTCAGCTTCAGGTTTACTGAAAATACTCTAGGAAGGAGCTAGGGGCATGGATATTTACAGTTTCGATCTGATACCAACGGATTTGAAATAAAATCCAATGAATTAAACAGAAAAACTAACAGATTAAAGAAGACATTTTGCAATTATGATTTAACTTACATGACAAACCTAATGAGGTCTTGCATTTGCCTGGTAAAATTTACAAACCCTCTTTTCTCTGTTTGTTACATACTGATTCTATATCAAGTGAGCAACCCTTGCTCTCTTATCATTAGGAATTATGTAGATGACAGTGAAAACTAGAAAAGAGATATTTAAAGTGAGAAAAAAATTTAAAATATGATGAAATATGTAAGTATCTCTGTGTATCTGGGATAGAACTGTGAGTTTTCCTTCTATGGGTTCTAATGGATCCATAGATACAAAACTTGAAAATGACAGAGTTCCAACAGAAAAACAAAATTTCTAACTGATGTAAATAGCTCTGTAACAAAACATAGATGAACTGTCTCTATCCTGTTTGCCAAATCGTTTTATGTTAATAAATAATGTATTCCAAATTGGGCGACTTCTTTCCTAAAATGTCAGAGGAATATATATATTTATTGTCCAAATGATATTTTTGCTTACCTAAAGAGAATCATGCTGAATCATCCTGTGACTCAAAACCTTGTCTAAAAAGTAATGCATGTACAAAAAAGAATACAAATATTTTCCCCAACATATTTTTTACCAAGAAGCACTTTGTTTCTGGAAAAGGATTATAAGACTCCTAACAGACATGGGGTTAATGGAATTGAGATAATGCAAGCAAGTTGGAAAGAGATATATTTATTTATGAAGAAAGAATAGTAAAGTTTCATTGGAATAGAGGATGCACTTTGTGGATGTATTGCAAAATTAAAGAAGCAAAAAGCAGGGGTGGTTTATTTCACATAGTACATTTAAAATACATCCTATTTGAATTTAATTAATTTAAGTAATCATACTGAACTCACTAAAAAACTAATGGTAAAGTAAATTAGATTTTGTTTTGTGATGTGACTAAAAACTAGTGATCTAGGTAATTTTAAAGTTTATATATTTGTACCTTTTTTCTTTAATCTTAGAATAACTATAAGAATGTTTTATCATAAAAACAAAAGACTTTTGAAATATTCTGGTACTTACTAAGTACTATAAATTCTTCAAGAATCAGCTCATAATTCTTGGCAGTAAAGTGAGATTTAATTTTAATATTTTTCTAAATTATCAATTAATGGAAATGCCTAATAGATACTTGAAAACAAATCAGTGGCACAATTGTAACATGATCCTGCTCAAGATTTGTTTAGAAGGCAGCAAAGGCTTTACTGCATCAGTATTAAGGCTTTTTAAATATATATACATATTTCTAAAGAAAATTTTCATAAATATCGGTTTTATTTTGGTAAAGCATCAGTTGATAATGATATGCTATCAATACTTTAGTTGATATTTGGTTTGGGACTTTAAAAACACAAATGTAAATCGTAATTATAAACATTATAATTCAGCTGATATTTTCATATGATCTTGTTATTCTCATAGCATACCTCACTGTCTAAAATGTCAGGGGAAAAAGTAGCTTAAATTGTGGCTGGAGAAAATAAGGTAGCAAAATAAAATGTAAAAAAATTTAATCCAGTTAAGAAATGAATAGAGAGAAGCAAAAAAGTTATGAGAAGTCCTCCCTGGAGATGTTTAAGAGCAAGATAAATGTCCATCTGTTTAGAATAGTTTCAGTGTGGCTTGCCTGGAGGAAGGGGAATGAGGTCTGCTAATCTGCAAAATTTCCACAGCATCAATTCTGTATTGTTGGGATACCGCCTTGAGCATATTTAGACAATCCACAAGATTAAAGCAAATGCTTTTAGTGAAAATCTTGTGAACGCTGGAATTTGCTCTAAGGCCTGAATGTGGTAAATCCCATAAACCTGTTACAGTGCATCAGCCTGGGCTTTTACATAGTGCTTTACAAAATATGGCCTGAGCAACTTCCTTTTTCTCTTTTACTCTCTGAATAACTCTGAACAGTAGTAGGCACCACGCAGGGTTTTTCAACTTGTAAATGGACATACTAGAATGATACATGGGATGAAGTACTGTACCTTCTTCTTACACCAAATACTAATAATATTAATAATGCTAATATTAATGGAAATTTATTGAGTCACGACGATGATTTATGTTCACCAGTTTCATAATAATAGGAATTAAAATTTACCCTCCATTTTAATAAATTTTACCAGATAGCCTTCCTAAGTTTTAGTGATAAAACTAAACTTCATACAAACCCCATGAGATTGGAACTTTTTTTTGAACAATGTAGTTTGAACTATTTTTTAATTCTAGAAAATGCCTTTTAATGTAAAATTTTTATAATATTGCAGCTGTGATCCTAATTCATAAAATAAACCTATACATTCATTGTGATATTTGAATATTTCCCTCATTGTCTTTCACATTGTTACATGGAAGGCAATGAGAACAGTGGGAATAAATTGTTCTTTTGATCAACATCATTCATCATCCACATAGTTTCTGAAGCCCCTTTCTTCTGTAGAAACATAAGCTTCCAAAGTTGAAATAACGTAGATGCCACAATACTCAGCTCCCCCCATATTCAGATCTCTATAATTCTTACCACTGCTGCTATTCAGGATACATACTGCTTTGCCTTTAAAAAACAGGGATGACCAGGTGCGTAATCCCAGCACTTTGTGAAGCCAACACGAGTGGATCATTTGAGGTCAGGAGTTCAACACCAGCCTGGCCAACATGGTGAAACCCCATCTCTACTAAAAATACAAAAATTATCCAGGTGTGGTTGCAGGCACCTGTAATTCTAGCTACTCAGAAGGTTGAGGTGGGAGAACTGCTTGAACCTGGGAGGGAGAGGTTGCAGTGAGCCAAGATGGTGCCACCGCACTCCAGCCTGGGTGACAGAGTAAGACTCTGTCTCAAAAAAAAAAAAAAAAAAAAAAACCAAAAAAAAAACAAAATCTGGGCTTGGGCACATTCCATCACTTACATTACGCACACACACACACACACACACACACACACAGAGTGCACTGCACTATGGTTTTACTCTTCTAATCTAACCATTCCCTGATAACTTCAAGTGACATTTTTCTCTTTCCTAGCACCTACAGCCCTTAATGTCTTGTTCAAAAATCAAGGTCTTATGTATATTCATTTAGTACTTTCTAGTATATTTTCTTTTTTCACTTTGTAACTTCATGTCAAAATGACCCATAAAAGAATAGTCATATGTAGTCAATATTGCTAATCCCTTCATGTTATACTTTCCTGTCTCTCCTTACAATGCATTTTTCAGGGTTAACTTTTAGCATTTGATTTGTCAAATACTTGCAAATGAAATACTGTATTTTCATAGCATTTTACTGTTTTGAAAGGTCTTTCATACATCTTCTTTCCCTAATAACCATACCAAACCCAAATAACTATTGTTTACTTTATAAAAGTAAAAACTGGCCAGGCACGGTGGCTCACACCTGTAATCCCAGCACTTTGGGAGGCCGAGGAGGGTGGATCACCCGAGGTCAGGAGTTCGAGACCAGCCTGACCAACATGATGAAATCTCATCTCTACTAAATACAAAAAATTAGCCAGGCATGGTGGTGGGTGCCTATAATCCCAGCTCCAGCAGGAGAATCGCTTGAACCCGGGAGGCGGAAGTTGCAGTGAGCTGAGATTGCACCACAGCACTCCAGCCTGGGTGACAGAGCGAGACACCATCCCCAAAAAAAAGAGTAAAAACTAAGGCTTAATGAAGTTGACTAATTTGCTCATACTTGCAAGTCCAAAAAATAACAAAATGTTTTGAGACTCCAGTCTTAAGCTCACCTAACCACATTAATAATTTAAAAAACTCATCTAAGTGCATAAATGATAATAAAAAATCTTTACATTTTGAGAAAAAATTATGCCTGTGTTGGAGAAAAGATTTGAAAACTTTGCTAAATCAACATCCCATTAGATAGAATACTGACTAGCCTCTGTTATCTCTAAACTTTTAAAATCATATGTTTTAAGGATAAATACAAAATATATAAAGAAGAATCCCATCATGAGTGGTCCCTACTTCCATGCGTATCCTTAAATGTGGGAGGAGAGCCACTTGTTTACTTGGATTCCCTGAATATCTTTACTAAGAAGATTAAAAGCCACCTGTTTTAAGGAATTAGAGGTAATACTATTGTAAGATTGCAAATAGCATTACTAAGGGAGGGTCAACTGTAGCTATTGCCGTAGTTTTACAGCTAAGTGAAGGCAACTTAAGTAAGTGTACATAGGAATTCCTGCACACTGTTCTGGCCAGGTAGATTTGAACACCACGTATCATTGAGTCCGCCTGAAGACTTCCCAAAGCCCTAACTAGCAAAGGTAAAAGGAAAGCAAATAAAATCGTATTAAATTGAGCACCCATAAAAACCTACAGCCGTGGTTTTAATGGCTTTATACATTTATACCTTAGAAGCTTGTAGTTTTCTGTCTTTACCTGTACATTTAGAAAGTACAAGTTTAAAAAAATCATTTACATTAAGGAGAAGACATAGAGGCCAAAATCTGTGGCTTTATAAACAGTTGTCTTCTTTGACAAGGGAAAACATCTGTCTTACTTTTGCTATTGAAAAAAAAAGGCATCAGATCCAACCATGGAGAATTCTGAATATAAGTTAATTCTTGAAAAAGTGCCTGCCCTGTTTATTACTAGCTAAGAAATATTAAATTCCTGACAGTTAATCTCAGTACACAGGGGCTTTTCTCCCTTATATTCCAAACTAACGTAAAAGCTAAGAAAAACATTTATGTCCTAGGATTCATAATCTATCGAAAACCATTGTTTTTAGAAGCTAATATAGCAGTTTAAAATTTAGAGATAGATTGATATTATCATTGTCAATGAGATCTTAAATCTGATACGTACCTTTAGAAATATAGGCACTTTAAAAAATGCTTATAATTGAAACACCAGACTAAAGATTTATCAAAGGAAAATACAGAAATTCACTTTTAGTTTTTTAAAGGATGCTATAAATATATTCTTTCATGAGGATATGAAGGAAAATGTAAGAAAAACATTCACACAAAGGGGAATACATAATTTTGTCTTTCTCATGCTTTTGGTATTTAATGAAAAGGGTGATCTTAAAACTCTGGAAAAAGTTGTAGCTCTAGGCTACAGGTGTCTCTAAGAAGAAAATATTATCACTATTTCCAGAAAAGAATAGTCTATATTCTCATAGTACTTCTAGTAATCTTGAAAACAGAACATGGCAGAACTGGCCCAACAATAAAACTAACAGTTTTATTTCTAATAAACACCAACAGCAACTAAAAACATAGTTACTAAAGTAAGCTGACAGAAAAAGTGGGGAAAAAAATTATAAATATCTGTGAATCAAATCACTTCACAGCTTTCAAAAGATTAATCACAAGGATTAAAGAATGAATTTAATGATGACTTGTTTCCAGACATCTTCTAAATGAGCATCTCGTCAAACAGCTTGTGAAAACAATTGTCAATTTACTGTTACAAGGTCTCCTTTCTGACACTTTATTTAATATAAACTTGACTTTGAAAATAGTAACTTAAAACACTATACATTTAAAAATATATACTTACAAATTTTTAATGTCAACTGCCCCACGGAAAGCTTTTCTTGGGATTGCCTGAATTTGGTTTTCACTGAGATCACTAAAAAAAACAACAACAAAAAGGATCACGTTAGAGAATATTATTTAAAGATTATTTTAATCCAAATGTTTGAGAAGTTATAGGATACTGGAAAGAAAAAGAAAACCCTAAAAGGATCATAATTACATCCATAGCATTATATGCAGTTTCTAATATAAATATTTTACATTTCTAATATAAATTAAAAAGTTGGAATAATGGCTTCTTGAAGTATGCTTCTAGATCTTTAATTTTATAAGAAACTATAAAATACGGTACTCATAAATCGAAGAGTCACTCCGTATCTGTGTAACAAAAACATTTCTTTAAAGAATAGTAAATTGTTCATAATTCAGTTTCAGGGGATTCTGAGGTTTTAGTAGTTTATATTTCTCCAACACCCCTGGTGTAACTTATAAAGTATATAAGAAAGCAGCCTCCTTAATTTCCCAGAGTGGAGTGGGTAAAAACTGATAAAACCTGGACAGTATGATTAAGTTTTCATAGTACTTCTAGTAATCTTGAAAATGGAACATGGCAGAACCGGCCCAACAATAAAACCTACAGTTTATGCATAAAATATTAATAGCAGGTTGATATAAAACCTTCTTTAAATAATTCTATTATAATCATAAACATAGACTGTCTATATTTGCATTCTAATTTAATTGAGAAATACGTTTTAATCACTGAACAAAGCACTCTGAGCTGGAAAGAGCAGTTCGTAAAAATCACTCATCTCATGAAAGGGATCATTATTTTTCCTTCAGAGAATTCCAACGCCAATTCTATAAGCTCACATAGTATTATTAGCCTTAACGAGTAGAATATAAATATGCATTCAAGAAATGTCAATGAAAGCAGAAAATTCTCATCTAGTTTTAAGTAACATTACCACATAGTAGAGTTGAAATATCAAACAAAATGAATTATTACAGCAACAATGATGGCATTAAAATTATCTTTAAAATTCTAGGATAACTGATGCTCACAAAGAAATACGAAGCTACTAACCACAGGTGCATAGCAGATGAAAACAGAGCCATTTTCCAATATGAGGAGGCATATTGGACAGATTCATCCACATCCTCTCCCCCACTGCTGCTTATGATCTGAGTTTCTTGTTCATACACTTGTAGTCGCACAATAGAGAGAGAGAGAGAACTGGCAGATACAGAGATTTAGTGTGTGGTCTTGACCTTATTAGCACCAAGTTTTAAGCAACGAAGATTTGCATTTATAACTCAATATCCTCAGTGTTCAAATAAAAAAAGTTTGCTAAGAAATTCGTAAAATATATACTAGTCTACCTAAAGAGGAAAAGTCTATAGCACAACAAATTATTTCAAACGATAAATTTACAAAATGTGCTTATGTAAGAGTTAAGGCAGCCATCCACTTCCTTAGTGATGTAGCCTGTTACTGTTTTCAATAGTTTCAGTATATCCCTAAGAGTAATAATCCTTCATTTCCTTAAAAATTGCTTATTTCTCCAATTTGCCATTGATTTAGGCTTTCTTCCTTTGCTTAATTACATCAAGTTAAGAATATTTAACAATATATATTTAAAAGCCTTGATGACAGAAACAGTGTTCAGAGAAAGCAACAGAACAAAGAGAAAGCAGAGAGATATCGGAGACATGAAAATAAGTAATAAGAAACGAGGAGGAAAACATTGCATTCAAGAAAATTTGAATCTGTTTACAATGCCTCCTGAAAACTATTTAGTAGTGTTTCTACTGTTGTATCTTCACCAATTCCATGTTTTCTAATTGCTTATAATTTTCCACTTCAAAGACTAAAAAAAATGCCTTTAAGAGTGCGTAGATGAATAAAAATGGCAGAAGTGTTTGCTCCAGACTTTGCCTGCTCCTAGGCTCTGCAGCCTTCCCCTTCCCAACAGCTGGGGCTATGTCATTCCCCACCTATAGCTTCAGTTCTGCTCAGTCCTTATGCATGGTTTTGTCTTAGAGTAACGGAAGTAGAGAGGGCTGGCAGAAAGTCAGGGAGATGGATTTTAGGTGGTTTGTAGGAAAAAACAGTGAAATGCACAGTCAGAATGCCATTCCTTCTAAATTTGATTTTAGTCCTTCAAATTACCTTGACAGAATCCTAGGGCATCAAATATCTAAATCCTGCTAATAGAATTTTTTTTTGTTTTGCAAAAGAGTGAGTGGCTTGCTCAGAGCCTTCTTATTCTCTTAAGGCTAATGGTTTATGTGTGGCTGTCCCCTGAGTAGATGGCTCCACAGGTCACACTATGGGGTCTCAGTTCTGATGCCAAGGAATAATTATGGATCCCAGACTCTTTCAGTTAAGTGGGCCATGTGCACCCACAGCAGGAGGAAGAAACTAACACATTTTTAGTACCTACTACATGCAATAGTTGCTTTTTAAGCAGAAATTATTACCTTAAACTCTATTTCCTTTATTCCTCATAACCACCTTGTAAAATACATACTGTTTCTTGGTTATACAGGAAAGGAAACTGAGCTTCAGAGATGTTAGGTGTTCGTGCTAAACAATGAGACAAATTGTTAAAATAAGTATGTGGAAAATATAGGTAAATATTTAGCGAAGATTTAGGGATTTCTAAAGATGATTTCAGAAATCTCAGTATGTCCTTCCTATAGTCTGGAATTTAGAAGGCTTTTTTTCCCTAACTCATCCTAGACTCTGACTTATTGTCATTTGCAAAATGATGTATTAGACTATGTTTGAACAATGATCTATATTTTGTACATATAGTCAACTGAAGGCTAGCAGTTATCTCAGTCCAACATATTGTTATTTCATATCTACTCTACGTTGCAAGGGCTACTGAGTTGGGTAAGGCCAATTTCCTGTCTTCAGGAATTTTCAAATCGAGTGAAGATGAGGCGAATAGCCAAACAGAAGGAGGAATACAGTGAATTCCAAAAAAAAAAAAAAAATATTGAGAGTCAAAAAAGCAAGAAAGCACTTGGAATAAGAAAAAAAAAGATCATGTGAATGTGTCAACATATAAAAGCAGGTGGACAGGGGCAGAATAGCAAAAACCAGGGCATGCAAAAAGTACACTCTGTACTTTTGATGCCAGTAGTTTACAGTCTGGTATCCTAAGATGGTACAACATATGCAGTGGAATAACAGGAGAAGGGGTGGAAAGGACAAATCAATGGTGTGCTGAGACATTACTGACAGCAGTGTATTGTTCTGTGAATTGTGTGGAATGAGCAAAATGAGTCAGAACTACTGAGTCAGTGGATGGAGATGCCGAGGGAGGAGTCTGTAATTATATCACTAGGTAATAGAGTGTAACAGTGTGTTTCAGAGGAAGAAAATGGCTTGACTGGAGTTGATTTTTTGGAAGACTAATCTGGAAATTGAGTTTCAGACTTTTTCATACCAACTGGGAAATGCATCCTTATTTCAGCAGACAATGGTGTGGAGAGGAAGGTGATAGTCGGGAGGAGGACACGGGTTCTTCCTTAGATTAACTAAACTGGCTATGGAATTTAGGACAGATGGGGTCAAAGGTTCAAATTTAGTTATATTGAATTTGGAAGTCTAGATAAAGACTTATACGACAGCCGGGAAAAGACAGTGAGAACCTAAAGCAACCATCAACCATCAATTAATTCAATGCTTCCTTACTCTGGGACAGTTAGTGCATGAGACATATCCATACTATAAACAGAAAAAATAGAGAAGACCAAGAGTGATATTAGGGATGCATGAAGAACCAAAACTTAGACGTGCATTGCATGTGAAGATGGATTAGGTAAGGGACAGAGACGTCACAGAGGTCACTTTGAACTTAGATGAGAGGACCAGTAACGAAGTTGGGAAATCAAAAGGGCAATTTGGAGTGCGAATTATGATAATGGTTTTGAAAATTCTTTAAATCTAGCTGGAGAGATGTGATATACATATAGATATAGATACATAGATAGATATGTATATACACATACATATGTATCACAGTTTGAGGACAATGAAAATTGTTTATGGTAAGCAAATTATAAGTGGTATCTGAGAAAGATAATCAAGGAGACAGACCAAAGAAGGAACAGTCATTGGCAGCTTGGTTGACCCAGGCCACCTTCCAAATAAAATGAGATCTTATGTGAAACTTGTTTAAAACTGATTAAGCTTGGTAATTCTCAACCTTCAGTGCTGGGGGAAGAGGTGGGACGTGGTGGGTGGCAGGAATGGAACGAGGGAGGCAGCTTGTCAGAGCAATTGAGAACATTGACTTCAGGGCCAGATTAGCTGAGATTAAATTCTAGCTCTACCATTTATTAGTCATGTGACCTTGGGTCACAGTGCTTACCATCACTGTGCCTTAGTTTCTTCATCCCTATTTCATAGGATTGTTAGGTGGATTCAATGAGTTCATACTTTTAAATTGTTCAAAAATGACTTGGCACATAGTAGGGACTACAGAGGTGATTTATTCTACTTGGAGACTCTTTTACGTGCTCCTAGGTATACCTGCTAAATTCCCCAAAGATCACTGTAGTTGATGTGAGACATTTCTGATGGGAGTGTACTGTTCTGTGAACTGTGTGGAATGAGCAAAATGAGTCAGAACTACTGAGTCAGTGGGATGGAGGAGTTTGTAATTATATCACTAGCTAATAGAGTGTAAAAATGTGTTTCAGAGGAAGGAAATGGCTTGATTGGGGTTGATTTTTTAGGAAGATTAATCTGGAAATTGAGTTTCAGAGCAGGCAGGGAAAATGGGCAGAGAACCGTTATCAGGCAGTGTGTCAGAGAGTCAGTGGGTCTCCAGTGAAGTAGGCGATGTTTTTAGAGAACACTACGTAATAAAGTTAGGAGTTAGCATCTGGTGCAAATGTAAAATCTTCAATGGAAGTTAACATGGGTGTCTTCTCAGGGAGCGCTTACAGCCATTCAAGTTTGCTGAGTAAGCAAGTAACAATGGAAAAAGTGTTCGGAAAAGAGGAGCATGCTAACAATGCGCAGGATATTGGGGAGTTAGGACTGAAGACAAGAAAACTAGGTTAGTTTTGTTAAGAGGATACTGCAAATGCTCAGGCATGATACTATGGAATTTTCCAAAGATATTAAAAATATTGAGCACCTTAAACTTGAAAACCTGGTTTGTTCATTTTTTAAGATCACAGAGAAATGAGGGGAGCTGGAAAGACTTCCCCATTCTGAAGCTCATCCCAAAGAAAAGATATAAAGAAGGGTGAATGTAAGCATTTTCAAATAGGAAAGGTATTAATTCCTGGTATTTGACCAATTGGAAAGATACAGGCCTCCCAGAGCCAAGTCTGAAAAGTGTCTTACTGGCCAGTTATGAAACCATGGAGATTCCCATTTTAGACCCTCCCCCTTCTACTATATCCAATTCATTCCCAAAAGCACCCCAGCACTGTCCCCAGTCAAGTCCCTTTCTCCATTCTCCAATGCCATGGTCACTGGTAGAAACTTCGTCAACACTCTTCATCGATGACTGAGACTCCAAACTGATCTCCCTGCTTTGACTTATGATTCCTTCCAAGGCATCTCCCACACTGGTACCAGAATTGTATTTCCAAATTTGAGTTTATGTCAAAACACATCTTCCTGAAGTCTTCTCATCTCAGTTAAGAACACACCATCCATACCAACATTCAGACCAAAACTCTCGAGTTCTCACTGACATATCACAGTCTTCTACAATCTACATCCAAACCACTAGCAAATCCTCTCAGCTCTATTTTCAAAATACATCCAGAATCTGACCTACTGGCACCTCTAGTCCCCTGACTGCACCTACCATCTCATCTTGTCTGAGTTACCTAATAGTCTCCCAACCATCTCTTTGCTTCTGCCCTTGCCTTCCTAGAGCCACATCTAGTCACATCTCTGATGAAAACTACAGATATCTTGCCTCATTACAAAGAAAGCTCAAAGTGTCATAAAGGTTTACAAATCCCCCCCCCCCCCAAAAACAATCTAGTCAGCACACCCTTTTTGACCTTATCTATTTTTACCCTTCCTTTCACCCTCTCTATTTCAGTCACATTGGCCTCCTTAGAGTTACCTGCAAACTCTCATTCTCTTACTTCAGGACCTTCCTTGATACCTGCTGTGACTCTCTTTCCACCTCATTCTTTCACTCATGAATTTCATGCTCTTAATTCACCTTTTATATGATCTTCCAAATCGTTCAGCTTTTGCACATTCTCTTTTTGCCTCAAGCACCTACTTCCTATCACCATGAGATGGAGAATTAAACATTGTTCAAGATGCAGACCAACTCCTCAGCTGAGCCTAGTGCTAAAATCTCCATAACCCTTGATGCTGTGCAAAGTACTAAGCCTCTCTCTCCATTTGCGTATCTGTAAGATGAACTCATATAAATATATCTTAGAATTGTTTTCCATAATTACAAATAAGGTTTGTATTAACAACATAAATTAGTATTTGCATCATTAGATAATAAGATTATTACATAATTATTTTCATTATTGGGGAGTCCCTTGTTCCCTCTTTTGAACTCTTAAGGTGACTTATGCTGTTATTTCATATAATTCTGTTATTTAAGTTGACATTTTTAGGTTTCACATACAAGTGAGATCATGTGGAATTTGTCTTTCTGTACCTGGCTTATTTCACTTAACATGATGTCCTCCAGGTTCTAAAAAAGTTGATCTCATAAAAGTAGAGGTTAAAATGGTGCCTACCTGATCTCATAGAAGTAGAGGGTAAAATGGTACCTACCAGTGGCTGGGGCGGTTAAGGTGAAGTGGGTTGGGGAAATGTTGGTTAAATAATATATATTTACAATTACATAGGAGGAATGAGTTCCAGAGATCCACTGTACAGCAGGGTGACTATAGTTAATGACAATATATCATATTCTTGACAAACGCTAAGAGAGTGGATAAGGTTCTCAGTACAGAAATGATGACTATGTGAGGAAGTGATTTGTTAATCAGCTGATTTAAATATTCCACGATGTATACATACTTCAAGACATCATGAGCAAAAGCCAAAATTGACAAATGGGATTGAATTAAACTAAAGAGCTTCTGCACAGCAAAAGAAACTACCATCAGAGTGAACAGGCAACCTACAGAATGGGAGACAATTTTTGCAATCTACTCATCTGACAAAGGGCTAATATCCAGAACCTACAAAGAACTCAAACAAATTTACAAGAAAAAAACAAACCACCCCATCAAAAAGTGGGCAAAGGATATGAACAGACATTTCTCAAAAGAAGACATTCATACAGCCAACAGACACATGAAAAAATGCTCATCATCACTGGCCATCAGAGAAATGCAAATCAAAACCACAGTGAGATACCATCTCACACCAGTTAGAATGGTGATCATTAAAAAGTCAGGAAACAACAGGTGCTGGAGAGGATGTGGAGAAATAGGAACACTTTTACACTGTTGGTGGGATTGTAAACTAGTTCAACCATTATGGAAAACAGTATGGCGATTCCTCAAGGATCTAGAACTAGATGTACCATATGACCCAGCCATCCCATTACTGGGTATATACCCAAAGGATTATAAATTATGCTGCTATAAAGACACATGCACTCGTATGTTTACTGCAGCACTATTCACAATAGCAAAGACTTGGAATCAACCCAAATGTCCATCAGTGACAGATTGGATTAAGAAAATGTGGCACATATACACCATGGAATACTATGCAGCCATAAAAAAGGATGAGTTTGTGTCCTCTGTAGGGACATGGATGCAGCTGGAAACCATCATTCTTAGCAAACTATCACAAGAACAGAAAACCAAACACCGCATGTTCTCACTCATAGGTGGGAACTGAACAATGAGATCACCTGGACTCAGGAAGGGGAACATCACACACAGGGGCCTGTCATGGGGAGGGGGGAGGGGGGAGGGATTGCATTGGGAGTTATATCTGATGTAAATGACAAGTTGATGGGTGCAGCACACCAACATGGCACAAGTATACATATGTAACAAACCTGCACGTTATGCACATGTACCCTACAACTTAAAGTATTATAATAATAAATAAATTAAAAAAAAAAAGACATCATGTTTGCAATGAATATCTACAAATTTATGTTAATGTTTAAAATAAATTTGAAAAAAATAGTTTTAATTGAATTCCTTTCCTAAATAACTTTCTCTCCTGTTAGACAATATGATAAACAAAGGCAGGGATGTTAATTCATATTATTTCTGCAGAATTACTGGCATGTGGTAGTACACCATTGCCAAATGTTTGCACAAGGGAGACATGGAAAGAAAAAGAAAAAAATCATGGCGAGGCGCAGTGGCTCACACCTGTATCTTAGCACTTTGGGAGGCCTAGGTGGGTGAATCACCTGAGGTCAGGAGTTTGAGACCAGCCTGGCCAACATGGTGAGAACCCGTCTCTACTAAAAATACAAAAATTAGCTGGTCATGGTGGTGAGTACTTGTAATCTCAGCTACTCGGGAGGCTGAGGCAGGAGAATCACTTGAACCCAGGGGGGTGGGTGGAGGTTGCAGTGAGCCAAAATTGTGCCACTGCACCCCAGCCTGGGTGACAGAGCAAGACTCCATCTCAAAAAAAAAAAAAAAATTACAAAACTTGGCAACTTGCAGGATGTAAGACAAGGGAGACTTCTGTGAAGTAGGTCTATGGTTTGAAGCCTGATAAGTAACAAAATCTGGCATTATAGACATAACCAGGGGAAATGAGGAAAGAAAACTGGACTTCTGAGAGGACTTTTAAACATAATGGTATCAAGGCAACACAGGAGAGGAGAATGGCAACGTTTTATAAAATGTTGGAGATAAGAGACTACAGCTCAATAAAGGGATCAGAGACAGAAACACAGATTAAAGTCTTTGTATCATGGTGGGAACTGAACTACACGCTGCATACATAAATCTCCTTTCAGGTGATATACATCAACACATTTCCGATTTGCAGGTTATTATCCCCAAGAAACTTATGCTTGGTTTACTCAAGATTTTAATATTTGCAAGTGAGAAAGTAAGCTGTGGTCTTTTCTCACCCTCACTCCTATTTTCTCATTCATGTATTCAAAAGCATTTATTGATAGCATAAAATCTGATGTGATCATTGCTTTATGATAATTCTGTTTCTTTCAGGGTATGTTTTTATCACCACCTTGACTGCTGCTTCTCGATTTATATGCGTCTCTTCTACATACGTCTTTCCTCTTGCAAATCTTAATAAAATTTGATAATGGAATAAGTACTTTGAGCATTCTTTGTTGGATTTATAAATGAGTTCTTTTTAGGGATTATTGGGGCTGTTCCTCCACCAAAATTTTTTTTTTCTCCCACTGGAAACCCTCAGGAACTTCTAGTTCTCAGCAACTGAAGTTTTGTTGAACACAGTAATAATAATCTCTTTCATCTAATCTCTAATATGTCTTGATCCCAGCACTTCTTGCTGTTAATAAAAAGTGTCAATAACTTACTGACAATAACTGTAAAATTCCACAGATGGAAGTGTGAAAAAGTACGCACTTTAGAACTGATAAAATAAGGTAATACTCAAAGTTAACATTTATTGAGCAACTACTAACTTCCAGGGAATACACTTTATTGTTTCTATAACCAAGTCAGGATGTACTCTCTTATTTTTATTTTGGAGATGAGGAACTGGGGTTTGGAGAGGTTACATTATTTACCTGTGGTCATACAGCTAGTAAGCAGTGGAGCTGGGATTTGAACTTGCTCTGTTTCTCAAACCTCCTATTCTCAAGCACTGCTATCTTGTTTCTTACAGGAGGTGGCTTCTATAGAGGTCTGGCTCTCTGGTATTACAGTTCAATCACCCTGGACCTGCGGTTTCAAAATGTTATTTGAAGATCACCCATAAAAAATATCTAGGGACATTGTTTTAAAAAACAGACTTCTGAGCGCCACTCCAGACATATTAGGCGGAATTGCTAGGGAAGAGGTCCAGGAATCTATATTTTTAACAAGTTTGCCTGGTAACTGTTAATGCCCATGGTCTTCGAACCCCATGTTAGTAACCCATTGGAACTCCTCTGATAAATGGTACCTTCTAGCTTTTTTTGTTTTTTCTTTTTTTTTGTTTGTTTACAAACATGGCATTTGTTTATTTGCATCTAGTTGGAAGTTGCAAATGCCAACAGAAAATAAAAACTAGGAAGCCCCATTAAAGCCAAGAAGAGTGTATACACTCTCTTGACAAAGGAGAGAGCTGGATGAGAAAGTCCACTATTTTATAACATGAAATTTACCATTTCATCCACTTTGAAGTGTACAGTTCGCTGGTGTTAAGTACATTCACACTGCTGTGTGACCATCAAAGCCGTTCTTTTTGAGAGGTCACTCTAAAACCTCTTTTTTGCCTAATGTGTACTGGGACCGGTCTGGAACAGATAAGTTTGAAAAGAAATCCTTGGCTCCACTCCACAAAAATTAAAACAGGTGATCAAGTGATCTTAGTCAAGTTACTGAGATTCTTTGACTCATGTTTCATTTTCTCTAACTAGGAAAAATAATACCAACCACTGCCGCGTCATGGTTCCCATGAAGATCAAATGCTCCGATCTATTCCTTGTGAAGGTATGAAGTGCTTCATCAGAGCACACAAAGGCACTGGCTCGTCTTACTTTCTGCACTTCCATTCATTCAATTTAGCTCACTTCGAGAATTATTTACGAAGGCAGTATGGGCCGAATACACTTAGAAATGAAAAGATAAAAATAGCATAGTCCCTGCTCTCAAGAAGTTCAGATCCAGAAAGGAAAAGTAGGTAAAGTGATCATTATGCCACTGCACTGATTAAAATAAAAATCAGTAAGAAAATATAGAAAGTCCTGAAATAATAAAGGAGGAAATGTACTCTGTTATTGCTTGAAGTATTGTAGATGGCAGATGATCATCAAAAATGACTTGCAATAGAGTTTAAGTTTATATATACAATATCTTTAGTATCTACACATTTTTTCTTGCCAAGGCTTTGCTTCTCTCTCTGCTTGGAATATTCACATGATGTCCTTTAATTGGTTAATCCTCCTACTCATCCTTTGGGGCGGGGCTTGAACATTCTCTTTTGTAGCACTTTTCTTTGAAATGTGTTAACACTGGAGTAGTTTTCCTTCCTTGCACCCTGATAGAATAATATACTCAATTGATAGCATACTGGATTGTAATCATTAGCTTCCTTGTTGACATATCCCATGAGAGTTGAAATTTCCCTAGGGACAGTGAAAACTTCAACATTGTATCCTCCGTGCCTGATGCAATGCCTGGTTGTGGTCGATAAAACATGAAATTAAAATGCCCATCCATGATTAGAAAATTGGTATTATAATTATGGACATTACAATTCTCAAGAAAATTACTTATTTAGCAGGTACTTGATGTCTTTCTTAGGGAATATTATATGAAAATGTCATCTGATACTCTGGCAAGTTAAAACAATGATGACTTGCTCTTTGGTTCCCTAAGATATGGTAGAGATATTTTTTTTTCATGATCCAAATGTCTTTAATGAAATCAGGTAAGACAAAGGTGAAGTCAAAGTTGTGTTAACATAAGTTAATATAAGTACCATGAATTTTAAGTGGTAAACAGTCTTTGAAAGCTTTTATTCAGCCTAAACTATAGTCTCAGTCTCAGTCTCAACTGATGGACTTAAAAATTCTTTAATTCTCTCAATACTGTGTCCAGGGATATGTGTGAGTTTCATATTGAGTCAAAATAGTATAGATAATAACCAGGAAATAATCATTTCCTGAATACCTGAGTCCATGACTTTGTGTCAGGAATTGCATTACTCATTTATGAAGACGCATAAAAAATGTGATCCTATTTTTCTCATCAAAATGACTGCAATATACTGAGGAAGATCAGCCACGCATATGTGAGTAAAGAGCAGACATCAACTCATGATGACATGCATGGAATACATGTGTAAATAAAATAATGGGATTTAACAATAGTGAGGTGGCATGCAAATCAGGAAATGCTTTTGAAAGAGGAGGGCATTAAGCTGGCTCTTAGGGACAGTGATAGGGATGGTCTGGTAAGAAGAAAGGGACAATTATTTCTAAAAAGGAGACCACAATGGAAAGAAGAGACAAAGGTACGTTATGGGTGACATCACTGGGGATGAGGGCTAAGAAAATAGTGTTTGCTGTATTTAACAATTAGAAGGAAAAAAAGAGGTTGTGTTGGGATTCTGAAACACTGACTAGAGGACTAAGAAGTTTTCAGTTAATCTCAAAAAGAGCAAAAAATTAAGAGAACCCTTCTTTCTTTTTTTTTAATTATTATTATACTTTAAGTTCTAGGGTACATGTGCATAACGTGCAGGTTTGTTACATATGTATACTTGTGCCATGTTGGTGTGCTGCACCCATCAACTCGTCAGCACCCATCAACTCATCATTTACATCAGGTAAAACTCCCAATGCCATTCCTCCCCCCTCCCCCCTCCCCATGATAGGCCCCGGTGTGTGATGTTCCCCTTTCCGAGTCCAAGTGATCTCACTGAGAACCGTTCTTTCACAAGACCTATTGTAACAAGGGATGTAGGAATCTTTGTGCAGGAACAACTAGAGCACGACATCTAATTGTTTGAGAACAGCAAGCCTTGTTGTTTTCTGTCACCTGAACACAGGTTTTTCACGTCAATGTACACACTAAATTCTGACTTTGTAAAAGTGGTCTATAAATATAGCCAATCACTATGACTTCCTTCTAGAATTTACAGACTTCAACTAAAATATGATTCTTGATCATGAAAAAAAATGCCTAGAAATAAAGACTTCATAAATAAAACTGTAAAACATCAAATCTTCACCAAAAAATGGCCCAGAGGCAGAAAATTATTGCAAATGACTTTAACACTTTTATTGAGATATAATTAACATACCAAAAGTTTACCCGTGTAAACTATACAATTCAATAATTTTTTAGATTATTTATGGAGTTGTGCAATCATCACCATAATCTTAGGACATTTTCATTACCCCCCAAAAAACTGTGTACTCATGAGCAGTTCTCCCTTTTCTAACCCCCCAGGTTGTAGCATGTATCTGTACTCCATTTATATTTATTGCTCAATAATATTCCATTGTATAAATATAACATATTTTTGTTTATCTATTTCTTGGCTGATGAAGGCAGCAGACTCTGTGAGGCAATTTTAAAATCAATAACTATCTCTGCTGGGGACTAGTATATTTACTATTCTCTTTGGTTCCTTTGCAGCACTTTTGTATTTGGTCTAATATTTCTTAGTGTAATAAGAGTCCATTTATTAGAGCATGGCTATCAAAGAATGCCTACTGCTTTGGATGTCTCAACCCTCTTTAGATACTATACTTCTCTTAGAAGTCTTGTCTGTTCTGGTTCACCTCTAGACTTTAGATTGTATTGTTCTTCCCTTAATTCTACCTCCATATACCCACAACAGCTCTGCAATGCATGATACATTCTTTTGATCATGCTAGCAGAATTTGAACAGACTATAGGAACACCTTTTAATTTGTTTTGAATTTGAGATGAAACTGTTTTCAAAAATGGGAACTGATATATTTTCCTGCCATGTCTATCACCACATATGTGTATCCATGCTAATAACAGAGCTGAATGTACATATTCCATAATATAAAATATATATATCCTAAATATGTATGTATTTGTATATGTACACATGAAAGACAAGAAGTGGAGTGGGGAATAGAGAGACAGAGAAAAAGAGCATTTTTTTTTTGTAATTGGCATGTCTTTGCTTCTTATTTATTCTAAAGATTTTTAAAAGGTAGAATGTAATGGTGCTGAAATACTGCATCAGCTTTTAACAAGAGCCAATACTGCAATGCTGCTATTTTATTGCCCACAACGTATGGTTTCCAGTTGGGTATCCCATTAACCTTAGAGTGCAATGATATAATTTTAATTATATAAATTGAAACAGCAATGTATAATACCTATATCATGTAAAAATGGATTCACTTTATGTGAAACTGTCTCAACTATGTTTCACTGTGAAGCAATAAATTTGCTTTAGATGGCAAACCGGCCTGTAAATTTAATTACTGGTAATTTTATTTTCCTCCATGGTTTAACCTCTCTTAGAGTCTGACCGAGAAATATCATAAATCTGTACTTCCATGGAGTACTTTGGAAACTACTGAGTAATGATAAATGTTTGCCAGATTTTAAGTTTAGAAAAGCAAAGAAACATAAATGTGGATGGTAAATGAGTACGCCAACTTGTAAATATCATTACAGATTAAATTCCTAATTTGATTAAAAGTATATTTACTTAATGAAACTCTTTTTGTTCCTATATCCAAGTAAATAATATATATCAGGGAAAAGAATTATTTTCATGTATTTAAAGATCCTAGTAACTGAGTATGTGTCAGAAAAAAATGAGTTTCACATAAAAGAGATATTTGCATTCGTTCAAGAGAAAGACTAGTTACACGTAGTACAGTCTTGCATAGAATCATCAGGTATCACACAGGTTATGCAGCATGAAACTCATGGAAGACTGCGGAGAGGATTGAAGGTGTGGGAGGAGTGCTCACCATCAATGCTTTCTATCCTTTAGAATTCCCTACAGGGAAGCTATTTCTAAAAAGGTAAAGGGGAAGCACGGTTACGAAGGGTGGAAATTAGTACCTTTCAATGTTAATTCAATGTGACTTAAGATCGTGTGCCTTCGTGTGAACAAAGAGGAGACTACAGTGTGGGTTTCAGATCCATGTCACTCAACCCAGAGTGCCTGAATCCACATCTGGCTCTGCCATTTACTGGTTTTCTGGGTAAGCCATTCAACCTCTCTGTACCTCCACCTCTTCATCTGTAAAATGGGCATAATAAAACTGCCTACCTCATGCTCGACTAGAGCTTGTGCAATGCTTGGTGAAGTGCTCAGCATAGAATAAGCACCTGATAGATGTGAGACTTGCCAAGCCTGTGTGCAATACTGTATATTTCTGTTTGCTCCCTCTACTTTGGGGATAACTTGAGGACTGGACTTTTGCTTTAATTACGTGAGAGTTTCATCCCCGATGTGTCATTTATTAGTGTTATGACCTTGAGCTGGTTTTTCTTTCTCTTTTAAACTTCTCTAAGCTTCAATTTCCTAATCTATAAATTAAGACTAACATTTAGAACACATTTCATAGGGCTGCTGGGAAAATTATTTGAGATATTAAGCACAGGGCCTTCCACATATTAATAACATTCAATGAATGTTACACATTACCATTTTAATGTGGAAATGCATACCAACAAATAAGGTTTTGGGAGATGCATTACAATTTAGGTAAAATTTTACATACCAATTATATCTATCAAAGTACAATTTAAGATAAAATAGAAAACCCTTTTTCACAGTTAAACATAGTATTTGTGAATTATATTGATGTCATTATCAATAAATACTTTAAACAATCCCGGTAAGCACTGAGCTATTTTAAGATACATCTTAAATTCAGAAAATTTAAATCCATCATATACAGTTTCTGAATTACAAAGAAGGATAATAGGTTCAAAACCCATATCCGGATGTATCATAATGTTCTGAATGTAAAAAGTCATTTTACAATTTTTGAAAGGCAATCTTAGGCTAATCTTTCCACAAAATGCACAAACCACCCTTGATTATGCAACTAGCAGATATTTTGAGGGAACTGAAGTCACATTCTCATGATATCGCAATTTCTGAACTGTATGTAAAAGAGAGTTGGGCACAGATACAAAAGCTGAAAGGCAACTTCTGGTTTTAAATGTGGTGGGCTATCCTGGGTGGGCCCTCAAGAATGGAGGTCTTGGGGGTGAGCACCGGCAACTCCAGCATCTCTGAGCTCTGTCAGCAGAAACGTTCCTGCAGCAGCAGAGAGTGCTTCTCAATGCAGGCTGCCTGCTCTCCCAAGCACACCACCTTGATGGGCAGAAAGAAAATGGCCGAAGCCCAGACAGCATTCAACACAATACGGAAAATCAAAGAAATGGCTGAGAGCTGTGTTGGAGTAAGAAAGAAAGAGAGGGGTTTCTTTCCATACCCAGGCCATATCCTAGGAAACAAAGATGAAAGAGAGAGAGAGAGAGAGAAAGGGTGATGGGGAGAAAAGGGGACTAAGTAAGAGAGGAAAGGAATAAGAGGAAAAAAGACAGCAGATGCAGAACATACAACAAAGAACAACTTGTGCAAAAGAAGGAAGAATAAGAGGACGGTTTTTAAAGCAGAGAGTTTTGAAACTGTCCATTTTATTTCTCTGATAAAATCGGTAGGAAGGTGCTTCTACTCTCAGACATTTTAAATTGCTTTACACCTATTATTCATTTAATATTCACAACACTAAGAAGAAGTAATTGATATCTCCAACACACAGACAAGGAAACGGAAGCTTAGAAAGATGAACACATTTGCCCCAAGCATTTAATAAGTATAGGGAGATACCAGTAGACAGAACAAAGTCCCTGCCCTCAGGAAGCTAAACATAAAATGACACAGGCTGGATTTGCTCTGGCTTAAAAAGATACTTGGTGTTTGAATGAGAAGAAAGTACAAATCCTTTGAATATGCACATTTAACACACCATCCCTATTTATCCACTCCGCACAATTGTTTCTTTATCTTGTGGAACAAAAAGTTTTGCAATTAAGACATCTCATTAACTCTACCTTGACCGTGTCAGATCATATGATTTCAATGAGACAAAATTAACTTTAACATTGTTAATGTAACTCAAATGCTTTGGTTGTTTTGCCAGCTGTCAATGGGTATTTTAACTCATCATACTTCTACTGAATCTCTTTTAATAATGTATGTCATAGCACTTCACAATATAAGTTGGTGGAGAACTGCATTCCAGCACCACCAACCCTTCCACTTGCTTGAAACTCAATTTAGATGCCAGAATAAACCCAGACACAGTTTTGCTGCGTAAGTCAATCTCCTACCCACCAAATCAATTCTGCCCAACTACTGTTCCAAAAAGGCACTTAAATCAATTTGCTACGAACGTACTGCATAAAATGATAAATGCACAAATTCTACTTAGCCATTCTACACTGATAATTAGCCCCAGTAGAGTCAAGGCTCACATTTGAACAGAGTTCTCTGTCTCAGTATATCTTTTTGAGGGTATTCACTGATGAAATAACTTCAACACATACGCTATGTGTACATTAGTAGGAAATTAACCACCAACATATGAATACATTTCATTTTATAAGGTTTTGGAAAATTTTTTTATCTTAAAAGAATTCAATATAGGCTTTTCTGACTTATACTATTCCTTTTAGCTGCATTAGCTGGAACAAAGGAGACATCCTTTAAGGAATTAGTAGGAACTGACTGAAATTTGAAGGAAAAAGAAATCAGTGGATTAATTCCAAAGAAGTCATAACATTAACATTGGGGAGGGAAATGTAAAGTTTTTATTTACCCCCCCATGGAAAATGTTACATTGGTCACATCGCTAAGTGTGACTGAGTGACAGCTACTGACAGTGGAATGAACTTTAGGAAGGTGTAACGGAGATGATGCTGAGAGAGCATCAGAGCTGGAACCAGGACAACAGTGACCTCTGTCCCTGGCTAGGGCTTCTGGGTGACTTATAATATTGAAGAAAAATAAAACCCTTAGTGGAGGTTTACAAACAATGTGTCTGTATACACACCCACAAACCTGCATATTATAAAATTCTTATCCTTCTGCTTTGACTGAATTTGCATATTGTCGTTTGTTGTAAGATAGATTATCCTGAGCTACATACTAGGGTCTCCTTTTTCCTTTTCCTTTGTTACTCAAGTTAAATTTTCATCCTAAACATGGATTCAGATGCTCAGACCGACTAGATCTTAACTGTGAAGTACCACAACATAACTTTCATTGTGTTACATACAAAGGGATATAACTCCAAACCAAATGTTGGATTTACACTATGGCTTTTCCAAATACAGCTAATGAATAAATACCTTATGCAATTCTTCATAGCATTTTGACTCACAGAAAAGCTGTCTAAAATTGGAAGAGGGTAGAAGGATATACTATTTGTATTATCTGCATAGTTAAAAACAGTGTACACAGTTGGACTGAAGTTTTCCTTCATCAGACATATTGCTAGGTAAAGTTTCTCAGTAGAGTAGATCTTTAAAAATAAGATATAGTCTCGTCTATTTGATGTAGGCACGTGTTCTCTGACAGAATGTAAGGGTCCCTTCTACTTCAATGGTAATCATGGATTTGTTTGTTCTGATATTAAAGTTATATACCATTGGAAATGCAATGGAATGCAAAAAAGTGGAATAAAAGTGGAATAAAATATAAAAGTGGAATATAAAGTGGAATAAAATGGAATGGAACTGCAAATATCTATAATATGACAAAATACAAAATTCCAATATAAGAAAAACTGTTTTTAATGTCCCAATAAAACAATGCAGCCCCAAGCCATAGGGCACCCACATGGTTAAGGTAGTTGGAATAGGATTTAATATTAATTCTTGTCGCAGCATTAGAGAGGATATGCAACACTGTTCTCATTTTACTATGGAGAGACAGAAATGTACTTGATTCTCTAATGGTTGTCTGGAGATAAAAGAAGCATCATAAAAATACCATGAAGATTCAAAGTTACTCAATTATATTTTGATCAAGTTCAGAATGTTATCAAAGGTAATTTTCCTTTAGGAAACTGAGTTAATGACACTGAAAAAAAGAGCGCACGTTCTTACTTACTAACTACACTCTCGGCAAGTTAGATATTTTAAATCATGTTTTCAGTAATCTGGGGAAAAAAAACCCACTGAGCTGTCAATCTTGAAATCACTGCAGTGGATTACACATTGTATTTTAATTTTCTTTGCAACAGTTATAAATCGAATAGTTTCAATAGTATTATTTTTTAATGTAAGTACTCTAGCTTTCATACCTCTTGAGTTTTCCCCATAAAGTTTCTAATTATCAGTTAATTTTAATTCCTCAACAGTCTAATTAATACTTATACTGTTGATGCTCTATTTTTTTTAAGGAAATCAAAATAAAAAAATGTTTTTTTCAGTTGGGTGTGGTGGCTCACGCCTGTAATCCCAGCACTTTGAGAGGCCGAGGTGGGCAGATCATGAGGTCAGGAGTTTGAGACCAGCCTGACCAACACGGTGAAACCCCATCTCTACTAAAAACACAAAAATTAGCCGGGCGTGGTGGTGTGCGCCTGTAATCCCAGCTGCTCAGGAGGCTGGAGGCAGGAGAATTGCTTGAACCCGGGAGGCGGAGGTTGCAGTGAGTCGAGATTGCACCACTGCTCTCCAGCCTATGCAACAGAGGGAGACTCCCTCACAAACAAAACAAAACAGAACAAAAAACTGTTTTTTTTTCTGTCAATTAGATGACAATGGAATAGAACAAAACCAATACATTGTCTCCAGTTTTTAAATAATCTAACTCAATCAAAACATTCAATAATTTCCCATGGGCGAAGTGTCCCCATAAGTAAAACATAGTAAGCATAAATGGAAAAATGAAACTAGGTTTCCAAATAATCCTACCTGGATTTCTTCCAGTCCCTGAGCATATAACTATTACTATTTTCAGAGTAAAAATCATCACTTTAATTGAAAACAGTTGATTTAATTGTTTTTAATTGGTAGTAGTATAATTATTTATCTAATAATATTGAAATATTAGTATAACAAAAAATTAATTTTCAAGAAAAGCAATGAACATTCATAATTCAATAGAAAAAAATGTAAGTCCCTCTAGAAATGGTTGGAATATTTTTTCCTGTCACTCCCGAAGTAGAAGTAACTTTTAAAAATAATACTTCGGGGCCAGGCACGGTGACCCACGCCTGTAATCCCAGCACTTTGGGAGTCTGAGGCAGGCAGATCACGAGGTCAAGAGATTGAGACCATCCTGGCCAACATGGTGTAACCCTGTCTCTACTAAAAATACAAAAATTAGCTGGGTGTGGTGGTGCGTGCCTGTAATCCCAGCTACTCAGTAGGCTGAGGTAGGAGAATCACTTGAACCCGGGAGGCAGAGGTTGCAGTGAGCCAAGATCACACCACTGCACTCCAGCCCAGCAACAGAGCAAGACCCCGTCTCACAAAATAAAATAAATAAAAAATAATAATAATACTTTGGGAGCAGCTGCGGTGGCTCATGCCTGTAATCCCTGCACTTTGGGAGGCTGAGGTGGGCAGATCACCTGAGGTCGGGAATTTAAGACCAATCTGTCCAACATGGCAAAACCCCATCTCTACTAAAAATATAAAAATTAGCTGGGTGTAGTGGTTCATGCCTGTAATCTCAGCCAGTTGGGAGGCTAAGGCACAAGAATCACTTGAACCTGGAAGCTGAATTTGCAGTGAGCCAAGATCGCGCCACTGCACTCCAGCCTGGGTGACAGAGCGAGGCTCTGTCTCCAAAAAAATAAATTCATAAATAATAATAATATTACTTTGGGATGCTTTACATTACCATTGGGCCATATAAAAGTGCAGGCTTTTAAAGAAACAATCAGTATATTTAGTACCTTTAAACTGGGGCATTATTAGCATTTCAATATGAGTTAATATCTCGAAGGATTAGGAAATAAATATATTTCTTAAGTGTTTCAGAAAGACAATGAACAACAGTTAGGTAGATAGAGATAGACTGACGCATGGATTTTTTGAGCTCCAAGTATTACCATGTAGATATAGGCTTGGTACAACCTAGCCTATGAAATATCCATTTTTTGTAACCAATCTTTTCTCTTTCTTCAGATTCACTTTCCACATTTTTCTACTGAGGAAAATCTGTGAATTCTTCTAATACTACTTTTCTTTCCTTTCTTCCTCCTCAAATGTCCAATGAGTAAAGTAGCTGAAAAACTCCAATGATTCTCAATGTATTGCTAACACAAAGCAATTACTTTTGCATTCATCGACTGTTTTCATGTGTGCACTTGTGTGTGTCCACGTGTGTAAGAGAAAGAGACAGCGGCTCTTTTAGGTTTTACTTTTTTTCTGAAAGCTCAACCTAGCCAGGCCTTGACAAACACAGACACTATGGATGGCGAGCTCTTCCGCTCCATCCCTCTCCTGCAGACAGGCTGCAGGTCTCCTGACCTTCTCAAACAGTTTGCAACCCTTTTCCTTAACATGAAACACAGGCTACAGCCTGCTCCTATGATAACTTCTTACCTTTTAACTTCATCATCTTCTTCTTATATCAAAAAAAGGTGTTAAAATTCAAAGGAGAGCAATGTTAGAATAAGTGTAACCTTGAACAGCCTTTTGA
Organism: Macaca thibetana thibetana; assembly: GCF_024542745.1. NCBI lineage: Eukaryota > Metazoa > Chordata > Mammalia > Primates > Cercopithecidae > Macaca > Macaca thibetana. The sequence goes on from NC_065582.1 coordinate 166,464,457, forward strand.
CAATGGCCTTTTTTGAATAAAGCTAGTCCTGCTATTATAACTCAGGGCGTCCCTCATGACTGATCACTGCAGAGCTGATCACACAGAGATCCTCCGCCTCCTCTAGCAAGGCAGTTGCATCTGCCTGATCCTTGTCCCTTGCTCACCAGCCTCAGGAATTCCTCACTGTCTGCCCTGGTCCTCACAGATCCTGCTTCCTTCCCATCTGACAAAGAAAACCGTTAGGCTTGAAAGTTGTTGCCAAGAGATTTAGGGTTTTTCACTATTAATTGCCTGAGGAAGCCAGAATCTTACGGATAATGTGTGACTAACGAGGAAGAGGGCTGATGTTTTCTGTCCAAAGGATGGCCTGCTGAAGAACCTCTGTCCCTTCTGCAAGGTACTCCCTCGAGGCAAGCATTGATCAGGATCACTCTACTGTGACGTTTCTATCCTGCTCACAATCCACATATAGCACGGATTCCTAGACTTTTGCCTTTTGCTTTCTCTGCTGCCTTTGTTCAGTGAAAATACTAACAATAAATCGGATCCCAAACAAAAATATAATTTCATTTCATTCATAAACACATAATATCATTTACATGATCTCATTTGCTACAACACAGAGAAGTTGGGGTACATGGGATTTTCTGAACATCTATTTTGATGGAGTTTCCTATTATCTGTCTATACATAGAGTTAATAGTTAATAAGGTGAAGAGCTGGTCTTGAACTCAGGATTGCAATATTCTGTACCTAAAACTTAGTCAATTATTTGGAACAGAGAGATATGCAGAGGGGTGTTCTGATATAGCTATTTATTTTTCAGTGATGCATATTTTCCTTTATTTCTCCTTAATTTGCAGTTTTGATATTGCCCAGTCTGTGGTTTTCAACACTGCCTGACTCATTCTGATAGTAAGGAAACAGACATCTGAAAGGTTAGTCTGAAATACTGATTTTTGGCTTTTCTTGGCTACAGACACTAGAAAATCTGGATATAATTCCAAACACTTTCTCTAAGCTTCCCCTACGATTGCTGCTTCTCTCTTTCTTCTACAGCATCTGTCATTTAAAAAGTGGTGATTTCTCAGACTTACTCCCCATTTTTATGTGGAAGTGGTGTCCAGGCCGGATGGGAACCATGTAACATCACATTGAGCTGATCCTTTCCTTACCGCAAAGTAGAGATAATATGGTCTCCCATGGTAAAAGAGAAGAAACCGAGCTCATGGCCGAGATCTGTGGTTAATAATTCTCAGCTTCCCTCTTCAACAGCTTGCCTCCAGAGACAAACTGCCTTAAGTGGGCAAACCACTGAGAACATTCCCATCTGACAACTGTCTTCGAAGAAGGGTCAAAGGAATTAACCCGTAGTTAAGAGGGCAAGGGTGTGCTTAAGTACTTTAAGCACACAGACAGTTGTTGTGCACAGAGATGGGAGCAGCTGGTTTTTATCTCTGATGGAGAATGAACAAGAGGAAATGAACAGCACTTCGGTAGGAAGGATGACTTTTAGGCAAGAAGGAAGAAGCCTCAGTAACATGTATTATGCATCCACTGTGGCCAGGGCTTTGTATACTTTGTCTCTTTTAGCCCACTTGACATTCTCAGGAACTCAAGGAAACCACAGTTAAGAGAGTCCCTTCATTTGTCCTAAGTTGCAGACGTAGTAATTGGTAAAACTTGTTTTTGAGCTTAATGTTATAGAATCAAAAAGTCCTTTCCGCTACCGCAATGGTTCTTAGATTTTAAGAGAAAAAAAGAGAGCTTAGAACCCCTTGGATACTCATGAAATCTGTGGACCCTTTCTTGGAAAAATATACATGCACATACCCACAAGATCAGATACGTGCTTTTATCTGCTTCCTAAAGTAGAGAAGCCTAATAGATTCTCTGTACTAAAATGTGCTGGGGATCAAGAAATAACAGCAAAAACTGAGTCTGATTACAGCATAAAAGCAATACCCTGAAGCAGAAATGACGTCTAACAAAGAGGAGGTGGGTCTAATTCTCGTTCAGTTTTCTGACCCTCTATATATGCTTTTAAACATCTTCTTTAATGAGCATTGATATAGAGTTTGTATTTGTGAAAAATTCATTTGATTTTTAAAGATTACTTAAGATTCTTTTTAAATGGATCCAAATTCATAAAATAATGAATTCTTGAAAATATAATGCTTATGTAAGAAACATCTCCATTTAAGGTAACATATTAATATAAAAATAAGAGTGGAAAGAGTAGTCTCCAAGCACATTGAATTACTGAAGTAGAAACCAATTTATCATTTCAATAGCAGATAATTTAATAACAGGGTTGGGTGCAGAGCTCTCTGAATTAATGGTCAGGAGAGGGGTGAGGGGAATGGCAGAAACTGACATGATTCTTAGCAGGACAGGACTGATCAGTGCAGCTAGGGCTCAACTCAATCACCCCATTGCAGCTCCATTTGATGCATGAGATAATGAGAAGACACCTTATGTGTACAAATAAAGGGTCTGATATTATTATAAATACAAAGAAAGTATGGGTTAGGCTTTCTAGACAGAATGCAATTAAGTCGCAAAGTATGTAACAGAGACAAAGGCATTGGGTAGCACATGCAGAGATCAGCAGCCCTGCAGTATTGGAGAAAGCTTCCTGGAATAGGTGGATCTGACAATTAAATGGTGTTGCAATGCAGCGGGGGGGTAGAGGTGGAGAATTGTGAAACTGGCAGGCCAAGAAAACTCTAAAGAATTTTTATCTTAAAATGGAATTTAAAAGCAAGCACTATGTTTCTAAAAGAAAGTTATAAAAATGACAGTGGCAATAGCAAGGATTTATTGCACTGATACTGCACTGGGCGATCCACTGCTGCATTACTACTAATTCTAAAACGAATACTGTGATACGGTCAAAACGTTCTCTATTTACAGTTGATGAACCTTCTCAAGTTACTGCTTTTGACAGGATTCTAACATAGGTTTGTGTGACTCCTAAGCCTAGAGACAAGGAATTTCACTTATTAGGAAACCTGTCACAACGACAGTAAAACCCACAAGAGAGCTACACCTGAATATCAATTAAGTTGAGTTTTGTTTTGTTTTGTTTTTGTTTTGTTTTTTTAAGAACCAACCTTTAGCAAAACAGGAGAATACAAATAAAACAAGATGACATTCTTACACATTAGGGTGTTCACTTTCAGCTGGGCCCCAATAATTCTCCTTAAATGAACCTGTTTTTATCCGTTTTCATTTGCCACAATGGCAAGTGGTGGCAATGTTACTTTATCATTCTTTTCAAGAGTCCCAGTCTATGCTTAGCCTCGAGTCTAGGAAAGTTAAGTCTGTCTTCTCAACTCAGAAAATGGAAACCCCCTAGGCAGGACCCTTACCTTCCTTCCACCTCTTTACTGGTATCTATAATATCCACAGTAATCTTTGTCCCAGGTACCCTCCTCTCCAAGGATAACACCCTTTGGGTGCACATTAATACAGACCCCTTCCAGCATTTAACTTGTGTTTCCTTTCTCCTTTCTAGTCAAATGGTATTGTACCTGCCAAATCAGTAGACTTTTCAATCCAGCATCTGTCATTTTGACTCCTTTGTCCTCCTGAAATCTCTGGCTGTGTCTCCTGGTTCTTATGCCATGCTGAGTGATCCATTTCAATCTAACATCTTGTTCCTCTTCTCCAGGGAAATTATTACATGATGAGGCTCTTCAGTGGTTATTAAGTTATCTCATTTACTTTCAAGGCTATAGTTACGCTCAAACATTCCAGAAAAATTTCTAAAATAAATACTTCCAGCACCTAAGACTGCTTGGTACTTAGTAAGCGCTTAATTCATACTAGCTAATCATTGTTATGAAGCCATTCCTGGTCTAGTTCCAAATTACTTTTTTTTTATTTTTTATTTTTAGATTCTCTCCCCTGCTAATAGCTGATGACTTGATACTTCAGCTGTGCTTCAATAAACTTGTGATGAATGAATGAATGACTAATAAACTCAAATGCCTTGAGCTAAAAGTTATCTGCTTGGGCCAAAATGAATTTAAAGTTTATGAGAAAATGTATCATTTCCATGCCTTGTCCCCTAAAGCACCAATCCTTTGAACTTTTAGTCCTCAAGGTTTTGTCCCAGAGAAATATTGTAAGCCTGTGCCTGTTCCAAGAAGGTAGCTATCTCTCATGTGGAAAGAAATTAAATCCAATGTGCTTGTGTCTGCGCACAGTAAAATGTAAGTCAAAATTCCAGTAGCCTTTTCATGAGACCAAAGTGAATCCTTTGTGCCCTACCCCACACTTCATCTTTCAATAAAAGACTTTCTAATCACCAAAGCTGTGCATATGCACGCACAAATAATGGGAACAGTATATGTTGAAAATGTCACTGCATTCCCTGATATATTGCCCTAAAGAACTTGGAGATTTCCCAGGCATGATATGACCTATGAGAAACAAAATTCTATTCAGTTCTAAGATTTGTATTCATGTGACTTATTCTAGTCACTTTTAAACTATTAGAAAAAGGGGGAAAAAGCCCTTTTCTATTCACCACGAAATAGCAAAATTTTCCCTTTCATTTATTTTACTTAGTCATCTTCCTCATCTGAAAAACTTTCAATCTAAAACACATCTAAACACTCCGTAGAAACACATTAAGTAGACGTGAAACTGTAGCCTTTCAATTGAAAGGAAAATTCCACAGAGTTTGCTGGCAGTACAGCAAGGTCTCCCAGTCTTTCCTCTTTCCTCTCAAGGTAAATCTCATCACTGAACATGGAAACTCTGCTCCAGTCCACATCCTCTCCAACTCATCCTCCACGTGACTCACTGAGAGTAACTTTTTAATACACAAATGTGGTCACCACATTCCTATACTGCTTTCGAAGCTTTCAAAGTCTACAAAATATCATTTCGCTCCTTTCTGAGTTTCACATCATAGCTTCCTCCTTGTTCCATAACCTTCATAAAATTGGTCCCCCTTTCTAAATGCACTCTGCCTCCCTCATCTGGCAAGGAGACTTTGTACACACTCCCTTGCCTGCCTGCCCACCACTGCAATCTCTGTTCTCCATTGGTGGAGAAAGAGAAACTCACCAAGATCTCATTCGAATCCAGTTTGCCTTTCCCCAACCTTTTTCCTCTCCCACCCTCAACTATAACATTTATATTTTTCTTTCTGTTCTCATGCAGCAATCTATTCATACCTTGATTAAATATTTTTTTGTTGTAGCTACCATATTGTTTTATTAAAATTACTTTTAAAAAATATGTGTTGGGCTCTCTTATGAGGCTAAATTTTGCATAGGTCATGATGATTACACAGATAATGTTTTTTTCCCCAGTAAAAGTACTTTATAGACCTTATAGAGTGAGAATAAAATGGTTAAAGTATAAAGTTCTGGGCTGCTGTATAGTAGATGGAATGTTTGATAATCCACAAGGGAATGATCACAGTCTAACTTGTGAGCAGGTAGGACCCATGTTTACAAAGACTTTCTACGGCTTGGAAGTGACTGTTTCTGAGCAAATCCCAAGGGCTATCACAGCCTTAACTCAGAAAGACAGAAAGGGTGCTGACTATGGGTACGTGTTTGCATACTGTGTGTATGTGTATGTATTTTTGCAAGTGCAGGCTGGATCTGGGATGGGGGGGATACAGACAGAGAGAGAGAGAGACAGTGAGAGAGAGACTGGATAGGGGAACATGTTCCTCAGCTTACTGCAGTCATTATTTTGCAGCAAATCCACATTGGGGGCAAGCAAGCTTATCTAGAAAAACTGTTAGATATAGTGAAACTGTGTAGTTGAATCAAATTTAAGTAGGAGATTGAAAATTTTTTGCCAGTGCCATAAAGATTTGATGTTAAGAAAACAGTAACCTGTGCCAGGAGCACGAAATGTATGAGCTTAAAGAAAGTATCAGTGAATGATATAAAATCCAGGTTGTAAAAAAAGAGAATGTCAACTAAACCAGGACCCAGCAGTCCCCTTTTGCCACAGTGACCACATGTTTTCACGAGTTCCTGGTTGAGGGAGGATTTAAAGTCAGTATTAAAAGCACATTGTGTATTACTTAAAAGTTTGCTGTTATTTATTTATTTTTATTTTTTGGAGGCTTTGGCCATTTTCAATTAACCCCATTGTGGCTCTGAATAAAAAGTCTTGGTAACAGAAAGATATTTCAGTAAAGCTAGGGTTATAGTTTTAATTGCAGTGAAAAATCTTGTACCCAGAATGTAAATAAAGGCCAAAATGTTTTGTAAAGGCCTGGTCATCAGTGTTTGTGCATAACTTCTCAACAGACGAGTCTCTTAAAAATTATGCCCAACACACTCGCAAATGTTAAAACAACAATTAAATGCATTCTAGTTGGATATTTAAGAAATGGAATCTATTGACATCTTACAAATAAATCCAATACATATCAAATAATAAAGGTTACAAAAGAAACTTCCAGAATTTTAAAATTACTACAATTCCACACTGATCTGAGAAAATGGCAACTTCAAATTCAAAGGTAATTTTGTGTAAACAATGTCATTAAACAGATGAGATCATTTCAGCAAATTTTGAGCTGTCCCATTTTTATTCATTGTGTTGTTTTCTACGGCCCTGTATCTCAGCATTGCTTTTTTTTTGGCTGTATATATCAGCTGAAGTTCAGAATATACTATGCTATTTACAGACCTGCAGCAGTCAACATCTGTAGAAAGGATTCAGAAATTGATTTAAAGTCTGCAACATAAGCATATCCAATCCTAATAGTACACAAGACCATATATCTTCTTTGAGAGACTGACACATGGTCCCCACTCTGACTGGTGATAATGCATCCCTGCCAAGCCCAGATGTAGTTTCAACTCCAGGGAAATGCAACGTAATGATGAATTGGTATAACCCAATCATGCTAACATTTGTATTTGGAAACCCTACAGTGTAGTACCGACAACATTTTTTTTATTTCCCCTAACCATGTTTCTTTAAGTATATCAAGATGTTCTGCCAGGATGACAAGCATATGATCAAATAAAATGGTATATAAAGATTGGGCAGACTGCTTTCCAAAGCAAAATTTCATAGTTGGAACTTTTAACAATTAATTGCACTTCTGGCAACCCCACTGAAATTTAAATTAAATGGTATAACTATTTCATTAGAAGGCTTTGGCAAAATAAGCCTAATAGATGGAAAACTTTATATAATTAAAAATGGCAAGTGATCCGCTTTCTGTGTGCGTTTAAGTCAATAGGTCTTAACTCTATGATGTCTTTTTCTCCTGCTATGTGGTGAGTTCCTCAAGGGCAGGAGCTGAACTCTATAATCTATGGTTCTTAACAGAGTTCATGGCACAAAGCAGGCACTTAATATATATTACTAAATCTTTGTATGCGTTCAAATATTAGTAGATTGTGAGTTTTAGAATCCAAGTTTGAATCAAAGGCCTGCCATTAATGAAATCAATGGCTATTATAAATGGAATTGTTCTTCCCTCACACCTCCCAATTCACATCACTTGACTTGCTCTCCTCAATATCTCCTTATTTAAATGGGTCTTTGCAGAAGTCTTCAAGTTAAAACAGGGTCATTAGGGTGGGCCTTAATCCGATATTATCAGTGTCCTTATAAAATGGGATAATTCAGGCACAGAGTCAGAGACCACAGAGAGAATATCATATGAAGATGAAGGCAGAAATTGACATTATTTTTCTATGAGCCAAGGAAGACCACAGATTGCTGGTAAACCACCAGCAGCTAAGAGACAGGCATGGGACAGAGTCTTCCTTCAAGCCCTCAGAAGGAGACAACCCTGTGGACACCTTGATCTTGGATTTCAGACTCCAGAACTGTGAGACAATAAATTTCTTTAAGTTACAAAGCTTATTGTGCTTTGTTATGGAAGCTCTAGCAAACTAACACAATGGCCTAGAACAAGGCATTTCACCTCTATGTCTTACATGTAAGATATAATTAATACTTCAGTATTGTGTTTAAAACATGGTAAATGTTCAATGAAAGTTTCCTGAAAATGACAAAGGAAATAATAACTCATCCAATAAATATTTATTAAGTACATTTTACGTTCAAAGCCCTGCTCAATTTTCTGGGGAAACAGCTGTTAAAACTTGCCCTTAGAGAGCTAACATTCTAATGAGAGAAGAGAGACAACGGCAGATAAGTAAACAATATAGTATGTCAGACAACAAGAAACTATGGAGAGAAATAAAGCAGGGAAGGTGAATATGAAGTAAGGGGTCAAAGGAATATAATTTTATATAGGCTTGTCAACAGTGGTGACATCTGGAAAAAGGCACATAAACCACATTAAGTAAGTAGCACATTGCCTAGGGAAGAATATTCTAGACAGGACAAATGGCCAGTGCAAAGGCCCCAGGGTGGAAATATTCCTGACATGTTGTGATAACAGAAAAGGGGCAAGTGTCGTTGAACAGAGAGATCAGAATGTTAACAGCAGGAAATGAAATCAGAGAGGGAAGTCACGGAGACTGTGGGAGCCAAGATTAAGCTAGGGGCTGGTGTTGGAGCCAGTAGGCTGCTTGGAGGCTGACATGGTTTGGCTGTGTCCCCACCCAAATCTCATCTTGTAGCTCCCATAATTCCCATGCGTTGTGAGAGGAAGCTAGTGGGAGATGGCTGAATCGTGGGAGTGGGTCTTTCCCATACTGTTTTCATGATTCTGAATGGGTCTCATGAGATCTGATGGTTTTAAAAATGAGAATTTCTCCATACAAGCTCTCTCTTTGCCTGCGGCCATTCACTTAAGATATGACTTACTCCTCCTTGCCTTCTGCCACGATTGTGAGGCCTCCCCAGCCATGTGGAGCTGTAAGTCCAATAAACCTTTCTTTTGTAAATTGCCCAGTGTTGGGTATGTCTTTATCAGCAGCATGAAAATGGACTAATACAGAGGCAACTGCAAAGTATGAGCAGAGAGGTAACATGGTCTACCTTATGTTTTAAACAGGATTACCTTGGATACTGTTTGGAGAATCACAAGAAGGGAGGTAAAGTGGAAGTAGAAAGACCAGATAAGAGAGTATTCCAGAACTGGGGTGAGTGCTTAGGTAGCTTGAATCAGGCAATGGAGATGTTGAGAAGTGATATGATACTGGATATACTATGAATTTAGAGTATTCAGGACTAGCTTCAGGACTGGACATGCGGTATGAGGTAAAGAGGGGAGTCAAGGATGACTCTTAGTTTTTACTTTTTTTTTTTGAGATAGAGTCTCACTCTGTCACCCAGGCTGGAGTGCGGTGGCACGATCTCAGCTCACTGCAAGCTCTGCCTCTCAGGTTCATGCCATTCTCCTGCCTCAGCCTCCCGAGTAGCTGGGACTACAGGTGCCCGCCACCATGCCTGGGTAATTTTTTTTGTATTTTTTAGTAGAGACGGGGTTTCACCATGTTAGCCAGGATGGTCTCGATCTCCTGACCTCGTGATCCACCCACCTCGGTCTCCCAAAGTGCTGGGATTACAGGCGTGAGCCACCGTGCCCGGACTACTTTGGGTTTTTTTAAGTTGAGGTCTCACTCTGTCACTCAGGCTGGGATGCAGTGGTGTGATCATGGCTCACTGCAGCCTCTACCTTCCTGGCTTAGGGGATCCTCCCACCCCAGCTTCTCTGGATGCTGGGACCACAGAGGCACACATCGACACGCAGATAATTTTTAATGTTTTGTAGAGACAGGGTCTCCCTATGTTGCCCAGGCTGGTCTCAAACCCCTGGGCTCAAGTGATCCTTAGGCCTTGGCCTCCTAACGTGTTAAGAATACAGGTGTGAGCCACTGCATCTGGCCTGACTTCCTAGTTTCTTGACTTCAGCAAGGAGAAGATGACATTCATGAGAAGGAAAATTTGCAGGAGAAGCCAGCTTGGGAGACGGCACCAGAAATTCAGTTTCGCACATGTTAAGATGGAGATTCTGCCTAGCAGACATCCAAATGGAGATGCGGGGGCGGCAGTGGTATATGAGTCTGGATTTTACAGAGCAGGTCCTGACTAAAGATAAATTTGGGAGTCATTACAGAATTAAAAAACCAAGAAATTATATGAGATCACTAAGTGAATGAGACAAAATGCTTACATTTATTAAGTGCTTACTGCATTCCAAGCCATTTTCTAAATGCTTTACATATGTTATCTCATTAATCCTTGTAACTAACTCTGCGGTGATTCAATAGTTTGCATTTTCCATTCCCTCTCATTTTTAGACTTTGCCTAGTTTTACAAAGGAGGCTGTTACTCATCAATTTAAGTGTTGTTGATCATGACCAAAAGAGAGCAACAAAATTATTTTGACCCTAAATCAAAGGTCAGCAAACTTTTTCTGAAAAGGGCCAGACGGTAAATTTGTTAGGCTTTGCGGGCCGTATCTTTTGTAGCAATTTCTCTACTCCATGGCTGTGCCTTGAAAGCAGTCATCAACTACTCACGAAAAAATTACTGTGGCTGTGTTCCAATTTAACTTTATTTACCAATCCAGGAAAAGGCAGGATTTCACTTTAGGCTACAGTTTGTAGACCTCGATCTAAATGTGTGATTTGAATTAATTTGATGTTTTATATTGATAAAATCAGAAGACAAATAACCTAAAAAGTGCAATATTTTCCAGTAAGCAATCCACTCTGGGTAATAAGTTTTGATGCTTGCAGACTGCATATTACAGTGGTCTTAAAATGAAGAGCATCCTGAAATCTAGGAAATTCCGGAAAACACAAGGCCTGGTGGGATCATTCCAGATTTTCCATACCTTAGAGGCCTAGCCATGGAAATATGGTAGAAGGAAGGGGGCTAGGTACATGTACTGAGGCACTGTTTGCCTAACAAGCATACAGTTTTTACTTAGATTGTATGTGTAAAGAGGTAGTGTGACTTTGGGGAAGCTACTGCATATCTTGTGCAGGGGAGGGTCATCTTATTATTTTGATTCTTAATTCTTTACTCTGGAAAATAATTATTTCTGATAATCTACTTAACTGAAGTCTTACAACATCAGGACTTTTGTCTTCTGGATGCTTACTGTATTCAAGAAGATTCCAAGGTAACAAAATTGACTAAGTTCAACTGAGTGAGTTACACTTTGTAAGAAGCATGGCACATACCCTGGTACAAAGCAGGCACTCAGTAAACATCAGCTCATTCAGCCACTCATTCAAAAACTATCTTGTACTCAAGTCTTTAATTGACTCTATAATTCAGATCTCTATAAATCCTTACATGTACTCATAGTCATCCCACAAATGCAAGTTACATTTATCTGGTTGACTTTTCACGACAGGATAAAGTTAACATTTAGCCTGACCTTCTAGGCATGCCACAATCCATTTTTACCTATTTGCTTATACCTATGACTTCATTTGGAATGCTCTGATCCAGTTAGAGCCAACACCCTATTATTCTTCAAATAAAAACTTTCTAGAAAAATTTCTTAAGATTTTATTCATGTTCTTTTCATATGGAATTTCCTTAGCCTGCACTAAATGAAATTTCCTGTCCATTACTAAATGAAGGCATGTCTGCTTTTTCCAGAACCAATTCAGTGTGGCCCTTCTCAACCGCTCCAGTCCATGATGTTTAGTCCCTTCTCTAAAATCTTACAGCACTATCCTTTGAACTACACTCATTTAATTACAAATTTTTTAACACTCAACTCGAAAGCCTTAAGCATGTATTCTCTTAGCCATACTCATTTCATTATTAAATTGTGCTGTGTTACTAAACTGCAAACTCCTTGAAGTCCAACACCACATGTTTTTAATTTTTCTCCCAGTGGAGTTAAGGACAGTGCCTTGAATGCAGGGGATCAATCAGTATCTGCTGTGTGCAAGGACCACTGGTTGTCATACCAACTAGAAATTGTAGCCACCTACACTCCAGAGAGCATTTAAAATCCTTTCCCTAGGAAAAGCCTGCCCATACACACTTTCTCACAACTGAGTGAAATAATGAATGAATGATCTCAGGAATTTAGTCCAAGAAAATAAGGAGCAATGTTGCCACACATTTTTATGAGGAAAAAAACCTTTTTATTTTAATAAACGTATAGAACAAGTTAAATGTCCACTAATAGAAGATAGAATATATATATATTACAGTTTAGGACCATCGGACAGTAACTAAATTAATAATTCTATAAATAATGAATAATATGGAAATATGCTTATGGTACAGTGGTAAGCAAATATGTGGAAGACAATTCTATATGCCATATGTTCTCAATTTTTAGAATTTAGATAACTTTGACATGCACCTTGCTTCCATACACTTCTTTCCATTTCAACCATCACTCCTCTTGGTCAGGTCTTATCACATTTCCCCTGGGCTACCATATTAGCTTTCTAAACAGACTTCCTAGTTCCAAATTGTTTCTTCAAATCTCTACAATTCAGCCCCCAATTAAAGCATCTACCTACATTTCCATTTATATCTTGCCAGTTTCCATCCATCTATGATCCAATCCAACCATTTACTGAAAATACTTCCCGCTGTCTTCATATCCCTCAACATTTTCCCAGGGCTTCTGCTCATCCACCTCTAGTCATAAGACTCTTTTCTTGTCTTAATGGTGAAGCGCAGTTTTCTTAAAACACTACAAAAGCCATTCCTTCCTCTTTTCCTTTTTCTTAGACAGAGTTTCGCTCTTGTCACCCAGGCTGGAGTGCAGTGGTGTGATCTCGGCTCACCACAAACTCTGCCTCCTGGGTTCAAGCAATTCTCCTGCCTCAGCCTCTGGAGTAGCTGGGATTACAGGCATGTGCCACCATGCTCAGCTAACTTTGTACTTTGAGTAGAGACGGGGTTTCTCCATGTTGGTCAGGCTGGTCTTGAACTCCCGATCTCAGGTGATCCGCCCGCCTCTGCCTCCCAAAGTGCTGGGATTACACGTGTGAGCCACTGCACCTGGCCTCCTTCTTCATTTTCATATTTCACTTCTTCCCACTCCCTGCATGCATCCCAACCTGCGCTGTGTCATTCCCTTTAAGGTCAGTATCTACCTTCCCCTGACGGCCATTCCCTGGAGGTCAGAAACACTGTTATTCATATTAGTATTTCTCCAAGTGCAAAACATGAAGCTTTATCCACAAGGGAGTCTAGAACCTTTTAATTCAATTGAAATTATAGATAAGCCTATTTTAAGTTCTGAGTCTTCAAAGTGAAGCTTAAAAAAAAAAAACTCTTTCTAAAACCATCTATTAATAGAAAGATTTGGGGGGTCAGAATTAGTCATTTAGGGAACTTGACCCTCTAAACATATGTATCACTCACAGTAAATAAGGATGAGTACCTATAACTTAAAATCCACGATAGTATATAGAGCATGTTTGAAGTAATCACAAAGAGGCAGATAAATTACAGATAAATTGCAAAGACGGCTCTGCAAACAGAGGGAAAGCCGGAGTTAAAAACTCACTGGCTGGTTGGGCACCTTTGTTCAGGGAGTAACTTGCCCAACCATAGGACATGGCCCTGAATTACTATTCCCTTTTTAAGAGGGTAGTTTCAAACTGTTTCCTAAAACTAAACCCTGGTCTCAGGATACAATGGCAAAAAATAGCTTCGTATATTTACAGAAGGAAAATAACATGACATTTTATTGTGACATGAAAAGAATATGCAATGTATCCTGTCCAACACTGTGCAGCCTACCATTCTAAATGGGAGACAGGAATATAAACACAGCACACTCTGGGAATCTGAAAACATATATCTGGGCTTCTTTATTTAAGTTAATCATTATGTCATATGTTAACAATATGTTATTATAGGGTTTAATTGCTTGTGTGTCTAACAAGTTCTCTTGTCAGTTAACCTTTCACCCATAGATAGATAATGAAAGGCCACCTCTGTTGTGTCGCTGTGTAGTTCATTAGGCAGAAACGCCGACTGTTTCCTCTACCAGTCTTAAGTCAACACAGTGCCTATCCCAAGCCAAAGGCATTCTAACAGCTTCTGGTGGCTTTCATCTGGCTGGTGGTTGCTGTAAGATTCAGAAGCTAGCTAAATAAAGTATGTGGTATCCACATACACACACACAGTCTGAAGATATATTTTTTTCTAGCATTCCTTTGGAAGCATACCTTAAACTCACAGATAGCAACAGTACAGTTGACAGCACTAGTTTTTAGGAAGTGGAGGAGGAAGTGTGAGAATGCAATGTGGCTATGAAGAAAAAAAAATCATCTTTGTGAATTTTTAAAATTCAAATGATTCTTCTTAAGCGTATTCTACCACAGTGAAAACTGTGCAAATCACTTAAGTACTTTAATTAAGCAAAGAACACACCCCTCACATTTCTGTTTTCAAGATTTATTTTTGCAATTAAGGTAATGAATCTATTCAAGAAAATTTCAGTTTTTTAAGAGTTCTCCTAATTGTATAATTTTTTCCAGCTTGTAAAATGCCTGATAAGAGCTCTTCAGATTTTCCAAAACATTCCTCTTACATCACGTTGTGAGACATACTCTGAAGGCAGCATTTATGCACTTGACACAGGATACTCAGGGTCCAGGAACAACACCTATTAACTCTAAAATTAAGTAAGTCACTTTGCTTCACACCTCTGGTGGCCAAGTATTAAAAAAAAGAAAAAAGGCAAACAGTCTGCAGCTATGAATGAAGGCTCAGGAGTCCTTTCATAATATTCCAGTTGATTGTGGTCCTTGTTGAGAGGTCTTACCTCATTTCCCACACATTTTCTGACCTATTTTGTCTGCCTTTTCTCAGAAGGATTTTTCTTGCTTCACTGTGGACTAAGCAGTAAACTAATTATCTTGTTCAAATCCCTTTGTAACGCCCCTAATCCTATTAGTTATAAGAATGTCTGAATACTGATTGCAAACCTTTTTTTTTTTTTCTTTCTGTCTTTTTAAAGAGAGAGACAGAAAGAGAGAAACGTCCAGTGGTTTTGTCCTAGAGGATGGGGAGGGGTTGCAGTGAGCAGCTATAGCCAGTTCACTGAAGGCAAAGGCAGTTCTGCCCAGCCAAAATTGCAGCCACCTCACAGACAGAAAAATTTCTCTCCTGCATTCCTTCCTTCCTTCCTTCATTCACTCATATTCTGTGTCTGTCTGAGTCTGTCTCTCTCTCTCTCTCACACACACACACACAGAGATGTACTTACACACACACACACACACACACACACACACAGATTTAGTTATCATTTATATCAATTGGAATGTCTTACAATAATCACGTTCCAAACACTCCTACTCACAGTAGAGCATGAGGAACCCTGGTCCCAGCCAGAGTTCAACTTCACTTTCCTCCTATTATCAGGGACATTTTAATGAAGAGGGTGACGTTATTGCAAGAAGTCAAATAAGCCATATGAAGTAGAGGAAATGAACAAATGTTACGGTGGACCTTGACCAACCCTTCCAGTCTTAACTTCTTTTCTTCAAAGAACTCTCACAAGTCTTGTTAAAGCACTCTCCCTCTGCCTCTGCAGAAGATGCCAAGACCACTGCCTCCTGCCGTCTATGACTGAGGGAACTTTAATCACTTTTCCTTTTTTGTTCCCACTGGGGAAGGAGCCAGACTGCAGCGAAAGGCCTGCAGTCAGAGTCGATGTTAAAGAGCATGAAATTTATCTGACTTCCATAAAAGACGCGTTTAGCCCTTCCATTCCTGCTTTTGCCAGGCGGGCTGCTCTGGGGATAGCTGCTCTGTCTTAAAAAAACAAAAACAAAAACAAAAAAACCCACAAAGACTTGCTTTACATATAGAGGCACAATATTACTTCTTAGCATCCAATTTTCCCAGTCCACCTCGCCTGCCTACTCCATCCCCTTCCAAAAAAGTCTATGTTCTTGACATGTAAAGTCAACTTTTTTCAATTAGTAAAAGTGTCTCCTTATTGCATTATTTTTTTCTGATAGTAAAAGAAGGTATTGTTTTAGAAAGGACCTTGAAGAAGATATGATTTGAGAGAGGAAAACCCATTCGTTAACATTATTTCTGGGACCTGAGAAAACTTACAAACATGGGGAAAGTGTAGATTCCTTAGATCCGATCTCAGGCTGCCAACATAACACGGTTCAAATACTAAGCGCTTCTATTTTGATCTATCGCCATCTTTAGCAACCAAACAGTCTGTTAAGACACAGAAAGTTGGGTTTCTTCTGGACAGTTAGTTGACATACAAGAAAAGAGTTAGTGAGTGTCAAGTGTGTCTGTCGATGGTATAGATGTACATGTGGATCTCAACGTAGAGCCCGTGGTAAAAAGGAAGTGTGTATCACTCCTGGGATACACATGGCCTGCTGCTCTAAGGAAAGTAAAGGCCTAAAGAAAGTGTCATGTCCTTGTTAGCAGTAAACTGTAATGAGAATATGAGGCCCCGTGGGCGGGAGCATGAGCAAGTTGTATGGTACTTATACAATGTGTTATTGAATGCAGAAATGATTCTAGGTAGTTTAAGGAAATGTGTTTTATACAACAGGATACATAAATAAATAGGTAAGTAACTTGTGGTGAAGGTTAAGTTAAGGATTATTCATTCACAGTAAGTCTTGTCCCAAGTAAGAGGTGAACTATAAATTTAGTTGTGTTCTTGGCAAAGAGAAAAGATGTTCTGTCTTTGATATTAAAACATACCAGCTATCCAGGAAAAACACACTTTTTTCCCTGACACTGCAGTAGAGAGTGCATCTGCCTGAGAGGCCACATGAGAAAACAGTGCATAATGTCCTCAAAAACATTTCTACATAAATACAAGAGTAGATGTCTCAGCAGCATCTTAGAATATCCCTCAAGAAAGTCAAGGGCATAATAGCAAGTGACGATGCTAGGACCAAATTCACATAGCTGAGTATGAGCCTGCAACTCCAATGGTCTAGCTTGTAAGATATACCCTAAATCTGAAAATTATTAACGTAATATACGACAGTACAGAACATGTGTAAAGAAACAAGAAAAAAAGAATTTAAAAAAGTATGCTAATCTAAAAATAGTAATTCTTACAATGTACTTCCCAGACTGCTTAGTCTGTGTTTCTTTCAGTACGATACAGCCAACATCTTATGTTCTGTATAATTGTAAAAAACTCATATAAACTTTTCCTGGTTGGTTTAATTTTAGTTTTTCTTCAAAGGCACTAAATAAAAATATAATCTGTTATCCTCATTTATTTAGAATATGATGGATTGATTTTAATACTCTCCACTGATGTCCACTGCCAGCAGATGAAATCCAAGCATGGCCTAAAGAGATCGACTAGAGCTGGTCCCTCTTCACCCTCCAGCTTCATTTCTTGCTACTCTCTTCTTCACTCATTGCTATTTCTGTCACTCAGAAACAACAATATAAATTTATGGCACAGGGATTTTCCATTTCCTGATTTCTCTCGCTCTCAAATGCAGTTGATTCTTTGCTCCTTCTCTGCATTTGGGATTCAGCCGAAATATTCATTTCTCAAAGAGGCTGTCTCTGATCCTCCTGTCTAAAATAGCTCTCCCCTTTTCCCACTCCATCCCATAATCCTCTTTTATTTACTTCCTGTTAATGTTATCTGAAATGATCTCATTTGCTTCTCAAAAATTTATTCATGTATGTAATGATTACTTCTAGGTTCTGCACCATCAAATGTAAGTGCCAGGAAGACAGAAAACTTTTTGCTTCATTTATGTCAATAACTGTGAAATAGAATAGGCTCCTTCATAAATATTTGCTGAAAATAAGAATGAACTAAATTTTCCATGAGAAAAGACAGTGTCTTTCCAAATATAGAATAATGATTTAAATTACCATCCACATTTTAACATTTAGAAAAATTGGGATTGCATAGGAAACTTCATGGAAACATATGAAAAAAAATAATTTCTGCCTTGATTAGGACACAAGCAGAGGAACCGATAAACTCCCACCGAAAACCAGTCTTTAAATGATATAAAATTACTTTCCGTCTATTTTGAAAAGCACCTCTGTGTGCCCAGGATATGTCCACAAACTTCATGTGTTTAAGAGGCAGCCTGATCCCCATGAAGCAGCTTCAAAAGAACGTCAAAGTCAAAACATACATCTGTGCCATAGAGGACCTGACAGCTCATAACAAAACCACAGCAAATGGACTGACTTCCTAAGACACAAAGCTCCGTGAATATGGAGGAAAAGTGATGTGATTTGCTAGCCAGCAGCTCTCAGGCCACAGCCCCTCCTAATCCCCAATTGATACTGACAACTGCAGTGACCAGGGCTAAAGTGGACTTCAACTGGTGAGCAGGATAGATGCCACTTTAGCATGTCAGCAATTTCCCATTTAAAATTAATACTGTACAAATGCCCTTCCATTAGCAGAGTCAAATTATAGTCCTGGAAGCTCTTGTTTAATGGAAAAAAGGATGCAGAATACTACAGAAGTCAGGCCAGAACCCAATGGAAAGTCTAGCTGTTAGATGGAAGGAGAGATGATCCAAGAATTGTAAAATACTGTATTTTCTATTATGGCCACTTAGGGGCACTCAAAGGCCTAGATATCACTTTTTGAGTCCATATTATAGAACCCAACATTTTTAGTGTGAAACAGCAAACAATATATAATAAATATATCTCAGCATATTTTCCTAGTGAGTATCAGTTCTCCTCACACGAATACAACTAAGTTTTCTTAGTTAACAATAATGAAAAACTTCAAAACACATTTTGAGGAAGAGAAAAGCAAGTAAGTGACTACCATGAGTTAAGATAGTATTTTCCCCTAGGTAAACAACAGTGGATATGACAGTTTAAAAGGCACCAGGGGACTCATGTGGCATGACGGCAGGGCTCCATCTCACCCTGAGTGGCAGGCATGCAGGCATTTCCTTTATTCTGTATATTTATGTGGGATATTCTGTGTACATGTGTGTGTGCTCTGCAAAATAGTAATTACTTCTGATCACGGTTACATTTTACAATCTGAACTTTAAAAATACATACTAAAAATAAATTTGAATCCAAGAGCTCTAAGTACAGAGATCAAACATATGACATTAAGACTCAAACATGGGTTTAAATCTACTTCTTTTACTCCCTGTGAGACTTAGTCCTCAGCTTTCTCTTTGCTGTGAACGACTGTGAACGTGCAGACTTTGCATTGTTGTACTGTGAATGAGATGAGTGAGAAGTAATTAGCACAATATGGATCATGGGGTAGCAACTCAAAATGGGTTTTCTTCTCTTCCAAGTCCTTCAAGTTTGTAATTTAGGTCAGAAGACTTAGAAATGAAGAGAGGCACAGTAAAAAGTATAGAGAACAGTTGATTAAGAGACATGAATTTCAATAACATTCTATATGTAGTCGGGGAAAAAAGAATTGGAGAGAAAAAGCAATAATCTATTCATAGTATCTAATCATTACTGGGAAGTTTTTAGAAGACTATTACCAGTAGTGATTATCACCCATTGTTAGAAAGGTTAAAAAAAAAAAAAAAGAAAAGAAAAGAAAAAGAAAAAGAAAAGAAAAGAAGAGAAAAGAAAAGAAAAGAAAAGAAAAGAAAAGAAAAGAAAAGAAAAGAAAAGAAAAGAAAACAATGCAAATTCACAGCTTTCCCTGGCTTTCCCTGGGTGGCTTCACTTCACTTGTTCAAAGACACCAACAATGTTGGAAAAAATGAGAGCTCCTACAAGAACACTGGCCTGCAGCTGTTATTAATTAACTTTGGACACAAAATACCATACTCATAAGCACATCACGTAGATAGGTTTTTAAAACACAGCCATATGCTTTCAACTTTTAGAATCTATAATGACAAATTTTTCACCACATATTTTTGATTCTCTGGATGTACAGACTCATTGTGTAAGAATATAATTTTTCCTATGACCTTTGAAAATGAAAAAAAAAATGGGTCCTAATCGGTTACAGGACATGTATATGTACATTAACAGAGACACATACTCTTAATGTTTTATATTAAAATACTGACATTAATATCCTTTTCCTGAAGGAACACCACCCAAGGAGGTAGCATGGTTTAGTAGAACCTGTGATGTTATTAAAACTAAAAGCTATTGGTTCAGGCCGGATCACAATCATTTACAGGCTGTGGATTCTCAGGGAAAATCTCTGCTTTCTTTAAGCCTGTCTGTGCCTTTCAATTGAGGGTTGAAATCTGCTTATCTTGCAGATTTTCTAAGGATGGAGATAAAATAAACATCCTTCTTAAGCTCGTGACAGCTATACCAAAAATGTTACATAGTGTTTGGTTAAAGCTTAGACTATAGAGGGCAGGTAAGATTCAGATTCTGGAGTGCCTCTACCTGGGCTCTACTCCTAACTCCTAAATTTACCAGTTCTGAGACCCTGGGCAATTTACCTGCCTCTCTGTAACTGTTGATTTCTCTGGGAAAAACAATGAAATCTTCCCCAGACAGTTGTTTTGGGGTTTAAATGAAATAATATAAGTCTGGCCCATATGCACTGCTTATCATTGTATTTTTTATCATCATTATCAAATAACAGGTAATCTTTTTATTATGCACCTGTAGCTTTTCAGCCAAGTATTATTTCCTGCTCTCTAGAGCCCAGTTCTTGTTTCTTAAGTTACGGTTTAAGGTTCTCCCTCTTTTTCTTTTCCTCTTCAATCAATTTCCAAAATCTGAAGCTACTTTAAATACATGTTCCTTACAATTTTAGTTATCACCAGCATGCAAATGGCCCTACCCGTCAAACTCTAGATCCTTTCTCATTAATACCATCTTACTCAGTGCATCTTTCCAGGTCATCTCTGATTGGACAATACACTGCCAAATCTAGTGAAATATGATTATTTTGCAAAACTGTTTTTCCTCTACCATCTTTTCTGACACAAAATTCCCTGTTTTCTAAAGAATCTGATTCCCCAGTCTCTCCATTCATTCTTTTGCTAGCTTTGAATCTGTCTTTGTATACATCATTTATAAATCTTCCCCATCTATGTTGCCTCCTACACAGTGAAGGTTGTACTCAACTCTGTGCTCATCTGCCAGCAGTCCTGGTGACATCTTTTCCTTCCCTACTGCCTCCGCATCCCAGGTTTGGAGCTGCTTTGTTCAAGCATGTGTTGGTTAAGCCGAAGTCAGCTGCCATGGGTTAGGCACCACACCACACACTGAGAATGCAATGGTGAAGACGGCAGCATCCCTGCTCTCAAGAAGCTCACAATACATAAAGGCACACTGAGCAAAACACTCATTCACACACTAGTCTAACAGGAAAAAAAATCACAGGTTTCCAGAGAAGCTCCTAAGGTGACAGCAAATCCCAAACTCAATTGTCAGGGATAGTACAGAAGAGTCTTGAAAAACTCATGGTCATACAAAGGATTGGGGTAGGAGGGAGAGGCAGGCAGAGAAAGGGACATATGAAAAAGCATGGACTCTGCAGTTCAGTGTAGCTGGAAATAACGCTACACTGGAGTTTCCTCCATTTACTACTTTAAGTTTTCAGCAAAGGTACCACTTTCTCATGTAAAGTGTTCATATAAAATCTGTTAACTTTTTGGATATTTGAAAGACTCTAAAGCATTTCTTAGGGGCTTAAAATTGAACTCACTAAAAGGAATTTCTATGTATTGAGAGTGGCTTTTCCCTTTACAAACTGACTTATGGACAGGAAGATTTAGAAAATAATATTTTTAGAAAGTAATTTCCAGCAAGTTAAAATTGTATCTAATCAATATGACATTTCTTTAAACGGGATCCTTGTTCTCTACAGTAGATATACACCACACACATGTATAGACTTATTTTTTCTGAGACTATTTCATTCATATAAATAATAGCCATTAAAAACTTGGAAGGTATTTATAGAAAAAAAGACTTGTTGAAAGTTCAGGAGAAATGGACAATGTTTTTTTGTTTTTGTTTGTTTGTTTGTTTGTTTTTTTTTTGGATGGTGTCTCGCTCCATCTCCCAGGCTAGAATGCGGACCATGAGTTTTTTAAAAATGACATTTAAAAAATATTAAACAAAACAATAACAGTAGCTCTGCAAAAATACAACAAAATAGAACAAAGCATAAAACTTTGTGAAAAAATTAAAACTTATTGTTTAAATACAAAGTCATTCATTTAAAAAAATAAGGTTTGCCTGTATCCACAAAGTCTGAAGGTCAAAAACAATCCAGAAATTGCTAGAGCTAAACTAAAACTTCATGAGCACTCATAATAAACTTCAAACACTGTTTAAAACATACCAAAAGTTCAGGGAAAATAAGCAAATGCCATCCTTTGGGAAAAAGACAAGGGTTTTCATGAGACAAATTATGCCTTATCAATCAACTGAAATATTTAGAAAGAATAAATATGTAAACCAAAAATATATAGACATATTTTATTTGGACTTGCAAATCTGACATTAGTAAAGTCTCATTCATTGTTACATTAAAATTTGAGTTACCATGGTACTGAGGTGGATTGATAAATACAGAAATATCTACTAAGGGATATCTAGAGATGAAAACAAAAGGTAATGAACACCTGGTAAATCTCTGCAAGCAAAGGGGGCCTCTCACAGAATGTTAACAAATGCTTCTATGACTATTTATAAAAATATACAAATGCCCCAAAGCAGATGTGCACATTGACTTTGTTTCTTAGTGACACACTTGGCATTAAAACAAATTCAACTAGAAAATAGAGCTCTATGGAATCATGCTAAATTTCTGTATTTTGTCAAATCTAAGTATTTTAATAAAATTAGATGACAAAAAATGATATGTATGTTCTCTGAATAAATGGTTACTACAGTATTTGAGAAAAACCCATACATGTGAAATTTTATTGTATGAGATGTTATAACATGCCTGCTATTTTTGAAGTTTATGGAAAAATTCACGGGCTTTTTGCATCGTTTGAACTTCTTAACGTATTTTCTCAAATTACTTTAAACATTTTTTCTACACTAGAATTTTATTCTGGAATTCCATAGGTAGTCTTATGGGTAAGTAATCTAATTCAGAAGGAAGGCCTGTCAGAGAACAATAAAACTTTGTCATTTTCATGAAGTTAAGGTGCTTTGAAATGGACAAGCAAGTTTTATCCATTTTTTATGGCTAGTTTGTACTAACTTGATCAATTTAACATTCCTGGAAGGTGGCAGTAGTTGATGGAAAAGTGTGCCAACGAAAATATTAGTTCCGTGTATGTTCTATGCCAACTCTGAGTAACATGATAATGAACAAATGGTTTCATTTACACATTTAATTTACTAATTTTATGAAGCAATCTAAAATATTCCCTTTTCCAGAAGAATCAATCTTTAAAAGTAAACCAATGAAGAGACAGATTGCCAATAGATTCTTTAACCATCTAAAATTCATATATCAAGTTGATCACATGAGCCAAAATTACATTCCTTTAAGGAAACACATGTAATGCAAAGTGATACTTAAAACTCAAACATTTAAATGAACTCATAATCATCCATTCTTAGTGGTGTAAACACAGAGTAAGCTTAGAATTTTCCTTACTCATAAAGATAATTTTAACATATAACATTTATATTTGCATTACATTTACAAGTTCTACCTTCAATATTTGATTCCTTCATTTGGTATACAAATGTTTACTGTCTGTCCCTTAAATGCCAATCATAGTACTGAAGGTTTAAGAGAGAGATCCCATGTGAAATTGTGAGAATCAAAGGCAGACCTCTTGTGGCCAGTGAGAATTCTACCACTTCTCCATTTGTAATCAGAAGCACTCTCTTCTCCCACCTTGAAATATAATTTAAATCCTAAATGACAAATTTGTGCAAACATGTTAAACTTGGTATTTCTCAAATTCTAATTTAGTCACACTAAAATTATAAATTATAATTTATAGTTTGCTAAATTGTAAATTATAGTATACTTTTTAAAAAATTCTTTACTTTGGTAACTATTCAGGGATGTTGCAGAAAATGTAAATAATGAGCATTTGAATTATGTTCACTAAGGGTATCTATTTAAATCTTTCTATTGTCCTAAGTCTCCTTTTCTGGGTTTTAAATATGCCTCCTTTATCTCAATTAAGTTGGTTTTCCAGAAATTAAACAAAATAAGATCATCCGCAATCTCAATGTTTCCCCTGTGTCTGTAAGTGGATTTACTTTGGTTGTACTCTAAAAATTTGGGTCTAGTATATGCAAACTGTGAGTCATTCCTCTGGGAGAAGGCATGAAAGAAACATGGGGGTAAACCAGATGACAGAAGCATAATAGAGATTTGGATAATGATGTCTTAGAAAGCATAAAGAAACATAAGGAACAAGAAATAAAGGCAAGTGAATAGGTTAAACATACATTTTCTAACCACCTCCTCCCACCCCCCCACCACAATAAGTAATTTTAAAAAGATTGGCTAAAGTTAAAAGTGCCATGTGGAAAAAAAATCAGAATGACATTGAGTATTCTGCACATCCATTTCACTCCGACCTCCTATTTCCATTCTCATTTTTCATCCTTCTTTGCTTCATGGATGCTGGCCTCCTTTCTGTTTCTCAAAAATCCTATCTTGTTGCTGCCTCAGATCTCCCATAGGTAAAGTCACCTTTATGGTGGTCTGGCTGTATCTCATTCAGGCCACTGTGCAAACGTCTTCTCAGAGGCCTGCCCTGATCAGCCCATCTGAAAGAGCCTCTCATGCCCCCTTCTGCCCACTGCCTCTCATTACACTAAAGCAATCTTAATTATTTCGGTATTTACCTGTTAACATTAGGATGTAAGCTTCCTGGAAGCATGGACTGTGTCTGATCTGTCCACACTGATGACCTGTATTGCACCATTTGAAATTGTCAGCTTTTTTTTATCAATCAAAATGATCAAATATTGGCAGTTTCCTATGGCTTAGATGAATATTCTTGTGCATGAAACTGACTAAAAATATATGACTAATGAAAAGTTCCTCCACTAATTTTCACTTTAACATGTATTTCTTTTCCCCCAAATAGCCAAAGACAGATGAGGGACTATGCCCATGATAAATATTCCAGCTATGTTAATTCATGCCTGGATTAATTATGATCTCATCTTGACCTCTCTACTAAAAGTCAGACTAATTAGAAAATATTTTTGTTTTTATAGCATACTATCTATAATTCATGTTGACAATGCATGCAATTTGCAATCTTTTTGTGATACAGATATATCAATATGTAAATCTGAGTCATCTCATTGAGATGACAATTAAAATGTATCATGCAGTGTGAACTTGGATCAAGGAAGAACAAAAAGGAGCCAAGAAATGAACTCTGAAATCTACTTGCTAGTGACAGAGCATTGGGCCAACAGCAACACGTTGTGGAGGTATTCTGTCCAGGCATCCATTAGAACAATGCGGAAACAATTCCTGTAGATCTCTAATAAGCATAGGCCGAATTTTCTGACAAAAATGAACACAAAACCAAAGCATAGATCTGAAAAATAGTCTTGCATGGGCATGCATAGGTGCTGTCAAATGGAGAAAGGGAAGAAGGAGGGAGGCAAAGAAAACATTCCATTAAGAATTACAAAATGCTTAGAGTCTCTTGACATCAGAGCTGGATTTCATAGGCTATGTTAGTGAACTGCAAGACTTATCAGCTGCCCACAGGATCCCTCTCATCTCATTACATTGTAAAAATACATCTATTTATATTTTTTCTTAATCTTTTGGGGGCTGGGGAGAAGGGAATATTGATGCTTCCAAAACAAATCTCTACAAAATACAAAAGAAATGATTTACAATGCATTTTAAATGGCTTTGTAAGAAAATCTGATCCATGCTTTTAAAAAGGTTCATCTTTAAATTTAAAGCTTTCCTTCTAACTCCTTCGTATGTTGCTCCTTTTAATGTCAACAGGAAATCAACAATGAAGAAGAGACATATGGTGAAGGGAGGGACAGAGGAACTCATCGTGAATCAGCTCTCTTCACTGCAGGCAAGAAATGAAAAGTTTATATTTTTAAATGTTACTACAAAATGTTCCACTGGCAAGCCTGGGAATTCTAAGTGGCATGTAAAGATCAGACTAAAGTCACTTTCAGATATACCTGGGATTTGAAAGCTGTGTCTGACTTCTTGGAAAAGGCAAGAGTCTGATACATATTTTTAAATAATGACATCCTTCATCTTTCTCCAAATCCTTCATAAAATTTAGGAAACTAAAGGTCATCCCCATTTTAATATCTGGGCTAAAATGCTGACACTGCTAATTACCTTTTCTTTTAATTCCCTCTATTCTACTTCCAGGTATCAGTTTTAGAAAATCAAGAATGGTGTTTTAACTTGCTAGGGATGCCATCAGAAAATACCAAAGACTGGGTGGCTTTAAGAACAGACATTTATTGTCTCATAGTTCTGGAGGCTAAGAAGTCCAAGTTTAGGATGCCAGCATGATCCGTTTCTGGCAAGGGCTTTCTTCCTGGCTTTCTTCTTGCTG
The DNA here is from genome assembly GCF_024542745.1 of Macaca thibetana thibetana. Taxonomy (NCBI): domain Eukaryota; kingdom Metazoa; phylum Chordata; class Mammalia; order Primates; family Cercopithecidae; genus Macaca; species Macaca thibetana. The sequence goes on from NC_065582.1 coordinate 166,490,808, forward strand.
TATCCTCACACAGCAGACAGAAAGAACAAGCTCTCTGGTGTCTCCTCTTATAAAGACACTGATCCCATCATGAGAGCCCCCGGCCCATTACTTCATCTGAATCAAATTGCTTCTCAAGCACCCCACCTCTAAATACCATTGCATTGGAGGTTAGGGCACCAACATTTGAATCTCTTCCTCTGTTTTTTCCTCCCTTTTTTCTTTCTCTCCCTCTCTTTCTCTCTCCTTTTCCTTCCCTCCTTCCTTCACTTCTTTTTCTGTAAATTTCTTATTAATCTGTCTTAGTTTCCACATCTTTAATCTATGGCCCCTAGTTCCTAGGGTTCCACAAGGATAAAATTAGGCAATGTTTGTAAAACATTTGACACCTAATATTGATTAAATAAATAATAGATACTATTTTCAGGTAAAGTTGAAGGACCATGAGGGCACAACTTAGTGTCTGGCATAGTAACTGGCATACGAAGTGTTGTATCAATATTTGTTGAATGAATTAATAATGAAAGACTAATCACTTGGAAAAGGAAGCCTAGTGAGTGCTTCTGTAAGTACAGCATGATTCTCAAAGGCTTCTTGGAACTAAACATCTGCCTCAATCCAATAGCACCAAGTTAGAGTGTGGGTCAGTCATGTACTCATAGTTGTAGTATGTGGACAGAGAAGATCCTATCCAAAACCTATTGCTAATAATGTATGCATTAGAAGTGAGGAAAGTGGAGTTGAACTTGGGCAGTTATTTAAGAAGACAGTGCAATGAACTATGAGTCTAAAGAAGGATGAGTAGGGAATGATTTAGATATTAGAGACAGTGGTTATCATTTATTGTTGAAATCTACCATTTGAAGTGCCTGGTTTGGCCCTATTTTATTTCAAGAAACCATATAGACAGCTGCACAGAACCCCCATGAGCCATGTTTATGTACCACATTGAGTTACTTTAAACTTGTGACTTTTTCTAGGACCAAAAGAAAGGGTAGACGAAGGCGCAAGGAAATCTCTGAAAGCTAGGACTTATCCTACGATATAGAAAACTGTGTGAAGGGTACAAAACACACCATCATCAATCTCCTGTTCTTAATATTCAACTTTAATACAAGTTGTAATCGCAATGCAACCACCATTTTTGAACTTCTACTCTATAACAGTCACTGTGTATATTCATTTTACAATACACACACACTCATGCACATGCATGAGCGCGCACTCACACACACACACTGCTTAATCCTTATCCTTAACAGGAACACAGCCAGGTATATGCCATCTTCCCCATTTTAAAGGTGGGAAAATTGAATATCAGAGAGGTTATGTCAATTGCTTTAGGAAACACAGCAGCAAAGAGAAAATCTGAGGTTGCTGACCAGTGTGTTCTAGATCTGAAATCACTTTTCTATTCTCCTTTCTCCCGAGAACAACTGGAGAAGCACATGGGAGTGTTCAGTTTCTCTGAGTGACTTGTCACATTAATTCAGGTAGAAACAATTAGTAAGAGTAGTAAGTAAATCATTAAAGTAAATAATTACATAGTTTTAGACATATATAAGCATACATACATATATGTGTGTACATGTGTGTAAGCACATTCTTTATTAAAATAATTTAAATGTATAAAAATTATAAGATATGAAATCACACATATACAAACGAATTATGGGGATTCTTGTGACATTTATTGGCTTTCAACAGTTGACTTGTTTTCTAGATACTGTAGAAGTATTTGTTTTCTAAGACACCACTGCAAGAGTTACTGTATTGCACTATTTACAAATGTTTTGAAATTAAAAGTGTGTATTAACTACTTCCTTACAAGGTGAAGCAACATTGTGAGTCACAATGGTGCCATCTACTGGGAAACTGGTGAACTATGAAAATAGAGAAAATGGTATACATTTAAGGGAAACAGAAAGTAACGTACTCTGATAGCCTGTTCATCCAAAAATTCCAATAATTAGTTTTTTTCTGTGGGGCAGGGGATGAGAGTTAATGGGTAGAGTTAATGTGCTGGAAAGCAAACAGTTCACACCATAATCCTTTCACATTTGTTTTCTCTCTTTTAATTTGACATCATTTGTGTATGTGTATGTGTGTGTTATTTTCCCTATTTACTTGAGCCAGAAATAAAAGAAAATGACTTTTCAGTAATTAAAAACAAATTTCAATATGTGATAGCTTAGAGTTGTTCTTAATCCTAATATGCAGTTACTTCTCCCAAGAAATTCCCAGGTATTTTAAAAAGTCTTTGATGTCTTACTTTGCACAACATATGCCATTGGGTTTGAGTTAGTAAACCCGATAGCATTTCTCAGGTTTTCACTGTGGGTTGTCAGGCTTTCACTGTGGGTTGTCAAAGACTCTTATGACACCTTTTTATCAAACGCAATTAAATATTCATTGTATCCCATAGTAGATCTATTGGCTGCCCTCAGTATAACTAGGCTTTTGGAATTAGAATAATACTAAAATGTTTCATTACTAACAACAGCCCAAGTGAAAGAAGCGTGATCCTGTCAGGTAAGTAGTTTTTAAATTTTTATTTGTTTGGCCTCCTATGTACAGAGTCATTCATCCCCATGCCAGTTCAACTGATATTTACGGTCAGACCCCACTACGTATCAAACATTAAGACAGAAAATGCCTCTGCGTCTTCCAGTGGTACGCTCTAGTGTAGGAGAGACACGACAACCCCTTAAGACCATTTCATAGAGTGGAAAGTGCTGAAAATTTAACAAGGTGAAAGACAGTTACGGGCTACAGTGGAGCATGGTAGGAACACATGTGCTGTTTAGGATGTGAGTGATTATAAAGGCCATAAGAAGAAGTGATTTTTGTACACAACAAAGGGACAAGGAGGAGGTGGCTATGTGAACAAAGGGCAAGACTAGTTAAGATTGCGGGAAGCAACCTGTAATCCCAGCACTTCGGGAGGCCGAGGCAGGCAGATTATGAGCTCAAGAGATCGAGACCATCCTGGCCAACATGGTGAAAGCCCATCTCTACTAAAAGTACAAAAATTAGCTGGGCGTGGTGGCATTGCACCTATAGTCCCAGCTACTCGGGAGGCTGAAACAGGGGAATCGCTTGAACCCGGGAGGCAGAGTTTGCAGTGAGCTGAGATCATGCCACTGTACTCCAGCCCGATGACAGAGAAAGACTGCATCTCAAAAATAAAAATAAAAAAAAGATTGCTGGAAGCAGGCATATACAGTCCTGAAGTAGGAGCTAGCTGGACTTATCAGAAGAAGACAGTCCTCCAGTCACACTGACAGAGGAAGACAGGGGTGGGAAATACATTAGCAGAGAAAGCTGGAGCCCTATCTCCAAAGCATGAGACTATGGCTAAAAATAAATCAACAAACAAAGAAACACTAAGTAAGGAAGAAGGGGATTAGGATGAGTCAGACAATACATGCAGTAGGCCCTCATATATAATTTTATTTAATTTCCATGATCACCATACACGCTGATCTCCTCTCCCAATTCTAGAGACAAGGTAATGAAGGATGAGGTCAAGTAACTTTCTCAATACTTACTGACTAGTAAAGAGGAAAGCTCACATTTGAAGTTAAGGCTTCAATCTCTTTCCATTTGTTCCTGTGGTCACATTTAAACATGTCACACTTGAGTAAAAAAAAAAAAAGATTTGATAGCAGTTTTAGAAGATTGGCACAGAGGAATTTCCTGTGGCTGGAAGAACATAGAAGGCAAGTCAGATATACTCAAGATCAGGCTTAACTTGTTTAACTGAACAGGGACATTTTTCCAATTGAGTCTAATGTGAGTTGAATGAAGAACTGAATGAAAGACTTGTTGAGCAGGAATTGTAGTTTTCCTCTTTTTGTGAGAACAATTTAGCTCATTCTTAAATTTCGTAATTGTTTTCAAGCTTATGTTCAACTTCATTAATGGGATTTATAGTCTTTTAAAAAGCACACCAGAGTAAGCACTGTTAAAACAAATAATCATCTAACATTAGTTTTAACTTTGAAAGTTAAAGGGCAGGAGTTGATACAATTTTTTTTCATTTAAAAATATCTGAAATAGAGCATTATTCTCAGTATCTCAGAATCATTATATAAAAGAGGGTATTATGGATTAAATTGTGTCCCCCCCCCCAAATTCATATGTTGAAGTTCTCACCTCCAGTGTGAATGTATTTGGTGACAGGACCTTTAAGGAGGTAACTACATTAAATGAGATAATAAGAAGTGAGATAATAAGTATGTAGCCTTAATCCAACAGGAATGGTATAGAGTACTTGCACAGAGCAAAGGCCATGGGAGGACACAGCAAGAAAACAGCCATGTGCGAGGCAAAGTGAGGAATTCGATGTCAAACCAAATCTGCTGGTGCCTTGAAGTTGGATTTCCAGTCTCCAGAACTATGAGAAAATAAATGCTGTTCTTGAAGCTTCCCTGTCTGTGGTATTTTGCTATGGTAGCCCTAGTGGACTAATACAGAAAGGATGACGATAATAGATTTAAGAGTGGCATTTTCAACATACAAATATCATGTGTATTCATTTTCCAAAGATTTATACACATAAAGTTAGAGTTTAGGAAATAAATGCCTCAACAATGGCCAGGATATATTGTAAAATTGGTTGATTCTAATACTGTGTCATCACTAACTGAGTATCTATTATGTTCTTGGAACTGAGGATAAGAATTTAATAAGTCAAAGACCCTGCTCACAAACTATTTATAATCTACCAGTCTGGAACATAATTTTATGTATCTCTGATACATATAACAAAAATTATGTTAAAAATGTTAAATCTCTTTGAGCTTCAGTTTCCTCATCTATAAAATGGGAATAGAGAATCACTCTACATATGAATTACTAAGGTTCAAGCTTTCATGCTCTCTGGAAAGAGTGTACTGACCCTGCTCTCAGCCGAAACATAGTGATAGCTACAATAAAGCTGTGGTAAAGCAGCCTGGAACTTTCAGATAAATAGGTTTATTTACAAATCGTCTTATGGATCTCAACCTATTAATAAAGCTTCTGTAATTATTTCTATGTGAAGAATTAAATTTGGTAATATTGAAAAAATTAGTTAAGTGATCAAAATTGTATCTGCTATAATTATAATAACTGAAACATTTTAACATTAAATATTCAATTCTCCAAGCTGTACCTCCCAGCATTGTAAATATTTATAAAGACTTTTTTTTTTTTTTTTTTTTTTTTTGAGACGAAGTCTCCCTCTGTTGCCCAGGCTGGAGTGCAGTGGTGCAGTCACTGCAAGCTCCGCCTCCCGGGTTCACACCATTCTCCTGCCTCAGCCTCCTGGGTAGCTGGGACTACAGGCGCCCGCCACCACGCCTGGGTAATTTTTTGTATTTTTAGTAGAGACGAGGTTTCACCATGTTAGCCAGGATGGTCTCGATCTCCTGACCTCATGATCTGCCTGCCTCGTCCTCCCAAAGTGCTGAGATTACAGGCGCAAGCCACCATGCCCGGCCAGTATAAAGACTTTCTATTATCTCAAACAAAATATTTCCTTCTTCCACTGCACACTTATATAAATACATTTTTATATTTACTTTCTCTGAAAATATCTAAACTTTATTATATCTATCCTTGATCAATGCTATATTGCCATAATCACTTAAAATAGAATTCATTCCACAAGTACAAAGAATGTTACCTATAGTCTGCGTTATTAAAAAGAACTTCTTTAGTACGAAAAATGTATTCATTGTTCATGCACAAAGTATTCAGTCAAAATTCATTAATCTTTGAGATCTACTGAACACCATTACTGAGCAAAAATATGCATAAATGGAGTTCAATAAGTAGAGGAGAGGAAAAAATAGAATAAAAATATTTAAATAAATACTGGCTGAAAACTTCCAACATTTGATGAAAAGTATAAATCTATACATCCAAGAAACTCAACAAACTCCAAGTAAGACGAAATCAATGAAGTCCACACACAGACCCATCATAGCCAATCTGCTGAAAGACAAAGGCAAGGAGAGGCTCTTGAAAGCAGTAAGAAAAAAGAGACCATCATTCACAGGGGATCTTCAAGAAGATTAATAATTTACTTCTCATCCAAAACCATCGAGGTCAGAAGGCAATGAAATAACATATTTGAAATTCTTCAAGGGTGGGAGGGAAGATGTCATCCAAGGATTCCACATTCAGAAAATACTATCCTCCAAAACACTGAGGGAGAAGCTTGAATATTTCCATATTTAACAAAACAAAAAAATTAAAAAAAAAAAAAGCCTGAAAAAAGTTGTTGCTGGCAGATGTGCCATAAGAGAAATACTATAAGGAGTCATTCAGGATGAAATAAAAAGACACTAGCGGGTAATTCAAATCCACATAAAAAATAGAGAGGTAACAGTATAGGTAAATATAAAAGATAGTATAAATATATTTTCACAACTTTTTTTCATCTAATTTAAAAAACAACTGCATAAAGCAACAGTTATAAGTTGCCTTGTTAGGCCTATGATGGGTAAGGATGCAATCTGTATGACAATGACAGCATAAAGTAGCTAGGGGGACACAAGCTGTATTCGAACAGGTTTTGTATATAAATGAAATCAAGTTGGTATTGAATTTAACAAACCCAATTATTATAAATGAAGATGTTAATTGTAATCTGCAGGGCAGAAGCTAGATAATCAAACAAAACAAAATAAACAAATATAAAAGCACATTACATAACAAGGGAATTAAAACTGCACCTTAGAAAATACATATTTTACATTAGAAAAGACTGTCTGGAAGCAGTAAGAGAGAAAAACACATAAAACATACGGAAAACAAATTCAAATAGCAAAACATGACAAATTAAATCCTAATTTGTCAGTAATTAAATGGACCAAATATGACTTTACTAAGTAAAGTACATGTATTAAATACTGAAATCAAAAGGCAGAGCTTCACAGAATGGAAAAACAAAACAAAAACATGATATACCTAGATGCCATCTAAAGATACTGACTTCAAATTCAATAACACAAATAGATTGAAAATAAAAGGATGGAAAAATACCTGTTGTGTAAACAGTACCCATAGAAGAGGTGGAGTTATTTACACTAGTAATAGGAAAAAAAACTGTTCATAGAAAAGGAAAAGTATATTTTATAATTAGAAAATGATCAATATGTTAGGCAGACATGAAAATCATTAACATGGCACGTAAAAACAGAGCTCCAAAATAAAAAGCAAAAGTGGCCAAACTTGAAATGAGAGATAAACAATTTACGAATAATAGTTGGAGACTTCAAAGCCAACTTTCAACTATGAATGGAACACCTGGACAGAAAATCAGTACCAAAATAGAAACTCAAACAACACTATAAATCAACTAGACCTAACATACATCTATAGGATACTTTACCCAACAACAATAAAAATACACATTAATTCCATATGCATCTGGAACATCTCCGGAACAAATCTCAATTTAAAAGAATTGAAATAATATTGAAGTATGTTATTTTAAGACAATGAAATAAAATTAGAAATAAATAGCAAAGGAAAATTTGGGAAATTCACAAATATGTGAAATTCAACAACATACTTAAATAAGCAATGACTTAAGAGAAGAGAACAAAAGAAAATCATGTAATACTTTAAGGTGAATGAAAACAAAATCATAGCACAGAAAGCAAAATACTAGATGCAGCACTTAGAAAAAAAGTAAATAAATGGAAAACATCCATTTTCAGGAATCAGGAGATTTACTATTATTACAATACCAATACTACTCAAACTGATTTACAGTTTCAATATAATCACTATCAAAGTGTAAACTAACATTTTTGCAGAAATTGACAGTCTTAATCCTAAAGTCCATATGTAAATTCAAAAGACCCAGAATGGACAAAACAAACTTGAAAAAGAAGAAGAAAGTGACAGTACAGAAATAAGCCCTTACATTCATGATTGACTGATTTTCCTAAAGGTCCCAAGACAATTCCATAGAAAAATAGTTGTCTTTTAACAATGATTGCTAATAGGCTGAAGATTTCTTTTTGGGGTCATGGAAAATATGTTAAAATCAGATAGTGGCGATGATTACATAACTCTATGAAAATATAAAATCACTAAATTGTCAAGTTAAAAGCATGATTTTTATGTTATATGAATTCTATCTCAATAGAGCTTTTATTTAAAAAATTATTAGTAATAAGGTAACTTATCAGGCCCCAAATAGCTGAAATAAGATGATGCTTGCATTACAAAATAGTATTTGTCTATCTACTCTGTTACTTTACAGTATAAATATGAAAGATTTTATCACAGCATACAAAACAATTAATTTGGATTTTCTTTCATATTAAATCAGGGGTTCTGATACAGGTTGAGGATAAAAATAAAATATGCAGTAAATTGTTGTTGGAAAAACCATTTCTCTCATAAGATGATTAATTTACACTAAACTACACTTAATGAGTTAAGAGAATAAATCAATCATATAACAAATATTGCATTTTATTCAGCTGTACATCAAACCTAATGTATAGCAGAGGTGAGAATCAAGAGTCAGTAAATTTGTTCTTCATAAAAACATCTAAATATCAAGAACGTGAGCATTCTTTTTTTTTTCCTAAATTAACCAAGCTGAAAATGACCATTTTTTTGATCATCTTTCAAGAGTTAAACATAAATGCATACATATAAGTATGTGTGCATCCCTGGGTTTGGCCATGGCACAAACTGGGTCTGAATCATAATAACCCTGAAAATATTGTCTTTTGAAGCCCATATCCAAAATAATATAAAATTAAAGAATATTAATAATAGTTTCTCACAACTCTCAGTTGAATGAAAGAACATTAACGATGGTTCCTCACAATTCTCCGTTTGCAGTACGGTAGCTCTTTGCCTTCTCACACTCTCCTCTTATGCGGCTGTCCTCCCTTCCCCACTCTCCTGCATTGGCAAGGAAGTGCACACAGAAGAGTTTTCAAACTCCTTGTGTCAACATGACATACTAAAACCAAACATCTTAAAACATACTGGCTCAATCCACCCTGCCTTTGCCTTTTTCCAGCTTTGCCTTATCAGAGATGAGCACCTACCCTGTGCCAGATGCTTTAAATTCTAATGTAGTATAAAGAGCATGGATTTTGTAGTAAGATTCACCTGGGTTGTCTTGAAGCTCTTCCACAGACTAATATGTAAATGACCTAAAACAAGTCACTTTATCTTACTGAGCTGAAGTTTCTTTGACTATAAAATGAATGCAATCATACTTATTTCCTAGTAAGACACAAAGCCTGAAATGCACCAAGATTCTAGAGTGTCAGTTTAGAGTTTTGGATGACAGCAAGGACCCAGAAGCCACACTCCGTGGCTTTGAATTCCAGCTCCAAACCTTACAAACTGTGGGTGTTTTGCCAAGTTATTAATCTCTCTAGTGCAATGTCCTCATCTATATACTGGGAAGATAAGTGGACCTATCTTATAAGTTGGTTACCATTGTTAAATGAAACAATATGCTTGGTGCATATAAGTGTTATCTACTAATATTGCTAGTGAATTAAAGGTACATAGAAGCTGAATGCTGTGCCTCGACAACTGTGTCTGGGCATACAAAAAATGAGGAAGCCAGTGCTTCAAAACATCAGGCTTTTTCACAAAAAGGATAAAATACCTAGGAATACAGTTAACAAGGGAAGTGAAGGACTTCTTCAAAGAGAACTACAAACCACTGCTCAAAGAAATCAGAGATGACAACAAACAAACAAACAAACAAACAAACATTCCATGCTCATGGATAGGAAGAATCAATATCGTGAAAATGGCCATACTTCCAAAAGCGATTTATAGATTCAATGCTATTCCTATTAAACTACCATTGACATTCTTTACAGAATTTAAAAAAATACTTTAAAATTCATACAGAACCAATAAAAGAGCCCTATAGTCACAATAATCCTAAGCAAAAAGAATAAAGCTGGAGGCATCACGCTACCCTGCTTCAAATTATACAAGGCTATAGTAACCAAAACAGCACGATACTGGTATAAGAACAGACTCCAAGTCCAAGGGAACAGAATAGAGAAACCAGAAATAAGACTGCACACCTACAACCATCTGATCTTTAACAAACCTGACAAAAATAAGCAATGGGGAAAGAATTCCCCATTTAATAAATGGCATTGGGAGAGCTGGCTAGCCATATGCAGAAAATTGAAACTGGACCCCTTTCTTACACCACATACAAAAATAAACTCAAGATGGATTAAACACTTAAATGTGGGCCAGGCACAGTGGCTCACACCTGTAATCCCAGCACTTTGAGAGGCCGAGGCAGGTGGATCACCTAAGGTCAGGAGTTCGAGACCAGCCTGGCCAAAATGGTGAAACCCCATCTCTACTAACAATACAAAAAAAAAAAAAAATTAGCTGGGCATGGTGGCAGGCACCTGTAATAACAGCTACATGGGAGGCTGAGGCAGTAGACTCGCTTGAATCCGGGAGGCGGAGGTTGCAGTGAACCAAGATTGTGCTACTGCACTCCAGCCTGGGCGACAGAGCGAGACTGTCTAAAAAAAAAAAAAGAAGAAGAAAAGAAAAGAAAAAAACCCAAGACTTAAATGTGAAACACAAAACTATAAAAACCCTAAAAGAAAATCTAGGCAATACCATTTGGGACACAGGCACGGGCAAAGATTTCATGACGAAGATGCCAAAAGCAATTGCAACAGAAGCAAAACTTGACAAATGGGATCTAATTCAACTCAAGAGCTTCTGCACAGCAAAATAAACTATCATCAGAGTGAACAGACCACCTACTCAATGGGAGAAATTTTCTGCAATCCATTCATCTGACAATGGTCTAATACCCAGCATCTACAAATAACTTAAAAAAACTTACAAGAATAAAACAACCCCATTAAAAAGTGGGCAAAGGACATGAACAGATACTTCACAAAAGAAGACATACATGTGGCCAACAAACATGAAAAAAATCTCAACATCACTGATCATTAGAGAAATGCAAATCAGAACCACAATGAGATACCATCTCACACCAGTAAAAATAGCTATTATTAAAAAGTTAAAAACCACAGGTGCTGGCAAGGTTGTGGAGGAAAAGGAATGGTTTTACACTGTTGACGGGAATGTAAACTAGTTCAATCATTGTGGAAGACAGTGTGGTAATTCCTCAAAAACCTAGAGGCCGGCCGGGCATGGTGGCTCATGCCTGTAATACCAGCAATCTGGGAGGCCAAGGCGGGCGGATCACGAGGTCAAGAGATTGAGGCCATCCTGGTCAACATGGTGAAACCCCATCTCTATTAAAAATATAAAAATTAGCTGGGCGTAGGGGCAGGTGCCTGTAGTCCCAGCTACTCGGGAGGCTGAGGCAGGAGAATCACCTGAACCTGGGAGGCAGAGGTTGCACTGAGCAGAGATCACGCCATTGCACTTCAGCCTGGGTGACAGAGTGAGATGCCATCTCAAAACAAACAAACAAACAAACAAAACAAACAAAAAAACAACCTAGAAGCAGAAACACCATTTGACCCAGAAATCCCATGACTGGGTATATACTCAAAGGAATATAAATCATTCTATTATACAGATACATGCACATGTACGTTCACTGCAGCCATATTCACACTAACAAAGACATGGAATCAACCTAAATGCCCATCAATGATAGAATGGATAAAGAAAATGTGGTGCATACACACCATGGAATACTATGCAGTCATAAAAGGGAATGAGACCATGTCATTTTAGGGACATGGATGCAGCTAGAAGCTATTATCCTCAGCAAACTAACACAGGAACAGAAAACCAAATACTGCATGTTCTCATTTATAAGTGGGAGGTTAATGAGGAGAACACGGTAGGGAACAACACACACAGGGCCTGCTGTAGGGCGAGAAGTGAGAGGAAGGAGAGCATCAGGAAGACCAGCTAATGGATACTGGGCTTAATATCTAGATGATGGGATGACCTGTGCAGCAAACCACCACGGCATTTATGTAACCAACCTGCACATCCTGCACATGGTACCCCTGAACTTAAATGAAAAGTTGGAAATTAAAAGGAAAAACATGGCAGCTTTCATGAGCTGCAGTCTCTGATGGGCTTTAGCAGATCTGTGGTACTACAGAAATTATGTGCAAATGTATACGAGCACAAGCGCATATAGGAGGTGGGGATGGGAGAAGAAGCCCCAGGAGCTGTTAATTTAGAAGCAGATGGTATTCTTTCTTTCCATTTACATATTGTCTAGGACAAAGCGTCTGTATAAGAAAACTGTCACTTAAATAATTATAGAGCAACACCATGAGCCACAGCGAAGCAAACTCTGTTCTGTTCCAAGTTTTTCTTGGTTCCTCCAAGCAGCTGAGTCATTCTGTCCCCTAGGCTTCTCAGACTGCAGCTCACTCATCATTTACTCAAGGACTATTAGAGCGATAGAAGCTGGGTTTCCACAGTGAGTGAGAGAGAGAGAAATGGCCTTGATCCCAAAGTAACTTATGATCTAGCAGCGCTAGAAGGAGGTAAAAAAATAAATAAAAAATAAGCACAGAATCACACAAAAAAAAGGAAGGTTATCTGAGCACAGCAGAGGGTCAAACTGAAATTTTGTCCTGCAGGAGAAAGGGGATCAGGGATGACTTTGGGTTGAGTTCTGGGCATAGTAGAGCCAAGGAACTCTCAACCTTTCACCTAGAACAAAAAATCAAAATGTGCAAAATCCTAGGGTTCAAACAGACAATTTAACGGAAGATCAAGGTCTGAGAAGGGGTTTGGCATGAGCTTAGGGGCTGTGGTTTACATTCTTCTGGTGGAATAACTACATTTTTATATAAATGTTTTTATCACAGTATTATAATCTCAGCTTCTTTCTCATTTGGTTATGACTCCTTGGAGCTAGATGCCTGATGGTCTGGATATTGCATGCCCAGCTAATCGCTGAGATGAAAAAGCTGTTTAATAAGCCTCTGTTAAACAAATGAGTAAAACCCATTAATATTAAGCATACAACTCACTGTATTTTGTATGGAACGTTATAATTTACTTACATTTATCACTATTTTGATGCAGGTGGAGATAACAATAGTTGCTGATAACCACGGTTCTCGCATTTTTTCTCTGCTTTCCTATATGGGTTCCCCTATCGCAGCATCCGCTTGAAAAGACTTGGTTATCTTGAGCGCTGCCAATCAACATGTTTTGTTTTATTTTTGCTTTTGATCACAGAATAGGCCTTTCACAGTGCAGTAGATATTATCTTTGGTCCTTGGCTTTCTTCCACTATGCAAATTTTTGATTGGACACTTAGGGGCTTGAACTTTCCAAAAAATGTTTTAGTTTTCCTCAGCTACTTCCACATCCAGAATTCAATCAAAAGCCTGAGACATCTCATATTTTACTGAAATCACTTCCAGTAGCTTAACTCAAACAAAAAAAAAGATAGGCAGACAGAGATTTCACATTATATCCCTTGGCCTTCTGAAGATACTTTTATGTTCCTGCCAATTGAGTTTGCTGACGTTGTGCCGGCTTGTTTGGGACTAAGCTACTGAGACTCCAAAGTCAAGTTCCTCACAAATGCCTGCCAAGTAGCAATGCTGAAGGAGGGTAGCTGAAGACACGGCAGAGCCAGGGAGGGGGAAGATATCATTTGGTTAAGTCAAGGAGAAATAACAAAAGGCAGGCATTTCTAGAACATTCGTTAGTCTAGTTTTGTTCTTCATGAACTGAAAAATAATTATTTTTCCCAGATTATACTGACTGGTGTTTCTGTTTCTAGTATAATTATCAAAAGAGCTGTTTTAAATAAGTTGCTTAGAGACTGTGTTGAATTTTAGAACAGTGTAATATATAAACCTAAAAGTGCACAAATCATACATATACAGCTCAATGAAGCTTAACAAAATGAACTCATCTATGTTTTTGCAGCAAGAAAACAAAACATTCCTAGCAACTCCCTCTCCTATAACTCTTTTCAGTCATTTATCTCCCTAAAGGAAAAAGCAACTTTGATGGTTATTATTGATTAGTTTTGCCAATTTTTGAACTTTATAGAAATGAAATTCATATAAATGAAGACATTTTGTGCCTGGATTTTTTGTTGTTGTTGTTCAACATTATGCTGGAAGACTTTGTGTTGCTGTAGGTAGCAATATTTGTTTGTTGTTGTATGGTAATCCATTGTTCGAATATTCTCCAATTTATTTTTTTGTATTTCATTGTTGATAGGACAGTTAGGTTGTTTCCATTTGGGCTTTAAACGATACCACCGTAATGAACATCCAGGACACATTGTTTGATACACAAATATTGATGCTTTTGTTGACTGTATACCTAGAAGTGGAATTGCTGGACCACAGGGAATGAGTAAGTTTAATTTTGCTATATACTACAAAACCGTTTTCCATCCTAATTGTACTGATTTATGCCCCCAGTGGCAATGTTTGAGAGTCCTTGTAGCTGTATGGTCTTTTCTAACACTGGTGCTGTCAGTTTATTTTATTTTTTAAGAAAGTTTTAATAGTCATAGTAATAGATAAGTGATGGTATGTCACTATGGTTTTAATTATCATTTTCCTGAAGAATAATAACGCTGGGCACTTTTTAATGTATTTATGAGCCTATTTTGGCTCATAATGTATTTTGGCTATACAAAATGTATTTTGTATATTCCCATTTTGAGTGTCTATTCAATAATTTGGTTCCTCTCTTTTGTTTTTATTGGGTTATTTGCTTTTTTCTTATTGATTTGTAAGAGGTTTTAAAGATATAGAATCTGTATGTAAATCTTTCAGTGGTTACATATATTACAAATACCTTCTCCTACTCCTATTTAGGAAATAGTATCGTTGATAAGTTTTTTAACTTTAATAAAGTTGAGTTTCTCAATCTTTTCATTTATAATTGATGTTTCATGTGCCTTGCCTTATCTAAAAAACAATAATGCCTAACCAAGGATTTGGAAACTATTCTATGATATCTCCAGGAAATGTTATTGTTTGGTCTTTCATCTTTCAACATTCAATCTACATGTAATTATTTTTTGTGTATGTCTGAGATAAAGAGGAAGATTCAGTTGTTTATGTGTGCAAATCTACTGACCTGGGACCATTATTGAGAACATAATAATTTCCTTAAGGCCGGGAAAGAGAGACTGCAGTATCATACAAGGGCTGAATCAGCTCAGAAGTGACAAACATCATATACTATTGTCCAGATCTAGTCACAGCGCCCAACTTCTTACTAATTCTAAGAAGACCAAGAACAGACAAGGTAATATTTGTGAATATTATGGTTGCTGTCATATTTTAAAAAGAAAAATTATTCTTCTATCATATGAATATGTACATTCTGAGTCATCTTATGTCCTAATATTGAGAATATTTTAAAAATTAAAGTAATTTTAAAATACCACATTCCTCTAAAAGAAAGAACCCAAATGGAGATTTTTTTAAAGAATTAGCCAAAAACAGAACTAATTTGCTACACTGGTTGGTTTCCAAATAACATCTATTATGGAAGCTTCATTATGGCCACATGGACCACTGAGTACCAATACCACCTTGTATTTGGGTTAAATTTAATTACAATAGCCTTCATGTTTTCCTGTTGATAATCATGGATTTATAAAGGAGTGAAGAATGGCCAGACAAGCACAAAGATTATTATGTGCCAGACACTATGCTTTATACTCTCACACATCTTATTACTTAAATAACAATCATCAAAAGAAAAAAATTCCAACACTACCCTACACTATTGCAATTGCAAAATAAAAGTACATATATAATTTGCGGTGATGTTTCTGTCCTCCTATTTTTTAGTATAATATAAAACAACTCCCATAATACAAATTCTGTATTTTCACATTTTTTCCTAGATTTGAAAACTTTCTGAGAATTCTAAGAAATCTAGTAAGATGATTATCTTACTTCAACAGTTTCACATAAATACGCTCCAAAGGGAAGCAGGACATACTCAGTGGTTGAAGAAAATTTCCTTATTTTCTTAAATTCCTAGTGTAGGGATTTAGAGTATGTGATATATTATTTAATGCTATATATATATAATAGGTAGTGTAGTGTATGTATTAAATCCTAATTATTATGCATCACAACTGCCAACCCAAGTAGATAGATTATAAACTTTTTTGGCCAAAGAAATCATGTGTTTTATATATATTTTTAAATTCAGAGTGTCTAGCATCGAACATGTACAAAGTTAGTAGAAGAAGAGTCTTTTTCTTCCTCACTTCAAAAATCACAGAATTATATACAAATAAAATATTTTACAGAGGTTCATAAAAATGTTATAAATCGTATTCCAGAAAAAATACCAGTGTTTCACAATACTGTATTAATCGTAGACCCTTTAAATGCTATTTCTAGTCATCTGGACTCATAAGATCTTGTGAGTAAACTCTCAAATTCTTTACCAGATATGGTAATTATTTTGTGGATATTAATTTTCTCCTATATAAATACAGATTCCAAGCTATTTAGAGCCTTTTCTACATTTGGGTATAATTTTGTAACTATACAGAAATGTGCTGTTTTGTTTAAATATGTAGGACAGACAAGGATTTCTAATAATTCTAGGTTTTCTGGGCAAGATTTCCCTTTGTTCATTCATTCATGCATTCATTTGTGAACTTTTTTGAGCACATGCCTTGTACCAGGTTTTGCATTGGATTATTAAGAAATATATGTAATAACTGCTAACACCCACTGAGCTGTTTCTATGTGCTAGGCACTCTTCCAAGAGCTTCCCTTATAGTAACACTCATTATCCAAAACTTAACATTATGAAATTCAGAGAATTAAGCTGCTTGTCCAGGGTCACAAAGCAAGTGAGGGATAGAGCAGAGATTTGAATCAGAGATATCTTATTTCAGAACAAGAGTTTATAATCACTATGCTACTCTTCCTCTACTCTCAGGATAAGCAACAAATTGAACAGTGTTCTAGAAAATATGTGAGATTGTAACCTAGGAGATGTTTAAATCATAGCCTAGAATATCTGCTTAATACACTCAAGAATTTGCTAAGACATTATAGAAACTAGTAATAACTTATTTAAAAATGTAAAATGTATCATCATACTTCATTCATTATATTTAGATAGCATGTTCTCTGTTGTTGACTAAGAATGCACACACTAATGAAACGATGCAACTGAAAAATTGTAAAGGCTTCAAAATTTAATGACAAACTGTGCAAGTCCACATTTGGACACTGCTGCAGACAAATAATTCATCTTTATTGAGGAAAAGTTGACACTTCATGTTTGTATGCGGCCCAATGAATCTATCTTCCAAACTTCCAACTTGCGGGTGTTTGCTTTTGTTTTGTTTTGTTTTGTTTTTTAAGCCCAGTTAACAGTCATTAACTTGTCTTCAATGTCTTCATTGAATGAATCACAATTATAAAACAGAAAACTGCTCTACCATAGCAAATTAAAATTTTATGTAAGATCTGCACCTGCAAGGGGCCCTGACTATGACAAGTCTCTGGGAATCAAATGCTTTGCTAACAGAGCTTATTCATTTGTATCAAAAACACAGTTGACTCTTGCCTAATAGAGTCATGCCTTCTTTGCTAATTGAGACAGTACCAAATAAATAAATAAATAAATAAATAAATAAATAAATAAGTTACTTATTCAGTCATGAGCACTGAATGCTCCCAGTAGGTAGTCTTTTCTCAATTCAATTTCCCCAATGGGACTAGAAGAGGAAATGAAACAACAAATTGTACTCCTGATGAACTAAGCAGAAGCTGTTATTCTACAGGGAGCCCTGCTAGGTCAATTAGTTCATCATGCTAACAGAATAGCAATCCAGCAACCAATGCCCCAGCAACGGAGGTTCAAAAAAGTGAAATTCAATGGCCTCTTGTAACACTGTCTCCAGTGAAAACTGCTGGGAATTGGTGTATGGTTTGCCAGTGGTATATTTCAATATATGATACTGAGCGATGATTCATTGTAAGGCAAAATAAAAGCAGCATTGCCTTATTACATATCTAGATTCATATAGTTACAATCTAGATGTATTTTTCATTTGGTGACACTTGGATTTTCTGAATCAACTTAAAAATATGTACAACATAGCAATATTTTAAATTAATATGATTTCTATTTTCGAATTGCATCTGGATCCCAAAAGATTAAATAGAGCCAAACTTCATTTTCACAAACGCAACTATTTTAAATACATATTTAACAACCAACGAACTTTAGATCTAAATGTAATTTGATATGAATGATTATTAAGTGCACTATTACAATGAAAATAATTTAGATACATCTCTTGAGAAATTTGAGAATTTCATATAAACAGTATTGCTTATTTTTTTAAATAGCAGTATCATCTTAAAGCTATACACTATTTAGAGCTTACAAAATATACACTATTTAGAGCTTACAAAGTACTTCAACTTATATTACCTTATTAGGTATCTCAATATTTTGTTGTTTAATGCCAAAAAGGTAAAATCTCTATTAAAAAATCAAAATCCTTTACCATGCTTTAATTTTAAAAAGTTACCTTATTATCCCGTTATTTTTCCACATTTAAATACTCGAGGCAAATTGTGTAGGTTAGGAATTATGGGAAAATGTGATAAAGGAAACAAAAGCTGTATTAGTTGAGTAATGCAGATGTTAAAATTAACATCCCATGTTATTCATTGTACCTAGATAAATAAATTTTCTCCAGTATAACAACAATACTATAGTCCTTTCATTTCTTTAAGCTGAATAGGTAATATACTCAGTTAAATAACCGAATATAGATAGCTTACAAAGTACTTCAACAATAAATATAACAAACATGAAATTTTCGAGTGCTAGTGTTTTAAATAAGAAATGAATTTAGGCCAGGCGCGGTGGCTCAACCTGCAATCCCAGCACTTTGGGAGGCCGAGGCGGGTGGATCACGAGGTCAGGAGATCGAGACCATCCTGGCTAACACGGTAAAACCCTGTCTCTATTAAAAATACAAAAAATTAGCTGGGCGTGGTGGTGGGCGCCTGTAGTCCCAGCTACTCGGGAGGCTGAGGCAGAAGAATGGCGTGAACCCAGGAGGTGGAGCTTGCAGTAAGCCGAGACCGTGCCACTGCACTCCAGCCTGGGTGACAGAGTGAGACTCCGTCTCAAAAAACAAAAACAAAAACAAAACAAAACAACAACAAAAAAAAACCCAATAAAAATAAAATAAATAAATAAGTAAATAAATAAATAAATTTAGCTTTGTTTCTATTGTTTTTATTCCAACAAAAAAATAAAGCTAGTTGATGTAATTCAAGTTTCATGTAGATCAACTTTGTTTTTTTAATCTGGCTTAATAAATAATTGCCACTTAATTTTCTTAGGTGCACTGAAAACAACTGAATAATAGTGTTGGGGGAAGAGTAAGACTTAGGAGCCTTTTGAGCCTTTGGTTCAAATTTGGGTTCCATGTCTTCCCAGCTGAATGACTCTAGCATGGTACATATTCACTCTGCCCATACTTCCAGGACCATCTTCCTGTCTTTTCCTTTTATCTGCTCAGTTACCTTTAGGATACTTGTTCTTCTACTACCCTTAGAGGTTCAGAGTGTCCACACTTCCCACTATCCCTCTTTCTCCTAGAGCAAAGGAAGAATTCATATTCAAGGGTCACCAATCAAATGAGAAAATAAAACAAAACACTTTAAATAAAAATTAAAAAAAATTAAAAACAAATCTAAGTACTCTCTAAACTGCCATAAAACACTCTTTGATAAAATAATAATTTTTAAAAACTAAGATTTATTAAGTGTGATGCTCTAGGCACTGGGTAAATGCTTTCCCTGTATTAACTTGTTCAATGTTCACTACCAACCTGTGACAGTGTTATTCATTTCCCATTTTTGGATGAAAAATCGTGAGGTTAGGTAACTTAGTCAAGGTCTCACCATTTGGGATCATACACAGGCATTCATAACCTCTTCATTATGTCAGGTTGTAGAATGTAGTTTAGACTTGAGGTTGAAAGGGATCTTGTACTTCCCACTCTGAATCTAGGTCTTGGAACTCCCCACAGAGGTAAGTGAACCTACTCACCCAGCTGCATGGCTGAGCTTGCAGATTTGCTGGATGAAGGAGTCAGAGTCAGCATGTTTTGTGTCTGAAGAGCTCTCTCCACAAGCTCTGTCTCTCACAGAGAGACATGATGCATGAGATCATTCACCAAAGGTGGAGGAGAAGCAAATGAAGCACAAAGCAGGAGGCCAGGTAGTTAAAAAGGAAGAAGCCAAACTGGCTCTTGCTTTGGAGGTACAATATTTAAGCTTGCTAGCCAAACTTGTTACAGCAAATGTCCAGCTCTGATCAACATGATTAATTATAGTTCTTCCCAAGAACTGAATGGAGAGACAACGTTCTTTCAAGACAGTGTCCTTGTGGTGATTGAGACATGATGAGATGGGAGAATCATTCACCTTTTACCAACAACTTAGACTTTATTCATTTCTATCAGGCTTTTCTGACTTCAATTCTAGCCTTAGTCAGAAGATGATGGATGAGGATAATGATGTCAAAGATGAAGACCAACCAACTTAGATTCAGTGGTTCATCACTGCAGCCGTATCTTTACCATTAACCTAAACTTGTTTATATTTTCAAGCTTTTGTTGCATATGCCCTGAATAGCTCCAACCCTAAATGGATACAAGTCATCTTCGCTTCCAAGTACTATGGAAAAATCTCAGAGTTGAGTTGTATCTGTATAAAACTGATGAGTACCACCCTTGAGTGGGATATAGTAACACATGGCAATACACAGGTTTATCTGGAATTCTCAACTCTTCTCAAACTTCTGATCTCTTTCTTAGACATCTAAGCACCACATTCCCATGGATTCCTCTTTGGCTTCCTTTGTTAGTTCCTTCTTCTTTAACTGATCATTAAATGCCAGCATTCTTTAGGGCACTAGGTGCTCTTAAGTGCTTTTCTTTGTTATTCCATATTCTTTCCTTCTCCATAACTCAATCCAGTTCTATGTCTTCAATTTCCATCTCTATGTTTATGACTCCTAGATTTACGT
Organism: Macaca thibetana thibetana; assembly: GCF_024542745.1. Classification (NCBI taxonomy): domain Eukaryota; kingdom Metazoa; phylum Chordata; class Mammalia; order Primates; family Cercopithecidae; genus Macaca; species Macaca thibetana. The sequence goes on from NC_065582.1 coordinate 166,511,847, forward strand.
AGACAGTTCATAGCTTTCCTTTGCCTTCCAGAACCACATACCCATTTCAATAGTTTGCTCTAAGTTCTAGAGTAATCACAAACTAATGAAAACAAAATGTCTCATGCTCAACTTATGAACTCCCCTACAGCTAAGCCTACACCTCATCTTATATTTCATATCTCATTTGTGTAAACCAGAAACCTGGAAAATACAGTATACTCATCTCTTTTTCGACCTATCTATCACCACATTTTACCAATTACATCTTCTAGGGATTCCAACATCTATCTTCTTTTGTTCATTTCTATGGCTATCCTTCTATGCTAGGATGCTAAAAATCTCTGTTCTATATTACTAAATTGCCTCCTCATTTCTCCATACCCACTTTTACCATTCAATTAATCTTCCCTATATCATACTCTGACCATATTAGTCAGAGTAACCATCATAATAAAACTTATAGGATTTATACATACACTTATTGAGTCAAATTCACACAATAAAGTAGAAAGTCCCCCTCCATTAAAAGATACAAATCTAATAATGTCACCTTTATGATAGGAGGAGAATAATAACAAAACCAAAATGCTTTCGGGTACATAAGTCACTATCCTTAACAGGAACTCTGGGTTATGAGATCATTCTCTTTTCCATCTCCTGCCTCACATCACACCTGTATTTCCCTTCAGTCAGCGCATTTATCTTTAATATCATTATCCTCATCCATCATCTTATGATGGATCTTCTGAACTGTCAGACACTCTTCTGCCTGAGACATTCCCTGGAACTTATCCTTCTCAGGTGGCTAAAACCTTCATTCTTTGATCTCAGTTTACTATAGCTCTTCAGTAAGGGTGGTTTTTGTGATAAAGTTCTAGGAGAGATACCCTCTTATATAGTGCAATATCACTGTAACTTTTTCCTTGTAGCCACTAATTGTTTGTTGTAACTCTTACCTACTAGACTGTGAGCTTTCTCAAGGCTGCATCTGCAATCATTTTAAGTATTAAGACCTTATTATAATGATTGATATGCTTTAGGTACTCAAGGAACAGTTGTTGACTGAGTCAATAAACAAAAATAGGGGAGAGATTAGATTCAAGTAATGCATATTCAATTATTGTTCCAATCACTTTACATATACTGACCTAATCAAAATTCACAAATACCTATGAAGTAGTTACCATTATTAACCCTATTATATAAATGCAGAAACTGAGGATCAGAGAGCTTATGGTTTGCCCAGCGACACATGGCTCCTAAATGACAAAGCCAGGATTGAAACCCTGACTGGTTCTAGACTTAAGACTGTGGTATAGGCACTTTTACTATAATATTATCTCAATTAAAATTCTTCTGTAACTTGAACAAAATATTTTTCTTATATAAATTATGATTTTGAAAAATTATATTATGCTACTCCTATTATTTTATAGCATAAAAGGATAAAGTTTAGTGCAACATTTGATATAAATAATACTTTTTAATAATTTTTTACCATATTGAATATTTTTTATATTAGTAGGCTCGTGTAAGCTGCTTGGCATGTTTTACAAGATGGCTTGAATACCACAAAGTATGCTTGTATCATCGTACACTTGTAGCACCTAAAACTAACCCTTTATTGAATGCTCTATGTTTTGAATTCAATGACAATCTTATATATATGTTTTTCATGGGTTAAATGTCCAATTAAATTGAAGTATAACTGAATGAATTTATAATATCATTAGAATTTTATATTGCCCAAAGGATAGATACTATTGATTGAGCTAAATACAGAGTTAATATCACAGATGTTAAACAAAAATGTAATTAAACATTACAGGATTAATGGAAAGTATAATTGATAACTGACACTGGAATCCACACATAAGCAAATGAAATATACATTCAAACAGAAGAACTAAAACCTAGAATCAATATACACATGGATGGGATGTTTATTCCTACTAGTACTGGGGAGATAAAAACAATACATGACTGAGTAAAAATCAGAGCATGCAGTCTGGCAGCTAGAGGCGGAGTGTCAACAGGAAACCTGCGATGATGAGTCCAGCTGAAAGTACATAAAGCATCCTCCAGAATTCTGGCCATAAAGTTACTTCTAACTCCCCGATTTTCAGTGGTATTTGCAAACACTGATATCTCTGTTCTTTTTTTCAAACTCCAAATTCTGAACTCATTTGTAGCAACTGTGTCTATTTCTTGATGTCTCAGGACTCTTGAACCAGCTTCAGTCTGTGCTGTTAACACTCTGCTAAGACCACTGAAGCCAGCAAGGTCAAATCAAATGCAAAGAGTCTTTTCTTCATTTTGCCTCTGCAGAAAACCAAACCAAACAAATACAACTCTGATTTTTCTTGAAACATCTGCATCCTCTGTTGTTCCTTCAGGTCTTTCTATGCCCTCTCCTGGGTCCTCTTTGTTCTCTTGCTCAACCCTACTTTTCAGGGATCTCAGTTGTCTTTGCACTAACAACTCCACCATCACTTTGTCTGTTAAGAGCTTTCTTTCCTGAGCGCCACAATCTCACACCAGTACCTCATGCACCTGACTTCATGGGTATCTCACAGATGCCTCAAACATAACATGTAAAAACGGAAATCATTCTCTACTCACTCAAGTCTGTTCTTTTTCCTGGAGACTGAAATGAGTAAGTGACTGATGTCCCAGTGGCACTGCACACCATGGGTACCATCTGTGACTCCTCCCTCTCTTTAGCATCACAGAAAGTTAGTTCTAGATCACATCTGGGATCATGTGTACAATTCCGACAACCACATGTGAGTAAAAAACAAACTTGAAACCGTGTGTGGCAGGAGAGTGGGTATATGGGAGCTCTCTGCACTTACTGTTCTATTTTTCTGTAAACTGCTCTAAAAATTTAAAAAATTAAAACTTAGGAATAATCAGAGGATATTGTTGGCAACTGAAGATATTTAAAACTATATTATGTATAAAACAGGTATATATACCTGAAATGCTCATCTTGAGAGAGAAGATTATGACAATTTATAACTGCCTTGCAAAATTGTAGAAGAAAAGGAAGACGTGTGCGGTTTACCCCATGAAAACAATGCAGCAGTCCCTGGAAGAAACTCCAGACAAGCAGCCTTCAGTTTCTTATGCAGAACAAACTAGTAGATAATCGGTTTTGAGAAGCAGTGAACTACTAAATCATTTATGCAACACAGCACTTTCAGGCTTAGGAAGTGCTTTGTAGTATCTGTTATCCTATTTAATTAGCATTAGAACTCTGTTCCTAGGTAGGACAAATATTGTTATCTTCACTTTATCAAAGGGAAACGAAGACAATGAGCCTTAGATTATTTGAGTGATTTTGTGAAAGTTCGTTAGGTAGGTCCCTGTACAAGAGCACTTGAATAATTCTTAATACACAGGGTGTCTTACCCACTAAACTTGTGATACTCTGGGGACTCCCACTGGCATGCAACAAGTCTTCAGAAAATATGAGTTTAACTAATAAATGAGTTAATTAATCACTTAATGCATACATCAAGCCAGGATTTAATTCCAGGCCTTTTAAATGTCAACAAAGAGTAATATATAATTAGATGACTAATATTATGGGAAATATATATGTAAATTAATCACTTAATGTTTCACATTTTGATTGAATGATCTTATGTATTTACCATGAGCAAAATTTATATAAACTTACAAATATATATATATAATTTACGCATTTATATACTAGGTGTATATATTTAATATGTATATCTTTATATTTAAATATTTAAATATATATGAGATTTGTTCTCATATACACAAGAACAAATAAAAAACCACATATGCATACACAAAGGGGTAAAAAAAAGAGATAAATAGGGGTGGTTTTGTCAGAGATACAATATACAAAATCCAGTAAAGAGAAAAAAGCAAAATTAATTCTGGGAGTACTTCAGTGAAGAGAACACTTAGAGGACCCTGAATTGGTCTTTCTCTAGCCCTGCCTCTCCCCCGAGGTATGAGAAAAAAAGATTAGGGTTTTAAAAGAAAGCTCTTTCACTTATCCGTACTTATTTTGCAAATTATTAACCTTTCTCATAATAACAACACCCAGAAACAGAATTATTATGAGGATTCTATGACAAGCATATGAAAAGAACCAAGCATAAAGCATTTCATCCAATTTTATAACTAGATGAGGGGTCTGTAGACAGCATGGCAATTCAGACAACAAAGTGATCAATCTTGTGGCAGTAGAGAAAAATATCTGAACATTAATGAGCTATATGATTACCATATCTTCTTTATTTTCATTTGTGCTTTCATTTATTCTTTTAAATGTATGAGAATAACTGAAAAAAGTGCTGGTGACAGTACCTTGCACATAATAAGGCCTACATAGTGTTTGTTAAATACATAAACACATACATTTATATGTAGACACATAAGCATTTATTAAATTCTACTGTGTTAAAAAATCAGAGATATAAAGGTAAAACAAAGCCATTATCCACTTTTGTTTTTGTTATTATATACTCTGTACCAAAATATTTCCAAGGTGTGCACCTGGATGACAGAATATAGTAATGAAATGTAGTTTGGGGGCGTACTTTTAAATATTTACTACTAATAGTATATTCTTGTGATCTTTTAAAAATATTATTTTACCGGCCGGGCGCGGTGGCTCAAGCCTGTAATCCCAGCACTTTGGGAGGCCGAGGCGGGCGGATCACAAGGTCAGGAGATCGAGACCACAGTGAAACCCCGTCTCTACTAAAAATACAAAAAATTAGCCGGGCGCGGTGGCGGGCGCCTGTAGTCCCAGCTACTCAGGAGGCTGAGGCAGGAGAATGGCGGGAACCCGGGAGGCGGAGCTTGCAGTGAGCCGAGATCGCGCCACTGCACTCCAGCCTGGGCGACAGCGTGAGACTCCGTCTCAAAAAAAAAAAAAAAAAAAAAAAAAAAAAAATATATATATATATATATTATTTTACCTATATTAATTTTACATTTTAATGTTTAACATTAGTAAATAAAAATCATTGTCTAAGGTCTCTCAAAAATTTCAGCATCATATAATAAATTGCTTGAAAAAATGTGTGTCTTTGTTACTGTTAGTTTTCTTTTAAAATTGTCAATACTTGTGGTTTTTTTTTTTTTAATTTATTTATTATTATTATACTTTAAGTTGTAGGGTACATGTGCATAACGTGCAGGTTTGTTACATATGTATACTTGTGCCATGTTGGTGTGCTGCACCCATCAACTCGTCATTTACATCAGGTATAACTCCCAATGCAATCCCTCCCCCCTCCCCCCTCCCCATGATAGGCCCCTGTGTGTGATGTTCCCCTTCCTGAGTCCAAGTGATCTCATTGTTCAGTTCCCACCTATGAGTGAGAGCATGCGGTGTTTGGTTTTCTGTTCTTGTGATAGTTTGCTAAGAATGATGGTTTCCAGATGCATCCATGTCCCTACAAAGGACACAAACTCATCCTTTTTGATGGCTGCATAGTATTCCATGGTGTATATGTGCCACATTTTCTTATTCCAATCTGTCACTGATGGACATTTGGGTTGATTGCAAGTCTTTGCTATTGTGAATAGTGCTGCAATAAACATACGTGTGCATGTGTCTTTATAGCAGCATGATTTATAATCCTTTGGGTATATACCCAGTAATAGGATGGCTGGGTCATATGGTACCTACAAAGAACTCAAACAAATTTACAAGAAAAAAACAAACAACCCCATCAAAAAGTGGGCAAAGGATATGAACAGACATTTCTCAAAAGAAGACATTCATACAGCCAACAGACACATGAAAAAATGCTCATCATCACTGGCCATCAGAGAAATGCAAATCAAAACCACAATGAGATACCATCTCACACCAGTTAGAATGGCAATCATTAAAAAGTCAGGAAACAACAGGTGCTGGAGAGGATGTGGAGAAATAGGAACACTTTTACACTGTTGGTGGGATTGTAAACTAGTTCAACCATTATGGAAAACAGTATGGCGATTCCTCAAGGATCTAGAACTAGATGTACCATATGGAACCAAAAAAGAGCCCGCATCTCCAAGACAATCCTAAGTCAAAAGAACAAAGCTGGAGGCATCACGCTACCTGACTTCAAACTATACTACAAGGCTACAGTAACCAAAACAGCATGGTACTGGTACCAAAACAGAGATATAGACCAATGGAACAGAACAGAGTCCTCAGAAATAATACCACACATTTACAGCCATCTGATCTTTGACAAACCTGAGAGAAACAAGAAATGGGGAAAGGATTCCCTATTTCATAAATGGTGCTGGGAAAATTGGCTAGCCATAAGTAGAAAGCTGAAACTGGATCCTTTCCTTACTCCTTATACGAAAATTAATTCAAGATGGATTAGAGACTTAAATGTTAGACCTAATACCATAAAAATCCTAGAGGAAAACCTAGGTAGTACCATTCAGGACATAGGCATGGGCAAAGACTTCATGTCTAAAACACCAAAAGCAACGGCAGCAAAAGCCAAAATTGACAAATGGGATCTCATTAAACTAAAGAGCTTCTGCACAGCAAAAGAAACTACCATCAGAGTGAACAGGCAACCTACAGAATGGGAGAAAATTTTTGCAATCTACTCATCTGACAAAGGGCTAATATCCAGAATACTTGTGTTTTAATGAAGGTATAAGTTAGGGTTAGCTTATAACATTAGTATTTTTAACAAAAATTGGTCTATATGAAATCAGTCGAGTGGTTTAAATTAAAAAAAATGATCTGTTTTAAGAGCTAGCATTTAGCTATTTATAAATGTAATGGATTTTATTTTCATTTTGCCCAGTGCTTTTTTGGTATAGTATTTATTTGCATTTCAGCCAATGATGCTATGATTATTTAAACTGACCAGGAAAAAGAATTAAATAATAGGTCTCCTCCATACTGTTGCTGGAACACTCTTCAAAACGGTAAATTAGATCACATCATATACCTCCTGAAGAAAATATCTCAATGGTCCCTAATCCTATTGAATAAAATCCATATCCTTTGTTCCAGGCCCTCAATCAGGTTCCTGCCTATGCATTTGAACCTTCAGCAACTCTGCCCCCTGCACGTACCTGACGAAACAGCCATCTGAAGAAGTTAATTTCCCTAAACACTTTCCTTTCCATCCTCCAAATCTCTGTGTGTATTCCTCCTTATGCTGGGAGAGGGCAACAAAGCTCTGTTCATCCTTCACATCTCAGCCCAGGATTTACCTTCTAATTCTGTCATATAGCAAAACACCCACTCACGAATGCTTAACGTTTAGAAGATATAGAGAAATCATAATGATGTAATTAAAATGGCCATATGTGGATGGTCATCTATTTAAGGTAAAACTATTTCCATCTTGTTTATCTTAGAGTAAAAGATGTTTGGGACAGGTGTACGGAAAAAAATAAAAAGCAATTATTTCTACCAGAGACTCTGAATCATCATGGCTTACTGTCCAAAAAAGCCAGTCACCACCACCAACAACAAAGCCCTGTGATTATTTTTTCATAACCAGCTGTGCACTATTGAGATACATAAAGAAAAAGAAATTACTCTGTTCAAGATTACTGCCATCAGCTACTATAGTATTAGACCTCAGTGTTTTATTTACAGAACTCCCTACGGATAAATGATAGAATGGCATAATGAGTATACAAATGTCTTTTCAAGAATAGATTTTGAAAGCTATTTTTATAAAAATGCCTTCTGGCAGAATTATCTAAATGCACAGTGCAGTGTGCTAACAGTCAGGAGGGACAGTAACACAGAATGGCTTTGTTGGCTTCTAATTGATTCAATCCTGAGTAGCATGAAAAAGGTAGAAGGTAAAGTACTTTAGGAAGGTTTGGATCTCTCGCTCCATGAGGTCCTACAGTTGGAAGAATAGCAGGATACAGTGTAGAGTCGTCTTCTATTTAGAAAAAAAAAATCCCTTTTGAATAGACAAGATTAGTAGGTTGCTTGGAGAGGTATAATGCTTCGGATCACACCCATGGGGGTAAAATCTTATCATTTTGAAATGGTAACCTAACAAAGACTCTAAACAAGGATTTTATATAAATTCACATTTAAGGGAAACTTTTAAATAAAGTTCCATACATATTTCTAAGTAAAGACTGAGAGACACATTTTTTAAATGACAAAATGATACCCTGTAAGCTTATGCTATACCAATTTTCAAAACTTTGTTTTCCTTTACTAAGTAGCTATATATTTTCAAACTTCTTTCTCATGTTTTTGTTCACTGAAAACCCTTTTTACCTGCCTGATTTTAATTCAAGGATCACGAATACACCATCTGAAGTAGTCAAATGATGGCGGTTCTCACACTTCCTAGTTCAGCCACCAAATATTCTTTTATTGTGTGATTGAGGCTCATGCTAATGTAACTAAGTCATCATAATTATAATAAAATAATACCACCATGGCCATCTTTTATTAAGTCATGCTGTGCAAAGACAATCTGCATACAGATCCAACCACAACAGGACGTGATTGATTCAGCACTGCTGGCTATCCCAATAAAGAATGCTGCCCTCGGTCTCTGTGGTCACCAGTACAGCCAGTGTTAATGCACGTGGCTCGCAAGGCAAAACAACCAATGCAGTTCAGCTTGACAAGCCATGAATTTTCAGTAATGAGCATAAGCTTTCAAAGTCTATAAAATGACAACAGCTTCATCCTCTTATGTAGGAAGCTCTTGCAGAAAGAAAAGTATGAAAGAAGGGGCAAGATGAAAGCATGCCAGCCTGAATTATAGTGTCTGGAAAGCTCATAACTTATAGGGCTTAGTCATGAATTTTCCATTCCTAGGTACACATGCGCATACTATATGCAGTGGAGTCAGGTGAACCTCAAAATAAGCCTGGTGTTTTTTCTAAATCAACCAAGAGGGTGAACATATGATAAAAATCAATTAGTCAAGGTTTTAAAGATGTTAAAGATTTCTAAGATTCAAGAGCAAAAATTATTTACTGAAAAAAGCTCACTAGCAACAAGTGATAATACTAGCACCTGTCAGAAGATAACCACATTATCATATTTGGAGAATCCTTCCCACTGGCTCCAGATCCCATTCCCAAGGGTCAGGATTCTGGGGGGAATAGGGGGGAGAACAGAAATGTAATTAGGCTTCTATTTGCTGCTTCATAGGCTCTCGAAATGGAAGAGGTCAGAAGAAATCCAAACAGTATCAGCAAGAAAGTTCTCATATGTATCTTTAAGTATCATACAGTTATGAGCCATACAAAGATATCTCAGTCAATAATGGATTGCATATACAATGATGGTCCTATAAGATTATAATGGACCTGAAAAATTCCTGTCACCTCGGGATGTGGTAGTCATTGTGATGTCTTAGTGCAATGCATTATTCAAGTGTCTGTGGTGATGCTGGTGTAAACAAACCTACTGTGCCACCAGTGATATAAAAATCTAGCACCTGAAATTATGTACCTACAGTATATAATATTTAATAATAAATGACTAGGTTATTGGTTCATATACTTACTCTACTGTTTATCATTATTTTAGCATGTACTCCTACTAATAAAAAAAGTTAACTGTAACACGGCCTCAGGCAGGTTCTTCAGGAGGTACTCTAGAAGAAGGCATTGTTATCCTAGGAGATGACAGCTCTTTGTGTGTTACTGCTTCTGAAGACCTTCCAGCTGGACAAAATATGGGGTGAGAAGACAGTGATATTGATGGTCCTGTGTAGGGCTAGACTAATGTATGTGTTTATATTGTAGTATCTCAGCTCACTGCAAGCTCCGCCTCCCGGGTTTACGCCATTCTCCTGCCTCAGCCTCCCGAGTAGCTGGGACTACAGGCGCCCGCCACCTCGCCCGGCTAGTTTTTTTTTTTTGTATTTTTTAGTAGAGACGGGGTTTCACCGTGCTAGCCAGGATGGTCTCGATCTCCTGACCTCGCGATCCGCCCGTCTCGGCCTCCCAAAGTGCTGGGATTACAGGCTTGAGCCACCGCGCCCGGCCTGTATTGTAGTTTTTAACAAAATTTTTAAAAGTTAAAAAAATCTTAAAAATAGAAAAGCACTTATAAAAACAAAGATAGAAAGAAAGAAAAATATTTTGTACAGCTGTACAATGTGCTTGTGTTTTCAGCTATGATGTTTTGAGTCAAAAATTTTAAATGGTTAAAAAGTTTGTAAAGTAAAAGTTACAGTAGGCTAGAGCTTATTATTGCAGAAAAATAACTGTAACTAAATTCAGTGGCGCCTAAGTATATAATATGTATACAGTCTACAGCAGTGTACAGTAATGTCCTAGGCCTTCACATTCATTCAGCACTCACTCATTGAATCAACGATGCAACTTCCAGTGCTGCAAGCTTCATTTATGGCAAGCACCCTATACAGGTGTAGCTTTTTATTTTTTTTAGATGTTTTACACCATGTTTTCACTGTACATTTTCTATATTTTGGTATGTTCAGATACACAAATACTTACCATTGTGTTAAAATTGCCTACAGTATTCTATATAGTGGCATGCTGTACCGGTTTGAAGCCTAGGAGCAATAGGCTATTCCATATAGCCTAGGTATAGCATAGGCTATTCCATCTAGTTTTGTGTAAGTACCCTCTATGATGTTACACAATGACAAAATCACCTAGTGATGCATTTCTCAGAATGTATCTCCATCGTTAAGTGTCATATTACTGTATATAAAAATCTCTCATGCTAACAACTGGCATACTATTAATTTCTCCTGAAAAGCACAGGTATATTACCCTCCACTGAACTGATAAGTAATCTCTGGTATCACTGAGAACTCCACATTCTTCTCTCACCTAGTACCTGGTTTCTTCCTCTGGAAGACAGCATGCTAGTACTATCAATGATACCAGTTTTGTGGATTTTTTTTTTTTTCAAAAGAAGACTAAGTTGTCTTCAAAACAAAGAAAAGAACCATATACATTTCAAAGCATCTTTACTGAGTCTATCTTTTTAAATAATCTCATTTAGAAACTTCTTCTGACAACATGAGTCAAGTTAGGAACTATCAGAACCTACAACTCAGAAAGATAACCAAGTCGCCAATCATTTACTCAAATATTCCACCATCCACTATTGTATAGCTGAATCAGAAATCATGCTAAAACATGTTTTTAACCAGGCACTTCAAAGTATTCACATTTTCAACAATATGCTTTCAACAAATGAACCGTGTCATAAAAATTTCAGCCTAAGTCTAAATGGATCAGCCATAAAGGCAATTTATCTGTTAAACAATGCAGTCAGCTTCTGTAAAGAAGGCACTTTCTATGCCAAATATGATCTTTCCACAGTTGAATAACACTTGGTGCAGTGAAATTACTGGCAGTCTTCTCGGCGGTTTCTGTTTGTGTGTATTTCCCTGACTGTTGTATCTCCATCTCACACACTTTGCCAGTCCTTCAGAACAGTTATTTCATGCATCAGGAATACCAAGATGCTTTTGAGATGGGTTATGTGCATTGTGGCTGATGCACTTTTAAGAACTACCAGGTTATCACCCACCAGAGAAGCCTGGAGAACCACATACATTATTTTGCAATGAGTTCTGAAATTTACATAGGTAAAAGGATTTACCCCGACAATTCTAACAGGTTTTACAAAAAGGTTCTTTAGAGTCAAATAGATATTTATGATAAAAGCAACTTCTCTGCATACTCCCCTGAGGCACAGTGTGTTTTCTATCTTTAAGTGGATTATTATTATTTATGGGCACTGTAAAATTATAATTCTGGAAAAAATTATGTAAGATTATGCATTCAGGTACTTTGTGTATTTTTTCCAATAAACTTGAAATTTAACTTGAAAGCAATCATGAACTTTCAAAGAATTTCATAGCATACAATTAGGTAATGAATTTCGGTAATTTACAAGGAAGTAAAAAACCAAAGGTACTGTTTTATGGTATTTGGGGAAGAGTCTAATTGTCTTAGTATATATTTTAAAAAAAATAAGATTTTTTTTAAATGCTGAAAATAATAAGTTTGAAAAATAATGTGTTGATATTTTCTTTTACATTTAATCATACTCCTTTTAATAAATTTTAATCTTAAAATGCCAATTAAAGTAGCACTACTTCTAAATGAAGAATAGAACAAAAACGTAAACTAGTCATTCTTCAATGCAGTGGGCCTACAGTGCCATAGGAACTTTGTGATGTATTTTTCAAAAGACGTTTCAACTCAAACTACTAGTGGTTTTAGGAACTCAATCCATGCCCCAGAACCCCTCTGTCAGAAAATATCAAAGCCTATACAGCTTGCATCCTAATGCTATCTCCGTATTATTTTTCCTATCGTCCACTGCAAAGCATCAGTCTTGAAAATTCTGTGATAGTACTTGCCTCACCCATGTTTGTAATTTATATTTTAAGATGCTTATTGGTGAAGGCAAGATCAATAGTGCCAATTATTCAATGCACTGCAATTTTTTTCATGTTACTTATATACAATATTTTACATTTCCATCAGACATCTGACTTTGCATTTAATTAGAATAGTGAGGTTACATTTTAGAATAATGTATTCTGATGCAGCAAGACTTGTCTGGCCTATAAAAGTGATCCAAGTCTCTAGCAGATAAATATATTGGAGTTACATGTACACATTCTTTCTTGATAGGGACTATGATCAAAGAAGTCTGGAGACACCTGGGGAGTTCTGAATTTTAACTTCTTATGGAGCAAAACCTCATTTATCAGACTCCACAAAGCTAGCTGAGATTCTTAGATGCAAAGAATAGAAATCTGGGTAATGTAAGCAAGGAGAGTATTTATTGGAAGATCGGAAAACCAAGGTCACAAGCAAATAAGAACCAAGAGAAGATACGTGTTTTGTCAAAAATCAGACATTAATACATGTCTGGCAAGAGAGCCTCCATTGCTAATGAGAACTGACATTGCTGCCTCCGGTATCTGGGTGTTTCTACAGCTATCACAACTACTAGAATAAACTCTCATCTGTACCTCTTTCTTCACATCTGCTCCTCATTCAAAATACCAGTAGGAATATGTAATTGGCTACAAATAAGTCTTATGCTCACCTGTAGTTGCTAAAGCTTCAAAAAAGTGAGTGTCTGGCCCTTCCATTTTTGTTTTGGAAACTATAATAGGAAAAACCAGATTATTCTGTAGCCAAAAAACACTCTCAAAATCTCGGTGGTTTAAAAAAAACACCACACAACAACAATTTAATTTCTCACTCACTTTAAAAGTCCCATTATACATTAGCTGGGAACTCTGCCACATGTTGTCTTCACTCCAGAAGAGATAGCCACTCTATCTAGTTACCATGTCAGAGAGAACAACTCCTGGTGTAGCAGTTCTCAAAGTGGAGTCTGGGAATTCTTGGATATCTGCAAGTTCAAAACTATATTCATAATAATATTTAGATGTTATTTGCCTGTTTTGTTGCATTTTTATAATGATATATTAATTCTTCTTTAATAATAATTACAATAATATATTGATAATAATACCCTTAAATAATTACAATAACATATTAGTGATGATAATACCTCTAATGGCAATTTACAGTCATAAACTCAAAGAAATAATCTCATTTGATTATCATATACTTGAGAAATAAATAGCAATGTTTACTCACCACAAATACCTATTAACTTTATGGATAACAAGACTAAGAACAGATATTTAAGCACAAACTACAGTGAACTATGCATTTTTAAACTTTGATTTTGTTCATATCTGCATTACATATATACATATATACATTTTGACATATATTTTTTGACGTGTGTGTGTGTGTGTGTGTGTGTGTGTATATTTTTTTTTCCCCCCGAGACGGAGTCTCACTCTGTCACCTAGGCTGGAGTTCAGGAGCATGATCTCCACTCACTGCAATCTCCGCCTCCTGGGTTCAAGTGAGTCTCCTCACTCAGCCTCCCAAATAGTTGGGACTACAGGCACACGCCACCAAGCCTGGTTAATTTTTGTATTTGTAGTACAGATGGAGTAAATTTGCCATGTCGCCCGGGCTGGTCTGAAGCTCCTGACCACAGGTGTTCCACCTGCCTCGGCCTCCCAAAGTGCTGGGATTACAGGCATGCACCACCATGCCTGGCCGTATCTCCCTAATACTTTTTTTTTTAATTTATTTATCATTATTATACTTTAAGTTGTAGGGTACATGTGCATAACGTGCAGGTTTGTTACATATGTATACTTGTGCCATGTTGCTGTGCTGCACCCATCAACTCGTCATTTACATCAGGTATAAAGCTGCTCCTCTTCGTGATAATTCACTTCTCCCTTTAAGCTTGGTTTTTCAGTCTATAACCTAACCATGTTTTAAAATTTAGCTCACGTCACTGACTTTCCTTGGCTTATTTGCTCTTATTTGTGAGTTTTGCAAATTCTTTATATATTCTGGATACAAGTCTTTTATCAAATATAAGATATGCAAATATTGTATTGTAGTCTGTGGCTTAAATTTTAACAATGTCATTCAAAGAGTAGAAGTTTTAAATGTTAATCAAGTCCAATGTTTCAGTTTAGTTTTTTAGAATTGTGCTTTTGATAACATTTAAGAAAACTTTGCATTGTCTTTTTACCAGCAAATATGATGTTCTATGTCGGGTTTTCATAGATATCATATTATCAGTTTTAGGAAATTCCCTTCACTTCCTAGTTTCATGAAGATTTTTATAAAGGAGGGATTTGGGGTTTTGTCAAATGCTTTTTCTACGTGTATAGAGATGAACATGTGTTTTTTTGTTTTTTAGTTTATTAATATAAGTTATTATACATTACTTGCTTTATTATACATTGCTTGGGTAGAAGTGGCTTAAAACAACACATCTTTCTTATATTACAACCCTGTAGATCCAGGGTTGAAATCAGGGTGTCAGTAAAGCTGCACACCCTACTGGAGGCATAGGGGAGAACCCACTTCTAGGCCCATCCAGGTTGTTGGCAGAATTCAGTTATACGTGGGTCTAGGACGGAGGTCTTCATTGTCTTGCTGGTATCAGCTGGGGGCCACCCTTTGCTCTCAGAGGCCTCTCTTTTTGTTGCCCATGGTCCTCCATCTGGGGACCAGCACTGGCTGGCCAAGTTCCTCTCATGTTACCATATCTCTTTGGCCTCTTTTGCTGCTGCACCTAGTATTTTCCTATGATACTTTCTCCATTCGCTTTCTAATTAACACACAGTGGAGTTTTCCAGAGGTTTCATGACATTGAGATATTTCAAGATTGAACGCAGAAGCTGATATGAAAATCTAGCTGTCTTCTTTTTAGTTAAAAATTAAGATTTCCAAAAATGGTAAACAATGCTATTCTTTTCACTGTTTTTTGATAACGTAATTATTTTTATATAAATATGTTACTGACGTTGATATGGAATGGGTTTATTTTACTCTTTTAAATAATTTAATAAATATTTTTATAATTTCTGTTTTAAGTTCCAATACAATTAATATCAATAGATACAATTACTGTAAACGACATCCTTTTAGAATCCTCAAAAATGTTTAACAGTGTAAAGGAGTCCTGAGAACAACAATAAAGGTTAAGTAGTGCTCTAGCGGGTCTCATACCACCACTCGCTAATCCAGCTGGAAAAATCCCATCACTGCTGTTCACATCTCACTGATCCACAGCAGTCATAGGCTCGCCCTACCAGAAGGCGGTCAGGTAATTCCGTCCTGTAAGACAGAGAGCTGGAAATACCAAGAAAACAGCATTGATAACCACTGCTGAAGCCCCACCCCGCCTCTACCACCACGACTCTTACTGAGAGGAATCCCCCAAAGGAAATGGGTATAAGAGGCTGAGAAGTTAAAATTATAATAAAAGCTCACCACATACCCCATGGTTCGTGGCAGCATGTTTCATTATTTAGAAAATGCTACAATTCCATTCTTCCAGTTAGAACAAAAACCGTCTGCATATAAGAGAAGTCATCATGTATCACATAGCTATTTGTTCCTTGTAGGTTATAAATCACAGATTATTCTCTTAAACATTTATATTTTCCCATTTCTAGAGTATGCCTTGAAATCAGTCTGTCCCAATATCTGTGCTAAGGAGAGACTGGACTGTATGACACATATAAATAGCTCTCAATAAATCGGTGGTTGAGGACTGAAGAACAGAATTTCAGTATGTTTTGAAAAAACAAAAAGTGAGGCTTGCACATTGTACTTCTATTTGGTGTTACTGCAGAATCATCATGATCCATATTTCAACAAGTCTAATTCAATTTGCAGGGCGTCACAAATGCTGCTCAATGAAGGAATATTTTCTGAGTTATTTTTGTTTAAGATAGTTTAAGAAGATACAATATGTCACTGTCACACAAACACAACCCTTTATTAAAGAAGCATTTTTAGCATAATTAATATTTTATGTCTTAGATGAAGCCATAAACATTGTATTGTAAAGTTACTGAAGAGTAATACCTGTGGGAAATTATTGTTAATTCTCACTGCTGTCAATTCTCTTACCTCCTTTTAATTGGCTAGTTTTAATCTGCTCTTTGTGGGAAAATCAGATCATTCAGCTTAATATAATTACATGCAAAAAGAGTCAACAAGCTCTAAGTAAGGCCCAAATTATTCTCCTATGAGTCAAATGCATGAGCTTTCATATACTTATACAAACACCATACACATTATGGCATTTATTTTGGGGGGAAGTGAAAATATATTTTGTTTAATTGTTTTCTTCACATCCTGGACTTTGGCCATTATAGCTAGTTGAAATTAAGTATATGTAGTTTCTAGATAAGTTATATTTTACTAAATTTGGGAAGATACATCGTTCAATTATCAAATAAGAGAATTACAAAAGCAACCACAAGTAGACAAACAGTAATAAGCAAAATTTGCAGAAGAAACATGAAATAAAGAAACTGTATGGTTTTATTTCTCCTAAGATGAAAACTGTGTTCATTTTCTTCTTTCGATCTACAAAATGAACACCCATATTTCAGAAGCACAGTTCTATGACAAGAATCACAGGAATTATAATCAGAGATCCTGAATTTTAATTGAGAAGTTCCTAAGTGCCTGGTATGTGCTCTTGGGTTTGCAAACAGCAACCCTCTCTCACCTAACACTTCTTAAGATCCTGAAGTGAAAGGCAACAGACTTTATTTCACAAATGAAATAAACCGAGGCTCAGCAAGTGAAGCTGCAGATATGACTGCAAAACCTGTACAAGTAATTGCTCACTGTCCTCCACTGCCTTTCCTTTAACATGTGGCAAGCTCTCTGACCTTGGCCAAGCTATACAACTTTTGAAGACAACACTGATATATTCACATCTCCCTCAATCCACACATTAATCTCATAATGAATTCATTTAACAAATATTTACTGAACATCTACCAAGACGAGCTCACTGTGCAAAGAACTGAAAATACACAACTGTTAAAGAAAATTTATAATATCTGTTAAAGGAATTAGATGAAATAATTCACAAATAGTTTGTAGATTATAAAATGCTAGTATGTTTCCATGTTTGCTCATCTGCCATTTGATTTTAGTTAGAACTGTGTAGACCAGGGACGACTGTTGGCCCCAAACAACCCCAACCCTGGCAAAGGTGATCTAATCCAAGAACTCTCCCCAGTGAGGTCCTCTATATCACAGTGACTTACTTAGTCAAGCAAATCTGGTCTCAGTGAGTTAAGACGGTCAGATACCCAAGAAGAGATCCTCAGAAAGTAGGAGCAGGAAGAGCAGACAGCCCGGCAGAATGACTGTAAGGATTTTGGAAGTTCTTTGGCATTCTGAATGGCATTCCAATTTTTGATGCCATCTATCTTGCACCCATGAAAATGTTTTGCTTGCTTGCTCCCATGGCCAGAATGTGTCTCAGGCCTTTGAGTCTTTCAGCTTACATATTTTAACTTACTTTCAAAACCATAAAGCATATACATATGAATTGTCACCACCAGTATAATTACTGACAAGTGCTGCTGCTTGGCCTGATTTCATTAAATAGCAAAAGATTTAAATTTTTGGCGAGTATGTGCTAATCTCCTTATGTGGCTATATTCCAGGATTATCTTTCAACGGTTCCTTTCTAAAATAATATTAAGCTCTTTTCTTGGTTTGCTTTAATCCATTTAGCAGCCCACAACTCTGAACCAATTAGTGAGAAATATTCTTAGTGACACAACTGTCAGTATAATTGTTAAGATTTATCTGAAGATAGATTCTTATATCTTATTTTTAGTCAGTTTTCCTGAGGTATACTTTATGAGCAGTAAAATTAATGAATTTTAAGTTTACAAGTCCCGTAATCACTAAAACTGTCATAATGCAGAATGCTTCTTTCACCCCAAAATTTTCCATTGTGTCTGTTTGCTCTAATCTCTCTCCAACCCTTGATCCATGACCACCAGGGATTTGTTTTCTATCATCATAATTTTGATTTTCCTGGAATATTATATACATGAAAATGCAGCATGGGGCCTTTAGCATCTAGCTTCTTTCACATGACACTTTTGAGAGTTATCTGTATTGATAATTGCATTTTATTAATTGCTGAGCAGTATTCAATTGTACATGCATATCACATTTGCCTACCACAGCAAAAAGCTAATGAACAATTGAGTTCTTTTCTGGGTTTTGACTATTATTTTTTTGTTTAAAAAGCTGCTCTGAATATTTGCATATAAGCCTTGGTGTGAATAAAAATTTCCTTTCTGTTGGGAAAACACTTAAGAATAGTAACACTGGCTGGGTGTGGTGGGATCATGCCAGTAATCCTAGCACTTTGGGAGGACGAGGTGGGTGGATCACTTAAGGTCAGGAGTTTGAGACCAGGCTGGCCAACATGGTGAAACCTCATCTCTATCAAAAATACTAAAAAAATTAGTTGGGCACGGTGGCAAGCGCCTGTAATCTCAGCTACACTGGAGGCTGAGGCAGGAGAATCGCTTGAACCCGGGAGATGGAGGTTGCAGTGAGCCGAGATCATGCCACTGTACTACAGTCTGGGCAACAGTGTGAGGCTCTGGCAAAAAAAAAAAAAAAAAAAAAAAAAGAATAGTAACATTGGTCATATGGGAAGTATAAGTTTCATTTGATAAGACACTGCTGAAATGTCTTCCAGTATAAATGAACCATTTTTGCATTCCCCTTAGTGATATGTGAGAGTTCCAGTTGTTTCACATGGTTGCCAACCCTGGGGATTGGAAGTCTTTTTAAGTTTAGCCATTCAAGTGTGTGCTTAGTGGTATCTCACTGCATTTTTAACTTTCATTTTCCTAGTGAGTAATATGTTAAGCATACTTTCAGGTGTTTGTTTCTATCCCCTTTGGTGAAATATGTTTTCAAATATTTTGCCCACGTGTTTGTTGAGTCATTTATCTTTTTATCATTGAGTTCAAACAGTTCTTTACATATTCTGAACAAAATTCCTTTATCAGATATGTATTTTTAAAATACTTCCTCCCAGTCTGTGGCTTTTGTTTTACTGTGTCTTTTGGAGAGGAAAAATGTTTAATGTTTCTGCTTTCTGTGTTATATTTAAGAAATATTTGTATAACCAAAGTTAAGATTTTCTTCCATTATATCTACTAGAAGTTGCATGGTTTTAGCTACCCATATTTGCATAGGGTGTGACATTAGAATCAAGGTTTATTTTTCAGATGTGGATGGCAATTATTCAACATCATTTCAAAAGTTTATTATTTCCTTATTTAATTACTTTGGTAATTTCTTGAAAATTGACTAACCATATACGTGGGGGGTCTATTTCTTGACTCTCTTTTCTATTCCACTAATCTATGTCTACCTTATGCCAAAGCCACACTGTGCAGAGTACTGCAGCTTAACATTAAGTCTTAAAATCAGTTTTGTACATCCTCCAACTTTATTCTATTTTTTTTCAAATTACTTTGGCCATTCAAATTTTTATTTCATCTCCATATCAATTTTATACTTGGTTTGTCAATTTCCACAGAAAAACTTATGGAAATTTTGAGTGGCAGTGCATTGAATCTACAGATCACTTGTAATACTGCACAGAAGTGATACAGTATTAACATTGGGTCTTCCAACTCATAGCATGCTACATTTTTCTGTTTATTTGAAACTTTTCTAACCTTTCTCAGCAATGCTGTTTTCAGTGTTCACACTGAATATATATCCTATTACATTTATGTGTATATATTTCATATTTTCTGATCCTATTGTCAGTGGTGATTTTTAATTTTTAATTACCAATTGTACATTGCTAGTACACAAAAATATATATTTTATACATTAGTCTTGCATACTGCGAACTTGGTAAACCCACTTGTAGGTCTAAGTAGATTTTGGGTAATTCCTCAAGATTTTCTACAAAAACAGTCATGTTAGAAGGCTCTACTGCTTCTTTTTCAAGCTGTATCATTTATTTAAATACTTATTAGGCAGACTAGGATATCTGGAAAAACGATAGACAGGAGTGCACATCCTTCTCTTCTTTCTGAACTTGGAGGAAAAGCATTTCTCCATATTGGAGGATGTTAACTACAAGTTTTTCAATAACACCCTTTGTCAGTTTGCAGAAGTTCCCTTCAATTTCTAGTTTGCTCAGAACTTTGACCATGGATGGGTCCTAAATTTGGTCAAATACTTTTTCCTTTTGAAAAAAAAAAGTTAATATGTTGAATTTCAATGCTTGATTTTTCAAATCTTAAAGCCAACCTTGCATTTTTGGGATAAATCCTATTTGGTCATGATGTATCACATTTTTTATGTATTGATATACTGATTTATTAAATTTTTAAAAAGGGGTTTTGTATTTATGTATACATAAATACAGTTTAATACATATGTATTATGTATTAAGGATATTGGTCTGGAGTTTTATGTTTTTGTAATGAATTTTTCTGATTTTTGTAACATAAAATATATTGGGAAGTATTCTCTCCTCTTCTATTTTCTAAAAAAATCTGTGTAGACTTGACATTATACTTTCTTTAAATGTTAGCAGAATTCACCAATGAAGATATACAGCCTTGAAGTTTGTTTGCTCATCATTTGTTAGTTTGTTTGGTGGAAAGATTTTAAACTATGAAATTTCTTTAATCAATATGGGTTATACTACATGCTATCTATTTTGGAAAATTGGGATTTCTAACAAGAGCAAGGTATCAGGAAAAGTAAATAGCATATTTCTAAATAATCATCCACGGATCAGAGAAGACACGAAAAAAGCGAAATCAGAAGTTTTTCAAACTGAACATGAAAATGAAAATACATCAAAGTTTGTAAAATACAGCTAAAGCTGTGTTGACCAAGAAATTTAATTAATAGTCACTCCATTGTCTTTTGGCTTGTATAGTTTCTGACAAGAAATCTGCTATTCTTATCTTTATTATTCTGTATGATATGTGCATTGGTTTCTCCACCTGCTTTTAAAATATTGTCTTCATCACTGATTTTCAGCAACTTTATTTATTTATTTATTTATTTATTTTTGAGACAGTGTTTCACTCTTGTCACCCAAGCTGGAGCCCAATGGCGCAATCTCAGTTCACTGCAACTTCCATGTCCCAGGTTCAAGTGATTCTCCTGCATCCGCCTCCCAAGTAGCTAAGATTACAGGCATCACCACCACTCCCAGCTATTTTTTGTATTTTTAGTAGAGATGGGGTTTCACTATGTTGGCCAGGCTGGTCTTGAACTCCTGACCTCAGGTGATCCACTTGCCTGGGCCTCCCAAAGTGCTGGGATAACAGGAGTGAGTCACCATACCCAGCCAGCAATTTTATCTTGATGTGCTTTGGTTATGGTTTTCTTCGTGTTTCTTCTGTTTCATGTTCCTTCTGTTTCATGTTCATTGAGTTTATTAGTTTGGGAGTTTGTAATTGTCAATACATTTCGAAAAAATTTTTACACGTATTTTATTAAATATTTTTCTGCGTGTCCCCCTTATTTCCTGGAACCTCAACTACATGTATGATATGCCACCATAATATCTTCCCACAGAAGATACTTTGTTCATTTTCTTTTCAGTACTTTTTCTCTGCTTCATTTTTGCTTATTTTCTAGTGCAATGTCTTCAAGGCACTAACTTTTTCTTCTAAAGTGTTATCTATTACTGCTCACATACAGTGTAGTCTTAGTTATTATGTATTTTTCATCTGTTGAGCCTGACTTGCATCTTTTCTTAACTTTCATTTTTCTCCTCATCATGCTCATGTTTTCCTCCATGTCCTACATGAAGCGTATAATTACAATACCTAATTACCATCTTCGTCTCTTATTCTTCTATTCAGTGGCATCTGAGACTTTTTCTATTGATTACTTCTCCTGTTTATGAGTCTTATTTCCTGCTTCCTTGCATGTTTAGTAATTTTTTTATTGCATGTAAGATACTGCAATTTGTACAATGTTGGTTTTGGGACTTTTGGTTTATCCTTTCAAATATTATAGGACTATATTCTGATATACAAGGAAGTAATTTGGATTTGTTTATTCATTTTGAGAAATGTTTATAGGTTTTGTTAAGGAAAATCCAGAAGAGCATTTGATCTGGGGATAATTTGGCCATACTACTGAGGTAATGATTTTCTGAGGACTCTACCCACTGTCTTGCATAAAAGGGTTTTGTCCTATTTCTGGTAGGAACAAAGTCATTCTCTTCCTTCATGAACTCTTGAAGTTGCTCTACATACTCCTTTACATTGATTAATTCCCTCGTCTTACCTAGTTTCATCACAGTCAAGCATAGATCAATAATCTACCAAACGCTTCACTGAACCCCCCTGCAGTGTTCCAGAGCTGTCTCTAGGGAGTTTCTTCCTCTCTGCTATTTTACCTTTCAAATTTCAGCTGCCTTGTTCTCCCTGAACTTTGAAGTCTGTCTCTTCTACTTACAAACACTACACCTCTGTTTGGGCTCCCCTTCCCCGCACTGTTTTGAAATTCCTTCCAAATAGTAAGCTTGGGGAGTCACAGAGCTCACCTTGTTTCCCTTATTTTTTCTCTCATAAATCTCTCTCCTGTCCTTCCTATTACTGTTCAATCTCTGAAACTATTGTTTCATATATTTTCATTAATTTTCTAGTTAAAGTAGGAGAGTAAATCCCATTCCTGTCATTCTATCACAGTTGGAAGTCTTTCAAATACCAACCACTCAAAATAGTCAAAGGCAGGTCTGTGTCAGTAAAGAACACACATTCACAGTGGCTAGTTTCTATTGCTGATGGAAATTATAACTGGAAGATCAGATATTTAAATTGCTACCAAAGAAACTGAAATCAGCATCAATATTTATGTGTTGTATTAAGATGATCCATCAAGTGCTCACACTTACTATCATTAGTAGTTGGGTAAGGTGACATATAGTCTCTAATGTAACATAAAATAAAGTACATAATATCATCTGTAAAGTTTTCTTGTCAAAAGTGTTAAAATAAATATCAAGTTATTTTTAATAACCTTTACTAATTTTAGAGCAGTTTATGTTCATTACAGAGTTCTCATATACCTCCCTGCCCCCACATGTGCAGAGCTGCTTATACCATCAATATCCCCACGCAGAGTAGTACCTTTATTTTTTATTACAACTGATGAGTCTATGTCAACACATATCACTATCACCCAAAGCCCACAGTTTACATTAGGAATCACTTTTAGTGTTGTGCATTCTATGGGTTTAGATACATTTACAGTAACATGCATCCATCATTATTTAGTATCATACAAAATAGTTTCACTGGCCTAAAACCCCTCTGTACTCTGTCAGAGAGTTGGAATCATACAGTATGTAGCCTTTTCAGATTAACTTCTTTCACTTACTAATATGCACTTAAGGTCCCTCCACGTCTTTCCACGGTTTCACAGTTCATTTCTCTTTAGCACTGAATAATATTCCATTGCTTACATGTATCCCAGTTCATTTATTCATTTACATACTGAAGGGTAACTTAGTTGCTTCCAAGATTTGGCAATTATGCATAAAGCTCCTCAAACATATGTATGCAGGTGATTGTGCAGTATGAGTTTTCAACTTGTTTGAGTTAATACCAAGGCACAGAGGTGTTTAACTTAGTAAGAAACTGGCAAACTGTCTTCCAAAGTGGGCATTATCACATATTTAGATTAACCTTCCAGTTACTGAAAATACAGGTGATCAAATGGTTCATGAAATAAATGTGTAGATGAATCAAAGAGGGTACAATATTAGCAACTACTGATTTTATGTGATAACTACATAGGTGATACATTCTTCCAATATTCTGAAGAATATGAAAGAGTATGTCTGATTATTTTCCTAATTAAAAAAAGCTCAAAATCTTCTGAAGCTCCATGAGCAATCCTTATGGCATCTACATATAAAATAAGCCCTTATTTGTGCATCAAAAGGATAAATAGTCATTTACTAGTAAAGCACCACTATCCAAAGAAATACGTAAACTGTAATCATGTTGTTAAGTTAGCAACAAGGAATGTCATATCCTGTTTACATGCTGATAGATTTCGTGGCTCCTCAATTAAAGAATATATTACTTTTTTCTATCATGTGAAACTTGCAAATATATGGTACTAAACAGTGCTACCTTTTGTAAAACTGATTTTTATAACTCACTTTTATCATTTAGGAAATTCTGAGAAAAGTGTATAGTCACTGGGACACAGCTTCCAAAATAAATTATTCTGCCTTTTCCAACGATAAATAATTAATTTGCAAATTATAAATGAATCTCTGCATTTCAGTATAATAATAAGTATCACAGTGACATTATATCCATACACGTTGGGTGCAGGGACTGATCAAAATCTGTTCACCACATTATTAGGTCACAAGAACAACTTTCTAAACCCACCATTATGGTGATAATTGTTTTCAATATAGTTTTTCCTTATTCTTCATTTTTAAAATAATGTTACAAACTATGGATATAAATTCCAGGCACAACTTTTGCCACTCGTTGTACGAATTTTTAGCATTACAGATACCACACCTATTAGATAAGTGCAGGCCTAAGGGGAGCAGTCTGAGAAACCAAACACCTCCCTCAAATGAAAGAAACTGAGAGTTGGGGAATTGTCCTGCCTACTTGGACTTAAACCCCTTCTGTAGTGAGAAATTCACTCCCTCAATGTAAGCAGCTGTTACATTTTAGGTTTCCATTGTTACAAAGTTTCTCTGTGGGAGGACATACAAGCCCAGAGGGGCTGAATAAGATTATGTTGGAACTGCCATATGCAATCAACACCAAAATCCAGGTGGTCCAATTCCAAATGAGTATGAGCTCTTTATTTGTCTCCTATGGAGTCCTACTTATAACTCTGCCTGGCAGGGGAGGATAGGGCTTCTGATTATTAGTTTATAATACTGATAATACCTCCTGTTTTTAATTCTTAGAAGTATTTCCATCATTTCAGGCAAGTCCATATACTTCTATATTGTTAGAGGTTTTGTTCATTTAATTTTAATCTTGATGCATTCACTTTCAGTGGGTTTCTTTCAATTGTACCTGAGAGAATATAATACATTCATATATACAAACTGTAAAATTAAATTTTGATAACATTTTTCTATTTGAGAATGATTTAGACATTTAATACCAATTTTCTCAAGAATTGGCATTTTATTCATATTTGTTAATACTGTTAATATGTTCTATTGGCATTTTATTCAAATTTGTTAATATTGTTAATATGTTCCATTTGTTTCTTTTTATCTTTTCTATTTTATTCAGTCATTTAGCACATATATCCTGAGAAATTAGATAGGCTATAGTATTGAATACTCCCTCTTTTTTTATTTTTTTTTTTTAACTTTTTTTTTTAACTTTTTTTTATTATACTTTAAGTTCTAGGGTACGTATGCACAAGGTGCAGGTTTGTTACACAGGTATACAAGTGCCATGTTGGTTTGCTGCACCCGTTAACTCGTCATTTACATTAGGTATTTCTCTTAAAGCTATCCCTTCCCCAGCCCCCCCACTCTAAGACAGGCCCCGGTGTGTGATGTTCCCCACCCTGTGTCCTAGTGTTCTCATTGTTCAATTCCCACCTATGAGTGAGAACACGCAGTGTTTGCTTTTCTGTCCTTGTGATAGTTTTCTGAGAATGATGGTTTCCAGCTTCATCCATGTCCCTGCAAAGGACATGAACTCATCCTTTTTTATGGCTGCACAGGAATACTCCCTCTTCTTACAGAGTTTATAGTCAAGTAAAGAACATGCATATGTGAAGATAAGGTCTCTTGAAGGGGATAATGGGGAAGAAAATCATTTCACCCATATTTTTAACCATCATGCAAATAGGCAGTAGAAAAATAAACTGATGCACGAACAGGGAGATTTCAGCATCGTCACAACATTAAAAGTCAAGCTGAATATTTGAGTAACTGAAAGATACATCAAAACTTCGAATTTTGAAGTCACACTTTCTACAACAGAATTATCTCATATTAAAAAAATATAGAATGGTGGTTCTCAAAGTGATTTCCAGGGTCATCGAGGGTTCACTGAGATACTTTTCAACGGGCCCCTATAGTTAGAACCATTTTTGTGACAATATTGAAATGTCATTTGCCTTTTTCATTCTCAATCTCTCATGACTATACAGTGGAGTTCCCAGAGGTTCCATGTTGTGTGATAGTACAACAGTTTGAATATAGTAGAAGCAGAGAGAAGAATCCAGGTGTCTTGTAAGAAGCCAGACACTTAAGAGATTTGTAAAAAAAAAAAAAAAAAAAAAAAAAAAAAAATTTATTCTTCTCATTGTTTTTTGTTTTGAAAAATTGGTTTTTTAATAGATATTTTATGTTAACATATAATGGGTCTATTGTTTTTGAATAAATTCCTAAATAAATCTCTAAATGTACTGCTTAAATTTATAATGCTAAATTTGGCATCTATACTGCACATAATCACAAGCTCATGGTGGTCCCGTACAAGTTCTAAGAATATAAAGGGATCCTGATGCTTCAACATTTGAAGAACAGTGATACAAAATATTTTTTAAATGACAGCATGTAGCACATTTTTATGTATGACACTGTCCCTTTTTTTTCCCTCAGACATCTACAAAGTATAAAATTACACTCTAAAATTAGATCCTTTGATGGGTTAATATGCAGATGTTACTGTAATGACCAGGTCATTAAAATTTTTAAAATATCAACTGATGAAATTTAAAGGGCCCTAAAGGAACATAGAAGTTAACACTTTCAATTTATGATGAGAAAACCAAGGTCAAGACCGATTAAATGGTTTGCCATAAATCAAATTTTTAGTTAATGCAAAACTAAATCCAGAGCCTGGTTCTACTAGCCCTTGCACTTCAAGTGATATGACTTAGATAAAATACTCTTTATTCATAATCAACAAAATTATCATATTAAGATATTTTCAAGTATAAACTATTTTCAGGCCTCTATTTATAAACCAGAAAAAACAAAATCATAGATTTTAAGCAACAGGTGTACATATTCCTTGCTATAGGAAATCTGCATGTTTTACTGATTCATCAGTCCTCCATTGTACCATTTCTGCAATTATTTACAGTGAGACAGCAGAACTTCATGAACAAAACTCCTCAAAAAGACTGATGATACCCTTCTTCCTTCAACAATTATTCAATGGATGACTGTGTGCCCTACTTTTAACCCACTTATAATCTGAACATTAAAAACATAATAACCAAGATGATAATGTCTAGATCACTAAGCTAAAAATTTTAAAAACCATACTAATTGTGACTAATTATATAAAATCCACTTATACACATACACACATGCCATGTACAATTAATTAATGTTTCTTCATAGTTCACTGCTCCATTCTTTCTAACTAGAATTTCAATGAGGTTATAAAGAAGAAACAAAAGCAATAATAAAAAAGGCTAAATATTAAATCTAACAACTGTCGTGATGTTGACAGGTTTCAACTCTGTGACTTATTGACATTGTGGTTTTTAGAGTTATCAGAAAAAATGATCAATATATTGAGTGAACATAAATCTTTAATAAGTTTATATTGTCACAGCAAAGAAACCATGCATTAATTTCTTCAGAGTATTATTATAACAACATGTAGTAGCAAACTGAAGCTGCATTTCCTGTTTACCGCTGCCGAAGAAACAGGAAAACAAGTGACAAAGCAGTAAACAGGGACAAAAGGAGGGGAAAGAAAGGAAAGAAGGAGAAAGGGAAGAGAAGGAGAGAGGAGGAAAAAGACTACAGACTAGAAAAATTGGAAGAAGGGACAAGAAGAAAGCAGAAGGAATGAGCTGTGAGATCACAATTAGCAAAAGACTCAACTTATCAGATAGACGGACCGCAGGAAACTATTGACTCTCAGGCAATAAAGAAAGGTCTGGACTGCTTAAAGCAGGCCATTTAAATGCCAAAGGACAGAAATGACAATCTAGATAAAAAGTCCAAACACATAAAGCAGTAAGGGTAAAACTGAAAGCAAAAGATTAAAGAACAATTTTACTTCATGTATTCATTAAGAAGTCTTTCTCTTCACACAAATAATCAGCAGGCCAGGAGAAAGTAACTCAATAAATTTCTATTATTAAGCCATGCACTTCATAGTTCTTTGATACAGCAATCCTTGCAAACACATAGAAGGACTCTCTTCGTACCTGGTGTTCATTCCTCCAGGCACCCTGCATGTGTCATCGCATATAATTCTCCCTGTACCTTCATCAAGTAGGCATTATTCTAAACTCCACTTTAGCACAAATGGGGAAAATGAGGCACAGGGAAGTGATGCTAATGACTTACACTCCAAAAGTGGCCGAGCCAAGAGTCAGAGTGTGTTAGTTTAGCCACTACACACACTGTCTATCACAGATGACAGCAATTTCTAAGAGACAAAATATCACCAGGTTCTGCTACTACATCTTCCTTCTACAAGCTGCTCACTGTTCCTCTCACTGAAAACCTTCTTTCCCCCTATGATTCCAAGCTACTCCTGCTTCTCATTTAGCCTTCCCTGGGATGGACTGTGCCTCTTCCATGTGCTACACCAGAGAAACACCACATAGTACTGTCATTGCTCTTGAATGGTATGTTTCTACCAGCAGATTCTGAGCTCCCTGGGGATTATGAAATTGGGTCTCACTTAGTCATTTATATATTTGTGGTCCCTAGAAGTGAGCTTAGCACATCAAAAGGACTCAATACATATTTATCAAGTGAGTAAATTAATGCTAAGGGAAGCCCCAAGGAATTTTGTAGAAACCAACTTTATTAAACACTAACACATATACATGTGCCTATTAAAAACACACACTGTGTGTAATTTGTATATAAATATATTTAATATGATAGGATAGAGAAAATTTTAGTAGGATTTACACCAAGAATATAATATTGGTCACCATTAAACTTATGAGTTAAACTTGTATGTGAAAATGGAAGCATTTTAATCTCTTTAAAATTTCCTTCAAAGCAAATAGAAATTATTTTATAAACCATTTCATACATTATTGAGTTAGGTATTTCAAAAATTGAGATTCATGTTACCTACAATTGTAAATTGAAATACGGAGAAATTGATCTACTAGAAGTCAAAAATACAGTTTAAACAAAGTGAAAAAGCAGTTTTCTTCAGCATGATAATAGCAGCAGAATAAGGTGATGTTTTTCTTCCAATAAGTTCTAAGCTGCCAAACTAATTTTGATTATAAATTCCCTAACAACTCTGAAATGCCATGGGGAAGTGAGAGGTCAAAGTCAGATGTGTAAGTTGAAAGAAGTGACTGGAGATTAGAAATGCTGCTTCACATATAAATATAATGACATTTAGCATCTAACTCCTATGATTTCTAAATAACTGAGTAGGCAATGAGAAAATAATATGTTCATAAATGTAAACACGCTCACAACATGATGCTCATATCTGTTGGTTTCTTTAAAGGCAACTTCTCTCCATTAGGTTTATTAAATATGATATTTATTCCTTTGTAAACATACTTATAACAAAAAATGGTGTGTAAGAAGAGAGAAATTAAAGGTCTTTTCAAGCCCTAGAGACAAATATAATACCACCCAAATCAATACACTTGCTTTCAATTTTGTTATGATGCTCGAAGCTGTGAGTGGGCTTAAAAGTCACCTTGTCTATGTTTTGCTTTCTCTTATCTGGTTATTTCTAGAATTCATATGCAAAATTGGAAGAGCAAGAGCAAAGAAACCAACAAAGATCATAAAAATGGAAAACACGGCCCTTCCCAGCATGAAAGTCAGAATTTAGCAGGATCCATGCTATAGAACACAGTAAAAGATATAAATTATAAAGACAATTTACAAACAGGACAAAGTTAATTTCGGAAGTTAGAGAATTAACAATAGATAACATAAAATCATTTCTTTTTAATAAAAAGTCAAAAAACAGGTTTTATTAAACAGTATTTTACCTTTTCTCTTTGGGTTTCTTTTCCTCACTTTAGTTTTTTGTAAAATTTAAGGTGGTAAAAAAAAGTCCAATAATCACACCTCTAGAGATCACAGGCTCACAAAGCAGACAAAACTAGTTTGGAAGCCATGTTCTGCCCTTTCTGCACCACTTAATATCAGGTAAATTCCTCTCAAAATAATTGCTTCCTCACCTGTGAAATGGAAATAAAATTAACCCACCTCTAAGACTGGTCTGAAGAATCACATGAAATCAAGGCTTCAAAACCAACTCGCATAATGTGTAATAATTATAAAGAGTACCCAGCAAATATAAGACTCTAAAAGTGGGTGAAGAATAAGAAAGACAAGAGAACCCTCTCATCCACCTGCAGCAACAGAATGATGTAAATAATGCTGGATAAATGGAATCTCTCTTTTTGTTAAAAACATATTGCACAGAATAGTCCTAAAAAGCAGTTAGTCACAGTCCATCAAGTTCTTCCTATAACATTCCTATTTCTTTGGAGTTCTTCCTTGTCATTAAAATAGGTAAAGGGATTATCACCAAATTAAAAAAAATACAAGAGTACAATATTTTTGGCTGACTCTCTCTATATTTCCATACATATGGAAAACAGACCAATAGCATTAATTATTCGTGCAGTAGGCAAAATAATTCTTACATTCTTACACATCTCCTTTTGACCAGGTATAATGGTGGTTATCAGTGATGATCACAGTGGGTTTTTCAATCTCAGGTGACACAAATAACCACGCACTGTGTGAGAGGACCACAAATGCAGTCTGCATGAGCTGCAATGGGAACTTAGGCACAGGGAGCCTGAAAAAGTGGGGGCTTCAGATAGAATCATCCTAGCAACTGTTGAAGAAAAGATGGGAGTGGAGAGCAGAGCTGCCCCTAGGACAACTCCATGTGCTTTAAAGATTTAAAGAAAGATAGTCCTTCTTCAATATGATTACAGGAACATGTTTTAATATACCGATTCTATTGGAGAAACATGATTTACTGTTTTGTTGAAATAATACACAACACTCAAATGAATGTGTGAATGTGAGTGGGTGTGTTTGTGGTGGGGTGGTATCTGAGTCTGTATGAGGATGTGCATTTGTGTAAGTCTGTGTGAGTATCAAGGCCAGTGTGTGTTAGGGTATGAGTGACTGTGTGAGAACATGTGCATGTGTGACTATGAGAATGTGTGTTGCTGCATTAGTGTAAGTGTGTAGAGGGACCTTTACAAGGTCCAGGTAACATCTGAATGGTGCCCCTTAGATGTGGTGTTCTTGTGCACTCCCAAACCCACAAAACCATAAGTGGCTCTCCCAAGGAGTGACCCAACTAGAGACAGGAAGAAGAAATAAACCATGCCACCCCCTAATGAAGATAACCTTTATCAGCAGTGGCAATCTGTTGAAAGGAAGGGGATACGATGATCAATTCAAGACATTTCTGAAAGAGAATGCACAACGATGCCTAGTGATTTGGCCACTAAGTGAAGTTGAGAATGGGCAAGCATAGGATAATAAATATCATATTATCAGGCATACATTTTCTCCAAAGCTTAAAAACTACCCATGGGATTTGGGACTTCCTCTGTTTTACAGGAAAATGTATAGCTAGAAACGTTGGCTGTTCCAGATAACAAAGTTAATGGATGATGAAATTGGTGTTTGAATTCAGACCAGTCCACTTCCAAATCAATACTTATAGTCACTTCCCCATAGCCATTTACCAAGGTCAAGGATTTGGGAAATGGAGAATGATTTGAGGAGAAAGATAAGGAATCAGTAAATTTCCTTTCACACCTGCCCATGCGGATCTAAAGGGATTCCAGTATTGGAGTCTCTGCCTCACTTACAGGCTAAGGCTGAAATTTCTGACTCAGCAAATAGTGTTGCTGGTTTCAGGCATGTATTCCGCTATTTAGATAAATGTGCACCATGAGTGCAGAGAAGAAAGAGCATTTACTCTAAAGCATTGGACATTTCTCCTTAAGAGCACTTCCTACACACTCTCTGTTTAACCAGAGGCATCGGCTGCCTTAGGGAGGATTTGAATTAGTAGACCAGAAAGACAAGGAAAAAGATAATCGAATGAAATATTCAATTTTCAAAACAGAATTTTTGAGTCTACTTCAGCCAATCTTTGTGGAAGGGGAAAGAAGTTTTCTACATTTTGAAAGCTCCCTTTCACACATCAAGCAGGAAACCTGGCTACTCAGATCATCTGGTTTTAGTGGCAGATATGATGTAAGGTAGGCGGTTCTCAAACTTTGTCAGATCACAAATCACCCGAAGAGCTTGCTAAAATGCAGCTTGCTTGGGCCTCTCCTTCTGACAATCTTACTCAGTTGGTCTGGGGTAGAGACCAAGTATTTTCATTTTTAACAAGTTCTCATATGATGCGGAGTTGCTGGTACAGAAAACACTTCAAGAATCATTCACATAAGGAAAGTTTTTTCCAGATACTAAGCCTTTCAAGGAAAGAAGAAAGGGGATTTGCAAGGGAGAAAGGTAGCTAGAAAATGATACACGAGTTTCTAAGAAGATATCAAAGACCTTCAGGCAAGAGGGTGGAAACCTAAAACACAGAAACTTCAAATACCCCCAGATATGGCAAGCAATAGACAGGCTAAGATAGGGTTGGTCCCCTGCTACCTGTGTACATACAGCATGATGCCAAAGCAGTGGCACAGGAGAGGGATGTGGAGGTCCCTAGACAGTGATTCTGTCGCCCTGAGTTTGTATGCAGGAGACCCAATGGTTCCTGTGTGCTCTGGAAAAGATGAAACATGCCAAGAGGAAGGACAAACAAAGAACGGACAATCCAAGGACTCAGAGAGATCAGGGGCTGGCAAACCTTTTCTGTAAGGCGCCTGAGAGTAAATATTTTAGACTTTGCAGGACATACAGTCTTTGTTGCAACTACTCACAACTGCTGTTGTAGAAGGAAAACTGACAGCCTTAGCCACAAGCTAAATGGCTGGATTTAGCACGCAGCTGCTGGGTTTTGCTTGTATGCTGTAGTTTACCGACCCCTGCTATGGAAATCTCAAAAACCAGAGGAAAAGGAACTTCCGCCTCAACAGCATGTATGAGCCTTACAACCCCGTAATGGCCAGACCTCGGTGGGCAAGAACACAAGATACCAGGCAGCTATATCCCAGAGGACATCAAGGAGGACAGAGACAGCACACAAACCAGAAGGAACTCCCTCTCTCATCATGAGAACATGGGAATTCAGCCCTGCTCCCTGGACCATCTTGGGAAAGAAAGAGAAAGGAATGTGGACTCACTTAGAGAAAAACATTCCTCACATGAAATATGAACTTTAAATTGACTGAGGATTTAGTCAACTGCAATTGAATTCCTCTGAAATAAAACAATAAAAACCAGAAGTCGTGGCTGAAATAGCTTAACTTAGCAAAGTTGTTTTCTGTCTCCATCATTGAGGACAGGGCCTTGTTATTGATAAATAAAGCAGAACAGTACTTTTTGTATGTCTGAGTGTGATGTGTAAATATCAACCCCATTTCAGGAGAGAAGAAATATCATTTCTGTCATCCTGTAAGTGCACAGGGTCCTGAAAAAATTAAAGTCAGGATATACAATACTTCCTCAGAGCAAATGATGTCAAAAGTAGAGGTTGCCTTAATTCCTCATATTTACTGCTTTCAGAGCACCTGTTAAACTTTATCATGAGCATTCTTTACTTTTTCAAATTCTCACCACTACATTGAGAGTCTAAATTACAGGAATTACTTAGAATGAATTTTTTTCAGATTCCTGCACAGAGTAGGTATTCAAATTTTTTGCTGAGTTTATGTAATTTTTACATGACTACAATTAAACTTGCTGCTAGGAAACCTCCTCATTAACCTCTTCATCTACTTTAAGAGTCACAATGTAGAAAGATCTTTGTGGTTTATCACACACACATATAATTATTTTCAATTATCTTTAACAAAAAAAGTTGTGTTTAGAAATTTCTCTTTCCAGAGGGCTACTGAGAACTTTCATCTGAGTCAGTCTGTTAAATGACTAGTCTTAGAAATTCTTTTGCATCTCCACTTCCCATTCTTTCTCTCTCCTCTTTTTTTTTTTTTTTTTTTTTTTGCTATCTTGTGACACTATTTCAAAAACCAGGAAAACTAATACAGAGTTGGATTATATAAGTAATTTCAGCTTAGGTAAAGGGTTCCATTAAAAGTTTCTCAGCTCCAGGAATCATGTTTACAGAACATAAAGCACAGGCACAATTTGTCTAGCAAGACTTCTTATTGTACACAACTATTGAGTTTCAAGAACAGAAAAAAAGAGAGAAAGTGAGAATGAGAGAGGTGTTATCTCTCTTTCTTTGCAAACCAATCAATCTTCAAAAGGAAAGGAAAGGGACCTCTCTCTTCCAAGGAAGGCTGACTGAAATGAGCCCCAAGCCCTATTACCCCTGTAAGAATGAACTGAATGGATCCCGCCTCAGGGAGCTTTGCCTGCCAGAATCAACCTGCTTCCTGCAGAGATAATGAGGAGGTGCAGCAGTGAAAAAGAGGCAACCATCCTCAAAGCCCATTCTCTCCTCACCCCAAACACTGATGGCAAAGATAGGGGCCAAGGTCAGGGACCTATCAGAAGCCTTCAGTGAACTGAGTTATTCCAGGCAGATGGAAGAAAGCCAGGAGAAATAAATGCTAAGATCTTTCACTTCAGAACTTTTCTGAATCAGTCAAGATGACAGCAGAGAACTAGTATGTCCAAATATAAACATTTTATTTGAAGTTATTTGCTTATGCTTAGGATATTTTCTGAGAGACTTAAAAATATATCAAATGTCTCCATAAATGGTTTAAAATAAATGAGGCTAAATATATGAATTCATTTTCTTAAGCTTCTTATATCCATACACTGAAACTGAAAACACATTATATAGTTTCATATGCTTTAAAAAGACAAAAGGTTCCCCAAATATACTTTACTTACAAACTATGTATCCCCCATTTGTTAATTTTTATCAGCTTAAGATCTTCTCTAAGAACAGAGAGAAGCATCTCAATAATTGTCACTAAAACTATGAAGCACCATGCAATTAATGCCTTATCACAGAGTAAGCAAGCAACAACTATTTTCTGAAGGAGCAATGGCAGATGCATTTTCTGAATATGCATTTTGTACCGCATTTCCTTTTTTTGGTAATTTGAACAATGTATCCACTGTGGATTTATATAAATTTAAAACATAAAACAGCTGGGTACAGTGGTTCATGCCTGTAATCTCAACCCTTTGGGAAGGTGAAGCAGGAAGACCACTTGAACCCAGGAGTTAGAGAGCAGCCTGGGCAACAGAGTAAGACACTGTGTCTATAAAAATATCAGAAAATTAGCCAGGGGTGGTGATGCGTGCCTGTAGTCCCAGCTATTTGGGAAGCTGAGGGTGGCAGATCACTTGAGCCCAGGAGGTCGAGGCTGCAGTGAGCTGTGATCATACCACTGCACTGAAGCCTGGGCAACAGAGTGAGACCCTATTTCAAAAATTAAAAAAACAAAAACAAAAACAAACAACTAAAATATCACTGCATGATCTGAATACAGCTCATAAAACACTAAACACTGCTGTTTTCTTCTTTTGCTTATAGGCCAGCTCAGTTCTTCCCCTCTCCCATTTATCCATTCACTTCCTCATATCCCTACTGAGCTCCTATGACTTCGATAGAGATAGGCACATGCAATGAATGATGACAGGCACAATGAGATCTGGGATAAGTGCTTATTATTTTGCATTCCTAGAATTTTCTCCCAATGTCACAAATGGTTTGGGTGAGATTGTCAATTACACTGCCTCATCTACTTCTGAGCAACTAGAATGGACCTATTCATAGCCAATCTTACTATTCTATTCTCCTCCATGGTAGGATTGCTCAAAAAACAGAAATGTTGTCAACCAAGGCTAATCATATTCCTTTCAGAAATGTCTGATATATGCATTTTGTAGAAAGAGGAACTCCTTGACTCTGGCATGAGAAGTCAGGTAAGCTAAGAGCTGTGAATGTCTATCATTTGTACGTTGTACAAAGTGTTGAGAACCTGTTTCAGAATGAGCAAAATAGCGGGATATAGAATAAAGAGTAGGAGAAAGAGAGGAAGAAAAAGAAGGACAAAGAGTAGAGAGGAGCAATAAGAGAGGGAGGAAGCATGGATAAGATTTAGAATGACGAGAGGCACAGGAGTTAACACTGAGCATATCATTTCAGCTTCTGCTTCCAGACATGCCTCAAGCCAGTGATTCCCTGGACTTCCATGTTAAGTGAACCAACAAATTACAGGATAAACTAATTAGCATAATTTTTTGACGCCTGTCACTGAAAGATTCCTAATTCATAGCACAATTTCTGACCTCAGTGTTAAGACACAGCTACATAAAGCTAATGACAGTCATTCTGCCTTTTATTATGAAGGTTAAAAATGATATCCCATAGGAAAATACAAAGAGCAGCTCATAGGAGCTCAGTCAGAACTGGAGAAAGTGGACAGCCTCTACACAAGATGTGGATGAACACACATAAAGGATAAGACAAAGGGCATTTCAAGTGGAGGGATGCGTGCAAGTGAAAAGCAGCGTGGCAGGCACTGTTCTTTCACTGGCGTGGCAGGCACTGTTCTTTCACTGGCCCAGTCCCCACTTGCATTCCTTTCTCTCTGAGCCACCTTCCAAGTAAGGACAGCCATGACTGGGTGTTGGCCAATGAGATGTGAAACAAAGACTGCTGTCGTCAGCCTCTGAGAAAGCTTGTCATTTCCTGAAAAAAAGAAAGAAGTGACAGGAGGGTGGGGGGAAGGACAGGACAATCGAGTACAGCCCTTTACTCATGCCCCATTCCACATCTCTTTTTTCCTTGCCTGGAACATGGCAGAGACTTGAAGGTGCAGCAGCCTTCAACTGAGGCTTCAACTATCATGAGGACAAATGTTCACATAGTAAAGATGATACGGCTGAGAGGGAGAGGATCTTGGGTCCTTAAAAGCGTCCCTAAGGAGTTACACTACCTCCGAACTGGCTGCCTACCTGTGGACTTCTTCTTATAGAAACACCAACAGCAGGCTTGTATGTTCTGTTACATGAATCATTCTTAACTGATACGGGAATGTTAGAAATAACAGCATGTGTGATGAAAAACTGGAACTGACAACCAGCAGTTCAACACTTTTATGTTCAAATGTCTGCCCTGAATAGCTGAGACCTGCGCTGAAACTTTGAAGTACTTGGAGAACGAGCACACTCAAAACAACACAGAGTTTAGGCAACTGGGGGGCATGAAGCAGTGAGTTGAATCTGGAAAGAGATTGAGACTAGACTGGATAATCTGGAAAATCATGCCGAGGAGTATGATTTTATTTGGTACAGTGCATCTGAAATGTTTCATCTGTAAAGATAAGACATGTTACAATCATGAGTCCATTGAGTCAATTGATAAGAGTAAAAAGAGCCTTCAAAAATCCTCTATACATTAGTATGCAAACCAAGAGGAACTTCACAGTATACTACAATTAATATTGGTTTCGTGACCTTCTAGTGCCTTTAATTTACCTCCAAAGTTTTATTGTAAAAGTTAAGAATATTTAGGTTTAAAATTCAAAGCCTGTAATTAGATTAGTTATTAGATCACTGAAAACACCCGGCTTTTCACAGAAACTCTTTGCAAATATGTGAATGAGACAAAAGATGGATCAAGTTTTTCTAAAAATAACGTTCAGAGCAGGAAAATGACTTACATGAAAAAAACTTTAAGTATAATGACACCAAATGGCAGTTAAGGTATTAAGCATAAAAATTTTGGAGTTAATGAAAAGTAAGAACTAGAAAACAAACTATTAGAGTATGGTTACTGGCTTACTTTTAAGTTAATACATTTTATTTGACATTTTTAGATTTTATCATTCTTAATTATCTGTTAAAATGTTAAAATGGGCAGCTCAGCTTTCTTTTTCTCTTTGCAGCAGAGAGCTAATGGGTGAACTGTCCAGCTATCCTGAAATGAGGCCCTTTTTCAATTACTTGAACCATTATTGAAATTAATGCTTACCCTTTCATATGTGCAGGCAGAAAGGATGCAGAAAGCTGTCTTTGTGGATGCATTATCCCATTTCCAAACACTCCACAGGGCACAAATGCTCCATCCCAGTATTTCTCTAAGTGTAAAGTCTGCTTTTCAGAATAAATCATTTGCACACAAGCCGGCAGGCATAATACTCTGATGGACAAGAGCAAAGACCAACTTTCCCTTCCTCGTTCCTTTTAAGTAGAAAAATCAATTGTAGATGGCCTTTCTGATTTGATATTTTTTGACATATATACAAGAAAATAACTTTTCCTATTGCTGACTTAAAATAGAAACTTAGAAACATTGCTTGAAAACACGTTTGCAATTTTTTAAGCAGGAGCAGTTTTTCCACACCTCCCACAATTTACAGCAATCCTTTTGAAGACAGAAATACTTCCATTTATTACAAATTTTATTCTACAATGCCCTGTTCTTTTATAAATAGTTGCAGGAAAATATATGCTGTCTAGATTTTATAGATAAAATTTTACATTTAAATATTTCACTTCTGGATCCTTTTGGAAGCAAAATGATTTTTTTATTCATAACCTTGATTCCCAAAGCTTTTAAATCTACATAGGAAGTATATATGTTTCTTCCTAGATTTCTCTTTTGGTGGGGAGGAAGGGGGTCTTCCTGGAATTAATTTTATTGACTGCAGTTTTAAAAAATATTATTGTTATCATCAACTTCCCTCACATTTCCAGAAAATTCTGATTAGAAATACATAGCTGTGTTGTAAGAATTTACCCAAACTGAATGCCCAATGGAAAACAGGTGTTCCTACTTTTACATTACCATGGGAGAGAAGTGAAACCTAAAGACAGAAACAATATTAAGCAAACATAGATGTACATTCTCTTCTGCTTATTCTCCTGCTCTGCAGAAATAATTATGGTAATGCAGAAACACTACTATAGTTTATCTCTGTAGATTAATGGAACATACCTTTGTTTTATTTTGTTTTCAAAATGGCATTCTGGCTTAATCTTATTTTTATTTTTTGCTGTACATGTTATATATCACACACTTGTTTCAAATTAAGACAAGGGCATAAATCACAAATATTTGTATTCTCTAATTTTAATGTCAGATTGTTTAGTCTATATTACTTGTTCATGAGATTCACTGTAAATTCCCCATTTAAAACAATATATATTTTTAATTCGGTATATGAAGCAAAATCCAGTTCCAGTATTTATTGTTATTCAGTTGCTTTTATTATCATGGTTCAATAAGCCATGAGTGCTCTTATTGTTTCAGTCTCAGAAGGTGTACTTAACCTACAGACCCAGTCCCAAAGCAGTTTTTAAACATTAAAATTCCTTTTAAAAAAAAATTTCATTTCTCTTAGAAAATAAATTTTAAAGGAAACATTTTAATATTAACAAAAATAAAACAGCCAATATTTAAGTTCTAGAACAGGAGTATTTGGCTAAAATATATTAATTTATAAAAGGTAAACAACAAAGCAAAGCCTCTGAGATTAGGATGAAGCAATACCTTCAAGAATAACCTTCAGGAAAAATACATGTTTATGCGTTTAATATAGTTTTAACATAAAAACCTTACTTTTTAAGTGAATAAACATATTTATGCGAGCTAAAAAGAAGATACTTAAAAAAATACAAAAAAGTAAAACAGCACAGAATATAAAATTATATAAACACAAATATTTAATTAAATAAATAATATAAAATTAATGTTTATATTAATACAAATATCCATTTAACTGAACGCATGCAACCCAGACCAAAATTGTAACAATTCATAAAGCTGCTTGGAAAATCAGTCCATGAAAAACAAGCTGTCCCTTTGCTTTCCCCCACAGTCCATAGAACCAGCGAAAAGTTTACAAACTGAGAGCTCGCCTCTTCCAAGGTACCCTTGTCAGGTTCCCTTGAGATTTTGCTGCTCTGTGTTCCTGTTACGAAGCTCTCTCCTCTGCCTTCACCCACCCTCTGCTCCCCAACTGACTCGAAGCCCCAATCAAAAGTTACTAACTAGACAAACAGCACCATCCTTGATAAAATGGTTTAAATCTCCCAGAGAAACCAGTATGTCCTTTGTCCTGGGCACTCTCACCTACCTCAGGGAAAAGGTCATCCCGCGCAGGAGAGGAGGACAAGATGGAGCAGGAGGGAAAGCATGGGCTACTTAGGCTGTCCCTTGGAAAGTACTTTTCACCAAGAGAACTTGGCCATATTTTGAAAATTCTTTCTTAATACAGTGTAGCAAAATGAGCAGGAAACATCATGAATGGTGTATTGTGAATTAAGGTTGAAAATAATTTTAAACATTTTTGAATTTAAACTTTCTGAATATGATTGTTAAAAAAATATTTAGGATATATTTAGAGAAACTCATTGGGCTGTACACCCAGAAAAAGTGAATGCTTTTTATGTAAATTGTACATCAATAAACCTGAATGTTTTCTTTGGAAGAGAAAAAAGAAATAAAAATTAAAAATAAAATATATTTAGATATACCTAGCATTTCTTATGCAAAACTGTTTTATGTTGTAGAATCTTTAAAAGTATTAGCTACTTTAAAAATTCAACATGCCATTTTAATGTTACACATTATAACATTACGTAGAAAGTAGCTAATTACATTCAATCAGGAAAGGCCAACATATTAGGTTTGTATAAAAGTAATTGTGGTTTTTGTCATTACTTTTAATTGAAAGTAATGCACCAACCTGTATTTAATGCACTGATACCTCATCACTAACATTTTGTAAGTTTGGATTTAATGCTACTGTTAACATTAATGAAGTGATGTGTACAATCTCAAGAGAGATCCTGAAATCTAATATTTTAAATATGCTGTCCTCCAATTTTAGCTTTATTTTTTATTAGTACTACAAGTTTTAGTTATTTACAGCTAAAAAAGTTCCTTGATGGATGGGTGGATGGGTGGATGGGTGGATGGATGGATAGGAGGCAGAGCAAGAGGAGGGAAAAGCTCTAATAATAAAACCCAATATATGAAGTGAATATACCTCAAGTGAATCTGGTTGAAGAAGATACGAAATTCTCTAAGAAATTTCTAGAGATCTTTAGGATATCATTTGAAAACCACTCACCTAAGGAGCGTTAATATTAGTTAAAAACATATACATCCTAAGGTTTTTAAAAACTTCTGTAAAACTAAGAACGTCCTGTAAGGTAAATTAAATACTAAATATTGAACACGCTGATTATAATTTGTTAATCAGCTCTGATTAGCATTTATTGAGAGATATGGTTGATGTATAATAAAAATATGGATTCATTTCTACCCCTCAATTTGTTTGTTTGCAAAACAAGGGTGATGGCTCACAGAGTGAGTTCACAGGGTGTCGCAGGTTGACTTTAAAAATTAAATGAATTCATACATGTAACATGGGTAGAGCACTGACTGGCACCTAGTAAGCTCTCAATGGTATCTCTTTTTTAAAACAATCATCTCTTACAACTATTATTGCTTCTGAAAGAATAGTATGTACCATGCACAGTTTTTCATAAATGTTATTAAGAAATCTAATTCAGCCACCCCACAGATCCTGTTTTTAATTTAATCACATATTCTTTTAATGTAATTTACACAATTTTCACAATTTTAATTTACATAATTTTAAAAATGTTACTGAATTTTTCTACTATTGAGTCACTCTATGCTTCCTATAAAGTAAAAAATGAAATCAAAGTTATTGCTCTTAATGAATCACAGTACAAAGAAAACTGATTTACTAAGTAACCTGTTAAAAGAAAGGTTTATATCTGTAAGTTGGATTCCTGAGGCTCTTCTCATATTTAAAACCCTCTTGCATTTGTCTAGATGAAATGAGGTCATGAAACCATTTAGAAGTTCCTAGGGGAAGATCTAGCCAAAATGACAAATGACTTCTCTCTCACTTTCAGAGACTTCTAAAACTCCCACTAACGGATAAGTGTTCCTCTATTCAGCTTTTTACAGGGCAGAAAGAAAATTAAAAAGGGACAGATAATAGGCATTCAGTTGACATCTGTTGAACTTTTTGGTTAATGGAATGACTTAATAGAGAGGAAAAGAGAGAATGTTTGGAAGTTTTCCTATCGTTATGTATCTTTCAGCGAAGATTAAAGTGTAGAGAGGGAGTGAGCAGAGTCCTGTCACATGACCCAAGCTGGAAGAGAAAATGAGGAATCCTTCATTTTCATTTTCATACCTAGGTACAATACCTTTTCTCCACTGTGCTGTTCACTGAATACTCTTTCTTCTCAACAACCGCATCATCTTCACATCTTCTCTAAAATGCATTGTCATGCTTGGGAAAAACCATTTCATTTCACTTCCCCATTCTATCAAGCCATCTCCCTCCCACCACAATAAATCTACTTCTTGCTTCAAGTCTTTATAGGTCTGTTAAACTTGAGGGTAGCGCTAACTTCCAGCAAACCTCAGAGCTGTCTTTCTCCTTACTGCCCCGACATTTGTGCTCATTCATTAAACAAAAACAAAAAAGCTTAATGCCTTGTGTGGCAGCCACTGGCCTTGTAAAAATTTTTAAAGTATAACAAAATGTACTGATTCAACATTTCTGAGCACCTCTTCTCTAGTCTTTATCTGCTTGGTTCAAGCCCTAAGCTTTGCTTACCTTGAGTCTAAGATCCCTAGACAAAGGTAATGGCATCCTAAGTCATGCTGCTAACTCTAATCTTGCTCCCTTTACTATGTCCTCTCCATTGGCACAAATGCAATCTTTTCAACATACGAATCTGAGTATTATTTGTCTCTAATTTTTAAGTGCTTGGTAGATCTCTGTATTGAACAAAGTGGCATCTGAATACCTTCTCATGCCATGCAAAGCCCTTTTTAATCCTGGCTCATGGACCTAACCAGAAATCCCTCCCTACACACCGAAACACATCATTCTTTGGCCATGTGGAGCTGTTCACACATCCATCTGTTTTTTTTTCACCAACTTCAGTTCCTTTCCTCCTTTCACTCCCTGGTGAATACATCCCTCCAGACCCCACTCAAAAGTCGCCTCTGTAGTATAGCTTTTCAGGCTGCCATATTATACTCTGCCTTCATAATTGCCATAGTGGACTATAAAGACGTTTTATAAGTGAGATTGTGTTGGGTACCAGTTCCATGGTGGCAGAGACCATGTCTTAACTTATATTTAGAACTCTTACTGTGGGCTTGGCAAGGAACGATTCTTGAAGTTGGGATATTTTCCTGGTTTCTACTGAAATATCATTATACCTATCAATCCTACCTATTTCTGTTAAGAACCGAAAATGATTGTCCAAATTTTACAGAAACTTTGCATATAGTTGTTGTTGTTGTTTCACACGGTGAATATATTATTCTTCAGGACACTATTGACTTGAACAATCCAAATCCCTGGCATCTTATGTTTATCTGCCCCTAAAGTGATTACTGTACATGTTATCAGAAATACTGTCTTTTTTTTCACATTAATTAGAAAGGTAAATGTCCAGTGGGAAAGTATATTCACTGAAATTAGAAATGATTAAGACAACCCTGAGTTTAATTAACCTTAAGGTGCATGAGTTCGTCAAACTGTAAAATAGGAACAATGCTACCTAAATCATAGGGTGGTTCCTAGGATTAAGTGAGATAAAATATGTAAAGCACCTTAGAGACAGACTGTCTCACAGAGTAGACACCCGAATTTTTCCTTAATATTTTTCTTGATAATTTCTTCAAAATAACCATTTTAAGCTCATTGTGACACTCTACCTGCCTCACCAATTTTAATTTGCAAGAAAGTGAGACGCCGTGCCTGATGTGAGTGTGAACAGACTTCTATTCATTACTATTACTTTTGGCCCACAATTAATTAGTTTGCATTAAAAATATAGTGGATACATGAGTCAACACGCAGAAATATGTCTCTGCTTTATTCTTTTGCTTTGCTCCCAATAAGCTATGTAATAAAACCAGTCTGATCACTCTATGATGTCTAACATATAACTTACCTTAACTGAAAAATTTCTATCAGCAATTGACAAGCAGATCCAGTAATCTATCCTAAGGGACACATAGGCTTATGAAGTACAGAAAGAAAGAGAACATGAAGGGATAGGTCTGATTTTC
Source organism: Macaca thibetana thibetana (assembly GCF_024542745.1). Classification (NCBI taxonomy): domain Eukaryota; kingdom Metazoa; phylum Chordata; class Mammalia; order Primates; family Cercopithecidae; genus Macaca; species Macaca thibetana. Next base: position 166,556,390 of record NC_065582.1, read on the forward strand.
TTGACCAATTATATAAGTTCTTAACGTTAAAAAACATTAATATATACAGTCAACCAACCACAGGTCCTATAGGCCTTTAAAGGGAATATTATAAAGAACCATAAAATGCATTTCTGTAACAATTAAAATCTACATATCATCTGAAGTAATTCCTTAAATAAATAAAGTATTTTAAAATTTTTGAATAAGCATGATGTTATCAATAAACTTTAACATCTAATAACCAATGTAGTCTATGTAATCTACCAATAAAGGGCTAGCAAAGTTTGTGTCCATAGCAATATTAATATTGTACAATTAAGATTTCTGAAAAATCAGAATTTTAAAATATATTGGGGGGAATAAAAGCTGTTAAGAGACCAAAGTCTAATAACTAATTTTAAGTAAGCCATATCTGATAATAGTATGCCTTTCAAACATCACTGAGTATGTCTTTCTTTTCATGTCATATATCACAAACCAGTAATTTCAAAGTACTTGTAACAAAAGAAAAAGACTGAGTACTACCTACTACCAATTTTTACATAATCTTTCTTTTAAAGCCAGTAATGATATATAGGTATTATGTAGTGGCATATATTTAACTCAAGCACAGTGATATAATATTCCCACCTTATACTCAAGAATTAGGAACTTGAACTAACTGCAGAAAAATTGCATATCTCTAATTTGTTATTTTTACTAAGTTATAATATGAAAAGAGAAAACAGCAGAGCCAAGTATAATCAACTGTATTGATATTATTAAACATCACATCCATTTTAGATTCTTAAAGCCTCTTAGGACTGACAAACAAATTTAACCAAGGAAAAAAGTGAGTAATAATAACATTCTGTTACCTAATAGTGGTACTTGCTTTAAAATTTGTTAAAAGCATTACAATTCCAAATCAAGGTATCTGACTTTGAAACCTCCCCCCAATTAAAGGAGTAATGGAAACATGATGTAACCTTGATGGGAACAGCACACAATTTCCAGGCTGAAAGACAGTGGTAGATGTTAATTTAAAATATTTCCCCAAAATATTACACATTATGAAATGCTTTGGTTTAACAAAACTTTAAATCAAATTCAATAGAGAAGACAAATTTTATTTGTTTTAGCTTGCAACAAATGCATATTTTTTTCAAAGTTTTTGTTTTGTTTTGTTTTAAACTTGCATGCTCTACAGACTGGGAAGCAATTTTTCTATTTTTTACATTTACAAGATCATTAGTTTACTAAGGAGATTTCAAAAAGAAACACCAGTGGCTGGAGTCCCTGAATCTTTAAGCCCTGGGCTGGGAGGTATGGAAAGTGGCCGGAGAGCTTTGCACTGAAGAAGGAGCGTTTCCAGGCAACCTTGCACAGTTGAGCAGCCACAAGCAACTGAAACAATGGCTAACACTGGCAGAGATCCATTAAAGGGGAGTCTGCAGAAATACACTGTGTGTCTATCCTTTTTCTAAGACTAACAAGAAGTCTAAATATGAGCAAGAGTAAATGATACAGAGAGAAATACTAGAGAAATAATCTCAGAAAAATAATCAATGTATTCTCTATGTTCTTTTAAATGGCTTTAAATGCACTGGACACTATTTCAGGAATATTAACCTATTTGTGTGAATAAAACATTCACTTTTTTCTTAGTTGTCAATCCACATTATGAATAGAGTGTGTTAGGCTACGTGTTACTATGCACCAATATCTAACTAGGTGATCTGATCTTGTACCACTGGTAACCTCAACTTTTGTGCCTGTCTTAGTTTGAAAATGGAAACACACTAAAATTAAAAATTGATGATACTTAAATAATACCATATTCTGGGATATTGGCTTGGGTGGAGAGGAAGGAATAGAGTAGAAGGTGGTTACATACAGCCTTTTATAGAATCACCTAGCCTCAAAATTCTAATGACCAGACTCCAAATTCTAAATAAATCCAATTTAAATAAATCTTCTTATGCTGGCTTTTGTTCTAATATTGATTATGCTTCATTTACTGACTTCAAGTTGGTGAATGGCATACCAAAATAAAATGTCCACTAAAAACAAAAACTGAATAATGAAAAGGTCTATACATCCTCATAATCATTTATCTTGTTTCCTATTTAACAATATTATATACAGCTGTATTTGATCTATGTATTTAAAATATATTTTTTATAATGCTAGGTCCTTAAAAGTCTCTATCCTATCAGTCAAATGTATGCATCAGATTTATAAACTGAATTATATTAGATGACCTAATAATAGTAGTATTAGTAGTAGTAGCAGTAGTAGTAGTAAACTGCTATCTCTTTCTGTAGCCATTTAAGGAAAATTTTGAGCTTGATAACAATCAGAGACATATAAAGACAATCTGATCATCAGATAATCGCATCACTTTCTTGCCTACTTCTAGGTAGAAATCAGTCTGAAAAGACCACCTAGACTATTAGAAACAAAGTAAAGTTTTGATTTACTTAAAATTATGGATCATACAGTTTTCTTATAGTTGATAGTAGACTATAGTTAGGTATATCAAAGGTTTATATAATTAGATTTATCAAAGGTTTCATTTCATAAGTGCTTCACACAATGAAGCATTTATGCATTTGCTAAGAAAAGTAGCATTTAAAATGTAAGCTTTCCTTAAGAAAATGTCTTTTTAAAAAAAAAATCTCATCTGTCCTGAATACACACCTTGCAATGGAAAACAATAAGCAGAATATTCTCTTGGAAAGAATTCTACAAACGGAAATGTGGGTTGTAATTAAACATGTTGTTTTCTCATTAAATGAAATAAAACTGGACTTTCTGTCATGCTCTAGCAAAGTCAGAAAACCCTCAAAGGCACAAATTGCCCCATTCAATGGCTCTACAGTAATCGAAATCTACAGAAGCAAGATCAATTTGCAAGCCATGGTCAAAGCCTTATCTGTTTACTAGTAGAGGAGGTGTTAAGCAGTATAATTTAATATTCATTCAGCCAGAAGAAATGCATTACACATTGAAGCTATGTGCAATGTTGATAATTACACACCTGTTGCCATGGTGATTTTAGAAGCTGCAGTGGATATAATTAAAATTCCAAACCAATAAAATCATGTTACCAAAACTTGATAACTTTAATCAACATGAAAATTAGGAAAACATAATTCAAATCATTTTAGGCAATAACTTAAAAATGAGGAAAGGTAAAAAATAAAAAGAAAAAGAAAGAACAGCTAAGATGGCACTTTTTTCTTGCCCTTGCTTTTCTCTTTCTCTCTCTCTCTCCCCCGCCCCATACACACACACACACACACACACACACACACACACACACACACAGGCTTGCCACACGTGTCCATTTTTTTTCAAAAGTTTTTTCTTCAAAATTCTCAAAGTAATTGTATTAATTCTGTTATCATATTGAAGCAGATGGTGACAATATATAATTAGATTTGGTAGGCTTTGCTCACTGAGATCAATTTCTATAGTTTCCTCTACTATTTAACCATTTAGATTGTTTGCAAACCCTACTTAATAAAGAGTAAAGACATTTATAGCATGCTGTGCTCATTCATGCAAAGATATAGTCAGTTTTTAAAAGCCATGCAAGGTACCTCCAAGACCTTTTCCAAGAACATGCCATAAAGAAAAGGTTTATGTATTTTTGTTTAAAACAGTCACCAAAACTTTGGAACATTTTTAGTGCCCTTAATAGTGTGCCTGGTGATTGCACAGTTGGATGAGAATTTTGTGCCCTTGGTCATCCAATCAGTTGAGGACCCAGATTAGGACTGTCAAATTGTGTCAGGACTTTGCAGTGAGTGCTCACTAGAGTGCCTTTAATCCTCCAAGGTTTTCTCAAATGTCACTGCCATCTGGAGGAGAAGGAGCTTCCCTGCTGGGCTCCACTGACCACAAATTACCTTCTAAAGAGAAAGACAACAATAGACAGCAGTTAATAAATATTTGATTTTTTTTTTCCAGAAAGGAAATGTATTAAAAAAAAAAAAAGGAAAAAAAAAAACCCCTACCTTTCCATCTTAATTTAGCATTAAATGCTTTAATGCAATATACAAAAATGACAAATTCATGCCTGCCTGGTAGTTAATTTGAGGGAAATTGCAAAAATTCCTTAAAATTTTTTAGCAAACTTTGAGAGGATACTTAAGTCACTGCTAACACAGCACTACTTTTTTTTTTTTTTTTTTTTTTTTTTTTTTCAGTTTCCTCTGGTTTTAGAATAACGGATCATTTTATCCTACGCAATGAACATGATTACTTTTAAGTTATGGGAAGTATACATTATTATGCAGATCCCATCTCTTTCCAATGTTAAATGATCAGTGTTACCAAAAACTTAGTAAACTGAGATTAGAATAAGCTCAAGTTTATTGCAACATTTCTTCTAATCCCCACTGCAAGTTCTAAAAGAAATCTGGTTCTAGTTTCCTCATTTAAGGATATGACTATTATAATCCTCTTTTCTAAAGAAAGTCACTTCCTTGTTTGGCACAAAAAAGACTGGGAAATAGGAAACCAGCTGCATTGCCTCTTTTAAGGGATACTATCTGCAGCTGCATTCAGGATGCATAAGCCTCTAATGTCTTTACCTGTATTCTCCAAGTGCAAGAAAATTTCCTCATAATAGAGTTGTAAAATATTTTGAATACAGTGCAATAAATAATGCATGTGGTCTGTTCTACATAAAATAACTGCTTTTTAGTTTTTTAAAATAAATATTCTTCATTATTTGCACTAGCTCCTGCCTTTCTGTTTATGCAATTCATAAAGAATATTTGTATAACATGTCTGGATACAGTAAAAAGCTATATTATACCACAATTAAGTTTCGTACTACGGTCATTATACTTGCTTTTTTAGGGATGTATTTTGAAAGTATCTTCTTTAAGTTCAGAACAAAATAACTGAGTTATGCATAAATTCTATAATTTTCATCATGCTTTAAAATAAAGCTCCTTTTTTCCTGTGAAGTTAAAACTTCAATTTTCATGATGTTCTTATGTTTTACCCTTTATTCAGTGATAATTATCTGGCAGAAATATGTAATTCCACATCTGCTACGAATGCACACACAATCTGAATCAATACAAACCTGTTTTTCCTACTATATCACCTCTAGCTAAAAACCAGGCTCTAATCTAGAACAAAGGCAAGACTGATATATTCTGAGAACTCATCTGATGCTTCTCCCTGTTACACTGCTGCATTCAAATGGCATCTCCAGGTGATTATACAACAGATTTTATAAATGTGTGTAATCTATATTATTTTTTCTGTTTTACTGCAAATTTGTTCACTGAGTCAAATATTTCTTTCTTTTTTTCTTTTTTTTTTTTTTTGACATGGAGTCTCACACAGTCTTCAGGCTGGATTGCAGCGATGCATTCTCCGCTCACTGCAACCTCCACCTCCTGGGTTCAAGCGACTCTACTGCCTCAGCCTCCCAAGTAGCTGGGACTATAGGTGCATGCCATCTCGCCCAGCTAAGTTTTGTATTTTTAGTAGAGACGGCGTTTCACCATGTTGGCCAGGATCGTCTCAATTGCCTGACCTCATTATCTGCCTGCCTCAGCCTCCGAAAGTGTTGGGATTACAGGCGTGAGCCACCGCTCCTGGCCTCAAATATTTCTTAAAAGATAAAACATCCAAAGTCTGCTATAAAGTTTAATATGCCTTTAGCACTAATAAATTTGAAGGTACAAGTTAATATTTTTCCGACAACTAAAATTTTAGGTAGTGTTTATCTAATTTGACATACTTATATGTAATAAATCTAGCCTTAGTGATTAATGTTTGTTAGGTATTAACAAACTCTTCTACTCTCTAACCTGTATTAATCTGGGTTGGAAAAAAATTAACTCTTGATAAACATCAGAGAATTGATGACAAAATATCAGTTAAAACATGAAGAAAAATGCACGAACTATATCTGTTATATTAAGAAAAAAATAAAAGGTGAGAAGAGGCTTTTATTCTGCACAATCAGCAGGAGTGACAGGTTCAACGGATGATGAATAGCGTTATGCATTGAGTTACAGTGATGATTTTAAGTTCAGTAAGTGACACATTAAGTACTGCTATAACACAAGAGTTCAATCAATCTTTAGAATGCTAAGAGAAAAATGACTGTACAAAAGAAAAATTGCATACATAGAGACATACAGCATTGACACTTTGCTAGCATAAACGGAGAATCTATTTAACAAGTAGCAGATATAATGTCATTCTCGCCCTATAAGAGAAATTCAAGTATGTGCTTGATTTAAAAACACCAACAGAACCCAGGAATATGACTGTCATATGCCAATCAAGAATAAATGATGAGACAAGAACTAAGAAAAGCTATCAACAGCTCCCATCAGAGAGAGAATCATCAAAACACAAAGTGCATTATCATTTATAGAACTCTGTAGACATTCATAATCATAAACAAACTGAGTTGCTCACGCAGGAGACTTTTTCAACACCCCATTAACACACTATTGTTTATGTGACATGATAGGTACTCAAACAGACAAAGACCAGGGCCTTCCTTTCATACTGTCCCTCTTCAGAGCTACCCAGGACTGCCCATCCACCCTTCCCACCTCCATGTGCCCATGCTTCCCCACTCACTGATCTTGTGCCTGGGTTGGTCAGTGTCCTCATCTTTGTGAGTGGAGGTTGTCACCTGGCAGTAATGATAACTGAGTAACCTGGGGAGCTGTCTGTGGTAGAGAGGGATCAGGGTGGGAATTTTCATGAGTGTAACTGCCCAGTGGGTTCTTCTTGCCCACTGCCCAGAAAGAGCCAATTTATGAAGACAGGGGAATTGCAATAGAAAAAGAGTTACTTTCTATGTCCTAATATATGATAATGTCCTATCTACACATCCATAGCCAAGCACTGTTTATGCCATTTATGAAACAGACTATAGGCCGGGTGTGGTGGCTCATGCCTATAATCCCAGCACTTTGGCAGGCTGAGGAGGGTGGATCACCTGAGGTCAGGAGTTTGAGACCAGGCTGGCCAACATGGCAAAACCCCATTTCTACTAAAAATACAAAAATTAGTCAGTCGTGTTGGTGGGAGCCTGAAATCCCAGCTACTCAGGAGGCTGAAGCAGGAGAATTGCTTGAACCCAGGAGGCGGAGGTTGTAGTGAGCCGAGATTGCGCCACTGCACTTCAGCCTGGGCAACACGGGTGAAACTCCATTAAAAGAAAGAAAGAAACAGACTGTATCAAACCTCAAAAACATATACAATGAAGTTGTGTGTTCTAGATCTACTGTGAACAATGGCCAATGCTGTACTAATACTTTTCAAATATTTTCTCTGCAGTATTAGAAGTTATTAAAAAGAGAATTTAATAGAAAGAATAAGCATTTTAATATTATATTGCTTTTATACATAAAAGTTGAAATTATTTAAATATTTAATATTTTGTAGAGATGGGGTCTTATTTGTTGCCCAAGCTGGTCTCAAACGCATGGCCTCAAGTGATCCTCCTGTTTTAGCCTTCCAAAGTGCTAGGATTACAGGCATGAGCTACCAAACCCAGCAATTTGAATATTTAAATAAAAAAATCTAACTAGTGTTTTCCTAGTAACTGAAAAATTGTTACTAGCTTCCACATTTTTATTTCAAAAATTAAATATTTCCATAATAATGATGTACTTAATATTTTCAATCCATTTATTTTCTGGATTTTAGGAAGAGATTAACAGATTATTCTGCAAAATAAGCAGAAATGATAGGCCCATCAGATGATGCAGGATCTTATGAGATGAGCCATAGTGATATGATAATATGAAGATGATTCACTATATCTCACACATGGACTGGAGAGATTGAAACATTATTAACTCCAGTAAAACAGAATTTGCTCATGCTTTGGGAAATCTACTGGTTCCAGACTACATATAAGTTATTTTTACAATTGGGTTGGAGGATATTTGTATCCAGCATTTACAAAAAAATAAAAGCAAGGAGAAAAGCGTAATCCCTGAGAAAATACTATATCAACTACTTTAAGAAAAAAAAAAAATCACTTCAGAATCAAAAGTATGCTCTCCTCAGTGCTTATTAATTAAGCTATGCTACAAATGATTAAGTTTTAAGGAACAAGGTTTAAACTTCAGAAGGTTTGCAATCTGAACAAAACGTACATGATGTTTACCTCTTAGTCATTTATGCCAATATCGGAACTATCCAGAGCTCAGGACAAAAATCACTCTTATTGCAAATGCGAATGCACACACAGAATGCAAATACTAGGATGAGTTGCTCCAATTAGAATATTACTTATACAGATTCAGATCAAAAAATAAAACAGTGCATTGTAAAGTTTTGTGGTAGTGGAGGAGATATATGTTATTATTCTCTTGAAGAGACAGGAAGACGCGTAGTACATGCCTACAGCACTATAAGCCATGATGCCAGAGCAATCATACCTTTGTGCTGAGATGCCTCACCAGCCTGGATCTCTTATCAGAACTGAACCCATAGAATCAACATTTTTTTCTACATCTCTACAAAGATGTCTAATAAGAAATTCAAATATAAAATTCCTAAGATCATGGTTCTCAATCTGTGCACAAAAGCAATTTGGGGAATTCATGGGGCTTTCATGATACTTTAACATTTTCAGGGAAACACAATGATACTGAACATTTATTGGAGTCCACATCAAAAACTAGCTTCAAGTACTTCACAGTTTCAGGAACTGCGGAGCTCACAGTACATTTCTTTCAATAACATCGTATCTTTATAAATCTGGGGTTTAGTGGTTACCATTAGAACAAAAAAGGGAACTACTGCATGAAAATCCATGCAGAACAGGAAATGAGGGTGACAGTGTCCAATCTCAGTCGAAGGGCAAGACATTCTGTAGAGCCCAATAGGTGTGCACATCCTCATTAGGAAGTGATTGTGTTTATAAAAGATGGAAACAAAAATATTAATTTTCTTCAAGTCTTTATGTATTATTTTATCAAACAGCTACTTAATAGTAAGGATGTCAGTCTACAATGTTTGGAACTAACTGCCAAATAAACCAACTCTCAGGCATTTCTTTTGGACTGAGGGTACCATGAACATTTCCTTAGAAACCAAGAAAGTATGGAAACCTCTCGTCCACATCGACTTTCGGTATGTAATAGATATCCAATCACCTTTTTAGTTCAACACATTCACTTTCTCTTTGGGAATGACACAATTTCCACGTTACCAGTCCAAGCACCTCAGATGGAGTTGACTCTGCTACTGATTCTAGGAAAAGGCAAAGTGGAGTCAGGCTAATTAGAACATCACAGTCTTCTCACCACAGTGATTTGTTTAGATTCAGAAGCAGCCATATGACTTAACTGGAACCAATGCAATGAGGCTTCTCACTGGGATTGCTGCGAAAGTGCCAAGTAATTTATTTCTGTAAAACTTGAACCTAGCAGGATGAACTCCCAGAGGTGCAGAAGGCCGCTGTGTGAAACCAGAATGAAACCAACAAAGGATATTTAAAGCTCAAGAGGTTGACACACGAACTCTTAATGACAGAGCACTTATATTCCAGTCACCTGGGATTACAGTTGCAATACTACATGCCGCTACCTTCTTCTCCACTTGTCTAGTACAGTGGCTGTCATTAGAACTTGGCAGCTCATAGCCTTGCCCAACTAGAGGCATTGGCATCATCTGGAAACAGTAAAAATGTGGGTCGTAAAAATGTGGGTCAGGCCGGGCACAGTGGCTCATGCCTGTAATCCCAGCACTTTGGGTGGCCAAGGCAGACAGATTGCCTGAGGTCAGGAGTTTGAGACCAGCCCTGGCTAGCATGGTGAAACCCCATCTCTACTAAAAATATATTTTTAAAAAAATTGGCCAGGCATGGTGGTGCATGCCTGTAGTCCCAGCTACTCGGGAGGCTGAGGCAGGAGAATTGCTTCAACCCAGGAGGTGGAGGTTGCAATGAGCCAAGATCACACCACTGCACTCCAGCCTGGGCAACAGAGAGACTCCATCTCAAAATAAAACAAAACAAACAAACAAACAAAAAACAAGAGTCTTAGGCCTGATCTAACCCCAATGTATCAGACTCAGCATTTTAACAAGTGATTTGGTTGCACACTGAACTATATAAACTTATGAATTAAAATTAAAAACTTTAGTCAAATATAAAAATAAATACATAAATAAATAAATGGTCACCACTGGTATGGTGTTGGTACACACCCTTGTTTTTCTTTTTTTAATTAGATTATACCAACAGCATCCAGAATTTTATCCAATGTTTAAATGGTAACAGTACCAGTGTTTTGTTTTGTTTTGTTTTCTTAAAACAAAGATTTGTTCATGAAACAATGATATTGCCTAAAATCCTTCCATGTCTTTCTAGTGTGTTAGAGAATAAAGTCAAAGCTCATTATACACAGCATAAAAAGATGCTAGAGCCAAGTCCCTGGCTATCTACAAGCTTTACTTCTCTTCATTTCACCCTTTGCTTCTGTCGCATCTGCCGTATTCCACGATGTGTAGTTTTGAAAGGGTATCGTATCTGCTTCATCACTGCTCTCTCGCCTTCTATCTCAGTTGCCTAACTTGGCTTAAAAGAATGAGAGTTTAGCAAAATAGTAAATAGCATGGGCTTTTAGCTAAGCCTGATGTTTCTATGCATATAATTTATAAAAGGCATAACTCCTTAAGGATTCCTGACATATTGGCCACTCCAATCTGAATGAACTGATGGTGTTTTATATTCTGACTTATCTTTGGTGAAATACACTGATGCCTGTAACCCATTGCCCACTAAAAAATGCCACAGGACTAAGTAAGGTAAAGAAGGTAGTTTCTCCCTCACCATCACGCAATAGACTCATGAGATCAAACTGCATTGTATTCCCTAAATTTATACAAATAAAAAAAAGAATTCAGTCTTCTTAATTATGTACTTAAATATTTGGCAAAGTGAGTTACATAGCTGGAACAGTATATGGTATCATGAAAAGTCCTGGGATTCTAAGGTTGAATAGATGTGGGCTTAAGCCCTGACTCCTTTGCCTAACAGAGAAGCATCCCTGGGAAACAATCCCTCAGTGCTCCGTAAAATAGCAATAACATCTTGTTGACACATAAGTGCCAATCCGCTTCCTTTTCTTTACCATCCTCCATCTGGCTACTAATCTGACTAATTTTCTGACATTTTCCAAAGGATAATTGGTATCATCTGTGATGGTTAATACTGAGTGTCAACTTGATCGGATTGAAGGATGCAAAGTATTGTTCCTGGGTGTGCCTGTGAGGGTGTTGCCAAAGGAGATTAACATTTGAGTCACTGGACTGGGAGAGTCAGACCCACCCTCAATCCGGGTGGGTGCCATCTAATCAGGGGCCAGTGTGGCTAGGATAAAAGCAGCAGAAGAACCTAGCCTTCCAGTCTTCGTCCTTCTCCCATGCTGGATGCTTCCTGCCTTCAAACATCAGACTCCAAGTTCTTCAGCTTTAGGACTCTTGTACTTACACCAGTGGATAGCCAGGGGCTCTCAGGCCTTTGGCCACAGACTGAAGGCTGCACTGTTGGCTTCCCGACTTTTGAGGTTTTGGGACTTGGACTGATCCACCACTGGCTTCCTTGCGTCTCGACTTGTAGACAGCCTATCGTGGGACTTTACCTTGTGACCGTGTGAGTCACTTCTCCTTAATAAACTCCCCTTCATATATACATATACGCTATTAGTATTGCCCCTCTAGAGAACCCTAACACATCATCCAACACTATATCTGTTACAGCGTAATTTATTAATAGTCTTTCATATCTCAATAACTTCAGATTTTAACAGTGGTTCATAACCAGGAGCTATTTTGCCCCTCAGAGGATATTTGGCAATTTCTGGAGACATTTTTTATTGCTACAATTGAGGGATGCTACTGGTATCTAAACAGGACAGCTTCTCACATACAATAATTATTTGGTCCAAAATACCAAGAGTGGCCAGGTGTGATGGCTCATGCCTGTAATCTCAACACTTTGGGAGCCCAAGGCAGGTGGATAGCTTGAGCTCAGGAGTTGGAGACCAGCCTGGGCAACATAGGGAGGCCCCCTACAAAAATATTTTAAAATTTAGCAGGGCATGGTGGTGCATGCCTGTCATTCTAGCTACTTGGGAGGCTGAGATGGGAGAATTGCTTGAATCAGGGAGTTCGAGGCTGCAGTAGCCATGGTCATACCACTGCACTCCAGCCTGGGTGGCAGACAAAGACTCTGTCTCCAAAACAACAACAACAACAAAAATAAACAGTGCCTAAGTTGAGAAACTTTGATTACAAGGGCAAATGCAGAATTTGTCTACAGAAATCTTGCTTCTAGGTACTTCTTTTCAGGAAACTGGCTCCATGAAGACAGGAGAAACGGGGTCAAGAACAGTCACATAGAAATAAGTATTCCAGGCCAGGTGCGGTGGCTCACGCCTGTAATCCCAGCACTTTGGGAGGCCAAGGTGGGTGGATCACGAGGTCAGGAGATCGAAACCATTCTGACCAACCTGGTGCATCCCTGTCTCCACTAAAAATACAAAAATTAGTCAGGGGTGGTGGCATGCACCTGTAGCCCCAGCTACTCAACAGGCTGAGGCAGGAGAATTGAACCCAGGAGGCAGAGATTGCAGTGAACCAAGATCACGCCACTGCACTCCAGCCAGGGTGACAGAGTGAGACTCGGTCTAAAAAAAAAAAAAAAAAAAAAAGAGAGAGAGAGAGAAAGAAAGAAGTATTCTAGACCAGGAAAGAGCCAAAGGTTTTTAAAGTACCCATAGTGAATGGCAGGGTCTCTGCAGGGAAAAGTATGCAATAGGATGCTGGACCTGGACATTCAAGCTCTCGACCTTGGCAAAAATTCCTGTGCCCTAATTAAGGCATAAAGCCAAAGAGCCACAGATTTTCAAGGATCCAAGGAGATGTGGATAAAAACACATCAGCACAGACCAAGACAGACTAAAGAGAGAAGTCCTGCCATTCTTTTCTGAGTACTACCCAATATCCTCTATTCTTATAGGATTTTATTTTTGGGGAGGTGTGCCATAATGATTGAGATTTAATTCTTTACCTGCCTCACAGAATGCAAACTTAAAATCAAATTTAATTTGATTTAAGACATAAATATGTGTATTATTTCATAAAAATCTTAGTTTAATTCTATCCACATAACTTATGTATTTTACAATCAATAATTAATGGTGGGTATCACCAATATAATCACTCCCAAAATTAATCTCAGTATATTTATAGAGCTCCTATTACATACATACACGTGGCAAGGTAAGCATTACAGAATCTAAAATTAACCATGTTCTCTTCCAAAAATGCATTATAGTAGAGAAGAAAAATATCTTTCATATTTAAATGAAAGAAAAGTGCAGAAAAATAACATGAAAGATACTCTCATGAGAGAGAAAATGATTTTCAGAAGCTAGGGTTATCAGTAGTGTCTCTTAACCCACAGAGGTTAAAGGGAATTAGTATGATTAGAGGTTCTTGTATTTGATTAAGTGAAGTTCAACAGCGACCATTCAGAAAACAGTTCACTAGAGCGGACAGAGCAAAAGATTCCAGGGTGTCAAGGAGAGAGACAGAAAAAGGATACAAATCATGTGTGAAGAGTTGGGAAGTAAAAGGAAGGGAAAGAGAAAATGTTGACTACATATCCACTCTCCCTGCTTCAATTAGTAACAACAGATGGCTATTTCTTTCATTTAAAATCTTATATGCCCTGGCAACATCAAAATTTTTGCTAGAAATGTTTCAATGCAGGCAGAAAGAGAGAGAGAGAGAGAGTGAAACAGAGAGAGAGAGAGAGAGACAGAGAGAGAGAGAAACATCAAAATCTTGGAGAAGACCATGAAATTGTATATAATACCTAACAAAATTTCTCCAAGAATTCTTCCCAAATTGCTCTAATCAAAATGAATTCTCACTTCCCCAATCCCAGAGAAACTCATTTTCTCTTTATAGCACTCATATCATTGTCAACTTTATCAGAGGGGTATCTGTCTGATCAGGTGTCTGTCTACTCTCCTGGATTGTAAGCCATGTCAGCAAAAACACCACATTTCCCTTTATGGTTTCAACTATATTTAAAAGGATACTTTCTGGCCGGGCATGGTGGCTCACACTTGTAATCCCAGCACTTTGGGAGGCCAAGGTGGATGGATCACGAGGTCAGGAGATTGAGACCATCCTGGTTAACATGATGAAACTCCGACTCTAATAAAATACAAAAAATTAGCCAGGCATGGTGGTGGATGTCAGTAGTCCCAGCTATTCGAGTGGCTGAGGCAAGAGAATTGCTTGAACCCAGGAGGCAGAGGTTACAGTTAGCTGAGATCATGCCACTGCACTCCAGCCGGACAACAGAGCGAGACTCTGTCTCAAAAAAAAAAAAAAAAAAAAAAAAAAAAAAAGAGGATACTTTGCATGGACTAGGCCCTAAACAAACAATAATAGATTACTGAATGAATGCCAATTCAAAAAAGTTTTTTGTTTTTTTTTTAAGTTTTAAGGACTCATGTCAGTAATCCCAACACTTTGGGAGGCTGGAGAAGGAGGATAGCTTGAGCCCAGGAGTTTTAGACCAGCCTGAGCAACACAGTGAGATCTTGTCTCCACAAAAAAATAAATATAAAAATTAGCTTAGCATAGTGGTGCATGCCTGTAGCCCTAGCTACTCAGGAGGCTGAAGTGGGAAGATTGCTTAAACCCAGGAGGTTGAGGCTGCTGTGAGCCGTGATGCTGTCAGTGCTCTCCAGCCTGGCTGACAAAGTGAGACTTAATCTCAAGGAAAAAAAAAAGTTTTATGAAGACCTAAGTGATTATCAGCAACAAAGGGTTATGAAAGGATAAATAAACTGTGGTATACACACACAATGGAATACTATTTGTCCATAAAAAATGAAATCATGTCATTTGCAGCAACATGGATAAAAATGGAGATCATTATGTCAAGTGAAATAAGCCAGGGATAAAGAAAAATATTGTATGTTCTCATTAATATGTGGAAGCTAAAAATGTTGACCCCATGGAGGAATGGAGAGTGGAATGATAGATACCAGGGACTGGGAAGGGTGTATGAGTGGGTTGGGGGATGAAGAGAGAGGTTGGTTAATGGTTACAAACATACAATTGGATAGACAGAATAAATCCTAACCTTTGATAGAAGAGTAGAAGTGTTAGTAGCTAACAACAGTGTACTGAACTTTTAAAATAGCTAGAAGAGAGGAACGGAAATGGACCCAAACAGTTAGGTGATGGATACCCTAAACACCCTGAATTGGTTATTATACATTCTATGCATGTAACAAAATTTCAGATGTATCTCAAAATATGTACAAGTATAATGCATCGAAAATAATGAAAACAGAAAGAATGAAAGAAAAAAGGAAAGAAAGAAATGAAAGAAGAAGGAAGGAAGGAAGGAAGGAAGGAAGGATTGATTTATTAGTTTCCTGACTCATACATTTAGGCTTCTAATCATATACCACTATCCACAGCTAGTCAACTGTGCTGTTGCTTATGCCTGTATCTCCAGCACCTGGACTGACATTAGAACATGTATTTGTGCAAAAAAGAAAAAAAGAAAAGGGCTGATAGTCGATGAATGGCAGAATCAAATCAAATAACTATAAGATAACTATTTTAAGTGGTTAAAAAAGGAATAAATAAATCAGTATTTTTATTTTAAAGTAGCATATTCAAATTTAGATTCTAAATCCTAGATTAATTAGATTTATGCTAAAAGTTCTATCCTAGGTAATACTGTATTATGACATAAAGTTCAGATTTAGAAATAGCGTGAGTCAAATTCCACCTCTTCTCAAATGTAAAGCTATGAGAGATTCTGTATGGGAAAAATTATGTGGTAAAACCCTGTTAGCATATATGATGGGTTTTGATTATTGCAGATATCAACACTGAAATAAAAAACACTATAATTCATTTTTTCATTTTAGTATTTATCAATATATTGTCCGGAATTATTAGAAAATCTACTTTTATTTTTATTATTTTAATGTGTCTATTAGTAAAATCACCTATGAAATCTACATCATCAACCATATTTGGCATACAATGCTAAACAGATGTTGATATTATTTTATCCCACAGTGGAATATAAACTTAAGGGAAATCACTAATTTCCTAGAAATATGATTATTAGTAATACTAAATTATAAACTTGCTAAAAATTATGTCAAAATCTGCCCATTTATACAAAGAAATCTAGCAACTGAATTCAACTCACTGAACTAAACACAAAATATGTTTAATGACTTTTTTGCCCTAATATCATTATTAATAAATTCATCATAGAGTTTGACTACCAGAAAAGAACAAATTCTAGGATGTTAACCATCTAGACAAAAATGCAATTCCATACAAAAATTATAACAACCTATTTGACAAATAGCAACTGAAACAGAATCTAAATTCAGCAAATTCATGAATGATTAGAGACTTAGAAGTAAAGGCACAAATCTACTTCATACCTAAAGAAGTTATCATTATTTTTAGTACTAAATGTGGGTAGGTAATACAGTTAGTTAATAGTGATTAATTCTCTAAAAACTTGTATCTGTCAATAATGAGTTAATTGGCTGTTTTGCTGATGTTCTTTTTCAACCTCACACAGTTTTAGGAGGGCAGGATGTTTATGGCAAAGCAGAGACCTGAAAACTTCCTCTAGACACAATTACTTCTGTCATATGATCAGACTCAGTGGTGTTCCACTAGATTAACTTGCAGACGGATTTCTCCACTCACTCCTGGCTGCCCCTGGTTCTTGTGGAAATAAGGAATGACAAATGCCTTGCGGAAATTTTCTTTCACTCTATTTGAAGACAAGTCTATTTAAAATGCCCTTGAAAATGTGTTTGGTAAACACTGAAAGTTACAGTAAACAAAACAATAGGTAGGGCTGCCTAAGCACCCTTAGTGGTTGCTTTACTGTCTGTGCAAGGAAAAATAAGGTGTTATGGTACAAACATTGACTCAGTATAATATCTCATCCAATTCTTTCTTACACAACAGAGGACACATTCTCCATGGGTACTGAAGGGGAGCGCAATTCCTTCAGCTCCCCTTTGAAAGTCTATGCTTCTGAGCAGAAGGCCAATGACCCCTTGCTCTTTATTTCAATAACTTTCAACACACACCCACAAAGTGCAAGGTCCTTAGCATCTGGGGTAATGGGGCAACTTGTTTTGAAGGCCCCTACACTGGCTATCTTTTTGGTCCATCCCCAGGCATCTGTATCTCTCTGTATTTGTTCATCTCACCTTCTTAGTAAGGCTTACTTAGCTATCTATTTGAAAATGAAACCAAGCACCCCTACCCTCTTCATTCCTTCTTTTTTTTTTTCTTCCCATAGAACTTACCATGTTCTAATGTATTATAAAATTTATTACGTTACTGTTTTTTCTATCTCTTCTGGCCATAAATTAAACTCTATGAGGCAGGTATCGTGAATCATTTAGTTCATTAATATGTCCTAAACACCCAGAAGAGAAGTAGCACTACAAGGATTTTAATAAACATTTAATGAATGAACAAGATACAGATACTCCCTTGGTTTAAAAGGATTATAATACATAAATTAAGAACGATCACACATAAATTAATATGTCCAGGGATTTTTGTTTTTGTTTTTGTGGTTGTCATTTCTCCTTCTCTTCTCAAGGGTTAGAAGAATATTAAATAAAGAAGGAAGTATGGAAGGGAAAAACTTAGATTAAGAGAAAGAAAGGGTAGTAACTCAAAGAATATATCCTTGAGGGGATGAATACCCCATTTTCCAACATGTCCTTATTTCACATTTCATGCCTGTATCAAAACATCTCATGCATCCCATAAAAATATACACCTACTATGTTCCCACATAAATTTAAAACAGAAAAAAAAAATTTAAAAATTTTAAAAAGAGAAAGAGAATAAAAGAGAAAAGGAAGTTTTGGAGAAGGCAAGATTGATGGGAAAAGTATTCAGATTACAGATAGAGGGGATTAGTAATGAACTCTGAACAAATTACTATACTTAATGGCAAGTAGAATGATCCTTAGATTAATTTGACAATGTGTCAGGTAGCATACTACAAAGACATACGATGATATACAATGTGGTAAAAACCTGAATGGTATTTCTGAAACTCAATTAGATTGTTTTTCTTTTTTTATCACACTGCTTTCCCTTTCTTTCAATGACTTGGCGTCTTTGGGATAGAAATCCAAGACCCTAGGAAAGTCTACAGGCCATTTCATGATCACACCTTGGCCTATCTTTAGATTAGAAACTCAGATCTTGTTAATGTCTTCAAAACAATCTATGCTTCAGCCACATCTAATCCCTTGTGTTACCTAGAAAGAGTAATGCCATTTCATACACTTCAAACTTGTGCCTGTTGTTATTCCTTCTGGGAATGTCCTTTACCCTAGAGTCCATATGAAAATCACATAGAAATTTATTTGCTAAAAGTCTCTTTAACCATTTCCTCTGAAGATTCCTCCAAACAACCCAAGCATTATTAGTACCATACCCTTTTGCTCCTGAAATCCTTGTTGCTGTGCCTTTCTTGATATTAAATTCTGAGCATCTGGAAAGCAGGGAGTGTGTTCAACTATTGTGTACACCCCTAACACTAAGATTGTTTCAGTCATACAGTGGCTTTTAACAAATATATGTGACCAAGTAGACTACTGAGAAATTGTAATCCTCCACCCCCTTATCCAAAAAAAAAAAAAAAAAAAAAAAAAAAAAATTAAATCAGGTTCAGTTATATTATCATGTTAAAGAGTTGGTTATTATCTTTACAATACTAGAAAATTTGTAATCCATACAGAATGTACAGTGTATATGATTTTTTTCTAAATGTTTAATCATTATCATTTCTCTCTCTCTCTCGCTCTCTCTTCTTTTTTTTTGAGAGGGTCTCACTTTGTCGCACAGGCTGGATTGCAGCAGTGAGATCATACCTCACCATAATCTCAAATTCCTGGGCTCAAGCAATCCTCCTGCCTCAGCTTTCCAAGTAGCTGGGACTATAGACATACGCTGCCATGCCTACCTAATTTTTATTCATTTTTGTTGAGATGGGATCTCTCTACATTGCCCGGGCTGGTCTCAAACTCCTCCTGCACTCAAGCGATCCTCCTGCCTGGGCCTCCCAAAGTGGTGGGATTCCTGGCATGAACAATTCTGCCCAGCCCATAGTAATGATTTATTAATTAAGGGAGCAAAAACAGATTGTTGGCATTTGTTTTCATAAGAAGAGATTGTGTATATAATAAAAGAACCCCTCCCTGCTGTCTCCCAGCAGTACATTCATTTTTTTCCTTTTCTGAAAAATGTTCTGACAGTAGGCTCGTGAGCCCAATTTTCCTGAACATATGTAGTCATCATTCCCCAAATAAGCTTCACTGTTTGTGTCAAGAAACAAAGGTGAATCTGCCTTGCTGCATGGCTCCTTGCCCATTTCTGTTATTTACCGTCAGACTCCCCCAGAGTAAGATATGTAAATCATGTTAACATATACCTTCCATATTTCTGACTAAATGTGATGCTGGGAATACCCTGCTTCAAAGCTAACATCAAAGAATCATGTTCTGAATCTTTTAGGGATAGATGGTGTCAGCAGCTTAATTCAATCTAATATTATGAAAATAATTGTGCCATCAAAAAAGAAGTCATTCTGACCACTAATGTACCTATGGAATAAAACTGACAGTTGTAGGCTGCCTAGCACATGCCGCTGTTCAGCAACAGAGGTTTTAAAATACTTTCATCTTCTGTAATTCTAACACAAGGGAAGAGAAATCCTTATAAGAAACCCTGTCAGGATGTGACAACTTGAATGAGAACAGTTTAAAAATTTATGAGAGACTGAAAATGAATCATTTAAATATACCAAAAAATCTTTACTTATGAGTGATAGCCTTGAAAAATTATCTAATAATTTATCAAAAATGAACATCCCTTTTCAAATGAGTGACATTTTTCAGGCTTCCTTCCTTTTCCTTGGATTTACAACTAATTTTTAAAGCAGCTTTCAAGCAATTGCTGTGAACTTAGGATTTATTCCACAGAAAAATCTGGTGTATTTAGTGGCATCATTTTTTTTTCTTTTAAAACATAAATTGACTGGGACCTATAAATAGTGTTTTGGTTCTTCTTAACACACAAGAAGCAAAAGAAAAATCTCCAAGTTTTATCCCTTAAGAATATAGAAGCCATTTGCTACATGTTGACATCAACCTCTATGCTTCTTACTCAGTATGTATATATGAGCCTAAAACTATTTAGTAGCCCAATTTTGGCTTGGTTTATGTGAGGTGTCAGTATTGCCTTTTAGTACTAAGCTAGTCTAGAGAGACAATTGAATTAAATGTCAAGTTGTCTAAGTTTCGTCCTGACTCTATAACTATCTACCTAGTTCATCCAGTGTCAATTAATTAAGCTCTTTGTTATTTGACATGGTTTGGCTGTGTCCCCCATCAAATCTCATCTTAAATTCCCACATGTTGTGGGAAGGACCCAGTGGGAGGTAATTGAATCATGGGGGCAGGTCTTTCCTGTGCTGTTCTTGTGATAGTGAATACATCTCATGACATCTGATGGCTTTATAAGGTGGAGTTTCCCCACACAAGCTTTCTCTTTGCCTGCTGCCATCCATGTAAGATGTCACTTGCTCCTCCTTGCCTTCCACCATGATTGTGAGGCCTTCCCAGCCACGGGGAACTGTAAGTCCATTAAACCCTTTTTCCTGTATAAATTACCTAGTCTCAGGTATGTCTTTATCAGCAGAGTAAAAACAGATTAATACACTGCTTAACCTATCCTTTGCTAAAAAGTGATAAAAATATGTAACTACTCCCTATTGCAGTAATTTACTAAAAGAATTCTAATAAAATACTTTGAAAACTCTTATAAGAGGAATAGGAAGCAGTTAGACCCCTGAAGAAAAGCACAAAATTCTTAGCTGCATTATCAGGAGCCAAATCCAAACAAAAATTTTATCAGGCACTAAAAATGTTTAGAAAATCCTGTGGAATTCCCACATGGTCTCAACATTTTTTTACTTTAAAATGTTGCAAATGTGGTTCAAATGACCATGGTAATGACTGGGGAGGAAGGTGAGTGACTGAAAGGTTCATGGGCTGCAGACACTCCTCTCACACTTGGAACATGTGCAAACTGGTGCTCAGTTGTGTCACTGTATATTCCGTGTCTTCACATTTTTTTTCTTTTTGTTTTCTTTATTATACTTTAAGTTCTAGGGTACATGTGCACAACATGCAGGTTTGTTACATATGTATACATGTGCCATGTTGGTGTGCTGCATCCATTAATTCATCATCTACATTACGTATTTCTCTTATGCTATCCATCCCCCCTCCCCCAACCCCACGAGAGACCCCAGTGTGTGATGTTCCCCACCCTGTGTCCAAGTGTTCTCACTGTTCAATTCCCACCTATGAGTGAGAACATGTGGTGTCTGGTTTTCTGTCCTTGTGATAGCTTGCTCAGAATGATGGTTTCCAGCTTCATCCATGTCCCTACAAAGGACATGAACTCATCCTTTTTTATGGTTACATAGTATTCCATGATGTATATGTGCCATATTTTCTTAATCCAGTCTCTCATTGATGGACATTTGGGTTGGTTCCAAGTCTTTGCTATTGCATGTCTTCACATTTTAAAGGAAAAACTAATTTCATCCCATTACAGTGGAAATTTGGGAAGGCTTCTCCTGGGAGAAGAGGTGGCTAGAAATGCAACAAAAAGACTGTGTTACTTTGATGAAGGTGCTTGTGCTATGTGCCCACTTTGATGTCCTAGAATGTCACCGTGGAATGGGAAGTTATACTGTATCACCCTGCACACCTGGAATACAACTTGGTAGGTTTTTGTCATGAAAATCCCTATCCTAGATATAACAAGAATAATATGTTGGTCGGCTAAACTCAGTTTTATACCTCTCTACATCTACCAGTTGTAACTAGCAGCACACGTGTTATGAAATTACCTAAAGGTATACCATCATGTAGGGCATGTATGTAGTTCCCCATAAATGGCAGTTATTATTATTCATTGCATATTATTATTAATGGTATTATGACTGGACTGTGAGTCCTTAAACAGTAATATTTCTCTGATTTTTCCATCTGATGGTTATAGCCCCATCTAAATATTCAAATCTACTTTTCTTTGAGACTAGGAGTACTTGAGCAGTTTTATCACTGCTCTCTAGTACACTCAGCCACAAACAACAAATGTTATTCCAATCTGAGATCTGATGACCCAGTGCTGGTTCTTTGACTCCTGAATTGTGTTTTAAGGAGCAATATTTCCATCTTGTGCTCCAACTTGAGAACAATTTTTTGGAAGGGTACACAGCTCCAATATTTCAACTCATATTTTTTTAACCCACCCTGTTATGTAATATAATCTCAATAACAACTATGGTCCTCTTTTACACATATCATCAAAAAAGTAATCAATTATATGGCATTATAACATTTTAAACATTCATTGAATAATAAGCCATGCCATTTCATTTCTACTTTATATTGATTTAACTTCTGTGGTTAAAACTACAGAGTATTGACACTGACTATGCACACTGGTGACTGTGTTTGTCTCCACCCTGCAGCTCCAGTCTCCATCCCATGTCCTGATTTGTACACCATAATTCTGACTCTGCAGATGAATCACTCAAGCTCCCTGATATGGTTTGGTTGTGTCCTCATTCAAATCTCATCTTGAATTGTAGCTCCCAAATTCCCACGTGTTTTGGGAAGGACCCAGTGGGAGCTAACTTTATCATGGTGGCCGGTCTTTCCTGTACTGTTCTCATGATAGCGAGTAAGTCTCACAAGATCTGATGGTTTTATAAAGAGTTCTCCTGCACAAGTTCTCTCTCTCTCTTTGCCTGCCACCATCCATGTAAGACATGACTTTGCTTCTCCTTCTGCCACGATTGTGAGGCCTTGCTAACTATGTGGAACTGTGAATCAATTAAACCTCTTTCCTTTCTAAATCACCCAGTCTTGGGTATGTTTTCATTAGCAGCGTGAAAACAGACTAAGACACTCCCCAGTCCTCTGCTTTCCAGTTTGGTCCATCCAGTGTGAGGTACTGGTGGGAGATCTCTGATAGCTTCTTGGTCGTGGATTCTTTCTGGCAGCGGCACCCCCATTCCTCCACACCAACTCTCACTGGGCTTCGGTAACACTGTGCTCTCTCTTTAGCCCTTTGGGAATACACAGAAAGAGCACCACTGCATATATCTAAGATGAAAGTTCTAGTATTTAATTTATTTAACTGGTGAAGACACTGCATGAGAGGATTCTGAGTTTATTTATTCAATCCCTGAAACATATGTATTAATTACTATATATATGAAAAGCCTTGCTTTATAGTGTGCTGGATTCTATGCCAAGACTTCACATGCATTACTTTTCTATTCTATGAGGTTTTATCATCCTAATTTTACACATGAGGAAACTGAGGCTTCTAGAATTTTAGTTGATTTGCCACATTAGTAGTAATTAGTGTAATGAAGATTCAAACCCAGACAGTCTAATTCCTGGACCCCGTACTATGAAAAAATGAGGTACAAAGAGTATGAAGAAGAACACATGGAAGTATAAAGATAAATTCAACATGGAGTTTTTTTTACCTCAGGGAGTTACAATGAATTCAAGGAAGGTGATATTTTGTGGACAAAACAGAAATGATTTAGCTCTGAGGGTAGGATTATGTGCTTTGTCCTAACTGAGTTCATACCAATTAGGAAAGGAACCACTCAGTTAAGGGCAAATGTCTCTCCTAAACAATTTTAAAAATTAGTTTTATATTATACTTTATTGGCAACCTTTTAAAGTAGGTTTTGAGATAGCAGGGTGTGAAGGATTTCAGTTCTAGTTAACTGTTTCCTTTGCTGTGTCATCTTCTTAGCTTGATGCAATCCCATCTGTCTATTTTGAAATCATGAACTTTTAAAACATAGTTTTAAAAGAGACGATACGAGGCATGCATACTCAACTGGGACAATGTCATCCTGAAGGAAGCAAACAGTTCTTGGGGGTGCAAAAGTCTTACATATTACCACGATTGTGGCCTCCAAAGTTCAATCCAGTGCAACATAATCATTTCCCTGAGTATTTAATTTCTCTAGTGAGGGATAACTGTATTTTCTCCCTAGAGATGAGATGATGATTTAAAAAATGATCTAAAGTAGAGACATAGGGAAAATATAATAAACAAATTACTAAATTCTCTCATTCACTTATCAAGGAGAACACGGTGAGCTTAGAAAAAAATTGCTGAACAAGTACTTCAAAGCTACAACTAATTGCATCAATTGGCACCAATCTTTGCAGTACATACCTATTTCTTGTTATCTATTAGGCAACAATCCAAAGTAAATGCAATTGGCAAGCTATTTCTAACTAGTCCCTAATAAAGTTATCTTCTGAAACCATTTTTCATAATGTTTTCTCCTAAATAATTGCCACCTTTACACGTGAAATAAAAGCAATACAACATGGTATCCTTGACGTGTGTTATTTTTCAAAACAAATTAATAAAGGAACTGTCTATGGCTCAAAGCTTGAACCAAATAGTGAAAAATCAGTTTCTTGGCAAACTGAACTGGCTAAAGCATCTTTCTCTTTGTTCTGTGTGACAACAGGGGCCTATAGAGAAACATCTGTCAGTTAACAGATTTTAAAAACAAGCTAAATTCCTGGTTCAGAGTTATTCAGAACAAAGTAAGCAAGGAGGATTCTCAGCTGCTAGAATGTGACTGGCAAAGCAAATTGCAGAGTACTACAAAGTCAATCTGTTTTCATTGGAGGGAGAGGGAGAAACAAGGAGGTGAAACATAAGCATAATCATACAATGATTTAAAAAAAGAGTGCTTAAAGAATGATTCAAAGGCATATTCTGGATTAGCAGTAAGAAATCAAATTCTATCTTGAGGTTTATTTCACCCAAAGAAACTGATTGTTTAAAAATAGAGTGTGCTGACAACCAGAAAGTTAGCACAGATCCAAGTTCTCAGCTCACATAATAAAACATAAAAGGTGTCTCAGTCAATTATTAGTCCATTGAATTTTTTTCCCCCAGAAGAATTTAAAAGCACCCTATAAAGCTTTACGGCTTTCATTTCAATATGTATAAGGGTATTCTCCTCCAAATATGCTACTTTTTCTTGCAAATGAAAGGATAACTTCTAAAGCACAAAAAAACTTTTATCATTTGGTAACTCCAAACTGATAGTCTTAAATACACCAAAATTTTCAAGAAAATTAGGAGATAATATATGTTAAGAAATATTTCTGCAGAAAACATTATGTCCTATCTTTTAAGAATAGAAAATAATACTTACGTAAGACCTCTCTTTACACTAAGCTTTCCCTTTTCTGCCCCTAACATATGTCTCATACAAACTTATGGCATGTCCAGAATGGTAAGGTAAGAACCACTTTGAAGTCCTTTACTCAAGAAAAGCAATGACAAATATGATCAAAATCAACTTTTTCAGAACTCTGAAAATTACAGTTATGCAACAATCTGAGGATAACTTATTCAAATAAAATAGCTAAATATCAATAAAAACAGCAAGGATTTTTTTGGTTTTGTTTTTGTTTCTTTTGAGAAGGAGTCTCACTTTGTTGCCCAGGCTGGAGTGCAGTGGCGCAACACTGGCTCACTGCAACTCAAGTTTCAAGTGATTCTCCTGCCTCAGCCTCCCAAATAGGTGGAATTACAGGTGCCTGCCACAACACCCAGCTAATTTTTGTATTTTTAGTAGAGACGGGGTTTCACCATGTTAGCCAGGCTGGTCTCAAACTCCTGACCTCAAGTGCTAGGATTACAGACTTCAGCCACAGCACCTGGCCCTTTGTTTCATTTTAACTTGTCTATTACTACTCCCCTCTTTCCAGCTCCAGGGAAGGTTTGGAAATCAACTGGCTCATGATCCTGGTGTCTATGAAAAATAGTACTCCCCAAAGAACAGGAACAAAACATGGGTATCTGCTCTCTCCACTTCACTTGCACATTTTACTCAAAGTTCTGTTCTTGCCATGGCAACTAGGCAAAAGTGTGTGTGTGTGTGTGTGTGTATACACACACACATATATATGACATCTAGATTGGAAAGAAGTAACACTACTGCTATTTACAGATAAAAAATCTTGTACATAATAAATGCTAAAGGATATACGCACTTGCATGCACACACACACACAAACACACAAACACATTTAGAATTGATAAATTCATTTAGCAAAGTTATAGAATACAAGAAATATATACAAAACTCAACTGTTTTTATATCCTAGCAATGAATAATCTGTAAGGAAATTAACACAGCAATTCTATTTGTTACAGCATTACAACTGAAATGCTTAGGAATAAATTTAACAAGAGAAGTGGAAGGCTGGTACACTGAAAATAAAACATTGTTCAAAGACATCAAAGAACAGTTAAATGGAAAGATATCCCATGTCTACAGATCAGAAGACTATATTTTTTTTCTTTTTTTTTTTTTTTTTTTTTTTTTTTTGAGATGGAGTCTTGGTCTGCTGCCCAGGCTGGAGTGCAGTGGCACAATCCTGGCTCACTGCAACCTCCACCTCCTCATTCTCCTGCCTCAGCCTCCTGAGTAGCTGAGATTACAGGCATATGCCACCATGCCCAGCTATTGTTTGCATTTTTTAAAATAGAAATGGGGTTTGGCTGTTGGCCAGGCTGGTCTCGAACTCTTGAGCTCAAGTGATTCACCTGCCTCAGCCTCCCAAAGTGCTGGGATTACAGGCGTGAGCCACCGCGCCCAGTAAGACAATATATTAAGATGGTAATATTCCCCAAATTGTTTGACTGATTCAACTCAATCCTGATCAAAATCCCAGCTCTCTTTTTTGTAAAAATTGACAAGCTCATCCTAAAATTCATATGGATATACAAGGGACTAAGAATATTTAAAACAATCATAGAAATGAAGAACAAGGTTAGAGGTCTCAGAGTTTCTCATTGCATGTTTACTACAAAGCTATAGCAATCAAGACAATATGTTATTAGCATAGGAATAGACACTTATCAATGGAATAGTATTGAGAGTTCAGAAATAAACCCTTACATTTATGAGCAATTGATTTAACAAGTGTGCCAAGATAATTAAGTCAAGAAAGATAAATCTTTTCAACAAAGGGTGCTGGAATAACAATATCCATATGCAGATTAATAAAGCTGGATCCTACTTCCCAAGACATACATAAAAAAATTAACTCCAAAGGGATCATATGCCCAAATGTAGGAGCTAAAACTATATATTTTTTAGCAGATATACTGGAGTAAATCTTTGTGACCTTGGATTAGGGAATGGTTTCTTAGATATGGCACTTAAAGTACAAACAACAAATAAAAATGAATTTCATCTAAATTACAAACACCTGTGCTACAATTAGACATCAAAAAAGGGAAAAGAGCATGTAGAATGGGAAAAAAGTATTTGTAAATTAGATATTTCATATGGGACTATATTCACAATACATGAAGTACTCTTGTAGCTCAAAAATAAAAAGGCAAATAGTCCAATTGAAAACAATGAGTAAAAGATTTTCATAGGCATTTCTCCAAAAAAGACGAGCGAGTGGCCAATAAACACATGAAGAATGCTCAAGTTCATTAGTGATTAGGAAAATACAATCAAAACCACAATGACATATCACTTCACACCCAGTAGATTGGCTAAAATAAAAAAGACAAGAAGTGTTGAAAACAATGTGGATAAATTGAAACCCTCATACATTGTTGGCTAGATTGTAAATAGGCACAGCTTTTTTTTTTTTTTTTTTGAAAAGGGACTGACAGTTCCTCAAAATGTTAACCATAGAGTTATTATGTGACCAAAAGCAATTCCACTTCTAGGTACATATACAAGATAATTGGAAACAATCTCTTCTACACAAAAGTTCAACATGAATGCTCATAGCAGCATAATTCACGACAGCTAAAAAGAGGAAACAACCCAAATGATCATTAACTGGTGAATGGATAAACAATGTAAGGTATATCCATGCAATTAAGTATTATTTTGCAGTAAAAAGGAATGACTTACCAATATATGCTAAACCATGAAAGAACACTGAAGATATACGCTAAGTGAAATAAGCCATTCACAAAACGCCACGTATTGTGCAATTTTAATGACATAAAGTATCCAGAATTGACAAACACATGGAGACCGAAAATGATTGCCAGGAGGAGTCAGAAGAGTAAAAAGTGGCTGGTAATGGGTAAGGGGATTCTTTTGTTAGATAATGCAAATGTTCAAAAATGAGATGGGGTGACGGTTACACAACTCTATGAATATAATAAAACCACTGAGTTACATACTCTAAAAGACTGAATTTTATGGTATTTGAATTATACTTCAAGAAAGCTCTTATTTAAAAAATCTAATGGCAAAGAATGATGCAAAAAAATATTAGTGAGCAAACTCATGAAAATCCCTTAGTACAGTGACTGACATCACAGTATTAAAGAAATGATAGCGATAATTAGCTGTAATTACTATTTGAAAACAAATGCGTTTAACAAAATAGATTTTGAAAATTATGATAACAATATAGACACAAAATTTCTCTTTCTCAGGAAGAATGCTACATTCTTACGGACTGCTGCACTAGTTTATTCCTGAAGATCAATAACACTTATTTCGTAAATGAATATCACTTCATAGCAACAACTGGAAACTGTATTGGAAATGTGTTTTTCTGATGTAAAATTCTTTTCCCTCCAGATAGCATCAATATTTTCCTATGCCATCATAATTTTATTTCTCTGTTTTTTTCTGATGTGAATTCATAGAAATCTTTGTGAAATTTACTGAAAATTCAAAAAGGCATGTCTAGTATCATAAAAGAGACTGCATAACAACAGGACATTGCCCCTAATGTTTTTGGCAAATCTGCAGATTCACTTTACAACACAGAGTCATGTGTTCATTCTCAACAAAGGGCTGAGTTTATGGAAATTTAATTGTCTACGGCAAATTTGTCTGTTGGTTTATTTTCTGACTTTCTTAGAGGCTTACTTTAAAGAGAGCTGCAATTAAAGACCCAATTTTAACGTAAGCATGGGAACCAGTTTTGGCTATGCCACTTAATGAATTTATCTATATATTAGGATGTCTCTTTCCTTAACAAGAAATGAAATATGTGATCTGCAAGATTTTTCTAACTCCGTAAGACCATGACCTGACACCTCAACTTCTAAATAATTTACTTTGTGGTATGAATTAATACTATCCATGTTTCCCCCCATGTTGTCAATTTTCTGGCAATAGGAAAAAAAAAATACCCTTCCCAAATCAAAGAAGCCCCAAAACCAAGTGTGAGAAATTAGAATTTGTGTGTATATGCTAACAAACATAAATATCTATCTTCTGAGAGTATGTAATTATTATGTATATGACACTTCATGCTTTCCAGATGCTTTAAAACTATTAATTCGTTTTTCCTTGCAAACATGCTGTGAATCAGGAAGTTATAACTCTCTCTAAACTTCTAAGATACCACTCAAATGAAAAATAACTAATTTTTCAAAATCCAAAACTGATGCTGTGTTATAGTGGGGAGCAATTCACAATAGTGCTAGCCTAACACCAACCACATCATTATCACCTAACACACTACTTTTATTTCATGCTTTGTACAATTACATTTAAGATTTCAGTGGCATTTGGAGACCTTACACCAACAGTAACTTCTATGCAGGAAAGGAGTTTGGTAGGACCTTCTAATTTGAGGCATGTTGCCTCCTGGAATACTAATTTATTCTAAACTAGTTGAAAAGAAAAATCTATATACCAGCTGATAAAGACAAAAAAACACACAGAATAAACTGATCATGTAGCTAGGTTTGCACAATGAATACTGCTAAATTTGTGGTAAGGGAAATGTAAAATGATAAAGTATGTAATACAGTGCTATGGTATAAGGTTTACATGGAGAAACAATAAGAAAATGGAATGAAAACTTAAAGAAAAAGGAAATAAAAGAGGCAAAGAAGAATATAAAACATGATAAAATTAAGATAGCCAAAGAATTTGGCAAAGTCATGAAAAGAGCACGCAGGTCAAGAAAACCCTCATGACAGCAGAACAACTGGCCCACGGTACCTCTCAGGATGGTTGAGATACAATGAAAAACAGTATCATCAGCTGGTGAGGCTGGTTATGATGCAAGCATATTATTCCTAAGCAAATTATTAGAACCTGTCTGATTACGTTCAGTGCCATGAAAACATCAAACATCATGGACATGGATGGTCAAATCAGCTTAGACTGTTACCCAGAGGGGCATTTGCTATCAAGGATTCAAAGCCTAACTTCAAGAGATGTGAGCAAAATCCACTTTCCAATCCAAATATATGTTTAACTGGCATATTTAAATAGACTCTAGTCCTATGATTTTACTAGTATGCTAGCAGTGATTTCCAATATCATCTGTCAATCCTTACACAAATGCTACCTTCTTTGTGAAGACTTCTAGATAGTATACATACATTGATCTTCTCTTATGCAATGAACACCCTCAAGAAACACCCACGGTAAAACAATTCTCTTTATGTAATAAGAATGAGGTATTTAGAACTATAAAAATTAAAATTATTCTAACATGATTACAAATCATATATTTTAATTATATATCTTATTTCATCTAATTATTCTAATATAATCATATTATTATAATAATTAAGTTAGAATGTTTATTTATGTTTGTCCCCTTGATGGACTGTACATTTCCTGGAAAAACAGTCCATGTCATTTCATCCATGTATTTCCTTCCCTAATATTGTTCCTATTACAATGCCTGAGGCACAGTTAACACCATATAGTATTTAGTGAATGAATGAATAAAGAGGTAACTATCCCCAGCCTTAACTACTTGCCTGAATGCGAAGCTATCTTCTATCTAGTGGACATTTGTTAGCTGAAGATATCTGTAACTCAAATGTCCCCATATTCTGTCCTATTCTCCAGCTTCCAAAACTTGATTAACATCAATGTCTGTCTCTCTGTCATTCTTCTGCCTTTCTCTTCTCTCCCCATTTTCCATGCTCCCACATACAGACACACAAACATGTGCATACGTGGGCACACATGTACGTACACACATTTATTTTGGAATATTCTCATTTTCAGTTCAAGACCCAGCTCAAAGTCACTTATCCATGACAATAGCATCATCATTATACCACAGTTTATATTTAGATTGTCACTCCTGTTGAATTGTGAATTCTTTAACTGTGGAGTCCTTATTTGACTCCGTTTTTAAATCCACAATATAGAGTAGAGTGCTTAGGACATAAGTAAAATCTAACAACATTTTAAAAATATTTTTCTTGAAGTCCCACATACCCATACTCAATTTTCAAATATAATTTTTTTTTCAAATTGTAAACCCCCTATTCTATTCTTTTTATTGCGGCAAAACTGGCAATTAGAGCTAGATAAAGACTACAAATTAGAAAATCTGCAAACACAATATGGAGTACATTAACTAACATTTTTGAACCTTACAGCAAATTTCAGGAGTTTGGTACTTTTCCACCTTTTAAATTCAAAAACTAATTATTTAACACTAAAATATCAAAATAGATTCCTCATCTTTATGGAGAGAATTTTATTTGACTTGAAATGAAAGAGAAATCATCTAAGAATTTATAGTACTTGTTCAAATTCAAGCATTAGCAGAAATTCCCATGTGTCATTCATCAAATTACTTGTTTGAATAATTTATCTACAAAAGAAGTTATTGAACTCAGTGGTATTGAAAATTTACTTGCAATTTGAATCTGTATTTTCTTTAAAAACATTCAAAGAACTGAAATGGACATTCTAACTTGACCTATAGCCTTCTTCTTCTCCCCAGAAACCTTGTAGGATAGTACTAAGAAACTCTTATGTTCCCTAGAACACACTTTGATGATGGCTGCATTCTAAGGCGTCCTGTTGACTCTCCCATTGCATAACTCACTGATGTAGAATATGCTTTAAAAGCCAAAAGCATTATGTTCCATATGGTCATTGGCATTGTTCATAAAATTAGTATGTAGCCATCAGAGCAAAATGCAAGGGTCCAAATTTACAAACAACATTTAGATTTTCAACATGTATGAAACAGACAACACAGGTTCTGCTTTGACAGAAATCAGAGTGCCGTAATTCAAAGGAGATAGATGATGATAATTAATGGAATGGGCAGTGGTGGCTTCAAATAGCTTTAAAGTTTTCATACATCATATGTATACATCATAAGTATAAAATACATCTGTAATATTTATTACTTAATTTGAGTTACAAAAGTTTAAAAAATTTTATCACTTCACATAAGAGATAATTCTATTTTCCAGTGAAATGAAATAAAATTATAATTTTAAAGCTCTTTAGCAAGTCTTTGCCTATAAGCAATTTACCCACTAATTACAAATAATGCTTGCCAATTATTAAAAGAAGGAAGAAAAACAATTACTCAATGTCATTTCCAGTATTGCAGGTAGTAAATAAAAGCAACAAAGCTGCATTTATTAATTTTTCTAAAATAACTTTTTCGGAGTTTTTGTTTATTTACGTTTAGGATTTCCCCCATCCTAGCAATTGATATTATGTGAACAAACTCATTTACACTGGATTTTGAGGTTTCATTTTATAACCTAACTAAATTAGCTTCGTGAAAAGTAAATAAGCGGTTGGAGGGGGAAAGGTATCATTCTCAATTAGCCAGACCTCTGCTGGCCCATGTTTAATGTCATAATACAACAAAATATTCTGGCAAATGTTGCTG
Source organism: Macaca thibetana thibetana (assembly GCF_024542745.1). Taxonomy (NCBI): domain Eukaryota; kingdom Metazoa; phylum Chordata; class Mammalia; order Primates; family Cercopithecidae; genus Macaca; species Macaca thibetana. The sequence continues at coordinate 166,589,236 of NC_065582.1, forward strand.
TTAGGAACTGGCTTCATTAGAAAAGTCAGGAAAAAAGCTGCAGCTCTGCATGTCCTCAGCATATACTTGATAATTAAAGCCATATGCCTCAATCTGGAAAGAATATGAATAATAGGAGAGGAAACAAAGAAACTAGCTTAGAAACCTGCTGTTTGGGATGCTTTAATGTATAACTACATCAAAAATGCGTTTCACCTTTTTAAGATTAAATTTAAATTTTACAAAAACAATTATCTCATTATTTCCTAATAAAATGTTGGCTAAGACAAACATAATATTCTATGCTTTCTAAGAATTAGGAAGCCAACATTATTTAATGAGCACATTAAACTCTGTGGTTTGGGGAAAATAAAAAAAGGAAAAGAAGACACATTCTAAGAAACAATTATCAAATTTTCTAACTGGAGCCAGAACTCATTCATGTACTTAAAAAAAAAAAAAAAAAGGTTTCAGAATGCTTTCAACATGTCAAACAAATAAGGGCAAATTAATAGAACAAAAACTGAGTAGATAATTCCAAGAAGACTCAGAATAAGAGTCACTTGGAGTTCATTAAGTAAGTCTTACTGAAAGAGGTTAGTCTTAAGCCAGCCTTTGAAAGACAAGGCAGAAGTGGAGTAGCTGAAAAACCACGGAAAAAATGCAAGCACATGCAACAAGAACCAGAAAAAATAATAGCACAAAGTTGGAAATGAGCAAGATGGGCAGCCATGCTTTCTGGGATATAGAACTCCATATGGGATTTGGTACAATTAAGAAAATGTAGGGCCTGTGGAAGGGTTCAGAAGAATCAAATGCCCTTTGAAACATCAATTTAATAATAAACTAAGCCAAACTGAGTTATTACACATTCTTGGGTAAAAAGAGACATGTTTTTATGGGAAGAAAAACAACAACAACAACAAAATGAGACACACTAGAATCTGAGAAAAGGTATATGACAATCAAAATTAATCTAAACTATATAGTATATAGATATCTAATAACTTGCAGACAGAATCATCCTTAAAATAGAATTATCCTTAGAACTGTAAATGTCAGAATATGCAGTTCACTTTCTATACTATTTATACTCCAGCATCTTCCAAAACAGATTTTTAAGGGCACAGACAGAGTAAAATCACAAAAGAGCATTAAAATAGTAAATCAGGGTGAACAAGAATGTACTAGAAACACTTAACTAAGAAAAGCCACTGCCATTTAACACAAAACTAAGCACTAAATTTTTGGCAGCCAGAGGAAGGGCTAAATAAAGAATATTTCTTTCATCATTGTATTCCACCATGAAGCAAATATTTATTGGTCACATTGCATGCATAAAATTGTGGTGAACTATAAAAAAAGAAACACTAGCTCATCAAGAGCTTTTTTTTTTTTTTTTCTAGCTTTGAACTCAGAGAGGTATTTGTTATTTTGATATTTGTATGAAGGATACCAAACAGTATCATGAAGGAATGGTGTCCTTTCTAGCAAAAACAAAATTCAAATGTTCTAGGTAGGGCTGTTTCTGAAAACAAAATCTGATGAAGTTAGGGCAAAATATTTGATCATACTTATATAAAAGCAGTGCTTTAAAATGAGTACATGCATTAGGTATGCTCTCTTTTGGTAGGTAATCTGATGTAAAAATTTGTAAGAATGTAAGAACAAAAGGTGTTATAGGTATTTTCTAGGGCATTTGTTAATGTTGCAGGTATTTTCCAGGGCATCTATTAAGCCCAGGCTTTTTCTACTTTCTATCTTTTTTTTTTTTTTTTAAAGATTTATTCCATCTTAACCCACCCCCCATCCCCGACCTTCTACAACATATTGTGCTGGGTTTGTATTTACTACTAATCTTGTCATGGGCCACAGCTGAGTGACTCAGAGTTGGTCATCAAACTAAAGCTGTCCCAGAGATATTTTTCTCCAAGAGCATTGTTCTAAATATTCTTACTGAGTTTAGGCTGTTCCCTTGAGCAGAAGTGAGATCAACTTGAGAGCGCTTTGAAAGCCATCTTCCACCATTGCTTGATTTTGCATTTGGTGAAAGATAAGATGAGGGTAGAAGAAAGCAGAGGAAGGAAAGGGTGAGAGGGGTGAGAAAGTAGGAGGGAAAAAGAGCACAGGAGGGAGAGGAAGAAAAGAGAAAGCAAAAAGGAAAGGGAGAGATGAAGGAAGAGGAGCTGAGGGTGAGGAAAAGCTGACTGATTTCCTATGGCTTTTCTTTTCCAGCTTTATTAATGTATAGTTGAAAACTAGACCAAAAAACAAAATATAATTAATGTATTAGGTGGTACCAAAATAATTGTAGATTTTGCCATTAAAAGTGGCACTTCTACGCCAATCTGATGCACATTTGGGGAGTTTGGACATATGCATACATCTGTGTTTACCATCACCACAATCAAAGTAATGAACACATCCACAACATTCAACAGTTCCTTTGTGTCTCTTTGTATAAGACTGCATATATTTACCATTTATAACACGACGTTCTGAAGTATATATATTATGGAACAGTTAAATCTAGCTAGTTAACAAAGGCACAAATTACATCACATAGTTATTCTGTGGTGAGAACGCAATATCCGTCTTTGCATTTTTCAAGAAAATAATTTATAGTTATCATGCTGTACTATAGATCTCTTTCCCATGTCTTTTCAATTCCTGATTCCATTTTCAGGAATTATTTAGGACTTGCAGGTTTTTGCCCTTTGGTTACATCATTCTGTTATTTTAAGGAAGAATTTTAAAAGGATATCTCTATAATCACTTCCTCTGCTTTAACACCAGTGGCAAAAAGAGCAGGGAAATGGCCTGATCGGGGCAAGCAGCACCTCACCAATACAACATCAGCACCTCACCAATACATTGCCTCAATGCACTGGGGTCGTCGAAATAGCAAGCTGGTTGTGTCATGCCCAGGCTCCAAAGACTCTATGCAAGGATCTCAAGTGTCACATGATTCCGTCCTCAGTCTGGTTTGCTTGTGCTGTGATAACTGGCCAGCCTTACACTTCAGCAAGCTCTGTTTCGCCACCCCTATGCTCTTGACTTGCTTTTTGGTTTTACCCCACAAGTGTTCACAATCTTATTATTTCTTTCCCGTTTCTAAGTGTTTAGTGCTCTGCCTTGAAAATTTTTAGTTGTCATTAATCAAAAATTGTCCAAAGTGCCTTCAGGATCATGTTATAAATGTCCAAATTAAAAATATTGTTTTAGGTATACATCAAATAATTTAGTAAGTACAAATTGAACACATTCTATAAGCAATATACTGTGCAAGGCACATGGGGATAATTAAAGAGGAAAAATCAGAAACAAACTATCTTACGGCAGTTCAAGCAATATAACTTGATTTAGCTCATACAAATTTCTGTTTTCTCCTATGACAACCTTAGACTCTGCCCAATCTGATATGTTTTCTATCTCTAACTACAGGCTACAGATAACTGAATTGGAACATAATATATATATTTTTTTTCCTGAGACGGTTAAGGGTAAGTAGCATTGTGGCTGAACACCGGTATTATATATGTTATATTCTATTCTTTTCTTCCTCCACTTCCTTTGCAGAAAATCTCAGGGGAAAAAAAAAACATCAGATTTAAACGGATACCCACGTGTATTTCCCTTAATGATAAAATTTCTTATAAAGTCTTTTGAATCTGATTCACCCAATTTTTATAAATTGATTTCAATTCAATTTAAAGCTCTGTCATTAATTTTAAATATACATGAGTGCACATATAAGCATTTATTCTGATCCTTGTTTCCAATCCTTTAAATGTTAATATTCTCATCCAAAGACAGAATCTACTCTTTTCTCTTCAACTACAGTTAACTGTAAATGTTGGTTTACTTTTGCCTGGAAAGCAAGATATCAGAATCTTGATACGCATAAATACTCTGCATATCCAAGGTTACCATACATTTTTTACCTGAAATTGTTTACAAAAGGAACTGAAATGTTTACTATCTTTGCCTAGATAGGAGATTCCTGCTCTAACTTCCATAGTCTTTCCACTCTCACACAGAGAGCAGTACTTTGAAACATGACCGGTTTTAGTTCCTTTGTCTGCAAAATGGAGATAATAAAAGCACTTATATGACAGGGTTGTGATGAGGATCTAATGACATATTTCTATGAAAGGACTTTGCAAACTCTGAAGCATCTTAAAAATGGTACTTACTCAACTAATCCACTGATGTAGAAGACTCCTTTTACAAACAGTGTCCCTAAGAGCTGGTGGTTGGAAGGTGAAGCTGTATTGACAAGGAGTAATAAAGAGCCCAGAGTGTTCAATACCATTAGTCTCTGTAGTCCTGAAATTCATCATCGAAACCTATGAAGAAGCCCTGTGCTAGACACTGCGGAGAATTAAAATGGGGCAGAGACATTGACTTTCTTTTCCTAGAGCTTATTTTGGGGCATAGGACATAAAGTATAATGATTAAAGGGAATAATGCATGACCACTCTTAAATAGTATTGCTATTGTATAAATACTATAGGATTTCACTTCAGAAGAGCTTCATGGAAGTGAGACATAAACACAGACTGTGAAAAAATGGCTGGAATAAAGAAGCAAAAGAAAAAAAAAACCCAAAATTATGAAAAAACCTGGTAAGCATAGAGGAGCCTGCATTCACAAAGGGCTAAATTATGTGTGAAAAGAAAATAAATTTGGGGGCTTCAAGACAACAATTTTTCTCTTATCTACCTATGACCTTGACGACCCCTCCCCACTTTGAGTTGTCCCTCTTCTGCTTCAAGTTGTCTTGCGTTTCTGGACCGAACCAACATTCATCTTACATGTGTTGATTGACGTCTCATGTCTCCCTAAATGTCTGACGCCAAGCTGTGCTCCGACCACCTTGGGCACATGTCATCAGGATCTCCTGAAGCTGTGTCATGGGTGTGCGTCGTTAACTTTGGCAAAATAAACTTCTTAAATTGACTGAAACCTGTCTCAGATTTGGGGGTTCACATATGAAGCAGAGGTTCTGGTGACAGAGGAAAGCAGGAAATACAAGTCTGGAATCTGGCTGGCCTCGACTGAGTAGGATGCTACAAGCCCAGCTATGTTTATAACTATCTTAGCTAAAGCACTGACTTTCAACGAGTGTTAGTACCTCAGAATCAACTGGAGGTCTTGTTAAAGCAGGACCTGCAGGACCCCACCCGTCCAGATTCTTCTTTAGCAGATCTGGTCTGGGCCAGAGCGTTTGCATTTCTAACAATTCCCAGATGATGTTCACACTACCCGGCCCAAAGCCACACTTGAGAACCACTGTCCCTTCAGAAGGATCAAGCCACTGATAAAGTTTAAACAGGAGTTTAGGAATCAGATTTGAATAAAAATGATTCTGGCAGATAATTTATAGGGAGGAAGAATGCAAAATGAAAGTGACTAATAGAAAAATCTGGGTATGAGGTGGTAAGGTCTAACATAAAGTGGCACTAACTAGGAACACAAAGAGGCACTTCCCATGCACTTCCCGCTTTATGAGATTTCCCGCATGGTTCCAATGCAGTGAACCAGTATTACACAATACTTCTCCTGGATTCTCTCAGAAAGGCATCTCATTTCTGCAGCCTGATGGAGCTCTAGAGTCAGGAAGTGATTTCTATTGTGTTTAGGTCTCTTGGCCACTGGGTCAGAAGCTAGTCATTAGGGTCCCATACACCAGCTTGAATTTTATGGCTCCTTATTTACTCATACACTCTTATTTTACATAAGACTAGAAATGGTGTAGCCCCTGAAGAGTTTCCTGCTAGTAGGGAAGCCAAGTGTTAGTGAGGGCCAGCCACAGAGGAAACAAGAGAAGTGGCAAATATGAAAGATAGCGTGGTGGAAAAATCCGCAGAATTTTGGCAATTGACTATCCAATGACTGAGTGTAGCCTGGGCTTCTTTGGAGAAATTTGGGATCATTAACAGAAACAGGAAAAGCAAGAGGAGACATTGGTTTGGAGGAGAGATGGTAAATTAAGCTTTAGCTTTTTTTTTTTTTTTTTTTTTTTTTTTTGAGACAGAGTCTTGCTCTGTCGCCCAGGCTAGAGTACAGTGATGCAATCTAGTCTCACTACAACCACCACCTCCCTTTCAAGTAGCTGGATTACAGGTGCACACCACCACATATAGCTAATTTTTAGTAGAGACAGGATTTCAATATGTTGGCCAGGCTGGTCTTGAACTCCTGGCCTCAAGTGATCTGCCTGCCTCAACCTCCCAAAGTGCTGGGATTACAGGCATGAGCCACTGCACCTGGCCTAAATTTAGCTTTTATGTGTTTGATGGAGTTGTCTCAAAAACAGAAGGATGAACCTTTCTAGCACAGAGTTGGAGATGAAAGGCAAAAAGCTTGAGAGAGAGGGTGGAGTAGGCTATGCAGATCTGTACATCATGTACAAAAAATGTAATCGGTAACACTTAATCCCTTTGTGATACTAGTGAAGGAGGAGGGGAGAGTGAAAGGAGTTTAAAACTGTCCAGGAAAATCCTTCCAGCAAGTGACAAAACAAGGATGAGGAAAGGGAGTAGTGGGGATAAGGAAGGGGAAGTGGCTGAAGAGACTACAGATTCAGTGACGACAACATGACAAATGCATTTCTGGAACACAATCTTAGACAAGAGGCAGGGAGAAGAGTGAGTATGTGACAAGCAAACAGAAGACAAGTTCCGTACAATCGTTTTCTCCATTTTACATAGAAGGAGGCTGGGGCTCAGAATAAGTTGAGTAACTTAGATAACACTGTAAATGGCAGTCCAGAGAGTCAAACTGAAAGCTGAGTGATTCCACCACGATACCAAGGATCCTCATTTCTGTCTGCTGAATGAATAGCTATAGTCATGCAACTGGGAACTGATATGTGCTGTTAAGACCAGAAGAAACTGAATGAGAATGATGGGGCTGGGAATATAGCAGTTGGTATAAAATAGTCACAATATTTTATACCAGGACACATACATAAATATACCAACTTATAGATTCTTCTTGATGTTTATCTGTAGATTTTCCCTAATATCAGCCTGACTTGTAACAGAGATGGTAAGAATTGTGTGTGACTACACACCAGATCAGTAAACTGACTACACTGTGCAGTGACTACACCCCTGGAAACCAGGAATCCAGTGTGAAAAGATCCTTTGATCACTGGTGAGGAGCAGGACAGCTCTAAGGACTCTCACGGGCCTCGGAGATCTGCTGGGTAGTCGTGCTTTTTCTTGCTGAGAGACAAGAAACATCTTTATTAGAAAGAATGCATTCCAAACCAGGGCTATTCAAATATACTCCCAAGAAGGTGTTTTGGCTTGGGGATGTTTTGTTTTTTGTTTTTTCGTTTTTTAGTGCTGGCCCAAAGCCACTCCAGCACTGCCTCCTCCGACTCTAAAATCAGAAGAGTCCTGAGAAAACGATAACTAAGATGGAAATACATTTGCAAACTCATTTCATTCATTCCTTTAACAGTTTTTACTGAATGCCTATTAGGTGCAATGTATTCTGCTAGAAAATGTGATCTTGACCCTTGTGAAATTCCATACTGGAACTACTTAAAAGCCACATGAATAAATATAATTCCAAACCTAGTTAAACAAGAAACAAGTGCTATTATTGTTAGACTACCATTTTTTTCCAAAGTAAAAATCAATATGATGTATCCATCATTTTCTAAATTTAATACGTTTCCTGATTTTCATTTCAAATTTCGTTTTATAATAATTGTTAAAGGAAGAGACCTGAAAACCACGGGTGATTTTATAGTCTAATAATCACATCTTATTTTACCACCTGTCTTTAAAAGCCTTTATAGCTTTAAATAACATTTGCAAGTACAATAATACTTTTGTACACTCATACAATGCACTGGGTAACAAATTTGAAAACACAGGAACTACTTAAGAGAAATATTTAGATTGTGTCTAATTTAAATAGATAGTCCACTGGGCAAGGACTGTATCTAATTCTATGTTAGGTACAGCACATTGCAAAATGTTGGCACTCAATAAATGTAAAATAATAACAACAGTCTTTTCCCCTTTAAAGTATATAATTACAGCTACCCCCTACTGTGAACCAAGCTTGGTGACAGATCTTTTGTTTATTAAATCCACAGCCCTGAAGACGTACAGTACTGCAGCTTCAATAGGAGTTGCAGTAAAGTCCTCTCCACTTTAGGTAAAGCTTTAAATGTCTATAAGTCTCTAAGGAACATCTTAACTTAGTCGTCCACCATATATATTACTTAACCATACGTAAGAAGCCTTAGTTCTAAGTCCCCAAAGTAGAATCCAAACACTAAGTGGAAATGTGTTCTCAAAGTTAGTTTGGAAATAAGTCATGGAATAAAATTACTCTTAGCTAATTTACCATTTCTCTCTCCTAAAGAAACACGTCAGGCTACCGAGCAAAGCTCTGTAGGCTTTATGCAGGAAACATTCAATAGGTTCCCATGCTTGTGTTCAAAGTGAGCTATTATCCAAGTAGCCTGAACTGAGAAGGGGAAAAAAAAATGACTCATGTACAGCTTTATTTGAGACATTTGCACTACAATGAACTAGGCAAAGCAACAGGTCAAGTTAAAAAATATTGCAAAAAGCAACAGCAGCCGAAGCTCCTTCAAGGGGAATTTTGGACTGGAAAGCACTTTTAATTCGTTTCATCATTATTTTCTTCTAGTTTCCCGTGTTTGTGTTTGAATGCTTGCACTTGAACATTAGTTTCACAATCACCTATTCTACTTTTGGTATTGATGAAGTTCAACATATGCTCAGCAATTCACTGCGGCTAAAATAAGAAATGCAAATGCAGCTAAGTGCGCTCCAAGTCTAATGTTAAGCTAGGCCCGAGTTTCTTTGTAGTTTTTGTAGAGTATTATCATTAGTAGAGAAGGGTTAATGGCAGAGGCCGATGATTGTTTAAAAATTCACATTACCAAAGTGGATTACATTGCATCTACTGAGGGGATCAACAATGTAAGCCTACACTAAGCCATTATTGCAGAAACAAAGCTTTCATTTTAAGCCTTTGGAAACAAGCATAAAATGGACAAAAGAAAAAATTCTTCTGATGTAAGAACAAGGCAAGCACTACATGCTTTTCATCCAAACTCAGTTTAGAATCATGATGAATGTACAAAAAATGGACCCCAAATAGCACATCATTAAATTAAAACATATCAGCATTTTGGAAAATGTTTCTTCTATAAGGCTAGAAATCCAACGGAAATCCTTTATTTAAAATTCCTTTTCCTTTAGTTGAGAATCAGTCATGACAAGAAAATGTAGATTCTTTAGGATTCTCTCAGTATTTGTTCTTTTATCCTCTAATGAGAATTTTTTTAAAATGATTTTGAAAAATGCATTCTTACAGCCAGGGTCATGCTTTGGCCTTTGTATCAGTAACTCACTACACACAATTCTGGCATATGATAAGTCAGCACTAAACCACCAGTTACTGACAGGAGCAAGCCGTAGGCCTAGGCTAGAGGTACTTGACAAGGATTATTTATTCCTCATAACAAACTTAGTACTGTACTGAAATCCCATTTTACAGACATAGAATCTGAGGTTCAGCCTTAGATAACTCACTTTAGAGAACTTAATAAAAGAGCAATGATTCAAACTCAGGTCTGACTCAAACTGAAGCTAATTCACCTTTAACTCTCACAGTGCCTTCTAAGGACTAGAAAAGTTTCAGATAATTGAATGTATTTTAATAAACTGCCTGTGGAATTTGCTATGCTATAGGATAGGGTCTTAACTGCAATTCTTATTACTTAAAGATTGAATGCTTTGGTACCTTAAAATATATGAAATTGAAGTCTCTGTTTTATTTTTTTTTCTTTCCTTTCATTTTAACAAATATGAGTTCAATAATGAAGCATTTTTGTCTATATAAATTAAATCTAAATATACCATGTCATCATTAATATTGCATGACAGACAGGTATGTGGGGGAAAAAGCTCATGAATTGTAGCATGTTAATAAACTCAAGGAGATATTACTCTCCTATGTATATCATGCATCCAGAAGCAAACCATCTAACACCTTTAACTCTTCAAAACATGGCTGTGAACTAGTAAGTAAACCAAACGATATATTAAAAAAAAAAACTTTCAAACAGTCAAAATATTTCACACATTTTTTCCCACTAAGCCCATGTGTTTTACACACAGAATACTACAGGTCCTCCTTCTGGCTTTATTCATACTTATTTTAGACGTAATTCAGCCAACTTGATTATTTGCTTTCCTTGCTTACAGCAAACCAAGAACAATGAACTGAATTAGAAAACAGGGAGAATCCATGGAGATTAAAAAAAAAAAACAAGCTCAAGCCTTGCCAGGAATATAATATGCTACCCAAATATACTCACGATAATTAAAAATTCATAATATACCAACAGAAACTAATATATAGGTAAAATAATTCATAGTAGCTTTTCTGGTATCGTATTTCTCACATATGAGTATATAATTAGATATACTATGAATATATAAAATATGTTAATATATATAAATATAATAAAATACAACATTTCATAGAGATTCCTGTGAATCAATGAGAATGCCTTTTTTCTTTCTACTTAGAATTCTGGACTTAAAGAAAGAAAGTTTTTTATATGGAAGTGTTTTTAGTAGATGACTTTATGTGAAACCTGTTAAACTAAAATAAAGACCAAATACACTGGGATCCAACAAGCAAAACACCCATGGTAGCCATTTTTATAGTGTAGCATATCTAAACTGTCTCCTATGTCTTGACTATAATTTTTGTAAATATCTTCTGTGAAATAATTTCTTGTCTTGTCTCCTTTACTGAGGATGTATTTAAAAGTTAAGAATGGAGGATTTTTGATTTTTGTGTAGTAGTTGATAAGTATGTAATAAAACCTTAATCTAGGCTGAAGAATAAAAACTAAGTGCCATAAAATTGATGACACGTTTATAACCTGCAGAAGTGTAAACTCTTTGCAGGTAAAAGACCTTTGAATAAATCTCTTTGAATAAATCTTTTTTCCTCCCACAAGACTTAGCAAGCAATAAACCTTAGAATAACGGAGAGAATGAATGTATACAGTTCTTTATGTTTTCCTAGCTCACATTTTTGGAATCTGGGAGGAGGCCAGAGGGAGGCGACTTTATGGTGGGGTATTACTATCCCTGCCTGGCTTACTCTCACTACCAAGGAAATAAAACTGCAAAGCAAGCAGGAAAATCACATATTGATAAAGATATGTTGGATGTAATGGCCCTCAAAGTATCATAAATATAAATTAATATGTAATAAGTACATAGAATACACAATAAATGTATCATGGATTATGTGTGTGTATGTGTTAAAAGCCCAAGGCTATAGAGTTCTCAATATATTTCGATGAATGAGTGACTGAAATATTTACTAAACATCCACTACATAATGTAAAGAGTTCCAGTAGAACTCTGTACTGTCTCTACTGTAAGACATATACCAATGCTACCCTAAATAGAACAATTTTAACAGCTTGAAATTTTAACTTTCTTATGTTTTATTCTTAATGATAATTTTATCAATGAAAAAATAAATAAATCAGACAGAAGAAAGTCAAGTGTTCCTTCCCTTCTCCCTTCAACAACCTCCACATTGAAGTGAGACATATTTACAACTTGATACATATTCTTCCCCTTCTTTCTCTATGTTCATAAAGTATCTTCAAATTTAAACCAAAATGGATTATAATAAGCACATCACAAGCCGACTTGTTTTTCTCACTTCAGATATCACAGATATCCATCTAGGTCAACGGTAACAACTCCAGTTTATCTTTGAAATATCTACCTAATGCTGTGTACTTTGAGTTCATCACAATTTGTTGAACTACTCTGTTGTTGATGAATATTCATGTTTTTTTTGCAGTCCTTGTTCTCACAAGCATGGATGAAAACATTATGCCTTCCAGGCAAAACTTCATGTATTGGTACTTTTGTCTTGAAATGTCTCTTTACTGAGAAACTCTAAGGTTTTATTCCCAGCTTCTTGCCATTTCAAATAATAATACACACAGTGTTGAAGACACACTTTAATATATTGTTACTTTTATTTCTCTAAGATAGATTACTAAAAATGTGGAACCTTGGGTATGATCACATTTTTCTAATTTTTAATTTTACTAGGTAATACAGATTGTTTTCCAAAAAAGTTACAGTTCATATCCCTATGTAGAAATGTGCTTATTTTCCCCATACCTTTAACAACACAAGGCATTATTAACATTTTTCCCTTCTGCTAATTTTATGCAGGAAAAAAGGGTATCCAGGCTTTTATGTGCTTTTATCATTTCCCTAATTACTAGTAAGTTTGGGCAGCTTTCCATGAATTTATTGACCATCTGCAGTTCTTTGTGAATTACCTGTTAACATCATTTTTTCAATTTCCCTTGTATTGTTTGTCTTTTTAAATAAAGTCATAAGACCTCTTTTCATTTGAAAAATAACTAACTTTTATCCTGCCCTACTTTTTTCTTCTTCCCATTAGTTCATGGGAATATGAATATATTGTGAGCCAAGAATATAGAGAGTCAATACTGCTAGAATGCCTTAAAATAAATATTAATGACATGAAAGGAAAACTTGCAATATTCGCTTTCTAAAATACTAAGCTGGACAAGGGCAGAGGTTTTGTTTTGTTAAGTCATGTATCTCAGAAACCTAGAACAGAGCCTGCAATCAGGAACTCAGTAAATACCTACAGATACATTTATTCAATATATCATGCTGTTGAGTAAGTGTGTGTATGCGTATATATACAGAAACTTTTAAAACTGTAAAATATCTGTTTCCCAACCGGGAAGGAAAGTTGTTTGTACTTTGCTATTATTTGGTGTTTCTAATCCTTATCAGATCTTAACATTATCTCATTTCATTAATTGTTTATATTTCATAGATGAGAAAATTAAAACTCAGAAAGTTGCCCAAGATAACACAACCAAAAAACAGACAGCTGGAATATGTCAGTTGTTTCTGATGCCAGAAACAGGTACTTTACTCTGTGTCATCCTGTTTCATTACCATGTATTCCTAATATGGGGTTGACAGAAAAATGCTTATTACCTAATGTACAATTTTAATTGCTCCTGGACTGAGAAACAATCTAACTATGATATACAAGAATACCATTCTATTTGCAGTCATAAGAGATAAAAACTATTTATCTTTGTAACCTTAAAAATGGCTATAAGAATATGGACTTTAACACACGGGTCCCCAACCCCTGAGCCTGGACCAGTGCTGATCCATGGCCTGTGAGGAGCGGGCTGCCCAGGAGGAGGTGAGTGGCAAGCAAGGGAGCATTGTCGCCTGAGCGCCACCTCGTGTTCAGATCAGCAGCCGCTAAGATTCTCATAGGAGGACAAACCCTTTTGCCAACTGCGCTAGCGAGGGATCTAGGTTGCACCCTCCTTATGAGAATCTAGCGCAGAACAGTTTCATCGCGAAACCATCCCCCACCCATTCCATAGAAAAACTGTCTTCCAAAAACCAGTCCTTGGTGCCAAAAAGGTTGGGGGCCACTGCTTTAACACATAGAAACAGTAAAGTGGATATACTAAAAAAGAAAAAAAAAAAAAAAAAAGAAGAAGAAGAAGAAGGCGGCAGAAGGAATCAGAAAGCCACTCTTGTGGTCTGGATGTTGGCTGCCTCCAAATCTCACATTGAAAAGTGACCTCCAGTGTGGGAGGCTGGGCCTAGTGGGAGGTGACTGGATGACAGGGGTGGATCCCTCATGAATGGCTTAGCACCATCCCTTTGGGGATGAGTGGATTCTGGCTCTGACTTCCCATGAGAACTGGTTGTTTAAAAACGTATGGCACCTGCCTCCCTCTCTCTTACTCCTGCTCTTACCATTCGATGTGCATGCTCCAGCTTTGCCTTCTGCTATGACTGTAAGTTTCCTGAGGCCTCACCAAAAGCCAACCAGATGTTAGTGCCATACTTCTGTTACAGCTTGCAGAACTCAGAGCCAATTTAACCTCTTTTCTTTTATAAATTACCCAGTCTCAGGTATTTCTTTATAGCAGTGCAGAAACAGACTAATACAGCCACTTTTTACAGAAAGCCAACAATTGTGACAAGAGATTACAGTAGAATGTGATTTACCAAATTAATGTGGTTTACAAGCAAAGTTCTCCATCAAGCCTAGTAACAACATCCCTATCATAGAACTGAAATGTATCTTTATTGTGTCAAATTCTGATATAATCGTATAGCATAAAATTCATTTCAATTTCTTATAGACAAAACTCCATGAAAACCAGTTTAGGATAAAATAATAAGAGCAAGAAAATCTATTTTATATTTGCCATTTAAAGAAGGACTAAAATATCAATTAAAAGCCATATTCTAAACTATGTTTTCTTTTTCTTTTTTCTTTTCTTTTTTTCTTTTGGAGACAGTCTCATTCTATCGCCAGGCTGAAGTGCAGTAGTGCAATCTCAGCTCACTGCAACCTCCACCTCCCAGGTTCAAGCCATTTCCCTGCCTCAGCCTCCCAAGTAGCTGGCACTACAGGCACGCACTACCACACCCAGCTATTTTTTTTTTTTTTTTGTATTTTTAGTAGATACACGGTTTCACCATGTTGGCCACAATGGTCTCGATCTCCTGACCTCGTGATCTGCCTGCCTCAGCCTCCCAAAGTGCTTGGATTACAGGCGTGGGCCACTGCACCCAGCCATATGTTTTCTTTAATATAAACTTTAATTTTACTTATAACTACAAAATATAATTTATATAACACTTCATCAATATGAATTATTCATGAAAATGTTTTGTGAAGATAAATTAAAAATGATAATCTAAAATAATCTGTTCTCAGCATTTCACTAAAGAATAAATTTACAATCACACCATGTATGTATGATAGTTTTTGATTATAATTATCTCAAACTCCTCTTGGTTTACAATAAAATGCCTAAGTTGATTGAGTTGGTTGAGTAACTCAAATTTTCCATACTGTTACTTAAAACGAAATATTTAACACAGTTAGTGGAAACCTGATATCTGACCTTATAAGAAAAAGTTTCATTTTCTTTGAAATAAAACTCTGAGAAACTGAAAATAAAAACTTCTCAGGTTGCAGACATAAACTATCATGGTTATAAAAAAAAAGAATAAATTCTTTAGCTAATCTTACTCATGAAATATTTCAAGTGCTTTTAGAAAATACCACATTGTGGCTAAACACCATTATTCCATTATGTCTGAAAATAACCAGTGGCTTGCAGCAGTAAACAATTCAAATTGCATTTCTTGTATTAGAAAGCTAAAACAATCACAGAAATAGAACTGATACTGAAAGCCCTGAGAAATTCAATATGTTTGCATCTGAATACTAATTCAAATAGATTATTGGATACACATTTATGGTAGCTTAATGGAGTATATTTCAAACAAAATTAAATTAATTTTACAAACAATAAAGGTTCAATATTCTGTATAATTTACCAAATCTTCTATAAAGAATAACCCATTCTCGATGAGAATAGTTACACACAACTATTATCATTGATTGGACTATTTTCTGTAACTTTAAATGTCCTTATTCTTAAGAACAGAACTTTTAAACCAAAGTAGTACTATTCACTTCCAGTAATGTCACGTATGTAAACATTTTTGTAGCAAAATTTTATAAAGATTTCCATAATAATCTGTATTAAATAAAAATCAGAATTACCATCTACTGTGTACCAAATCCTATATTAAACTCATTATATCGATTATCTAATTTTTCATTTATAACACTGATTTTCAAATACGAAAATGTAAAGAAATTCAACATTATTTCATCACATTTTCCAAAAGTTATTGCTAAAATATTTACTTGCAAACACAAATATCTGAGGGATAATCTTATTTCAAGAGCATGGTTTGAAAATCAGATACAAAGTTTAAAACTGTTTTCTAATTGCTCCCAAATTTTCCCACAGATAAGTTTTTTAAATCAAAATTATTTTGGTATAAAATATTGAGTTCAGGCCTGGCACCATGACCCACACCTAAAATTCCAGTGCTTTGGGAGACCAAGGTGGGAGGATTGCATTAAGGGCAAGAGTTTGAGACCAGCTTGGGCAAAATAGCAAGACTTCCATTTCAACAAAAAATTAAAAAATGAACTTGCTGAGTGTGGTGACATGAACTTGTAATCCAGATACTAGGAAGGCTGAGGCAGGAGGATTACTTGAGCCCAGGAGTTTGCAGCTATAATGAGCTATGATTGCACCACTACACTCCAGCCTGGGCAACAGAATAAGAGCCTGTCTCTGAAAATTAATTAATTAATTTAAAAAATTGAGTTCAGTTCATACATAAGGATTTATGGATTACCTATACTGTGATAAGCTCTAAGAACACAGATAATAGCAGCCACATTCCCTTCATTTAAAGATTTATGAGTGGAAACTAACTTGAAATTCAGTTACAGAATGAGACCAAATAATATGAAAGAGCTTCCAGAATAAAGACCTGCAGGGGCTTGGGTTTGGGATAGAGTATTCTGCAGCAATTGGGGCAAAGTCACTGAAAAGAAGCACACATACCTCTAGCCAGCAAGCCCATTTAGTACCAATGTAATAATCTAAAGAAGGCAAACCTGGGACGATGCTGAACAGGACAGGAGAAGAAGAGATACTTAAGAGGGAAAGTTTTCAGGGATGAAGACTTACTGAATGCGGGGATAAGAGAAAAGTCTCAGTGTGATACCCAGATTGGTGCCCCAGGTAACTCAGGTTATGATGGTGCTATGAACTGCAAGGAAATACAGAAGGAACAAATTCTTGGCAGGATGAAAGAGAAGATTGCGGAGAAAGATAATGTTTTTTTGCTAAATTTGAGTTGCTAATGTTTCATCCAAGTTTGCATAGAGAGTAAATAGAGACAGAGATATATAAACTCTAGTGTTGGCAGCTCGTGGTGGTAGTTAAAAACCTGAAAATTAGCAAGCATGTCCAGAAAGCATGTGTACGACGAGAAAAAGAAAAAAAGAGTAAGAAAGAAATTTGAGGAAATAGTGATGTATGAGAAGGAGATGGTGGTAAATTTTGTCCAAAGTAGCTGATGAAGATAGAACCACCAGATTTGGCAAGAGACTAGAGGGTCACCAAAGATTGCTGGTAGAAGGAGCTTTAGTAGTTGTGGCAAAGGGCACTGAGGTTATCACAGTGGATTTTTAATCAATTAACTTAAAAATTAGATATTAGATACAGCAAATTAAGTATATCAAGATGTCTAGCTATAGAGAGGAGAGAAATAGGATCTTACACAAATAAAGAGGATTTTATTTGTTGCTTCTTTTTTATTTTTTGAGGACAGAAGAATCTTGAGCATATTTAAAGACAGAGGAAAAGCTTTAATAAAAAGTTGAAAGTTAAAAAAATAAGAGAAATGAAAATAATTGGTGAAAAGGGACACTATAAAAGAAGAAGACAGAGTGGATAAAGAAAAAAAAGATCTGTTAAAAGCAGAAAGAGGTTTCACTGCTTTATTCTAAAACTAAAAATAAAAATCTGAGCCTCTAGAGGATTTTCGTGCAAAGAATGCTATAATTGGTGTTCTTACTTAAAAACTTCCAATAATCAAGTTGTTTGTGAAATACAGAAGAATAACTTCATTGCAATAAGAATATTACTCTTTTAATTTAAGAATATCTAGAATATAACTTTTGGCAAATGTTATTTCAGTAACAGGAACAGTATCAATATTAAATTGACCATACTTAAAAACCAAGGAAACTGGTTTACAAAGAGGAAGAATCATATCATTTATAATTTTGAATTAATGATGATAAGGATGAATCTGATGAAAGAATCCTAAAATACCTTAGGAATGGCATAAAATTAAACTTATTCTCAAAACCTCCAAAATAAGACTCAATGAAGAATGACATGGTCTTTTTCATACAAGTAAGAGTAAGAAAATGAAAAGCATGTGAACTTTCCATGTCCTTTTGGCATCAGCATTTCACTAAATTAAAATAAAGGTAAATGTATGTTTGTTTGTATGTACATATGCACAACTAGAAACTTGACACTACTTCATATATCGATACATTTAAAATAGTATCTTTGAAACAACACTGCTTTACCAAAATTTTTATAAGTATACCCATATGTACAAAAATTAAGTGTATACATAAGCCTCTACCTACTAAATACCTACCTTCTATTAAGTACTCCATTCCTTCTCTAATCCCACCAAGAGTCTTTGAAGTAGCTAATATCCCCATTTTACAGAGGCAGTGACTGATATTCAAAGTAGCTGGGTAACTGTTCAAGGTCATGCAGCTGAAAAGTGTCAGAACAGAGATTCAAAGCTTCATGTATTTGACTTCAAAGCTCATGCTTTCTCTACCACGTTGTTTCCTCTCCTATATTTCCTGTCTGACCTTACCATTGCAGTATAAATCACTTCTCTGAGATCTAATCTATATACTATAAACCTCTGCTGTCACGTGATTTAATACAGCAGGTTACCTATTGGCACTTTGGAGCACTCCAGAGATCCCATAATGAGGTGATGGCATTTTCCATTCATTTTACCATGTATACAAACTCCCCACCAATGAGCTGATCAAGTGAGCTATGACATCCAGTTTCTGAATGGTAGCCTCCTTCCTTGGCCTTTCTAGTGTCTCCACCTGGTGAACTGCTAATCCCTCAAGGCCCCATCACTTCCCAAGTCCAAGCTACACCTCTCCATGAAGTGCATCTCTTGCCAGGCAGAGGTAATGGTCCCCGGCCTGGTACCCATAGGACACTTTTAAATCACTTATCACTAAAATTCATAATAATTCATCTCTTCCCTGCTGGAATGTGAGTCTTTCAAAGACAGTAGAGTATTTTATTCAACGTAGAATCAGCAGTTCCTAAAGCAGTGTGTAGCACCGAACAGATAATAGGTGCTGTGTAGTGAAAACGATGTGGGTTTTGGAGGTGGTCAGGGGAGAAGCAATGGGCCTCAAATCCCAGTTCTGCCTCACATATCCGTGTGAGCTTGGGCAAGTTACTGCCTGTGAGATTCATGGCAATAAATGCATGGGCATAATATTACCTATTTTAAACAGTTGCTATGAGGATTTTAAAAGAACAGATGCAAAGAATTAGAGTCCCTGGTATACACTTAAGCACTTACTAAATATTAGTTTCCTGTCCTTTCACCCCATTGTCTTGAATGTCTTAATGCAGCATAGGTGAGATTCAAAAAGAGTAATTGCATATATAGATTGAAAAAGTATTAATCAAATGTCTAATAAGAATAAGAAACTGGCTGAACCCAATGTCTCATGCCTATAATCCCAATACTTTAGGAGGCCAAGGAGGGACTTGAAGTCAGGAGTTTGAGACAAGCTTAAACTGCAAAGTGAGATCCTATCTCCATGAAAAAAATCAAGAATTTATCCGAGTGGGTGGTGTGCTCCTGCAGTGCCAGCTACGTGGGAGGCTGAGGAAGGAGGATGTCTTGAGTCCAGGAATTTAAGGCAGCAGTGAGCTATGATGGTGCTACTGCACTCCTGCCTGGGTGACAAAGAGACCCTTAGTCTAAGGAAGGAAGAAAGGAAGGAAGGAGGGAAGGAAGGAAGGAAGGAAGGAAGGAAGGAAGGAAGGAAGGAAGGAAGGAAGGAAGGAAGGGAGGGAGGGAGGGAGGGAGGGAGGGAGGGAGGGAAATAGAGGGAGTGGAGAGAGGGAGGCAGGGAAAGACGGAAGGAAGGAAGGAAGGAAGGAAGGAAGGAAGGAAGGAAGGAAGGAAGGAAGGAAGAAGGAAGGAAGGAAGGAAGGAAGGAAGGAGGGAGGGAAAGAAATAGAGGGGCTGGAGGGAGGGAGGCATGGAAAAAAGAAAGGGAGGAAAGGAGGAAGGGAGGAAGGAAGGAAGGAAGAAAGAAAGGAAGGAAGGGAAATGGAGTGGAGGGAGGGAGGCAGGGAAAGAAGGAAGGAAGGAAGGAAGGAAGGAAGGAAGGAAGGAAGGAAGGAAGGAAGGAAGGAAGGAAGGAAGGAAAGAAGGAAGGAAGTTAGGAGGGAGGGAAAGAAATAGAGGGGCTGGAGGGAGGGAGGCATGGAAAGAAAGAAGGAAGGAAAGGAGGAAGGGAGGAAGGGAGGAAAGGAGGAAGGGAGGAAGGGAGGAAGGAAAGAAGGAAGGAAGGAAGGAAGGAAGGAAGGAAGGAAGGAAGGAAGGAAGGAAGGAAGGAAGGAAGGAAAGGGAGGGAAAAGGGAGGGGAAGGGAAGGGAGGAAAGAAACTGTAGTAGATGCTGTGTTTATCAGAGAAATGAATTTCTGCACTCAAGATGTTGACAATCCTGTAAGAAAAATACATATTTTATTTAGATTATTTTTTTAAGATAGAAAATCGAGCGTTATAATTAAGTGCATGGATACTGCTATGGAGAAGGCAAGTGAGGATTCAGCTTTCTTTGGTTGGGGAAATACCAGAAGTGCTCCCCAATAATCTGGAATCTGAAATAAGGTTTTGAAGAACTGATTATAACTCAGAGTCATAGATATACAAGAAAGGAAATCCTAAGTAAAAGTACAGTCCGGGCAAAGGCACAGAGGCAAGATTTCTCCACAAACAAAAACTGGTTTGTTTTGACTTGATAAAACAACAACAACAATAACAAAAAGCATAAGAAACTGCACTAGGATACGGACCTCATATTGCAGGGAAATAAATCTACTGAAAAATTAATACTCAATGGATTATCTGGCTTATAATTCTCAAGCTTCCTAATTTGAGTCCCTCTACGCTACATCTTAGAATTTTCAAGCCAAATTATACAAAAGAAGAAAAGAGAATTAAAATATAAACTGCTATCCATGCATAATAGATGCACATTCTACTTACTGATGTTGGGAAAGGGGCATAAGCTACTTTTCTAAATGAATAGGTTTCATTTGATATTAATATTGACCACAGGTGACTATTTATCCCTAGCTTGCAGGATCATGGAAACAGGAAATGTGAGTAATGATCAAAAGATAGTCTTGTGTATTTAAAAGTAAAACTAAAAACATTTCTTTAGAGATGTCAGCATCCTTCTCCACTGACCAGTCCCCTTTCTCCCCGTGTTCCATACTCAAAATGTTCTACTGCCCCCTGCTGCTTTAAGTTTCAGAAATTTTTTTAATGCTTTCATTATCTTTCAATGATTTAACCGATTTTACCACTATACCTGTTTTCTCCCTTTTCTTTCAAAATGATCAAGATTCTAGGGTTTCTTTCTTGACCAAACTGGAAGCAATGAAGATACAAGAATTATACGTAAGTTCATAGGAGGAACTTACAGCTTTGAAAATCTAACATATACTTAAGCTACCTTATGTGGGCACCATAACTTCTTTAGGATTATTATTATTATCATTATTATTATTATTTTGAGACAGTCTCACTCTGTTGCCCAGGCTGGAGTGCAGTGGCGTTATCTCGGCTCACTACAACCTCCGCCTCCCAGGTTCAAGCAATTCTCCTGCCTCAGTCTCCCAAGTAGCTGGGATTACAGGCAAGCACCACCATGCCTGGTTAATTTTTGTATTTTTAGTGGAGATGGGGTTTCACCATGTTGGCCAGGCTGGTCTCAAACTCCTGACCTCAAGTGATCTGCCCACCTCAGCCTCCCAAAATTCTAGGATTATAGGCATGAGCCACCATGCCCAGCCAGGATTGCTTAATTACACATTTTTACAAGGAAGTAATAACTAATCTCCAAATACATCATTTGCCTCTCATTCTAATGGTAACCCACATTTTCTGACCCAAGTATACAAGCTGTGTGGCTGATTAGGGGGTTCCCATACATGGTGTTCTATATAAATTAGCTTAAATTTAATAGAAAGAATGTCTGACTTATGTTACAGAAATTTGTTAATTTCAGTTTCTTAACAGGTGGCACAGACCTTAATTTTTTCCCATGAGTTGTGATCTAGCCATCTCCAGTTCAGCAAACATTTGTTTTTCCTTCTTCTGGGGTGTATATATGTCTGTGTGGGGTGTGTGTGTATTTACACCTCCTGTTACCATTCTGTATGTCGGGTCACAGGGGTACATGATAACCAAAAGCAAAACTAAAAAGCAGAACCACATGGAGAGTTATCAGTTTAGCAGCAACTAAACAGCATAGCATCATAAGCATGGCTTGCTTTCAATATTACATTCAGCAAACATTTTTGAATACCTGCTATGTGCCAAAATGCAGTGAAACTACATACTCCTCCTTTGAAGAACTCACAGTCTAGTGCACTAGCAACAAAACTACTTCTCTTGCATTTTGATCTTAGATAAATGAAGGCATCACAATCCACCAACTAATTAACCTGGCATATATTAAAACCATTCTGCATTCATTTTGAAGTTATACTTTGCTATGTAACAGACTACCCTAAAATGTAGTAACTTAAAATAACAACCACCAATCACTCTCTCTTAAAATTCTGTGGTTTGAGGGGGCAGTTTTTGCGTTTTGTATGGTATGGTGGGGGTGAGGGGATGGCTGGAAGTTACGAAATGGCCTGAGCGTTGGGACTGGCTGGGAGCACAGACGGGAATGTAAGCTCTGCATCTCCATTTTCCTTCAGGTGCATCTCTTTGTATCACATCTCGGGCTTCCTTATAGCAAGGCAGCTGTTCCAAGATGGTGCACTCTAACCACAAGTATTCCAAGCAAGAAGACAATCTCTAATACGTAAGCAATTGTCAAGCCTCAGCTTGCATCTCACTTGCTAATGTCTCACTGGCCAGTGCTTGTCACATGGTCAAGCTCAGATTCAAGGAAAGGCACTACACACAGGCATGAAAATTGAGAGGTGTGTTTCACTGGAGCCAAAGTAAAAGTCTATTACAATTCCTCTCCTTCCTTCACAACCATGTATCTTCGAGTTCTTCAAATACATTCTATATTACCCATTTCCACTGCCTTATAGTCAATTTTCAGTTCTCTCTCGCCTTATTTTTTCCTTCCTTTCTTTCGTTTTCTTTTGTTTTAAAAAAGATATCTAGTTGAGCTTTTAATTAAGAGTAGGGGGATAAGCAGCATGATTCATCCAATGAACAAACGTGTATTGAGTAGTTTACAGTAATATACACCGGTAGGAACCTTTGTGACACAAGAGATACTGCAGAAAACACCTCCTCTGCTATCATAGCTAAAACTCTGCAGGAGGAAAATCACACAAGCCTCTAGGCCCTCAAATCCATCCTTCAAATGGTAATTATGTTTCTGTTTTACAGATTTCAACATGTCTCAACATTGCTTAAATATTTTCCATGTTGATCCCAGCCTAGCAGGTGTGATTCAAACTCAGTTATCACCTCATGTAGCGTGGCACAGACCAGCCTTCCAAGGTTCATCTCCTATCATTTCCCTTCAATTTACCACCTATTCACCTTTGTAGTTCTATGTCTTTATTTTTGCCATTCTATCTAGCTGGAATATTCTTCCTCAGTCCTGAGCTCCCAGTGCATGTAACTTTATTTAAGAGCCACATTCAAGTACTCTTCTATGAGGCACTCACATAGACAGAAAGAAGAAATCACATACCTATGCCTACACAGACAGTGATCCTACCTCTGACTTAAGCCTGATGCTGTGTCATTGTTGTTTGTTTATCCATTCAGTGGAGCGTGGGCTCCTCAAGACCATCATGCTCATTGCCATACCACAAGGCATTTTCTATTAACACAGAGGTTGGTACAAAGGAGGAAAAGAAAGAAAGACCGGAAGAGGCATCTGTCTTTCATTTCTATGAAATGTACTGTCTTTCATATATGATCTTCAAAATAATTTAAAAAAAACACAACTGGAATTCCACATTAGCTTTAAGACCTCAGAGCTTCTACGAGATGAAATGTGTTCTAATGATACATGGAAGCTAATAAATAAATTCCTCTTCAATGAAAACAATAAAACAAGAAAAATATAAAGAGCCACTGCACTTTGTTTCAGTCCTTGTTTCAACGCCTTGTAATCTGCAAAGTGCTTGGCTTGTAAGGGCACTGACAGTGGCTCTCTAAATCTAGCCAGCCACAGGAAATCTTGAATTAAATTCTACTCTTTTACAAATAGAATCCAAACAGTGAACCTGTATTAAAGTAAGTCTTGCACAGTATAAAACTAACATTTTCCATGTAACACTACTTGAACTTTGAGGTCATCACAGATATAGATAATAAAGGTTTCAAAAGTATATTATTTGAATTAATAATAAAATATGTCTTAAACTTTAAGTGTAATGTAGATAATGGGATAAGATTTCATCAGTGAATGGATTTTAACAAAGTCATAAAAGTGAAGACAGAACACAAATTCATATCATGAAATTTCCACGTCATATATAATCAGATACAAACAATTGTGTAATTCACTAAGCCACTAAATTCATGGTAATCGATTTTATTGGATGATAAACGTTTGCTTTAAAATTGCACCAAGGCTTTCTAGAGTCAAGCCCCATTAAACATTCCAATGCATCCTGCAATCGATTGCTCTCCCGTCTTGCTCCCTGATCACACTGGATTGCACAATAATTTCCTCAGGTGGATATTACACCCTCTCCTTAACCTCCCTCCTTCAATATATCCCCCTTTTTCATGACACATCTCAAGTGCCATCTCCTCCTACAGTCCTCACGAACCCTTTACCTCAAAGTGAATTCTCTAGCCTCTCACATCATGCAGCCATTTCAATTTCGATACTCTGAAAGCTGGTCACTGTTTTCTAGATGTGTTCTTCCATCCCTCCCACAGAAATTATGTTTTATTTAACTTGTCCATCCCCCATTGCCTGGCATGATGCAGACACTGGATAACTGATGGAATAAATGATGACACAAAATGAAGTTTCCATCACATCTTTTAATTTCAATAGTCATTTGTTTAAATGGCTTTGCTTTCATGAACACTAGAGAAAGACTGAAATCTATATCAGATATCTTAAATTTAAGCCAATTCTTCATTTATAATAGGCAGAGAAAATCAAATATAATAAACTGAAAAAAATACAAATTCCATGATATGAAAGAATAGATTCGAAAATGAGTGAAAGCACAACTCCGAAATGTGTCATATGTTTCTGCCCCTTTGGCAAAATGATAAAAAGCAAAAAAATTAATCTTCATTTCTCTAGTTCTATTTTTGCCACTTATTAGATACATCCTCCTTCTGGAAAATTAGGTCAGTAAGATCTCTTGTTCTTAATTTCACAGATTACTATTAAGAAATGCATAGGAAAATCCAGTCCTTATAAACTACAAGGCAAGGCTTGGTTATTACTGAGCCAAAAAATCAATAGTATATTTTTGCACCAAAAAATGATTGAGCCAGATGAACATTTAGCCCGATCACTGTCTAGCATAGTTAGGGAGAATTTTCCTTCGAGAAATAAAATATTCATCATTTCTAATTATAAATGGTACTGTTGTCAAGACAACTTTTCTCAGGAGAGATAGGATTATTCTAAAATGGTTCTCTTTAACATTTTTTTAATCTCAATTCTTATTTACAAATGAAAATACATCCTCCTCTACTAATATCTCATTAGTCTAAAGACTCGTGAATTTAAAAGAAATGTTACTTGGGAAAGCTTTCAATAGTGTTTTCTTCCTTAGCTCTTCTAGTGAGTTAGAATTCATGCCATGATAATTTAACTACGTAGCTCTTCAGTTAAAAGTAGGGAGTCTGAAACTAATACTACATAAGTGGCAGGTACAATAGAATTAGTATGCCCCATTAACGCCTGGCCATTGGTGCAAAATGATATTCAGAATGGCATGAAGAACAAAAGGGTAATTGGGTATTACAAGAATCTAACGTTAGCAAACATAGGTCTATTTGGCCATTCTTAAAAGCATGATTCACTGCAGCATTGCAAAAAAGAGACATTCTCATACAGAAAGTTTCAAACAGCCAGTAACATGCTTATCTCCTTAAGATCAAAATAAAGATGCATCCCAAACAGCGAGCATTTTGAATTATAAAAATGTAGTGTTATCATTGTCCATAAATTAAAAATTTTAAATTTTGTAATTTTTAAAGCTCTTCAGTATCTTATTTGATTTCCCTATCAACCATATGAACAAAGCAAAGAATTAGCATCTCATTGAATATATGAGAAAACAGTTACATATACTGTTCAAGAGACCATAGCCTTTAAAGAGTTGCTCATTCATTCACTCATTTATCCGACTTGCATGAAGTATTTAGCAAAAGGCAAAATCTGTCGTATATGTTAAGGTAACACAAAGGTTAATGAGGTTACTTTTTAAAATTAGAAAACCATGTATACCATATCCAATTTTTTTTTTCAAAATGAAACTGAAAATTCATTAAGTGCTATTGCATTTTAGGCTCCTGGTAGTATAATCATACTCAAATGAAGCTCTAGCAGAAACAAAGTTAAGCTTTTTTAAAATTATAGGAAGAGTTCCATAAAAGCTTAGTGCTTGATTTTAGCAATAGAGATTTATTTCTCTTGAAATTTAAAATAAGTAATCTATGGTAGTTATTTAACACACAATATAATTTATCACATAACATATATCCATTACCATGTTAGTGAATATACAGGAAATAAAAACAAAGAGGATGTATTTGTGTACACGTGTGTGTCCATGTCTGCACATGTCTACGTGTGTGAGACAACTAAAATGCACTCATCATATACTATATCTTAGGACATATCGATATGAGGCTAGCTAGAGAATTAAGGTTTACAAAGTGATAAATGCACAGAAATTATAAAATTTTATATATTCTAAACTATAAAAACAAATGAATGTTCTTGCACAATATAATTCCATGTTCCTTGTCAAGATAAATGTATCATATTGAATGTTTTTGTAAACTTCGAACATCTTTTGATAAAATACATCCTACATAATTCAAATAAGTAAAACCATTCCACTTTTCTTTACTGAGAACAAAACACAGAACCAAATAATTATGGGAATTCAATACCACCCTAAATGATTCATTGTGTTAGACCTTGAACTTAGTTTAGGATCTTTACTTTTTTTAAAGTAAGGTATGTGGTTTTAAAAAAGTCATATAATAGAGTCATGTGATTTTAATCATTTTATAAATTTGATTAGCTTAAAGATCTGAAAAGAGATGGTCCCACGTGTATTAATCTAATCATAAAATATTGTACTAAAGAATGTTTATGAGCATTAAAATGTTCCATATATTCTACATTGGTCTTTATTGTGAAAAGGTTGTATTTATAAGATTAACTTTACCTTGAATAAAGACATCATTCATTTTTAAATAATGACCCTATTTCAGTTTCCTAGGCATGATCTCAATAGATTAATAATTTTACTATTAATGACTAAAACATAATTAATATAACATACTGTACTATTTTTAGCAGAGATTATCTGTTATGGAGCCCTATGGACAGCCAAGGCTAAAGAAAAGTGTTTTGGCTTTGACAAATGGACAACTGCAATAATGTCAGGAAATCTCAATAGAATATGGAATTGGCTCCCCCTGTCGGGCCTTAAAAGTCCACATTTTTTGACTATCACCACCTCACTTCACAAAACTAAAAAAGAAAAAAAAGGCAAAATGAACAACTTCAACAAAATCAAAGACCTGTAACACTGCCAACACTGCATTTAAAACTCTGCTCAGCTATATTTTTCTCTATAGAAAAAGAAATCATGAAAATCAGCATATGGTAAAGAAAGTAGGAACTCATTTTCAATTTAGTAAAATAGATAAAGCATCCAAATGAGGTATATAATATCACAAATAGCATTGATTTCTTTCCTCGTTGAGAAAACACATGCCTTCCTTTGAACCAAGTGTACAAGAAAGTATAATAGCTAATTCTTCACTAAAAACGTGGTTTGAGATAAAGTTCCAGTAACAAAATTGGTTTTGATCCTTGTTGATATAAATATATTAGAAATAATGTTTTTTAAAAGTCTGTATATTCTTACTGATAAAGCAATACAGGGCTTTATATCTCTTTAAAAAATAGCTATGTCATAAATCACCCACCGCGTGGATTGTCTTTGGCTTGAATACAATTGGTGTGGCAAGAGCAAAGAAAATCATACAGGCCCTGCTTGCTTATATACATAAAATATTGGGGAAAACATATTGTAAAAAAGTAACACAGTCTGAGATAAATGTCAAATTACATTGTCAAATTGCATTTTTGCAATATACGAAAACATACTGCAAATATTAATGATAGATCAATGTCAAATTACAACTATGAATAATGGCAATTTTGCAATTATTAAAAATGACGCAATAAATTACAATCCCCAATTTCCAAACAAAGAGCTTACTATCAACCTCTCTGATATTGCCTCAGCTCAGCAAGGGCTCTGCCAGCATCACTATGAGAGATACTGTGAAAAACTATAAAGTTTTCATTGAAATAAGACATTGTGAAGGGGAAAACAAAGAAATAAATTAAAAATCACAACTAAGCAACAAGACTTTCTTAAACTGCCAGCAACATATCAAGATGTTTCTGTCATATCCTCATGGTGTTTCTTGGACTTAGTAAATCATTTTAACTGTACCATTTAGAACGTTAAGGTTAATAAGCCTTACCAATAAGTCCAGAGCATTAAAGGGGCCAAAATGCCTCAACCTACAGGAATCCCTTGAAGAAGACTGCTTTTCCTTTAAAGAGCAGGTTATATAGCAAACTCTGGGTCCTGCTGTTCCCATAGGTCCACAAGAGAACTCTGGTGACTTTTGAATAAGAGGTACAAAAGAAAAGGACAAATATCAAAATTAGTGCCTTCTGGAAATTCCTATAAGACCATTTCCTTTCTATAAAATTAACAGAAAATAGGGCTCACGCCTGTAATCCCAGCATTTTGGGAGGCCGAGGCAAGCAGATCACCTGAGGTTGGGAGTTCAAGACCAGCCTGACCAACAAGGAGAAACCCCGTCTCTACTGAAAATACAAAAATTAGCCGGGCATGGTGGTGCATGCCTGTAATCCCAGCTACTCAGGAGGCTGAGGCAGGAGAATGGCTTGAACCCAGGAGGCGGAGGCTGCAGTGAGCTGAGATTGTGCCATTGTACTCCAGCCTGGGCAACAAGAGGGAAACTCTGTCTCAAAAAGAAAAAAAAAAAAAAAAACAGAGAAAATACCCATCACTATGCTCTTTTCTGCACATATGCCTTTAGGACCCAGTACTCAAGCAAACATTGGTACTGTCTCTTAGATACATATGGATGAAATAGGCTGTATGCACTGGCCTGGGAACTGAACCAATATTTACAACATTGTTTCTATGGGAAAACATGTTCCAAGTACTAAATAACTTGCAAACCTTTGGAATACACTGATATTAAAACTTTTATGAGATACATTATGAAGACAAGGTATCCGTTACAGTTAACTCAGAGTTAATTCATGTGTTGATCTCCTCCTTTTACCTCCTATTTGTTTTTCCTCATGGTCTAGAAAAGGAAGGAAAATGCTACGACTTACACAAATATATCATTTTTGTTCATAAAAACCCTATGAGAATTTTTTAGAAATTATCAGTAAGAACACATATTACACCTCTTAACAACTTTAATTCTACCACAGTCACCCTACTCTATTTCAGTTAGCCTATTTATTACATTAACATTTTTGCCTGGGGAATCAAAAAATTATGATTTTCCAGAGCTTGCTGGTTAGAAAACACAGATTTTACTGTACTTGGTTTCTCATTTATCTGGAATGACTTTTCATCTGCTGGCGAATAGCTGATTCAAACCATCCAAGTTCTTAGCATTCAAGTGGAAGGGGGAAAAACTCTCAGAATATTTTTCCTCTAGACTCTGAGGCAATCATTAGAACATCTTAAAAATATGAAATGGTTACAAAAAGAAAACTTCTTTCCACATTTTAAAATTCAGGAAAACAAAGTTTCACATCAGGCAAATCCATTAATTTTGAATTTATTAGTAAACATACGAACTATTTCTTAAAGAATCACAGTTGATGACAGCACTCATCTTTTAAAATATTTTATTAAAGCAAGCCATTATAAAGATTTTTCAAAAAAGAAATGAAGACTAAGAAGTACGGTAAGAAATGCATACGAATTAAGCACACTATTTGTAAAGAAGCAAGGAAAAGAAAGTCTGGGTTCAAAACAGGAAAAAATGGCACTTTGAAAATCAAGATATATTAACTGTAAAGCATGTTCAAGGACAAGCTCAAGAGCTTCCGATTGCACATAACATAATGTGTGTGCGCATGCTGAGCTGTCAGCCTTTGCATTAGCAGGGAAGAAAGGGCAATTTCACACTGGCACTAGTAAGTCATAAACAGAACATTTCAAGTTAGAAATGCTATCCCCTTTTCATTCACTTTTAGACGGTTTCAATTTATTTGATGAAATCTGCACTTGCTTTTCTTTTCAGAGGATATGTTCAGTTAAACACATTAAAGAAAAGTTCCCATTTGTTCCTTTCACAGATACTCCATCACACTGAGTTAGGGTGGTGTGGCAGCGTAAAAGAAAGTGGCACATTTAGTCAACTAAGGCACAATACTGTTTACATCCATGAAACTAAGCATTTAATAAAAATTGGAAGGTGGTTACTTCCTGAGGCTTATGTAGTGTCTATAATCCAACATCACAGAATGGAATATAAGGCCACAGTGGGGTTGTTTACCTGTCAATCACTTGTCAGTCCTACAGCTTCTCTACAAATACCCCTTGTACTTGGAAACTCTTTACCAATTGCTATAATTAGAATTTTTAAATACAGCAATAGACACATTTTCTAAAACTACTAAATTAAATCACCAACAGACACAAAAGGAAAGGTAATGCCATGGTAACTTTTGTGCAACTGAAAAATTACATTTTTAAAAGCTTTTTTCTAGTTCAGATCATTGCTTTATTTTTTATTTTATTCTCTGCTTAATGCCATATTCTGCTCTCTGCATTTTTCGACATTTAAAATTATTGTTAAGTAGGTGGGAAAATAAAATAAGCAGTAAGTTAACTAATATCTCTGTATTTACACAGAGAGAATAGGAACTGTGTAATCAGTTTATTCTCATAAGCATAACAAAAGAGTAATTAATTTGTCTAGCTTGTTACTCTTTCTAGAATATCTACAGTATGTAAAAGGCTGGTAGACAACCCATGATAGAAAACTTGTCTGAACATAATTCTGACTCCCAGACATTTTCTTGGATTGAATATATTTCATATATGGCACTGACCATCATACAGACAAAGTGCAAATGTCTCCTATAGACCATTGTGGCAAAGAACATGTTAATTTCAGCATGTGATTCTAGTAACACTTTATTTAAAAATATCTGCCCTTCCATTTTTCCTTCCTTATTTTTTTCAAAGTACTCAAGAGATATAAAGCCTGCAATTAGAGATTCCCTTATAATTATGCCTTTTTTCCCTTATAAAAAAGCATCAATGTTAAATTTTTAAAAGAAAGAAATCATTGTGCACAGCAAAAATCTTTCAATATATTTCCTTGAAATCCTGAAAATATTATGAATTTGCTTTGTTTTATTTCACTTTATCAGGATGAATAACTTCTCAGGAAGCCCAAATACCTTTCCAGGGGCATGAGGCAGGGACTGGATTAAGCTGGCAATAAAGGAGTTGGGTTGGATTGACTTACTACTAAGATAGCTGACGGTCATCTGCCCTTCACTTGAGCAGCTAACTTAGCAGTAACTTCTGCCCAAACCTGAGTGAAGATTTCCTCCAAAAGTCATGACCAAATTAAAAGTTGTTACCATAAGTCTACTTTGTTCAAATTAAAGTTAAATTAGCATCTTTCCATAGGAATGGAATCTGGAAATCATTTTTACCAACAAAGGTTTTCAAATTAAAATCACTGTACTCACAGTGTATCAGAGAGGGGCCCTGGGAACCTTTCAACAGTAGGGGCCTCTTTATCATCCTTGCTTTAAGCAAATAAACTCTAGTTAATCTATTTTATAAGTAATTATTTTGTATCAGATTCACTATTAAATGGAATTCAGTGGCAGAAACATTAAAATTATAAATGTTTAAGGCAAGGTTCTTTTGCAACGTTCCCAACAGGGGCGTAGTGCCAAACCCTTGACATGGGCCTTGGAAAGGAAAGTCACTTCCAATATCAAATTACTTTGGTCTTTCTGAGCTAACTAGTCTTTGATACTTCTTTGAAAGGATAACACCTCAGATGTTTAAAAAGTTTTGATTAAGTAGCACCTCTGTTTTATCTCTTTCTTCTAAACAGTGCAAGTCTCTTCAACTGATTCTCGTGTGATATACCATTCAGACCTTTTAATAGCCTCCTTGTTTTTCTTTGACTGCCTTTCAGGCTGCCCATGTTGCTATTATGATGTCATTTCTCAATTTAAAAGATGGCCTGTTTTATGAACCTCAGAAGACATGAATTCCAACCACGGCTATCTACCTTTCACTAACGAGGCTAGTCAATCTTCAGCTTTCTCGTCCATAAATTACATCATAGCTGCTTTTACAAATAATTTTACATGTATAAATTAAAAGGCCATATATAACTTCTCATAAAAGTGTCAGACAAAATGTGAATTTCCTTGGCTCACTGCAACCTCTGTCTCCTGAGTTGAAGCAATTCTTTTGTCTCAGCCTCCTGATGTAGCTGGGATTATAGGCATGTGCCACCATGCCCAGCTAATTTTTGCAATTTTAGTAGAGACAGGATTTCATCATGTTGACCAGGCTAGTCTCAAACTCCTGGCCTCAAGTGATCCACCTACCTCAGCCTCCCAGACTGCTGGGAATACAGGCATGAGCCACCACACCCAGACAATATATGGGTACTTTCTAAAGACAGAAAACAAACAAACAAAAATGAGAAGCATCATATACAGTTCTGTGAATTTCAGGTAGGTATCTTTAAATATTGACAAATGTAAACACCATGAAATGGTAGAAAAAAGAAAGAAAAAAGGATTGGTGTTCCTGGACCAGGTAAATACCAGGCAGCACGGAGTCTTGCGAGGACCTTCGCACAGGAAGCCCACATCCCTGAGCCACAGTGAAGGCTCCCCCTCCATGGGCCAGGCGATCTTGGGCAAGTCACACAACATCTGTGACACCTGTCTCCACCTAAGTTTCTACGATAGTTTCCAGCACGGGAAGTGTATTATCCTTCTTATTCTCACATGAAAAATAAAGGCCACATTAATACATCTATGCCTCTAGTTCTTCAAATAGTAGAAGATGGGAAATGGTTTCAGGAAGAAAGCTAAAAATTGATTCTAAACCCTGAAAAAATAGTAATGCCCTTCCATTCGTGATTCGAGTTCACATTACTATGCATTAAGAACTTCACTTGATAATCACTAGTACCTCAAACGAAACACTGAGGGAACCAGCTCTCTTTGCTGTTTATACAGGTTTGTTAAAAATTTTAGTCTAGTTTCACCCAAACCCACCATACAATATACAACAGCTATTTCATTGCTAATATCTTTTTAAATGTCCTTCCTCTTTTCCTAACAGTTTCATCCCGAATTGTGACTTTGGATCATGGTATTATTTTTGTAACTGATCTCTAGGCTTCCAGTCTGTTTCCTTCAATTCATAGTCATAATCTTCCCAGGGCATGATCTTAATCAGATCACCCCTGCCTATCAAATAAAGTCTGAATGAAGTTCTTAGCCTGGCATCTGAGAGTCTTTAAAATAGCTTGAATGGACTTTCCTTCCTTAACCTAATACTGCAAACATTTGAACTTTTCCCCAGTCAATGAGCACACCTTTTAAGCATGTCAACAAAGTCATCCTTTCTATATAGACTTCTTTTTCCCTCTTTCTACACAGACTTCCCCCCGCCCCATGCCTTTGGAAACTATAGAAATCCACTTAAAGAGAAGTCTCTGTTGCCTTCACAGATAGTCCATTCAGAATAGATTTTTGTTCTAGGGTCCTGTGGCACCCACATGATGCAAAATTACTCAGAGCATGGGGTGGAGTCATTATCATTGTATCGTTACTCGGTCATATAATACATAATCACTGTATCATTACTCAATCAAATAATAAATACGGCCGCTTCAAGTAGACCAAAAAAAATAAAGAAAAAAGAAAAAGCTAGGAAACTGTCACTCTTCAAAAAACAGACAAATACATTAGCTAATCCCTAACCAAATAATCTTATTGTAACCAGTTTGATATAGACAAATAACATATGTGTTTTAAAGCAACCATCACATCAGACAGCACATAAACAGCTGTGATTTTATCATTGCTAATAAAAAAGATTTCTAAAGCTCAAAACTAAAAAATTTCCATAAACACTGTCTACCTAGTACTATGCCAGAGTGTTTCTCCTCCTCCCCCTCCTCCTTCCCTCTTCCCTCTTCCTCTTCCTCCTCCTCCCCTTTCTTCTTCTTCTTCCTCTTCTTCTTCTTCCTTCTTCTTCCTTCTTCTCCTTCTCCCTTCTTCTCCTTCCCCTTCTTCTTGTTCTTCTTCTTCTCTTTTTTATTTTGAGGCAGGTCTTACTATATCACCCAGGAAGCTACTCTCTGACTCCTGTTCTCAAGCGATCCCGTCACCTCAGCCTCCCAAGTAGCTGTAACAAATCTATGAATTAATTAATATTACTTTCATTTTACAGAAGAAAATACTAAAGCTCAGAATGATTATTTTTCCTAAAGAGTCACACGCTGACTAAATGGCTGGAACGATTCTAATCAAGATGTTCTGACACAAAACGTGTTTCTTTTATTAGAGACCTACAATTCATTATTTCTATCCCGGAGGCAGAGAAAAAATGAAGAGGTTGTTTTATACCTACAGTTGAGAGAATGTCAGTGAATGGGGAAAAGACAATTCATCATAAATTACTCATTTGAAAGGAGAATTGGCTAATGAATCTTGAAATTAGTGTATCTGCTTTCCCTAAAATGGACTTCATTGGGATGGATTTGCACCAAACCTGAAGACAAATCTCAGCCATATTCCAGCCATAGTCCATCTATTCTCCTCTTCAGCACATACGCAGGAAGACCCAATGCACACAGGACTCACTGATGCACACACATGCATGCATACACACAGAGGTGCACAAGAGCTCTGGGATGTCTCTACCCTAAGATCATTCATCCCCTTCTTCAGGCATCTCAAAATGACATCAAAAGAAAGCTGCATATTATTTTTGGAAACTACCATGGCACTGGGCTTAGAGATTAAATCAAAGTTCTCTATAACTGTTTTGATCACATATTACTGCATCAGCAAAACTTCTGAACATATGCCTTCGCCATTTATAACTTACTTCTGTTTGCATAGATTAGTATTATTGTACCAATATACGATACATTTTTAAAAAATAGAGATATTTCAAAGTTGAGAGAAAATGTGAATAGAACTTAAATAGAAAATTCTTAACATTTTCTTCCTACATTTAGGACCATGCTATTATACATAGCATTGCTGTAAAAAAAAATAAAATATATATATATATATATATATATATATATATATATATATATATATATATATGAGGTTTCTTAGGGGTAGATATACCATAATGGTCAGAGTGCATGCTGGATTTCAGGCCCCATTCTCCTCCTCCTCAGCCAAACACTTGTATGTAGTATGCGATCTGCACCCCAGTGATAAGATCACTAAAAAGTAGATTAACTTGGACAATCCTTGAAGAATGTGCATACCATACTGAACGCACTGATTTACATTACAACTAATTACTGATGCTTTTCCAGGAATGATTTAGATATCTGAGTAATATCACACAAGTGCAAGACATGCATTTACTAATTCATTCATTTGGAAAAGTACCTCTATGGTACTGGGTACCTGGTGTCTACTACGCCAGGCGTTGTGCTGGGCAATGGGCAAACATACCAGACTAAATCCAGTCTCTGCTTTTAAGCTCAGTGGAGAGCCAGATGAAAATAAATAGTTGAGTGGTGACCACATTAACAGGACGCTGGGCCACCCCTGGATTGGGAGGGACATCCAATCCAGTCTTGACTGAGCAATGGTCAGTGAAGACAAATTTTAAGCTTAGCCCTAAAAGAAGGAAATGGCGTAAGAATTTAAGCTAGGAACACAGAAACCGTCCCTGCAGACTTTATGATTTTCTGATATGTAGGTTATTATGAAAACTGATACGGGAAAAAAATAAGATATTCATACAAATACAAAAACCTTTCTTCTGCAAATCATGAGTGTAATCAGTAAAAAAAAAAAAAAAAAAAAAAAAAAAAAAAAAAAAAACCATGAAAATAGGCTAACAAAACAAAATTTTCTGGCATTTATTCAACACATATTTACCAAGCAACCACCATATGCCAGGCATTGGCAAAACAATGGTAAGAGTGAAGAAAGAGTGTTCATAAGTAATCATACAAATACACACATATAGTCATCCCTTGGTGTCCATGAGGCAGTGGTTCCAGGACTCCGTGCTCTAGGCTATAGGGATTCCAAACTCTAAGAATGCCAAAGTCCCTTATGTGGCTTAGTATTTGAATAGAACCTAACACATCCTCTCGTAGACTTTAAATCATCTCTAAACTACTTATAGCAACTAATGTAATGTACGTGCTATGTAAATTGTTATACTGTATAGTTTTTTGTTTGTATTTTTTATGGTTATTTTTCATTTCTTTTTCATTTTTTCAAATATTTTTGATCTGCTGTTGGTTGAATCCACAGATGGGGAACCCACAGACACAAAGGGCTGACTGCATTTAAAAACAGTTGAGGAAAATATCCTTATGCTGTGGGGCTGCATAAAAGGAATGTGATTTAAGGGGGATTAGGTAAGGTTTCCCAGAAAAGTGATGTTCAAGCTGGAATATGAAGGATCTAAACAGAGTAAACCAGGGATATGGGAGAATGGCCAGGTGGAGGGAGGCAACTGGGAGATGAGCAGGTAGAGCAAGCAGTTCCACAGGCTAAAGAATCTGCATGTGTAAAGACCCTGTGGAGGTGCAGAGGGAGGCATATCTTAGGAACCGCATATGCCTGTGCAGCTGGAGCACAAAGAGAGACAGGAGAGTGAAGAAAGCAAGATGAAGCTGTAGAGAGGCAGGGTGTGCAGGTCTCAGAGGCCCACTACAACTGCGGGTTTATATCTTAACTAGAACGTCACAAACTGGAAAAGTCCTCTAACCTCTGTAGGTCACAAAAGGCTCCTCCCTCCTCCCCTCTCTCCCTGTCTTCAGAAAACACTGATTGAGCATCTGCCAGTCTATCTTGTGCGATATACTATTTTGAATATTAAGGATACAACAGAGAACAAAACAAAATCTGTCCTCAGGAAGCTCACAGTTTAAAGGAGGCAGATAAAGAGATCTCTAAAATTGCACAAATAGTATCTACACCACAGGGTTTCTGTGAGAACTCTATGAGATTGTATGAGCATATAATTTATAAAATGTTAAAAAAAAAAACACCTTTGTGGGTTTTTTTCCTGGATGAAGTGATAAGGCACCCATGTGGATTCATAACGTAACAATCTGGACATAGAAAACTGGAGTCTAGATGAGACAAAATAAAATTAAGACATCCTGACCAAGAAAATAACAATGGCAACAACAATAGTAACTACTCAAAAAGCAAGCTGAGCTTGCTGGCAGTGGGTCAGACACAGATTTTTTTTTATAGTCATCTCAAAACTGGAAATGTGGGTTTTATTATCCCTCTATGAGGAAATGAGTCACAAAGAAACCAAATTCCAAGAGGTTCCATTTTATTCACAAAAATTAAAAATGCTGTAACCGAAACTAATCCAAATTCCTGTGGTAAAAATCAGATGAAACATTAAAATTTAAGTTTTTAATTGGAGAGTACGGACGTTGTTTACCTCCCCACATCCATCAGCACCCCCTGCCCCTCCTTTCTCTGTACTGTTAGAGTCCTGACTTGACTCACTTACACAGCCATGCAAAAGTCTAGCGACGTATCTCAACTAGTTTAAATCAATCAACGCACGCCCTTTCTTTGGCAACTTCACCTAAGTTGGTTCAATTCGATTGAAAAAAGAGACTTGAAGTCCATCTTGAGGGGAGATATCTCCTATGCTCTCTTTTGCCCTCCCTTCTTCCCTTCTCTCTCTCACTGATTATGAACCAGGAAGCACAAGGCACACTGATGGCTGTTTCGACACCACGAGCAAAGCCTTTGGACACAGACAGTGAGGCTGGAGAAATGAAGAGGGAGAAAGTAAAAGCTATGGCTTGACCTACTCTGACCTTATTTTTGTAAAATGATGAATTCCTTTATTATTGAAGCCAGATTTGGAAGGGTGTCATTTATTTGCAGGCAATCCATTGACCATAGCCATTTATTTTGTATACTTCAATGTTTTATGTCTAATTGCTAAATTAAAGGGAATACCTTAAAAGTGAAGGGCTTTATCCATAGGCAGTCCCCATAAGCTGATTTACTAGAAAAATTATGCTGAGTATAGATCATCACCCAGCGTTTCAGAAATTGAAGGGAAATTTCCTCATTTTTATGCACATGTGTAGAGCACATGAACTCAGTAATGTGTCGGTGTTTCTAATAAAAAACATCACAGCGAATATTTATTGAGAATTTACTAAGCGTAAGCACTTCACTGACCTCATCGACTCATTCAGTCTTCACAACAAGCCAATGAGGTAAGGAGCATCCAGCCACAGGTGAGGAACGCAGGCCCACACACCACACTGCTGAACGCAAGATCGGAATCCGACCCTGTTTACCCACAAAAACTTGGCTCTGTACCGCAGCATGCTGACTCACGCGCCATTTTTTAAAATTCCCAGATAAATTACAATAATACATTTCCATAATAAATGTGTTGGCATACAATAACAGCCATGATTGTTTACCTGGAAATTCTATCGACTTATCAATTTGCACACATAGACACACTCTGTTATCTCCAACTACATGGGCTGTTTAAAAATCAGATACCATGTTACTAAAATTTTGTTTCATTTCAGAAGCAAGTTTTCTGTTTCAATAATAGAAGCTTGACTTGGAGGAAAAGAATGAAAAGTCTTTATAAAACTTAAACATCAACACACAGTTTTTTTTTAAAAAAGAATATTGTTTTTTTAAAAAGACCTTACTGAATTTACTAAGGAAGTATTTATCCAGCCTCTCCTATGTGCTTATTAGCCCTATATTAAGTACTGTGGGAAGCATAAAGATGAAAAATACGTAGAATTTGCCACCAGTAACTTGAATTCTAGAAGGAGAGAGATAGGGATATACTCACTATGATATATGACCATTGTTACATAAAACTATGGAGACAATAGAGAGATGCTCCTAGGTACAACTACAGAGGGAGTAGGCTCAGATTAAACCCTCCTAACAAGCTTCACAGGGGAAGGGAAGGACACATTTGAGTTTATTATGTACATTTTTCCCATCAACAAACAAGTTCCAACTAAGGACCAAGACCTAAGGTGATAATGAGATAAATAATATGAACCCTGTTAGAACATTCCTTTGAGATGTCTAAGTCAGCCTGTTAACAAAAAAGGGGATGGGAGGTGTTGTCAGGCAGTGAAGGAGCAGGAAGAAACACTCCAGGAAAGAGGGATAGTCTCTGCTAGGCTCTCCGCTGTGAGAAGCTTCCTAATGGGGAGCATTGTTTGCCTGAGGCGTTGATTTCATAAGTGGGGTCACAGTTTCTTGGGTTCAATCAGGTAGGTCAGTAGAGCAGAGAAGGCAGGATCTAGTTCTTGGGCAGTGAATATACGTTTACTGTTGAAGAAGGTAGAAGAAATATCAGAGGCATGTCCATAGGCTCAAGAGTAGCTAGCTTCCTTGAGTCCCTCCTCAAGTCCATGGCACAGTGAGAAAACACCAGGAAATAAGAACAATAGCTTGAGACCACTTGAAGGCCAGCATAGAAGTTTAGATGACAGCAACTGGGTAAGTTTACAGGAAAATACTGGTGCCATTATTTACTAGCCCTAGAAAGATGGCCTAGTAAATGGGTTAACCACTTTAGGCTTCAGTTATTTCATCTATAAAATTGAGATGGTGATACATATTTATCAGATTACCTTTGAGTGTAATGCATGGAAAAATGTTTTATTAAATCTAAACTGCTGTTCCTGTATACAAAATGATCTTTGACTGTGCAAGGGACATGATCCTAGCTATATTTATTTATTTAGAGATGAAGTCTCACTCTGTTGCCCATGCTGGAGTGCAATGGCACGATCTCAGCTCACTACAACCTTTGCATCCCAGGTTCAAACGACTCTCCCACCTCAGCCTCCCAAGTAGCTGGGACTACAGGCACACACCACCACACCCGTCTAATTTTTTGTATTTTTAGTAGAGACAGAGTTTCACCATGTTGGTCAGGCTGGTCTCAAACTCCTGACTTTAGGTGATTCGACCACCTCAGCCTCCTAAAGTGCTGGGATTTCAGGCGTGAGCTACCACGCCTGGCCTCCTAGCTGTACTTTAGGAGGACACTTCTGGCTATTAGGCAGAGGACTGTACAGACCAAGAAATACTGGAGCAGGAAGTACAGTTAGGAAGTAAGTTACCAAGAGGGAAAAGAGAAGGTGGATGAACCAACTGTGGAGGTAGAACTGACAGAAGTTGAAAGTAGAGCTAAGGGAGAGAAAAGGAGCCAAGGGTGACACTAAACTTCAAGTTTGGAAAATGATGGAATGAGGGTGGGGGAGAGAGGATAACAAGCTCCCTGTAAGCACCTACGCACAATTAATAATGCATAAAGTGAGGTGAGGATTTAAAAGAGATTACCATGAGGATTATGCATTGTATAGTGTTTTTATTTAATGGAAAGACCCTCTTGTCCCTAGAACAGTTAATATACATGGTAAAGAACACTGCACTGTATTCAAATGCCAGCCTGCCATGTGGGCATTGCATCACCTCTTTGGGTCTCAGTTTTCTCATTCGTAATTTGGTTCTCCTTCATATTATTGAAAATTGAATGAAGCACTATTAATATACATAAGGCACTTGGAAGAGCCTCTGGATCATGTTCTCATTTTATGAGAGCTACACAACTGACTCCATCCTCAGCATCGCCACTTCCTCCAGTCAGAAAATATTTCTCTTTGTGGAATGAAGACTGTATTAGCAGTAACGCAGGTTGGGCATGGTGGCTCATGCTTGTAATCCCAGCACTTTGGGAGGCCGAGGCAGGTAGATTGCTTGAGCCCAGG
This sequence comes from Macaca thibetana thibetana, assembly GCF_024542745.1. Lineage (NCBI taxonomy): Eukaryota > Metazoa > Chordata > Mammalia > Primates > Cercopithecidae > Macaca > Macaca thibetana. The sequence continues at coordinate 166,630,405 of NC_065582.1, forward strand.
AGTTTGAGACCTGCCTGGGCAACATGATGAAACACCATCACGACAAGAAATACAAAAATTACCTGGGCGTGGTGATGTGTGCCTGTAGCTCCAATTACTTGGGAGGTTTAGGCGGGAGGATCACTTGAGTCAGGAGGCAGAGATCACACCACTGCACTCCCTGGATAACAGAGCAAGACCCTGTCTCAGAAAAAAATAAAAATAAAAGAGTAAAGTGCAAAAGTGTCTATGTATTTGCTCTACAGCCTGCCTGCTGCAATACATACGAAGTATCAGTGTCAGTGTGCTTATCTCAGTTTTCTGATAAAGGAGGTGTTCTGATTTGGGGCAAGAAAAATAACAATGAGATCACTGAGTAGTCTTTACAAGCTACAGGTAAATCAAGATCATAGGCAGAGCACACTTCCTGGATGCAAGCTTTGGTCTTTCCACTAAATGGCCTATCAGGTCAGGCTCAGCAAAGCATTGTTAATCTTTGTTGCAGATGATGAACTCACCACCTTCCAATGCCATAGGCCTCATCACTGTCTCACTCCAAGGATCTTGCCCTCTTACGATACAGTTCTGTATTTCCCAGCTGAGCTGTCATGATTCACAGAGGACTGAATGGCTGGAGTTGCTAAGATAAGATAATGGCCTTTTATGTGCAGACACTGTGAATTCTTCTCCACCCCTTGTACAGGGAAGACAATTTAAGTGGAAAGGAATAAATTGCTGGATGTAATACAGTGACCAAACACAAAAGCCTAATAAAAATGTCAGAAGTACAAGCCGTAGAATGGCAAAGAACTGTGGAGGCACACTGAATGATGTAAGCTGTCCCTTAGCAACCTACGTAAAGACACAAACTGATGAGACTAAACCATCTGCCTCAGTTGTTTCCTACTACATGAGCAATTTCAACTTTGTAGTAATTTTGTAGTAATATTGTTTTATTTGCAAATTAAGCAAAACAAAATCTCTCGCACACATACATGAGTAAAAATATTGGGAAAGAACTGACAACTAATATAAAAGGTGTTGTAGGACAGCCCTTTCTTCAGGATTTCATAAACAGAATTGATATATCACCGTGAAGAAATTGGTATAAAAAGTCACCTATGCATACGTGCTTAGACATATTGACTGAACAAGTTTACGGATGGCTATTCTTTTTAAACTTAAACACTATCAAGAAAGAACATATGCAAAGATATTAAAAAGATAATGCTTCAAATGCTGTCTCTCGCTTATTTACCACGAAGGATGATGCCGTGGTTCCTTTGTTCTCCCTACCCTTTTCCTTCAACCTATGAATATTTGAGCACCCAGAGAGAATGTGAATACTGCCTCATGGTGAAGGGAGTTGCATGTGTATGTCCAAACCCTCACAGAATGTATAACCTATGGAAGGGATTTGGTTAGTAAGTTAATAATGACAATATAAGGACTAGCAGTTTCTATAATACGTTAGACTTAACCAAAGCAGCACAATTTTAAGTCCCTAGGCTAGAGGTTTGTGGATTCATTATGTTAAAAAGTAAGTGAAAACATCTGCATATGGGAAGGCATCCATCATTTGGTACCGCACAGCAACATAAGGAAAGGGGCCTCACTCTCCAGGCAGGGTGGTGGCACGCTCTGAACAGCAGCAAGTTGCCCACCTAGTAAACACTGGAGCTAGGATTCAAATTCTGGCAGGTTGTTGCAAAGCCCTCATTCACTCACTCAACCTGTATTTCTTGTACATCTACTGTTACTGTCTACATTCACAATGCTTCCACATTAATTGGAAGTGACAGACAACAACATAAGTAAAATATATACTATGATACAGACACGGTATAGAAACAAAAGGAGAAGAATAGATCGGCAAAGGGGAACGGGAGGGTTTGGGTATTCGGCTTCTTTAAGAAGAGGGAGCCTAAACTAATTAAAAATAGATCTTTAGGCACAGTAAAAGCTGAAGATTAAATGTGTGTGCAAATATTGGGTATAATTTGAAGTAAATTATTTATATTGTTTATTTAGTATCAAGCTTTGAAATAGTTTTGATTGAGTCATACTCTAATTTTATGTTTCCGTTTTCTTTTGTATCTTTTCTCTCAATATTAACTACAAATAAAAATTGGTGGCCCCAAAGCAACGTACTGGGGGGAACTAAGAGATGGGACGGTAATTTTCAGTAATGATTAATATTAAGTGTCCTGGTGAGAGGCATCCGTCAGGTGTATTTTTAAAAGTTGCCTTTGGAGATTTATAATCATTTCTTCCATTTGTTCTCATTTCTGTGTCTAAACTCTCATATCTACGTTATTTTGTCTTCTAATACTGGGAAGATCGGTCTTGGCAAAAATACTGAACAAATTAGCTTTGCAATGACTTCAAAGTTCACCAATCATCTCCAAATTGTACATAAAAAGCTTTTGGCTCCAACGCCCTCTCTATAGAGTGAGAAAGACTCCTGCAAGTTCACACCAGCTTAGATGATGCACACCTCATTGTGTTGCTAAAGAATGCTGTGCACAGCAGGTGTTCCACAAAGGACTTCTGGTGCTTGAATTGGCTGAGGCAGGGAAGAGAGAGAGAGTTAAGCTATAAAATTTTAAGTCCTTAAAATAGTAGTTGAATGGTTTTGTGTGTGTGTGTATGCGCGCACACACACATGTGCACAGGCAACACACACACACACACACAAATACAGAAAGCCAATAGTGGTGCTAAGTTAAAGAAATTGTTATAAAATATTCTAAGTTCTTCTATTTTTCAAGGCTACAACAGAATGCCAAGTTCACCTTCAAAGATGGATTGAAAAGGACAGATTTATAAGCCAATGCACTATTACAAGTCGTACATGTGACAACGTTGGTACAAAATAATAATAATATATGTCAACCCCATATGTCCTCAATGGTCTTTAATAAAAACTCAATCAGAAGCAATAAAAAGTAACTATTCTTTTGAAAAGCTAAAGACTGGTTTTGCTCTCTGGATTAACAAGCATAAATAGGAATAGTTAAGAAAGAAGAGGGGCCTGTATAGTTAAATAACTTTGAAAAACAAATTTTAAAAGGTTAAACAGATTTATTTACTGTAGTATGCCTTTAAGATTAACACACAAGTGTACACTGTAGCCACCAGAGGTGATATGACTTTCATTATTTCCCAACACATTTGACCACAGAACACTTTTCTCTTGAATCACTGGAGAGCACACTGTAAGTATCACCTCTTTGAAATAGAATATAAAATTAGTCTAGTAATAAATAAAAGATATTACATAGTCTTGAGAATTGGGGATAACAACTATACTTTTAAAAACCTAAAACTGAACCATATTATTTTAAAAGAACACCCAAAGTGAGTATTTGGTAACAGATATCATACTGATGATTGAGGGTATAATAATTCTTTGGAAACAACAAAACTTTTTATCAAAACATGTTACTGGAATATAGTTCTTCAACCCAGGTAGCTTAATTTAGAAAACAGAGAAATATCTGAACTCTAATGTTGTTTTAAACCACTTTTCTCTTTTTAAATTAGAGTATGGCTTCTAAATGGGAAAGGATTAAAGAATAACATTTGTCCATCTGAATAAAATTCAATTATATTTATAGTTCATTATTACCCCTCTGCCACATTTACTTGAAGTTCTTCATCTGATTTTGATGGAGTTTTCCATTTTGTGACAACAGAATGATATCTGATGAATCAGAAAAGAACAAAACATAATGTTGGTAACAACAGTGATTCCTGCATGTCATGCTTCCCAGGGAGATTGACAAGAACTAAGGAAAAATTCTTTTCCAACCTCGTTAGGTGAAAACTCTTGCTCTGAAATATGATGATGGATATACCTTGTGATTTTTTAACATAATTATTGTAGCTACGAGCATTATTCTTGTTCGTACAACTTTGCTTTTTCAAACACATTATTTGCTGCAATAATTTCCCACATCATCTAAATTCCAAGGGATGGTGTGGTGAGTGGGGAGAGGAGAAAGGGTATTTCCTTTTATCAAACGTAACCATGTTGCTTTCTCATTCCCTCACGTTCCTGTGTAATAAAAGAAGAATCCAGGGTGGTCATTTGGAGTACCTGATTAACAACCTTCCTTGAAACTATTCATTAGGTGTGGAATTCATTCCCCTTCAAGAGAGGGAAAGGAAACCCACACCAACTCAGAGAGAAACTCTCCTCTTAGAAACAGACTCCAGATTCCTTTGCCTTCAGGGTATTCAGGTTCCACACATTTTGTTTTCCTCAAAAGGCCAGGAAAATTAATTGTCCGGGGTGCACAATGCATTTCCTAGGGAGAATTACAGAAAATGATGGTCCCTGCTTCAAACCTATTACAAAAAAGATTGTAACACAAATATGAACATATAAACCTTTATTAACCAAATCCATTATATTCTCTTGAATTGCCCTGTTTAATTTTTAACTTATTTCTTCATGCTACCATTAGCGATGTTTGAGAGACAGGTGATTATTAAAACTACCTCAATTGTACACCACTTACCTCATATTGAGAGATTATCAAGTATCAAGGTCACCACTTAATAAGACATAAATATCAAATCTCCTTTAATTTTTTTTTTTAACCGACCAGGCGCAGTGGCTCACGCCTGTAATCCCAGCACTTTGGGAGGCCAAGGTAGGCGGATCACCTGAGGTCAGGAGTTTGAGGCCAGCCTGACCAATATGGTGAAACCCCATCTGTACCAAAAACACAAAAATTAGCTGGGCGTGGTGGCGTATGCCTGTAATCCCAGCTAGTCAAGAGGTTTAGGCGGGAGAATTGCTTGAACCAGGGTGGCAGAGGTTGCAGTGAGCCAAGATCACGCCACTGCACTCCAGCCTGGGCAACAAGAGCGAAACTCCGTCTCAAAAAAAAAAAAATTGTTTTTTTAACATAAGCCTTCAAACAATTCACCTGTAATAGCAAAGCCATTCAAAATGTAAGCTAATAATAGTAGAGAGAATAATCTCAAATCACTTATCCACAACTTAACTATCTAATGCCTGGTTTATTACCATGAATAATTCCACCATTGTAATTATTCCAAGGCCTGTGAAGAGTTCCCTATACATTTTTGAAAAAAAGGAAGAACACATCTTAGATACATTTTGATATCCTCCCTTTCCCTCAATTAGCTTCAAACATTCCCTAGAGGCTTGGAGGCCTTCTGCTAAATTCTGGTAATATGATGGTGAACACGCTGGGCAAGGTCCCTCTCTTATCCGACTTACTACATACTTATATATAAACAAAGAAACTGATCCTCAAAAAGAAAGCCAGTATCTTTGCTCAGCATCTGCAGCTAGTGATTAGCAAAGCTAGGAATGTAACTAGTAAAAGCCTTTTGACTTCTGATCCAGTGCTTTTTTCACACCTCAACATATATCATCCCAAATTCAATCTCTTGGTAGTGTCTTTCTCAGGCTTAATTTCCAGCTATTCCATCAAAAAGATATTTATTAGCCAACCTGTACTAGGCTAGATGCTTCATGTGAAACAAAGACAAATATAAGACAGGAATCTCGGCAAAGTTAATACACAGGTTATGATTGAAGAATTGTATGTGACAACACATTATATGAGCCAGGAAACAGCGATACAGTTTTAATGATAAAAGGAAGCAAAAAAATAAGCACATGCCACTTATTATACACCAAGTACCATAGTAAACTCAGTTCATTTAGGAAATCATTTACTCCACACAACACTTCCATAAGAAACATACTCTTAGATTCCTCATTTTACACCAGGAAAAACTGAGGCACTTAGCAGGTAATTGAGTGATATTCCCAAGATGACACAGTCAGTGACTCAAACCCAGGTGGTCTGAATCAACCACCTGTACCACATTATAGTGTACCATAGAATCAATAGCCTATACCATATCATAATGAATGATCATGTGGAGGTAACTAAAACCATTGAGAAAGCTTTAGTAGAGGAGCTGAGGCCTATATGAGGAGGAAGGAGGAAAGAAAGAAGTCCAGAAATAATGCTGGGAATTTCCAGGCAGCAATGGGAAAATCTGCTTGCTTGAGATGCCGCAGATCCACTGGGACAGCATGACAATGTTGAAGAGGTAATGCAGAACTAGATTTTGGTGAGTCATCAAAGCCAAGTGAAAAACACTGATACAAAAGGGAGGTTAATTTTAACTAATCACTGCCAAGTACAATACAGAAGTATTTCTAGATATCTTATATCCCAACCTCAATACATGAAATGACTTAAACTGTCAAATATATTTGTTAGCGCAGATTGTATTTAGAAGTTATTCCCTTTTTTTTTTTTAAGAGGCAAGCCTGGAGAGTTTATCTAAAATAAATACTGAAATATTCCTTTTTAGTTTCCGAGCAGAGATTTCAAAAAATGAATGTATGAAATTTTAACACTGACTTTCTCTGTGTAAAATGCACAGCATTGACTTCCTTAGTATAAAAGAAACACATTTATCTATGTTAAATGGAATTTCCTATAATTTCCTTAAATACTTATTCTTCCTCTGTATGTTTCTTGAGCACTCAGTATGCCCACCTCTCGCTTCCCCCTCCTCACACCCCCACCCCCCGCACTGGCATCACCTGATTGGCTTGGAATATCAGTTGGTATGATAAACTATACCATTTAGAATACGCTGGCTATCCATTATATTAAATAACCAGGTTTTGTTACTCCTCTCTTTCTCTCCTCTTTCACTCTTTCATACTTCTGGACAATGTTTTTGTTGTTGTAGTTGTTGTTGTTGGTTTGTTTTTTTTTTTTTTTGCAACTAATTCAACCAAAAGGTTGGTCCTTATGTAAAGAAGATAAAACGTAAAGCAATATTCCTATTTCTGGGTTTTTGTGACAAGAGGCTGGGTAGAAAAGTCGCTTCGGGAAGAAAAAGATCAATGCACGTTAAAAAAAAATGAGGAAAGTTTGCAGAAAGGTTGAAACTTGATAGAAGTAAGTAGAGCATATAACATCATACAAAGTGCCTACATAATGCTCAGTAGTGTTTTGTAAGTAAGGGTATAATCCTTAGTTAAAAGCAGGGCTTTTCATTGAGAGATTTTAACAACATTCCATTTTTCCATGCACTTCTTTATTATGAATAAGACAGAGAGTGGGTTTTATCCTGAGGCATTTGAATTTAAACAACAACAACAACAAAAAGACTAGATAAGCATTTCTGTTTCAGTATGAATATAAACACTGTATTTATAAAAAAAACTACATCATAATGACATGTTCATTTCTGGAAAAATTAAGAAAGATTTTACTTTAACAGCATGTAAATAAACTGGTATTTTTTTAAGTTTCATATATGTGAACATAAAGCTTCATATCCAGATAAAATGAGAATAAAAAAGATGTAAACTTTAAAGATAGTTTTAGAAAAGTATCCTTGAAGCGTTACTAACTATGCAGTTACTCTTGATGGTACATAATACATTTTCCAAATGTTATCACTCTGCCTCAAGACCATTCCTTTTTGGTTAACCGTCTCATAAAAGAGCAAGAGTAAATGGAAACATTTTATGATGTCTAATTTTCTAGTTATTTCCAATTAAGTGAATTTGAGTTTTCATATTAATGGCATTATTCTTCCCTATTATGTGTGTGTGTGTGTGTGTGTGTGTGTGTGCACGCGCACAAACCTCTTTCATCATGATGTAGCTACATCAAAATTAATGATAAAAATAATAGAACAATGACATAACTTTTACCAATAGAATATGCTTGCATGTGAATACCTACATTGAGGCAAATTCTAAACATTGTAACTACAGTGGTAGTTTAACAGATGCAAAATGTTTAAGTCAGTGTTCTAAATATTTTAAACTTCTTAAGATAAACTAATTAGTGATTTCAAATGTTTTACCCTAAAAAAATGTGTAATGTAAATTCAATAATATTTATATACTGTTTACACAAGAGTAGTGTCCAATCAAAACATATTTTTAATATATTAGTCTAGAAACTTATAAGAACACCAGATTTAAAATTAAATTAATATTTTTTTAAAGGGTCAAGGTTAAACTGTTTGTCTTCCTTAAAAAGTTTATAATGTCTTTTGTGTCTTTACTTACAAAAAAAAAATCTCAATGAAACTTGGATATAAAAACCTCCCAGGAAACCAACAATAAAAGCTGCTAAGAATTTCACAAGTTTTTTTTCCCCTTAGGTGTTAATTAAATGATCATTTAACACTGAAATGTAAACACAACATTTTCATCTCCTGACAGCACAGCCTATTATAAATCCGGGGTAATAAAAGTCTTGGTGTTAATGCTCTGAACCAAGTTCCCACAACACTCTAAGATGCCTTGTCGTGTCTAAGGTTAAGCATCTAGACACAAAACAAAGCTTGCGCCTACTCGACTTCCAGTCCAATTTTCCCATCGCCCAGTGACCTAGGTAACACTTTGAGCAATAAAGAATAAATTTAATTTCTCCAGCATTTTGTGAGGATTAGGAACAATTGTTGGCTTGCAATGACTTTTTATCCTTGGATTCTTTTTCCTCCAGAGCATTCCTCGGGTCCTAAAAGAGAATTCTGATGGTTTAAGACATAGAACAAACAGAACTTTAAATTAGGCTTTTTTCAATCAATTGGAACTGTCGGAGGGGAAGCAATCAACCTTTCTCTGTGCTGTTCTCAGCTATTCACATACTTCGAGCTTTAATCTTTCTCTAGTAGAAGAAACCTATCATGATGGGGCAAAGCTATTTTTCCCATTCTGTTTCCAGACTTACTTATTTCTCTCTCTTTTATTTTTTTAAAAAAACACTTAAATCAAGTTGCCATACTTTGCTGTAAACTTTCATTTGGGGGATGTTTCAAGAGACACAGATGTTCTCTTGGTAACATTTCACACCTCTATTCTGTACCCTAGGCCATGGGTGTTGTCAAGGACCAGTCTTTTTACTCTTCATTGCTTCATTCTCTAAGATTTAGTTCCTTTTAAAACTTCCATCCAAAGGTTTCTTATATCAAAATTTATAAAATATTTTAAGGTTAACCCTCCATAAAAAATTCAGTGATTATAATTAACTTGGTTATAGGTAACGTGTAATGAGTGGATATACACCATATGTATCTATGCTACTTTGAGAAGTACTGGAATTGTGGAAAAAAACAAAACAAAACAAAATGACTTCTGGTTCAAACTTGTCTCATAATGTAACATTATTTAGATTTAAAGTGCTAAAAGATTTGCAATTTTTACTGGATTTTGACATGATTAGTAGTCTAAAAATGCACTTAAAATCACCTATGCAATTTATATAAAGATGACAATGTTCCATAGACCAAATCACATGTACATATTACAAGGCTAACAGATTAATCTTGTATTTTTTAAAAAATAAAACTTTTATTAGTAGTGAAAATGTTCCTTAGCAACATACGTAAATCTTCTGAACAACTTTCAGCATACTTTACCTATAGTTGAAGGAGTTTACTCAGCATTTTCAAACATTTGTATTTTTCCTTCATTTGTCATTCAGAAAAACACATCATTAAAACAGCAATCTAAATATATGCGCTAACATAAATAGTTCCTGAGTCACTGTCTTTTTGTTTCTATCCGTAATTTATTTTATAGATGAATTTTAAAACTATATGAATCATCAACTGGGAGAGCATGAAGAGATCTCATTAAGAATATCCTGGCCCTAATGTACCTTCTGCAGCCAAGTAAAGAGAAACAACACGGTACAAATGCACATTTTATGTCAATTTGCTGCAGTAGGAAAATTAATGTGACTACACATATTTATGTGTTACTACAGTAAGGATAAATGCAGGAGGGCTGTGCAATAGTATCAGGAACTTTGCTGACTGAGGGCAAGTTGCAAGGACATCTGAGTGACTATTATTTCCATCTTGCTTGCAATGAAAGGATGACAATAATATAAATATAATTTCTATCATCTTGAAAATTTACAATGTTCTTTTGAATAGGAATTTAAATTTTACTGTGCTATCCCCAGAAGGTAAATAGTATGATCCTTCCCATTTTAAAGATAAAAAAACTCGACAATACGGTTGTCCACTGACTTCCAAAGTTAACAGAACCGCAAATATCTCAGTAGGCATTTAAACACTATCATTTTACACAACCTCCCTTAAGATAGAAAGTAATTGACTTCAGTCTTAAAACATAACGTAAATACACTAAAATTAACTAAATATAACTAAAACCCTATCAACCCTTATTCCTAGAAATAATGTTTATGTAATTTCAATCCCCAAAATTGTAACGTTGAGATTGTAGTGGCAATTTCATTATTTACAAACTTTAAAATATTACCTGATGATGTGTATACAATATATTTTTTACATGAACATGATATACTTAAATTCACGTATTTGATCACTCTTAATGAACTCTCTAGGCATTAATTTACATAGTATAGGTCAGATGTTAGCAACAGCTGAGGCCCACAAATACCACATATTCTATGGAGCCACATATTTTGTTAGTTTCCCTCCTGAGCATCGATCACAGTATTCTACAAATTCAAGTTGGCAGACCATGAGTACTTGTTGGTGGGGTTAGAAACATTTGCATTTGTGAAAGCAGCCGTTTAAATAAGTACAGCTGAGTGGGGGGTGGGGAAACCTTCTTGCGTTTGATTTTCTTATGCTATGAGCTATGCTGTGGATTTCACACTCAGAAGGCCCACTCTGTGTGCTGGCAACAGCAGAAACTGGACAATTGTTGGCTTTCTTTAGCAAAAAGTCTATCAGTAATCCCTTTGAAGTAAAAACCATAAACACTAGATCTGGCAAAATCTCAAATATAATCTTAATCTTCATTGGATTTAGAACATTTAAATCACAGGATTACACGTTGATTTAAAAAAAAAAAAGTAACAGTAGGTCCTGCTCAGGGCTTTGCACTTTTATTTCTTTCATGACAAGTGATAATGGCTATTTTGAGCTGTGTTCAGATATCCATATATCAAGTCTGTTGTCTACCTATTCGAAAATAAAGTCTTGTTTATACAGTGGTAATCTTTTTAAATGCAATACTCCTTGTATGTCTCTATTTTTTAAGTGGCAAAAACAGAGTCCCTTGGGCCCAGTAAGTAATTAATAAGTTACCTAAGTAATGAAGGACTTGGTGTTTTAATCACTGACAGTGAAGTTTCCTAAGTTTTCTCTCTCTCGATACCGAGTCAATCTGTTCCCCTTAGCAAAGTATCAGTATATAATTCAGATAGTGTTTCCTTACACCAAATTAGAACACAGACGCCACCTTCGACAGAACTTTCACCCTTAGCACACGAAGCTCTCTGGCAGTCTCAGCAACAGAAACCAGCGGTAGCTATCATGGCAGCACGCTAGATGAGTAATGATGTCGGTCTGGCTGAACAACAGTAACCGTAGCAACTGCAACCTGCAATTCCTGCACAACCACTGTCGGATTTATTGTGGCAGGGGCCAAACAGGCCAAGAGTAAAATGAAGCAGGAAACTATGGCACCTGACACCTCTAGTAGTCCACACTTTAATCAGAGCTGGCAGAAATTAATTCAAGAGAAATTTGTACACGGGCTCCTCTGTTGTATCCTGCTTTTACGGTTGACTCCAAGAAACCTATGAGACTAAACCGACATCCAAGAGCTAGGGAGTTAGTTTTATACGACATTTTATTAAATTAAGGTATATTTTGCTTAGGTGAAAAATGGATCATTTTGACTGTGTTGTATCTACTGAAACACTTCAATGTTTGAGGAACCTAGGGGGATCAAACATTTAATTGACCAAGTTATCCTTTAAATTTAATTTGGTTCTCCATTATTTATAATGCCGTCCCAGAGTTACTATTTGCTCATTCAAGTTACAAATCCTGAACCCAACAGAGATTTAATTCAATACATCAAACACTTAATGAGAGCTTCTAAAGGTCAAGCCTTATACTAGACCCTGGGGTTTTAGAAAAAAAAAAGTTTTCATAATACGCATCTAAGTAGCATTTATATGCATAATCATAAAAATAATTCTAAGATAATAATTGATAAGTATAGTAATGGCTATATCTGCGTAGTGAGATAATAGATAATTTTTACTTCCTATTTTCTATTTTTTCTGATTTTCCTAAATCTTTTTAACAATGAACTTGTGTTGCTCTTATAACTATTAAAGAAACAAAAACTAAGTCTCCTCCTATGGCAGTGATGGAAAGGAAAATAAAGACAGCTTAATTATATATATTTTTATGCTGAACAAATTAATTTATTACCTTAATAAAAAATTAAGTTTTCCTCTTAAGAAAGAAAGTCCCAATTATTATAGTTATCAAAAGCAATTTTGAGAATCTGAGATCCTATATGACAGATAAAGAATTATGACCCGGCCAATGAAATCAAGCAGTCAAAATCTATTTGTCTCAGGTAAGTATTCACTAGGCCATAAAGAGAGTTCTCGGCCTTAAAAATACCATTCCTAATGTTAGATAATTTAGTCACTCCAAAACTCACTGGGGAATAATGAATGGCACTTGAGAACCAGAAGTAAAAAGTTTTTATTCAAAGAAGTAGAGAAAATGAGTCCTTGGGACAGATGCAGTTCTTTTTGTTTGTTTGTTTAGCTTTGGTTTGGTTTGGCAGATAAAAGTGAAAAATGAGTTTCTAAAAAGTGCTTTGGATACTTAAGCTTATGTTAGAAGTCTCAGTAAATATAATATACTCAAAGAAATAAACCGAAAACCACAAAACAAATATTTATAACCAAATGTCTAACCGCAGTACTACCAATGAAATTCCTCTTTAATGAGTCCAGATTAGTAGTCGCAAACTCAACAGAAAGTGTGAATCACTTACTCCTAAGCCTCTTTTAAGATTACACTTTTCAGGAAGATTTGTATTAGTACTCATAAATTTCAATCAATCATAATCAACTGTTTCAAAATTCCCTGCAATCTCTTCTTCAGTTAACCAGCTCCAGATTTCTTTACAAATAATTTCCTCTTCTCTTAGGTTCATAATAAAAATGCAACCTTGATTTTGGAGGAGGAGCAAAGGGGAAGATAGAGTCTATAAGTTAAGAAAACTTCATGCAGGCTTTTTTTTTTTTTTTTTTTTTTTTTTTTTAACCTCCAACCTATCGTCCCTTATTTTAGTTTCCCTTTACTTACACTTTCCATCTGTCAACAAGTGCTTGTAATTTTATTACACTGTCCTGTAGTTTATGCAGAGTTGGTATTATTTTACAGAGTTCTGTTAATGGACTGGATAAATGGTAATGCTATTTAAACTAGTCTCCTACTCCAACAAACACAGCTGCAACTGTACTACTATTTCTGAGCAAACATCTTGACCTGAACATGTAGTGCTCTCTCAACCCGTCCAAAGAGAAATTGGAGCAGACAGCAAAGGAAAAGCATATTTGGCCGCTAGCAGCAACCAAGCGTGTCGAATCATAATTCATATACAGTATACCCTCCTTTTCTTTTATATTGCATTCAGAGTCTGTGAAAAGCATGTGTGCTTCTTCCCCTGGTATCTTATTTTCAGCCACTAGTCAAATGGTGATTATTTATTCCAAAGCTCAAAGAAAAGCAACACAAGGTCCAGTATATCCAACAAGCTTTCATCTAAGCCAACAATGTGAAAAACCAAACTTCAGTGTATAAACTATATATTAAACCAGTAGACTTTTAAATTAGTGATAAACCTGGGAAAACATAGTGTTAAGTACGAATAAAGTATACAATAACTAAGAAAATAAAGAAATTGAAATATTAATTCGTATCTTGGAACAACCTATACAGAGGAAGTAAATCCTAAATTTGTTTTTTTATGAGTTCTGCATATAGTACGCCTCTACTGCATTAGACAGTAGGGGCAAATATGGCTTGCTTTATATATATAAATTATATAAATGTATATTATATAAATATAAATTATATATATTATATAAATTATATATTATATTACATATATAATATATTATGTTTATATATATTATACAAATGTCAAAATATATATTCTATAAACATATTGATATCATATATACTTATATATTTTTTATATATATTTATAAAACAATCATACATATATCAACTATCAAATACTTTCCTTGTCCTATCATTTTTCCCCATTATTTGTCAAAAATTCCATATCCTTTGTTCTGTTACTTGTCCTTCTTGTGAAAAAACTATGTTTTTAAATGAGCATTAGAAAGGATGTTGTGCATATAGGTTTGTGCACATTTTCCCATCTGCTGGAATATTTGTTTCAGGTGAGCTACTAGGCATCTGTATCATATGAAGAAAATGTGAACTTGTACCCTTGCTTTTCATAATTACACTAGTCAGTAGTCAGCTTCACAAGTGTGTGTTCCTTTGTTTATTAAAGACTTCCAGTGGCAGTTTAATTTAATTAATAATCACCATCATAAACAACTGGTCACGTGCAGCTTACAACTTATCTTCTCGAGAGAAAAAGCACTCTTAACAATTCACCTAAGTCTAATTCAGATGAGGCAACAGTTCCTTAACTCAAATTAAGATTCCTGACTTGAGGATGCAAATAAAAATTCCACCTCTAGTTTTCTATGTACACCCAGTGCCTAAATCTGATGTCACATCTCATGTAAAGAGATACATTTCATCAATATTGAATGCTAGGCCATCAAGTTATATAACTTCTGAAACATAAAAATATTCACATCTTGTAACCAGTTCCACCTAACAAACATTGCTTTAGCTGTTATTACTCCCCAGGACAAATCCTTTGAGCCAGAAAGACACCTTAAAAATTCTGAACACATTTTCTAGCTGCCTGTGTCCCCATTTTCCAACATGCATTTAATTAATTAGGAAATGCTGTCATAGGTTTATGGATTCTGTTTCTTTAATTCACTTAAAGATTTCAAGTCTTTTTTCATATAGCTGCTGCATAAAGTTATAAAATCATAACAAAAGATAAAAAAAATCTCTTGGTCCGCTATGTAATATTGTCAAAGAGGGCAAAATGTCAAGCAGAATATAATTTGCTGATGAAGGATTCTGCAATGGATTAAACCACCTTAAACTGGGGAAATTAATCCAAGTCGATTCCTTAAAAAATCTCCTCAGTCAACAATAACTAAAGCTGAAAGTGAAATACTATCAAAACCAATTCTATGACCCTTTTTAGAAACTAAGCACAAACATTTAGATATAATTATCTACTGATATGCATACATATAATCTTTATGGCAAACCTACATCCTATTTCCTTAGTAAAAATAGTTCTTAGATAATTTTTGTTAAAAATGCAGTTCCAAAGTTTCTTTATTTGATTTTTAAAATTTACTTAAATTGGGCCAATTGAGCAGCAGGGAACACAAAAAAAGGAGAGAAAAATGTCAGGTGATTTTAACTATCCTTAGAGGAACAAAGTCAGGAAAGACTCTGGAGAGAAGATCTGGTCTGTCAGCTGGGGAATACCTCCCTATAGCAAGTTAAGGTTGTTAAGGTTTCAGGAGGACATTAACAAAGGTCCTGGCTATTCTTGGGGGTGAAGGGTGTGAGAGGACAGTCCTCCTACTTCTGGAATTGATAACTATATTGAACTAGTAGGCTACAAAGACAAATTCAGAAAAAGGAAATATGCTCACTTTCTCTACAAATAGTACCATATGGGACTCCCACCATCCAGGTGGGGGCTAATGGAGCAATTTACTCTATACATCCCAGCAGTTTTTTCACAACATGCATGTACCTCAATAATCATTGCTATTTATTTTTCCAAAACTTTGTAGCTTATCTCCCATCTGCACAAAGTCATTCATATGGCGGAAAATCTCATTTTTAAATGCTTTCAAAAATGTGTTTTCACTATTACACATTAGGTCAGTGCAAAAGCATTCCAGGGAGGAAAAAGTGATTCCCCCTAATACTCACATTATGCTCCTTTAAGGAATTACTTCCTTTAATAGTCTATGACGTATTTAATATGAAAACCTTGCCATACATTCATATTGCAGAGGCTGAAATTCTGGCTTTAAAGGAAACATTTAAGAGGAAATTTACAGCCTCTTTAAATACCTTATAATAATATTTTCGGACTAATAAACACTACTACTTGAGCCCAGAAACAATACCAAAAAAGCTAACATTAAAAATCTCAACTTTACAAGAACACACTGCCAGCTTCCTCTTAAGAGGAAGCACAGTAGCAATTTTCTCCCTTCAGAACTTAATCAAACATTTCCATTAAAAAGTAGGTAAATCTTGCCATCATCACATTACCAAAAATAACAATAATAATCCAATTACCGTATCACATACATCAACCGCTAAATCCTAACCAAATAAAACAACCACTAGAAAACAAATCATAAATTTCCTAAAGAAAAAAAAACACAAACTTTTAATCCATTAATCTATTGATGCATAGATTCCAGGAAAGCACACAGAAACAGATCCAAAATACATTTAATAAAACACAAGGTACTACCCAAAGCAACAATAACTATTTGTGTCTACTTACAGCCTGTATAGCTTCGCAGTCCCAAGAAACAGCAACTCAGGAAACAGCTGAAGGTGATTTCTGTTTAAACGCCTTTAGAGAAAACAAAAACAAAGCTTATGTTACACAGAAAATACCCAACAATGAGACTGTGATTTGGTAGTGTCATGCCTCATCCTGTATTTCAGAAAAGAATGAAATGACATTCAAGAGAATTCAAGCATTGCAAATCAAAAGTTGCTTACACCTTTTGTTACATGACTCTTTAAAGCAGTTTTCCATTGTGCTTACTATGATGATGATTACTGGGGTCTAAACTCCAAAATCAAATCCTGTGCAACATCAGTCAACCAGAATATACACAACAATATAGGATTTTTGTGACTCAGTCTTAGGCGCCTAAGGTAGGTGACTTCAATATCCAGCAGAAATACCACAATAAATGGTGTCTAAAATAATCCATACACAGTCCCAATTGGCCTAAAATCTCAGCCAAGGAATTGTGGGGAGATGGAAATATTAATTTTGTTAGCTTTACATTTAGTTGCGAGAAAAAAAAAAAAAGGTGTGAGAAATTGTCGGCATGATTTGTCCCATAGGCAAAATCAGGAGAATAACCAACCCAGAGTTCAAACCTCAACCCACAGCTTCCAATCCTTAACTGAATTTAAGGCTCAGCAGTATAACTAATAGTGGCGTCAAATCTGTTTAAGTAATGTTTTAAAATGTCTAAGTAAATTGGAATGTTGTAAATGTTTTAAAGAAGAGTGTGATTCCAACTCTAACTCAATTTAAGCCCTGATGCTTGGTATGCACACCTGTTAAAGAAAGAGTGGGCAAATACTATCTCTGATGTAGTCATATCCCAATCCCATCTGTTTTAAGTGTACAATTTAACATTTAATTTAAAATAACTGTCTATTTCTCTGCTTTTCCCAAATCTAAATAAAACGATAAAGAGCTGATGTAACATTTTGCACTCAAATGACTTACAAGCTGCCTAGCTCGAGAGGGATAGAGGCATATTATATAGTATAGCTTCTGGATATAGTTCTGAAAGTAATGCCACACTGAGGAAAGCAGAGGCATTTCTTAAGTCTTAAAGATAAGTATCAAAAGGGACAGGAAAAGAGGGCATATCAATCTTGACATATTGAAAGGGTCATCGGGCAGATGCAGAATTATACTTATTTAGTCTCCAGAGGGCAGAAATGGACCCCCGGATTGTAATTCCTAAGAAATTCGATTATACAGAAGACCCTTCTAAGAACTAGCTATTAAGAAATGGAAACTCTCAACTCCTTATCTCAAAATGTATTCAAACAGAGGCTATGAGTTGTTTTTTTTTTTTTTTTTTGGAAAATGATATAATTTTTAAAAATCCTGTTTGTAAGTGAGAAGCTAGACCAGGTAAACTTCAGAACTTCTTTCCATTCTAAAAAATGCCATGAAGCAATGATGGCACCATAACTTTATGTGAACTCAGAAGGAAGTTGGTCATCTACAGAAACATTCTCAGGCCCTAATAAAATGCATACTAATAAAAAGTATGCCAAGACAAGTAGGGGCAAATAGTAAAATTAGTGGTAAAAGAGTGAATTTACTTCCCACTTACACTATTTTTTTGAATGAAGCACATAACAAGGTAAAATTTAAAGTCAAATCAAAAGCTTTTATTTATTTGTTCTCTGTTAGGTATGATTTTGAAGAAAGTGTACTTCCAAAGTCTAGCATTATACAATTTCAATGAAATGCAGATTGTTACTTTGTTATATTTCCCTCTAAAAACAGATTACAAATATTTGCAACAGTGGTAATGAGATTTTTTTCTAGGAATGCAACCACTCTTGGAAGGACCTCCATTGTCCAAAGAGCCAATTCCAATTTCTAAAATAGCAGAAATGTGCTCTCATGATGTGATCCAAACCACCAGATTTACCAGCCTCATTTGTTAATCTCTAGCCAGAGCAAGCACTCTCGGCAAACCCCTGGGTCCTGCAGAGGCAGTTCTCTTTATGAAGTGCTTCTCCTTTTCTCCAAATGGTGCTTTCTTACATCCTCTGTGAACCTTCCCCTGATTCTCCCACAAAAAGTTAGTGCTTCTCTTGGCTGTGTCCCCACAGCATTTGATAAGTAAGGGTCCCTTACACTGTGTAATATTTATTCATGTACTGGTCCCTTTCCCACTAGACTGTGAGCTCGTCAAGCATAAAGACTAAATCTTTGTATTCCCTCCCTTCTGCCCTGGCACTTAGTAAGTTTTGAACCATATGAAAAGCCAAAGAGAGCAGCCTGCTCTCAGTCAACATTTCCTAATCTCTGGCCCTTAGTAGGTTCTTAGGAAATGCTGAATGAGAACAGCGTTGTGTAGTATTTTGATATATTTCAGCAAGGCCCTAGCATTTACATTTTGTATTAAGCCAACATTCCTCTGGCATTCTCCCTGAGGCACCTGCCTTGAGTTTGATGCCACTCTCTGGCTGTCAAACCTGCTTTCACATGTCCCAGACAGTAGTTTCCTCCTTTCCATTCCATCAACATCCTTGGTGATGTGATTCTCAACATCACCTAGAAGTTGGAAAGAATTCAGTGTGTTTAAACAAATTCAGATATATAAGTGAACAACAGCTGCTACCAGCTTTCTTGTTAACGGGTCTACATCAGTATAGTTTCATATATTGTGAGAAAGCAGATTTTTCAGGTTGGATACAAGAAGTGTTATTTTTTTTTCTTAATTATTATCCTTTTCTTATTCCTAGTGGTTCCTAATTCACTGTGTAAGTAATAGCTAACACGTATTCTAATTCACTGTGTAAGTAATAAGCTTACTAGGTGATGGTCACTATTCTGAGAGGTTTATACAAGTTATCTCATTCACTCTTCACCACGTCCCCGTGAGTAAGTACAATTCTCACTGCTGTTCTGGAGAGAAGAGCAGAGTTCAAAGACATAAAGTTAGGGCCTGAATGAAGGTGGTGTGACACTAAAACAGGCCCTCTGAATCACTCTTCTGGAAAAAATACAGTCTAAACATTCCTAAACAATAATTCAGAATAATAAAATGCTGAAGCTTTCCTTTTCACCTATATTCCCTGAGGCAAAACATAGATTTATTTGATCCATTTCTTAAGTATCTATGAATGAAGCAATTGTAAATAAAACAAAGTTTTATTTTTTAAAAAAGCTAGCTCTATGTTCAGCTCACGGTTTGAAACACCTGTTGAAAATTAGGTATTTTAAATTTCAGAAAAAAATGAAAATATATATGAAGCACTCACCTCTGAATTCAAGTAGTTTATAATTATTTCAGGAAAGTTATTATGAGTGATCTTTATATGTCTAAACCCACCAGATACATTTCTGTTTTTAGGATAAGACAAGGTGGCATCACACAAAAAGGACAGATAACAGTAAGGAATGTGGTAATATGGATACAACAAAACAGTATACGTTTCCTTTTTATTGTATTTAAAGGAGTATGAAGACACTTTTGCCTCCACTTTTTCTATTCTCTCTTCCATCCATACTAAGGCTAAATGGTTATACAAACATTAACATAAAAAGCAAAAAACTTTCAAAATATTAAATAAATAAAAATTTTAAAGGATAGATGCTTGTACAATCACCAGAAATTAAACCCTTAAATTAAAGAACACTTACTTAAAATTTAAACTTCTTTTAAAGACTATTAAGGTATATAACAATTACTAAACAGAGCTAGAGAAAAAGTAGCCTAGCTTTTAATGTGACAGAAATTTGCTTAACAGCTTGAGGATGATTGTGTCAGAATAAGATCTCTAACATAAATGAGTTGAAGTTAAATCTGATGGTTCCAGAACAGGAAACAGCATGTAGTGAATTAAAGATATCACAGAGGATTACTTATGGGAGCCAACATAAATTAGCTTTGTTAAACAGACCAGGTGAGTCAATTATCATTGTTCAGAGCACAGACACTCAATGGTGTCAAAGAAGAGACAGAGATAGAATGATATCTAAGTCATGTGTCCTCACCCCTCGATGGAATCTGCCCATAAGATTCCAGAAACGCTTGATAATTCTCTAGATGGCAATTCACAGTTTCAGAAAGGTGTGTAATGTATGTCTCTGAGATACTTTCTCCCAGGGCAAAGACAAGAAGGGATTCCAGTAACTGTTTGCTCTGTGCTACCAGCTGTTTTTGAGTCTGACTTTCAGAGGAGTGAATGATCTTTCTGCATCGCACAAAACACCACTGGCCTCTCAAATACTGATTCTTAACAACCTCAATTTGAAGGGCAGCCTGAACATATTGACAAACATTGTTTTGAATTATTATCTGCCAGCTGCGTCTGTGACTCTTGTCCTTTAGCAGGGGTTATCGTCTCTTACTTTTTGCAACTTTCACCTAAATTCAATTAATGTTCACAACCTTCCATCTAATTCAAAACGTAATATGAGAACAGTTTTACCAAAGCCAGTAAAATTTTGTGCTCCTTACTTACTTGTCAGTGCAAATATAAGGTGTTTTTAGCAGCGTGCTAGGTCTGTAATAAATGTTTGATAAATGCTGCCTTAAAGCCTACCATTTCTAACCTCCTATTTCTCCTACATGAATGATCAAGCGTAAAACTATTTAGCCCCCTTTTTTGCCACCTTCTCAGGTAAATTTTGACTTCTCTTATAAAAATGTTTTTATTCTAACATTTTCAAAGCACGGATCTTAAAATTTATTTTGCATTATGTAAATAAAATAAAGTTTACATTTTCAGCAGTGATTTCAGTGATAACTTAATCCCTTGTATTCCTTGCTAGGGATGTCAACACTTATTAGCAAAATATTGCTTCCTCTGTTGTCCCCTTATTTCCTGGTATTTCTCTACATATTCAGAGAGAATATGAAAAATACTCTGAAATAACCATTGAATGGTTGTTTACCTTTTCTTCACATCTCTCCTGTTGACCATATACTATGTTAGGAAGAACATTTTAAAAAAATGTAAATATGACTGTAACAAGCCAAATGGATCATATATACACTTTAGCAGCTAAGATAAAATAATTCCTAATCTCAACGATTGAGAAATAAGAGAGGTATGTTGAAATGTAGAATAATAGTTATTTAAGTGCTCTGTGCCCAGCATTTTGTGAAGCTATGTACATTATCTTACTTATTGCCACTATGAGATATCATGATTATCCCTGTTTTAAAGATGAGGAAACTGAAATTTTGAAAGATGAAGCAAGGTGATCAAGATCACTCAGTGGAATTAACCAAGGGTTTTCTGATATCACTCTTCCCTAACGTTTCTGATTTCAAAAGGAGAAAGGGGAGCTTGTATCTGGTTAGAAACCATAATCAACAGTACAACCAATGTGTATTTGCCTGGTATTCCATGAGACACCAAGCATCAGCAGATAAAATAAGATGTCGAAGAACAGGGATTTCTAGATAATCCACATTCTGTGCTTTTACTCTAGAACCTCAAACAGCAGCACAGAGCCCCTGCTCCAAAACTGTCCATCTGTATTCAGAGTGTATGGACACTGTAGAGAGGACATCCAAATAATTTTCTGTAAATATTATAGTAAAGCAATATTGATGAGATCAAATCACAGCCCTATTATCAAGTTTTCGTTCTGAAAGCATTTTCATCAATATGCTTTCCAGTCCAGCAGATAACACTTGGTTTGAAAAAAGGTAACGGCAATATATATGAAGTCCATGCAGAAATGTCTCTCTTTCCATGTGAAGTTGTGAAATTCAGTCTAGAAGACATAATTCAAGCAGAAAGGTATCCAAAAGAAAGGAGAGAGGGAATTAAACGTAAAATATTTGACATTGGCTACTTCCACAAATACATTGTAACAGTGCAAACTAAACTACTCATTTCAGGGGAGGTACAAAGGACACGGCATCCAGCAAACACTGTCACAAAAGAGGACCCAAAACAGATGTGGGAAAAATAAACACCCTCGCTGCTTCAGAATTTATAAAATGGTCCACAAAGAGCAAACGAGCCTTCTCACCACCATTCAACCTCAAGGCCCATAAAAAATGTTGCATGAGAAACTCTCTCAGATGGATTCAATGTTCTGCAAAACTTGTAACAGTGCACAGGGATTAAAGCTTTCTACGACCAGCGTCAGTAAACCTAATTTAAAATCGACCACGTTGCTTATAAATAGGTGAACATCACTGGCATATAATGGCTATTCTATCTTTTAGAACATTTATATTTTATGCTATGTGCATACTCAGCCTCTGTCACAGAGTTTGACGTGTCCTTTAAAGAGACTTTCCAAGAAAATGACTGCCATGATTTTAAACTTGTGTGGAAAGATACCAGAAAACAATTCTTTTGAGATGGGCTTGCATTCTTTTCCAAGGAGATTAGCACCGTTAGACTGTCGTTCTGTTAAGAAAAGGTATGTGTTATGTGTTGCCTATAAACTTGTCGGATTAGTCAGAAGAGACTAATCCTTGATGAACAGAGAATATGTCCAGATCCTTGATGAACAGAGGATAAATGATGCTTTCTTTCAGACCTGTTCCACAACATATTCTCTACTTGAACTCATGTGTAAAGACCTACAACAAAAACCTACCACATCATACTTCCTCAGCCTCACTCACACTGTCTGTCCCCTGCTTAGGGGTGCTATGTGTATGCAGGGAGAACTAATTCAGCATCACCTTAAACAAATGTGTCTTTTACATACCATCTCATTACAGTGTAGTGTTTAGTCAAATGTAGGCTCCACTGTAAAGGGGCTTAGACTTTTCTAACTTAAAAAGAATATTTTCTTTATATCAACTTGGTGGAAAATTTAAATGTCTCAGTTAACAGCTTGACTGCTCAAGATTCCTTACATGGCTTTATCATAATAATATTTTCCGAGCTCATTTTCAAGCATAAATGAGTAATCAAATGACAAAGCTAGTGAGAAAAATGTCATTTCAAACCCAATTATACTAACACTAGGAGAAGTTAAAGCAGTATTGGTCTTAAAAGCACACATTTACCAAGTATTGGTGGAAAAAGATGAACACTCCACATGCTTGCCTTTATTATTTCCACAATTTCCTTATTTTAAGGGTATAAGATGGTTTCAGTGTTCACACAAAGCCTAATATCCAAGACTTTTTACAGTATGCTACTGATTCTTACCAACATAACCTATGCATATATGCATTTCACTTTTCAGTCTTAGAGTAAATAATACAATGTCCCATAACAACCCTAAACATTTTCAAAAACTTTCTCATACTTTTCCATTTGTATTATCAAGGAACTTTCAAAAGAAGATTATTTTCACTAGTGGAACCCCGACATGGTCTGGGTCCCCCTAAAAGGCCATAAAATAGAACTGAATGACTGTAGTATCTAACCCCATAAACCGTGTGTGAACAACAGAATTTTACACAAGCCCACAGCGTTGCTGGGTCCCAGTGTTATTTTTTTAACCCTCTAGGACATTATGCAGCCTCAAAAAAATCTCAAATTAATAATTTTGCATGGAGTATTTATTGCAGATATACACAGGTACCTTCCTTGAGGTATATAAAAGAAATATACTTCCTAAGTGTCCTGATTCTTACTGCAGGTTATATGTGACCTTTTTTTCCGAATTTCCACTGAATTAACTGGCCATCTAGGTATAGCACATTTCATTTGAAAAATTTTTTGATTAAGCAACAGGAGATCTGCTAATACAATCTATATGAGGCACATTCTGAAGGCTTCATTTTCATCCCAGTTAAACAGGTACCGCTGGCAATACAGAGCATCCTAGGAAATATGACACTGCACATGTTAGGTCTGAGAGTGCAGAAACAAACTGTCAAAACAGAAAATAATGTGTGCTCATGGAATGCAGACATGATTACAACTTCCTCCTTTTACAGTGATGCATAACCACATTCTGACAATGATGTGTCATCTCATGTTGCAAGAGAATGAAGGGCAGGGGAGGGAAGGAGCTAGTTAGAGAGGTAAGGAAGAAAGAAACTAAAAGGGAAGAAAAGAAGGAAAGGAGGGAGAGGAGGAGAAAAGAAAGGAGGAGGTATGTTACTATTAACTCCTTCTTGACAGTTTATCTGAAAATGTTGTATTTCATCCACTCTTTGAAAGGGAAAACTATCTTTTATAGCTATAATGCTTTGATTTGCAAATAATAACTTTGTCATTCCATGCTACAATTAAATTCAAATCAACAACATGACTGTTTCTTGCAGACTAAAAAGCTGAATTTTTAAAAAAGGTACAGATATTTATCTTCTGTTTTCAGATTTTTCTATAGATCAAGTTAAAAGTCCATCAACATAAAATAAAATAAAAAGAAAAACTTACAACTATGAAATATTCACAAAATGTAATTTATAATTGTTTTATCATTTTAAAATGAAAACAACTTAAAACCATAAATTACACACGAATAAAATTAATGTTTTTATTTTATTTTGTTCTTCATACAAGGAATAAAAATTAAATCACTATTCAGTATATAAATGGGATTTACAACATAAACCTAATTGTACACCTTTTTCATAATTTGGAGTTCCAATTTTAAATTTCACAACTAAATTGTTAAAAACCATATAAATTTACACAATACATAGTAAAAAGTTAATTTATTGATTTCTTCTTGTCTCTCACATTGTCTCTTGCAGCTTTTTGAAAAAGCAAGCAATTTTTTGGTGTTAATGACACTAACTAAAATAAAGATATATACCATAGGCCATAGCAGTTTGATTATGGAACTCTCTGGGTAGTTTGTGTTTTTGTTTTTTGTTTTTTTAATTTTTTAAATCAATACACTGAACAAAATTTAAAATAGTTTGTTTCACAATAAATTGAATGCATTCCTTAGCAAACCTGCCTTACCATTTAATGTATTTAAAAAAAAATAAATATTTGAAAAGTGTATCCACAATGTTCCTAAGAAATGGTTTTGAATTCCAGAGTCCCAAGGAGATGAATTGGCTGTCAGATAACAATGTGCTTCCATCAGATGGACTTGGCAGTTGTAAACAAAAGGAATTTTCTCAGCTTTTCCTCACAAATATGAAATATTTGCTCTTGGCCAACAGCTGGGGTGATTTAAAGAAGTCCTGCATATATATTAGTTTTCATTCAAAATTACAAATCCTCCTCCCACTCTGAAACATCTGACTTAGTAGAATAGAAAATTGTTCTGAGATGAAGTGACATTCCCAGAGGAAGTAAAAGTCAAAAAATAGTACCTACTTACAACTCTAATCAAATTTCAGAGCATATAGCATCTGGTCAATAAGTTTTAGGAAAAGTTAATTTAATCAAGATGAAAGTTCAGACAACACTCCGAAGTGACTTGAAAAAGAATGAGAAAGTTTCTTTAGTTCTAGTGTTCCTGAAAATATTTAAAACAACAACATAACCAAAATAGAGACCGCAAAAAAAGCGATCAAAATTCCTTCAATGGTTTGGAAGTTAGCAACCAAACTCAAGATACTTTCCTGTGAAGACTAAAAGTTATTCTTGAAAACATAAAGTTTAAATGACAATTTAAATTATCTATTCATTTTAGCAAACATTTGAATGATATTGATGCTTTCTTAAAGATTAAACTATCTTTGCAAGTTACTTACTAGGAATTAGCTAATCATACAGTCTATGAAGGAGATCAAACAATAAATACTTTCAGAGTATTTTTTATATATTTAGAGACAGGCTATGAACTTATAAGCTTTGTTATGAATGCAACCAAATGTTTACCAATTTTTATTTCCCTCTAAAATTAGTTGAAAGTAGTGATTTAAAATTTACTTTGAATTCCACAATTACAGTCCTTGTATTGTAATATTTATCATAGAGAAAGGCTAATAGTAAAATAAAGTAGACATTTCTGTGTTTTACTTGAGGTGATAAAAATATAGTCTTAATATTTATAAATATCTTGGAAGGGGACAAACCATTTTTCTTCTTATGGACAATTACAGGGAATTAACTTCTGCCCTTTTGCCCAGTGAACCTGAATATGTGTTAAGCCTAAAATGAACATTAGATTTTATTATTTTTTGAAAAAAATATTTTTACTTAAAGTGATTATTAAGGCAGGCATGAAAACTTATTAAAATAATTGTTGCTGCTTTTATTAGAGCTTTTCTTTGCCTTCAAAATGCAAACATATCAAACCTGAATAATCAAGACATGTAAGACATACAATTCATACTTCAAATTAAAAAGTCTGTAATTTATCTTAATTATTTCAGACAGAGGTTTTGTCTTTTGCAGATATATACTGCAAACATTTTTAAAGTCCTCAAGTAATATGTAAAAAAAGTATCTTAAAATCTGAAGTCTACATTTAATTTTCTTGGGAAGGAAACCAACTTTGAATGACCACAATATGATAACACAGTTCTTACTTTCATAATCTTTAGATTATTTTTCCAGAATAAATATTTTTAAAGCTAGTATAGAATAAAATACAACTGTGGAAAGTATTAACAATAACAACGTTCACCATGCTAAATATCAAAAAGCAAATCTTTATCAGTAAAACATAAAATATTTCATCAAACGTCACTGATGACACACAAAGCACCACCATGAAAATGAAAATAACGATTAGCACAACTTCTCTCTTCCCTAATGCACCAGTAATGCAAATAAAAGTACCACCTTTCTTCCTACATGAGCAAATAAAACAAATCAAATGAAGAATAAGAAATGCTTGTACATCTTGAAGTACCAAAGCAATGATTATCAAGGAAATACATGTCTCAGAAAACTAACTCTGTGTTTTTGAGCTTAATTACAAGTTAGAATTATTTATTCAGGAACTGTATTTGTCATAAGTTAGTCTGAAAACCACTGATTCACCCTCCTTTTTCTGCAAATTTTCAAAACCTAAGACATGAAATTGAAGACATGATGCTTGAAATTTAAGTGTTTTTTAAAAACACAGTTATGTTGTCATAACTTTGGAATTGAAAATACTTACAGTCTCTCTAGTTCTTTAAGATCCTGGAATGCTCCTCTTTCAATGGTGCTAATCTTATTCTCCATAAGCTGACTGAAATGCAAAATATAACATGCTTCTTAATGTTACCACTCACCATCTGAATAAATTTCAATTCAGCAACTGAAGATTTGTAAACTCTTTCCCTTTATAAAGTTAAATTTTGCTCTGAGTTGAGATCCAATATCAAATTTAATAATAACATATCTGAGTGTACTCATGGAAGGGAAATAGCAGGGTCCGCACCACAAAACTTAATACGAATGCAGTTTCTCATGAGATTTACTGGTCAAAAGTCTGACCCTTAAACTAATAGTGTATCTGAAGAGTAATCCTTCACACTGAAGCTTTGATAGCTTTTTTTGGTACACTGTTTTTCAATTTAACCAAAGAATCAAAATACAGTAATTCATCATACACATACTTCAATTCTGACATGGATACACATCAACAACTGGAATAATTTGTAATGACCAAAATGTGTCTCTTAAAACTTAGAACACTGAATGCACAATGGTCAAAACTGTATGGCTACTGGGATGTCAATATTTACAGTCCTGTGGGTGAGAACAATTTAACATTACATTGACTCTCAAGTGGTGGTTTACTCACAGCTAATTTAACCCACTAATTAAAGAAGTAATCATATTGCAACAATTTTATAGAAGCTACAGAAACACAAAATATAAAAAACTCAAAATATGACCAATGGATCATTATACACTCTGCTGAAAAGTTTGAATGGTTGATTTTAATGCTTGAAATTAGATTTTTGCAAAAAAAAGAGAACCCTTTGGTTATTAATAATAAAATACAGATCCACTTAAATATTTTAGTTAATTTCAAATCCTAAAAGTATCAAATGTTTCTTTTTACTTATTCATTTTGTGAAAACAATTATTCAACATTTTTATATGCATAAAGCGCTTAGGGTATGGTATAACAAAGATCTGAGGTCATTTCTGGATTATTGGTTCTGTGGCATGCTTCCAACCTTAAAAAAAAAAAGCCCCAACTTTTATTAAAGGTTGTAGTACAATGATAAACACACAAAAAAGGAAACCATGAACTTTTAAATTTTTTATGTTACTGTCATCAGAATAGTTATAAAAACTGAGACCAGCAATGACTCAAAATATGCAACCTTAAAAAAAATTAATAAAAAATACAGAGGATGCACTTACAGAACTCTTAGGTGTCTAAGACCAGCAAAATCTGTCTTCGTAATTCTTGTGATGTTATTTCCATTTAAATCCCTAAGAGAAAAACCAGAAAGTGAAAGTTCCATTTTATTTCTATGTGAACCTGCTTCAAGTAAAGTTTAGAGTAAATCAGAACTAAAAGTTAATTCAATTACTAAAGTAGTGTACAAAGTATGTAGGAAGGAGAAGAGGATAACCTTTAAAAGGATATTTTTAAAATGACTCAACACATTTGCAAAGTTCATTCTTGCTGGCATATGACAAGAAAATGAAGTAGTTACATTATCACAAAAAAGTTTGTTGTGTGTGTTTGTTGTGTTTTGTGTATGGGAGAGTGCTTTCCATTTTTGTTTCTATAAGGATTGTATATTAATTTCACAGGTATTCTACTATTTTATTATAATTGTTAGGCACCCCCCCCCCAAAAAAAAGTTCCCTTCGGGAGGTTAAATACTCAATTTTCTCATGCTATTCAGGAAGAAATTGTATAAAAATTCAGAACACTATCCTTAGGTAGCATGGTGGCGAAACTTCCCAAGGCACAGAAAAAAAAATTAGTGCCATCAAAATAACTGCACTTAAAAGACTTGCATTTCTAGGCATTTACCTTCCAACAAGTCTATTTGTATAAAAACTTAACTCTTCATTTGCAGCTCAGGGAACCCCGCTGTGATTGTAAAGTGAAAACTACTAGCAGGGGCAAGAATGGAAATAGTATTCAGGCCCTGACATTTTTGTTCAGATTTCTGCAGCACTTTTCCTTCAGGAGTCACGATCTCCTTTTCTGGCATTTCAGGTCAAGATCTAAACTTGCCCTGGTTCCAATCATTTCAAGTAAAACCAGGCTTTGCTGCGGTTTGAATGCTCTTCATAGAAGCAAGCTCTCTATCACCTTTGACTCTACAACATCACTTTTGAAATCTGTATTCAAACTGTTTCCATGATGCACTTTTACAAGTCAGCACCCAGTAAACTATTTTCTGGAAACTTTTTGTTGATCTCTCATAAGGATGTATATTTTTTCAAGGACTTGAAACTCAATTGCTAAGCTCCCCCTTCACCCCCACCCACCCAAGTGCATTCCCTTTTTGTTGAGTAATACATGTTCGTGCTTAAACTTTAAACTGTCCTGAATGGCATGAAATTGACAAATGCTAAAACAGAATTCTGCGTGGCTTCTCTTCCTTTCTACCCAACCCACTTCTCCATGCTAAGCAGAGTACCATGCAGTTGTTTCTAAAATTGTTGGGCTATTGGATATAACATGAATCTCCACCACCCCCCCAACCCCACACAAATGTGGATCGAATCCCGACAAGGCACCCCCAGTAGAGTCCCGATTTGGCCAGCTCGGAGAGGTGAGGAAGGAGTAGGGGTAACCTAGTGAGGCTGGGGGTAGACAGCCCTTTGCAAAGGAAAAGGGGGCTCAACTTGGGCCTTAAAACTGAGGGCGAGAGAAATGGGTTGGATAAGAAGGGCGAGTTGAAGTGCAATGGGCTGCGAGGGTGGAGACGTGCGGGTCGGAGCGCCTCCTCTCCACGGCCCGAAACCCTTACACCCCGGGGGCAAAAAGGTCGCGGGAGGAGTCCAGACGCGCTGGCCCCCGCCGGCCTAGCCCCGCGCCCTTCGCTTCCTCCTGGCACACACGCAACCGCGAGAGCGCAACGTGCCTAGGGCGGCCGGACTGGCGCGGGGCGGCGGCCTCGGCGTTCACAAAGAGAACGGCCTCCATGCTCCACTTCGCTGAACTCTGGAAGCGCCCCACCAGGAGCGCGTGGGCCGTCAACACCGGGTCTGCATTTACTTCTTCATTAGAGACTCGCAGAGACAGGGAGGCGGGGACGTCTGCGGGCAACAGAGCGCGAAGAGGGGAAGGCAGGGGAGCTGCTGCCACGTGAAGGGGCGCAGAAACTGCCAGAAAGGTGGATGGGGACGCAGGGGTTCAGCAGGAAGGGCCGGAGCGGGCAGCCGGGCGCCGCAGGGTCGCCGCAGCGGTAAGACCCGGTTGGGCTGGTTGGCGCTGGAGAACCAGCACTAACTTCGCTTAACGGATGGGACACGGTCCTCCCTGGCAGTCGCCCGCTGAGACAAGTCCCTTGGGGCCTGACGCCGTCTTCCCCTCCCTGGAGAAGTGGGGGGCGGGGGGCTGCGCGCGGCTACTATGCGAGCTGTCGCCGTCCTGGGGCACCCTTCTCCCCGCGACCTGTGAGAAGCACTCCCAGGCACTCCATGACCCCTTCTTCCTACCCTTCGCCCCCAGGAGGGTGACACAAAATCGGGGAGGGCAAGTTTCTCTCTTTTGAGTCTCCCTGCTATCCCCTCCGCGCCAGCCTGCGACAAGAGCGGGGACTGGGCTCTGAAACCGACCTGGAGCGCTGGCAATCGCAAGGTGACTCCGTTTATGGAGTCTGGAGAACAAAGTGGCGTCTCATTCGCCCCGGGCACCCTCCAGAACTTGTTCCCTACCTACCCGCTCCCCAGCCCCAGAAAACCAGCCTTCAAGGAGCTGCGAGTGGCGGGACGAGAGCAGGGGAGGGAGAACTAGCGCAGCTGCCAGGGGACCCGCCCCTCCTTGGACAGTGGCCCTTCCCTGACCAGTGCCCTCCCGGAGAGCTCAACCCCAGGATGCGCATGTGGGAGAGCTAGTGAGGGCTGCCCCAGGCACAGGACCCTGAGCTGCCAGGTTCCTCCAAGGGAGGCAGGGGTGCACGGCCCGGTTGGGGAGAGGGAAAGACTAAGAGCGCATACTCACAGTCTCTCGGTGTTGCGGGGGATATTCCTGGGCACGCTGCGCAGCGCCAGCCCGTGACAGTCCACTGTGCTGCCTGAGCAGGAGCACTGCGCCGGGCACGCCTGCGGTGCCACTGTGTTCAGGATCGCCAGCACTAACCCCAGCGACAGGGACAGCATCTGCCAGCCAACGCCGCGCATCTTTCCCCGCCACCTCCTTCCTCGCCGTCACTGGGGGCTTTCTTTAGCTTTATGCTCCGAGGGAACCGCGCAGTGTCTGAGGCCCAGTGTCCGGCGGGGCTAACAACCCAGAGTGCCAGGGGATATGTGCACAAAATAATATGGAACAAGACAGTAGAGCCCACTCAGGCACACGCCTCCCACCTCCCTCTCCACCCTCCTCTGGCAGAGCAGGAGCTCCTTGGGCAACTTTAGGTCCTGAGGATAAATCAGCCTGGCCAGGGCTGCAAGGAGACCCCAAGAGCAGCGGAGAGGAGATCACGCGTCTTCTGTCTCCCAAGGATGAACTTGGCGGTAAAAGAGCTGGGTCTTCAATGGCCTCGAAGATGCAGGAGCCGGTTGTGGGGGGGAGGGCCGTCCTCTGATCCCACGCACGCTTCTGCAAATCCGATGCCAGTGGCGAAGGTACGAGGCAGAAGAGGGGAGCTCAATAGGTATTATGGCCCCGATCAAAGTGGGTTCCCGAAGCTAGAAGTCGCGGGAGCCCAGCAGGCCCGTAGCAGAACGCGCGGGGCAACTGGGCATGGTGCGCGGGGGCGCACGGGGCAGACGCGCAGTTCTGGGGGTGCACGGCTCTGGACTCTGCTCACTCACGCGGCCTCTCCCCCGCCCTCGGCTCCGCCGCAGCCTGGACCGGTCCTCGCGGTCTCCCGATAGCCAAGGATGGTTTACAAACACACATGCACTTCGCTGAAAGATGTCTGGGCAATCCCGCCTCCCGCTCGGCGTCCTTGGCGACGCTCTGCACCAGGACCTGCCCCGAGGTCACGCAGAAAAGACAAAAGGGCAGTCGGGCCGCCGCAGCTAGGCAGAAATATCCACTAGTCAGCACCCCGACGAGGAACTCCAAGAGGCCAAGTGGAGGACGAGAGCTGCTGCGAAGACTGAGTGGGGACTGACTGGGGGCGGACTTAAAGCCAGGCAGACCGGAAGGAGTGGAAAGGCAAAGGCCAAGGTTGGAGGTGTCAGCGTCCTGCTGGGGCGTACTGGAGAATGGCTCGGTGGCAGGTGGGCGGGTGGGATCCGCTACTCCAGGCACAGCCAGGCGGCAGCTGAATGGCAGTCGTGTGTGCGCGCGTGTCAGCCCCGCTTGTCTCCCGGATACGCCGCAGCTCCGCGGCAGACACCTGATGGCAAAGGTGGAAGAAATAAGAGCCGAGTCCTGGAGGGCGCAGAGCCACGGCCGGCCCACGGCGGTCTCCCACTAGTGGTTCTTCCTTCTCAAAGTGCAGCAACTTTTCCCAGGCTTTGAATCCCGTCCCCCAAGGCCACAGTGGCGGTACCCCCGCCGGCGTCGCGACGCCGCCCGGCTCCAGGAGCTGCACCTGACGCGGCGGCCGCAGTCCCGGGTAGTCCTTCTCCTTCCAGCCCCTTCCCCTCTCCCGCTGCTTTCCTGGCCTCCCGCTCCAGGGAGCGAGGTGGGGGAGAGGGAGGGCGACGACTCAGAGCGGGGACTCGGTGGCTCTGCCGACTCCGGAGCCCCTGGCAAGTGTCTAAACAATAGGACGGACGCAGCAGCCCAAGTCTCGCTTGTCTGGAAGGAAGGTAGGTTGTTGTTGTAACTGGAGTTGTTCGCTGGGGCTGACTGGCGCTCAGCGCAGCCAAACAAAAACCCGGCCCGCGCCTCCGGAGCGGGCTGCGGGCCCCGGCGCTCCCCTTTCTGCTCAGCACTCCCGCCGTGCCCAGAAAGCGCGGCAGCTACGGCCTGCGCCTGGGCGCCTCGGCGCTCCCATCCCTCGCCGCCGCCTCCTCCTCCTCCGCCGCCGCCGCCGCCTTCTTTTTTTTAACCACAGTCTGCGGCAGCCACCACCGCCGCCGCCGAGCTCAGCCGTCCGGGCGCTTCCCAAATAAATAACACCAAGTCCGAAGTTGAGCCGGCGCTGGCCTTATATAGCCGCCCGAGCCCCCGCCCCCTGACCCCGCCCCTCGAGGCCCGGCCCCGCCCCCTGGCTGCGCTCGGGGAGCCTGCACCTCGCGGGGGAGAGGGGAGAGGTGAGGCCAAGGCTGCTAACGCTGGGCGGAGGCGGCGGCTGGCGGCGCGCGTTCCCGTGCGCCCTGGCTCGCCCCCTCACTCCCACGTCCGGGCAAACTTTGCCCGAAGAAGTAGCCACCCGAGCCCCAGTCCCCAACTCCTTGGCCCCAGAGGTGACCCGGGCTCGGAGGTAGTCGTTTGCAGTGGCAGAATCGGGAGAGGGCGGCTTTGAACGCGGCTCATAAATAAACAGCCCTGCCAGTGCCTCTCCTGCAGCTTTTGCCGTGCGATCCTTAAGGGGGCTGCTCACTGTTTGCAGCACAGCAAGAGACAGAGA
This sequence comes from Macaca thibetana thibetana, assembly GCF_024542745.1. Classification (NCBI taxonomy): domain Eukaryota; kingdom Metazoa; phylum Chordata; class Mammalia; order Primates; family Cercopithecidae; genus Macaca; species Macaca thibetana. The sequence goes on from NC_065582.1 coordinate 166,664,328, forward strand.
GACAGAAACAGAGAAATTATGATTTAAATTTAAGAAAAATCCTACCGAAATAGATCTGCCTGCGCTTACAGACACACACGTGTATTTTGGGGAGCTGAAAAGTTCAGTTTTTGCAAGTTGGAAAACAGCATTTTTAAACCTTCTTGCTTGCCTTTCTATCTCCAAGCCACCCCCTTCCGTTTAACCCTTCCTTTGTAGACACACACTTAACCACACCATGGTCAGTTGATGTCTTGGATATGCAATACGCTCACAAAACTCTTAAGGGCTTGACTGTATCTGTGTGATTTTTACTCTCTTATGAGAGAAAGGAGGGGAAAAAATAAATCCCTAGCAACGCACATTATACCAGAAGGTTTTCTTTATTTCAGGGCAGTTCTGGATTTTTTTTTTCCCCACTGTGTTTTGAAAGAGAATTTCCTTGTTTCATCTTGTCTCTTCAATGTGACGTACGTCTGGCAACAGCTGCCTCTCTCGCCCCCCCTTTCCCCCTAGCAAGAGCCAATGTCACTGTAAGTTTGAAATGACATCTAAATGACTCTACTCCTTCTCTTGGATTTAATACGCATCATCTTGTTGTTCTTCCTCCCATTTCTACTTTAAGAAGCTTTCCCTGGAATCTGTGCAAGTCGCCGCCTAATACCAGCCTCAGATTGTAGTAGCTATTTGTATAATTATTAGAAGCTTCCTTGAAAGCAAGACCTGTCCGACTCTTTGTATTTCCAGCATCCATGTCTGTCACATAGTAGGTTTCCTCATAAGTAACAGATTTATTTAACTCAAGAATATGCTCAACCTAAAATCTCTGCAATATCCTCATTAACGTTTTTCCTAGTTAACATTTTCTAAGATGTCGTTTCATAATGGCTACCTCTACTTACCTCATTTTGCCTGCCTTGGAAAACTTAAGCCTTTTCGAGGACATGCCCAAAGGCAGGGTACCATCTGATAACTGAATTGGAACCCTTAGGATTACTCATTTTAATGCCACAGATTTATATTGCTCTATTCTTTTAAAACCTTCAAAAACATTTGACATTTATTAACTCATTTGTCCTTCTAGATTTTAGCTGAAAGGTCTGTTATGTAACTTCCTTGAGGAGAAGAAAAAAGAAGCCCTTGTCACATTTTCTTGTAAGGAAAATGAGATAAAGAGCAAGTACCTGTCATTGAGGAAGGAGCTCCCCCAACCCTCAGTGAATTTTCCTTAGTGTGTACCAATAAATTTTGTGGTTAAATATGGTTACTGATACACTAATTTATTTAATTTCACAACTTTAATATCTTGTCAGCAACAAGAGGTGTTTGTGTTCCACTTTGTGCACCACATAGAATTGTTGTTCCATATTTTAATTGCAAGAACATATCCTGCATTCCAAATATTTATATATAATATTATTGATATTGTCGCATAAGTGAAATTCACAGACATAAGTTCAAGTTTGATTCTATCTCTGATCACTTTCTGTTTTGTGTAAAACCAGGGAGAAACTAACATACATAGCAACATGCCTACAGAAACTTCTTTTTTTTTAATTTGATGCCAATTTAAATAAGAAGCTATTCAGTGGATTTCATTCAGAAAAAAGAAAGACTGTAATTCTTGAGAGGCATATCTTATTATTTTTTCTGTCATTAACTTTTTAGTTGATAAGGGGAATTTTATACATAAATAACCAGGTCTCCTGTTCTTTAAAATATTACTGTATTATTCCATTAGTATTACTGCAGGATGTTTGTTGAGGGCCTTGCAGGCTTCAGTAACATTAACTTCTAGGTCTTAATTCTTTGTGGATTATTTTGCTCCCAAATGAATTTCTGAGTTTCTCTTTGACTGTTAAACCCAGCCTGAAGAAAGCCTTCTGTGGTGCCTCTTGTCACCACATGAGGTCTCCATAAATCCTGACCTGGATTAAGCAGAAGTGGAATCCACTATAGCCAATATCTGAGTCTCCTATTATCTTGCAAAAAAAAAAAAATCCAGTTCCTACAATAATTTGAAAACAATGTTGACAATCGCCTATGCAGCAAAGAAATAAAAAGCATTGGAATAATGTGTACGTTATTAAATGTCTAATAAACTTTGCATTTTTTGAAATAAAAAGGTTGTGAAGTTGGGTTACATGGGAAAAGAGAGGAAGAAAAGAGAATTTATGAAAAAGAGATAAAGAAGAGTAAAAATTATGGTTCTCTGTCTTTTTAAACAAAGTTAGGTAACAGTAATTGCACTGATCAAATTCATGAAACTTACAGCTTAATTCCTTGAATTTAACTGCCTTCACGTTACTATTTTCCATTGTTGCAATATGTGTTCATTTTAATTATTTGATATTTCTTTCATTTTAATTATCTGATATTTCTCACCATATCTTTGTATTGGAAACGTAGACATGGAACCCTAATATAATGGAAATTAAGATTTAACCAAAACTTGTTTCAAGCCTACTAAATTCCATGCTATTTGATAGAGTTATATCCACAGTGATGGTTGCCATTTCACTCCTTACAGTAGAGGATATTGGTCTTCATGCAAGTCGCAGCTTATTAAATAGCAGAGCTGGAACCAGAACCTAAGTTCTCTGATCTCAATTCTCAATTGATTCTTCTTCACCCAGCTGTATCTGTGGATCCACTGGAACTCGTGGGGATCAAGGGATCTACAGATCCTCAGGAATGATCACCCTCATACAGGAGATGGTCATGTCTCTCTGCACACATTGCTTAAGGGCATCTACCGGGAGCAGTAAAGAGCTAGGGTCCTCAGCACCAGCACTCCAAGGATGCTGAAACCTGACCTGCTTCTGGACATAGCTTTGACTTTGAGATGATTCTCTAGGTAAGTGATTCTCAGCATATGGTCCCTGGATAATCCACCAGGACTGTAGTTGGAGATACAGCTTCTCAGGCCCTAACTCAAACCCACAAAATCAGAAAATCTGGAAACAGAAGCCAGAAGGCTATGTTCTAATAAGCCCTCCAAGAGATTTTGATGTTCACTAAAATTTGAGATCCATTACTCAAGATCTGCTCTGTGTTTGTATCTGAGACACGTTAGTACGGAGAATGAAGCAGCAAAGAATAATAGATAACACCTGCTGAATTGTCTTCAGCTCCTCTTTCCTGGGGGTTGACAATTGCACATTACTGATCACCTCTAGGGGGCACCAAAATATTTTGATGTACAGCTCCACAGAGGTAATAAGACTTTATTTTCCAACGAAATGGCCTTCAGAAGTGGAAAGGGCTTCCTAGTTATTACATCAGCAACCTGCCTGAATATGTCTCAACCCATTAAACAATCTGTTATATTTATAGGGATTTTTTCCAGTTTAATACTACTTTTGTATGGTTGCGTTGATTCCCATTTCTCATGATTATTGTGAAAATTAAGACAATATTTTTCCATCTAACAGCACAGGGCCTGGCATAGAGTTAGGTGCTTATTAAATAAAGGGTATTTCATTATTACTATTAATATCTGAAAATTTCTAAAATATTATATTTGTACTGTGAGAATAGATAACATATTTCCTTTAGTTATTACTATGATCCAATAGCTTCTTGTATTGAGTCCTGGGAAGGGCTGAGCGGAGGGTGATACTTTACAAGGAGAACAAGTCAACTTACAATAATCAAGCCCTGCCCAGACCTACAGTATTCCATGAACAAAAGAGTGGCGATAGATATGATTAGTTTCGTGCTATATGCGTCACATAAACTAATCTTTGAAGAGGTAAAGCTGGTTTCCTGCTGCCATAATAACTGCTTGTTGATTATGCAGTGAAATTAAAAGGAGAAGTTCTAAACCTTGATCAGCTGATAAGTGGGACTACATGGGTAGCTTTGGATATGCCACTTAGATCTCGCCTTAGTTTCCTCGTTTATACACTGTTGGGATTAGACCAGTTGAATCATGAATCCATCCTTCTGTTATTAGTAATAATATAACTATATTTATTAAGCAGTGTGCCTGTTCCAAACACTGGGCTGGTCACCTTATATATCTTAGCTTCTTTAATTTTCACAGCAATCCTTTGACTTGGAGACTATTTTTATCCTTGATTTATAGTGAAGAAAATTGAGGTTTACAGGAATTCATTCAGTTGACCATGTTCATGCAGCTAGCAAGTAGCAAAGTAGGCACTAGAATTCCAGTTCAATCCCAAACTCTGTTTCACAAACATTGTAATACCCTACCTTTTAAATTCTATGATTTGAGTATACCATGCAATGACTTGTTCTATATATAATGAAGACAAAGATGTATTGGGGGAGGAATGAGTGCAGTGGTTTAAAGTGACATTTGAATATTAAATGTGTAAGATACTTGAGCAAGAACAAAAGAGAATCTGCTGATAATAGAAAAATGATAGTGGGAAAAGTAAAGCAAAAGTTAGTTAATACTCGATGCAGGTTAAAAATACATTAATATCAAAACACCCAAAGGAAAATACACAGTAAAAATTTGAATAGTTTTATGAGTTTCAAACAAATTTTTAAATTGTTGATTTCCTTTAGCCATTGAGGAGAAGGAAATACAGTTGTAAATGATTTTGAATGGCCTAATCTTTTGACTCTACTAAGTCTAATAATGTGCATCGTGGATTTTCACAGAAGAAAAGAAAAATCTTTCTAGGTTACTTGGAAGGAAAGGAAAGGAAGCTCTCACACCTCCTGCAGGCTTCTTCTGCTAGATTGAAAAAGGTTGACCTTCCTCCTACAGGGTCATAGTATCAGGCTAAAATTACAAAGAAATGTTCTCTAGTCTAATAGAAACTCAAAATAAATATTTTCAAATCCCAAAGCTAAATATTTTATATTGTAGATAAAAATCAACTCTGATTAACAGAGGCAGTTCATAACCACCATTGAAAAAATATAGTTCAAAGTAAATGCCTCCCTGATAGCCAAAAAGCCATTTTCTCATACAAAGAGTCTCATTAGTATCTTAGTACAAGAGGTGGAAAACTTTTTCTGTCAATAACCAGCTAGTAAGTAAGCACTTTAGGCTTCATGGGCCAATAGGCAAAAAATCAAGACCATTATGTACATGCATAATCTATTAAAGAGGGAAAACACATTTCCACAAATGTCTTACTGATGTAATTAAAAACATAACAATTGATTATAATTTTGGGGTCAGACATGTCTACTAATGAGAATTATGGAATTTGGAGAAGGATAACATTTTATTTAATTAGGTTTCAAAGTAAGTGTTTCAAATGGATTGCAAAGTTTCATATTTTATAAGCCATGTTTAGCTTACTAACTATTCAAAAACATGCAGTGGGTCCAATTTGGCCTGCTGCCTGTATTTTGTAGATCCCTGCCTTTGTCCAAAGATGTGATTATCAATGTACGAGGTCATAGTTTGCTAAGGGGTTATGTTAATATTCAAAGGGATGCTGTAAAGATAAGAGTTCTGATCTCCAAAGTGGCTGCTCTGTGACAAGCAGTAAATGTCTTCCTCAGTATTATCTATCAGCTCTCCCTGTTTCTGCAGCTCTGAAGTGCAATTCTGCAAAAGCATTTAATGAAAATTTAAATCCATTTCATTTTAATACGAAATAAATTAGTACAAGATATGCTGCATATCCATTTCTTGCATGTGAGCTATGCTTATCGGTTGAACCAGATGGTCCTCATGTATAAAATGGAGATAACAATAAGTAACATTTATTAAGTATTTATTGTGTGCAGGCATTATCCTGAGTGTTTTCCTTTATTTTCCCATTTAATCTTCCTTGAAAACTGCATTACCTTTGAGATGAGAAAGTTGAGGGACAGAAGGGCTGAAGTTAAGTAACTTGGTTAAGGCATCCAGCTAGGATAGGGTAGAGCTAGAATCTAAACCCAGGAAACCATGGACCAGAGCACTGGAACGCTCACTAATTCATGAATCAAAGGAAATGTTTGATAATAAAATGAAAACGGTGTATGTGAATGAATTAAACAAACTGTAAAATAAAGTATCAACATTTCTGTTTGCATTATGATTATTTTAAATTGAAGATAGTGAATGCAAAAATTGTATACATTTAGTCAAGAATCACTGCACTGAATATAATCTGACTTCAGCCAACTCTTCTTATCCCTTTCTTTCCGTATTAATAGGATTATTTCATTTATCTTTCAAGATCTGATATACGCTCTCCTTAGTTACATAAAACCAAAGGAATATTTTTCCCACTGAAACATGGAAATTCTAAAATGTCTGAGAATTTAAGAAAAACCATTATAGGAAGAAGAATCTCCAAATATACACAGAGAAGTTTAACTTTTCAGTAAATACAATTACTTTATGTCTTGTTAACAAGGGATATCTTGTTTTGCAAGAAGAATCAATTCATAAAGCTGTGCTTTCTTTATTGTAATTATAAAATAACACAACTGAAAAATGTTTCTAAGTATGATTCCCCAGAAATGCCATGAGAAATTATGCAAAATGAAATGTGATTTATAATGACATTTGAAAAAAGTGTATACATTAAAGTAACTTTTAGAAGCTTTTTCATTCATTCCAAATTGCTTTATTTTGTGATTAAAGTAGATAATATAGCTGTAAGTCTATTCAGGATCACAGTCATATCTTTTTTTTTTTGCCTATACATGGGCACACATTTGTACAGTTGTATATGTGATTCACTTACATATATTGCCTTCCTTGGTGACATTGCAAGGATCTTATTAATTTTAATTTTTCTTTCCTAACCTGTCATATATGGAAAATAAAACATTGTGTATTATCTACCTCAAAGTAATTGCCAAGATTAAAATAAGTAAATTAGTAAATGCACTTGGAAAGCTCAGTTCTGGAACAAGATGCCATAGCTCATGTTTCCATGCTGCATCCTTCTATCTATGACTGAATGCCCTGGAAATAATTCAGAACATAATGATAATAGGACTCAAACAGCTGAGAAGAAGAAATACTGAGTAGGGAGCTTGTGAGGATAAAGTGAGTTCCCTGAGTTTTCTTTCTATGTCCCATAGTGCTAGGAGCGGGCAAGCCCAAGAGAGACCTGGTGAGGAGCCCAGCACCTTCTCCATATGTAAGAGACCAGCTGTTTAACATCTATCTCAAATAGCAGCTTCGAAGTTCCCATAGTCCCAGCCTACTGTCTCCCTGCCTTCCATTCAGTGTTGTAAAGAGACCTAGGCCCAGTTCTTATAGCTCTCCACTGCCCCTCCCCTACCCTCTGGAAGAAGATAACTCAGGATATTTCTTCTGACCCTGCAGGCAGCACCAATAGGAATTGAGCAGGGGCTCCAGCAGAACCAGGATAGCAATTCCAAACTAGACTGCCATTGGTCACTTAATTCCAAAACTAAACTGTCATTGGAATTAAAGCCTACAGAAGTAGGCCACAGCCTACATGCTAAACCTAAAAATGGTGAGTACAATCAAAAATAGAAAGTTTAAATAGGAGCAGAAGTCTCCTAACATAGTAACCAAAATGTCCAAGATATAATAGAAAAATCACTTGTTGTACCAAGAACCTAGAAAATTCACAACCTGAATGAGAACAGACAATCAGGTGATGTTCAACTGATGCCAATTGGATGTTGTAAGAGGATATCAAGTCATTGTCTGATTAAAAATATATATATAAGATAATTTGTCTTACCAGAAGAACTATCCTAAGAAAATGGCTAAAGGAAGTTCTCTAAGACAAAAGGAAATGATAAAATAAGGAATCTTGGAACAACAGGAGGGAAAATAATAGATTGCATAAATATATAAGTAAATACAATATATTTTCCTTCTCTTGTACTTTCTAAATTATGTTTGATAGTTGAAGCAAAATAATAACAGCATCTTTGTGGTTCTTAATTTATGTAGAAGAGATATTGAAGACAATTTTAAACAGATGAGAGTTAAGGGGTGGAAAGGGAGGTCAAGTGTTCACATTTCACTCAGTGTGGCAGAATATCAACATTATTAGACTGTGATAAGTTACATATATACAATGTATGCTTAGAACAACCACTAAAAGAACTTGTACAAAGAGACACACTGAAAGACCCTGAGATAAATCAAAATGGAATTCTAAAAGATGTTCAAATAACTCACACAAGTCCAGACAAATTTAAACAGAGAATGGAAACCACAGAGAAAAGTAGAAAACAAATAATTAAATGGCAAACTTAAGCCTTAACATATACATTTTTACATTAAACGTAAGTGATCTAAGTGCAACAATTAAAAAAATAGATTGGCAGAGATTAAAAGCCATGACTAAACTCTATATTGGCTATAAGAAACTCACCGAAAATACAATATAGGTAAGTAGAAAGTAAAAGGATGAAAAATATAAACCATACAAACATTAATTAAAAGAAGGCAGGTTGGAAGCCAAGGTGGGTGGATCACTTGAGGTCAGGAGTTCGAGACCAGCCTAGTCAACACGGTTAAACCCCATCTCTACTAAAATTTAAAAAACCACAAAAATTAGCCAGATGTGGTGGCACAGGCCTGTAGTCCCAGCTACTTGAGTGGTTGAGGTAGGAGAATTGATTGAACCCAGGAGGTGGAGGTTGCAGTGAGCTGAGATCGCACCACTGCACTCCAGCCTGGGTGCCAGAGTGAGATTCTGTCTCAAAAAAAAAAAAAAAAAAAAAAAAAGAAAGAAAGAAAGAAAGAAAGAAAAGAAAAGAAAAAGAAAAAAGAAAAAAACAAGGAAAGTAGCTACAGAAAGGAATATTACATAATGATAAAAAAAGTTCAATCCATGAAGAAAACTTGACACTTTAAAATGCATATGCGTTATTATAGAGGTGGAAATAGATTAGTGTTTGAAAAAGTCTAGGGACATGCATTGGGGAGAGTAGGTGTGACTGAAAGTGGGTAGCATGAGGGCGCCTTGTGGGATGATACAGATAAATATCTTGATTGTGGTAGTGGTTACATGAAACTACACACATGATAAAATTGCACAGAGCTATACACACACACACACACACAAACATACCACACAAATGAATTCATGTACAACTAGCAAAATCTGAATTAACTCTGTGGATTGTACCAGTATCAATATTCTGGTTTGGATATTGTATGCTTGTTAACATCAGAGAAAGCTAAGTGTTGAGTGCATGGGACCTCCCTGTACATTTCTTTGCAACTTCCTATGAATTAAAAAAATTTTTTTTAATTAAAAAGTTAAACAACCAAGCACCTAAATTTGTACACTTTAGGGGTAAAACATAATTGAAATCACAAGACAAACTAAAAGGTGTTATTCCTAAACCCTGTGGAGGGCTAAAGATTGCTGCACGGATACTGAGGGATGGGGAAGGAAAAGTCCTTAAGGATTCGTAAGTACGGGCTTTGGGTTATGAGCTGTGAGGGAGGGGTAAGGAAGATCCAGGGAGGGGAACTATTTGTAGAGAAGTGGGAAGATTGCGATATGAAGGTGGCAGTAATTGGAGGAAGGGGGTAAGAATTTGAGGAGTGTATGAGTGTGTATATGTAAGAGAAGAACTTCATGGGCATAGGAAGGATTTCCAGAAGGGAAAAAGGATGTTGACCATTATGAGTGAGAGTATGGGAACCAGAAGCATGCTGTGAGACCTAAAGGAAACATGCACAAAGAAATAAACAAGAAAGCAAGCTGTGGTTCAGTCATGTGGGGGAGGAGGAATTTTATAGACAGACCAACAGCTTTGTGAGAATGTATCTTTAGCTAGGACTCCTCACATCTAGAGGTTATTCCTTGAACATTCCCAATTAGCTGGGGGACTTGGGCAGGTCATTTACAGTAGCTGAACGTCTGGCTCTTCATCTATAAATAATGAGGATGCTTATATAATTGCTAACGTCGTTCAAGGTATGACAGTCTATTATTTTATTGCCACTATATGGAACAAAGAAGCAAAATATTTTAGATGCTTTCTTTATTTGAATGTTGATGATAACAAAGAGTAAAATGTCTTTGATGGTTTGGGAGTTCTCACTTCAGGCAAAGCAAAACATATGCAAATGCTTAGTTGAGGAAAGATAGTGGGAACTACTAAAAAGAAAAAGAAGAGGGAAAATTCCTAAATTCCTAGTTCTTTAAAAAGAAATCCTGGGCAACATGGTGAAATCCCATCTCTACCAAAAAAGAAAAAAATACAAAAATTAGTTGGGCATGGTGGTGCATACCTGTAGTTCCAGCTCCTCTGGAGGCTGAAGTGGGAGGATTGCTTGAGCCCAGGAGGTCAAGGCTACAATGAGCACTGACTGTACCACTGTACTCCAGACTGGGTCACAGAGAAAAACCCTGTCTCAAAAAAAAAAAAAAAAAAAAGGAAAAAAAAAAAGAAAAAGAAAAAGAAAAAAGAAAATGTATCTGAATTAAAAGCATTAGTTTCATGGTGCAAAAGAGCAATGTTTAATGACACTTTCCTATATATTTTATAATTTCATCTTCATCAGAATAAGGATGTAAGGCAGTAATTATTATTCCCACATTTCAGTAGAGAAAGCTGAGATTCATACAAGTTAAGGACCTACATTAAGTAACAGAAGTAGTTATAGGCAACGTCAAGAAGGCTGTTCAACTCTCCTAATTTCTGTAATAGTTTGAACAATTTCCAAACAGGTTGGAATACACAAAAGCAATGCTAGTCCCTTACAAGATATTACTAAACACCTAGTAGAACATCTGAAATGAAAAATAGTGGCAATAAAGTGTTTGGCAAGGATATACAAAAACTGAATGTATACATCGCTCATGGAAATTTAAAGTGGTATAGCTACGATGAAAAAATAATTTGTCATGTTCATAAAATAATAACTCTAAATATACATAGACTGTACATTCCAGTAATCACATTCTTGTATATTCATCTCAGAAAAATGAGAATTTATGTCCACACGAAATTCTGTACATACATTTTTGTGGCAGCTTTATTTGTAATAGCCCAAACTGTAAGCAGACAAAATGGCTTACAATAGGTGAAAAGTTAAACCATTTGTGGTACATCTATGCCACGGCATACTACTCAGCAATAAAAAGGAACAACATATTGATAAACACAGCAACATGGATGCATCTAAAAACACGTTATGTCAAGCAAAAAAAATTAGTCTCAAAAAGCCACACATTCTATGGTTCCATTTAAATAACTTTCTCAAAATGACAAAACTACAGAGGTGGAGAACAAACTGATGCTTATCGAATGTTGGGATGGGTAGGGGGAAAGGTGCAGATGAGACCATGTAGGGAGAGCACAAGGCAGAGCTTTGTGGTAATGGAATACTTCCGTGTCTTGTTTGGCATAAAACTATAGACGCACACTGTACTGAATGTGTTGGTATCTTTTGATATTATACCATATGGGTTTTGATATTGTATTATAATTATGTAAGTAATCATTGGGGAAAACTGGCTGAAGCACACCCAGTATCTTTTGTACTACCTTTGAACATTTCTGTGGGTCAATAATGATTTCAAAATAAAAAAGATAAAACCAAACAATATTAATGTCTAGAACAGGCTATAGTATAGTAGTTAAGGGCACTGACTTTGCAGTTGATTTGCCTAAGTTTGAATCCAAGTTATAAAACATAATAGTTTTATGGCAGTGACTTAAATCAGCCTCAATTTTCCTATCTCTAATAATGGGACCAGAACAGTACCTACTTTATGGGATCGTTGTGATGCTTAAATGAATTAATATAAGTAAGTTGCTTAGAGTAGTACCCAGTACCTAAAAAACTCTCACTAAATGTTATCTATAGGTAAATTTTATATTATGGCTCTGGTGAATCTGATAAATGCTATTGTTTCTCTATTTTCTTTTAGTACTAGGAAGCAAAAAGCTAAATTGTGGACCTATTGTTAGATATTGTGTAAAAATTCACATTTCTACATGCTAACCATATGACAGTCTTAACTTTATTTTCCTAAAAAAGTTTCCTAATAAATGTTGGCTATTTCTCAACTCATCTTTTTCTAACTGATTTCACTTTATAAATTTTGACACACATTTCTGAATTATTTGTGGAAATAAGACAGGATCTTAATAATCAAAAATAAAAAATTAAGAGAGTTTAAAAGAAGAAAACTAGTAATTCAGTAGAAGTTAAACACCCCTCTTCCCTCCTGGTACAATGGAGGTGACTTAGAAACCAGGAATTTTCAGTAGATGGTAGTGTCAAGGTACTGTTACTTCCCACCAAAATTCTTTTCTGCCTCTTATTGGGCGAACAGAGAGATTACACAGTGCAGCATCCCTCAGTTACGTGCAGCTGCGTGACTCAGTTCCTGCCAGTGGCTATGCCATTTCCGGGCTATGCCTTAGGGTGATGTCCATGCCTGCTTCCCGCTCTTTTCCCCTTCCTGCCAGGTGGAACCCATGCAACTTTGTTCAGGCAGATGATGAAAATGCTCTAGTAGATGATGAAATAATGTAAGAGAAGAGCCCTGGATCCTAGAAGGTCTGGGTGCAGCAAAACTATCCACATGACCTGGAATGGCCACCTTGGCATTTATGTGAGAGAAAGAAGATAATGTGTTAGACTCAAGCTGCTGTGTTTTGATGTGTCTTTGTTGTGGAAACTTAGCCTTTTATGCTAACTAATGGAAGCATCCTGTAGACAGTTTGACTAGTTGGACAATCCCTCTTTGCACTATAGAAAAAGTTATTTAGCATGCATTTTAAAATTAGTCACCAAAATCAAGATTTTTGTTTTCCCCAAATTTATGTTAGAGTCTAAAATGTCTATGTAGCTATGAGCAGTGATAATATGGAGAAATGTAAGGAACCAGACCATAAAAGTAGATGAAAACTATATTTACCTCTATCCCTGTCAAAGCCTTTGAAATGATAACAACACTCACTCATGGGTAACTGAAACTCATTAACTGCAGGATTAAATAAGTAGAAAAATAAATGTTTGCCTATGGTGGAACAGGGAAGAAAACACACACACACACACACACAATCTCACACACACATACAATTTGGGGCAGCAATTGTAAATTTCCTTAAATGTACTAACATAGCAGTTTCAACCTTTGTTGCACACTGAAATGGTGTGAAAGTTCAAAAAATAGTGATGTCTCTATTCCATCCTGTATCAGGGTCCTCTAGAGCAACAGAACCAATGAAAAAAACATATGTAATACATTTTATTACTATTACATCAATAATTATCATCAAATTATTATTGTATAGATTATAATATATATTATATCATAGTATCACAATTATACAATTATAAAATATAATTAATATTTATACCACACAATTATAATTAATATTTACTATCTATATATAGTATCTGTATACTATATATATGTGCAGAGAAAGATTTTATGAGGGCTGACAAGTACCAAGGTCTGCAGTCAGCAATCTGGAGACTCTGGAGAACTGATGGGGTGTAGTTTCAGTCCAAAAGCTAGCAGGCTAGAGATCCAGGAAGAGGCGATGTTTCAGTGTGAGCCTGAAGGCAGGAGGAAACATGTCCCAGCCTAAAGTCAGGCAGAAGGAAGTTCCACTTATTCAGGGAAGTCTGCCTTTTTTTTTTTTTTTCCCTATTCAAAAATAGAATTTCAGCTGATTGGATGAGGACTGCCCCCTCAGGGATAACAATCTATTTTACTTAGTCTGTCAACTCAAATTTTAAGTTAATCTAAAAACACCATCACAGACACACCCAGAATAATGTTTGACCAAATATCTAGGCACCTCATGGCCCAGTCAAGTTGACACATGAAATTAACCATCATAAACAGAATAATGTTTGGCCAAATATCTAGGAACCTCATGGCCCAGTCAAGTTGACACACTAAATCAACCATCATAAACAGAATAATGTTTGACCAAATATCTAGGCACCTCATAGCCCAGTCACGTTGACACATGAAATTAACCATCATAAACAGAAGGTGCATTGATCTAGGGTATGTTCAGGGTATCAGAATTTTGAAAGCTCCCTATATAATCTGATGTGAAGCCAAGTTTGAGGACCACTATCCAAGAGAATGTGTTCCTTCTAGAAGACTGAGGGACTGTGGGGATTGACACTAAGTAACCATTGGGGAAAACTGGGTGAAGCACACACAGGATACCTTTGTACTACCTTTGAAAATTCATGTGGATTAATAATGATTTCAAAATAAAAAAGAGAAAAAGAAACAATATTAATGTCTAGAAGGGGCTACAATATGGTAGTTAAGGGCACTGATTTTGCAGTTGGTTTAAGTAAGGTTCTTTAAGTAAACAGAGTATTTCCCAGCCCTGAAATTCCTGAGCACCTTGGTATTGGTATAGTAAATTTTCATAATATATAGAGACAAATATCGAATTTCCTCTTCTATTTTTGCAGTCCACGGAGCAAGACAGAAATAAGTCATGGGAGAAAATGAATGAACCAATATACCATTCATAACAAAATAGTTAAATAAAACTCTCTTCAATACTTATTTTCTTTTAATATAATACATGATTTAACTTTAGAAGTACAGCAGGAACCAAGCAATAACCTTTTACCCCAGGACTAGTTAAAAGCTTTTTTTTAGTATAATACATTATTTAACTGTGAAAATACAGCAGGAACCAAATACGAACTCTTTACTGCAGAACCAGTTAAGTGAATAAATATTGCTTGCTTTTCCCTCTTATGGGAAAATAGAGACTGTAAAATAATTTGATTTACTAAGACCAGCAATCAAATCTAAATGTAAGTCAAGAGTCTGTTCTAAAAATAACTCTTAAAACATTATTTTGTGTTCAGGAATGTATACCATTGCTTTTATTTAAGAAAATGTCAGTTTGAGGATTTTACGTATATGCTTATATCTGATAAGTACATCTGATGTGTGTGGATATATACACACATATATATGTACATCTAAACATATGTCATATATATTTCTGATATGTGAATGATAGTTGATATTTTGATATTTATGCTTTTTGCCTAGTCAATATGTTTATTTATAGTGATGTATTTTTCATGTAATTATCTGTTTTCTAATTCTATGAACTTAATAGAATTATCTATAGATGATAGTTTTATAAATTTAATCTAATATTATTTAGATTTGCAAAGATATGACAGTATAGATATTTACCTTTCTTCAGTGGTTATATATTTTTATTTTTATTT